>NC_060138.1:835321756-836665743 GCF_021461385.2 Schistocerca piceifrons | reverse complement strand
TATTCCCATAGGAAATAATCAACGGCCTCGGTGGCCGTGCGGTTCTAGGCGCTCCAGTCCGGAGCCGCGGTGCTGCTACGGTCGCAGGTTCGAATCCTGCCTCGGGCATGGGTGTGTGTGATGTCCTTAGGTTAGTTAGGTTTAAGTAGTTCTAAGTTCTAGGGGACTGATGACCACAGCAGTTGAGTCCCATAGTGCTCAGAGCCATTTGAACCATAGGAAATAATCAAGGGGAATCAGGTCAGATGACCTCGCAGACCATGTGTTAGAACCTCCCATTCTAATCCAGAGACCAGGAAATAGAGCATGAGATGGTTGCTGACATTAACACTGAAGTGAGGCGGTGCGCCGTCATGTTGTATCCACATTCTCTCACGAGCAGCCAAAGGTACGTTCTCCAACAACTCCGGTAGAACTCTTTGCACGAACCTTAAGTACATGTGGCCATTCGGACGGCCATGTAGAAGATATGGCCCACTGAGATTGTCGCCTAAATGTCGGCCCAGATATTCACATCAATGATGGTGTGACTCTACTACAGCGTGAGAGTTTCCCTCATCCCGACCATGGCTATTCCTGCTTTTCGAAATACCGTCACGATCAAATGAGGCCTAGTCAGTAAACAGCACGATCTGGAGGAAATCTGGTAGATCAATCCATTGTTGGAGCAACCACTGACACAATGCGACCCTTGGTGCAAAGTCAGTCACACGAATTGCATGGACTCGTTGTGAGTGATATGGGTGTAATTGTTGTTCGTGGAGTGCTCGCCACACACTAGCATGTGCAGCGCCAATTTCACGTGCAATACCGTGTGTACCTGTAGTGGGATCCGCTGCAACACTTTCCAACACCTCCTCTTCAAAATCGGCTGTGTGAATGGCCCCCATGTTGCCAGGTCCCTCGTTTCTTCTTTCCAATGAATCAGTCTCCCGCATTCGTCGATCGAGAGAAATAAACAATCATCGCGACAGATGATGTCTGTTAGGAACTCGTTCCCTGTACAGGCTTTCAGCAGCGAGAGTATTGCAACGTACTTCCCCATACACAATCTGCATGTCAGTGAGTTCTGCGAAATTGTACCGGTATTGCTCCGTCATAATGTACTGTACGTCTCTGACTAGCACTGAGTAATTAATGGGTCTGTCGATGATTCGTAGCACGTTCTGTCGTGCGTCAATGTAAATACGATACAACAGAGCCACCTTATGGACAAGTAAAGTAAACAAAACCTGCATCATTACTTCCTAGTATTCAGGCTCGTCCTCCTTGTGACCTTGCAGGGAATGAAGAATGTACATGTAAATAAACAGCACAGTACGTGTAAACTTGTACGCATGTTAGTTGCAAATAGGCTGGAAAACAGTAATGCTGGACAAATCGGTACACAAGTTTACTTCCATGTCTCCTTAAGCTTGTTTCTTCGACTCCAGGTTCCGTACCTCAGATTGTTCAGTGGAGCATTCTCTAAGCTATGTTGCATTTTTGCACACTCTTACGGAAACATCCTGTATGTACACAGAATACTTCTTATTAAACGCAATAAATTTACACGAGGTATTCAAACAGTCTGCCTTGAGGGTTGTTGTAAGCCCAATATCTTTGTAACAAAGAAAGTCGAACTCAGTCGGATATCGACGATTTTTCCTCTGTATTCTGTGGTGGTAATGAGAGTAATATTAATGAACACAACAGCATTGACATGACCCTAAATATAAAAATTAGGAACGTTAAATCAACTAAACGCCGTGTTCACGCAGCAGTTCCTGTTCGACCTATACTGCATATCCCGAAGTCGTCAGGTTAGTTGCACTCTTGCAGTACCCACTAAAGTAGGGACGCACAGACTGCGTCCCGTCATTGATCTAATGGTTCAAAATAGGTTCAAATAGCTCTGAGCACTATGGGACTTAACATCTATGGTTATCAGTCCCCTAGAACTTAGAACTACTTAAACCTAACTAACCTAAGGACGTCACACAACACCCAGTCATCACGAGGCAGAGAAAATCCCTGACCCCGCCGGGAATCGAACCCAGGAACCCGGGCGTGGGAAGCGAGAACGCTACCGCACGACCACGAGCTGCGGACAATCTAATTGTGTCCAGCTCTTAATGTTTCGTTGGTCTAAATTTCTGTTTTACTCATCTTTTCATTCATTCTCGGGTAGTAGAGGGCTGGCCTGTGTAGAACTTCATTCTTTTGAGAGTAAATTAATGTAGGTATACTTGTCAAATAAAGTGAATGTTTGTGAAACAAACGATGAGAAGTAATTACGTAATTATTTTTCCCCTTCTTTCGGCCCTTACGTAATCCCAGTGACGGTTTTCTTGCCGAAGAGCCGGCCGAAGTGGCCGTGCGGTTAAAGGCGCTACAGTCTGGAACTGCAAGACCGCTACGGTCGCAGGTTCGACTCCTGCCTCGGGCATGAATGTTTGTGATGTCCTTATGTTAGTTAGGTTTAACTAGTTCTAAGTTCTAGGGGACTAATGACCTCAGCAGTTGAGTCCCATAGTGCTCAGTGCCATTTGAACCACCCTGCCGAAGATGCTAGCAAGTTTGTACACACCTGCTGTAAATGATATGTGACTTTTGCCCACAACACGAGTACTGATTGAAGGTGTTTCATTGAAGTTCACTATTACAGCATCCGTTTTTCTCACGACACACTTTCTACGATAAGATTGTACAGCACGAAGACTCTCCATTTCTCAAAGACTTCGATAACTTACAGCTAAGGCTCTGTGACGTGGCTGTCTCCTAGGCAATCGACTCTCGTAAGTGCGACGAACGTTTCTTCAGTTTCCCCTCGCCGCACCACACAACCCCAACTCAGCCAGTGAGCTCGAACAATCTGTGCATGCTGCACCCAGGATCTCTCTTGTAGACGACTGGTACGGCGCGCCAGTGAGTTAAGAGCGGAACAGCTACGAGTTTACTGCGCTGTGTTGGGTGCCATGAGCAGTGCGCCTCACTCATGCATGTAAATGTACAAATGACGAGATTAAGAAACACGCGTTCCCTTAGTAATAAAAGAAAAGAATACTTACGCGCGCACGCATTCATATTTCTATGTGTGTGGGGAAGAACAGGGGGTAGGAATTTCCATAAGCCTTCAGGAATGATTTTACGAGGCTCACCGCGATTCCAATGGCAGTCAGTCAGTAAATCCCAGCTTAGCAATACATTCAACATCCTCAATTATTTGTTGTATTTGTTCTAAACTCTAAAATTTTCGCCCTCTGCAGCTCACTCTCGTACGATGGAAGTTATTCCTTTTTCTAGTTAGGGTTTTCGTCATATTCCTTTCCTTGTCGATACTGCGGAGAACCGTAGTTCTACTACGGTAAGAAATCTTTAGCATGCTTCTGTACTTCACATGTCAAGTTGTTCGACTCTCTTGTTTCCGATTTTCCCTCCGTCCATACAGAGTTGTTTTGCAGACATACATTATCATAAAGTACCGTCTTAAATTAAGACCTACGGCACTAGAAGTCTTCTTTTGGCTAGGAATACTGTCTTTACCTACGCTAGTCAGTTTCACGATGTTTTCACTTCGCTCATCGTATGTGTGTTCAACAGTGTGAGCCTCATAAATGTTAAAAAAAAAAAAAAATCCGGAAACGACGTAGATGACGCTCAGAGACGTTATGTAATATAAGACACATGGCGCCGTAGATGTCGAAAAATACTCTGAAAGTGGATGAGAAATGTTGAACATGTGACGTCAGCAGATGACGTACTTCGCCACATGTGAAACGGTTGTGCTTGGTTGCATTCGAGCAAACGGTGCAAATTTCGAACACTTTTGTAAATGTGATCTGTTGAAAACATAGACGTTACAAAATTATTGCCCCCGGTGTAACCAAGGAAAAGCTGTTTGTATTTTGTGTTTCTTTCCGTTTCTCTCTTTTTTTCCTTTATATGCATTATGTAGTAAGGAAAAAGTAGGTGATTTACTGGTAATGACACAATTCAGAAGCTTATACTCATTTACGTGTGACGCAGTATGGGAGATTTTTGTTGTAATGTATTTTGCAATAAACCAACGGAGACCGCGAGATCGGTAAATAAAATAACAAATCATACTTCTCTGTGAACACATGATTGTCCAAGTCGATGAAAAAATACTGCCAGCCAGTAGGAAGACTCGAACTCTGAGTAGCATGCGCTAAAGTCGCACACTGGGGCCCGCAGCAACAGCTTGGGTTGAGACGAATAGGTGCGACAGCTCGACAGGCTCAAACGCTGCACGTGCGGCGACGTACGTCATGTGCTGACGTCACACAGTCAACATTTCTAATCCATTTAAAGGGTATCTTATGCGGCTCCGTGCGTCTTATATAAAATTACTTGTCTCGCCGTTATCTACGTCGCTTCAGAGGTTTCGAAACGTAAATAAGAAACCAACTGTTGAGTCTATCAAAGTCTGTAGGTAAGGTCGTAAAACGCTCCGTGTGTTATGATCAGGAACTGCATAAGGTCTATTATATCTCTTAAAAAAATAATGTAACTATTTATTTAGAGGAAACACTATACTAGTAAATTTGTTTGTCCTTTGATTTATCGTTATCTGTTACTGATTTTTAGTGAAGTTAGTTTTTACGTTTAGCTTTCAAAAAAATACAAAAGAGAGATAATAAGCAAAATAATGAACTTCGTAGGTTGCCAATTACGTATTATATCTGGTTTTATCGGGCGCCAGGCTCCCTACAAATTACTGTAAATGCAATAGTGTAGCATTACTCAGCTCCAGTTCACTGATCTGAAATTATTACTATCACAGAAAATAGACAAGTTTTAATAAAATTATTTCACTGGATTCCTTCAATTAATCTCACTGAATATTTTTACATAATTTCTTCCGCCCCGGTTATCAGACATTGTGCTGTGAAAAAATATTTTTAATGTACCGCGTAATTGCGGCTAATTGTTAAACAGTCAGAGATCACTGTTACTCGCTCCGCAGCAGCTGGAAACATGCTAAATAATTTTCATTAAATATTCTTTTCATAAGATAAATGTGGCGTAGGTTCTTGAAATAACGCACGGAGATCGCTTTATACTAATATATTCTTACTAGGAAACAGTTTACACCATTCAATAATTGCAATTACGTTACGACAGAAACAAATGCTAGCGCAGCACAATAGCTTGCGTACCTTGTTCCAGCTAACACCAGAACGAACAGAACAAAACAGACTAGACAGAAAAATGAGCATTGCATTGTGTTCTATACTCTTACAAAGATAATAATACTTCTTTTAATTACTTACACATTATAATCTCATACAATAAAAATAATGTCTTTTCTTCATCTATCGATCTATATTGTATATTTTTACAGTTAGTGTTATTACCTTTCGCAGATAAATCGATGTTTGCAGTTCATTTTGAGTCACATACAGTCAATTTTATTTATGTTTCACCTCGATAATGGTGAATATTGCAAAAGGGACACTACACGTCTCTGTGTCGTCCTTGTTGTTCTAGTCTGGCGATTTAATTGTTTTCTATCACAGCAAATCTGACTTCTGTGTCGAGTGCCTCCGTATAATCGCCTTTGAGCGACCTCGACTACAAGAAGAGACATGTGCTGTACAGTATGTGTAAATGTAAATTTTACTGTATGCGTAAAGGTAAATTGAATCGAGTAAGTAGATCCTTTGCCAGTATGTAGAGACAGGAGACAAATCATGTCGAAGGAAACAAGTCCGGAGACGCTCCGTTACGTGTGCTCGTGGGCCCAGCCGCGACGTATTTAGGAACGCCTAGGACCGGTACGGCGGCAGTGCGTGACGTCACGAAGTGTGGCCCAGATGGCGTCGTGACGCGCAGGCCTTGGTCCACGTCACACAGCGGCACTGCAGGTCCCGCATCAGCTCTAACCACCGCCGACCCCACTACTTGACTGTACGAGAATGTGTTGGCGGCGCTCTCACCTATCATCACACCTTTTTCTTATGGTACACGAAACGCCCAACTCGAACAGTTGCGTCTGTACATCGTGGGATAACAAGAACCGCAAGTAAAAGAAATGCACATATCATGAATACGGTCACAACTAATTAACATTGCGCATTTCCGGTGCAAAACGCAGCCACGAGTTCTAATCCCGTCTGGTTAATGGGTGGAGGTTTTAAGCTTGCCGTTACTATATGTTAGTGCATGTCCATTCCAAAGGATAAGTAAAAACAATGGAAATGAGAGCCTATAAGTGTGCTATAACACGTTGTCTGCGTGCAGCAGTCAACGTGTTAATGAAGTTCTTAGTTTACGACATGTCAAGCATGGCTATTACCAGAGAATTCATTCTGGCATAGGACGAAATTTTTTCGCAATCTTATATAAGTCGTTTTATGAAATAAAACTTTAAATAGAGGCTTCACTGCAAACCGAAATGGTAATAACTAGAAAACGAGTAACGACGGCCAGAAGGAAGCGGACAATTAGAGCAATGCATTGATTCATTTGTTCTTTATTGGTGTTCGGTCGCTCGATCAACCAACCATTTACAGAAAATAACCACTGAACGTGACAAATTTATTTAAGATACTAAACAGATCATGTAATAACAACGACCATTTAAATTCGAGTCTTACAGTAGAGAGGGCATAATTATAACTATGGGTAGTGTATCACGTCATAGCCACTAGAATCATTATTTTGACAAAGGAGACGACTTGCATTATTTTGCTTCGTATGTCTCCAGACGCTGTTTATAAGCACGCACTGAATATATACAGTATCCGACGAAAAGTATTGGTATACCTACTAATGGACGTAATTATGGGGTACCTCCACCATTCGCCGTTATGACGGTGTGAACTTGGCTGGGGTACTTTCAGTATGGTGTATGAAGGTCTGTGGAGGAATGCAGGCCATTATTCGTCAAGAACCGAAACCAGAGATGCCAGTGGTGTTGGACGCTGGCGGAAGTTCGAACTTATCTCCACGGTGTTCCATTGGAAACGGGTCAGGGCTCTAGGCACGCCATCCATTTCAGTAATGTTATTGTCCAGACACCATTACCTCACACATGCTGCTTTACAACACCGTGCATTTTCGTGCTGATACAAACAGTCATCGTCTCCCAACTATTCCTCTACTATAAGTAGTACACAGTGCTGTAAAATGCGTTTATATCCTTCTGTATGTAGCATTTTCCTAACAAGGGAACCTCCCCATCGCACCCCCCCTCAGATTTAGTGATAAGTTGGCACAGTGGATACGCCTTGAAAAACTGAACACAGATCAATCGAGAAAACAGGAAGAAGTTGTTCAAAAATGGTTCAAATGACTCTGAACACTATGGGACTTAGCATCTGAGGTTATCAGTTCCCTAGACATAGAACTACTTAAACCTAACTAACCTAAGGACATCACACACATCCATGCCTGAGGCAGGATTCGAACCTGCGACCGCAGCAGTCGCGCGGTTCCAGACTGTAGCGCCTAGAACCACTCGGCCACTCCGGCCGGCGAAGAAGTTGTGCGGAACTATGAAAAAAATAAGCAAAATATACAAACTAAGTAGTCCACGCGCAAGATAAGCAGCATCAAGGATAGTGTGAGCTCAGGAGCGCCGTGGTCCAGTGGTTAGCGTGAGCAGCTGCGGAACGAGAGGTCCTTGGTTCAAGTCTTCCCTCGAGTGAGAAGTTTAATTTTTTATTTTCAGACAATTATCAAAGTTCAGGCACTCACACATAATCAACTTCGCTCTCCAAAATTCCAGGACATGTTCAGATTTTCTTGGACATATGCAGGGTTTGACGGTCTACACACGGAAAAATTTGAAAACGTTAAAAACATATGTTTTGACAGAGCACTGGGAAAACTGTGCGACTGTGAAACTGTTGCAGTCATTTGTTGCAGTTTATGTGACAAACTCTTATGTTTTCATCACTTTTTTGGGAGTGATTATCACATCCACAAGAAAACCTAAATCGGGCAAGGTAAAAGAATCTTTTTACCTATTCGCGAAGTGTACAAGTTAGGTGGGTCGACAACATATTCCTGTCATGTGACGCACATGCCCGTCACCAGTGTCGTATAGAATATATCAGACGTGTTTTCCTGTGGAGGAATCGGTTGACCTATGACCTTGCGATCAAATGTTTTCGGTTCCCATTGGAGAGGTACGTTCTTTCGTCTACTAATCGCACGATTTTGCGGTGCGGTCGCAAAACACAGACACTAAACTTATTACAGTGAACAGAGTCGTCAATGAACGAACGGACAGATCATAACTTTGCGAAAATAAAGAAAGTAAACTTTTCACTCGAGGGAAGACTTGAACCAAAGACCTCTCGGTCCGCAGCTGCTCACGCTAACCACGGGACCACGGCGCTCCTGAGTTCACGCTATCCTTGATGTTGCATATCTTGCTCATGGACTACTCAGTTTGTATATTTTGCTTATTTTTTTCATAGCTCCACACAACTTCTTCGTGTTTTCTCGATTGCTCTGTGTTCAGTTTTTCAATGCCTATCCACTGTGCCAACTTATAACTAAATCTGAGAGGGGGGGGGGGGGGGTTCCCTTGTAAGAACACTAAGAGGACCGCACTTTAACTACGAAAAACACCTCCATACTGTAACACCACCCTCTCCGTAATACACTGCTGGCACTACGCACGATGCCAGGTAACGCTCTACAAGCATTCGCCAACCCAAAGCCTTCCATCGGATTGCCACAGGGTACAGCGTGACTCATCATTCCAGATCATCCGTTTCCAGTCATCCGCTGTCCAGTGGCGCCGCTCTTTGCGCCACCTCAAACATCGCTTCATAAATGTGCGGCTTATTAGGAGCCCCATTGTTTCCAATTGCTACGCATACTCATTGTGCTAGCTGGGCTGCTGTTAGCACTCCGGAAGTCACGAGTGATTACTTCCGCTATTTCATGCTATTTTTTACAACCACTCACAGCAATACTCGACGTTTGCTATCCGCCAGTACATGAGATCCGCGCGGTCGCGGTGTAGCTGTGGTTGTTCCTTGGCGTTTCCACTTCACAATCACATCACCAACGACTTGGGCAGCTTTATAAGGACTGAAAGGTCGCTGATGGATTTGTTACTCAGGTGGCATCCAGTGACTAGTCCACTTTTGAACTGTGAACTTTCCTAACCGACCCATTCTGCTATTACTCCTTCTCTACTGAGAGTGGCGTCCGGATACTATTGATCAGACAGTGCACATTACTTTTAGTTGTAGATAAATGGTATGTTATGGTGGAATAGTCGCATTCATGAAGTGAAGGGAGCTCTGTGATAGGGATTTTCATTTGCAAATAAATCCGTAATTTGTGACTGTTGGATGAGGCTGGGGTGATAGTTCTTCTACAGACATTTTTGATCACAATGGGGAATGACTCTATGCTTACGATTACCGCACGTCCATCACTCGATATTCTTGCACGGACAATGTGGCAGGTCTCTATCACAGAGAAAAAATACAAAACGAGCTGAGACTGACCCAGGAACAAAGATCGAGGAAATAGTTGCGCCATTTGGCGCCTCATTATGATTTTGTGCTCAGCTATGTAACTGGCACAGCAAAGTAATGGAACGGTAGTGCATCAACTGACCAATTTTGATACTGGTTCCCGACTTCACTACTGCGAGTGCCTGTTCCAGTCTGCGCACTAAGGGGAAGGGGAGGGGGGGGGGGAGGGTATGAAGGTAGATTATGCATTGCACTTTTTCTCTTATGAAGCTTGGCTCTGTTCTGGAAATTCTCTTCGGTTACATCAGGAATGTGGTGAGCAAAAAAATGAGTTCAAATGGCTCTGAGCACTATGAGACTTAACTTCTGAGGTCATCAGTCCCCTAGAACTTAGAACTACTTAAACCTAACTAACCTAAGGACATCACACACATCCATGCCCGAGGCAGGATTCGAACCTGCGACCGTAGCGGTCGCGCGGTTCCAGACTGTTGCGCCTAGAACCACACGGCCACTCCGGCCGGCTGTGGTGAGCAGCCGGTGCAACACACGTTATTGTACCGATAATTTTCCGCAAAGCCGTAACTTCCGCTAAGTATGTGAACAGTATACTGCAATTGATTTTCTTAGAACTAACATTTGGAAAATTTTCCTTTGTTATTTTTTTCTGCATTCTGTGGAATGGAGTACATTGCGCGGCAATTTTTACGTTGAGTAAGGTATAATACTTTTTTTCAAACGCTATGAACTTCTCCTATCCGACGTAATAATTATTTAACGGTTGAAGAATACTCAGACCAATACGCTTTTTTGATTTACTGTTCGTTTCTGTATTAGTGTACTACTGTATATTCCGTGTAAATAATCAGTTAGATTGCAACTGGAAGAGGTAAGAGTTGCATGAGCCGAACTGTCACTGATCCATTATTCACGAGTATCAGACTTTTGTCATTTGTAGATCCTAATATTTCCGTTCCACCTATGTAGTTCATTTTACTCCCGCACGCATGTTGTTGCGAATTGATGTCTCCACATTGCAATAATGGAAGTGGCAACTTGTTTGAAGAGATAATAAAAAAATATGTTTTTATTCATGCACAAGGAGGTTTGTGCAGGGCCGATTTTTTCCTGATTTTAGTAGTATAATAATTCTTCCGCCCCACCGATGAAGTCAAATAGCGGACGTGTGTATCATAAGAGCGAGTTCTCCTCTTTAGCGAAAATTTAACTGAGATTTCAACCAACTTTAGGTGAGCGTGAGTGTGTCTTTCCACGTTCACGTTTTTTTGAAACTCTACTAGACATTGCAGAGATTAATTATATTTCCTAACATCTACTGTATACGTCATACCTTAATATCAACTCCAAGTTCTCTTTGTTCCACTGTTGTTGCGATTGTATTAGGTTGATGCAAAAGTTCGTAACGTTTTTGTTTTGCTGTTGGTATTCCGGTTGCTATGGATTTATGTAGGGATAGTCATTTTTTATTTGTAGTTGACTGTTGCTATTTGAGTTTACATATTGTCATTTTGTCACTTTGAGATAGTGAGTGGAGCTGTGGCCGCTAGGAAATGGAATGCCAAGTGGAAAAATCGGAACATTTCGGAGACACTTTCCTATTTGAGTTCAGTAGAGGGATAACAGCAGCGGAGGCAGCCAGAAACGTTTGCGCCGTGTATGGGGATAACGCCTCGCCAAGAGAATGGTTTTGACGTTAGTGACTCTCCACTTTCAGGAAGACTTTCGGAGTTTGATGAAGATCGTTTAAAGGCAATAATCCACAATACTCGACGTCAGTGTACTCGAAAACTGACAGATGTGATGAATGGTGCTCATCCACCATCGTGCGATATTTGCATGTAGTGTGAAAGGAATCTGGTGCATGGGTATCGGATGCTCTAATCAAAAATCACAAATATCAGCGGTTGGCCGTATGTGCATCTCTGCTTGCTCCTCATCAGTTGGCTCGTGAATAACACCGATCGTTCCTATCCTGCATGGTTACGGGTGAAAATAAATTATGTCTTTATGCTAACATAAGGAAAAGAAAGGAATGGTTGAACCCAAACAAAGCAGCAAGTCCCCGTACAAAGACCTGCACGCATCCACAGAAGATAATGTTACGTAACTGGTGCGACAGCGACACTGTGGTGTACTATAAGAATTACTTCCCCGAGGTGTAACCATCATCTCGGTCCTTTATTGTAAACAACTCAGACGTCTTGCAGATGCAATCCGAGAACAGCGACCAGGAAGACTGTATGATGTTGCTTTACGATGACCCCCGCTAGACTGAGAAAACATTTTACAGAGATTGGGTTGGGAAGTCATTCCGTACTCACTTTATTCGCCTGATCTTGCGCCTTCAGATTTTCACCTTTTCCGCTCTCTATCGAGCAACCATCAAGGAGCTTCCTTTCGGGATGAAAATGCGCTCCGAACTTGGTTCGCTTAGTTCTTCGGTTCAAAACCACGTTATTTTTTCTGTCCCGGAATAGAAAAGTTGCCCCATTGTTGGGAGACTGTTGAAAATCGTGAAGGAGAATGTATCATTGATGACTAAAATCTCTGTTGTGTATATCTGTTGTGTTTATTAAACTTATTGGAAAACGCTACGAACTTATGCACGAACCGAATAGTTACGTCCTGCTTGATGACTATTAAGTGACGCAGCTTGGTGTGTATGGTTGGTTATCTTTCGGAGTTGGAGGGTGACAAGGTTTGATTCTTGTTGTACGGTGTACTACTAGACAACTCTGGTCGAAGTTCTGCAGATATATAGCATAGCTTTTACTTCTGTTTCCTTACCTTTATCCCGTACCTTCACGGGGTCAGATCTGGCGATGTTAGTGGTAGTGGGTGGCCGGATGCCCTTCGTGTCGCCATCCCTTGCCCCCCTTTCCCGGTAATATGTGTAGCCCAGTTGTCTGCGCCTAACGTTATCTGTGTGAAAATGTGCGAACGTTTTCTAAATGTTTGCTATTCGTGTAGCTGAGGGGGGACCTACGCACATATTCGGTTGGGAAACCACCTAAAAACACACCCAGGCTGGCCGGCACACCGACCATCATTGTTAATCCGCCAGTCGGATTCGATGTGGGCCGGCGAACCGCGCTGGATCACGGAAGCGGTGTGCTAACGCACGCGACTATCCGTGCGAATCATTGATAAATAACACAGTAGGCTTACCTGTTCTGAGGTTCATTAGTTCGAATCCACTATGGCCATGTCATTGAATGGTTTAATAGCTTTTCTGTGTTACGGATTGTACTACCTCAGTACAGTGCTGAAATTGATATAATTTTGTTTCTGTTGTATTCGACACCATCAATACGTCACAGTTTGAGGTGGGAGGAAGATTGGATGACCAGAAGCTCTGTTTTGCAATCGATGTATTCATCTATGCTTCTGTAAAAGATAAATGTTTTCGCCGAGTTAGCTTTTTTTCTAGTGGTGAACACAGTAATGTGACAAAAGGCGTGGTTGGTTCAAATGGCTCTGAGCACTATGGGACTTAACATCTGTGGTCATCAGTGCCCTAGAACTTAGAGCTACTTAAACCTAACAAAAGGCGTGGTGTATCTCCTAATATCGTGTCGGACTTCTTCCTGCCCGGTGAAGTGCAGCGACGCGACGTGACATGGACTTAACAAGTTGTTGGAAGTCCCTTGCCACGCTACCTCCATAGCCTTCCATAATTGCGAAAGTGTTGCCGGCGCAGGATTTTGTGCACGAACTGACCTCTTTCGGTTTTGTCCCAATAAATGTTCGATGGGATTCATCTTGGGGGATCTGGATGGCCAAATCATTCGCTCGAATTGTCCAGAATGTTCTTCAAACAAATCACGAAGATTGCGGCACGGTGACATGGCGCGTTGTCATCCATAAAAAATCCATCGTTGTTTGGGAAGATGAGCTCCATAAATGGCTGCAAATGATCTCCAAGTAACCGAACATAACCTTTTCCCGTCAATGATTGATTCAGTTGGATCAAAGGACCCAGTCCATTCCATGAAAACAGCACACACCATTATGGAGCCACGACCAGTTTGCGCAGTGCTTTGTTGACAACTTGTGTCCACGGCTTCCTGGGGTCTGCGCTACATTCGAACCCTACCACCAGCTCTTACAACTCAAGAGCCACGGTGTTCCAGTCGTCTGTGGTCCAACTGATATGGTCACGAGCCCAGGAGAAGCGTTGCGGTAGAGGCTGCGCTGTTAGCAAAGGCACTAGCGTCGTTTGTCTGCTGCCATTGCTGATGAACGCCGCATTTCGCCACACTGTCCTAACGCTTACGCTCGTCGTACGTCCCACATTGATTTCTGCGGCCATTTCACGCAGTGTTGCTTGTCTGTTAGCACTGACAACTCTCCGCAAAGCCGCTGCTTTCGGTCGTTAAGTGAACGTGAATACCGTCGACCACTACGTTTCCCGAGGTGAGAGGTAATGCCGAGAATTCTGTATTCTCGGCACATTCTTGACACTGTGGTCCTCGGTGTATTGATCTCCCTAACGATTTCCGATATGGAATTTCCTCTTTGCCTACCTGCAACTAACATTCCGTGTTGAGAGTCTGTTAATTCCTGTTGTGCGGCCGTAATCACGCCGGGAACCTTTTCACACGAATCACCTCAGTACAAATGACAGCTCAGAACTTTAATAGTGGCAACTATTTATTTACAGCTCGTACAAAATAGATACGTGTTTCAAAGTTTTACTGACCTTCAAAGTAGTCACCAGCATTGTGTATAACCCGTTGCCAGCGATGTGGAAGTCGTAGGATACTCTTAGCAGAGCCAGTTGTGTTGACAGTGCGAGTGGCGCGGTCTATTAATAGTGGTTACTATTTATTTACAGCCCGTACAAAACAGATACATGTTTCAAAGTTTTACTGACCTTCAAAGTAGTCACCAGCATTGTGTATAACCCGTTGCCAGCGATGTGGAAGTCGTAGGATACTCTTAGCAGAGCCAGTTGTGTTGACAGTGCGAGTGGTGCGGTCTACTGCCCGACGAATTTGTAGCCGTTCCGAAGCGAAAGCCGTGAAGTGTTTCCTTCAATTTAGAAATCGAGTTGAACTCACGAGGGCTTAAATCAGGGTAGTGCAGTAGGTGGAATAGCACTCAGCAGTCCCATCAGTCAAACAAATCAGTAACAGCATGCACTGTACGTGCTTTAGCATTGTCCTGCAAAATGATGGTCAGGTCCTGCAGAAAGTGTCATCACTTCTGTCGCTATGCTGTTCATTTTTGGAACACAACCTGCGACAATGCTGGTGACTACTTTGAAGGTCATTAAAACTTTGAAACGCGTATCTATTTTGAACGAACTGTAAATAAATAATTGCCACTATTAAAGTTCCAACCCTCGTATATCGGTCTATTTACTTACAAGTAACTATTGTCTTGAAATTGTGATATCTGCAAACACTTTTTTTTTTTTTCGAAGAAGTGGAGCTCCTCCGCTCCCGCACTCGGATCGTGGCCTTAACAAAATGTGCTGCTGTCACTTCTGCGAAAGGATTAGCATTTATTGATGGGTCACAGGACGCGGGACTGTGATGTTATCCGTGTGTCTGGGTGCAGTCACCCACTAATACGGTCTCATGTAGGAGGTAAGAGAATGAATGCGGCTTTCGGCAGAGACAAACAAGTAACACGGCAGTCGCCATGGGGAAGGAAACCCGTGCAGTAGTCTTAGCGGGTAGTAGGGCTGTTGGCGGATTTACCCTGGCAGCAGCGATAGTTAATTCCAAGGTGCGAGGATATGTTAACGAGGGTAGGTTACCCCCGTTTCTGGGCGCCGACAATGTCTTCTGCGCCAATGTCAGCGTATTTGTAAGATGCCAACGTCGTCACCTGAGAGGTCAGTTTGATCAAAAACTCGAACGCTCATCGCAGGATTACGTGCGGATTTTGTTTAGGCTTATGTGTGTGTCAGTCTTCCCTGTCGTTGCCAACTTGTGGCATGTATGAGCACAGCTAGCAGTGCCAGTCAGATTTGCTGTGATACAGTGTCTCGCCGATACTGAGTTGTCTTTGTGTTTAGCTTTAACTTGCTATACCCGGTTAAGAATCCCTAAAGAAAAGCGTTTTGGGGCGGTTATGTTTCTGCCTGTGGTTATGATCGTAGTTCACCAGATTTAGGATGAAGGATTTGTTCGAGTGTCTCGAGTTCCTGCACATTCTTGTGGCGAGTTTCTTGAATACCTCCATGAGGGCCTCGAGATGGCATTCATTGTGCATGTCCGCGCTGCGCCAATATCGTGTAGCAGTGCTTATGATTCGTAGGTCTTTGCTCTCTGTGACGTGCAGGCGGCGCAGATGTGTTGGAGCTGCATCACCCCAAAACTGGAGCTGAGTTTGTCATCATTGGCGCCGGCCGGTGTGGCCGTGCGGTTCTAGGCGCTTCAGTCTGGAACCGCGTGACCGCTACGGTCGCAGGTTCGAATCCTGCCTCGGGCATGGATGTGTGTGATGTCCTTAGGTTAGTTTAATTAGTTCTGAGTTCTAGGCGACTGATGACCTCAGAAGTTAAGTCTCATAGTGCTCAGAGCCATTTGAACTCATTGGCCTAAAAAGAGTCACGTGCATGAACCTCGACACAGTCCTATTCAATTTCTTTTGCCTGTTAGGCATTGGATAGAATTGTTTGAACTTTGCGAGTGCATTGACTGTTGTTCTCCCCAAGTCAGTTGCGGATCCATCCAGGCACCGAGGTACTTGACTTCCCTAAGGAATTGCATTGGACGTGTTTGTACTGTCATTTGTCGGCGGTGTTGATGTTTCTGTACGAGTTGCCTCGCATTTGCCGACGACGCCATTTTTCTAGCAGAGGTTCGACACTTCTGAGTGCTGTCTGTAGTAGTGAGTTAATGTCCGATTGTTCCCAGTCTTGCTCCAGGAAGGCGGTGACATCACCGTAGATGGCTACCAAAGTGTTGCACGTCGTTGGGATATCGTCAATGTGAAGGTTAAATAACAGGGGCCCCAATTGTTACCTTGGAGTACTTCGGCTTTTATACATCTTTTTACCTATATTTAAGCATGTTTGTTATTTGAATTGATAGTATTAAGCACGTTATTTTACGTTACGTTTAGCTTCAAGAATAGAAGTACGAAGCAGTGCCGCATTTGGCGGTGGGTATAGTGTGCTTGTAATCTTATTTTCCCCCACTCTGCAAACAGAACGTATGGACCAAATTTATAGTGCCTTGGTAAGCTAGCGGCACTGTAAATATATATTTTTTACATAACTGACCGTTTTTGCACACACATTACACCCAGTTTCTACATTAAATGTGTTTTGAGAGCTATTTGTTCTTTCAGAAGTCATGCTAGGGGTATTGGAAGGAGTGAATTTCTCCTTTTCGTTCTTAACGCATGCTCTAAATCCACTGCCATATCCAATATCTATAACTGTACCCGCATCTGGTAATCTACGACCGGCTCTGTTGTTACATTGATGATAACTGCGGCTGTGGCCACAGCTTCAGTTCTTGGTGCTGTTTCTGTAGGTAGTTACATGTTTTGTCGGGGTCATCGTAGTCTGGCACACTTTCAACATAGTTATAGTGTGTGTCGTAGCAAAAAAAAAATTATATATATATATATATATATATATATATATATATATATATATATATATATATTCAGACTTCAAGAAGAATATAATAATTCCAATCCCAAAGAAAGCAGGTGTTGACAGATGTGAAAATTACCGAACTATCAGCTTAATAAGTCACAGCTGCAAAATACTAACACGAATTCTTTACAGACGAATGGAAAAACTAGTAGAAGCCAACCTCGGGGAAGATCAGTTTGGATTCCGTAGAAACACTGGAACACGTGAGGCAATACTGACCTTACGACTTATCTTAGAAGAAAGATTAAGGAAAGGCAAACCTACGTTTCTAGCATTTGTAGACTTAGAGAAAGCTTTTGACAATGTTGACTGGAATACTCTCTTTCAAATTCTAAAGGTGGCAGGGGTAAAATACAGGGAGCGAAAGGCTATTTACAATTTGTACAGAAAGCAGATGGCAGTTATAAGAGTCGAGGGACATGAAAGGGAAGCAGTGGTTGGGAAGGGAGTAAGACAGGGTTGTAGCCTCTCCCCGATGTTGTTCAATCTGTATATTGAGCAAGCAGTAAAGGAAACAAAAGAAAAATTCGGAGTAGGTATTAAAATTCATGGAGAAGAAATAAAAACTTTGAGGTTCGCCGATGACATTGTAATTCTGTCAGAGACAGCAAAGGACTTGGAAGAGCAGTTGAATGGAATGGACAGTGTCTTGAAAGGAGGATATAAGATGAACATCAACAAAAGCAAAACAAGGATAATGGAATGTAGTCTAATTAAGTCGGGTGATGCTGCGGGAATTAGATTAGGAAATGAGGCACTTAAAGTAGTAAAGGAGTTTTGCTATTTGGGGAGCAAAATAACTGATGATGGTCGAAGTAGAGAGGATATAAAATGTAGGCTGGCAATGGCAAGGAAAGCGTTTCTGAAGAAGAGAAATTTGTTAACATCGAGTATAGATTTAAGTGCGAGGAAGTCATTTCTGAAAGTATTCGTATGGAGTGTAGCCATGTATGGAAGTGAAACATGGACGATAAATAGTTTGGACAAGAAGAGTATAGAAGCTTTCGAAATGTGGTGCTACAGAAGAATGCTGAAGATTAGATGGGTAGATCACATAACTAATGAGGAAGTATTGAATAGGATTGTGGAAAAGAGAAGTTTGTGGCACAACTTGACCAGAAGAAGGGATCGGTTGGTAGGACATGTTCTGAGGCATCAAGGGATCACCAATTTAGTATTGGAGGGCAGCGTGGAGGGTAAAAATCGTAGAGGGAGACCAAGAGATGAATACACTAAGCAGATTCAGAAGGATGTAGGCTGCAGTAGGTACTGGGAGATGAAAAAGCTTGCACAGGATAATATATATATATATATATATATCAAATTTATCACGAATATGCGGAGTCATCCGAATTGTGAATGTTGTTTACATAGCAAAAGAAGGATGTGTAGAGTCCCTCAGCATGGAACTGCAACAGAGGATGCGACTTCCCGGCGGCGTCTGGACTAATCTCATCACTGTTTGTGTTTATACAGCACAGCAGTGACACTTATTGTTGTGTGACGAGCTTAATATTGACCGTTCTGTTTCGAGAATAGGCAATGGTCGATTAGAAGAAATACCGTGGCTTCCCCGTGTAAAAAATGGTTCAAATGGCTCTGAGCACTATGCGACTTAACTTCTGAGGTCATCAGTCGCCTAGAACTTGGAACTAATTAAACCTAACTAACCTTAGGACATGACACATATCCATGCCCGAGGCAGGATTCGAACCTGGGACCGTAGCGGTCGCTCGGCTCCAGACTGTAGCGCCTAGAACCGCACGGCCACTCCGGCCGGCCTTCCCCGTATACAAAACTGTCCCAAGTTCTGGTTATTCCGTAGGTAGTTCCAACTCAGATAGGCTGCCAGCGTTTCTTTGCATATCGTGATTGCTCAGCAGTAATGTAATCACGTTCACTGCTGTTCGCCCAGGCATTTCGTGTGAAACAAAGTCGGTACGATTCCACTGGAGTCTGACGAACAGTGTTGTTATTGGTCACTGTTTTCAGTGTTCATAAAATGGAACTACACGAAGAGATAGCAAGTGAAGGGTCAGTTGGGGACGGTTTCTATACTCGATGTGTTTGAAAATGAGTTACCTACTCGAAACCATCATCCAAAATAAACAGCTTGCTGCTCTCGGTGAATCCGAATGTGAACTAGAGGTCAGTCTTCTATTTACAAGTACAGCGTATTTTAAGTTCGACTTATATGTCTTTTGATTCCAGAGCAAGTTCTTCCAGTTACATCAATTTTTTTTCTGACTTCCTGCAACTCTGTGGTTGTCACTGGGAATAATGATTTATAACTGCTCACATACATATATCCTGTTGCAGTTGTTGCAATTCTGCTGCTTAATTGCTCTAATTTACATCTAAAAACAGTTCAAACAGTAAATCAACATAACACAGAGAAAATGTTCTGCAAAAAGACTTTAAAATCAATTTCGTTTGTTTGTTTTTTGAAACAAGTTTATATGTTTGTGGATACAAATGGTATACAGGTTTTGTGTCTACTTTGTTGCCCATTTTTGATTAATTAATTCCTTGTGTAATGTAAATAATTTGAAAGATGTGTTAATAATGGTTAAGCTTCGCATCAGCTTTCGTTCAACATTATAATTTATTGTATTGCTGTGGAGTAAAAGATTTCTAGTTGAAAGTGTAAAAAGTGTGTCTCATTGGTAAAATACAAGATTGCTAATCCAGAGGTCTCGGATCCCATCGCAGGTCAGGTCTAGGATTTTTTTATCCATCACGTATCACTTCTGTCACCTCTGGCACTGTTTTTTAATGTGAAAAAGGCGTCGTTCCTCCCTGGTTAGTAAGCTACGTGAAACTGTAGGTCTCCCTAACGTAAGTCGGAGGAAGACAGTGTCTTACCGTCTCCAACAGGGCAACACTTGGTGCTTAGTACAACACTGTGGTGTTCAGACCAATCTTCGGGCTAATGATGGCTTTATTTTGTATAGTTTCTTTAAAAAAATATCAAGTATGCATATGTTTTGTAAGTTATTAAAAACAGGCGCTAGGCCGTTCAAGGTGTTGAATAAAATGTATTTTTTTTTTTTTAAATTGATGGTAGCCTTTGTAAAAACGGAGCATTTCGCTTTATTGAAGGTACAGGGAATGAACGGTAGGTGAGGAGAAGTATTGGAGGAATAATGTTTTGGAAAGAATGTGACTGAAGTCTTGGGATCAAGGGCGCCAATCCAAGCTCCAAGCGTGCGGAAGAGGACCGAATGGAGAGGAGGTTGAGGGGGGGGGGGGGGGAAGCATGAGTCCTGATAAGGAGAAGAGTAGTAGTAGTAGTAGTAGTAGTTGTTGTTGTTGTTGTTGTGGTGGTGGTGGTGGTGGTGGTGGTGGTGGTGGTGGTGGTCTTCAGTCCAGAGACGGGTTTGATGCAGCTCTCCATGCTACTCTATCCTGTGCAAGCTTCTTCATCTCCCAGTACCTACTGCAACCTACATCCTTTTGAATCTGCTTAGTGTATTCATCTCTCGGTCTCCCTCTACGATTTTTACTCTCCACGCTGCCGTCCAATACTAAATTGGTGATTCCTTGATGCCTCAGAACATGTCCTACTAACCGATCCCTTCTTCTAGTCAAGTTGTGTCTCAATCCTATTCAATACCTCCTCATTAGTTATGTGATCTACCCATCTAATCTTCAGCATTCTTCTGTAGCACCAAATTTCGAAATCTTCTATTCTCTTCTTGTCTAAACCTGCTGACACTTAAATCTATATTCTATGTTAACAAATTTCTCTTCTTCAGAAACGCTTTCCTTCCCATTGCAAGTCTACATTTTATATATTCTCTACTTCGATCATCATCAGTTATTTTGCTCCCCAAATAGCAAAACTGTTGTACTCCTTTAAGTGTCTCATTTCCTAATCTAATTCCCTCAACATCACCCGACTTAATTCGACTACATTCCATTATCCTCGTTTTGCTTTTGTTGATGTTCATCTTATATCCTCCTTTCAAGACACTATCCATTCCGTTCAACTGCTCTTCCAAGTCCTTTGCTGTCTCTGACAGAATTACAATGTAGTAGTAGTAGTAGTAGTAGGAATAATCCCCTATACCTTTGGAAGGTAGGAGACAAGATACTGGCAGAAGCAAAGCTGTGAGTACCGGGCGTGAGTCGTGCTTCGGTAGCTCAGTTGGTAGAGCACTTGCCCGCGAAAGGCAAAGGTCCCGAGTTCGAGTCTCGGTCGGCCGCACAGTTTTGGTCTGCCAGGAAGTTTCATATCAGCGCACTTTCCGCTGCAGAGTGAAAATCTCATTCTGGATGGATCTCTGCGCGAACTTCATAGTCATATGGGGTGGAGGGGGCGGAGCGATTAACGTTTCGTTGGGAAAGGATGTGGAGTGTGCAGCAATAAGGTCAAGGAAATGTGTTGGTATTAGCGCGGCAGAAAACCCTGATTTCTCTTCTTTCGAATATATGTGGCCGGATTTCCGATGGGACTCGAGTCCATCCCTGTAAGGAAAGTCCTGTACTGCGTTTATTGTCTTTGGAATCTGTCTTCTCCACGGTACGAGAGATGCAATGTTAGAAACCAGCGCTAGTCTGACGCTGTCGCTGTGAATGGAAAAGCGACGTAGGGATGGGGGGCAGGGCGCGCGCCGGGATGAATGGCACCGCACCGCACCGCGCCCCGCCCCGCCCCGCACCGCTGCGCTGCATACCGGCCGCTGCGGCGTGACGCACCCACGCGGGCCGCTCCCAGCCCGGCTGTCAGTGACGTCACGGTCGCGAGCTGCCGCCACGGCGCGCAGTGGGTATATTCTCCGCGGTCCAGAAAGGCGTGCCACTGCCGGCCGGCGAAAACGCACCATGGACGGTAAGTCGCACCGCAGCTGCCAGCGCGTCTGCCGCTCTCGGGTTTTCTGTCGGATTTCGTAGACGCATCAGAAATTAAGTACCGCGACGATGGTTCATTGGAATGTAATTTTTCCGCGTGGACGTCTATAAGTTTGTGGAAAGCTGAGATTCTGTCAGAGAGAGCGCAGTACCTTGCTCTGTACAGAGCAAGGGTTATGCGTCACCCTGTAGTAGGACCATTCTCGTTTGTGTTGTTTATGAAAGACCTAGGAGACGACCATATTCTTTCTGAGACGTTTCGCACATGTCGCGGTTTCTCCGAGAACGCGCCACCTAATAAAAATGCCCCAGAAGCCCCACGTCATAGCATGGTACAACGTTCTACCAACCGTAAACATGTAACAACTGCGTAATCATCGTGGGATTAACGGCTTACTGGGGCATGCAATGGAACAATCGTATGGGACAAAGTTCTTGTTCAAAGTGTAGTGTAAAGCAAGCGGAAAGGTTGCGTTCCGTGGTAAGAAATTAAAACACTGCACTTCGTTTACGAAAATCTTGTTTGGTATTTCGTGGGGTATTGCGATCATGAGGTTGCATTAATTGTGTATGAGGAAAATAGACAGTTTAACGCTTCGCGCATCGTTACCGGATTACTTATTTCTAGAAGAGTGGCAAAAGTGACGAATAAGGTCAGAAAATATGCCGCTCATAGCTAGACGCCAATCTTTTCAGTAAAATAGTCATTTCTTGGATACATACTCGAAAAAGGATGGAATTTCTGTCCATTAGGAGAACGCCCAGAACTGCTTTTCATGTGGATAGAATGGGTGACAGGCGAATCTAAAAATGGTCCCACGAACGTGTAAGTATTGAAGATAATATTAGGTTATCTACAGCTCTTCTGCCCGTTTCTCATCGATGAATGGAACCAGAAGTAGTCTCTGTAGCATAACACTGTGAAACGGTTTTACTGAGCGGTTTCCGTCAGTGGACGAGGTTTAGGTTCCGTACAGTGTAAATCAAATTTTATTTTTTCATTTTGCGATAAGCATACAGTTTTTCAATTCGTCGTACGCAGTATACCATTTACCTTTCTTTGACGCAATACTATCGTTAGCTTCAAAAAACTCTGTTTTTTATATTTGTGTATGATATATTACACTCTTTTATGACTTTCCCTTTCCTGTTCTAGAATCACGGTGTCGTCGTATCCTAAGTACACCGGGATATGACCCACGCTTTGCGAAACCTGCGGTCAGTTACTCCGACTAGATTGTGCAGTGTCTCGGGTCTCGTTCGCATTCGGCAGGAGCGTATTAATTTCACCAAATGCCGGAATGGTTCCTTTGACAATCCGATGCCAATTTCCAACCACGACGTATTCAATGACGAGCTTCTGTTAAGGCGAATGATTAACCGAGTTCTGCTGATAGTGCAGAAAACGAGATGAGGGAAAAATTTCTACTTCTGCGTTCGCAAGCCACCGTTCAGTTTCTGGCGGAGGGTAGTTTACCAGTATCATCCCCAATCCCCCTACTACCTACTCAGTTCGCGTATGCTACACTGGAAGAAAGACTGTAGACAGGCTTTTGTATGAGCCCAAATTTCTCTAATTTTGCCGTCGTGGTCATGGCGCGAAATGTGTGTCGTACGTGTCGGCATGCTTCTTGACTCATTCTGGAACGTGGGCTCTCGGAATCCTGTGAGTAAGGTGTTCCGCGATGGACAAGGTCTAGTAGCGTCTCCTGCTGCAGTTCGTTGAACATTTTGTGCATTTCTGTGACTTTCTCACGCCAGCTGAACAAATTCGTCACTAATCGTGCGGATATTCATTACTGTATTAACTATCGTGTATAGCTAGCTAATGATTACGAATATTGCAGTTGTGCTGTGGCGCTGACAAATATCAGAAGTCTCTTACAAACTTTAACCCTTTCAGACCTGAATTTTTTCTGCGGAAGGAAAATTTTTCTTTATGATTTAGTGTTCTTAGGTAATTTTTTAATGATTTTAGATGCATGATTTACACAAATATGTTGTTGTTGTTATGGTCTTCAGTCCTGAGACTGGTTTCATGCTGCTCTCCATGCTACGCTATCCTGTGCAAGCTTCTTCATCTCCCAGTACCTACTGCAGCCTACATCCTTCTGAATCTGCTTAGTGTATTCATCTCTTGGTCTCGCTCTACGATTTTTACCCTCCACGCTGCCCTCCAGTACTAAATTGGTGATCCCTTGATGCCTCAGACCATGTCCTACCAACCGATCCCTTCTTCTAGTCAAGTTGTGCCACAAACTCCTCTTCTCCCCAATTCTATTCAATACCTCATCATTAGTTATGTGATCTACCCATCTAATCTTCAGCATTCTTCTGTAGCACCACATTTCCAAAGCTTCTACTCTCTTCTTGTCTAAACTATATATCGTCCATGTTTCACTTCCATACATGGCTACACTCCATACAAATACTTTCAAAAACGACTTCTTGACACTTAAATCAATACTCGATGTTAACAAATTTCTCTTCTTCAGAAACGCTTTCCTTGCCACTGCCAGTCTACATTTTATATCCTCTCTACTTCGACCATCATCAGTTATTTTGCTCCCCAAATAGCAAAACTCCTTTACTACTTTAAGTGTCTCATTTCGTAATGTAATTCCCTCAGCATCACCCAACTTAATTCGACTACATTCCATTATCCTCGTTTTGCTTTTGTTGATGTTCATCTTATACCCTCCTTTCAAGACACTGTCCATTCCGTTCAACTGCTCTTCCAAGTCCTTTGCTGTCTCTGACAGAATTACAATGTCATCGGCGAACCTCAAAGTTATTATTTCTTCTCCATGGATTTTAATACGTACTCCTAACTTTTCTTTTGTTTCCTTTACTGCTTGCTCAATATACAGATTGAATAACATCGGGGAGAGGCTACAAACCTGTCTCACTCCCTACCCAACCACTGCTTCCCTTTCATGTCCCTCGACTCTTATAACTGCCATCTGATTTCTGTACAAATTGTAAATAGCCTTTCGCTCCCTGTATTTTACCCCTGCCACCTTCAGAATTTGAAATAGAGCATTCTAGTCAACATTGTCAAAAGCTTTCTCTGAGTCTACAAATGCTAGAAACGTAGGTTTGCCTTTCTTTAATCTTTCTTGTAAGGTAAGTCGTAATGCCAGTATTGCTTCACGTGTTCCAACACTTCTACTGAATCCAAACTGATCTTTCCCGAGGTCGGCTTCTACCAGTTTTTCCATTCGTCTGTAAAGAATTTCGCGTTAGTGTTTTGCAGCTTTGACTTATTAAACTGATAGTTCGGTAATATTCACATCTGTCAACACTTGCTTTCTTTGGGATTGGAATTATTATATTCTTCTTGAAGTCTGAGGGAATTTCGCCTGTCTCATACATCTTGCTCACCAGATGGTAGAGATTTGTCAGGACTGGCTCTCCCAAGGCTGTCAGTAGTTCTAATGGAATGTTGTCTACTCCCGGGGCCTTGTTTCGACTTAGGCCTTTCAGTGCTCTGTCAAACTCTTCACGCAGTATCATATCTCCCATTTCATCTTCATCTACCTCCTCTTCCATTTCCATAATATTGTCCTCAAGAACATCGACCCAGTATAGACCGTCTATATACTCCATACACCTTTCTGCTTTCCCTTCTTTGCTTAGAACTGGGTTTCTATCTGAGCTATTGATATTCGTGCAAGTGGTTCTCTTTTCTCCAAAGGTCTCTTTAATTTTCCTGTAGGCAGTATCTATCTTACCCCTCGTGAGATAACCCTCTACATCCTTACATTTGTCCTGTAGCAATCCCTGCTTAGCCATTTTGCACTTCCTGTCGATCTCATTTTTGAGACGTTTGTATTCCTTTTTGCCTGCTTCACTTACTGCATTTTTGTATTTTCTCCATTCATCAATTAAATTCAGTATCTCTTCTGTTACCCAAGGATGCACCCGTTTTCAATACATACTTTGAACATTTGGCTTCTTTTTATGGACGAAAATATGAAATTTTGAAATATTCACTGTTGTAATAAATAAACTGATAATTCAATAATTACCAAGGAGAATAACTATAAAAATTTTCAATTATACAGTGGAGTATAACAAACAGCTTCCTTGAATTCTGTTGGTCACACTAGCTGTTGCGCACTGCTGCATTCACTTGCTGATGTTTTTACAGTGATGCCCAATAGGTGGGAGTACTTTTGCATCACTAAAAGAATGAACATTCACAGACGTGTACTTGAGATTTCCATTGAGGAAAAATATAATACACACTAAATATTAATGTGCACAATTGTAGTCAGATAGTCCGAAGGGTTAAGTTTCAGTATCATTTCTGCCGATGTTCCTCATATGTATCCCCTTACTTCTCCCGTCTTTGTGTTTAAACCATGTGTCCTGTTTTGTTTAATGGGATTTCTTATTTCATAAGTACCATGTATTTCTTGTTATTAATTGTGTAAACTCATCTTTTTTCTTTTGCGTAAGGCTAATTAACTAATTAATTAATTTACGAAGTTTTTTACACTTTTGTACTTTCACACTGAAAGGTATTATCTTACTCGTCCGTTCTTTCTCTGAGTTATATTATTCCTGTTCTCAACTTCTCTATCATGTTCTGCAGGGTGTCCCGGTAGGATTAGTCAGTATTCAGTGATATGACAGGAACGATCATTCAAAGCGAAAGAGTCTTGTACATGTGGGCTCTAAAATGCATACCTCAAGAGCTGTGAGCTCTTGTTCCACTTCGATAATGTGAAACGAATCTCTTCCACTTCAGGCCCTTAGCTTTCAATATTTTTTAGATGGTACTATTGACTAAAACAAGAAAAAAAGTCCAGTAAAAATGGGCTCAGAAGTGCATACCTGAAGAGATGTCAGCACTTGTTCATCTCGCTACTGTGAAACACTTCTCTTCTATTGAACAAGTCCTCATAGTTTTTAAGGTATGCATTTTACAGCCCAAGTTTAGTACATAATTTTCTCTTGTTTTGTTCCATAGCGCCTCCTCCGAAAATATGAAAAGCATAGAGCTTGCAGGAGAAGAGATGGGTTACGCAGCATCAAAAATGAACAAGTGCTCGTAGCTCTTAAGGTATGCAATTTAGATCCCCTGTTTGCTAGACATATTCGCTTCGAATGATCGTGTCTGTCACATCCCTCAATACTGACTATTTCTCGTGAGACGTCCTGTATCTTTTGATCTCGTTATACGCTGGAAAAACTGCATTTGGCGTGTGGCTGATGTCAGAAATAGGAAAGATCAAAAAAGAAAAGAAAAGATCGGTTTTTAACAGGTCTGTATCTTATATTTTCAGCAGTTCTATTCGTTTTTAGTTTTGAAGCGTCAGGAACAGCAAGGTTGTGTGGAGGCTAAGAGATTCTGGACTGGAATTCCAATCTACATCTATACTTCGCAGATCACTATGAAGTGTTTGGCAGGGGACACTTCTCACTGTTAACACATACGGTTTTTTCCATTTCCATTAGCGTATGGAACGCGGCAAGAGGAATTGCTTAAAAGCCTTTGTGCACGTCTTCTGGCACCATACTGGAGCGGTGCTTGGGGGATGTAGTGTATTTCTAGAGTCCTCGCTAAATAATTGGCGTCTGTCTTCCAAGAGTCTGCAAATTCGGGGTTTTAAGGAGCGTTTACCTGACGCTCTCCCATGAGTCAAACAAATCTGTGACAATTCCTTCTGTCCTCCTTTGTATACGTTTGCTTTCTGGAAAAGTGGGGTTTAAATCCCCATTCTGCCACCCAGATTTAGGTTATTTGTGGTTCCACTGAACCACTTAATGTGATTGCCAGGGTGGTTTGTTTGGGAAGAACATGACCGATTTCCTTACCCACCCTTGTTGTCCATTGTGCTCCGGCTCCACGCATCTTTTTTTCCGACAACGTATTAGATTGGACTTATCTCTACACCTACGTATTTACTGCTTAAGTCACCGAAAAATGCATGGCCGGAGCGTACTATGGTAGCCGCCTTCCCGTTCATTCATGAATAAAGCGAGGGGAAAATTTCTGGTTGTACACCTCTGTACGAGGCGTAATCTCTTTCATTATTCTCAAGATCTCTACGAGAAATGAAAGATGACTGTAGTGGAGTTACTCCACAGTCATCTTCGAATACTGTATCTCGAATTTTACCGTATAGGGTATCTAGAGAAATGCGTCCCCTTTCTTTCAGAGATTCCTGTTGAAGTTCCCCTGGCATCATGGGTTATATTTTTGTATGGCTATGCCGACCTGTTGCAATCCTGGCAGCGCGCCCTCCTTCGATTTCTGTTATTCCTTACTTGAGAAGGTATCCAACGAGTGGAGCAATATTCTAGAATTCGCCACTCATGCGTCTCCTTTGTGATTTCCTTCGCGATGCACCCAGTTTTCCTAAATCCCTTCCACCAAATCTAAATCTTTTATTTGGGACATTGCGACGATTTAAATGTTTTATTTGATGTATTACGACTGATTTCAGGCCGTCTTTGCATTTCCCGCCGCATAGTAGCATTACCTCCAGGTATTTAAATGACGAGACACACTGCAGAAGTTCACCGGCAAACTTGTAATCTTGTCTTCAGATATTACAGTGTTCTTCACTTGATTGTGGACATTACCTTTGGGTTATCCATTTTTCAAGAGAACAGACAGCCAAAACACGAAATGGAAATAGTCTAAGCCGTTCTGCATTCTATCACAATCGCCATGCGGCGGTACCTTCATGTATGCAACAGCATTGCCTGCGAACAATCCGAGAGTGCTGTGTTAGCCATACTGATAAATTACTCTTATATAAGTATCAGTCAAATAAAAACAAAACAAATGGAAAAAGTAAGTAAGCTGTTTATTATTTCAAAAGTAATCCCCATAACCGTTAACAGATGTATCGCACTGTGAGACAAGACGGTCACTGCCTTCATGGAAAAATGTTTGCGGTTGCCTACGGAACCATGACTGTACCCAGACTAGCACCTCTTCGAAACAGTTAGACGGCCACGAATGTCATTGTTCAGGACCCCCAAAATAAGGAAGTCATACGGGGAGAGATCGGGGTTGTGTGGAGGTGTATAAGGACTTCCCAGCGAAACTTCTGCAGGGTGGTCGAAACAACCTTGGCAACGTGTGGGCTGGCATTGTCCTGCAAGAGAATGATACCGTCCGCGAACATTCCTGGGCGTTTCGACTTGATGGCGCGCGCAGAAGTACGTGAACACTTTGCAGAAATTGAAGAGGAATATCAAGTCCAAACGCCCGTGGATGCTGACGGACGGCAACATTATGTTGCAGTACAATGCCCACCCCCTTGTTGCTTTCCGCACAGTGCCGACATCTGCCGATGCGATTTCCATATTTTTGGAGCTCAGAAGAAGAACATTCGTGGCCGTCGGTTAGCTTTGGACGAAGAAGTGCACACCTGAGTACAATCATCATCCCGTAGGCAACCGCAGATATTTTTCCATGACGTTATTGACAGTGGGATGAGCGTACTAGCAGTTACGGCGATTACTTTTAAAATAATACACAGTTTACTTACTTTTTTCCATCTGTCTCGTTTTCATTTTATTGTCCGTTATACAGTCAGTTCTGTCATCAGAAGTTCTTTGAGCCAGTCACAACCATACAGAATTACGTCTCAGACATGTATCTTTGTTGTCAGTCGACGATATAGACGAGGGATGACATAGTGACTATGAAAGTGACAGTGGAAATGTAAATGAAAGTTTGGCGTCATTGGCCGGGAGGCCCCTTGTGGCGCAGGTCCGGCCGCCTTGGTGCAGTCTTATGACATTCGACGCCACATTGGGCGACCTGCACGCCGGGTGGGGATGGAATGATGAGGAAGACAGCACAACACCCAGTCCCTGAGCGGAGCAAATCCCCGACCCAGCCGGGAATCGAACCGGAACCAAATAAAATTTATAGGCGTAAATGACATCGTCACATTCAATAAAATGATGATAAACTGGTGAACACTGATGATCCGTAACGTCGGGTAGTCGCTGGCGTACTGTCTTAAAACTATTGTGGAGACACGTGCCAACATCTAGCGGTCACGCCTCCTCAGCTGCCTCCACCATAGTTGTAAGACAGTACGCCAGCGACTACCCGATGTTACAGATCATCAGTGTTCACCATTTTATGATTATTTTATTGAATGTGACGATGTAAAGAGATACTGGACTACTGTTCTTTTGAGTGACAACCAAGCTCGTAAGATTGGACGACTCTCACAGTCTACCATATACTACGACCCAGTTGGCTACGACCAGTGATAACAAATTGTCAATAGCAGCACGCAAGGGAAGAGCCACGGACGTAGTAAGTGCACTTTAACCGATAAAAGAATTAGCGTTGCTGTAATACAGCCAGATTGTTTATGAGGTGCAGTTGTGAATGTACAGGTCTTGGTGGGATGAACTGCGCGCCCGTGCCTGCTTTGCGCTGCAACTCCTGCTGTACGATCTAAGGTGGTAGAGTCAGAGCCACAGCTGTTACTGACCCCCCTCGATAGAGCCAGCAATTTAACAGTGTGTCAAGCAACAAATAACCACAAAATTTGTGAATATGAATATTAAGCTGGTTACACCAGGTGCTAAACAAGTGACAAGGTACAGTGAAATTACATGGATCAGGTATGGAATTAGAGCCGTGTTTAAACATAATATGTGGCTCAACCGCCAGTTGTGTCTGAGATTCCTACAGCTAACTAAAACTTTCTCTCCAATGCAGTGAGACGTAATAGGATTGTCAACGATTAAGCACATGTTGCAAATAAAGAAGTTAGAGAGAAGTCTATAAAGAACATAAATGATCTCGTAGTTCACAATCGAATGAAACGAATTCACAAGGATGACCAAATGCTGAACAATAACTTCATACTTTCAACGTGTAGAAAATCTGAGACACAAACAGTTCACAAAGGCAGAGCAGTACCTTATGAATAAAGGCGTAACATTTAACCTTCTTTCCAAACTACAAAGTAGTATCATTAAAAATCTTATATTTAACAGAAAAAGAACCTTCGACATGACACAACTCCCCAGTGTAGATCAAAACAGAATTACTTCTGAAATCTCCAAAATCATTTCTGAACAAATGAAGCGTGGCAACAAAGACAATCACAGCAGGAAATTACCAATATACACTGTGAAATATTAACAAGAAATTAAAAGCAAATGGTGCAATAGGACTAAAACTGACAAAGGCAACACATTAATTGTAATAAAAACTGGGGAGTTTAAAAAGAAAGTTTTTTTTTAAGGAACAATGAAACTAAGCAAAAACATAATCTTACAAACAAATTTAATGCACAAATCAGGGAAGCCCTTTAAAACACAGTTTGTCCTTCATAGATAAAGAAGGAAGAGTATGCATGATTACAAAACCCAGAGCGCAAACATTACATGCACAACCAAAGATTCATAAAAAAATGCCTATCCGACATACTACTAATAGTATTGACAGCTCCTCCTACATTTAATGCAAAAAACTCAATCATTTACTCAACACATTCTATATGTACGAGAAAAAATACACAATAAAGAATATGCTATAATTAGCTGAACATATCACAAATACTAGTAGTAAAAACAGCAAACTTGTTTCTTTTGATATTACTATTTTTATACAAATATTGATATTAAATAAACTACGGATATAATTGAAAATAATTCAATCAAACATAAAAAATTATGTCGTCGTGAAATCTCTGATCTTATTTAGCAACTTACTGCTTCTTTTGACTACTTCAGCTTTCGGAATGATATATACACGTAACTGTACAGTTCGACCGTGGGGAGCTACATCATGGCGGGAACCATGGCTGACGTATTCATTAACTGAATTTTCACATTACGAGAGTATTGAAGGGCGATCTGTTTTTAAGTGGAATAACACGGTTTAGTATGTGTGCAGCATATGTAAACAGATTTGCTTTGTGTACTATATTTGTATCGTATAACAAGCATCTGTGAGCTATAGGTATGGCCTTTTGGACAAGGTGCCGTGTGCTTTTAATTATTTTAGCGATGACAAACGTTTATAATATGCTGAGTTTTATCCACATGACATCTTGTGCTTGAGGTTCAGCATAAAATGAATGTATTTTACTACAGAAAAATGTTTAAGATACTTAAATGTACAGGTCCACTTCCGATTTTTTTATAATACCAAACTAAAACTTTTATACCAAATGTTACAGCTTAACTTATGAGAAATATTCCATGTATTGGATTTTCTCACAGATCTGAAAAGACAGCTGTTGTTGTTGTGGTCTTCAGTCCTGAGACTGGTTTGATGCAGCTGTCCATGCTACTCTGTCCTGTGCAAGCTTCTTCATCTCCCAGTACCTACTGCAGCCTACATCCTTCTGAATCTGTTTAGTGTATTCATCTCTTGGTCTCCCTCTGCGATTTTTACCCTCCACGCTGCCCTCCAATACTAAATTGGTGATCCCTCGATGTCTCAGAACATGTCCTACCAACCGACCCCTTCTTCTAGTCAAGTTGTGCCACAAGCTCCTCTTCTCCCCAATTCTATTCAGTACCTCCTCATTAGATATGTGATCTACCCATCTAATCTTCAGCATTCTTCTGTAGCACCGCATTTCGAAAGCTTCTACTCTCTTCTTGTCTAAACTACACTCCTGGAAATGGAAAAAAGAACGCATTGACACCGGTGTGTCAGACCCACCATACTTGCTCCGGACACTGCGAGAGGGCTGTACAAGCAATGATCACACGCACGGCACAGCGGACACACCAGGAACCGCGGTGTTGGCCGTCGAATGGCGCTAGCTGCGCAGCATTTGTGCACCGCCGCCGTCAGTGTCAGCCAGTTTGCCGTGGCATACGGAGCTCCATCGCAGTCTTTAACACTGGTAGCATGCCGCGACAGCGTGGACGTGAACCGTATGTGCAGTTGACGGACTTTGAGCGAGGGCGTATAGTGGGCATGCGGGAGGCCGGGTGGACGTACCGCCGAACTGCTCAACACGTGGGGCGTGAGGTCTCCACAGTACATCGATGTTGTCGCCAGTGGTCGGCGGAAGGTGCACGTGCCCGTCGACCTGGGACCGGACCGCAGCGACGCACGGATGCACGCCAAGACCGTAGGATCCTACGCAGTGCCGTAAGGGACCGCACCGCCACTTCGCAGCAAATTAGGGACACTGTTGCTCCTGGGGTATCGGCGAGGACCATTCGCAACCGTCTCCATGAAGCTGGGCTACGGTCCCGCACACCGTTAGGCCGTCTTCCGCTCACGCCCCAACATCGTGCAGCCCGCCTCCAGTGGTGTCGCGACAGGCGTGAATGGAGGGACGAATGGAGACGTGTCGTCTTCAGCGATGAGAGTCGCTTCTGCCTTGGTGCCAATGATGGTCGTATGCGTGTTTGGCGCCGTGCAGGTGAGCGCCACAATCAGGACTGCATACGACCGAGGCACACAGGGCCAACACCCAGCATCATGGTGTGGGGAGCGATCTCCTACACTGGCCGTACACCACTGGTGATCGTCGAGGGGACACTGAATAGTGCACGGTACATCCAAACCGTCATCGAACCCATCGTTGTACCATTCCTAGACCGGCAAGGGAACTTGCTGTTCCAACAGGACAATGCACGTCCGCATGTATTCCGTGCCACCCAACGTGCTCTAGAAGGTGTAAGTCAACTACCCTGGTCAGCAAGATCTCCGGATCTGTCCCCCATTGAGCATGTTTGGGACTGGATGAAGCGTCGTCTCACGCGGTCTGCACGTCCAGCACGAACGCTGGTCCAACTGGGGCGCCAGGTGGAAATGGCATGGCAAGCCGTTCCACAGGACTACATCCAGCATCTCTACGATCGTCTCCATGGGAGACTAGCAGGCTGCATTGCTGCGAAAGGTGGATATACACTGTACTAGTGCCGACATTGTGCATGCTCTGTTGCCTGTGTCTATGTGCCTGTGGTTCTGTCAGTGTGATCATGTGATGTATCTGACCCCAGGAATGTGTCAATAAAGTTTCCCCTTCCTGGGACAATGAATTCATGGTGTTCTTATTTCAATTTCCAGGAGTGTATTTATGGTCCATGTTTCACTTCCATACATGGGTACACTCCATACAAATACTTTCAGAAACGACTCCCTGACGCTTAAATCTACACTCGATGTTAACAAATTATTCTTCTTCAGAAACGCTTTCCTTGCCATTGCCAGTCTACATTTTATATCCTCTCTACTTCGACCATCATCAGTTATTTTGCTCCCCAAATAGCAAAACTTCTTTACTACTTTAAGTGTCTCATTTCCTAATCTAATTCCCTCAGCATCACCCGACTTAATTAGACTACATTCCATTATTCTTGTTTTGTTTTTGTTGATGTTCACCTTATATCCTCCTTTCAAGACACTGTCCATTCCGTTCAACTGCTCTTCCAAGTCCTTTGCTGTCTCTGACAGAATTACAATGTCATCGGCGAACCTCAAAGTTTTTATTTGTTCTCCATGGATTTTAATTCCTAATCCGAACTTTTCTTTTGTTTCCTTTATTGCTTGCTCAATATACAGATTGAATAACATCGGGGATAGGCTACAACCCTGTCTCACTCCCTTCCCAACCACTACTTCCCTTTCATGTCCCTCGACTCTTATAACTGCCATCTGCTTTCTGTAAAAATTGTAAATAGCATTTCGCTCCCTGTATTTTACCCCTGCCACCTTCAGAATTTGGAAGAGAGTATTCCAATCAACATTGTCAAAAGCTTTCTCTAAGTCTACAAGTGCTAGAAACGTAGGTTTGCCTTTCCTTAATCTTTCTTCTAAGATAAGTCGTAGGGTCAGTATTGCCTCACGTGTTCCAACATTTCTACGGAATCCAAACTGATCTTTCCCGAGGTCGGCTTCTATCAGTTTTTCCATTCGTCTGTAAAGAATTTGCGTTAGTATTTTGCAGCCGTGACTTATTAAACTGATAGTTCGGTAATTTTCACATCTGTCAACACCTGCTTTCTTTGGGATTGGAATTATTATATTCTGCTTGAAGTCTGAGGGAATTTCGCCTGTCTCATACATCTTGCTCACCAGATGGTAGAGTTTTGTCAGGACTGGCTCTCCCAGGGCCGTCAGTAGTTCTAATGGAATGTTGTCTACTCCCGGGGCCTTGTTTCGACTCAGGTCTTTCAGTGCTCTGTCAAACTCTTCACGCAGCATCGTATCTCCCATTTCATCTTCATCTACATCCTCTTCCATTTGCCGGCCGCGGTGGTCTAGCGGTTCTAGGCGCTCAGTCTGGAACCGCGCGACTTCTACGGTCTCAGGTTCGAATCCTTCCTCGGGCATGGATGTGTGTGATGTCCTTAGGTTAGTAAGGTTTAAGTAGTTCTAAGTTCTAGGGGACTGATGACCACAGATGTTAAGTCCCATAGTGCTCAGAGCCATTTGAATCTCTTCCATTTCCATAATATTGTCCTCAAGTACATCGCCCTTGTATAGACCCTCTATATACTCCTTCGACCTTTCTGCTTTCCCTTCTTTGCTTAGAACTGGGTTTCCATCTGAGCTCTTGATATTCATACAAGTCGTTCTCCTTTCTCCAAAGGTCTCTTTAATTTTCCTATACGCAGTATCTATCTTACTCCTACTGATATATGCCTCTGCATCCTTTTATTTGTCTTCTAGCCATCCCTGCTTATCCATTTTGCACTTCCTGTCGATCTCATTTTTGAGACGTTTGTATTCCTTTTTGCCTGCTTCATTTACTGCATTTTAATATTTTCTCCTTTCATCAATTAAAATCAAAGACAGCAAAGACTGTTAAAATTGGCTGTTTTGAATTAAAAAAAAGTGTTATCTTGGCCTTTGAAGGGTTTGTAACAAGTATTCATTAGCCATACTGAAGAAAATTTTTTGAGTGATTCAGACAGACAGCTTAGTCGTCTTGAATAGTACATTGCTAATGGGTCAATACATGGGTACGGATATAACATTTGTATAATTGACAAAGAAGTAGTAACATGAAAACGGTGGTGTCGCAGACGTAACAACCCTTCACTTTTCATGGAATTACCCTAATGCACAATAAGGTCAAATTCGCCAGTAAAGTCTAAGTGAATAACAATAGTAACTTTTTGGATGTTATAATAAAGAAAAGCTGAATACTTTGAAAATCTATTATATTGTGAGGAGCCTAATGACAGGTTACAGTTTCAAAAACTACAACATCAAAATCCACCGTCGGAACCACCTACAGTAGAAGAAATAGAAAAGATTATCAAAGCATTGAAGAATAACAAAGCACCAGGTGAGGATGGGATAGTGGCAGAAATGTGGAAACTAGGGGGCTTATCCGCATGTCAGAAAATTCACAAAGTAATTAAAGACATTTGGACAAAAGGAATCATACCCAGTGACTGGAAACAAGCATTGATCCACCCTCTCCATAAAAAAGGAAATAAAACAGACACCAACAACTACAGGGGCATATCCTTGTTACCAGTGACATACAAAATACTTTCTAAAGCACTTTTAAACAGAATAGAGGAACAAGCAGGACCTAATATAGGAGATTATCAAGCAGGATTTAGAAAAGGTAGATCATGTGCAGAACAGATTCTTAATTTAAAAACAATTTTGAGAGTGAGAGCTATACAAAATAAAAATACAGTAGTCACTTTCGTAGACTTCAAGAAGGCCTACGACTCTGTTGACAGACAAACACTATTCCACATACTTTATGAATCAGGGATAGATGAAAACACCAGAAGACTTGTTGAACAAACGCTCACAGATACAACATCAAGAATTAAGTTTCAATGCGAAATTTCTGAACCATTCAAAATCAAAACAGGAGTTCGACAAGGTGACGGACTGTCCCCAATTCTCTTTAACTTGGTTTTAGATAAAGTAGTAAAAACATGGGAAAACACATTAAAAAAATAGAGGCACAAAGGGTATAAGCATGGGCCAAGGAAAGAACAAATTTGAAGTAAAATGTTTAGCCGTTGCGGATGATATGGCATTGATAGCTGAAAACCGAACAGACGCAACAGTTATGCTTGATATGTTACACGAGATTGCTGAAAAGACTGGGGTAAAAATATCCTACGAAAAAACCGAGTATATAGAACACAAACATAATACAGAAAAGTTTATGAAAACAAAGTATGGAAAAATTAAAAGAGTTGATAGATTCAAATACCTGGGGGAGTGGATCCAAGCCAATGGACTGGATAACACAACAAATAAAGAAAGAATAAAAAAGTTGGATTTTGCATATAAATTAACACAAAACTACTACAATAAGAAATCAATATCCATACAAGCAAAGATTAAACATTATAATTCAGTTATTAGGACACAAGCAACATATGGATCAGAGTGCCTAACATTGAATAAGAAAGGCGAATTAAGAGACCTAGAAAAAAGAGAGAGAAAAATATTAAGAAAAATTCTAGGTCCTGAGAAAAACAAGGAAAATAGGTGGATTAAAAGGAGAAATGAAGACCTATACAAAAATACAGAAAAGATCACAGATACAATGAGGAAGAGACGGCTAAAATTTTATGGACATTTAAAAAGAATGGAAGAAACACGGATTACAAAGAAAATTTTTAATTACGTTAGTAAGCTGAAAAACACTGTAGGATGGATAGAAGCAGTAAAGAAAGACGCCAACAAAATAGGTGTTACAGAAGAAATAATACGTGACAGGAATAACTTTAGGCTACTTATAGAAAACGCAAACTATGAAGAAGATGCGCCAAAACCTCGACCCAAGAGAGTGTGGACAGATGAGCAGAGGCGAGCAGTTGGCGAGAAAATGAAGAAGTACCGGGAAGAACGAAAGAAAAAGAAACACCATAAGTCTTAAGTTGTATGCGGTCCATAGCTGGCCAGATTCATAATAAAAAAAATAAATAAAGAAAGAAAAAGGATTTAATGCACAAATCACGAAATTTTCTGGAAACCAAAAGCTACAGACACATTAATCAGTGTTGAACTCTGCACCTAGTAATCCATAAAAACCGTACTTTTACACATTGATATCGACATGATAAAGTTGCAGCTTGCTGAATACTAGATTAACAAAGAAATTGTAAAATTTAGCCAAAGTCGACGATTTTGAAGCACAAATGTTTAAGAATTGTATAAACAAATATTTAAAATTAAGAAAAAGTCCACCACCAATTATGTTTCTCTAGAAAGAGGGTTGGCTAAGCAAAGGACCAATCTCACATTTCTTCCGTATCAAGGGAAGCATTTTAAGCAAACTTTTAAACATATAAAAATAAAAATTGTATTTCGCATCAAGTGCAGTATTAAAAGAACTGTAAGACACACCTCATATAGAACAGAACCAGGCATTAAATCAGGAGTATGTAAAATTAGATGTTATGATTGTGACGTGATAGTCAGAGTGTCCCAGAAAGTACAACTTCAGTGTCTTGGAATTCGACTTTTAATTAACTTCCATTGAAGAAAAAAGAATAGTGTCTCATGTGCCAACTCAAAAAGTTTTATTCTGGTTTTCCAACCAAGTTGTACATGTGCTTTCTACGTAAACAGCTTTTGCAGTACCTGATGCACTGTGGTACGAGGGATTCACTGTTCTTTTGATGCCCTACGGACAGACTTCTATGGCGAATGCTGGAAAACTGTTGGAATTGTCTCTGTATCTTCTTCTCCTTGGCCTGCCTGCATAGCGCCTCAAATCCACACTCCATGTTGCATGAAGTTCCTCTACCATCTTCTTATGGATAGCCGAGAGGGTGGTGGTTTTGTGCATTGCATTCTGAAAGTTCTTTTAACTGGAGTGTCTGACTGCGTGCCAACAAACTAAACGACACACTGTGGCTATTTCTGTGCTGAATCACTTCTGCGATTTATTTATGATGCTCCTACCACCCTACAACAAAAAAACGTTTTTTCAGTAACGTTGAAGTTGTCACTTGGAAAGGCAAAACATTTATTAATTACTTTAAGTATAAAACTGAGTTGATGCAGCAGACAAACTTCACTTTTTGTGCGTAAGATAATTACAGTTCGAGTTATATGACACTTAAATTGTTAAGTACCTTCCGGGGACATCCGTTACATTCGGCAAACTGAAAAGAATTTTCTGAATCTCTTGGAAAAACACGAAATCTAACGAAAATAATCCAAATGAATTTGCGGTGCATCTCATACCCAACAAACGCATGTGGCGAAGCATTTACGATAAACACGAAGTTCTTCATTATCTAAAGAAAAGGAAGAAAATGAATAATCTTGTAGAAATCGAAATTTTCAATCATTTTAAAAATCAACCACGCACCCGAACAAACGTAACTGTAAAACGGAAGGCATCTCGACAATTTTACTGGTATTCTGCTTACAGCTAATCAAAACCAATGTAACTTCTATTAGTATTTCTCACAAAGACAGGTAGAATTACTTGTTCATAGTTTCTGCACTAACAAATAAGACCATACATACTAAGTGAAATTTTAAATTTTAGAACTTCTCATTTTGTTTCATCTTGTTTAAGAATAAATTATTTTAGTATTTCTACTCTGAAATTGCTAACCGCTCTCACTTTTTTTTTTCTGAACGGTTTCCCTCCTCATGCGCACAAACTACGTCGAAACATCAGGACAGTTAATTTTTTGTAAAGAGAAAGCATTGGAAAAACAAAATATGAATACTTTCATTTTTTTTACATGTAGCAGATTTTTCAAGGTAACTATCTGTACATTAATTACTGTCGTACGATTGCATTTCCATTTCACATCGGTTAATACGCAGCTGGTCACTGGATAATGGCTTAAAAAGCCATAACCGGTTGTGAAACTAAGGAAAATTTTGAATAAATGACAGCCTGAGTAGGAAAAAGACCGTTTCATTCAATCTGTGAGTCTTTTCAGTAATGCCGAGCTCTGTTCCAGTATCGTATGACGCTCGAGGGAAGTGGAATTTCCGTGTAACGCTGTACTACAAAATCTGCCTCAGTGAACCAAGAGCTGCGGTTTCCTGCGGTGACGAAGTTCCGCCGGCAGTATTTCCTGTGTCCTATGCTTGGACAGTGGAACTTGAAGTATAGGGAGGCTATCAGAATAAGAGTATCATGCAGATGTGTTTTCTGGGAAGTGCAGCAACACGTTAACCCTTCAGTTGCCAGCGACTGTATCCCTGCACAGCCGTCGTGTCCCCAGTGCTAACGACGTATGCAGGGTGGTCCATTGATCGTGACCGGGCCAAATATCTCATGAAATAAGCGTCAAACGAAAGAACTACAACGAAACTTGTCTATGGCGCTGCCATAGGTCAAACGGACATCAACTGCGTTTATTTTTAAAATAGAAACCCCCATTTTTTATTACATATTCCTTTCAGTACGTAAAGAAATATGAATGTTTTAGTCATCATCATCATCATCATTTAAGACTGATTATGCCTTTCAGCGTTCAGTCTGGAGCATAGCCCCCCTTATAAAATTCCTCCATGATCCCCTATTCAGTGCTAACATTGGTGCCTCTTCTGATGTTAAACCTATTACTTCAAAATCGTTCTTAACCGAATCCAGGTACCTTTTCCTTGGTCTGCCCCGACTCCTCCTACCTTCTACTGCTGAACCCATGAGTCTCTTGGGTAACCTTGCTTCTCCCATGCGTGTAACATGACCCCACCATCTAAGCCTGTTCGCCCTGACTGCTACATCTATAGAGTTCATTCCCAGTTTTTCTTTGATTTCTGGACACCCTTCTGCCATTGTTCCCATCTACTAGTACCTGCAATCATCCTAGCTACTTTCATATCCGTAACCTCAACCTTATTGATAAGGTAACCTGAATCCACCCAGCTTTCGCTCCCATAAAACAAAGTTGGTCGAAAGATTGAACGGTGCACAGATAACTTAGTCTTGGTACTGACTTCCTTCTTGCAGAAGAGAGTAGATCGTAGCTGAGCGCTCACTGCATTAGCCTTGCTACACCTCGCTTCCAGTTCTTTCACTATGTTGCCATCCTGTGAGAATATGCATCCTATGTAGTTGAAACCATACACCTGTTCTAACTTTGTTCCTCCTATTTGGCACTCAATCCGTTTATATTTCTTCTTTCGTTTTGGAGATGCTAATCTTCATACCATAGTCCTTACATTTCTGATCTAGCTCTGAAATATTACTCTGCAAACTTTCAATCGAATCTGCCATCACAACTAAGTCATCCGCATATGCAAGACTGCTTATTTTGTGTTCACACATCCTAATCTCACCCAGCCAGTCTATTGTTTTCAACATATGATCCATAAATAATATGAACAACAGTGGAGACAGGTTGCAGCCTTGTCTTACCCCTGAAACTACTCTGAACCATGAACTCAGTTTACCGTCAACTCTAACTGCTGCCTGACTATCCATGTAAAGACCTTTAATTGCTTGCAAAAGTTTGCCTCCTATTCAATAATCTCGTAGAACAGACAGTAACTTCCTCCTAGGAACCCGGTCATATGCCTTTTCTAGATCTATAAAGCATAGATACAATTCCCTGTTCCACTCATAACACTTCTCCATTATTTGTCGTAAGCTAAAGATCTGGTCCTGACAACCTCTAAGAGGCCTAAACCCACACTGATTTTCATCCAATTGCTCCTCAACTAATACTCGCACTTTCCTTTCAACAATACCTGAGAAGATTTTACCCACAACGCTGATTAAAGAGATACCTCTGTAGTTGTTACAATCTTTTCTGTTTCCATGTTTAAAGATTGGTGTGATTACTGCTTTTGTCCAGTCTGATGGAACCTGTCCCGACTCCCAGGCCATTTCAATTATCCTGTGTAGCCATTTAAGACCTGACATTCCGCTGTACTTGATGAGTTCCGACTTAATTTCATCCACCCCAGCTGCTTTATTGCACTGCAATCTATTGACCATTTTCTCCACTTCCTCAAACGTGATCCTATTTCCATCATCATTCCTATCCCATTCTACCTCGAAATCTGAAACATTACTGATCGTATTTTCACCTACATTGAGCAACTCTTCAAAATATTCTCTCCATCTGCCCAAGGCATCCACAAGATTCACCAGCAGTTTTCCTGACCTGTCCAAAATACTTGTCATTTCCTTCTTACCTCCCTTTCGAAGACTGCTAATTACACTCCAGAATGGTTTTCCAGCAGCTTGACCCAATGTCTCCAACCTGTTTCTAAAGTCTTCCCAAGATTTCTTCTTGGATGCTGCAATTATCTGTTTGGCTTTGTTTCTTTCTTCAACATAACTTTCTCTGTCTACCTGAGTTCTAGTATGTAGCCATTTTTGATACGCCTTCTTTTTCCTTTTACAGGCTGCCTTGACTGTGTCATTCCACCAAGCTGTTTGCTTCCTCCTACTTTTATACACTACTGTTCCAAGACATTCTTTAGCCACTTCTAGTACTGTGTCCCTGTACCTTGTCCATTCCTTTTCCAATGACTGTAATTGACTACATTCAACTAACTGGTACCTTTCTGAGATCGCTGTTATGTACTTGTGCCTGATTTCCTTATCCTGAAGTTTCTCCACTCTTATCCTCCTACATATGGACCTGACCTGCACTTTTGGCCTCGCAATCCCAATTTCACTGCAGATTAAATAATGATCAGTGTCATCAAAGAATCCCCTGAATACACGTGTGTCCCTCACAGCCTTCCTGAATTCCTGATCTGGTATTAGATAGTCAATGACAGATCTGGTTCCCCTGCTTTCCCAAGTATACCGGTGAATGTTCTTATGTTTAAAAAAGGAGTTTGTGATTACTAAGCCCATACTGGCACAGAAATCCAAGAGTTGCTGCCCGTTCCTGTTGGCCTCCATATCCTCTCCAAATTTACTCATAACCTTTTCATACCCTTCTGTTCGATTTCCAATCCTGGCGTTAAAATCACCCATGAGCAGAACACTGTCCTTGTCCTTTACTCTAACAACTACATCACTGAGTGCCTCATAAAAACTATCCATCTTATCTTGATCAGTCCCTTCACAATGCGAATATACTGACACAATCCTAATTTTCTTGCTAGACACTGTCAAATCTATCCACATCAGTCGTTCGTTTACATACCTTATTGCAACTACGCTGGGTTCCATTTCTTTCATGATGTAAAGCCCTACACCCCATTGTGCTATTCCTGCTTTGACTCCTGACAAGTAGACCTTGTATTCTCCCACTTCTTCTTCTTTCTCACCCCTTACCCGAATGTCACTAACAGCTAAAACGTCCAGCCCCATCTTACTTGCAGCCTCTGCCAGCTCTACCTTCTTCCAAGAGTAGCCCCCATTGATATTAATAGCTCCCCATCTCATTACCATTTGTTTGCCAAGTCGTATCTTAGGAGTCCCTGGTTTGTCAGTTAGAGGTAGGACTCCGTCACCTCCAAAGGTCCGAGGCGTTTTGCTCTGATTGTTGCCAGCATCATATTTAAAGTACCAGGGAAGCAGGTTGCTAGCCTTACTTGCCCCGAGTCCCATTGGGTTTTACCCCTAACGGCTGAGGGACTAACCGGTGGATTTGGTAGTCTTTGCCGTATGAGCACAAAGGTGACCACGACTCAGAATATGTCCGAGATGCCCAGCCTTATTCCAAAGTAACTGGTATCCCGACTGTCGGGACCACTTACTTGGCCACTCATACGTTGCCCGTGGTTCATGAACTAGGACATGACTACAGGAACCCACACCATGAACCACAAATGTTTTAGTTGGACCACTTTTTTCGCTTTGTGATAGATGGCGCTGTAATAGTCACAAACATATGGCTCACAATTTTAGAGAAACAGTTGGTAACAGGTAGGTTTTTTAAAATTAAAATACAGAACATAGGTTGGTTTGAACATTTTATCTCGGTTGTTCCGATGTGATACATGTACCTTTGTGAACTTATCATTTCTGAGAACGCATGGTGCTACAGCGTCATTACCTGTAAATACCACATTAATGCAATAAATGCTCAAAACGATGTTCGTCAACCTCAGTGCATTTGGCAATACGTGTAACGACATTCCTCTCAACAGCGAGTAGTTCGCCTTCCGTAATGTTCGCACATGCATTGACAATGCGCTGACGCATGTTGTCATTCCTTGTCGGTGGATCACGATAGCAAATATCCTTCAACTTTCCCCACAGAAAGAAATCCGGGGACGTCAGATCCGGTGAACGTGCGGGCCATGGTATGGTGCTTCGACGACCAATCCACCTGTCATGACATATGCTATTCAATACCGCTTCAACCGCACGCGAGCTATGTATCGGACATCCATCATGTTGGAAGTACATCGCCATTCTGTCATGCAGTGAAACATCTTGTAGTAACATCGGTAGAACATTGCGTAGGAAATCAGCATACATTGCACCATGTAGATTGCCATCGATAAAATGGGGGGTCAATTATCCTTCCCCCCATAATGCTGCACCATACATTAACCCGCCAAGGTCGCTGATGTTCCACTTGTCGCAGCCATCGTGGATTTTTCGTTGCCCAATAGTGCATATTATGCCGGTTTACGTTACCGCTGTTGGTGAATGTCGCTTCGTCGGTAAATAGAACGCGTGCAAAAAATCTGTCATCGTCCCGTAATTTCCCATGTGCCCAGTGGCAGAACTGTACACGACGTTCAAAGTCGTCGCCATGCAATTCCTGGTACATAGAAATATGGTACGGGTGATGTAGCCTTCTCAACACCGACGTTTTTGAGATTCCCGATTCTCGCGCAATTTGTCTGCTGGGCGGATTAGCCGCGACTGCAGCTAAAACACCTACTTGGGCACCATCATTTGTTGCAGGTCGTGGTTGACGTTTCACATGTGGCTGAACACTTCATGTTTCCTTACATAACGTAACTATCCGACGAACGGTCCGGACACTTGTATGATATCCATGATACCGAGCAGTATACAGAGCACACGCCCGTTGGGCAGTTTGATCACAATAGCCATACATCAACACGATATAGACCTTTTCCGCAGTTGGTAAACGGTCCATTTTAACACGAAGCAAATACCGTCCGCACTGGCGGATTGTTACGTGATACCACGTACTTATACGTTTGTGACTATTACAGCGCCATCTATCACAAGCGAAAAAAGTGGACCAACTAAAACATTCATATTTCTTTACGTACTACACGAATATGTAATAAAAAATAGGGGTTCCTAGGCAGTTGATATCCGTTGATCTATGGCAGCGCCATCTACTGGGCCAACCATAGCGCCATCTGGTTCCCACCTTCAAGCTAGACAAGTTTCGGCTTTGTATTTTTTTTCGTTTGACGCTTATTCGTGAGATATTTGGCCCGGTCACTATCAATGGACCACCCAGTATATGCGACAGCAACTGAAAGTGCCAGGAGTGGTACTGTCTGATATATAGACGTTTCGAGGTTTTCGTAAGAATTTCACACTGTGAAACACACGCTAAATGTGGACACTTGATACGCAAACCCGCCACCGTGGCCGAGGTCGCTAACTCTCGGTTGTGCTGTTGCGCTCGACCTGGGGGTAAGCCGGTTCGAATCCTGGTGGTGGAAAAAAGTTTCTGTGCCAGTATTTGTTAGACAAGGGGAGGGGAGGTGGTGGGGTAAAGTTCGTAATTACCAGACTTGCGCCAACGTCCTGGTTTAAATACCAAACTTATCCGCAGTGTCTCATGAAGTGAGGGCATGTGACACTGTTGGCGGTGATCCGTTCATCGGATGGGAACGTCAAGGTTGGCAGCCCCCCCCCCCCCCCGCCCCCCAACACATGGTGCTGTACAAACATTTAAAAAATGGTTCAAATGGCTCTGAGCACTATGGGACTTAACTTCTGAGGTCATCAGTCCCCTAGAATATAGAACTACTGAAACCTAACTAACCTAAGGACATCACACACATCCATGCCCGAGACAGTATTCGAACCTGCAACCGTAGCGGTCGCACGGTTCCAGACTGTAGCGCCTAGAACCGCTCGGCCACTTCGGCCGGCCTCAAACATTAAAACACACATACACACACACTACATACATGTAGCATTACAAATAGTGTGTTATGGCCACAGAGCCATCTCTCTTCGTCATTTACGTGAAAAAAGAACAGACGCAGAAGGCACAGTTCGCATGAACAGGAAAGGGAAACCAAAATGCAAGAAGGAATGTCGAATGTTTGTCAATGACAAGCCACACAGTTGCACTGTATTCATCTGTGAAAATGGAGCGCTAAGCTAATACCGAAAAATTTGAACTTAAATGTGTGCTACATTACAAAGAGTCTGTGGGTGCAGTGGATAAATACGACAAGCTTCTTAGCGGAACTGAATAAGTTCGAGAAACAATGAAATGGTACAAAAACTCCTTTTTCACACATTCACATGTGCTTGCTAAATTCTCTCGTTGTTTACGAGTTTCATACCGAAAGAGCCGGCCGGTGTGGCCGTGCGGTTCTGGGCGTTTCAGTCTGGAACCGCGTGACCGCTACGGTCGCAGGATCGAATCCTGCCTCGGGCATGGATGTGTGTGATGTTCTTAGGTTAGTTAGGTTTAAGTAGTTCTAAGTTCTAGGGGACTGATGACCGCAGATGTTAAGTCCCATAGTGCTGAGAGCCATTTGAACCATTTTATCATACCGGAAGAAATTCTCCCGTCACCGAATCTTATTAATCCTCATTCGTGAGGGACACCAAGAAAAAGCATCAGGAGTTAGTCGATCAGACGAAGAATATCCATTGCTAGTTTGAGAAAATCGCTTTCCAAGCATTGTTGAATCGTCAGTGATACAAAGTGGACATTTAATGATTTTAATCATATGCAACAAGAACAACAATCTAAAGGAGTCGTGTTACTGCTGTGAACAGTGTGATGTGGGACTTGGGATTATGTCTTGTTTCGAAATACAGTGACGGAAAAAATCGAATCCCAGAGAATAATGCAGAGTAATGAAATTTCTGTAACATTTTTCTCGGTAACATACGAGTATTTAAGTGTTTAGCTTTGCAAGGTCACAGGTTAAAGTAAGCGCGAGATAAGCCATTGCAAATGTGGAATGGTGGTACGTTAATAAACGGTGTAGTCGCTAGAATGTTGAATGCAGGCATGCAAACGTGCATGCATTCAGTTGTACAGGTGCCTGATGTCAGTTTGTGTGATGGGGTTCCATACCTGTTGCACATAGTCGGTCAATACAGGAACGGTTAATGCTCTTTGTGGATGACGCTGCAATTGTCGTCCGATAATGTCTCGTATGTGGTCTATTGGAGACAGATCACAGTTTTGCAGTCAGGGTGCCTGGGACAACCGCTAGAGTGCTCCTGCTGTCATTTAAAACCGCTCCACAACTCCAGGTGTAGGTCCAGTGTGTCTGGCACGCAGACAGGTTGGCTGCAGGCCCTCAGCTGACCTCCTTCTAACCAACATAAGGCCATCACTGGCACCAGTGCAGACCAGCTTTCATCAGAAAACACGACAGATCTCCACCGTGCCCTCGAATGAGGTTTCGCTTGGCACCACTGAAATCGCCAATGGCGGTGGTTTGCGATCAGTGGAATGCACGCTAGACGGCCGAGGTGGCCGAGTGGTTCTAGACGCTACAGAGTGGAACCTCAAGACTGCTACGGTCCCAGGTTCGAATCCTGCCTCGTTCATGGCTGCGTGTGATATCCTTAGGTTAGTTAGGTTTAAGTAGTTCTAAGTTCTAGGGGACTGATGACCTCAGAAGTTAAGTCCCATAGTGCTCAGAGCCATTTGAACCATTTTTTTGAATGCACTCTACCGGGCGTGTGGCTCGAAGCCGTCCGTGAAGTGACCGATTCGTAACAGTCTGTTGTGTCACTGTTATGTCAATTATTCCTCAAATTGTTGCAAATGCAGTACGATGCGCCAGAGCGTTATACCGAACACGATGGTCTTCCTTCTCGGTAGTGCTGTGTAGCCGTCCCGAGGCTGGTCTTCTTGCGACTACATTCGCGTAACCACTGCTCCCAACAATCATGTACAGTGGGTACATTCCTGGGATATCGCAGAAGGAGCATCCACCTTCTCGTAGCTCTATTACAAGACCTCGTTCAAGCTCAGTGAGGTGTTGATAACGGCATCTTTGTCACCGTCAAGACATTCACTTCCGTGAAATTACAGTGCCAAAAACAAATTATTACAAGAAAAAATGGTTCTAAGATTTATTAAAAACACATGTCACCATCTCCTACAATCGCGTAGCATAAGCCCCGCTCTAACTGCTGCTTTGAGCGCTCTAAGTGACTGGTGCATCGCCCTACATTCGTAGAAGTACCTCAGTGTACCACTAGGCGTACCTGTCTTCGGTGGTTTCATGGTAAAGACACTGGTACTTCCAACCAAGTTAACAAAATGGTTCCCGCGAGGGATTAGCCGAGCGGTCTAGGGCGCTGCAATCATGGACTGTACGACTGATCCCGGCGGAGGCTCGAGTCCTCCCTCGGGCATGGGTGTGTGTTTTTGTCCTTAAGATAATTTAGGTTAAGTAGTGTGTAAGCTTAGGGACTGATGACCTTAGCAGTTAAGTCTCATAAGATTTCACACACATTTGAACATTTTTGAACAAAGTTGTTGTTTCAGGCAGAATGATTAATAGCGTTAGGAGCAATTGTTAAAAATGGAGAATGTCTTATCATAAATTTACATTTTCTCTCTTATAAATTTATGTGGCCAAGATAGTTAACTTTACTTACCAGTTGTTATAGTGCCATTTCCTTCTGAGATGATCATTGTAAAATGAACGTAAATACATGTTCATAATAACATTCTGGAACTCGTTTTCCGTCTAGTTGCACAGACTGCCTAGTTAGATTGAACCGGAGGAAGACAGGAAAACACACAAACTTAACACTGCAGAGAAGTAAGGTGACTGAAACTTGTCTCCTACATACGAGCTCGTCAGATGTTCCTTAACTAGGAGAGTATGTAACGTAGAATCGTCTTTAATGGTTATCCTAGTAACAGATGTCCTTACCAGGTAGGGATCTTAACAACTTCAATGACAAATAATTAAAAAGTAATCTTCTAGGCCTGAAGTAGAGTTTTATGATTGTAATTTAGGGTTAACTGGCGAAACTGCAGTGACATTGCGAGAAAATGTGAACGTCACACTTCTCACCGATAAAGAGCCAATTAACGCTTCGCCCACGTGTGTCCACCACTAGACAAGGAAACGTTTCTTCGCGCTGCGCGATAATCATCTTTGCTGCTAGAGCTGCGAACGCTCTGCCACAATCATTGGTAACAGCTTGTCAGTGGGTACTAGTGAATCAGCCTATCGTTTTATCCGTCTCAACGGAAGAATCAAGCATGAACAAAAGGGAAAAAGAGGTTCGAAAATTTTCTGTTTGCTGATGATCTCAAAGATATTGTGATTGTAAACAGGGAAGGCATAATTTCTGGGTCCTTTTTCAACACTGCTAATACTCGAAAATATCGTATCTCTCGGATATTTCGCTAAATCTTTCTAAAACGTACACGGTGCTGAATCGGCATCCTGTAGGCTCCATTCCCGCAGTGTTTGCAATGTAGTCGTTTTTTTATTATAATTATTACGTTTTGTGTTTTTTATGCAGCTGCGGATGACTTTTGTTACGCAATGATTGTGAATACATTTCGATCCCTGTTTTAGGCGTATCTAATGAATTAAATGGATGTATTTTTTTTGTACTTTGTGGTACAGTATACAGAGGAAGAAACAAATACAGAGGGGGAATAAATGAAAGGTCTGTGCTGTTTGGAATTACTATCGACACAAAATTTGGATTTTTATTTTCCCATTACTAAGAATTCAACAACTGCGCAGCGACCAAATGTCAAATTTGTAATAGTGGTGGAGGCGTTTCAGATTCTTTTTCACGCATGATAGCGTTTACCTCATTTCAAATTCCCCGAAAGACGATCAAGCACTGTGGAACAGAATTTCATACACCAAACTGACTCAACGTCGATAGAACATGTTTTTCTCACTCTTTTGCATAGACTCATGAGCTACCTATACTGGAAGATCGGGGTTCAGTTCCTCGTCCAGTCATCCATATTTAGATTTTCGTGCGTTCCTTACATCATTTAGCAGACGAAAACGTCAGCGTTTAGTCTCTTCACTTAGGCCACAGACGATTCTCTCTTCCAACCTTGACTAGTTGAGGTAGTGCTATTAACAGGAGATTACACACGACCCGTCCAACCGAGCTTAGCGACACAGCGCTTAAAACGCTGAACTCGTATTCTCGAGGGGCTGACTTCCACTTCCGGAACGGTCATCCTCGGTTTGGTTTTCAGATTTACCTAAATCACTTGTGCTGAATGCCAAGTTAGGTCATTCTGAAAGGATACTATCGATTTCCTTGTTCAGTCCAGTCATGGACGGAACGTCTTTCTAACCTTCTGAATTTCTTGAGAAATAGTGTACTTTTTTCTCAACACCGCACCCATGTGATCCGCTACCACGGCATCGTTAAGAATGTACAAAAATGGGAAGAAATTTTGCGTTATGCAAGACACCATTAATTCATTTTTTCTTTACCCAAGCCTATTTCAGCACTTTCTGTGTAATCTTCGGTTGGTTTTTGTATGTTTTCTCTCTGGAAAGTAATATCACATGATAACATCTTGTAGAAGTTGTATGAATTTCATCATTAAGTTATTCATGTTGCTATGGGAGTCATAATTAGCCGTTAAATTTTACGTTGGTTTGCATATATAGTTGTACACTAATATTACACTGTTGAGCCATGACATGTTGTACGTTTGTGCTACACTGGAATTATGCCCATAACACTAATTTGAAAAATGAGATAGAGGTACAACTGTTCATAAGGCTCTCATAACAGGTGTAATTATTTTGCGGTCTTAGTTTTATATGCGTCATATATTATACAGCGTATTATGTTCGAAGAACAAGACATTTTCAGTATTATGTTTTTCGTCAATTTATGACTGAAAAACGCATTGTTGGAGTGTTCCTTCCGATTTCTGATGTAGTCCTGTTTCCTGCTGTTTTAGGCGCGTTGAAAATCTTGTTTACTTTGTCATTTTTGAGTAAAGTATAAATAAACAAACGCTGTCTTGTACAAGGCGGAATTTCTTTCCAAATTGTCTTTGCAAGCGAGGGAAGTGACAAGAGTTACAACGTCCAAAGGACGATTATAATAGACACAATTCCTACCGAACGCGAACGCAGGAGGTGGACGCATGAGCGGAGACACTGTTGTGTGGGTCCGTTTTTTGAAGACGTGTCGTGCTGTCTGAAAGGTGCAGCTATTGTGTGCAAAGTGCCACAAACAAGGTGTGGAGGGTCGCGTGCGATATCGCCGCACTCGGTCCCTCGCCATACATGAGCGATTTGCGTAGCATTTTCAACCAGTATTAGGAACGTCACTGTGTCGAGAAGTTCTGCTATGGAAAGGGATCTGCTGTGTTTAGCAGCATTCGCAGTTGATCCCTGTATCGCCACAATATCGCTTGCAAAAAATAAATAAATAAACGTGAATTGTAATTTATTATACTTGTTTTTAAATACTTTTTTTTGGAAGCTGTAGGTTACTTTACGAAATATATTGCATCTTTTACCGATGCCAATTTTTTTTGTGCAAATCTTTCTAGTGTGCTAATACAATTCGTATTTCGTTCGTTAGTCATCAATTCCTTCTGTATTCATTGGTCGTATAGTGTAACTTTATCGTAGTTGTAGTGCACAATTTGTTTTTCCATTTCGATGTGTCTTTATAAATGCTGTGAGCAACTTGTTCTAAAATGAAAAAGGGAGAGTTTGATTATAAGAAACGATACGGGACTCGAGTACAGCTGTAATAGATTTAAATTAAAATGACAGTATTACTGCACCTGGAGGTCTTTCTGTTTAGAAGTTAAAAACAATAATAGCTGTAATTGTGTCAGAAATAACTGAAAATCGTCAGATTGGGTCCAGTGTATCGTGAATATTAACATGAACTTCGCTGAAAGGTTTAAAGTAAACTTGAGTAATTTCAAGCAGGTACCCACCTCATACAGTTATAGTTGGTGGTGACTTCAATTTACCCTCGATATGTTGTCGAAAATACATGTTTAAATCCGGAGGTAGTCATAAAACATCATCCAAAATAATGATAAACGCTTTCTCTGAAAATTATTTCGAGCACTTAGTTCATGAGACCTATCGAATAGCAAACAGTTGTGAAAACACACTTGACTTCTTAGCAACAAATAACCATAACCTACTAACGAGCATCCAAACGGGTTAGGGATAAGTGAACACAGGGTTGTCCTAGCGAGACTTAATACCGTAACTCCCAAATCTACCAAAAATAAACGAAAATATATCTATTCAAAAAAGCAGATATAAATTTGCTTCGCGCATTCCTGCTCCTTCCGAATTAACAATGTAAATGTAGACCAGATATGGATTGAATTCAGAGAAACAGTGTCGACAGCAACTGAGAGATTTGCACCAAATAAACTAACATAGGACGGAGCTGATCTTCCATGAAATTCAAAACAGGTAAGAGCAATGTTGCAAAAACAACGGAAAAAACATGCCAAATTTAAACCAACGCAAAAGCCCAAAGATTGGCGATCTTATAAAGAAGCTTGAAATTTAGCGCAGACTTCAATGCGAGATGCTTATAATGGTTTCCACAACAAAATTTTGTCCCGAAACGTAGCAGAAAATCTAAAGAGATACTGGTGGTAAATAAAGTATGCTAGCGGCAAGACACAATCAATGCTTTCTCTGCGCGATGGCAGTGGAAGTACTAAGGGGGACAGTGCTACCAAAGCAAAGTTACTAAACACAGCCTTCCGAAAATCCTTCACCAAAGAAGACAAAGTAAATATTCCAGAATTCGAATCAAGAACAGCTACCATCATGCTTTACTTACATGCTTACTTAGCTACCATCATGCTTTACTTCCGGTCCAGACTGTACACCACTGAGGTTTCTTTCAGACTATACTGGTAGAACAGCTCCATACTTAACAATCAGTTACAGTACAACCGCTCGCTCGACGAAAGATCCGTACCCAAAACTGGAAAGTTGCACAGGTGACACCAATATTCAAAAAGAGTAATAGGAGCAATCCACTAAATTATAGGCACATATCGTTAACATCCATATGCAGCAGGATTATGGAACACGTATTGTGATCGATTATTATAAATTACCTCGAAGAGAACGATCGGTTGACACACAGTAAACACGAATTTAGAAATCATCGTTATTGTGAAACACAATTAGCTCTTTACTCACACCAAGTGTTGAGTCTATTGACAAGGGATATTAAATTGATTCCATATTTCTAGATTTCCAAAAGACTTTTGACTCTGTACCTCACAAGCAGCTTGTAGTGAATTTGCGTGCTTATGAGATATCGTCAGTATGTGACTGGATTCGTAATTTCCTGTCAGAGAGGTCACAGATCGTAGTAATTGACGGAAAGTCTTCGCGTAAGACAGAAGCATTTCTGGCATTCGCCAAAGTAGTGATATAGGCCCTCTGATGTTCCTTATCTGTATAAACGATTTAGGAACCAATCTGAGCTGCCGTCTTAGGTTGTTTGCAGGTGATGCTGTCGTTTATCGTCTAGTAAAGTCATTAAAAGATCAAAACCAATTACAAAACGTTGAAGATAAGATGTCTATATGGTGCGGAAACTGGCAATTGTTCCTAATAAAAGAAAAGTTTGAGATGATCCACATGAGTGCTAAAAGGATGCTCTCAAACTTCGGTTACACGATAAATCAAATATAAAGGCCGTAAATTCAGCTAAATATCTAGGAATTACAATTATGTACTACTTAAATTGGAAAGAACACATAGAAAATGTTGTGTGGAAGGCTAACCAAAGACACTTACAACATGCAACAGATCGACTAAAGCGACTAACCACACTACGCTTGTACGTCTTCTTTAGGAGTGCTGGTGCGCGGTGTGGAAACCTTACCAGATAGAATTAACGGAGTACGTCGACAGAATTCGAAGAATGGCAGCACGTTTCGTATTATCGGGAAATAGGGGAGAGAGTGTTACAGTTATTTTAAAAGCTCATTACCACCAACACAGTTTTGAAAGACTGATGTTGATTACATAAGTAATCGATAAGCACTTTTTTCCTTCAAATACTAGCACTTACACCTGACACAGTGTGGTGGCTGTGCAGCTTGTGAAACGAATATATGATCATCATCATCACCATATATACCACCCACTACACACATAGTTTGCAGCATACATCTGTGACAGCAAAACCGAGGCTAGATTAAATAGAGAAATGTTAAGAAGATGGTTTTACTGCTTCAGGTGCCTACATAAACAACCTGCTCCCCTGCTCTTGAGTAAGAACTTTCATTCGACCAACTGAAACAGTCTGAAAAATCCTTGTTGTTTAACCCACAATGGCTTGAATGCAGGTTATGTAATCAAAGTGCAGATTCTTCATGTGAATCTGTGCAGTTTGTAGAGCTACTTATATACTGATATCGCCAAATCTCGCTACCTAGGATAATTTTTTCCAGAAAAGATCTGTATGCGTATTGCGCATTAGTCAACTCGCGGCACGTCCACTACAAACACCGCCTGCTCACAGCTGACTGGTCGAACGCACATATGTTGTTTACACTTGTTAGTTCAAGCTGACTCCGTAGTTACTGTGCCGATGTTGCTTGTACGACAGGAATAAAGTCCGTGTCGGAACGTTTGGGACAGAACGGTGTGTTTCACACATGCTTAAATAGCTCAGAAAAATTACTTCTCCGAGTTGCAGGTAGTCCCTCAGTGGGCCAGAAACTGCTTTATTATTCACTTCGCAACAATAAACGAACGAACTGACAGCAAAAGACATCAGCAACTATAAAATGTGTACTACACTACCGTAGGGCCCAAACGAATTATTGTTGAAATGTGTGTGAAATCTTATGGGACTTAACTGCTGTCATCAGTCCCTAAGATTACACACTACTTAACCTGAAGTATCCTAAGGACAAACACACACACCCATGCCCGAGGGAGGACTCGAACCTCTGCCGGGACCAGCCGCACAGTCCATGACTGCTGCGCCTTAGACCAAACGAATTATTATTATTATTATTATTATTATTATTGGTGATAGTGGTCACACACAAAACATTGGCAGTCTGAATCTTTCAGTTTCTGCCATTCAGAAATAAGGAGTCCAGCAAGCAATTTACCTGCAGTAAGTACAGTGCACAGATTTTAACTTTGGTGTTTTTAAATGAAGTGACGGAGTTGTAGTAGCACTCACGATGCTGTGAGGATTGCTTCGTAATTCCATAAAAAGTTTGGTAGAAATAGGCAGTACCAATTGTTTCGTTGACTCATTAGTCCATGGTTCAATAAAACACGTACATAAATTAAATATCAGTATCTGTTTCGTTTTATAGTTTAGTTAAGTGCTGACCATGATAATGAGTGGGGAAGGGGGGGGGGGAGGCTAGTAGCTAATACCTGACTGCATTCAGAGGTAACGATTTCACAAAGGTTGACCAGGCGAGGTGGCGCAATGGTTAGAACAGTGGACTCGTATTCGGGAGGACGACGGTTCAAAACCGCGTACGGCCATCCTGATTTAGGTTTTCCCTTGTTGTTGTTGTAGCTGTTGTTGTGGTCTTCAGTCCTGAGACTGGTTTGATGGAGCTCTCCGTACTACTCTATCCTGTGCGAGCTGCTTCATCTCCCAGTACCTACTGGAACCTACATCCTTATGAATCTGGTTAGTGTATTCATCTCTGGGTCTACCTCTATGATTTTTACCCTTCACGCTGCCATCAAATACGAAATTGGTGATCCCTTGATGCCTCAGAACATGTCCTACCAACCGATACCTTCTTCTAGTCAAGTTGTGTCACAAACTCCTCTTCTCCCCAATTCTATTCAATACCTCCTCATTATTTATGTGATCTACCCATATAATCTTCAGCATTCTCCTGTAGCACCACATTTCGAAAGCTTCTATTCTCTTCTTGTCCAAACTATTTATCGTCCATGTTTCACTTCCATACATAGCTACACTCCATACAAATACTTTCAGAAACGACGTCCTGACACTTAAATCTATACTCGATGTTCTACAGACACGCTTTCCTTGCCATTGCCAGTCTACATTTTATATCCTCTCCACTTCGACCATCACCAGTTATTTTGCTCCCCAAATAGCAAAACTCCTTTAGTACTTTAAGTGTCCCGTTTCCTAATCTAATTCGCTCAGCATCACCCGATTTAATTCGATACATTGCATTATCCTCGTTTTGCTTTTGTTGATGTTCATCTTATATCCTCCTTTCAGGACACTGTCCATTCCGTTCAAATGCTCTTCCAAGTCCTTTGCTGTCTCTGGCAATTCTGCATTGGCATTGTAATTCTACAATGTCATCGGCGAACCTCAAAATTTTTATTTCTTCTCCATGGATTTTAATACCTACTCCGTTTTCCGTGATTTCCCTAAATCGCTTCAGGCTAATGCCGGGATGGTTCGTTTGAAAGGGCACAGCCCATTTCCTCCCCCATCCTTCCCTATTTCGAGCCTGTGCTCCGTCTCTAATTATCTCGTTGTCGGCGGGACGTTGAACACTAATCTCCTCCTCCGACGAAGGGTAGGAACCACTGAACTAGAGAAACGAGTCGGGGCCATATTGCCACATGTCGCTGCTAACCAGCCAGGCAGCAATATTGCATGCGCGAATCACAAGCTATCCCTTGGATTGTCTGGCATTTCCATGCGAGCAACGATCAGTGTTAGGTCGCTGCGATTTGCCCGCACAGGTGCGATGTGCAAAACGTTCGGTGGCCCATTCGCCGGCTCGCTGCGATCCGTCGCTCGTGTGTGTGGGAGGGCTTCGAGAGCCGTGGCGCCCCAGGGCTCAGCGCGGCCAGGAAGCGGCCGTCATCGCCTGGAGGGCGGCCAGCGCTCCCGCCCACACTGCCAGCCCAGCCCAGGCCAGCGCGGCTTCCTCATCAGCTGCATCTCTGCACAGCGCCGCGCTCGAGGTCGCCCACTTACCACTAGTACTGAGGGCGTACTACTTCATAGTGTTGTCAGTAGTGGCAATCGTCACAATAATTGTGACAGGCAATTTGCGATGTCCCTCATCTTGATCTGCTCCAGTACCCGGAAGCGTTCTTTTCAGTGCACAGAATTGGGAAGAACAGCTATGGTTTTGGTAGTTCACTCCTGTAGAATTCTACAGGAAGTCCACAATCTGTGGTCAGTCTCTGTGTTCTGATTACTAATCGATCTTCCCCCATTCAAAGCGGAGCACCCACATGAAACTAATCGCAGAGACGGCAGATGCCCGACTGAGATTTAATGTGTAACCCGAGCACGATCCCACGAGGAATTCTTGAGTGGAGGGATGGGGAATTATGCCAATTACATTACCTTAACAACCACTTATTTCAGCAAAGAAATGAATTGCCAGAACCGAGAACCCACTAGCGGGCACACTAACTGCAGTTGTGCAAGCCTGAAGGATATACTTCTTTCATGTCGTCCTAAAACTATTATAATCGACGCTTTCCGACGCGAAAGGATTTCATTCCGCTAATAACGGACAATTACCTAATCGCCGACGTGTAATCCCCGTGGAGTGCAACGCCAGAAATGGTAAACATCGGCAATAGCTCCCTCAGTTCACGACTGCCATGAGGACCACCAACGTCAACCTGCTGCCTTGCTAATAAACTCAGAAGCTGTTAGCCTGAGCTGCACAGCAATTAAATCTACAATATATAAAAAGCAAATTATGCAGCGACGTTAGCTATGCCTGTAGCTGCCTGGCTAATCAATGCAGCACTTAAAACCCATGAAGCCGCGCGGGATTAGCCGAGCGGTCTAGGGCGCTACAGTCATGGACTGTGTAGCTGGTCCTGTCGGAGGTTCGAGTCCTCCCTCGGGCATAGGTGTGTGTGTTTGTCCTTACGATAATTTAGGTTAAGTAGTGTGTAAGCTTAGGGACTGATGACCTTAGCAGTTAAGTCCCATAAGATTTCACACACACAAAACCCATGAAAATCCAGTCGACAACTACAACTCAAATGTGCTCAACAGGTGTCAAGTTGAAATGAGCAGCACCTAAAACCACATGAAACTTAGTCACAACTCCAACAACCCAAAGGATTCAATAACTGCCTACCTGATGCTGGCAACACTTAAAACCGAATTCATAACTGAACCCAAGTCCAAAGCCACTCAAGACAACTGTCAAAAATCAGCACAACCCACCGAAGCACACTCGCCGGCAACCTCTTGCCTCCCTACCGCGCCGGCTGGAATGGCCGAGCGGTTCTAGGCGGTACAGTCTGGAACCGCGCTGATGCTATGGTCGCAGGTTCGAATCCTGCCTCGGGCATGGATGTGTGTGATGTCCTTAGGTTAGTTAGGTTTAAGTAGTTCTAAGTTCTAGGGGACTGATGACCTCAGCAGTTAAGTCCCATATTGCTCAGAGCCATTTGAATCATTTGAACCTCCCTGCCGCCGCCGAAGCTCCACACGCCCCTGCCTTACGCAAGAGGGCATTTGCCTGTTTACCGTGCGCGTGACAGATTGAACCGGCGGGTCTTTCAAACTAAATCTCTAGAGTACCCGAGCGGAAAGGCGAGAGATACGCTCGCGGTAAGTGCTATACGTCACTACAGGAAGAATCCTCAGTAAGTGTATGCTCCAACAGCGAAGGAGGTAGTGTAAAAAACCCTCAGTCAATCGATAACTAAGTATTGCTCGTCCATTTGAGATCCATATCCGATAGGATTGATACAGGAAATGGAGAACATCCAAAGAATAAGAGTATTTAGTAAGCGAGAAAGGGTCAGGGGGATGCTCATCTAACTCCATCGGCAATCGTCGCGAGAGAGGCGTTGTACATCAGTGTGATTTATTGTTAAAATTTCGAGGGTGTACGTTTTTAGAAGAGTCACCCAATATATTGGGTCTTCCTGCGTATATCTCGTGAAAAGACCATGAAGGTGATATTAGAGCTCACACGGAGGCTTACAAATAATCGTTCTTGCAGCGCACCATTCTCGAATGGAACAGGAAAGGGAGGCTGTGACCGTCGCACAGAAAGTACCCTCCGCCACGCATGCAAGGTGGCTTGCGGGATGTAGACGCAGATGTAGCTTACGTGCGGCTCATTTATCTAAACGAAGAAAATGGAAATGAGCGTTTGGGCAGGTCCGGCCTTGGTGCAGGTCTTATTACATTCGACGCCCCATTCGCGATCAGCGCGCCGGATGGAGATGAAATGATGACGAAGCCAACACAACACCCAGTCCCTGAGCGGAGAAAATCCCCGACCCAGCCGGGAATCCAACCCGGGCCCCTTAGGACAGCAGTCCGTCACGCTGACCATTCAGCTATCGGGGCGGACTCTAAATGAAGAGAGAGTGGACAAATGTGATCAGCGACGCGAGAGGCTCCCCCCTGCACAAGAAAAAGGCCGATTTTTTCAAAGAAAAAACATTCCCTTAGAAACGGTGCGTGGATGAGTATGGAACAGCATCCACCGTTTATTGGTACCGGTGATTAATAGCCCATAGGTAATCCGCCATACCTGTCGTTATGGTAATACACTCTGTAATTCGTAGGTGGCTCTACGGGTATAGACAAGGGCACGCTGAATCGAAAAGGTTGAGAACCACGGACCAGAGATCTGGTATACAGCCTGTCAGTTGCCGTTGCGTATTGTAGTTGTAGATGGAGATGATCAAAGGATTGTCACTGGGTAGGACGACTTGAAGAAAAATCGTCGATCACAGTTTTTGTCCTGAGAGAATGGTTTATATCCAAGGATTACACTTCCCGCAATCGCCTGAAATATTTATGCGGATGCACAAAAAAATATGACAGCACTAATTTGGAGAACATGGAAGCTACAACAGTATAAACATTCTCTGTCGGTTCTTATCCGTCTTTAACTCTACCACCGTCCGCCCACTTATCCAAGACATAACCATTTTTTCCCCACATGGCGCCTGCATAAATTACGTACTAATGGCTGGTTAGCCTCCGTAGATGACTCCAAGTCTACGTCGTCCCAACACTTGGTCCACAATGGCTGTGTATCTCTTTTTAATCCTTCCGAACTGCCATTATCACCGTCGAGATAATCTTCCGACAGTGAAGGAAAGAGCTCTACTTCAGTTCCGTGAACTAAAGAACTGACGCTGGCCGCGTTGAAAGAATTGCTATGCCGTAGGCCTGAAACGTTGGTAATAACATTGCCACGGCATTTGAATCCAGCTCACCCGGTACAGTTGTATCACAGCCGAAAGAGATTTTTAGTACGAAAATGAATGAATTGTTTGTGCCGTTTGTTTCTGTAATTATATTAAAGTTACTCTGCCGGTGGTTGTATTGAGCCACCTTTGGATTTATTTTATCCCCTTCTCTCTGTAATGTGAGTATCGCTTGACTACGGCCGATTTTTATAACTCTTTATACCATCAAGACCATTGTAAATATTTTGGTGTAGTGAAATACGTAGCTTAATGACGCAAAAATATCCGTTAATAGTGCACGGAATATGTTCAAAATCTTGGTGGAGTTGATACATTTACTAAAGGGAAATCAGATAACAATGTCTTGCAGGTTAGGCTAGGTTACATATTAGGAAGTAATTGTACTGCTAACGAAGGAACAGTGTCGCTCTCATGCACAGAGACTTATCCACCCACCATAAGCGTCCCTACCTGCTCTCTGCTCTCCATGGTTCCACAGGTATTTGAATAAGCCTCCTGGTGCGCGGAGTTAGAGGCACCATGTCACTGATTGCGCGGCCCCTCCCGCCGGAGGTCCGAGTCCTCCCTCGGGTATGGGTGTGTGTGTTGTTCTTAGCATAAGTTAGTGTAAGTAATGTGCAAGTCTAGGGGCCGATGACCTCAGTAGTTTGGTCCCTTAGGAATTCACACACATTTGAACATTTTTTTAAGCCTCCTGTTAACTTCTTGATCGCATTTTCCTGTACCAAGCTTGGAAGCTGAGTTCGACCTCGTTGTACAAGGAGTTGACGCTGTAAGGTCAATGAAAGCAGTAGGAGGATAGCCTGGCACGGTCAAAAGCGCCGGGACGATGACCTCACTGTTTGGTCTCCTGCCACTAACCACCAACCACCAACCAATCAAGAGCGTCCGTACTATGGTTTGTAGCGTTGGAGGCGGGGGGAAGGGGGTTTATGAAGTTTTTTTAATATTCTGGAAGAGGAATGGTGACTTATAAATAACTATAAAAAAGTTTGAGTTCCGTCTCTGTTAAAAACCCTCGTAATACGGACCCTTAAGTCATTTTCTTGAAAGAAAAACACCTGATTGTGCCCGGAAGGGGGGGGGCGGCCGGAGGGGTGTGGGGGGCGGGAGGGGTGTCACGGCCCCCCCTTGCCGGCTTGCCAGAGGTCATTGACATTATCTTAGGATGGACGGTGAAAGTACAACATAAAGGTTTCTGAATAGATGTCAGCAGGAAGAACATGAGTGCGATGGATAGAGGAAGTGGAAGAGGATGGCGAAGAACCGCACTGGAGAAGGCTGAATGGAGAAAATTGTTGAAGAGCGTAAGCCCCCACACGAGGCTGTAAAGGAAATAGGAGAAGCAGCAGCAGCAGAAGAAGAAGAAGAAGAAGAAGAAGAAGAAGTTTAGAAATGTTCTTTCACTTCCTAATTATTCAAATACTACGTGCGATTTTATGTAACACCTCTCAAATCATTTCTCGAAGGAGGCAACACGTAGAACACTAATTCAATTGAGATACAGACCACAAGAACTGACCAGTAAGTCTTGAGAATCGTAGTAGCAGCTGTCTGTGGAGAAGGAGCATCTTTGAAAATATTTTGTAAGTATATGAGTTGTTACTTTTAGTTGTTGTAGTTTAAGATATTGCTGTTCTAAAAATTGACGTCGGCCGGAGTGGCCGAGCGGTTGTAGGCGCTACAGTCTGGAACCGCGCCTCGGGCATGGATGTGTGTGATGTCCTTAGGTTGGTTAGGTTTAAGTAGTTGTAAGTTCTAGGGGACTGATGGCCTCAAAAGTTAAGCCCCATAGCGCTCAGAGCCATTTTTTGATGCAATTTAGAACAATTCTTTGGCGGCGGATCTAGTAACCGTGTGGCGATCGATTTCAGTTTGTCATTTTGAATCACATTTGTAAATAGTTTTTTTCTGTTTTATTATTAAACATCCTGTGCAAACGTCATTGACGATGCTGCTGAGGAGCGAAGAGTGGTAGGGAATTAACATTTCCAAGCCCGGGTGTTCCGCATTACAAGCACCAGGACGCAGCGAAGAGCTACCAGGCACAAAGTTACGTATAAAATATTGGAAATAGAGGCGCTGTCTACGCCTACACATAGTGGATGTTCAAAATACGGCACGTACCTTTTAATATAGGGCTACCCTGTAGAAAGAAATTTACGGGCGACTGGTAGTGGTTTGTCAGATTGATATTCAAGCTAGCTTATTACACGAAAATAATGTGAATCTTCCTTTTTATCGTTTTATCGTTTTATGTATCCCTTCGCAAGTCGCTGAAGGACTTTCGTATTCCAGAAGTACGCCCTTCTTCAATTTCGCAGACAGAAGCGCTGATACAGCTATAAAGAGGATGCTGCAATTACGCAGTGTGGAGGCTGCGAGGAGGTGGCAGTGGCGGGGCGGGGCGGTAAGTGTGAGGGACAGGCAGGGCGCGCAGGCTGCAGCCGGCTTGTGAGTGGCGCAGCGCGTAGTGAGGGCGGGGCGGGGCGGGGCGCCCCTGCTTATTTTTGCTTTGACGTAACCATCGCGTTTGGAAGCCAACCAAGAAATCCAGGAACCGTGCTTGTCTCACTGGCACTTTATAGCCCGGTGTAGCAATCAAACTGCCTAATACACTACTGGCCATTAAAATTGACACACCAAGAAGAAATGCAGATGATAAACGGGTATTCATTGGACAAATATACTAGAACTAACATGTGATTACGTTTTCACGCAATTTGAGTGCATAGATCCTGAGAAATCAGTACCCAGAACAACCACCTCTGGCCGTAATAACGGCCTTGATACGCCTGGGCATTGAGTCAAACAGAGCTTGGATGGCGTGTACAGGTACAGCTGCCCATGCAGCTTCAACACGATACCACAGTTCATCAAGAGTAGTGACTGGCGTATTGTGACGAGCCAGTTGCTCGGCCACCATTGACCAGACGTTTTCAATTGGTGAGAGATCTGGAGAATGTACTGGCCAGGGCAGCAGTCGAACATTTTCTGTATCCAGAAAGGCCCGTACACGACGTGCAACATGCGGTCGTGCATTATCCTGCTGAAATGTAGGGTTTCGCAGGGATAGAATGAAGGGTAGAGCCACGGGTCGTAACACATCTGAAATGTAACGTCCACTGTTCAAAGTGCCGTCAATGGGAACAAGAGGTGACCCAGACGTGTAATCAATGGCACCCCATACAATTACGCCGGGTGATACGCCAATATGCCGATGACGCATACACGCTTCCAATGTGCGTTCACCGCTATGTCGCCAAACACGGATGCTACCATCATGATACTGTAAACAGAACCTGGAATCAGCCGAAAAAATGACGTTTTGCATTCGTGCACCCAGGTTCGTCGTTGAGTACACCATCGCAGGCGCTCTTATCTGTGATGCAGCGTCAAGGGTAACCGCGGCCATGGTCTCCGAGCTGATAGTCCATGCCGCTGCAAACGTCGTCGAACTGTTCGTGCAGATGGTTTTTGTCTTGCAAAGGCCCCCAACTGTTGACTCGGGGATCGAGACGTGGCTGCACGATCCGTTACAGCCATGCGGATAAGATGCCTGTCATCTCGACTGCTAGTGATACGAGGCCGTTGGTATCCAGCATGGCGTTCCGTATTACCCTACTGAACCCACCGATTCCATATTCTGCTAACAGTCATTGCATCTCGACCAACGAGAGCGATACGATAAACCGCAATCGCGACAGGCTACAATCCGTCCTTTATCAAAGTCGGAAACGTGACGGTACGCATTTCTCCTCCTTACACGTGGCATCACAACAACCTTTCACCATGCAACGCCGGTCAACTGCTGTTTGTGTACGAGAAATCGATTGGAAACTTTCCTCATGTCAGCACGTTGTAGATGTCGCCACCGGCGCCAACCATGTGTGAATTCTCTGAAAAGCTAATCATTTTCATATCACAGCATCTTCTTCCTGTCGGTTAAATTTGACGTCTGTAGCACGTCATCTTCGTGGTATACCAGTTTTAATGGCCAGTAGTGTACACTGTCTGACAATAGCACTGAAGGTAGTTAGCGACAAGGTGCAACAGGGACTACTTGGTGAATAGATTTTCGAATATTCTGTTTACCATATTCATATTTTATAATTATTTTAGTGGCGATTATATTTTTCGTATTTTGCTTAGAAACTACAACTATGTAAACACATTGTAAGTAAGCAAAACCTCCAGGAGATGTCACGCTTATACGGCTTAGCAGTGCCTCTGAGTTTGAGAACAGCCTCAATTTGGAGAGGAACAGAGTCCAAGAAATTCTTCAGATATCCTATATTCGGCTGGAGCAACTCATTGGTGATTTGATCTCGTAGAACTCCCAAATTGCAAGTATGTTAATTGCTACATTTCGCTCGCTGTTTTAAATAGTCCCAGACATTTTCTATGAGATTAAAATCGTGTTATTTAGTGGGTCAGTCGAATACATAGAAAGAAGGATAAATAGAAAGAAGGATCCTTTATTATATGATTATATGATAGCGGAACAAACACTGGTAGCAGTTACTTCTGTAAAATATCTGGGAGTATGCGTGCCGAACGATTTGAAATGGAATGACCATATGAAATTAATTTTTGGTAAGGCGGGTGCCAGGTTGAGATTCATTGGACGAGTCCTTAGAAAATGTAGTCCATCAACAAAGGAGGTGGCTTACAAAACACTCGTTCGACGTATACTTGAGTATTGCTCATCAGTGTGGGATCGGTACCAGGTCGGGTTGACAGAGAAGATAGAGAAGATCCAAAGAAGAGCGGCGCGTTTCGTCACAGGGTTATTTGGTAAGCGTGATAGCGTTACGAAGATGTTTAGCAAACTCAAGTGGCAGACTCTGCAAGAAAGGCGCTCTGCATCGCGGTGTAGCTTGCTGTCCAGGTTTCGACAGGGTGCCTTTCTGGATGAGGTATCGAATATATTGCTTCCCCCTACTTATACCTCCCGAGGAGATCACGAATGTAAAATTAGAGAGATTCGAGCACGCACGGAGGCTTTCCGGCAGTCGTTCTTCCCGCGAACCGTACGCGACTGGAACAGGAAAGGGAGGTAATGAAAGTGGCAAGTAAAGTGCCCACCGCCACACACCGTTGGGTGGTTTGCGGAGTATAAACGTAGATGTAGATGTAGAATACGATAGGGTGTTCGAATGCTCTTTGAACACTGCTGTTCTCATCTTGAAAGATGGGAGTATCCACAGCATACTCATTATGAAGATGAAAAAGAAATTGCAACTTGGTGACTGAGGACGTTGAAATAAACATCATGGTTTATGTTAATGCTAACCTCTGTGTGTGGGTTCCTCCTTGTCACGGTACGAAACCACCCCTAGAACATCTCTGAACCACATCCTGCCTGAATTACAGCGACCACACACTGTGGTTTAAACGCCTCGTTGGACCTTCGCTGCATCGACGCCTTGCATCATTTGAATAGAGGAAAAATCGCTGCTCACCGAACCACACTACATTCCCCCAGTCAGCTACTGTCCATGTTGTTTGGCCCTTTGAACACTTACAGCTTTACATGCCACTGTGAGAAACTGCCTTTTGCGAGGCGCCCGACTCCGTATACCCACTGAATGCAGTTCCCTTCGTGACGTTCGCTCGGGAACCGGTTGACATGGGCTTGCGTTCACTGACAGCAAGCAATTGCTGCTGGGTTTGAAACCGTTTGCTCTTGCCTCGCTTTCTAGCCCTATCCATTTGGGTCTTCGTACGCCACTGTTCTTATGCTGTGTTATACATGGGTGCAAGTGGAGTACCGGTCCATGTAGACACGCGGGCATTCTGCAGTATTACACCAACACATCGGGTAACTTCATTCACAGTCTGGTGATGGACAGGGACAAACACTCCAAAGTGACCAGTGCGCTCTTTTAGTGGCGGGGAGCTTAGCATAAAGCGTCCACGGCAAAGAACGTAAAATACAGGTTCAACTTCGACAGCAGAAGAGCCAGTGGCGTTGCCAGACTAGCGAACTCGAGTTGGAGGACATTGCAACGAATAGCAGTAGCACAGTCCGCAAAAATTTTACTTAACGTTGAATAACGGAAATTCTGCCCTACTGTTAAATACGGCGTCCTTACTCAGTGTTATGTCGTTACATTCTAATGCTGATGAAAGAAGGAATTATTGAGCTGTGCTCGGCATGCAATTACTCACCTCTGCGTCCGAGTGACTATAAAACAAAATATCATACTACCTTCAAGTCACGTTTGTTCGTGAACGATTGGAGTTCGTGTTGTCACTCCCATTTTAGCTCCAGACTGACAGCAGAAATTGTAGTTTGTACTTGAATTAGTTCTAATTACATCGTCAATGGAACGTGCAGTCAAGAGAACAGAGAACGAAAGCTGTTAATTGTCCCAGTACAGCAAGCACGAATAACCTTCGTGACACCTGACAGTTGTTTGCAAAACGAGCTTTAAGCATACACGTATATCTCTGTCATTGGTGGGGAATGCTCCCTACTGTCTCCCAAACCGACGTCATGGCCTGACTGAACCGCCCTCAGCCAGTCGGACATGTCCGAAAGAACAGATGCCATCTTCATATATAGGGTGGTCCATTGATCGTGACCGGACCAAATATCTCACGAAATAAGCGTCAAACGAAACTTCTCTAGCTTGAAGGGGGAAACCAGATGGTGCTATGGTTGACCCGCTAGATGGCGCTGCAATAGGTCAAACGGATATCAACTCCGTTTTTTTTAAATAGGAACCCCCATTTTTATTACATATTCGTGTAGTATTTAAAGAAATATGAATGTTTTAGTTGGACCACTTTTTTCGCTTTGTGATAGATGGCGCTGTAATAGTCACAAAAAATATGGCTCACAATTTTAGACGAACAGTTGGTAACAGGTAGGTTTTTTAAATTAAAATACAGAACGTAGGTACGTTTGAACATTTTATTTCGGTTGTTTCAATGTGATACATGTACCTTTGTGAACTTATCATTTCTGAGAACGCATGCTGTTACAGCGTGATTACCTGTAAATACCACATTAATGCAATAAATGCTCAGAATGATGCCCGTCAACCTCAATGCATTTGGCAATACGTGTAACGACATCCCTCTTAACAGCGAGTAGCTCGCCTTCCGTAATGTTCGCACATGCATTGACAATGCGCTGACGCATGTTGTCATTCCTTGTCGGTGGATCACGATAGCAAATATCCTTCAACTTTCCCCACAGAAAGAAATCCGGGGACGTCAGATACGGTGAACGTGCGGGTCTTGGTATGGTGCTTCGACGACCAATCCACCTGTCATGAAATATGCTATTAAATACCGTTTCAACCGCACGCGAGCTATGTATCGGACATCCATCATGTTGGAAGTACATCGCCATTCTCTCATGCAGTGAAACATCTTGTAGTAACATCGGTAGAACATTACGTAGGAAATCAGCATACATTGCACCATTTAGATTGCCATCGATAAAATGGGGGCCAATTATCCTTCCTCCCATAATGCCCCACCATACCTTAACCCGCCAAGGTCCCTGATGTTCCACTTGTCGCAGCCATCGTGGATTTTCCGTTGCCCACTAGTGCATATTATGTCGGTTTACGTTACCGCTGTTGGTGAATGACGCTTCGGCGCTAAATAGAACGCGTGCAAAAAATCTGTCATCGTCCCGTAATTTCTCTTGTGCCCAGTGGCAGAACTGTACACGACGTTCAAAATCGCCGCCATGCAATTCCTGGTGCATGGAAATATGGTATGGGTGCAATCGATGTTGATGTTGCATTCTCAACGCTGACGTTTTTTAGTTTCCCGATTCTCGCGCAATTTGTCTGCTACTGATGTGCGGATTAGCTGCGTCAGCAGCTAAAACACCTACTTGGGCATCATCATTTGTTGCAGGTCGTGGTTGACGTTTCACATGTGGCTGAACACTTCCTGTTTCCTTAAATAACGTAACTATCCGGCGAGAGGTCCGGACACTTGGATGATGTCGTCCAGGATACCGAGCAGCATACATAGCACACGCCCGTTGCGCATTTTGATCACAATAGCCATACATCAACACGATATAGACCTTTTCCGCAATTGGTAAACGGTCCATTTTAACACGGGTAATGTATCAGGAAGCAAATACCATCCGCACTGGCGGAATATTACGTGATACCACGTACTTACACGTTTGTGACTATTACAGCGCCATCTATCACAAAGCGAGAAAAGTGGTCCAACTAAAACATTCTGCACGAATATGTAATAAAAATGGGGGTTCCTATTAAAAAAAAAACACAGTTGATATCCTTTTGACCTATGGCAGCGCCATCTAGCGGGCCAACCATAGCGCCATCTGGTTTCCCCCTTCAAGCTAGACGAGTTTTGTTCTTTGTAGTTTCTTCGTTTGATCCTTATTTCGTGAGATATTTGGCCCGGTCACTCTCAATGGACCACCCTGTGTATACATTGCTGGCCTTCACCGCCGGTATTTGCATTCCTGTTGATTTTTGTTACACGAGCCTTAGACCGTAGTCCAAGAACCGTCTCCTAATGGTGTAGACGTTACCAGATGCTACAAAGGCTATATAGTAGTTTCAGATTACTTCCAGGAGGAACGGTCAGTATGCAGTGATATGACAGCAAAAAAATGTTCAAATGTGTGTGAAATTTTATGGGACTTAACTGCTAAGGTCATCAGTCCCTAAGCTTACACACTACTTAACCTAAATTATCCTAAGGACAAACACACACATCCATGGCAAGGGAGGACTCGAACCTCCGCCGGAACCAGCCGCACAGTCCATGACTGCAGCGCCATAGACCTCTCGGCTAAAAAAAGCTTGATATGGACATACGCCCTATTTCGAACAGTTTTTGATGTAGAGCACATTTAATTTATATCATTATTTATTTTCTGTTACATTGTCAGGTTTACACACATGCTCTAGTTAGTGAACATTACAACACGCATTTCACAAAGTGCCAATTTAAAAAATACGGATTCTTAACATATTTACCTCTAAGCATTATGGCTCAAGTCACATTACACCAGTTGTGCAGTTCACAATAAATGTTCGAATGTGCACTCTTGGGAAAACATGTATCACTTGTGAGAGGTACAAGTTTTCCACAAGTTAAGTTCGACATATTCCGTAGTGAGGTCAGCAGCGTCTATGATGAGACCAAGCAGGTCATTTCACCTTCTCACATTTCCTTTATACACCTCAGACTTCATACGACCATAGAAACAAAAATCTTATCTTGATGGACAGTTTATTGTACTACCACGACAATGCAGCGCTTAGGCTAAATGCACTCGAGATGTTCCCTCATACTTGTGGTAAAATGTGGAGAGGCTTCGTCATGCTGGAAGTACACTACATTCCGCGTGCCCAAAGTAGCGTTCTCAAGATGTTTAAAACATAAAGTTTAAAAAAAGAATGCAAGTAATTCTGTCCCGCCATTCGCTCTTCAAAAATGAGTGGACTTATCAGTATGTTACCGATCATTTCGCACCAAACGTTGATCGTAAAATGAACTTATTGGTTTCCACTGTAGCGTTTGGATTTTCCTGCAACCAGCGATGATTATTACACGTGTTGTCGATTGCAGCATTCCGTGTAAACGTGAATATTATTAACGGAAGCAAATGATGATTGCCATTTAACCAGGACAAAATTCAAGTCGTGGGGCATTGCCGCAAAGATTGTGGGCACGCTTTATATGAAATAGGTAAAAGTTTTCCACATGTTAAGTTCGGCATACGCTTGTTCGTGGGACATTGACACGTGCAGAAAGTCACCATTTGCTGGTAGTAGGACTACGCTGCAGTATTGTTGCTCTTGCGCAGGTTGTTGAACTACACGTTCAGAAGAAAAATGGGAGCTTGGAAGAAAACCTGTTTCACGCAATGTGCTGAAAACTCTGGTAAACACATTACGTTCAGGAATTCGACGTGTCGGGAAGGTCAGACGCTATTCTTCGACAGCAACAGGACCACTGTCGCAGAAGACGTAGACATACACCATAGGTGCATATTCTTCATTAGTGTAGATGTGTTGCCTTGTGTCCAGCGCGTTACAAACGCAGGTAACCGACGCTTCTCTCCAATAGACTGCACTCTCAAACCCTCCCACTACTTCACTCACAACACGCCATGGACAAACGCACGTTCAGCGATTTAGTTTAATCGCAGAAAGACATCCCGAACTTAACCTCACAGATTTGATTCATGTTGATTCGATGCGTAGGGCACGACCAGGACTTTAACATGTAAACAGGAAGTTGAACTGTTCTTGAGAAATTTAACTGTGAAAATTATAGGCGTGCGTATGCTGTAGACTTTGTAGAGCCGCTAGTGTTTAGGGGATCCGGAGACGAGCAAATAAGCACTTGAGTTTCATATGCACGAGGTCGAATCTTATAGCCGATACTTAAGTTTTCAATCCCACGTAATTCTAACAACTGATTTATTATTAGCATGAAATATGTTGTGTCAATTTCCAATCATTCATTTATTTTCTTCGTAATCTTTAACATGAAAAAACGAGGAAAAGTTCTCTTTTTCTTAAGGATGTTGGAAATTAAAAAAAAAAGGATACACGAGAACCTTCAATCAAATAAGTGTAGTCATTTTATTTACATTATTGTGACCACATTTTTTGTGAAAAATATAATGTGTAACCTATGCTGCACTGCACGAATCAGGACGATACTGATGGTAGGAACGTGGAAAACAGTAAATATCGCGACATACAGCAGATATAAGGAACGCCGAATCTGTGCAAATCCATAACTTTTTTTTTAATTTTGTTTAATTCATAAACGGTTCTCGGTCGTCACATAATTTCAAGGCGTACCACGCACATCGAAGCATAGCAACAAATATTGATGCAGATAACTCACAAAAAGTAGTTGTACCAGCAGCGAGCCGGCCGTTGTGGCCGAGCGGTTCTAGGTGCTTCAGTCTGCAACCGCGCTGCTGCTACGGTCGCAGGTTCGAATCCTGCCTCGGGCATGGATGTGTGTGATGTCCTTAAGTTAGTTAGGTTTAAGTAGTTCTAATTTCTAGGGGACTGATGACCTCAGTGTTAAGCCCCATAGTGCTCAGAGCCATTTGAATCATTTGTGAACCAGCAGCGAGATTCGCTCCTGAGTCACGCGCATATGGAACTAAGCGCTGACTGGCTCGGCTGCGGACTCGTTGCATATTACCGACGCCTAGAAAGCATCTAAGGGTGCCATAAATTTTCAAACTTTAATTTCTCGAGAAAGGTTGAAATTGCGTCTTCTTACTTACACATGCTGAAGTCCTAGTCGTTCTGTACACATTCTGTCAATACGACTGAAATCAGCGAGGGGAAGGCCGTACGGACTACTCGTAAGTGGTTGGAAACAACGAGGTAGGTTGGGCTAGAACAAAACGTCAAAGAGGCTGGGCCCGTAGGATACGTACTTGCGCGCCACTAGCTCAAAAACAAATGTATATTACATTTGTTCTATCTCAGAAATCATTCGGAGTAGGGCTTAGGTCCATATGCAGTTTCAAATGAGCATTTCTGTCATGTCCTTGAATATTGACTATTCCTCCTGGGACAACTTGTATAAACAATTTGGCTTTCTGCACTTCATAGCTTCTGATGATGAAATGTAAGGCACAGAAGCTAGCCTTGAACTACGGCCTAATGCCCGCACAACACAAATCACCAAAAAATGAGCTCACGGTTTTGGGGGTAGGGTTGTCTGGGGGAAGAGACCAAACAGCGAGGTCATCGGTCTCATCGGATTAGGGAAGGACGGGGAAGGAAATCGGCCGTGCCCTTTCAGAGGAACCATCCCGGGATTTGCCTGGAGCGATTTAGGGAAATCGCGGAAAAGCTAAATCAGGATGGCCGGATGCGGGATTGAACCGTCGTTCTCCCGAATGCGAGTGCAGTGTGCTAACCATTGCGCCACCTTGTTCGGTCTCACAGTTTTGGGGACTCCCCTAACGAGACACGTCGAGCACAAGAAAGTGAGGCAGTGGTGCCAATCTTCCTTTGAATTTAGGCTATTGAATACTCCCTCTGTGTCTCTCAACCACCCTTCCCTTCGAGAGCGACCAACCAACTACCGCGTGTTTTTTAAAGGTCCGATACGTAGTGGAGCGATCCAGCGGCAGTGCGTTTCAGAACAACCGACTGAGTGGCAGGCAGCAGTGGGAGTTGACCTGGGCGACCGACCGTGTCTGTATACGGCGCTGCCCGTGGGCGACCCGTCTCTGTGGGAGTCACTATATAGCACACGCCTCAACACCTGCGCCTCGTAGAAGCAAGCATCAGCCGCTAGTGCCAGGACCTCCGCAGCTACTGATCGGCGTGTCCCTCGAGCTCTTTAAAGACGCGCGCCAGAGCGAACTGTCAGCGTGCGTATGTGCGCCGAAGGTCGTGCGCCGTCAGAGGGGGAGGGAGGAAGCGGCATTTACCGTGGTCACGGGACGCGGCAGCGTCGGAAATAACGGCGGGGGAGCCGTAGAGCAACAAGCGAGGCGATACAGCGGGGTAGCCCCCGGCTGTAGTGCGGCTATTCTGGGCGGCGCGACTCAGCAGTTGGCACGCGCCGAGACTAGGTTAGCGAAAAACACGGCGCCAAGGTGCTGCGGACCGCCAGCGGGGCCCACCGCAGACAATCCCTAGCGGGCGCGCGAGCGGGCAGCACAGTCCATCAGCGAGCGACATGGCCGCCGCCGTGAGGGGCGCCTCGCCCCGCGGGTACTTCCACGCGACCACCACCACCACGACCACTGTCAAGTCGGCGTTCCGGGACTTCGCCGAGTGGAACAGATACCTGGGTAAGCCGGAGGACAGTGCGCCTGCGCGCCGCCGCGCCGCTTCCTACTTGTTGCTTCCCCGCTGGCTACTTGTTAGCTCACCCGCGGCATAAGGGGGTCGTTATGGTGCCTTGCCAACACTCGGATGGCGTCAGCTGCGACTGATGGGGCGCCGCCAGCCGCGGAAAATGGCGTCTGATGTATGGCCAGTGTTGTGACCGGCCCCTCTGTTATGGCTTTATTTTTCTGATGTGAATCACCACTCGTGCACTGCGACCGTGTGTGTAACGTTCAGAGTGGGCCTTTATTAAATACTGATGTAACGTGTCGTAGTAAAGTCACATTTGTTTTATGTAATTGATTCAGCACTTGTTCCAGTGCCTGTTCTAGCATGAATCTGGTGAGGCATTTTAGAAAGAAGGTGAAACTTCTTGGCGCATGTATGCTTCTCTTCAAGAGACCAGTATTCATGCTATTGTCATTTAGTCATTATTATTTCCTTTAAACCTACAACTGAGTTACTTTATCAGATTATCGTGGTGATTTCTTTTCGCAATTTTGATTGGTAAATCATACTGATGTGTAAGTTCGATTATTGTTCCGACACTGAATGACGAAAGACGTCAAACTATTGCACGGGCGTAACCAGAGATGCGTTGGGTCGTAATTTTTGTCCCTAGCGACAGGGTTTCCTAGACAGTGAACTCAAAAATAGAAAGTACAATAGGTCACCATCATGGATAATATGGCTGAGGCCAAGAGTTTCCATCAGTATTAAGTTCGTTCATAAGGTCGTAGCTTTTGTGGTTTGCATATTGATATTCCCGTTGCTGTGCGTTTATTTATCGATTCCCATTTTTTTTTTTTGTAGTTCACTGTCGGTGCTATTTGAGTTTACATGTTGTCATTTTGTCATTTGGAGATAATGACTGGAGCTGTGGTCGCTAGGAAATGGAGAGCGAACTGGAGAAATCTGAACATTTCGGACATGTTCTTCTGTTTGAGTTCTATAGAGGGGTGACAGCAGCGGAGGCAGCCAGAAACATTTGGGTCGTGTTTGGGGATAATGCGATTAGATAGAGCACGGCAACAGAATGGTTTTTTTCGTTTTAAGGAGGATCGTTTTGTTATTAGTGACTGTCCACGTTCAGGAAGACCTTCGGTGTTAGATGAAGATCGTTTAAACTCATTAATCGTCCATGATCCACATCAGAATACTCGAGAACTAGCCATATGATGAACTGTGATCCTTCCACCGTTGTGAGCCACTTGCATGCTTGGGGCAGTTTTAGAAATTGACTGTATTGGTACCACGTGCTATAAGCGAAAATCACAAAAATCAGCAGGTGGTCATTTTTGCATCACTGCGTGCTCGTCGTCACTTGGCTCGTGAAGAACACCGTTACTGGTGACGAGAAATGGTGTCTTTATGCCAACATAAGGAAAAGAAAAGGATGGATGGGCCAAAAAAGGGCAACAATTCCCCATACAAAGACCTGCGCACAGCCACGGAAGATAATGTTATGCATCTGATGGAACAGTGACGATGTGGTGTCCTACGAATTGCATCCCCGAGGCGTAGTCATCACTGTTGACGTTCACTGTAATTTTTTACAGCTGAGACGTCTTGAAGACGCATGCCAAGAACAACGACCAGAAAGACTGCCTGAAGCGATGCTACTCCACGATAACGCCCACCCGTATTCTGCTACACTGACGAAAAACATTATACAGGAGTTGGGTTTCGTACCCACCTTATTCACCTGGTCTTGCGCCTCCGGATTTTCACCTCTTCCGCTCTCTATCAAACAACCTTCAAGGTACTTCCTTTCTGGATTAAAATACACTCTTAATATGACTCGACTAGCTCCTCGCCTCAAAAGCATCTGATTTCTACAGTCCTGGAATCGAAAAAGTTACCCCACCGTTGGCAGACTGTTGTAAATACTGAAGGAGAATATGTATTGATGACGAAAGTCCCAATTACGTGTATCTGTTGTGTTTATTTAACTTATGGAAAAACACTCCGAAATTATGCAACAGCCGGCCGCTGTGGCCGAGCGGTTCTAAGCGCTTCAGTCCGGAACCGCACGCCTGCTACGGTCGCCGGTTCGAATCCTGCCTGGGACATGAATGTGTGTGATGTCCTTAGGTTAGTTAGGTTTAAGTAGTTCTAACTTCTAGGGGACTGATGGCCTCAGACGTTAAGTTCCATAGTGCTTAGAGCCATTCGAACCATTATGCACCAACCCAACAAATGCAGTGAAAGCTCGCTAACTACCGTATCTGCCTGGATATAGCACCGTTCTAATCTACTGCACTTCGAATAATACAACTTCTGTTACGCCTATTGTGCTTCTGGCGTGACTGCTAATGAATGGTTCGCGTGACCTAAGTCATCTAGCCATATGTTCTTTGTAACGTTACGGCGTCGTTCTCTTGTATCTGAGGGTGACGTGCTGTTTCCCGACTCTGTGTCATGTAAAGGAATATTTTTGACCTTAAGCTGACGACTAAGGCGATCAAAACATACGTGGTTGTTGTTCTCCCGATATTAACTATGGCCTTGAGCACCATGGGACTTAAGTTCTGAGGTCATGAGTCCCCTAGAACTTAGAACTACGTAAACCTAACTAACCTAAGGACATCACACACATCCATGCCCGAGGCAGGATCCGAACTTGTGACCGCAGCGGTCGCGCGGTTCCAGACTGTAGCGCCTAGAACCGCTCGGCCACTCCGGCCGGCTCCCGATATTAACCGACTTGCTCCCTGTACACCATATTATCATTCTGTATCTTGCATCATTGAAATTACCTACATTTTAGCGTCGATAGTTGTGTGGAACTGGTTACGTCGAAAATTTGTATTATGGTTTCAGCGTGCGGTAGTGTAGTTGTTTAGTTGTATGAGTCGTTCAGGCTGATGAAGCAACCTCTAAACTTTGTAAGGAATATTTTGTAACATGTAAATTGGTGCCGGACGAAAATTCCAACTTAGGTCTCTCGCTTATGCCTAGTAATCGTTTTAACCTGTTAGACCATCTGAGCAGCCCTGCAAGACCAATTTATCCTTTCAGTGTTACTGAAGACTTCTTCCCTGTTACTCCCACACACATCGTGGGAGGCCTATTGATTGTAGTGTGCAGAAGTAATAGGAGGAAACGAGCAGCGAATTTAACTGTAAGGTAGGGTCGTACTGGAGGCGTACCCATGATTTACAGGAGGTATGGGTTTGAATTCTGGTCTGAAACATATTTTCATTTGTCCTGACATATTTCATTCATCGCAGACAGCAGTTTTTAACGAATTAAACTGATAGTGTTTCATGTCTGTGAGTTCTATGATTTCATTCCAGTGGTTCCGTTCATTTCATGTTAATGATAGTTAATTCAGTCGACACTCTGTTTCGAGCTGTTGTTGTCAACTGAATCGCATTGTGTTCCGCACTAGGGTTGCGTGGAGGACGGTATACGGAATGAGCCACACGGTTACGATGCATCGATTGTTGTGGGTGCAGTTTCTAGAGATTTTGTATGTTGATCTAACTGAATCTCTCTCTTACATATATTCTGTAAGTGCCGTAGAACTGATATCGCTGTAACCTGTTAGAAGGAGGCTAAGAGGTGCGGACTTCAGAGTCGTGCAGGGTGCTCTCCTTGCTCCAGTAAAAGGACGACCCAGCCGCTGTCTCAGCGTTGCGTTGCTGGTTGCAATAGGCGCCTTATCACCTGTTTTGGGAGTCCGCTCTCCATTCCAAATCAACAAATGAACACAAAATGAAGGCTCTCACAACCAGATGTCGTAGCTGGTGGAAAAAATAACGGGTTGTATGGCCATGGTGCATGAAACTTTTTCGTTCGTAATAGTTCCATTACAGTTTTGTCCAGAACGATTGTCTGCTCTGGACGAAACGTCCGTCAATCCGAAAAATTTACTGGCAGCTTCGATAAATGAAATTAATCTGCATAGTGAAGTGGCGAGAGAGACGCGAATTTAGCACAGATTGTAACGACCTGTTGACATTTAACATTGTTTCTGCATGTGAATTGCATATCTTCACCAAAAAAAGGAACCAGTTTTACTTGTCAAGCTGGGAGTTTACTGCGTGTGAAATTCTCTCTCTCCTTCTCTCTCTCTCTCTCTCTCTCTCTCTCTCTCTCTCTTCGGTCATCGGTCTTTCGAGTGCTACTCTCCCTGTTTTCCTGTCGTGTGCTTTTCACTGCTACATAACTACTACAATCAAATTCGTCTACAGCTTTTTGTAAGTATAGTCTTTGTCTCTATTATCTTTTCCCTCTACCGCTCCTTCCAGCGCCAAGTAAATTATTCCATGATGCCTGGCAGACGTCCCATTAACTTGATGCTTCTCCTTGGTCTTCCATAGACTTCTTTTAACCTCTTCTTTTCAGTACTTTATCACTCCACGTAATTTCTAACGTTCTTAGATAGCGCAACCTGTCAAATGCGTCCAGTTTTTTCTCCCTTAGATCCTCCGACGCTCCCCACTTCACTTCCAAATAATGCTTTCTTTAGATGTACACTTTCAGAAACTTCCCTTTTTCATGTCAATGTCTTGACGTCAGTATAGCTTTTTAATGAAGAAGACTTCCTTCGCCTGTGGTGATGTATTTCTCATACCTTCTTTGCGTCGGCCATCCAGTGTAACCTTACTTCCTAGATAGCAGAATTCTTACACTTCTTCCATTACAGTGTCGTTCCCAGTTTTTATGTTAAAAATTCGTCTCTCCCGTTTTAAATGCTCTTCATCACATCACCATATTCTGTGCTAAGGGTGGGTACATTCCTTTCAGTGAGTCTTCTTCCTGAGATACTAGCAGAAGCGGTATAGCATCTGATAACCTTAGAATTGGTATCTGCTCCTCCTGAAAATCGTGAATTATTGAAAAAGAAAGTGGCCTAGCAACTTTAACCTGACAGCACTGTAAAAAGCGACCTACAATTACAAATACAAGTTGAATTCGCAATCAGAATGTTGGTGCTGTGATTCAGCTTTATTAATTTAACGTAATTTTGTGCTACACACACACACACACACACACACACACACACACACAGCAACGCGCGCGCCTAGAAATGCGCATAAATTCTTAAGCTCTGCAAAAGAAAAATCATCGAGCGACCACGTACTGCAGGTGTTGGACGAGGTTATCCGATCCGCCAGGTATCGATGTACCAGTCAACCTCTGAGAAGTCCACACCTAACACACAAATTCCGTTTTGATCTCAGTTTTGCTTATATGTTGAATTATAAACAGCGTCGTATAACCGTAAATAAACATTATCTCATTGCTGTGTGGTCCAATAAACTAAATCAGCTTCTCTTATAGCCTTGACGACGCGGAGACGCAACACCAAAAGGAAACAAAAGCATTTTGTTCTGCATTAACACATCAGCAACCAAGGTTCTTAGGTTGTGAAGAATATGACGTAGAAATTAATGTTTGCATTGCGTGCTTTCGAAGCAGAACTACTACCGTGTACGTAACTCTACCATACTCCGTAACGACACAACGTTCACATTGTGATTCCGTGACGTGCAAGAGAGAAACGCATATAAGTTCCTTTTGTATTGATGCATCTTTAGCGGCTGCAAGAGTTAAACGCGAACATTTAGTTCAAAAAAATTATGGATTGTTACTTGAAAGTAGCTTCGCAATAGCAACGTCTTCCTCGCTTGTGGCACTACATTTTTGTCGGTGTAAATACTTCGTTGTCAACATTTTATCCAATAGCTGCCGAAGCAGTTTCTTGGTTGACCGAGAGCATATATCTGATTTCTTTCCTTTTAATCCTTACATTTTCCTACTTGCGAGTCTTACACCTTTCTGAAATATCGTAGTACAAACATTTTAATAGCATCCGTTGCCTTGAATTTGGATAGAATTTGATCCGTACACAACATTTCTTTTGCAAAATATCACTGTATTGTTACCACTGATCGCGCAGAAGTTGCTGATTTGATATGTAGCCCGTTAGATGTAGTATCGGAAAGTAAATCAACAATGAAATAACAATACTGAATTACTTAGATTATGGCAAGTGGAAGTTAGCTGTCGCCTCGATGTCAACATCTTACATTTGTTTTTTTGACAACGGTAGCGGAGTATTGGGGATGGTGCTGTGGAGAATACTGCGAGCTTCCGTCCTGTCTCTATGCAGTAATACAGCGGCAGTAATAATCTCGTGTGGCTCACTGGCCTGATGCGAGTCTTTCAATTGGACGCCACTTCGCGATTTGTGTGTCCCTGACGTACCCCAGGTATCCAACCGGGGAAATGGGACCGAGAGTTTAACTTGAAATCCGAACCACGTGTCGTTTCCGGCGACTCCTCGCATCGTTGAGAGGTGTTTGACAGCGGCCTGATCGAAAGATGTTGTGCAAATTTTGGCGAAACAGTTTCCTGGTCGTTAAGCTTTCTGTTCGAAAGAACGAAAATTCATACCTTATAACGATTCAGCCTTTTAAAATGCACAAAATTTTCGCTATGTTCGACGTAAAAATGGTTGAAGGCTGTATCTGCAACAACGGATATTATACGTAAATAAATAATTTTAATAGTCAAAAGCGACGACTATGTCTCTTAAAAGTTTTATATGACTGTGAACCCCATACAACAAAAATTAATCAGTGTCCAGACAGAAGCCAGGTTAGAACAAGCTCGTCCGGCCATAGTGATCAGAAAGAGCCACATAATAGTCGATCGCGGCTTGGGCAGTACTCGGTGTCACCCTTCCCTCAACCAATACTGGATGACTAGGTCAACAGCGGGATCACTGAGGATAGCAATAAAATACGTCGTGGTACAGTGCCCCAATTACATTCAACGATATCCCGGATGCCATGGCGCACAACAGATAGACAAAGTCTTTCCCTGCGTTTGTTGGGGAAGAAGAGAAGCAAACCTTAATATTTTGCATTTGCTTTTCTGTGAGGTACATGTGTGGAATAGGTGGCTTGGCGGCAAAGAGGGAAAGTGTGAGACTGCAAATTCGAAAGCCCGATGTCAGATGGTCCCTCGGTCCAAGGATTTTTTCCTGCTACACTCCACTTCTTTTACCTCTAGCATTGGTCTACCAGTGAAAAAATCCAGGTTACACCTTAGTACTGCATTGATATTGAATTGTAGGTACTCCCTATAACTGGGTTTGCACTCGGTTTAAAGGTTTGATGAAGGCTATAGGACCACGCCCAGTAAAACAATTTCGGTATTCAAACCAGTCTTCTGCTTTGTACAGCTTTACGGTTTTTGTTTCAAGAGTAGATGGGGAGTGGTGTTACTAGGGTATAAACCGGCGTGCGTGCTCTGGGAGACAATTGATGCCACGAAAATGGAAAGAGGTCAGAGATGTATGGAAGGGTGATTGGACTGTATTGAACAACAGTTCCATAAGATCTACTTCTCCCTAGCGCAGAGACCATTCTTCCTCGTTTTCGGCTTGCACATGAGGCCGCTTTCGTCGTCCCAATTGGGCCAACTCATCGAAAGTGTAAAAAGTCTATTTTGCGTTTGTTGTTTTCTGTTACGGCTTTCCATAATCGGTAAAGAAATGACAACGGAATGGCGTTATTGTTGCAAGAAATGCGACTTTGGATTGTGTGTTATTCGATGTTTCGAACTACCTCATAAAAAAGTATATAAATGTGTATCTTTTACGTTATTGCAAAGTATTGTTGATGTCAGTAAACGAATAAACGGGCTTGATTGCATTGGCTTAGAAGCTTAAAGTTCTTTCACCTCAAAGAGACCGTAGACGTTAGTATTTGACACAAATTTCAACTTGATACCTCTACTTGTTCCTAAGAGATATGAGTATTAACAGACGGATAGACAGACGGCCTACAAAATTATCCTATAAGGGCTCCGTTATTACCGGTTGAGATACGGAACCCAAAAAATAGGGAGATGTCGGGAATGGGGGGGGGGGGGGGGGGGGGGCGGCGCCGGGGCGGTATACTCGTCGATACTCGTTGTTTGCCCTGGCCGCCACTTACTCTGCTTACGCCACTGCACATACACTCACCTTCGTCCGGTCCTTGATCTTATTTACCCGGCCTGTTACACTGAAGAGAGCCAAAGAAACTGGTATAATTGCCTCATGTTGTATAGGGCCCCCGCGAGCACCCGGAAGTGCCGCAACAGGACGTGTCATAGACATGACTAATGTCTGAAGTAGTGCTGATGGAAATTGACACCATGAACCCTGCAGGGGTATCCATAAATTCGTAAGTGTACGAATGGGTGGAGATTTGATCTGACCAGCAAGTTGCAACACATTCCAGATACGCTCAATAATGTTGGTGTTTGGTGGCCAGCGCGATGTTTAAACTCAGAAGAGTGTTCCTGGGGCCACTGTGTAGCTATTCTGGACGTGTCGGGTGTCGCATTGTCCTGGTGGAATTGCCCATGTCTGTCGGAATGCACAGTGGGCATGAACGGATGCAGGTGATCAGACATGATGCTTACGTACGTGTCACCAGTCAGGGTCGTATCTAGACGTATCAGGGGTCCAATATCATTCCAACTGCACACGCCCCACACCATTACAGAGGCTCCACTGGCTTCAGCAGCCCGTGGTAACATGCAGGGTCCATGGGTTCATGAGGTTGTCTCCATACCTGTACACGTCCATCCGCTCGATAGAATTTGAAACGAGACTCGTCCGACCAAGCAACATGTTGCCAGTCATGAACAGTCCAATGTCGGTGTTGACGTACCCAGGTGAGGCGTAAAGCTTTGTGTCCTGCAGTCATCAAGAATACACGAGTGGGCCTTCGGCTCCGAAAGTCCATATCGATGACGTTTCCTTGGATGGTTCTGACACTTGTTGATGGCCCAGCATTGAAATCTGCAGCAATTTGCGGAAGGGTTGCACTTCTATCACGATGAACGATTCTCTTCAGTCGTCGTTGGTCCCGTTCTTGCGGGGTCTTCTTCTGAACGTACCGATGTCAGAGATTGGATCTCTTACGGGATTCCTGATATTTACGGTACACTCGTGAAATGGTCGTACGGGAAAATCCCCATTTCATCAGTATCTCGGAGATGGTGTGTCCCATCGCTCGTGCGCCGACTATAACATTACGTTTAAACTCACTTAAATCTTGATAACCTGCCATTGTAGCAGCAGTAAGCGATCTAACAACTGCGCCAGATACTTGTTGCGGTCTAAGGCGCTGCAGTCATGGACTGTGCGGCTGGTCCTGGCGGAGGTTCGAATCGTCCCTCGGGCATGGGTGTGTGTGTTTGTCCTTAGGATAATTTAGGTTAAGTAGTGTGTAAGCTTAGGCACTGATGACCTTAGCAGTTAAGTCCCACAAGATTTCACACACATTTGAACATTTTTTTGGTACTTGTTGTCTTACATAGGCGTTGGCGACCAGAGCGCCGTATTTTGCCTATTTAGATATCTCCGTATATGAATACTCATGTCTATACCAGTTTCTTTGGCGCTTCAGTGTAGGTGATCGGAGCAGATGCGGAACGCCATCGCGTGATTACACGTCATCCGCTCCAGTGCCTTCGTGATCATGTTTAATTCTGCATCGACTACGGAGACTTATTTGGCAGCAGTCTCTTGCATAAACATTCAGGGTAAACGCGAGAACGGTTTAACCTGTTCTTTTACTTAAACCCTTCAGTGTAGACTACGACACGGCAGTGGTGCTCTGAAGTCGGGTCTCATAATAGAGGAGCAAGAAAATTCCACGAAGTACTTTATCTCGGCCTTGTTTTGCATCGTAAGTGCATACCGTACTTTGTCCAGAATGCCCACTGCGAGCGCGCGAGGGCTGACGTAGATATCGCGGAGGGGACGCGCTCGAGCGCTAGGGTGGTCTGCGCCGTGCGCCGGCCGCATGTTTATTTATAAGGCGTGGGCCGGCCCGTTGCTCAAGAGTACGCACGGCCACAGCATAGCACGGCACACGGCACAGCCCAGCCACCGCTGAGGAGGCGGCGGCAAGGTCGCAACACCTGCTGCCGCTGTGCTCTGCACAGCCAGCACAATCACATCTGTGTGTGTGTGCGCGCACGCGCCCCGGCCGTCGCAGCGCACTAGGCGAAGCGCGCACATTCTTGCAGTGCTGCGGGCTGTGTGGCGCCGAGTTGCCTTGTACATTCCTTCGACCGGTTTGCTCCATTTTACGGTGTTAACGGTTGGATGGCTTATAAAGACAGTTTGATAGCAGACCGGAACGTTTCTTGACGTGTACCGTTCACGACCTTGTGATCTGCCGTCCGAGTTTGTCTTACTAGGGAATTCTGGACGCTTCATTCGCGTGTGCAAATGTGTGTAGTGCACAAGCATCACGAGACAATAGTGTTGCAGAAGAATAATGAGCGTTTTATTGCTAAAGACAGCTTGAGGAGGTCAGAGGAAGAAGACACTTCCCAGGAATTTTATGGTACATTTTGTTGCCGAGCGAAAATTGACGTAGAGCCGGCCGGAGTAAAAAAAAAAAAAAAGTTCAAATGGCTCTGAGCACTATGGGACTTAACTTCTGAGGTCATCAGTCCCCTAGAACTTAGAACTACCTAAACCTAACTAACCTAAGGACATCACACACATCCATGTCCTTAGGTTAGTTAGGTTTAAGTAGTTCTAAGTTCTAGGGGACTGATGACCTCCGACGTTAAATCCCATAGTGCTCAGAGCCATTTGAACCATTTGAAAACTGACGTAGAAGAGTCACGGTAGTGTTACAGAAGTAGGCGATAAAACAGAGCGTTAGATTTTGTGCGGACGTTTCAAAACATAAAGAACGTAGAAGACACACTGTGGATAATGCTATCTCGCAACTTCTGTTTGGTATGTAACATTTTGCTGGCAACTACAGGGCTTGAAAGGCGCCACAGGCAGTAGCCAACGTCGATAATTACTACTTTAGTAACTTTTACTTGTTCGATACCCGAACTCTGCCACTTATCCAAAACTGCCCATACCGCCAGTAAGTGAACTCTGCAACTAGCAGCAACCTCTGATTTTCTCTTGCTCGCTCCCTGCAATACGTCAAAAGCAATATTGTAGTAGTGTGGCAGTTTTAAGCTGAAGACATTTGTACGACAATTTGTTACAAAAAAATTCAGCCATCGAAAAGCATTATCTTAACTACCCCGAAAGGAGAGGAACGAAAAGTCTTTAAAGAAAGATAATGCGATTTTATTCAGAAAGTACTTTAAAACTTGCTATAATGTAGAAGTTCTGTACCAAAGACATTTCAGTAAATGCAATCTGTCCATTTCACCCATCTCTAATGACCTTACCGCCGATGGGACAGTAAACTCTTAATTTCCCGTCTGTCCATTTCATCATTTTGTCGTTGCACAATTTTCTTGTGCTTGAATGCTTGTCTTTGTTTTTCTTGTCGCCGACGCTGTTTCGTGGTATATAAGAGTCTGTATGCATTCTTCTCAAGTTACTCACGAGAGTGTAAATATTGGGGAGAGCAGATCCAAACAGGAGTTGAAAACGAGAATTAAAACTCATTTCTCGCATTCGTGGTTCTTCAATGCGCAGAGAACTTGCCCGCTTAATTATGCAGGGTATTGCAGATAAGGTATTTTTCTCTGTAAGTTACAAAATAATAAATGAAATAAATATTTATTTAGTTAGGTGAACGTAAGAGAGTAACAACAATGAGTTATTTTTAAATACAGCATCTTTTTCCTATCACGTAGCTGATGTATTTAAACCAACTGTGTGCGAATCATTTCATTTCTGTCAATTTTACTTAGGGAGCTAGAAACGTTCAGAAGATTAGAGATACGGATGCAGCATGCTGTACATAACTGTCTGGATGTCCCCGAGACGGAATATTCATTTAAGTGAGATATTCAAACGAGTGGCCATTTTACTCAATGCACAGGTCAGTACGCGTTCTAAACGACCTCCGGACGAGATGTAAAGTTGTTGCTTCTGTCACGGAGCGATAAGTTTCCTCGATGCGCTGTTTGAAGTCGTGTTCCCTTAGATTGTAGAGTGAATCCTTACACTGTTGTATACAGGGCAGGGCGAAATACACAAACAAACGAGGCTCGGTTTGCCACGGATATTGACGTGAAATAAACATGGCATACAGATCCATCGAACACACTGATATGTTGCTGACGCTCGACGAATGCCGACACGATGCCGCCGGCCGGGGAGGCCTGCGGTTCTAGGCGCTACGGTCGCAGGTTCGAATCCTGCCTCGGGCGTGGACGTGTGTGATGTACTTAGGTTAGCTAGGTTTAAGTAGTTCTAAGTTCTAGGGGACCGATGACCTCAGAAGTTAAGTCCCATAGTGCTCAGAGCCATTTGAACCATTTGACACGATGCCAATGACAGTCATGGCTTATGCCATGAGATATGCTAGTCGAAGAGCTGCATCAGCCATTACGTTGTGAATTCAGGAATATGAGCACTAGTTTGAATATCTCATTTAAATGAAAATTCCGGCTGCGGAACATCCATTTGAACATAGTCATTTACATACAGCATGTTACATGAAACCACTTGAACTTTGAACGTCTTTAGCTCGAAAACCAAAAATTAATAGAAATTAGATTTAAATTTATTTGTAGGTAATTGATTGCAATACATCAGCTACATGATAAAAAAAAAGAGATGCTGCTTAAAAAATTAATAACTCGTTGTATAACTCTCTGTAAAGTAACCGAACAAAATTACGTTCATTACTCCAAAGAAAGAGTGAGGTGTCTTACGATTACCTATCTAAATAAATATTCCTTTAAGTTACTGTTTTTTAGTTACTTATCGGAAGCACGTCGTATGTGCGCGCTGTCCTACCTTAAGAGCAGTAGTGGAATTTGGGTGCGGGGATTAGTGGGACCCACTTCGATCTGTTCTAAATTGCGGAAATCGTATCTGCCCGAGAATTATGTAGCCGCGTCAGTAATGGAAGAAGAGCGCTGCCTAAACTGCGCGAGAATGGGGAAAAAATAGCAGCCACAAGTTCGACGGAGGTATGGATATGAAATATATTCAAATCCTTCATGGAAGCAACGGGAAACGTCGGTAGGAATGGTTGAATGGGAATGTTCGCACCGTACTTAAATATCACTCCAGTACACTATTTGAAAGCGAAAAATGTCAGGTTGTACCCGTGTTCGGAGACAACTTTAAATTGTCCTCCTCCGTAGCTGCGTCGTCAGCACTTCTGGCTGCTAGGCGGAGGACACGGTTTCGATTCCAGGTAGTGCCATACATTTTTCCTTGCTGGGAGGGCTGTAACAGGGTGACTCAACCTCGAGGTGCCAACTGAGGCGCTACTTGAGTGAGAAGTAGCGTCTCCAAGGTCAAGAAAACCGACTACGATCGGGAGACAGCTGAGCTGACCCCCACGCCTCTCCATACCGCAGCCGGTGACACTATTGGCAAGAGCATGACAGGGCGGTCGATTGGCTCCCATTCGCCCATCAATGCCAGAACGCGGAGCTTTGCTTTGCTTCATAACTGGCTGGACAAATCATTTCGAATGTCGGAGCAAGTTAAGGGCTTACCACCGTGTCTAGTAGAGCTCTATGATTTCAATCTAGGCTGCGGATTGGGGCATTTTACCTTTACCATACACACCACGTAACTCACTGCACTCTAACTGAATGCTGTGTTGTTACGCTAGCCTAAATTCAAGATTACCTGCAGATCTGGGACCATTGTTGGAAGCCAGTATGAGAGAAACGAGTGCCATGTGTCCTCTAAAGGTTTACTGCTTGTTATATGACGACTGTTCCTTGAAATCCGTCATGGTTTCACTTGTGGCATAGACGGTGGAACATACATGGATGAGCCAAAACATTATGACCATCTGTTTAATAGCGCGTTGGCCAGTTTTGAAACCCAATACAACAGCGATTCTGCATGGTATGGATTCGACAAGTGTGGTAGGTTTCCGGAAGTATGCGGCACCAGGGCCTACGCACATGTCACGAAGTTCGCGGGCCGGTGGTTTTTTGGCGCAGATTTTGTACCCGATAGGGTCTCAGGCGCATTCTTCCGGGTTGAAATAGGTAAATTTAGTGGCCAAGGCATCAACATGAGTTCACAACCAGGCTTCTCAAACCATTGTAGCACGATTCTGGCCTTGTCATATGGACAGTCATCGCTCTGGAACATGCCACCTCCAAGATATCGAGCGTGAAGGAATACAAGTGATCTGCCATAAGGTTCACATGGCCACATAACGTCAAGATGTCTTCGATTACTACGACAGATTCCATGAAAGCCCAGATGAATGAGCCCCATAGTGTAATACTCACCCACCGGTATGCGTCTGTGGCGCAGTGCATGATTCGATCAGCTGTTCGCATGTATGAAGATATATCCTCACAAGACCATAGACGGGGGGGATAACAAGTAACGTCCAGGCGACACCCGTTTCCACTCATGCACGGTCCAGTCTCGGTGATCCCGTGCCCATTGCAGTCGACATTTGCGGTTTCGTTGAGTCGACATGGGAACGCGTAGGGGTCGTCTACCTCGGAGCCCCATGTTCAGCAACATGCACTGATGGGTGTGCTCCGAAACAGTTCTGCCTGCACCAATCAAATCGTCGCCTATCCTGTTTTACAGAGCGGGAGCGCCAGGGTAATGTTCGCACCGCTGCGACGAATAGGCTAGGGGCCTCTCCGTACATATTTTATGAATAAAAGTTAGAGAGTCTGATTATCCGTTTACTATTTACCTGTACGTATTTTGGGCTCAAATCAGAGTTTACAAGTTTGAATGGACGGTGATCATAATGACCTGATAGGCCAGTCGCACGTACCTCTCTTCTAAATCTACATCTATAGTCCGCAAGCCTCTTTATAGTGTGTGGCGGAGGGTAGTTTGTGCATCACTGTCACTTTCTCCCTTTTCTGTTCCAGCAGCGAGTTGTGTGCGGGAAGAACAATTGTCTGTAAGTCTGTGCGTGAGACTCCTCTCATTTTACCTCCGACGTATTTCCGCGAGATTTTGGAAGCAATATATTGGTGTAATCATACGAAAGGTAAAGGTATTCAGGGTAGGTTTTGCTGAGAAATAATTGTTACGAAAAAAATTCGACATGCTGCGCCGTTTACGAGTTCTAGCACTGAAGTTAGTCAATCAGGCCGCCGCGTCCCCAAATGCAAGCGGAGCGCCAGAGACGGTGTCGTCAAACATGTTCTTTATTTGGTTTCCTAAAACGGATAAATCGATACAAAAATTGGGTACGGGACGGTCGTAATGATCCAACCCGAACCAAAAGCTGAGCAGTCTCGTGCGCTATCGTCTACGCTAAGAAAACAACTGACACTAATTTATTGTATCTGGCGGGACGCTTGAATCCGCGCGCGTAACGACCTGATCGGCTAACTTCATTGGTAATGAACTCGCAAACGGTGCAGCGTATTGAATTTTTTTCTTAACAATTATTTTTCTGCACAGCCTAACCTGCAACACCTTTACATGCTTTTCAGATTCTTTCCGACCACCCTGTATACAGGGTGAGTCAGCTAACATTACCGCTGGATATATTTCGTAAACCACATCAAATACTGACGAATCGATTCCACAGACCGAACGTGAGGAGAGGGGCTAATGTAATTGGTTAATACAAGCCATAAAGAAATGCACGGAAGTATGTTTTTTAACACAAACCTACGTTTTTTTAAATGGAATCCCGTTAGTTTTGTTAGCAAATCTGAACATATAAACAAATACGTAATCAGTGCCGTTTGTTGCATTGTAAAATGTTAATTACATCCGGAGATATTGTAACCTAAAGTTGACTCTTGAGTACCACTCCTCCGCTGTTCGATCGTGTGTATCGGAGAGCACCGAATTACGTAGGGATCCAAAGGGAACGGTGATGGACCTTAGGTACAGAAGAGACTGGAACCGCACATCACATCCACATGCTAACACCTTTTTATTGGTCTTTTTCACTGACGCACATGTACATAACCATGAGGGGTGAGGTACACGTACACACGTGGTTTCCGTTTTCAATTACGGGGTGGAATAGAGTGTGTCCCGATATATCAGGCCAATAGATGTTCAATGTGGTGGTCATAATTTGCTGCACACAAATGCAATCTCTGGCGTAATGAATGTCGTACACGCCGCAGTACATCCGGTGTAATGTCCCCGCAGGCTGCCACAATACGTTGTTTCATATCCTCTGGGGTTGTAGGCACATCACGGTACACATTCTCCTTTAACGTACCCTACAGAAAGAAGTCCAGGAGAACGGGCTGGCCCATTTATGCGTCCTCCACGTCCTATGAAACGCCCGTCGAACATCCTGTCAAGGGTCAGCCTAGTGTTAATTGCAGAATGTGCAGGTGCACCATCATGCTGATACCACATACGTCGACGCGTTTCCAGTGGGACATGTCCCTGCAGATGCTGCTCGCCGACCGTGGCCCGTGATTGTTACAACACGCAACTGAACGTCGGAGGTTTCAAGCGTCAAATTTAGGTTACAATATCTCCGGATGTAATTAACATTTTACAATGCAACAAACGGCACTGATTACGTATTTGTTTGTATGTTCAGATGTGCTAACAAAACTAACATGGTTCCATTTAAAAAAACGTAGGTTTGTGTTAAAAAACATACTTCTGTGCATTTTTTTATGGTTTGTGTTAAACAATTACACTAACCCCTCTCCTCACGTTCGGTCTGTGGAATCGGTTCGTCAGTATTTGATGTGGTTTACGACATATATTCAGCGGTAACATTAGGTGACTCACCCTGTATAAACTCTAAAAGGACGTGCTGGAAACGAGCTAAAAATTTAGGTAGCACCTGCAAAAACATCTACAAAACAATCTAAGGAGGCTCAAAAATAAGTTACACGACTACCAACAATGGATATGTAGCCCGATGATTTCGTTAATTTTTAGCTGGTTTCCAGCACGTTTCTGTAGTGTTACAGATGAGGCAGCTTTGATGATATTCGTTCTACAAAGTTAGTGAATCAGATAATGCCGAAATGCATCAAATCTTACGACTTAAGAAATAAGGAACAATGTCAATAATAATAAGTTATTTATTGATCCAGCTCTGTTTCTTTTTTCAGTCATCAGTCTTCTGACTGCCTTGATTGCGCCCACCACGAATTCCTCTCCTGTGCCAACCTCTTCATGTCAGAGTGATTAGTGTTTATGATTACTATTATTTAGCGTTTAGTGAGATGTCCTTATGTACCATAGATATAATCTAATATTGAGTTAGTTGTCATAAAGCCCCGTAGGGATTCTTCCCAATAGCGAATTCGTATGGAAGAGGACGTCATTCCATTAATACCTCGCTGGAAGCAGTATACAGGGCAGAATATCACTTGTTTTGCTAATTACGATGCCTTCCTACCAACAGTAGAGCCGGCGAAAGGAGATCCCCGACAGTTGCATTGGGCTTGGTACGGCTGCTCGTACGTCTCCTTCAACCTATCAAGTAACGCTATTTTCTACACGTCTCCATGTAACACCTCAGTTTTGTCGCAGCTCTGTAGACGATTATTGTTTTCGCCTGCAGTCATTTGCAGTTCGCAGTTGAAAGCTGGCTAGTGTTGCCACTTATCAGGGAGCTTCTTTCGCCGGCTGTATTAAAACTAACAACTGATTTACTGAAGCCAACAATCCGTCTGTCATAAGCTAATAATACACGGTGAGTCAAAAAGGCTTTTACAACTTCGGAATGATATAGAAATTTATGGAGATAACTTACACAGTCGGTAGATATGTCATTTTGTAGCAAACGACTTCAATACAGTCAAATGGCGGTGTGTTCATTTAAAAATTATTGTATGATTGTTGCCCAGGAACAACCTCAAGTTTGATTCACGTAGAGCATCAGTACCCCATTCCGCCACCAGGAGCGCCAGCGTAGTGCACAGTTCAAAAGGCTACTTTCACTGGCGCGGTATGTGTTCGCTGCCTGTTTTGGTTTTATGAAACGAACCCCGCAACAACTGTTCAACGTAAATTTTGCACAAAATACGCTAAAGAACCTCCGATCAGGCCAACAACGATTTACTGTTGGCACAAGGACTTTGTTGAGACTGATTGTTGATTGTGACATGATAAATCACCAGGTCACTGGTGTCGTGTATCTGGATGTTATTCAAAACTTTTTAATCCACAGATCGATGATGATGACCGAAATGGAATGGTTTACTACCAACAAGGCGGTGTACATCTCATTTCCTCACGGAAGTTCGAGGTTTCCTCTATAATCGCATCTCAGGTTCATGGATTGGCCGTGAAGGGCCAATCGCATGACCACCTCGCTCCCCAGACTTGACAATCCTATATTTCTTTTATTAAAGACCGTGTGTGTGTTCATGCCCTAGCAAACAATTTAGCCGACCTAAAAAATCGAGTCGGCCGCGGCGGTGGCCCAGCGGTTCTAGGCGCTTCAGCCCGGAACCGAGGGACTGCTACGGTCGCAGGTTCGAATCCTGCCTCGGGCATGGATGTGTGTGATGTCCTTAGGTTAGTTAGGTTTAAGTAGTTCTAAGTTCTAGGGGACTGATGACATCAGTTGTTAAGTCCCATAGAGCTCAGAGTCATTTGAACCATTTTGAAAAATCGAATGTGCGCCGCCGTTTCACAAATTATACCCGAGCTGCTGCAACGAGTGTGGGAAGAAATTGAATGTCTGTGGCATGTTTTCCGCATCGCAAACGGTAGCTACATCGAACAAAAATGACACTTGGCATTTTTATGTGAAAACTGAGGCTGCTTGCTATAAAATGACACATCTACCTAGTTATCTGAACAAATTTCTATATCATTCCAAAGTTGTTGTTTTTGACTCGCTCTGTGCCACGGACTCAGTAACGTTGGCCGCTGTTCCCATGCAGGCTAGTTAAATGTGGCCGTCATTACAAACGAAGACATCCTCATTTGGCATGTACGCAGAGTACTGCAAGGTATCCCGAAAACGCGAGCTCGTGCAATTTTTAGAAGTGACGCTGTTTAGCGGCACTCTGCAGTCCGTTATCGCGTGTGTCACGCGTCGCTCAGCACGCGCTGAGCCGCGCCGCCAGCCGTCACTTTTTGTGTGTGATGGGTCCGCTGAGCGACGCGACGACGCCCCGGCGGGCCTGCAGTTATTTGCACAGGCGAGGCGTCGAGGCGGCGGAAACTGCGCGGACGGAGCCGCGACCCGCGCGCCATTCGCACGGCCTGGACTGCAGGGTTAGGCGGGGCAGCGACGGACCGTTTGTGTGCTAATACTGCGCCGTCTGCGTTCCGGAAAGTGTGCCGCGCGCTCTAGGGTATTTCGTAGAATCTCGGAGATTACCAGAACAACTGTTGAATGCTTCCAGACGTTTCGGCACTTGAACTAGAGCTAAAATCGGAATTGTGCACTTTACAGTGGAACAGACTGTGTGTCAGTCTATAACAATATCGGTGCCTTCGAAGAATTTAGTCAGATATGGCGTAAGCAATAAGCTGGGCTGTTAAGATAGGATAGTACACTGTGTCGTGATCGCTGTTCGTATTGAAATACACTGCTGAATTTGGGCGTCTGCCATACTCCACTGAGCAGTAATTGAGGTCTGGGTATGTTGCCAAATTATGTCTTTATCTTTCACAAATACACACAAGTACACACGAAACATCAATACATCTTCTGTTGTTGCGGTCTTCAGTCCAGAGACTGGTTTGATGCAGCTCTCCATGCTACTCTATCCTGTGCAAGCTTCTTCATCTCCCAGTACCTACTGCAACCTACATGCTTCTGAATCTGTTTAGTGTATTCATCTCTTGGTCTCCCTCTACGATTTTTACCCTCCACGCTGCCCTCCAATACTAAATTGGTGATCCCTTGCTGCCTCAGAATATGTCCTACCAAGCGATCCCTTCTTCTTGTCAAGTTGTGCCACAAACTCCTCTTCTCCCCAATTCTATTCAATACCTCATCATTAGTTATGTGATCTACGCATCTAATCTTCAGCATTCTTCTGTAGCACCACATTTCTAAAGCTTCTATTCTCTTCTTGTTCAAACTATTTATCGTCCACGTTTCACTTCCATACATGGCTACACTACATACAAACACGTTCAGAAACGACTTCCTGACAAATGTATACTCGATGTTAACAAAGTTCTCTTGTTCAGAAACGCTTTCCTTGCCATTGCCAGTCTACATTTTATATCCTCTCTACTTCGACCATCATCAGTTATTTTGCTCCGCAAATAGCAGTACTCCTTTACTACTTCAAGCGTCTCATTTCCTAATCTAATTCCCTTAGCGTCACCCGACTTGATTCGAATACATTAAATTATCCTCGTTTTTTGATGCTCATCTTATATCTTCCTTTCAAGACACTGTCCATTTCGTCAACTGCTCTTCCACGTCCTTTGCTGTCTCTGACAGAACTACAATGTTATCGGCGAACCTTAAAGTTTTTATTTCTTCTCCTGGATTTAATTCCTACTCCGAATCTTTCTTTTGTTTCCTTTACTGCTTGCTCATCTTTTTCATAAAAGGAACTGAAATGTTCGACAGGTACCGAAGACGCAAACACTCATCCCATCATCCTGCGTGCTTTTCATTGGACTTTAAGAACTTCAGTAACGTGTAAACCCTCCGTGGGTGTTTATCAGTGCCTGTCACCTACGTGGCATGCTCCAGATAAGCCTGTGGAGGTTACCCTGTGGTATCCGTTCATATTTTTCAATGAGTGACCATGGAACTTCCTGGAGAGTGTGTGGTGGAACAGGACGATCACGAACCCGTCTGACAATCATGTCCACATATGCAAGATGGGGTCGGGACTCGCCGCAGGCCGTTCCATTACATCAGTGTCCAGGTTCGCGAAACATCTCTGCTAACGCTCACCACATGGGCCCTGGCATTAGGAGGAATTCAGTGCCACCACAGTGTGCAATAGCCACCACTTGGTCAACAGTGTGTGTTCGATGTACTGTCTGGTGGTAAGGCGATCATGGACACAAGACCCGTATGGCTGTCAACCCTGAAGCCTCGCCGGCCGGAGTGGCCGAGCGGTTCTAGGCGCTATAGTCTGGAACCGCGAGACCGCTGTGGTCGCAGGTTCGAATCCTGCGTCGGGCATGGATGTTTGTGATGTCCGTAGGATATCTTAGACTTTCCCGGCAATCAGGTCATACCTGATGAAGACGTCAAGTAATGACGTCGAAATATCGTGTTTGGAAGACGCTGATATCCGGCAGAAAACCCGATTTCCACGAGATGCCATCCTTAGGTTAGTTAGGTTTAAGTAGTTCTAAGTTATAGGTGACTGATGACCTCAGCAGTTAAGTCCCATAGTGCCCAGAGCCATTTGAACTGAAGCCTCTCCATAACACCACAGAACCTTGGAAATCTGTCGATTTCCTGGCAAACATTTGACAGGTGCCACTCACTACGGGTCTCCGCATATGAGTACTGCCATCACCTTGTGCCACAGGATTTATGGACTCTTCTTTGAATAACACTTTTCGCCAGGGACGAAGTTGCCAGTTGACATGGGAACGACAGAACTGAAGACGTGCTGCGTGACGTTGTCGTGTCAATTAGTGTCCTCGAACAGGACGCCCCGGTCGCAGGGTCGTTTTTCTTAATTTTTTCATTACAATCTGATCGGACTCAGCGGCTTTAGTGGCCCTTCTGAGATCGGTCTTCATGTCGGGTTGTAATGCGTTGGCGACTTTGTCCAACTCACCTTCTCTACTGACTCGTCCTCCAGTAGCGTGCCCACAACGTGTGGATGACATGTTCAGACGATTGGCATCTGCAGCAACACAGCCGAAAGTCCCTCCTTTTTGAATCAAACAGACCGCCGTTGCAACTTGCACTACATTAATACGTCGCATTGCACGTGCTTAGTTGCATATAACGTCCACAAATGACAACTGCCATGGGTGCACCTCACTAGAAATCACTGGCACAGCTGTACACAGGGGGATCACCTGACAATGCAGCACAAAATACTGCAATAGATGGTGAATGATTTCAGTTGTTTCCCGTATTGAAAGGGGAGACCTCAAAAAAGGGAAGATCTCAAACCATGCAATAAAATCACAGGTATCTCCCATATCAACACATATTTAAATTACGAGACGTTGATACACGTGTGTGGTTAATGATGAGGTTGTGTAAATGCAGTGGTAGAAATAGACGGGGTGGATTTGCGTTCATTTAATCGTTGTACTTTTTCTTTTACCAACGGCCTTGCCGTAGTGTTAACACCGGTTTCCGTCGGATCACAGAAGTCAAGCGCTGTTGGGCTGAGCTAGCATTGCGATGGGTCACCATCCGGGTCTTCCGTGCGTTGTTGGCAAGCAGGGTGCACTGTACCCTTGTGAGGAGAACTGTGGAGCTACTTGATTGAGAAGTAGCGGCTCTAGTCACGAATGACAGCGGCCGGGAGAGCGGTTTGCTGACCTCATGCCCCTCCATATCCTTATCCAGTGACATCTACCAGCAGAAGACGACACGGCGGTCGGTCGGTACCTTTGGGCCTTACAATGCCTGTTCGGACGGAGAGTTGGATACGCTTCACCTGCTGAGAACAAATTTGATTTTTAAGACCAAACACAAAAATGAAACCAGAGCATATTGCAATACACCAATACAACAAGGAAAGGGAGTACATTAGAAGTTAAGCCCATTCGCTAGACAAGAAGAGCAACACGATTATCCGTAGAGGAAGTAGCAATCCACAACAGACTTGAGCTGCCCCGTTGCACGAAAACTCATCTACAATGTGTGTATATGACCAGCTACAAGATAGGCTTCACGCGTAAGTAAACCGCCACGCCACTACGGTGGACCACACTTGCACTGGCGCGCGATCAGCAAACGCTTCATAGTTGAAGCCTGTGTAGGAGAAAATATGTGTAAGCCACCCGTGTTAAGTCATTCTTCACACTTTTCATAAGGGCCATGGCAGAAAAATTACAGAAATCGGAACATAAACGAGCACTTACCTACTGTCGTTTTTTCCGACCCACCATCCTCAAAATACTGATACTTCATATTCCATCTGCCAAAGTATCTTACTACGACTTGCCGGGTACTGATGTAGATTTAAAAACTTACTAATGTAGCTTTGATCTTTCATTACTATCATCAGCGCAGCAGTTGCAATGTCCAGGCTGTATGTATTCTACAACTGTCGTCGCAGCTACGTGCATTTTTACCTGTATGGTCGGTGACGTTTCCTGAGACTTCACAAATGAGAGAGATCTTGAATTGTGTCGTCGTGTAGCTTACCGACCTGCCACAAGAATATAGCGTGTGATACTCGTGTACGTTAGCACAACTGTGGCGTATACCACGGTAACTAAACCCATCCCTCACAAGACGGTCAGAGGGGAAAAAAGGTCTCTGCGGTTGCTGTGAGAGTGACGTCATTCCTCAGTGAGAGCATGTGACAGTGCACGTAGCCACGCCAGCGCCCAGACGGTACAGTAGACAGACCTCGTGTGCTTGTGTGAGAGGATCTGGCTTCCCAAAGGAAGCGCTGCGCTTTCATCAACTGAACGTAGACAGAAAACCATTATATAAAACTAGTAAGCGGTAAGCGTTACTGCATACTCTTCTGCAGAGTGTCATTAAGCACTATTTCTTACAGGTCAGCGATAGCATGTTGTTATTGTTGTAGTCTTTCTATCGTGCCTCATCATCTCCGACTACTGCGACCGACATCCTTTTAAACCCGATGACTGTATTCATCTCTTCTCTTGATCTCCCTCTACAATTCTTCCCCCCCCCCCTCCCCCCTCCTAGCATTTCCCTCCAGTAGTAAATTGGTGATCCCTTGATGCCTCAGAATGTGTCCTATCAACCGATTCTTTCTTTAAGTTTTAAGTCAAACTGTGCCAAAAAGTTATTTTGTCCCAATTATATTCAGTAATTCATTAGTTACATGACCTACCCACTTAATCTTCAACATTCTTCTGCAGCACCACATTTCAAAAGCTTCTATACTCCTCTTCTCTGAACTGCTTATGGCCCACATTTCACTTCCATACAAGGCTACATTCCAGTCAAATACTTTCCTAACACTTAAATTGATAATCAGTGTTAACAAAATCCTCGTCTTCCGAAAGGTTTTTCTTCCGATTTCCAGTCTACATTTTATATTTTTCGGCTAGCAACAGTTATTTTACTACCCAAATAGCAAAACTCATCTACTAGGCCACTCTTAGTGGCTCATTTCGTATTCTAATTCCCTCAGCGTCTCCTGATTTAATTCGACTACATTCCATTAAACTTGTTTTGCTTTTGCTAATGTTCAACTTATATCCTCCTTTCAAGACAGTGTCAATTACGTTTAACAGATATTCCAAGTCCTTTGCCGTCTCTGGCAGAATCACAATATCTCGGCAAACCTCAAAGTTTTTATTTCTTCTCGCTGAATTTTAATTCCTTCTTCAAAATTTTCTTTAGTTTCCTTTACTGCTTACTCAATGTACAGGTCGAATAATATCGAGAACAGTGTACGACCCTATCTCATTCCCTTCTCGAGTACTGCTTCCCTTTCATGACCCTCGATCCTTATGACAGCCTTCTGGTTCCTTTACAAATTGCATATATAACCTTTCGCTGCCTGTATTTTACCCCTGCTGCCTTCAGACTTTCAAAGAATGTATTCCAGTCTACATTATCAAAAGTTTTCTCCAAATATACAGAGGCTGTAAACATAGGTTTGCTTTTCCTTTAACTATCTTGCAAAATAAATCGTAGCATCAGTGTTGCCTCATGTATTCCTACATGTCTCCGGAATCCAAACTGGTCTTCCCCGACGTCGGCTTCTACCAGTTTTTACATTCTTTTGTAAATAATTCGTGTTAGCATTTTGCAGCGATGACATATGAAACTGATAGTTCGGTGATATACACACTTGTCAACACCTTCTTTCTTTAGAATTGGAATCACCACATTCTTATTGAAGTCTGAGGGTATTTCGCCTGTCTCATACGTCTGGCACACCAAGAGAAACAGTTTTGTTATGGCTGGCTCTCCCTAGGATATCCATAGTTCTGAGAGAATGTCGTCTATACGAGGGGTCTTTCAGTGCTCTGTCATATTCTTCTCGCAGTATCATACCTCCTGTCTCATCATCATTATCATCATCATCTACGTCCTCGTCCCATTCTATGATATTGTCTTGAAGTTGGTTTCCCTTGTACAGACCTTCTATATACTCTTTCTACCTTTCAGCTTTCCTTTTCTGATTCTAACTAGTTTTCCATTGGAACTCTTGATATTAATGTAACTGCTCTTTTTTTTCTCCAAACGTCTCTTTAACTGCACAATAGGCCGTATCTGTCGTTCCTTTACTTGCATACACTGTGGTGAGAAAAGTCATGGGATACCGATGTACACATATACAGATCGCAGTAGTATCGCGTACAGAAGATACAGAAGGCCAGTGCATTGGCGGAGCTGTCACAGGAAAAAATGCTCAAATGTGTGTGAATTCCTAAGGGATCAAACTACTGAGATCATCGGTCCCTAGTCTTACACACTACTTAAACTTAGTTAATACATAGGATTAGTAACAAATAGGATAAGAAACATTTCTCTACTAATAACCATTTGTGTGTGTGTGTGTGTGTGTGTGTGTGTGTGTGTGTGTGTGTGTGTGACTGGCGGTCAACGGCTCGATGAAACCATTCCGAGGTATTCACCGTCAGTCACACTCGGTGATGGTACTAACAAATCTCTCATCTATCCTATCTTCTTTTTATATTCTTCTTAAAAACAACAAAATTTTATTTATATTTCAACCTCAAATTATTGTTATTTTGAATCATTTTTTTTAAATGTTGTAGATAAAACAAAAGGAAAGAAAACTGTAAAAAGATGAAAAACGAAAATTGTAAGATGTACGACCTGTTTTAAACATCAGGTAACAGGTCTATAATTTGGCAATAAATAAATAAAAATAAATACTACTTAAACTAATTTATGCTAAGAACAACACATACAGCCATGCCCGAGGGCGGACTCGAACCTCTGGCAAGGAAAAAAATGGTTCAAATGGCTCAGAATACTATGGGACTTAACATCTAAGGTCATCAGTCCCCTAGACTTAGAACTACGTAAACCTAACTAACCTAAGGACATAACACACATCCATACCCGAGGTAGCATTCGAACCTGCGACCGTAGCGGTCGCGCGGTTCCAGAGTGAAGCGCCTAGAAACGCTCGGTCACGACGCCCGGCTGGCGGGAAGAATTAATAGATTTTGAACGTGGAATGTAGTTGAAGCAAGACAGATAGCACTTTTCATTTCGGAAATCGTTGGGAAATTCAATATTCCGAGATCCACAGTGTCAAGAGTGTGTCGAGAATACCACATTTTAGGCATTACCTCTCACCATGGACAATGTAGTGGCCGACAGTCTTCACTTAACGAGCAAAAGCAGAATCGTTTGCGTAGAGCTGGCAGTGCTAACAGACAAGTCACACTGCGTGAAATAGCCGCAGAAATTAATGTGGAACGTACGACGAACGTATCAGTTAGGACAGCGTGGCGAAACTTGGCATTAATGGTCTATGACGGCAGACGACCGACGCGAATGCCTTTGCTAACAACACGACATCGCCTGCAGAGCTTCTTCTGTGCTTTTGGATTATACCCTACACGACTGAAAAACCGTGTCCTTGTCAGATGAGTGCCGATTTCAGTTGGGAAGAGCTGATGGTAGGGTTCGAGTATGGTGCAGACCCCAGAAGTCATGGACCTAAGTCGTCAACATGGCACTGTGCAAGCCGTGGTGTCTCCATAATGCTTTGGGCTGTGTTTGTCTGTATTGGACTGGGTCGTCTCGTCCAACTGAACGGATCATTTACTGGAAGTGGTGATGTTCGGCTACTTGGAGACCATTTGCAACCGTTCATGGCCTTCATGTTCCTAAACAGCGATGGAATTTTTATAGATGGCAATGCGGCATGGCCGGCCGCTGTGGCCGAGCGGTTCTAGGCGCTTCAGTCCGGAACCGCGCTGCTGCTACGCTCGCAGGTTGGAATCCTGCCTCGGGCATGGATGTGTGTTATGTCCTTAGGTTAGTTAGGTTTACGTAGCTCTAAGTTCTAGGGGACTGATGACCTCAGATGTTAAGTCTCCGGGGTCAGGGATTTTCTCTGCCTCGTGATGGCTGGGTGTTGTGTGATGTCCTTAGGTTAGTTAGGTTTAAGTAGTTCTAAGTTCTAGGGGACTGATGACCATAGATGTTAAGTCCCATAGTGCTCAGAGCCATTTGAACCATTTGTTAAGTCTCATAGTGCTTAGAGCCATTTGAACTTATTTTTGAACAATGCGCCATGTCATCGGGTCACGGTTGTTCGCGATTGGCCTTAAGAACATTCTGGACAATTCGAGCGAATGATTTGGCCGCACTGATCGCCCGTAATGGGACGCAATCGAGAGGTCAGTTCGTGGAGAAAATCCTGCACCGGGAAATTTGTGGTAAGTTCTGTGGGACCAAACTGCTGAGGTCATCGGTCCCTATGCTTACGCACTACTTAATCTAACTTAAACTAACTTACGCTGAGGACAACACACACACCCATGCCCGAGGGAGCACTCGAACAACCGACGAGGAGAGCCACGCGAACCGTGTCCAAAGCGTCCTAGACCGTGCGGCTACCCCGGGCGGCTCCTGCACCGGCAACACTTTCGCAATTATGGACGACAATAGAGAGAGCGTGACTTAATATTTCTGCATGGGACTTCCAGCGGCTTGTGGAGTCCATGGCACGTCGAGTTGACGACATTGGGAGGTTTCCCATGCCTTTTGCCACTCGGTGTATGTTCTTATATCCTTACATTTGATCTGTACCCATTCGTGCTTAGTCGTTCTGAACTTCTTGTTAGTCTTATTTTTTAAACGTTTCTATTCAATTTCGCCAGCTTCATGTGCTGTATTTTTATATGTTCTTCTCTTAACAGTGAAATTCTGTATCTCCACACCGAGCGAGGTGGCGCAGTGGTTAGCACACTGGACTCGCATTCGGGAGGACGACGGTTCAATCCCGCGTCCGGCCATCCTGATTTAGGTTTTCCGTGATTTCCCTAAATCGCTCCAGGCAAATGCCGGGATGGTTCCTTTCAGAGGGCACGGCCGACTTCCTTCCCCACCCCTCCCTAATCCGATGAGACCGATGACCTCGCTGTCTGGTCTCCTTCCCCAAACAACCCAACCCTCTGTATCTCCTATGGTATCGAAGTATTTCTACTGGGCCTTGCCTTTTTACCTATTTCATCCTGTGTTGCCTTCACTATTTCATCTTTCAGAGCTACTCATTCGTCTTCTACTATATTCCTTTCTCCCCGTTTCCGACAACCGTTGCCTGCTACTCCCTCCGAAACACTCAACAACCTCTTGTCCTTTCATATTATCCAGCTCCCATCTCCTTAATTTCCTACGTTTGTGCTGTGTCTTTAGCTTTATCCTTCAGTTACAGTACCGTGACCCTGGTTCCGAAATCTTTGTCTTGCCGTTATATAATCAACTTGAAACCTCTCAGTGTTCCATACTTCTTCTATGTACGCAACATTCTTTCATGGTTCAGGTAAAAATTTTCGGCCTCGATACATCAGTTCTTAGAATCTAGTTTTTTGCGCTACGTCTACGAAAAGTACAAATTTTCAGCCTCGATATATCAATTCTTAGAATGTAGTTTTTTGCCCTATGTCTACGAAAGAAGCGTTCTTCATTAGTAAGCTGGAAAATATTTTGAGGTACTCAAACGTTGCAGTGAGTATTCATGTATTGCAGCAGAAATGTTCGCAGAGAACTCATGACAGACATAATGTCAGTTCTCGCTGTGTTGTGTCCAGCAGTCCATAGTCTTAGCTATGAAACGATGTTCGAATACCCATCATGACGTCGCAGCAGGAGTTTTTTTCCTGAGAAAAGGGGAAAGTTTCTCAGTTGCATTGACGCAATGCGCTTTCCAGCTCGGCATTGTGGGAAGAGGAAAATAATTCCAAGCACAACAAAACACTTTGTGGTGGATGAAGTGAGCCCTGAACTAGACACCGCTCACTCCCCCTCCCCCTCTCCCAAATCCTATCCAACTCTACATCCTCCACCGATGCGAAATCGAGACAGTGTGGAGTGAAAGGGAGAAGCAATACCGGGTAATCCCCGACGCTCTGCTCTTCGGCATGCCCGTCCGCTGCACATGTCCAAAGGGTACGTCCGAAGGATGCTGCAGTTGCGTCGGCACTTCCATCCGTATTAAATGCAGCTTCTGCAGTAGTGGTGACATCAAGATTTGAACGGCTGGGATAGTTGTATATCAGATCTCTAGTCCGTCATTATCGGCCTTTTTCGATACAGTGTGTCCTTTACGTAAAATTTTGCGATGAGAAGCTGTCTAAAGATAATACGAGTCATCATAATGACAGGTATAATTTTATAATTGCTATTAATCGACGGTATCGAACAGCAGTAGGTGATCAGCTGCATCAGTTACTCAAGCAAGTACGTTTTCAAGAGGAATGTTTTCTCTTTTTTTTTTTTTTTTTTAAGAAAAAGAAGACTGTTTTTCTACAACGGTTCCTTCGGTAACTCTTCATTCTGGGAATGACGTCTACATCTGCATCTGTATTCCGCAAGCCACCTTACGGTGTGTGTACCACTGTCACTCGTCCCCCTCCCTCCCCCCCCCGTCCCCTTTCCTGTTCCAATCTCGAAGCTGCACGTGCAGAATTTTAATAATGAACCACTAGCAGCAGTGCTGTATCGTCTGTAGCTGCTGATTGATTAATTTACGTTACAAATTTTGTTTATTTCAAAACATCGGAAGCTTTTTCTAGGATATCAAAGGCCGTCTCGTCATTTATTGTAGAAACTGTGTCATTAGTTAAAGGAATAGATTTCATCGTGAGTGTTTGGTTTCTGACATTTCGCTATTGGCAGTGAGGCTTTATAGAAAATAAGGAGGGATTTGACTGCGCTGACAGTTGTTTTATCCGAAAAACTTGGCTACACTGTTGCGTATCTGAAACTTTTAATACAAATCTTGGAAAAATAAAATTGGGTTGCTCTCTTTGTTAGGATGTATTTTTCTAAGGTGATGATTTAATGTGGAAGGCTTTATATCTTGATTTGAAGATGATGTTTTTACAAATAACGCACAAGAGTAATACACCCTTTCTAGTCGCGAGGTTGAACCCGCATTTCAAGTGTGCAATGGGATACTGGTGGCGACTTCTTTTCTCAGCCACTTCGAGAAAATATTCGCCCATAACGCACTGGCTGTGCCGCTTGACGAGACGTTATTGAATGTAGACCAGTGATCTCTATGCTACCTGGATGTTGAACTTCAGCCATTCTATCGTGTCAGGCATAGATGCTCATATTTCGTTTCTTGCCAAACTACAACATGGCTGCTAGGAAATGTCACCAGAACACGAAAAGAAAATACCTTTGAATTTCTCTCCCTCATAAGCATATTACTTCATATGTTGACATAAAGTTCAAAACAAGAAATCCGTCTGCAATTCTTTGTCACATGCAGACCGATGGAAATTTGTTTGCCAATCTACAATATGGCGGACGATGCAAAAGCCCATGTATTTGCAGACACGCTGCAGTTCTATATTCAGAGACCACACTTCTACATCCAGGTTGTATAGAGGTCACTGATGTAGACACAGTAAACCACACAGTACGCTCAGCATCAGCAGTTTGGATACTGACGCTTCGATACTGCTAAATGGGTGGTTTGGTGAGTTTCCTTGCCAGAGCTATTGCGTCACTCCGAGTGGGAAATTAAATTCACGTACGTATCTGTCAGTAACTAAGATAACAATATCAAAGCAAACGTAGAACACTCGGCTCTGGAGTTCCTCTTTACCCCCATTTCCTACCCTCCCCTCCGCCCCCACACTGCAGTGTCCTATTCCTTACAACGGCCTTCTCCTGCCCCATTTTTTTCCTTCGCCACCTCGAGCAGTGAAACCACGCCCCAGAGCGCTATAACATCCAGGGCTAGAACCACTTGTATAGACTATCGTTCAACAGTAAACGGACGTCATGGAGAAAGTAATTAAGCCCAAAGACGCAGATTTCCGGTTGGCGCAAGTGACACAGTTGCAGACTCTAGGCTGACGGGAATCAGAGATGACAGTGCATAGTCATCAAGGTAAGAAAGATAGGAAATGAAGTTTTCAGAATGAACAAGGAAAGGAATGTGTGAAAAAAGTAACTAGAAGCAGGGGCAGGATGATAGCTTATGTGTTAAGACATCAGGAAATAATTTCCGTAGCACTAGAAGGAAAACATTGTATGGGAAGGCAGAGATTAGAATGTGTACGACATGTAATTGAGGGTATTGAGTATAAATGCTGCTCTGACATGAAGAGATTTGTGTGAACAGGAGATCGTGGAGGGCTACTTCAAACCATTCAGAAGACTGATGAGAAAAGAAGAAGAAAGTGTCCCTAACGTATCATACGGAGTGTTAGAAGTTGCTTTGGGATCCTGGTCTCATTTTTGCTCACACAGTTATCGATAGATACACTACGTGGCCATTCTGTAACGTTTCCGATTCACGAGGCCCTTAGGTGACGTCTGCACTGTGTGTACAACGAGAGAATAACGAGGAATGCGAGCAGCGTGTTTCCAGGGTGGATTACGTCTTGCAGCGGGAATGTGACCCGGCATTCACGATCCCTGCACTCGTCTGTTTGCGACTTCCTTTTCATGGGGACAATTAAAGCAGGAAGTCTGCGCGATATGACCCCAAGCACTGCGAGAGCTGCTGGAATCCACACGAGCTCCAGTACAGCGCATTCCATTGAAGATGCTGCGCAGTGTTACGAATGGTTGCTGTCCTGCAGCGAGCGGAGATATGTCTGCATCTGTGCTCATTGTGTGACATTATTTTGAGAACATAATCGGTGTAGTATGCGCACTCATTTGCCCTTCATATCGTGAATGTCCTTAGTTAATAAATATTGGTTATTTTATTTGACGCTGCGTAACTTACCTCAGTTTCTATCGTCTTCTTCTTCTTCTTCTTCTCTCTCTCTCTCTCTCTCTCTCTCTCTCTCTCTCTCTCTCTCTCTCTGACGCTGATTCGTCTCCAGGCAGCGTGGAAATCACTCCGACGTGGAGCTAATCATCATGCGTTCGATGTGTCAGGCGTTGAACTCGAACCTCCTTTCTGCTGAGTGATCGGAGATATCATTCAGTACCATCCGGTGTTTCTTTGTGAACAGATGTCAATTATTTCGCCAGCTTTGTGCTGTCATAGCCACTGGGGTGACGAAGTAACGAGAATCATGCTCGTAGAAAAGATGTGTGAGAGGTGATTACAGCTTACGCAACTGAAATATTCAGCTTTGTGTCGTATTACGAGAGCCACAAGGGGGTACATGTTTTAAGGAATATAGAAACTTTCGAAACAATTTACAGTTAATATTACGACAGTGTTAACTATTATTGAAGTTCATCATTTCATTAGGTATTGTTGTGGTTTGTGTATAATATGAAGGATGTAGAAGTAGAATACAGATCTGGTATGTTATGGAATCTCTTGTATTATACTAACTGCAACTTACTTTTCGCGAAACATAAACGCAACGCTAACGAAGATCAGAATCGGTCATTAGGCTAATGGTCACTCCCACCAGAGCCTCTTGAAGCGTAAGCGGCCTTGCAGTGACGCCCCACTACAAGCGGACACGAGTTGACACGGTGAGTCAGGGGGTACGCTCACCTCGCGATGAGTTTTCTCAACAGGAATTTCCAACAGTCAGTCCCTACTGGGAACTCCTGCGCCTGACAGTGCAGTCCCAGTTCCCTCGCTTACGTAATCACTAGTCGTGTCGGTGGCGCGTATTCTGTTCATCGGACTTCAATAAAATAAAATCGCTGGAAAGGACGGAAGACACTTGCAGCGAGATGTCTATTTGTGACTGCTTTAGCTAATCCTGCGGTCGTGGACCGGAATTCCTGCATGTGACGTTGCAGCTGTTCAACAGATTTTTCTCTGCCTGCAGTTTTCCCTGTCTCTGAACTATCCTGTTTCTGTAAAGAATCTCTTCTTTTTTTATTTATTTCTTTATTTTTTATTGTTAGTCGTTTATGTGTTTCCAGTATATTTGCCAATAGTGTCGAACGCATGACAGTGAGCATGAATTGTATTTCACTTAACCTGTGTCAGAAGTCATAAACAAGCCATCCTAGTATGGTGCACTCTACTTCTTCATCAGCGTCACATACGTAACATCTGTGCACTGCCATTTAGTGAGATGGAAACCAGATCGAAACTGTAAGTTAGACGTGCGTTTTCTAACCGCTAGGTCAGTTGGTAACAAAGAAGGTATTCCGTGGCTGTAACAAGATCTTGTTACTTATGGCTCTGTGCACTATGGGGCTTAACATCTGTGGTCATCAGTCCCCTAGAACTTAGAACTACTTAAACCTAACTAACCTAAGCACATCACACACATCCATGCCCGAGGCAGGATTCGAACCTGCGACCGTAGCGGTCACGCGGTTCGAGACTGAAATTCCTAGAACCGCAAGGCCACACCGGCCGGCTGTTACTTATCGTGTGATCTGTTGGTTTGTTGCGACTGATGAATATGGAATTGAAAGGAACAGAATACGGCGCTGAGCTTGACGACACCTCTTGGATTTGGGTGACCATACAAGGCGTGTAAGCCATTTCTCATTAAGACACAAATATAATCCAGAGGGCATATCTTATTAACAGCTGTATGGCGGACACCTTTTGGCGATGAAAGTGTTTTCCATCGTAGAGGTTCGAACCAGCGGCCTCCAGGTTCAGCAGTACCCTGTTCAAAGATTTAGCAACCTCGTTCAAAAGCTAAAGATTTTTGATTGTTTTCTTTTTCCCTATACATGAGACACTTCCAAGATATGTAAAAGTCCATATTTATCGTACCGACTACTATATCAGTGACGTGATGTACACAATAAGCGCTTACACTGAGCAGTTAAATGAGGATGATGCTACTTTGTTTTTACTGCATTTGTAATGACTTCAAAGACTGAAAGTTGTTGCACAAGTATGTTCAGTTATATGGTATCGTTCGGAGATCATGAATACTGTGCTAACAATTACCTTGAATAGTCTGTCTTATGCATTGGTCTGCAACAGCATCAAGTGTCTTGAATGAAGTCCTATTCCGTCGCGAGGCTGTTTTTATTTGAGTAAAAAAAATATTTCATTGGGGATTAGTTAAAATCGTTCCGTACTCCCTTGGGTATTATCAAGCACGATCATACAAAAATATTGTTAAGTGATTCCATTTGTCCGCATGTCGTTATACACACAGCATTGTGGAAAGATCAGCTCGTAAAGGCGTCCTATATTGTCTCTGACTGGCGTAGTATCACACAGTCACAAATCTGAGGGTCTATATCTGCAAAGAATAATGTCCGTCCCATATGCGGGTTTAGTCACCGTGCCAACCCGCAAAGCATGTTAAAGTTGGCTGACATAATCTCCTGAAATCAAAACAATACTCTTCTGTGCTTTGACCTCGTAGACGTTCGTGGTATTTAAAGGTGTTGACCATACACCGTGTATGTTTATTTCAAGACATACCAGAATTGGCGAATGCTGGCTGCGTTACTAGCTGTATTCAATCACACATTGTCACGCGAACATGTATCACTTTACAAGAAGCCTTCCCTTTACGGTGATATAGTTGTTCACTGAAATGAAATGAAGTCCCATGCTTCTTTACAGAGCGTAGGGGAACGATGCGGGAGACCCGCACCGCCTTACTAGGCAAGGTCCTAATGGAGGTGGTTTGCCGTTCCGACCGTAATGGGAATGAATGATGATGATGAAGACGACACAACAACACCCAGTCATCTCGAGACCGGAAAAATTCCTGACCCCGCCGGGGATCGAACCCGGGACCCCGTGCTCGGGAAGCGAGAACGCTACCGCGAGACCACGAGGGGCGGACATAGTTGTTCATTACCGGATGAATTTTTGTAATGCACGGTATTCCCACACGATTATTGTGTTATTTCGTTACCTGCGCTGATTGGTCAAGCAATTTGGTTTTATCCACATTAGTAAATTCAACGTAATGAAAGAGGGCTAAATTACGTGATTCATGTCTCGTGACGTTACCGTGCTAAATAGCTACAAAGTAGAGATCTGGTAAAAAAGTAACACAAATAATAATGATAGTAAAACATCCAGCATCCTACATAACCCTTTCACACTATATATTTTTTTCTTTTGTTTCCTTTTATGCAAATACTTACTCCCAAAGTCATGCAACATATAATACTAATACATTATCCTCTTTCTGAGCTCAATATTTCACTCGTGATAGAGGGATGCTGACTCAGTTTTTCAAGGTAGCAAATGTCAAGGCACAAAATGGAACAGACGTCAGCTGATAGTTTGTGTAGTGTTGTGAAACAAAGTGTATGGAGTGCATGTAGTGACTGGAAATGAGATGAATGAACAATGTAGCATTAACCTTTTATCATCACTAAATAATTTATTTGTAAAGGGATATTGCGAACTAGGCCGAATCAGGTAGCGCTGTTTTAAACAGAATGGCTTTGTGACCGGGACGGTGGACGCTCCAGTCTTCATCCAGTCATCCTAATTTAAGTTTTCCGTGGTTTCCCTAAATTATTTCAGGCAAATGCCGTGGTGGTTCCTACTAGAAGGCCACAGCCGACTACCCGTCTCATCCTTGTCATTCTAAACCTGTAAGACTGTAAATTTTTATATATTTAAATTTCTTTATTTTCGTTCTAAATGGTAACATCAAGACTTGTCCAGTATCCTTATAATAGCTGTCTAGTGGTAAATAAAACTATTACAGCTACCGCCACCGCGCCGCCACCACCACCACCACCACCACCACCACCACATGCTAGTAGCCATCACCTTGCACAGTCTGTTAAGTAAGAGCGTGGTCGGCGTTACACACAGATGGTAAAAGTAATCGCCTTAGTTCTTTCACAGCCTTTGTCCTTCATCCAGTGTCCATAAAGCAATAGTTTACTTTGATTTCTTGTCTGAGATACACAAGAAGAGACACCATTTCTATGGGGAAATCAAAGTCATTTGTACAGAAGTGGGTAACATGGTATAAATTTGTTAAAAAAGTGGATGATTGTGGAGAATGTGGCTCAATCGGTTACGTGACTCCAAAAGTGGAAAAAATGATTATTTACCTTTTTCCGGGGCGTCAGGCGCAAGCACAATTCATTTTGAAAGAGCTGTCAACGACAATTCGACTCATTTGGAGGTCTCTTCCACGTGAATACATGGAGAGCTTGGTTTGGGCGCTGCCAATCAATTATTGATGCTGCGGCTGACGGGAGGTATTATTAATTGTAATTGCGTTTTTCTTTTGTTCTGATACGGTGTGTGTATAGGTTTTAGTTTCCCGTCAAATAAATTTTTCTACCCATTAAGCCGGTCACGATCTTACATAACAGATCGTAAATTAAAACGGTTTTCCTAATTTCCTGCTTCTTTTAGCCGTACGTTGCTATAATTTGCGATTATCAACGGTAGGAAAGCCTCTTCCGTCTGCAGAACATAATCCGAAGTTGGGCTGTCTGATGCTACAGACGACTCCTTGCTGTATACGAACCTGCTGAACCGACGTCAGTGGCCTTGTGCGTGACGTAATTACCAAGATGCGGCACAATTAAGCAATGCGCTTTGTACGAGTCGTTAGAGACGACCACGGGACCTCGAAGTTGCGCTGGTTGACTGAAGCAATGCGAAGTTTATTTCGAAAGTTGCATCCATGCCAGCGAAGATTAAATGGATCTTCTCGCCTTCTGAGTGGTAGATAAATGATAAAATATAGCGCGTTTCTGGAATTAAGCTTTTTAATTAATTCGAGGCTGGTCTCTAAGAAGAGCCGTGCATTAGCAATAAAAGTACAAAATTATGATTGTTGTCTATCAATGCTAGTCAGTGAAAACCTCGTAACAGCCATTTTGCTAGATTTTGCAAGAAAAGCATATACGATTTCATAAAAAATATATAAAGTGATACTAATAATGTTGCTGCATGTACAGTGATTGAAGCGATTTCATAAATTCACTGTAGCTCCATTCATTGACATATGGTCACGACACACCACAAATACGTAGAAAAACTCATATAAAGTTTTGTTCGGCTGAAGTCGCACTTAAGGTTTCTGCCGCCAGAGCGCTCGAGAGCGCAGTGAGACAAAATGGCGACAGGAGCCGAGAAAGCGTATGTCGTGCTTGAAATGCACTCACATCAGTCAGTCATAACAGTGCAACGACACTTCAGGACGAAGTTCAACAAAGATCCACCAACTGCTAACTCCATTCGGCGATGCCTCTGTAAGGGGAAATCAACGGGTCGGCCTGCAGTGAGCGAAGAAACGGTTGAACGCGTGCGGGCAAGTTTCACGCGTAGCCCGCGGAAGTCGACGAATAAAGCAAGCAGGGAGCTAAACGTACCACAGCCGACGGTTTGGAAAATCTTACGGAAAAGGCTAAAGCAGAAGCCTTACCGTTTACAATTGTTACAAGTCCTGACACCCGATGACAGAGTCAAACGCTTTGAATTTTCGGCGCGGTTGTAACAGCTCATGGAAGAGGATGCGTTCAGTGCGAAACTTGTTTTCAGTGATGAAGCAACATTTTTTCTTAATGGTGAAGTGAACAGACACATTGTGCGAATCTGGGCGGTAGAGAATCCTCACGCATTCGTGCAGCAAATTCGCAATTCACCAAAAGTTAACATGTTTTGTGCAATCTCACAGTTTAAAGTTTACGGCATCTTTTTCTTCTGTGAAAAAAACGTTACAGGACACGTGTATCTGGACATGCTGGAAAATTGGCTCATACCACAGCTGGAGACCGACAGCGCCGACTTCATCTTTCAACAGGATGGTGCTCCACCCCACTTCCATCATGATGTTCGGCATTTCTTAAACAGGAGATGGGAAAACCGATGTCTCGGTCGTGGTGGAGATCATGATCAGCAATTCATGTCATGGCCTCCACGCTCTCCCGACTTAACCCCATGCGATTTCTTTCTGTGGGGTTATGTGAAAGATTCAGTGTATAAACCTCCTCTACCAAGAAACGTGCCAGAACTGCGAGCTCGCATCAGCGATGCTTTCGAACTCATTATTGGGGACATGCTGCGCCGAGTGTGGGAGGAACTTGATTATCAGCTTGATGTCTGCCGAATCACTAAAGGGGCACATATCGAACATTTGTGAATGCCTAAAAAAACTTTTTGAGTTTTTGTATGTGTGTGAAAAGCATTGTGGAAATATCTCAAATAATAAAGTTATTGTAGAGCTGTGAAATCGCTTCAATCATTTGTAATAACCCTGTATAACTATATAGTAGAAGCCTAGTTATTTACAGATTAGAGAAATCCAAGCACTTTCAAATCTCTTCTTGGTAATAGAGTTAGAGGTATTCATTGCCTAGCTCGATATATTACCGTCTCAGCTGTTGTTACTGTTATGTATGCTGAGTGTTTGGGCGGTGTGTTCTTAGGCACCAGCTATCAAAAGGAGATAGCAACAGAAAACACATTTTTCCTTGTTACGTGAAACAGGCGCTAGTGTACATAAAGTTATAATTTTTAATTCAGTATCCTAACAGCCAACTTGCTGGTGACAGTCACCTAAATTGAGGCAGCAGTTAAGAGATCGTACTTGCTGTGAGCGTTGTTGTGGGTCAGCTAATCGACTACATCAGTATGACCATTGTTAGATTGTTCAGTCGCATAGGGTTTTAACAAGAAATTATGACATACCACGTAGTAAACGATTTCCATGTTGTTATAGTTTGCGTTGTACTGTTGCATTAATTCTCTGCAAGGTTCTTGAGCTTGAAGTTAAATTTCGCTGTTCCGTATGAATTGTATGAAATTTAATTATTATGAAATTACTTGTATTCGCGCTCCAGTGTCATCACCAGTTCCAATACCCAACCTAGTGCATAACTTTCTTACGTACAACAAGCAACTAAAAAATGGTTCAAATGGGTCTGAGCACTATGGGACTCAACTGCTGAGGTCATTAGTCCCCTAGAACTTAGAACTAGTTAAACCTAACTAACCTAAGGACATCACAAACATCCATGTCCGAGGCAGGATTCGAACCTGCGACCGTGGCGGTCTTGCGGTTCCAGATTGAAGCGCCTAGAACCGCTCGGCCACACCGACCGGCTCTGGTTGTTGGTCTTTCAGCGAACAATCATGAAGGAAGTTAGCATCTCTTCCGCTTTGGGAAAGAGCATTCGTCTTGTATTTCGGGGAGGGTAAGCTTTCGTCGTTTGCACGATTTGCGTGAATGATGAAGTGGTATGAAGAGAATGTAATATTTCTGATAGCAGAATATAGATGTTATAGGTACTTGTAAAATGCACAACTTAAATGCCGAACAAAAAGAAATACGATTGGCGAAAAACATCCGAAGCACTCAGTGGTTCACCTTCAGACACGACAAAGGCGATAAATTCAAAAAAATGGTTCAAATGGCTCTGAGCACTATGGGACTCAACTGCTGAGGTCATTAGTCCCCTAGAACTTAGAACTAGTTAAACCTAACTAACCTAAGGACATCACAAACATCCATGCCCGAGGCAGGATTCTAACCTGCGACGTAGCGGTCTTGCGGTTACAGACTGCAGCGCCTTTAACCGCACGGCCACTTCGGCCGGCGATAAATTCATTAGATGCATCTATCAAGCGGGAACGAAGTGAATAAGCACAAGCTTTGCATTTATTTCTGTTAAAACGTAACAGCGCTTTAAATTTACTTGAATGTAAGAAGTACGAATATGTGTCTATTATGCTGATCAAAATTAAAAATATGTGAAAGACATGACCAACTGCGTTGCTGATATTCGTTGTATCTCTAAATACATGGCTCATGTATCACTGCTATTTTAGAGGTTTTTGATATAATAGCCGAATAAATAATAAAAATCTGCCCTCTGACAAACTTTATAGCAGATATTATCAAGAACATATGTGACAGGTTGTATGCTTATCATATTTCACTAATCATACTGTATTGTCATTATCCTCCGTACATGTGCTTCAATAAAATCATAGAAATTCTTTCCTTATCACTACAGACATCAGGAACTATCTGGGATACAGCAGCTATTCAAGTGCTTCCCGGGTTCGATTCCCGGCGGGGTCAGGGATTATCTCTGCCTCGTGATGACTGGGTGTTGTGTGATGTCCTTAGGTTAGTTAGGTTTAAGTAGTTCTAAGTTCTAGGGGACTGATTACCATAGCTGTTAAGTCCCATAGTGCTCAGAGGCATTTGAACCATTTTTTTTATTCAAGTGCGAAACGTTTTTAACGTAAATGTCTCCAGCGGGTATTAACCATAGAGTAAATGCTAGTCTTTCTTCCTTTTATATTGCTCGTCGGTTACAGATGTACTGGTTTTACAAAATGGTTCAACTGGCTCTGAGCACTATGGGACTTCTGAGGTCATCAGTCCCCTAGAACTTAGAACTACTTAAACCTAGCTAACCTAAGGACATCAAACAGATCCATGCCCCAGGCAGGATTCGAACCTGCGACTTTAGCGGTCGCGCGGTTCCAGACTGTAGCGCCTAGAAGCGCTCGGCCACCCCGGCCAGCACTGATTTTACATTTCCCCGCTCAATTTTTATGAGAAACCAACGAAGGGCGTCAACTAAGGTATGTGCAGACTTAGGAAATGATGTTAATAAATGCTGGAGCTGCAGTTCATTGTCAGGTACACTATCTCGAACTTCTTCACACTGGCGTCCACATGCAGACAGTTGTCGTAGATTCGGCGAAAAAACAGTAGTTTGTAGACCTGCGACAAGTATGAGGAGGCTTTGCCATAGAGACGAATACAAAACAGTGTTGCGTGACTCGGTGAGGTAGACACACGAAGCAGCCGCGCCAACCACCTTGCAACTGTAAGAGATCTATTTACATGACTACATTCTTCTTTTCCTGCATCATTTTGTCTGTTTTCTCAAAATCAACGCACTCTTCATGCGAACCAATCATATCTGAACGTCACAGTTTTGCATCATGGCTGTTACTAGTGTTGTATCGAGTGAAACGTTTATGGTGATTATAAGCACAAAAAACACAGTAACGCAGCGTTCTTAGGATTGATTAAACGACGAAGGGAGAGTTCTCTGTCCTGGAAAAACACGCTGCTACGGAATCTTCAAACGCTCGCCGCGAACAGCGCCCGGACAAGACAAGGGGTGGTTGGTATTCGGGGAATTCAGGCACTTAGCGTAAGCTTGTCTCAACAGATAAAGCACTCTGTGATACGGCGTCCTTGTTTACTTTCGTTGTTTGTAAACTGATGTGGAGCACCGCGCGGCGGAGGAAGGATGAGAGGAGGAGACGTGACTGTTTTTTCCGTACTTCCCTTTGGTTCGCGTAGATGACTAGAAGGAGAGGACAGGGCTGTACGTACGGTACTAGGCAAAATTTCTTCAGCTGGTTCATTATACAGTATCACTTCCCGAAACATTAAAGCCATTGTTTTGTGTGCGTGTGTGTGTGTGTGTGTGTGTGTGTGTGTGTGTGTGTGTGGACGAGGCGGGGGCTTTTGTGCGTTGGTGAGACGTTGCGTGTTGAGCAGTTATAGCACTTAATAATGCAATAATATGATCTGTCTCCCTTAATAGCGTATCATAATTACTTCTTGTTAATCTACAGAGGGGTCCAAAAAAACGTGTCCACTGTTTAAAAGTCCATAACTTGCAAACAAATTGACGAAGTTGTCTCATTTTTGGTGAAAGTGTAGCTTGAAGTCCAACTTAAAGATATCACTGTAGGTGTTCGAAATGGTCACCATTAACATCCACACGCAAACGATGCCGCCGAACTGCAGCACGAACTACTGACTGCAACGTGTTCAGTTGGATATGTTTGCACATGAATGTACGGGGTATTCTCAAAGTTCATCCAATGTGCATGGCTTTTGAGGATAAACGACGTTCTTTAGTGTTTACCACAGGTAAAAGTCCAGAGGAGTTAGGTCTGGGGAACGCTTCACGCTTCTCACGCTTCTCACCATCTTGATGTTCTCTTTCTTGACTCGTATCAGTATTTTTAAGCGACGACAATCTAAAAGCCATGCTAGCATTTGTTCGCGTTCCATTTCGGGTGGGACTGGGCTGACAAGGGGATCGTACGAACTTCCCCTCGCCGATTTGATTCATATTGACAGTGTGTGTTGGACAGGACTAGGACTTCAACATGTGTAAACAAGAAATTTTGAGTTTTCTCAAAATTTGTTTGAAAGTTTGAAAATTGTGGGGCGTGCTTGAGCTGTTTGCTTTGTAGCGCCGCTAATGTTCACAGAGTCAGCAGCTGAGCGAGTAACCACTTAGTTTCATAAGCGGGAGGTCTCTGGATCGAATCTTGCTGCTGGTTTTCTTTTCTTTTTTCATGTAATTCCAGCAACAGGTCTATTATGACCGTGCAAAGTTTACTGAAGAACCAAAGAAACTGGTACACCTACCTAATATCGTGTAGGGCCACCTCGAGCTCGCAGAAGTGGCGCGACATGACGTGGCATGGACTCAACTAATGTCTGAAGTAGTGCTGGAGAGAACTGATACCTTGAATCCTGGAGGGCTGGCCATAGATCCCGAAGAGTACGAGAGGGGGAGGGGGGGGAGGAGATCTCTTCCGAACAGCACGTTGCAAGGCATCCCAGATATGCTCAGTAATGTTCATTCATATCTGGGGAGTTTGGTGGCCAGCGGAAGTATGTAAACTGAGAGGATTGTTCGTGGAGCCACACTGTAGCTATTCTGGACATGTGGGGCGTCGCATTGTCCTGTTGGAATTGCCCAAGTCCGTCGGAATGCACAATGGACATGAATGGATCGAGGTGATCAGTCAGGACGCTTACGTACGTTTCACCTGTTAGTGTCGTACCTAGAAGTATCAGGGGCCCATATCACTACAGCTACACACGCCCCACACCATTACAGACCCTACACCAGCTTGAACAGTCCCCTGCTGATATGCAGGGTCCGTGGATTCATCAGGTTGTCTCCACACCCGTACACGTTCACCCGCTCCATACGATTTGAAACGAGATTTGTCCGATCAGGCAACATGTTTCCAGTCATCAACAGTCCAATGTCGTATTGACGGGCCCAGACGATGCGTGAAGCTTTGTGTTGTGCTCCGAAAGCCCATACCGATGACGTTTCGTTGAATGGTTCGCACGCTGACGATTGTTGATGGCCCGAAATTAAAATCTTGAGCAATTTGCGGAAGAGCTGCACTTCAGTCACGTTGAACGGTGCTCTTCAGTCGTCATTGGCCCTGTTCTTGCAGGATCCTTTTTCCAGCCGCAGCGATGTTGGAGATTTGATGTTCTACCGGATTCCTGTTATTCACGCTACACTCGCGAAATGGTCGTACGGGAAAATCCGCACTTCCTCGCTACCTCGGAGATGAAGTGTCCCATCGCTCGTGCGCCGACTATAACACAACCTTCAAACTTCGTTAAATGTTGATAACCTGCCATTGTAGCAGCAGTAACCGATCTAACAACTGCGCAGGTACTTGGTGTCTTATAAAGGTGTTACTGACTGCAGCGCAGTATTCTGCCTATTTATATATTTCTGTAAATGAATACGGATGCCTATACCAGTTTCTTTGCGCTTCAGTGTATAAATATTTAGTATTTCATTTACTACTTTCCTAATCTTTAACATCAAAAAAGGAGAATTTGGAAATGAAGATAGGATACACGAGAACTTTCAATAAAATGAGTGTAGTGATTTTGTTTATATTATTGCATCGACATTTGCGACAAGTATAACATGTAACCTACGCAGCACTGCACGGATCGGAATGATACTGACTATAGAAACATGGAAAAGAATAGTTATCACGATATACAGCTGATGTAGTGAATTTTTGCATAGCCGTAGAATTTTTGAATGCATCTATTGCAGAACAGACTTGCTTTACAATCATAAACGGTTCTCAGTCGCCACACGTTATCAAAGCATAGCGCCGAATATTGGTGCGAGACCTCGCGCTTGTGAAATTAAGCGCTTACTCGCTCTGCTGCTGACTCTGTGGACACTAGCGGCCCTACAAAGTTTACAGCGTAAGTTAATAATTGGCAACCAATGCTGTACAATCGCAATAAAGTCATGAGATGTTCAATTGACTCTTTTATTAGAACAAGTTACGCGTTTCGGGATTACACCCATCTTCAGACACAAACTTCAACTACTTCCTAACCAACTAGGCGTACAGCCTTGACAACGCAAAGAAAGTGTCCAGTGACTTATGACTGTAACTGCAACACAATCAGTTTTGAAGCAGAGCTTGTGTCGCAGTTATAGTCGTATGTTATTGGACACTTTCTTTGCATTGTCAAGGCCGTACGCCTAGTTGGTTAGGAAGGAGTTTTTGTGTTGTCCCGAAACGCGTAACATGTTGTAATAAAAGAGTCAACTGAACATCTCACGACTTTATTGCGATTGTACAGCATTGGTTGCCAATTATTAACATAAAAATGATATCAGCCTCAGACGGGAGCTGACCTAGTTGATAATGTCGGAAGTTCCATGCGGCTTTTCGCGGATGATGCTGTAGTATACAGAGAAGTTGCAGCATTAGAAAATTGCAGCGAAATGCAGGAAGATCTGCAGCGGATAGGCACTTGGTGCAGGGAGTGGCAACTGACCCTTAACATAGACAAATGTAATGTATTCCGAATACATAGAAAGAAGGATCCTTTATTCTATGATTGTATGATAGCGGAAGAAACACTGGTAGCAGTTACCTCTTTAAAATATCGGGGAGTATGCGTGCGGAACGATTTGAAGTGGAATGATCATATAAAATTAATTGATGTTAAGGCGGGTGGCAGGTTGAGATTCATTGGGAGAGTCATTAGAAAATGTAGTCCATCAACAAAGGAGTTGGCTTACAAAACACTCGTTCGTCCTATACTTGAGTATTGCTCATCAGTGCCGGCCGCGGTGGTCTAGCGGTTCTGGCGCTGCAGTCCGGAACCGCGGGACTGCTACGGTCGCAGGTTCGAATCCTGCCTCGGGCATGGGTGTGTGTGATGTCCTTAGGTTAGTTAGGTTTAAGTAGTTCTAAGTTCTAGGGGACTTATGACCTAATATGTTGAGTCCCATAGTCCTCAGAGCCATTTTTTTTTTTTTTTTTTTTGCTCATCAGTGTGGGATCCGTACCAGGTCGGGTTGACAGAGGAGATAGAGAAGATCCAAAGAAGAGCGGCGCGTTTCGTCACAGGTTATTTGGTAAGCGTGATAGCGTTATGGAGATGTTTAGCAAACTCAAATGGCAGACTCTGCAAGAGAGGCGCTCTGCATCGGGGTGTAGCTTGCTCGCCAGGTTTTGAGAGGATGCGTTTCTGGATGAGGTATCGAATATACTACTTCCCTCTACTTATACCTCCCGAGGAGAACACGAATGTAAAATTAGAGAAATTAGAGCGCGCACGGAGGCTTTTCGGCAGTCGTTCTTCCCGCGAACCATACGCGACTCGAACAGGAAAGGGAGGTAATGACAGTGAAACGTAAAGTGTCCTCCGCCAGACACCGTTGGGTGGCTTGCGGAGTGTAAATGTAGATGTAGATCATACAGCGTAAGGACGCCTATAAGTTTCTGACTCGATTTTGCGTCTCCGTGTTTAAACATGTTGAAGTCCTAGTCGTGCCCTAGACGAACACCGACTCAAAGGAAGGCCTCGGCGCTTGTTGGTGACGTCACGTCAGCTAGGCACAGCGAACGCCAGGTCTGTTGCAGGCAGAAACGCCTGGGCGTGCTTATCACAAGAAATCTCTTATTTTTGGACAAAATGTGTGGTATTGTTTTGGATTCTGCAGTTTTATTTAGATGAATGATTTTCTTACTATCGTAAAGCTACAAATGAAGTTCATAGTTGTGTATTACTGAATCCTGTCGAAAGAAACGTAGATCAATATGAGAAAAGGCTTTGCCCCATTGCAAGCTTCGGAAATTTTACATTCAACTAACTGTATTTACTTGATACGTTTTGTTATCGAAACTTACCCCAACTCCCTTACATTGAACTTGTTTCTTTTATATTTATTTATTTATTTTCGTTTGACATCGTCACTGGAAATGTGAACTAATTTACATGTGTAAATGTCCAACTGTTGCCAGTCATTAGATTACAGTCGTTTTCAACGACAGGAATTCTAAACAGGAGACAAAATAGCTTCATACATCGAAAATACTGCAGAGCTTAAACTTTTTCAAAGATGCACATTAGAGAAGATAAATATTCCCCTCTTGCAACCGAAAGGAGAAACTTTATAAGATAAAAAAAATTATTCGATAAAACATGTATCTCTCTTTTACCTTTTCTTCTGTCCCCCACCGCCTCCCCCAACGTGTACAATCGCAAGGTTTCATTAACATTCAGTGCTCCTCACCCCATAGTCAATCAGGATACCTAAAGAAGAGCACCAATAAGTTCACAGGTTCTTGTAAAAGCAACCCTGTACAAACGTAACTTCCTCAGATTTACAAATAAGATAAAGAACCACCAATTCTGTTGCTGCTGGACCATAAAGTTGTTTTTGTATGTCAATCCTTAAAACAGGTGGAAATTTAAGTTCAGGAGTACACTATTTGTTAAGAAGTGTAATGAATGGCACAATTAATTGATTGCAGAAATCTCTCTGTGTGTTGGTCAACCACCGCCAACAGTTTCACATTTCCCTGTGTCAGGGAGGGAGACACCACCATTATGAGTATGCCTGCAACAGACCTGGCGTTCGCCGTGCCTAGCTGACGTGACGTCACGAACAAGCGCCGAGGCCTTCCTTTGAGTCGGTGTTGCCTACACACGCAGTAAGAATGAAATCGGCGAAGGGAAGTTGATAGTGTCCCCCTGTGAGACTGGGAGCGAAGAGCATGAAGGAAGCTACCGTTTCGTGCAGAACAGTAACCGGCTAAATCTGAGAGCACTGCGAGGGTATGCCGTGTACACGGCTGCCGGACAAGTGTGGTGCGCGCCTGTAAGAACGGCGTCCGCGTCGCGTCGCATTCCGTGGGACGCGGAAGCGCGACGCCGTTATCTGCTGCGGCTGAGCGCGGCGCGGCGCGGCTGGGTCCGGTCGTCCTCCTCCCCAGCGCAGCCCGTGGAGGCGCGGCGTCCCCGGCGCTGCCCCGCTGCCCCGCCGCGTCGCGCTGCCCGCCGAGCCGCCGCCAGCCGCCAGTCCGCCGCCGCCCGCCGCCAGCCATGGAGGTGCAGCCGCACCACGACCAGCTCGACACGTGCGACTCCTTCGACTCGGAGGTGCACCTCGTCTCCGTCGACGACATGCTCAGCATCGGTGTGTTTCTCCAGTGTTCTCTCTCTCTCTCTCTCTCTCTCTCTCTCTCTCTCTGGCCCGTGTGCTCTCGCTTCTGTGCGTTTAGATAGTCACTGCAGGCACCGTTGCCTCCGAACTGTGGGTCAGCTGAAAAGTGTGTCTCTCTCCTGGCCCCCAGCAAATGTAACACCACTTCCGATTACTAATAGGCAGCGTTTCCGAAAATGACTCATTCGGTTTGACAAGCGTAACTACGAGAGTAATCCCGAAGTAAGGTCACCTACTTTTTTATAAGTACATAGACCTATTTATTTCTAGCCGGCCGGGATGGCCGACCGGTTCTAGGCACTACACTCTGGAACCGCGCGACCACTACGTCGCAGGTTCGAATCCTGCCTCGGGTATGCATGTGTGTGATGTCCTTAGGTTAGTTAGGTTTAAGTAGTTCTAAGTTCTAGGGGACTGATGACCTCAGAAGTTAAGTGCCATAGTGCTGAGAGCTATTTTGTTTATTTCTACAATGGTTTACATCAATTCACAGCTTGAACATTTTTCGACATGAAACTTCCTGGCAGATTAAAACTGTGTGCCGGACTGAGACTCGAACTCGGGACCTTTGCCTTTCGCGGGCAAGTGCTCTACCAACTGAGCTACCCAAGCACGACTCACACCCCGTCCTCACAGCTTTACTTCTACCAGTACCTCGTCTCCTACCTTCCAAACTTTACAGAAGCTCTTCTGCGAACCTTGCAGAACTAGCACTCCTGAAAGAAAGGATATTGCGGAGACATAGCTTAGCCACAGCCTGCGGGATGTTTCCAGAATGAGATTTTCACTCTGCAGCTGAGCACTTGCCCGCGAAAGGCAAAGGTCCCTAGTTCGACTCTCGATCCGGGTCACAGTTTTAATCTGCCAGGAAGTTTCATGACTCATCCGATTTGACAAGCCTAACTACGAGGGTAATCCCGAAAGTAAGGTCTGCTATTTTTTTTTATAAGTGCGTAGACTTGTTTATTTCTACAATGGTTTACATCACTTTACAGCTTGAACATTTTTCGACATAATCACCATTTCTGTCGATGCATTTTTGTAGACGCTGTGGCAGTTTCTGTATGCCCATGTCATACCAGCTCGCCGCCATGCTGTTCAGAAAGTTTTGAACCTCTTCTTTCACCTCGCCCCAGCGTCTATAAAAAAAAAAAAAAAAAAAAAGGCAGACCTTACTTTTGGGATTACCCTCTAAATCTTGCATGCATTAAGACAGAAATTCACGATGTGCGGAAAGAAAAACTTTCGCTACATCTACACGTCACCTTATGACGTGCGACAGAGGGCACTTTTTGTACCGCTGTCACTTCCCGCTTTCTGGTTTTCCAGTCCCAAATCGCTCGCGGGAAGAACGATTGTTGATAAACCTCCGTGTGAGCTCGTATCTGTCTGACTTCATCCTCGCGGTTCTCTCGTGAGATGTAGTCAGGAGGAAGCAAAGTATTGGTTGTCTCTTCTAGGAACGGACGCCCTCGGAACTTCAACAGTGAGCCACGCTGTGATGCAGAACGCCTCTCTTGCAACGCCTGCCACTGAAGTTGGCAGACCATCTCGGTGACGCTTTCGCTTTTAGCAGGTGAACCTGTAACGAAAGGCGCTCCTCTTCTTTGGAAGTACTGCGTGTGACCTGTACGGGAATATACCGGGTGATCAAAAAGTCAGTATAAATTTGAAAACTTAATAAACTACGGAATAATGTACATAGAGAGGTAAAAATTCACACACATCCTTGGAATGACAAGGGGTTTTATTAGAAAAAAAAAAAGTTCACAAAATGTCCGACAGATACGCGTCGTTTGGTGATGATCGTGTGCTCAGCCGCCGCTTTCGTCATGCTTGGCCTCCCACGTCCCCAGTCCTCAATCCGTGCGATTATTGGCTTTGGGGTTACCTGAAGTCGCAAGTGTATCGTGATCGACCGACATCTCTAGGGATGCTGAAAGACAACATCCGACGCCAATGCCTCACCATAACTCCGGACATGCTTTTCAGTGCTGTTCACAACATTATTCCTCGACTACAGGTATTGTTGAGGAATGATGGTGGACATATTGAGAATTTCCTGTAAAGAACATCATCTTTGCTTTGTCTTACTTTGTTATGCTAATTATTGCTATTATGATCAGATGAAGCGCCATCTGTCGGACATTTTTTGAACTTTTGTATTTTAGTTTGGTTCTAATAAAACCCCATATCATTCCAAGCATGTGTGTCAATTTGTACCTCTCTATCTACATTATTCCATGATTTATTCAGTTTTCAAATTTATACTGACTTTTTGATCACCCGGTACATAATGGATGTACGAATACAGGTCGTAGACGCATGGCTGACGACATATGTAAGATTGGGACTGGCGGTGAGTCGTGCACGGATAGCCAAATGGTAAAGTGACCGCTTGCGATAAGCGGGAAATCCGGGTTCGAGTCCCAGTCCGGCACAAATTTTAAGTGTCGTCATTCCATTCTACAGCTGATAGTTGCCCTTATTCGCATTTGCGAATACATTTAATGTAGTCATTGGCCGAACGAGCGTTTTATAGGCTACCTCTTTTGTGAGTGGACTATATTTCCTGAGAATTCTCTCAATTCCGGCCGCTGTGGCCGAGCGGTTCTAGCCGCTTCAGTCGGGAACCGCGTTGCCCCTACGGTCTCAGGTTCGAATCCTGCCTCGGGCAGGGATGTGTGTGATGTCCTTAGGTTTGTTAGGTTTATGTAGTTCTAAGTCTAGGGGACAGATGACCTCAGATGTTAAGTCCCAAAGTCATTTGGAGCATTCTCTCAATGAACCATGCTCTCTCATCTGTCTTACTTTCGATTACCTTTGTGTGGTCGTTCCACTTCAGACAGCTCTGTGCACATATTCAAAAATGGCTCCAAGCACTATGGGACTTAACATCTGAGGTCATCAGTCCCTTAGAATTAGAACTACTTAAACCTAACTAACCTACGGACATCACACACATACATGCCCGAGGCAGGATTCGAACCTGCGACCGGAGCAGCAGCTCGGTTACGGACTGAAGCGCCTAGAACCGCTCGGCCACAGCAGCCGGCTGTGCACATATTTCTAGATATTTTATGCATCTGACTGCTTCCAGTTGCCGTTCTACAATCCCTTAATCATACGGTGATGGCTGTTTCTGCCTGTTTATGGATGCTTTACATTTGTTTTTGTTGAGGATTAACTGGCGCTATCTGCACCAAGCGTCGATCCTCCATAGACCCTCCTTTCTTTCGCTACAATTTTGTAGCGTTGTGACTTCTCTGTACACAACAGGGTATCACCCACGAAACCCTCATGCAAATTCCGAAGTTATCGAGTAGCTCATGTACCTATACACAGTGAAAAACAAGCGTATCATTCTGTATGAGCCCGAATTTCTTTAATTTCACTGTCGCGCACATTACATGAGATGGTTCAAATGGCTCTGAGCACTATGGGACTTAACTTCTGAGGTCATCAGTCCCCTAGAACTTAGAACTACTTAAACCTAACTAACCTAAGGACATCACACACATCCATGCCCGAGGCAGGATTCGAACCTGCGACAGTAGCGGTCGCGCGGTTCCCGATTGAAGCGCCTAGAACCGCTCGGCCACTCCGGCCGGCATGACGTGAGATACACGAGGGCGTTCTGAAATATAATGCCTTCTAATATTTTATGTGAAAAATCTTAAAGATATTTAAATAAAACAAACGTTATTAACATTCTACATATTTATTCTTAAAGTCTACAAATTTTGTTTCTCAACATAGTAATCCTGGCGATGAACACATTTCTGCCAACGAGAGACCAGTTTGTTGATACTGTCACGGTAGAATGTTTCACTTTGTTGACGGAGGCACAACCTCGCATCTGCTTGCACCGCTTCAGAACTATCCAGTGAAGTCGGCAAAGGTGTTCTTTAAGCTTTGGAAACACATGAAAATCGGATAGGGACCGTGAGGAGGATGATCTATGACAGTAAACTCAAAGTGTCGGATTGTTGGAGATGTGGCAGCGCTCGTGCGTGGTCTGGCGTTGTCGTGCTGAAGGAGAGGGTGCTCCACGTGAGGACGGACTCTTCGAATTCGAAACTCGATTACAGCTCGCAATTTCTCACGCTCTGACGTAGTTACTTTATATACTGCTATGCCACACTCTCCAATTCGGAGCCCTCTAGCGGCAAAGAGCTTCAAAGCAGCAGACATGGAGAGTAAATCTAAAATGTTAATAACGTTTCTTTTATTTAAAAGGCTTTAACCGTTTTCACATAAATTCATAGGCATTTCTTTTCAGCACACCTTTGTATGTTGGCGAAAGTTGTACGTTTTTCTAGTCGCATTGCATAGTGGGCACTCTGCTGTGAAATTTGTGGCTAAGGCCGCCGTGGAGCATAAAGGCTGCGCTCCCTAGCAGTTTGCTGATCATCTCTATGACACTCACACGCTGACTAAACAGACCCTGACAAATCGTACCGCTCTTCCCTGAATCCTTTATGCCGCTGCTATTAATACAACTTCGCAATTCCGCAGACACGTTGGGCGAGGCTGTCGCAGTTGTTGAATACTGCTGCAGTTATAAACCGACGTATAATGTGTGCGGTTCGACGTGGGTTAGAAATTCTTGTTATAACATTTTGAGCGCATTGGTATCAAATTTTGATGTATATCAACTTTCGTGACGAAGGGCGGCAGTGGTAGCCACTTGCCCTGATCAAGCAGTAGAGAACACAGTGTCGGCCCGGGAATCCAGTAAATTACCCTCAGTATGTTTAGAGTTTCGTAGTTATTTTGTGAGATTAATAACTCCCAGAATACAGTAAGAAAAGCTATTAATCTCCATACTATAACACAGTTAAGGTGCCGCTGTATACATTTCGGTTTATTTGTTGGGAATTGTTGCTGTCGTGTATCATTTCCGTTCCATTATGGGCTTGCTAAGCAACGGCCTTGCCGCAGTGGATGCACCGTTTCCCGTCAGATCACCGAAGCTAAACGCTGCCGGGCGTGGCTAGTACTTGGATGGGTGACCGTCCGGCCCGCCATGCGCTGTTGCCATTTTTTCGGGGTGCACTCAGCCCCGTGATGCCAATTGAGGAGCTACTTCACCGAATAGTAGCGGATCTGGTCAAAGAAAACCATCATAACGACCGGGAGAGCGGTGTGCTGACCACACGCCCCTCCTATCTGCATCTCAGGATGACACGGCGGTCGGATGGTCCCGATGGGTCACTTGTGGCCTGAAGACGGAGTGCTATTGCTATGGGCTTGCTACAGCTTTACCACAAATTTTTCCCTTAACTTCGTATAAAACGGTCACAGGTCCGCAAATATGACTCCTCACTGCAAGTTGCAGAGAGGTAGAATTTTGGAAAGAATAGGTGTAGTTTTACAAGAAGTTTTCGGTTAGCTTGCAAATGGGACTGAACATTTCATATTACTCTGAACATAAGTTAATATGTCGCCATTTTTTGTTGCTGGTTAAACGCCCTTATAGGGAAGGCTCGTTAGAAACTCTGAACTGATTCATTTGAACAGCGGCAAAGTAAAAAAAAACTGCTTGGAGCTGCTGTTAGAGACTTCCTGATGAGTCTTACAACCTTTTAAATTAGCGTCGTAAAGCCAACCTTGTACTTTTAGCATGTTCATTGGTGAGAATTTACAGGAGCGAAAGCTGTCCTTAGGAGCCTTTGAAACAAAAAAGACATCCCCTGATGTGGACCAGGACATCTGTGGGTCGCAATCAGTGTCATTGACACTTCGCTTTCTGCAGATGTGTACAACCAGCAGAATCTTAAAGTAAAAGCATTTCGGTCTCGGTTGGTACACATCTATTCACCAGCGTCACATATTGGTAAAGAACAGAGAACGGCGACGCCGCGGTAGAGGCGATGATTTGGAAACATAGCTATTTTTGAAAGATGCGGTTGAAATGAGAACTAAACTGTTACGTTCTCGCACACTTCATGTGTGCCTCGGACGGTTCGCTTTAGAGTTTATTTCCGCGTAATCTTCCTCGCGATCGCCGACGTAAACGAGCGTTCCGTCTGTTGACGGACAGCTCTGATGCACGTTCCGTTCTTGGCTGTGCTGTCTCGGTCGCAAACCATACGGTCGCGAGAGCTTGCGTGGCGTTCCCATAAGGCGAAGTCTGGGAAGAGCCCACGCACCTCGCCAGTGGCTTGGCGGACGTTACCGACGTCTGCGCTAGCAGTCCGCTGGTCACGTGCGGGCGATACACATCTTATCCTGTCAGGCATATCCCGCGATATGAAGAGCGGAAGGAGGAAACCCAAAGAGCGAACTTTCCGCGCGTTGTCACCGCTTCAGAATGTAAAATAGAAGCAGTTCACCTGAGCCCAGAAAAAGGTTTCCGCCTTGTTCACATTCTTGTTTTGTTTTTCCTGGTTTCTCAAAAGATTCTACGGCATAACCCCGCCACAGTTTCTACGTTCTTGTCATTCTTGGATTACATTTGTAGCTCATTGAGTTGACCGTCAGATTACAAACAGAAAGGCTTGAAAATTACTGCCGGCATTCGTGGCATAATTGTTCACTTTTAGTTTTTAATGAATCGCTGCACTATTGGAAGAACAGGAATGCTGAAATACCGCGGATTTCGTACCGTCTTGATGAAATTATTGTTTTTCCTTTTATTGTTTAGTGAATGAACACTGTTGTAGTCTTTATTTTGCGATGCCGCAAGTACTACTGTAGTAGGGTCGTTTCGTCGTTTTGAGGAAAAAATGTTTCTGTCGAAACATTTCCTGTAGCGTGGATCATTGACCTTTCCGCCCACCTTTCCGCCCACGCTGGTTTAGCGAGGTTTCAGCGGTTTCGCTAAATCGCTTACGGAAAATGCTGGCGAGGTTTCTTGAAAAAGGCTATAGCCTCCGTCCTCCCCATCTTTGTCCACCTGGTCTAGAACTCTTTACGGGTTTGATCTCAACGGGATGTGAAAAGCTGATGTCTTTTCGTGTTTGCCAAATATTTGTTCAGTTAATATCAGCGTCAGTCTCGTACTATTGCCGTTGGTCTCGTCCGTCTTTCACTGATCACAATCTGTTCAATCACCATGTTTTCGGCTTACGCGTCAAGACGTAGCACTATTTCTAACGTTTTCTTCTGATTCACTAACAAGGTACAAAAGTTAGTATAATCACGAAGAATTTATGTCAACATCTGAATAATGAGTACTGACTTGAGATCATTCAGCTTTCAAACGGACGTAAAGGAAGGGAGATTGTTAAATTTCCATCGATGACGAGATCATCAGAAATTCAGAACAAGCTCTGTTTGGAAAGATGAAGGAATCGCCAACGTCCTTTTCAAAAAGACCACTCTAGCATTTATTTGCCTTAAGCGATTTTGGTCAACCACAGAAAACGTAAATCTGCGTATCGGAACGGTAATTCAAGCCTTGCTCCTCCACTACTGAGTTGGGCTTATAGTATGGGCTAGGGTTTGAACATTACAATTATTACAGATACTCTACATGCGCCGTCTATAAACAACACACGGAGGTTGTCCGTACCTACTTTGCCACTGGTAACAAGTGAAGACAGGCAATTACAAAGTTTACCAGACGACAAGCATCACACGCCAACATGCCGTCGCAATTTGATACACATGCTGTCAGAGTGTAAGAGACCAAACGCTGTTGGCTTCCATAATAGATATTAATCCTCACTGGGAAACTCGTTCAGCAATACTTCGTACCCAGACACGATTAATTCTGAGTACCCCAAACGAATTAACTCTATTGAAATGAAATGAATGAATCTATGAGAATGAAATCAGTGTAGGTTCAAATGTTCAAATGTGTGTGAAATCTTATGGGACTTCATTGCTAAGGTCATCAGTCCCTAAGCGTACACACTACTTAACCTAAATTATCCTAAGGACAAACACGTACACCCATGCCCGAGGGAGGACTCGAACCTCCGCCGGGACCATCAGCACAGCCCATGACTGCAGCGCCTGAGACCGCTCGGCTCAGTGAAGGTGCAATGACATGAAATGTTACCAGTACAAACAGCTCGACGTGCGTAACCTGTAATGTAATAAATATGTAGTAACAAGCGACAATGTGTGCCGGGCCGGAAAGCGAATCCGAGTTCCATGCCTGATTCACACTTTCATAGTTATTTCTTTTTCTACTTACGATTTCCGAATGTTACTACCAGAGTTTCTTCCACGGTGTATGTGAAATAAATTAACTGCTCTGAAATTAAATGCATGAATCGATGGAGATATAATCAGTGAAGATGCATCGAAAATCATAGAGGGAAAATCAGTGCTCAAGTTTTGAGTGAGGTCTGGAGGCGTACTCAGGTTGCCTTATAGTTAAGGCGACTGCTCGTGATCAGCAGAAAATATAGGTTCGATTTCTCATTTTCAGCTGTCACTGTGATTTCACGTTTTGAAACGTTGTCCCGATACGAATTATTTTTCTGAGGGGCTGGTATTGATCGCCCTGTAAACAGCCCTGCTTGCCATAGTGAGAGTAGGTCCGACACATGTTTGCGCTTCTCCACTTGCTGTATATATTTTTCCAAAAACTTAGCCTGTTAAATGATGCTGTGGTTATAACGACGTGCCTGCTTGCTGCTGTGCATTCCATTGCTCGTTACTCTCCTCATTGCCGGCCGTTGTGGCCGAGCGGTTCTAGGCGCTACAGTCTGGACCCGCGCGACCGCTACGGTCGCAGGTTCGAATCCTGCCTCGGGCGTGGATGTGTGTGATGTCCTTAGGTTAGTTAGGTTTAAGTAGTAAGTTCTAGGGGACTGATGACCTTAGAAGTTAAGTCCCATAGTGCTCAGAGTCAACTCTCCTCATTTCTGTCACAGCCACGATTTTTTCGCCGGTTACCGTGTTGAATATCGATGTTGCCCGTCTGGAATGAAATCTGTTGAACATAATGTTGACTGAACTCCAAACACAGAGCCTCATGTTCCTGGGTTAGATAGTGTGGTATTCTTGAACTGACAGTTCTTCTGCCATAGAGACTCATTTATAATCATGGCCGATGATGGGGTTCTTCGAGATAAAATTAAGGGACATAGTTTTCAGTACTCGCTACAGACGATGCCGCACATTCATCCCACATTTCTTACAAATAATTACTCTTAGCTAAAACAGTTTTTTAAGAAAGTTGTTCTAATATTTTACGTAGTGTTGATAGATTCCAAGTATGCCTATTCTGTGAACCGCTCTGGAAGTGGCACGTGTTCTTCATCACGTGCAATACCACTTTTATTCGCATCGCTCTTACTTTGCCGCAGAGGAAGTCATGCCGGCCAGTAGGCTGAACGATGACGGACAGCCACAGCTCTTCAGGGAAGACGGAGCTCTGAGATTAACGTCCAGCTAACGGTCTCCAGTCACGAGTGCTTTTTTTGTTCTCGCTATATCGGTCCAATCTTTCATAACTGGATTTCACCTGATTAATACTAGTGTAATGAGGTACCTGTCCACAGGATTGAAGGGTCTATGAAAATAAAAGATAAAATGAAATCTCATTGTTAAGTATGAATATGCTATAGAAAACAACGTGTCAATTTCAGTAGAATTACACTCACAGCGTGCTCCTTAAGCGCAAAAGTTAATCTGGTTGGTCGACTTTGCTTAAACCGTTGCGAGAGATAACGATGTACAAATTAATGTTCCCCTGTTCCCATGTGGCTGCTGAGGGGTACTGGAACTATGTGAAAAGGTAAATGGTCATATTTCTTTTTGGCAGTAGTTGCTGTTAAAAGCGGGTATTGCTCTTCTTCATTCCCTTGCAATACACCCCGTCACTAGCTGTCTGCAGCTGGCATACTGAACATGGCTCTTCATTACCTTACTTTTCTTTTTCGTTCTTGTCACGCTGCGAAATTTCTTCCTGAATTTTATCGGCGTTATCCGTCTCTGCACTACCCTTATTTTCGTGTTCAGGTTCCTAAAGGGAGTCACTTTTCTGTCGATACACTTACGCGTACTCCATATTTTGCAGAGCGCTAAGGATCCATATTTTGCAGAGCGCTCAGGATCCGTGGCTCAGTGATGCCGGTTATGTCGAAGTTTTACAGCAACGCTTGTACCATCAGTAATTTTTTTATGCATCCAAAAATTTTGTGACCTGACATAATTTCAGGCTAAATCAATGAATTGTCGCATTGGAAAGATTGAGTTTTCTCTTCCTTTCAGCCCGTGTATTTATATGTATCTGCTAGTATAACTTTTGTTTACACATCAGTTCCGTTTGTTTGTTGCTATTTTTCTTCTTCGGATGATGTCTCACATTCTGAGCAAGGACGTAGTAAACTTAAATTTACTCCTATTTGATTTGTTGTGTTTCTTCAAAATTGTTCAAATGTGTGTGAATTGCTAAGGGACCGAACTGCTGAGGTCGTCGGTCCCTAGACTTACGCACTACTTAAACTAACTTATTCTAAGAACAACACACACCTATATCCGAGGGAGGACTCGAACCACCGGCGCGAGGGGCCGCGCAGTCCGTGACATGGCGCCTCAAACCACGCCGCCACTGCCCGGGGCTTGTGTTTCTTAAGCTGCATCTCCCTTAAGTTTAAATTTGAGCTAATTATTGTGCAGAATCAATATAGTTATTTATTTTTCAGTGCTATCATACACTTTAGACTTGTTCATGATAGCACCGTCCATTACTAACAAAAATATGGCGCTCGTTGACTTCGCTTTTGTTCTTCGGTTTGCATAAAGTGAATTTACTTAGTGGAAGGAGCTGAAATGGGAGAAATCTGACATCAAAAGGAATGCACACACACCCAGCCACACACACACACACACACACACACACACACACACACACACACACACATTTCTCTTCAGTACTAAATTGACGATTTCTTGATGTTTCGGAATGTGTCTTATCAACCGATCCCTTCTCTTTTACTCGATTTATGCAAGAAATTTCTTTCCTTCCAAGTTCTGTTCAGCGCCTTCTCATTAGTTACATGATCTACCCATAAAATCTTCAACATGCTTCTGAAGCACCACATTTCAAAAGCTTCTATTCTCTTCTTGTAATATGGTCCACATTTGACGTACGTATAAATGCAGACTGCAGACGAATACCTCCAGAAAAGAGTTCATAACGCTTAATCTACATTCAATCTTAACGAATTTCTTGCCATTGGTAGTCTATATTTTACACCCTCTTTACATCAGCTGTCATCGGTTATTTTGCTGCCTGAATATCAAAACTTATCTACTACTTTTAATGTCTCATTTCCTAATTTAATTCCCTCAGGATCGCCCGATTTTATTCGACTAAATTCCGTTGCCCTTGTCTTGCTTTTGTTGATATTCATCCTATATCTTACTGCAAAGACTCTGCCCTTTCCGTCCAACTGCACATTCCAGTCCTTCGTTGTCTAACAGAATTACGTTGTGATCGGCAAGTCTCAAAGCTTTTATTTCTTCTCCTTGAACTTTATTTAATTCTGCTTCATATTTTTCTTTGGTTTCCTGTGCTGTACATATTGAATAACATCGTGCAGAGGCAACAACCCTGTCTCACCACTGCATCCCTTTCATTCCCTCGGACTCCTATAACTGCCGCCTTGTTTCGGTACAAGTTGTATCTAGCCTTTGGATCTCTGTATTTTACCCCTGCTACCTTAAGAATTTCGAAGAGTGCATTCCAGTCAACATTGTCAAAAGCTTTCTCCGAGTCTACAAAAGCTATAAACGCAGGTTTGCCTTTTTTTAATACAACAGATAAAAGATAAAACGTAGGCCCAGTGTTGTAATATGTTTTCTTTGTGAGAGATAACTTTTTTTTTGGGATGGCCGGTAAAGTGCCGCGGCCTTCAGAAGAGGGCAGCAGCTGCGGTGTGGTGTGGACTGTGGTGTGGTGCAGCTGCGCGCGCCGCGCCTGCCCGTGGCCGGCCTTGTTATACAGGAAGCGCCGACACGACAGGACAGGACAGGACGCGGTGTGACGTGTCGGCTCGGCTCGCCTCGGCTCGCACATTTCTTGCAGCGGGTGACACACGCACTTGCAGCACGTGTTATCTGGGCCTGGGCGCGGCTGATGTCATGCCCCGGACAAGGGCGCCTCCCCCTCCTCCTCCTACGCCAGATAGCTGCGCCGGATAACAACCCTTCTATCCCGAGGCGTGCCACACGCCGCTATTGACCGAGTACTGCGCTCGCTTCCTGGTTCTACAATCTTCATCGTTGTCGCCTTCCGCTTATCCGCAAACTCGTTCCTGCTTCGAAATGGGCGTGTTCCGTCTAAATCTGTCAGCGTACTCTTTATCTTAACAGGAACTCACTAATGCGGTGTGTGTTTTTTCCTTTTTTCGGCTATAAAGAAACTTACTGCTTTAGTACGTCGCATTGTAGATCTTCCTATGACCGATAGATACGATATTTCTCAAGTGGGAGAGGGGGTTGGGGTTGGGTTGTTTGGGGGAAAGAGAGCGAGGTCATCGGTCTCATCGGATTAGGGAAGGACGGGGAAGAAAGTCAGCTGTGCCCTTTGGATGGAACCATCCCGGAATTTGCCTGGAGCGATTTAGGGAAATGACGGAAAACCTAAATTAGGATGGCCGGGTGCGGGATTCAACCGTCGTCATCCTGAATGCGAGTCCTGCGCGTTAACCACTGCGCCACTCAAGTGGGAGAAGTCCACGACAGTAAGTCAGTGCCGTATTGAACCCAGTTTTTTAGTTTTTAATATCTACATCTACACAGAAACTCCACAAGTCGCTGCACGGTGTATGGCGGAGAGAACGTCGTAACATCGCTAGTCATTCCCTTTCGTGTTCCACTCTCAAATGGAACGAGGGAGTAACGATCACCTGGATGCTTCTCTATTCGCGCAAGCTCATAGATTTGTGTCCTTACGACCCTTACGTTAGATAAATTTCAGTGATAGCACAATCTTCCTGTAGTTTGGCGGAAATGATAATTCTCCAAACTTCCGCAGCAGCGTTTCGCGAAAATATTGTCTTCTTTCGCGAAAGTATTACGGTTATAGGGACTCTCGTCCAACTACTCAAAAAATTTTAATATGTTTACATTTGTGACGTCATCAAGCCACACCTCTCCTCCTATCCTTCCTCTTCTCTCTCCTCCCCCCTCCCCCATAAATCTCTCCTCTCCTCTTCCCATCTCCAGCCCACTCCAGCCTATCACTGGGTAGTGTTAGAATGAAACAACCAGTCAAAATCCAAGCCCAGTAGTGCTAGTGAAAAAAAAAGGCAACGTCCCTTTTTCGTTGATGTAATTATTGTGACGTCACAAGCCAACTCCCTTTTTATGATGTCAACGAGAGATGAATGCGGAAAGTGTCAAAAATTAGCTTGGAGATTAAAAAAAAATAAAGGTAGCGGAAAGTAGTAAATTTAAAAAAATTTGCTTGCGCGCGCACACACATACACACACACACACACACACACACACACACACACACACACACACTAAATGAAGGATAGTGATAGAGATATCTACGTAAATGACGACCAGCATTCTCCATTGACCATAATTCCCTCCAGTGACCATAACTCTTCCCATCGACCGCCATTGTCCATCGGCCACCACTGTCCATCGGCCATAATTCTGTCACCTGATCGCAGACCGAACTCCGGTCCCTCACTGCTTCTTCAGCCGGCCGTTGTGACCGAGCGGTTCTAGGCGCTTCAATCTGGAACCGCGCTGCTGCTACGGTCGCAGGTTCGAATCCTGCCTCGGGCATGGATGTGTGTGATGTCCTTAGGTTAGTTAGGTTTAAATAGTTCTCAGAGACATTTGAACCATTTTTTTGTCGTCACTGTGCCTGTCCTACTCTAGTGTCTACACAGACTCGCCTTCAGATCTCTGGGGTAAAGAATATAGACTACACTGCCATACTGCTGAATCGAAAGACTTCCCTAGACTCAGTTCTGTTGCTCGTGGCAGAATGGTTTCTTTTTTTGAAAAGCAAGTGTATGGAATTCAGCATCAGATTTGTATACAGTGTTAACTTGTTGAATACAGTGAATATGGCGCTTTGAGTAAAAGGAGTTCACCTCCACTCCGTTACGCTGTAAGCTGAGCTGGTGTGGTATTTCTTTCATCAAACTGTTGAAATTTTAATAATAATATTCATTACTAATTGTACCTGACCTGCGTTGCAACGCTAGGGAAAGAAAGAAATGTATTTGGTTGTATAATCTGTTTATTGAAGTGCTTTTGGATGCACAGTATTTTTTGTTTTTCCGTTTGGTGCGTACACGAATAAGTCAGACGGTTTCTCGAAGCGTGAGCAAGCCACGTAACGTTCTCCGTGTGAGAAGCATGGATTTTCCAGATTTTTTCTACACACTTGTAGTTTGTTCGTGCGTTTTGTTGACGGTTACTGCAAGTGCAAGTCACACCGGGACCTGCAAACGTTTGAACTGGAACGGCATATCTACTAGAATCATTCGGATGCGTGGTAATACTACATCTTCTCCTTGGTCCCGTCTCAAAGCCGTGGTTTATTGATATTTCTGAGAAGAATGAGGCGCGCCACCCCAATTTTTAATATCAACACGTGCGGCGGCACGCCTGGAAAATCAAATCCAAGAATTCAGTCGTATAGTTTACAACTTCGTCTTAATTCATTACAGTATCGATGGACTTATAAGTTGTCGTCTCGCCTGATATTTTGAATTGAATACTGTAATTGATGGCATTGTCATCGCTGTTTTTAGATGCTAATATAGCGTTATCAGTGAGCCACGTATTAGAATGCAACGTTGTGTCGAAATTTCGAATCAATCGGTAAAGATACCTCCGAGATTTGCTATTAAGAACAAGCGAATTGAAAATGTAAATGTTTCTAATCGCAAATCCTGGGAAGTACTTGACCAATTTATCTAAAATCTTAACTCAACGTTGCATTGGAATACGCCCGTGGTTTTATATACTTTATTTTTGCCAGATGTGTTACGAATAGCTTTAACAGTAAAGAAGTAATAAACAAAACGTCATGCGGAACGCTGTAGTGTCACGCATTTCGATGTTTATGACGTCATATTTTCTGAATTATATTTCGTAGAGTGATGTAAATATGGCAGCACATTTAGCGATGTATGTGGATATTGTATGCAAAATAAAAGTCATGCCTGATGCAGCAGTTTTACGGCATATACACCGAAAATGCAGTAAGCGATACCTCTTCTTCATGCATCGTTTTGTGGGGGGTGTCAGCGAGTAAAATTTTCGTGAAGGTTTGAAATTATAAATTATGTTTAGTTTGTTGCCAATCGTTAAGCGTTCTCATCCTCAAATAGCAGATGGAAAGTCTGGGTATTTTCTCGCGGTGACATCCCATTGTTTATGACTTTTTTGTTTTTGAGCCTTCGTGGGCATACAGACAACAACTCACCAAAGTTTCATCGCAATCGGATGAATTGTGTTGGAACGCATAAAGGGGAAACATACAACGAAACATTAATTTTTATTTGTATAGATGATAATGAAATTTAGACGAAAGTAAATTATAATTTTTCTTTGTAGTATCTGTTGCTAGTGGCCCACGACAAGAATCGAAGTCTAAAATTTTGTGCTTTCTGTTTGTCTTAGAATGATCATCGTCAGGGAGATGATTAACCATGTGTCATTCTGAAGCAAATTACGGACAGATTGTGAAATAATGAATTTGTGTTTGTCGGCAACAAGTGTACGTGTGACTTTCACTTTCAGTTTGAGCGTTTTGTTTGTAGTTTATAAAGTCTTACGCATTTCTCCGTTCGTTCCTTTTCTGTACACGGTGGACATAATCATGTCAAGGAGAATTAATTCGTCTTCAGGTAGACAAGTCTTCCATACAATCAGTCAGTAGTATTCTTACTCATTTGTGCCGACTTGTGTGATTTGGGGAGCCACGTATTTGTGTCACACCTGTTTAAATATGTTCTGTCTGCCCAACTTACGTCCTGAGGGCGTCTTTCTACTCACAGGCGGTTGAGGACGCTTGTCGAGCGCTTGGAGGGAGCTTCCTTTTCCAGTAACAGGCTGTGACGCGGTTTGTTGGTTGCCTCTATAGAGAAGTGTTTCCCTCATTTATCAACAGGAAAACTCAAAAGCTTTTTAAGCCCACTAAGGTGGTAAATTGGAAAACGTGCGTAACGCAACTTAGGTTTCGATAAATATAGCACATTTAAGTAAGTAAACTCTATGTATCCGTATAGTAAGCGCGCATTTACTAGCTGAGCTCCTCATATGATTTAAATGCCACAGCAGCTTGATACGGCTATAGCTCGTCATTTGAAGCGATTGAGTTAAGGACACTGTGATTGTCTTTTGCGGGAATCCAAACTTAAAGTGCAACGAGTAGAATCTTGCGCACTACCTACTGGCGCTCCTTGTGTAGAATGCGTGCATAGTAATTGTTATCCCGAAGAGGAACTCGTGCAAAGTAGTCTAAAGTTATTGTGAAGTTATACGAATTCGAAAAATAATTCCCTAGCGTATAAGCCCTGAGTATGTGAACCTACAGGGTGGACCATTTGAATCCACAATGTGGAGGCCTTAAACGAGATTTACAATGTGCTTTTGAGGTTAAAGTGATTTTTTAAAGTGGGAACTCTGACATTTTATTCAAGGTTTGGAAAGGGCGGCATTTTCTGTATAATATGATCCATTGTTGAATGTCATGGCTAGTTAAATTGAGGTTAAATAAGTAAATATGTTTTAGTTATAATTGGGATTAGTCTAGAATAGGGGAGGGACACACCAAAATAACAAAATAAAATGTTAGATACAAACTGGAAGGGACATATCGAGGAAGGGGAGGCGTGGGGACTCATTAGACGACTTGTAAATCAATATCTTCGTTTTATTTATGGTTCTGTCTTGCAGATGTCACAATATTTATACGCTGTGATGTATTTATTTTTGACAATAAACAGGTTAAATAAAACTTAAACTTCAAATCTCTGTTTCCCCTTTCCAAATCTGACTTCACAAATAGGGTTTCCATGAAACAAAACTCCAACTTCGAATGAGCTTCGATAATTACCTCTGAAATCATGGTTATTGGTAATGATACGTGGCCCTTATGCCCGTTCCATTTTGGATCTAACATTGTATTTTGCTGTACCCCTCCTCAATTCCGCGTTAATCCCTACTAGAACTAAAAACGTATTTGCGTATTTGACCTTGACTGAACGTTGCCATGACCTTAAATAATGTATCATTCTGTACTTACAAGTTCGAGTCCTCCCTCGGGCATGGGTGTGTGTGTTTGTCCTTAGGATAATTTAGGTTAAGTAATGTGTAAGCTTAGGGACTGATGACCTTAGCAGTTAAGTCCCATAAGATTTCACACACATTTGAACATTTTTTTGTACTTAAAATTTGTTTGTGTTTTCAAATCTTAACTTTTACGTACAACATCTTGCTGTATCTCGTCTCCATCCTGATTTATTCCCCATTATTGGTTAAAATGGTCCACCCAGTATATTTATACAGGATTGTCGGAAGAAATCTGAAAATCTTACAAGGCTGTTGCATGGTAAGTTGTGCTGAGAAACAATTGTTAAGAAAAACGAAATCTATACGTTTCTCCGTTTCTGAGTTAATGAGCATTGAAGCTGATCAGTCATATCGCTGCGCGTGGAAATAAAAATGGCCTGCCAGAGATGGTGCAGCCAAACGTGTTCATCATTTGGCTTCCTAACGGAACCGCAACAAGGATCTAACGCAGTCTCGTTCGCCATCATCTACGCTATGAGAACAACCGACACTTAATGTATGTGGCGGAGCGCTTGAATTTACGCCCACAATGGCCTGATTACCTAACTAAAAAAATGGTTCAAATGGCTCTGAGCACTATGGGACTTAACATCTATGGTCATCAGTCCCCTAGAACTTATAACTACTTAAACCTAACTAACCTAAGGACATCACACAACACCCAGTCATCACGAGGCAGAGAAAATCACTGACCTCGCCGGGAATCGAACCCGGAAACCCGGGCGCGGGAAGCGAGAACGCTACCGCACGACCACGAGCTGCGGACAATTACCTAACTGCACTGCTAATTAAGTAGGAAACGGTGCAAAGTATCGAATATTTTTCTTAGCAATTATTCCTCGGTGCATCTTACCTGCAACACCATTACAAGCTTTTCAGACTGTCTCTGACCACCCTTTGCGAATCAATAACTTGTGTCATGGAAAATATGTGAAGTCTTTTTTAGTTTCGAGTAATATACCAGTGAACGAAATGAAACTGAAGTAGCACCTAGAAATCGCCACAAAACAAGCAATTTATTCGTACACGATTGATGGTGATGCAACTTCGAGCTGCAAAATATCGCTGGCCGCTGTGGCCGAGCAGTTCTAGGCGCTTCAGTCTGGAACCGCGTGACCGCTACGGTCGCAGGTTCGAATCCTGTCTCGGGCATGGATGTGTGTGATGTCCTTAGGTTAGTTAGGTTTAAGTAGTTCTAGGTTCTAGGGGACTGATGACCTCAGATGTTGAGTCCCATAGCGCTCAGAGCCATTTGAATCATTTTGCAAAATATCTTATTTGAGTCGGTGCATTTTGTCGAGGAACAATTTCACGTGTTACCAATAGGAGGCAACGGATTATTCGTAGCCTATTGATTTCTTGGAAATACTGATGATTTTGGTATTGAGTCATCTTAATGTGAATCTGTTTAATCATCTACACACCAAGACAAGAGACTCGGTAATGAAGAAACGATATATGCCGTGGAAGATGGTTCAAATGGCTCTGAGCACTATGGGACTTAACATCTGAGGTTATCAGTCCCCTACACTTAGAACTACTTAAACCTAACTAACCTAAGGACGTCACACACAGCCATGCCCGAGGCAGGATTCGAACCGGCGACCGCATCAGCAGCGCGGTTCCGGACTGAAGCGCCTAGAACTGCTCGGCCAAAGAGGCCAGCTGCCGTGGAAGAGGTTCTATAGCTCTCATATAATGTGTCATGACTCTACCTAGTTGACATCGGTACCCATGAGTGTCCCGGAGATACCAGATAAACATCGTACTTTATGTCCAGCCTTTTGCCTTCTAAGGCGCTCCAAATTCATTCGGAATTATAGCCGTCACCTACAGCGTACGCAAGCACAGTTCTAATACGACATACATTTAAACTGAAAGATATGGTTCAGGATGAATTTGGAACGTCAGCGCTTTACAGAATAAAAAACTGGTGTGTATCTAGTATCATTGGGATATTCATGTCAACAAGATACAGTCTTGTCATATTATATCAGAATACCGTACGACATGGCCTGTACTCACTCATGTACCCATTGCAACAAGGGTCGTTGACGATGTAGGTTCACACCGTAGGGTAAATTGTGGAACTTTATTTTGGACGAACGACTGATCGGCGTTGACGAATGCTACAAATCGCAGGTAGGCTGAACGTCAACAATCCACATCACGGAAGTTGCGGACGCTCTCGCAATGCCCCTTCCCTCTCCACACAGCCGGCACTGAATTCCGATAACACAGCGTCCAACCACACGAAGCTCAGAATACCCACAACTGTTCGTGGCGCAATTGGAAGTACATTTTGTTTGGCCTTTTTCTTTCCAAGAGTAAGCCAGACTGGAAATGTATCATCCAATGGGTGCACAGCAACTTGCTCGTGAGTTTCGCTTCAGTTAGTACCAGTGAACGTATAATTTTGGACTGCAAAGGGTTGACAAGCAAAGGGTTGGCAAGATTCTGCGCGAACACGATTCACTCGCGAAGCTTGTCTGTGAAAGCTGTTTCTGCTCCATGACAGCAACAAGAAATACTGATTATATGCCATTTATTTCCTCGTACTGGTATGAATGTCTGTGATATGCGTTCACCAGTATTAGTCATTTACACTTCGCCACGCGAATGCAATAGTTCGACGCGTCACGTAACGGGAGTGTTGCCAGGCTTTGTAGTGGCGGTCGGCGTGAAAGTCGAGCGCAGTATGGACGAGAGCGCTATTTTAACACATTTGATCGCGGTCAGATTGTGGCCGTCTGACGCCTAGGGTACTCCCCCCATCTGCAAAGTGATGGAGACACTCGGCTTTCCACGTTCCGTTCCGGATTACCGCAATGTGGGGAAGACCGCTGCTGCCAGAATCGAGTGATGTGTACATTGTGCTGATTACAGGAATTGCTCCGGATTCCTATAGCGAAAATATGGGCCACAGTGGAACGAATTACTCAGCAGTTCAGTTGTGGGCAAAAAAAAAAAAAAAAAAAAAGGCTCGTACGTTTACCTTACAGCATGTCACAGGGCGTAGGGATGAGCGCGGCTGGAGGAAAATAGACAGTGGAGCTCGAAGCATGGCAAAAAGTCACTTTAACTTGTGAATCATGGATGCACGCTTCCCGCAAGAGATGAGAATGTCGAAAACCACATGATGCAATGTATCCAACTCGGTAGCAGTGCTCTCTTCAGCCACGTGGTGGAGGTATTCAGTTATTCAGTTGTGAGAGGCATTTACATTAGGTAAACTGAGCTTTTGACATGTCTGGCATTGTCTAAGCAGTGAATGTGTGTGTGTGTGTGTGTGTGTGTGTGTGTGTGTGTGTGTGTGTGTGTGTGTGAGATGGTGGTGGTTAACAGTGGACAGTACTGCAGATAAGTCTTCTTACTACTCTCGTTAGATAGCTAAAGCAGGAAGAAAACAGTTCACAAAGCGAGTTTTAAGAAAGGTATGACAACGCTCGGCTGTAAAAACCTTCCTTTTTGCAATCCGAATTGCACTTGTGGGAGAATGTTATCGAACAGCACTCTTTGTCGTCACACGTCCTTATCGAATGAAATCCTGAGGGCAGAATTAGAGCGGCGAAGGAAACTAGTCAACCTTGTAGACAAGAAACTGCACACCTATTATGTAGTTCCTCCCATTGCGACTTGGAGCTCTTGCAACACTGTTTTATATTTTGTCCATTATAATTATCCGGACTATTATGCCGTGGTCGGTTGATGAATTCTGTGTCAATTCCCAACGTTTCGTCTCCGACTGCGGGAGACATCTTCAAGGGGGTCCGTAGTTCGATGGAAGGTCCAACACACTCACTAGCTCAGTCAGTAGCGAGCCAGTGTGTGTGTTGGACCTTCCATCGAGCTACGGACCCCCTTGAAGATGTCTCCCGCAGTCGGAGACGAAACGTTGGGAATTGACACAGAATTCATCAACCGACCACGGCATAACAGCCCGGATAATTATAATGGACATGATATTTCCGGCCGTGAAAGTCTACATTTTAGTATTAGTTTTATATTTATTTTATAAATATCTAAACATCTGAAATTTGGATGCATAATATATAATCTTTGTAGTCACACAAAATCGCTTCAGGTTTCTTAGCTTTTTCCGAGAAGCATCAGCATCATGATGTTTCAACATTTTTCGGAGCGACCGAGCGTGGTGGCTCTGTGGTAATACACTGGATTCGTGTTCAAGAGGTCGGTGGTTCACATCTACACCTACATGATTATTCTGTAGTTCACAGTTAATTGCCTGGCAGAAGGTTCATCGAATCACCTTCAAGCTATTTCGTTACCGTTCCACTCTTGAACAGCGCGGGAAAAAGGAACACACAAATCTTTCTGTGCGAGTTCCGATTTCTCTAATGTTACTATGATATCATTCCTCCATATGTAGGGGGGCGACAACAAATATTGTCACACTCTGAGGCGAGAGTTGGAGATGGAAATTTCGTGGGAAGATCCTGCTGCAACGAAAAACGCTTTTGTTTTAATGATTGCTACCCCAATTTACGTATCATATCAGTGGCGCTCTATCCCCTGTTTCGCGATGCTGCAGAACGAACTGCCCTTCTTTGAACTTTCACGATGTCGTCCGTCAATCCTGTCTGATGCAGATCCCACACCACACAGCAGTATTCAGAAGAGGACGTACAAGCGTAGTGTAGGGAGTCTCTTCAGTAAATCAGTTACGTTTTCTAAGTGTTCTGCGAATAAATTAGAGTCTTTGGTTTGCTTTCCACACAACATTGTCCATGTGTTTGTTCAAATTTAAGTTATTCGTAATTGCAATCTGTAAATATTGAATTGAATTTACAGCCTTTAGATTTGTGTGATTTATCGTGTAACCGAAATTTAGCGGATTCCTTGTGGGACTCATGTGATGACTGAGCACTTTTCATTATTTAGAGTCAATTGCCACTTTTCGCAGCATACAGATATCTTGTATAAATCGTTTTGCAATTCATCTTGCTCATCTGATTTAACAAGACGGTAAATGAGAGCATCATCCGCAAACAATGTAAGAGGGCTGCTCAGATTGTCTCCTAAATCGTTTATGTAGCTCAGGAACAGCTGAGGGCCTATAACAGAATGTTGGGGAACGCCAGATATTTTCTGTTTTACTCGATAACTTTCCGTCAGTCAGTACGAACTGTGACCTTTCTGACAGGAAATCCCTGTAGGTTTTTTTGTGGTTTCTGTAAATCACTTAATGCAGATAATGGAATGGCTCCTTTGAAAAGGACACGGCCGAATTGCTTCATTCTTCTCGTCATAGCAGAGCTCGTGTTCCGTCTCCAACGATGCAGACAGTCGACCATTTCTGTTACTGTCTATACTTCTCAACCAATGCAAGTTATAACCAAATCCTTTGGGATCAGAACGTGACGTCGTTGTTGTTGTGGTCTCCAGCGCGAAGATTGGTTTGATGCAGCTCTCCACACTAATCTGCCCTGTTGAACCTCTTGATTCTGCGCAACTAATGCAGCCTAAATCCATTTGAACCTGTGTAATATGTTCAAGATTTGGTTTCCATCCACAATTTTAAGCCCTCCGCCCCTCACTTCCTTCCAGTACCAAATTGGCGTTTCTTTGATGCCTCAGAATGTCTTATCAACGATCCTTTCTTTAACTTTACTTGTGCCTCAAATTTCTTTTTTCCCCGTTAGTACTTCCTCGTTAGTAACTGAATCTACCCATTTGATTTTCGACATTTTCTGTGGCACTGTATCTCAAAAACATCTAATCTCTTGTTGCCTGAACTGCTTAGCGTCCGTTTTTCTTTTCCATGGGCTGCACTCCATGCAAATACCTTCAGAAACATTCTGCCTCGGGCATGGATGTGTGTGATGTCCTTGGGTTAGTTAGGTTTAAGTAGTTCTAAGTTCTAGGGGACTGATTACCTCAGATGTTAAGTCCCATAATGCTCACAGCCATTTGAAGCCTTCAGAAACGACTTCTTAACATTTCGACCGTCTTTGGAGCCTCCTCTTCAGAATGACTAAACTCGAACCAGTCAAACACCCGGAAGGGTTTTATTCAGGTTGAGCGTTTCGTTGGCCGCTTTTTCCAGTAGATGTGCCGTTGGCTGCCAGCAGTATGGGCCTAGATATCCGCGACACCCTGCCAGCGCCTTGTTGATCCCGCCCTAGTTGGCGCAGGTGCTGTCCCTGTGAGCTCGGCTGTTGGCCCAGCCATTACAGCGGCCTGCAGTAATGCCAGACTCCGCTGTATATTATGGGGCTGCTGGCAGGTACGAAGGCCACTGCAGCCGCCGCGCCGGCCGCGTCATCATGCGCCGGCCACGTCATCATTGCCGTTGCGTAACGTTGGATGGAGTTGTTCGCCTCGATGTCGGGACGCAGAAATGAGGGCTGTAGGCCTCTCTCTATTAGCTACTGGTGCGAACAGTTTTATGTTCCGTGCTTTCTCTGTACTTGCCGTGTAGCAAGATATACCTACTTCATCGCTGAGACTTGTTTCGTGCGCCCTTAAACCTTCCACACTTGGGCGACCGAGCGTAGCAGACGGTCGCCAGGTCCTCCGATCTATCACTAGCTGTTCGCACTCCTGTGGGCAAATTGCTAATCGCACGCGACGAACCTGCCATGCGTGGCAATATGGCTAAGTGACTGCGTATCGTTTGTGTGGTTATTAAGTCGGACTGCGTGGTTCTGTTTCATTTCACTGTGCTCACCTGGACTAAGAAGTTCACATTAGAATTTATAATTACTCAGGGAGTTCAAATGGCTCTGAGCACTATGGGACTTAACTTTATATATATATATATATATATATATATATATATATATATATATATATATATATTGCTGGCCACCGTAAATGCAACACCAAGAAAGACAAGAGGTAGCACAACAAAATTTATTTTGTAGATAACATGTTGACCAAGTATCAAATGATTACGTTTACAGACGTCTGTGACATGTGGTTCCTGCCAGAATCAGTAGCCAGAGTAGCCGCCATTGTTGGAGATCACCGCTGCCACACGTCTCGGCACTGAGTCAAAGAGACGTTGGATGTGTTCCTGGGGTACAGCAGCCCAAGCAGCTTCCACACGTTGCCAAAGATCATCTGGTGTGGCAGCTGGGGATGTAATCTGGGTCACTCGTTGAGCAACCATGGACCACATGTTTTCTATCGGCGAAAGATCCGGAGAGCGAGCCAGCCAGGGAAGCAATTCAATCTGGTTATTGACGAAGAACCTTTGGACAATGCGTGCCACGTGTGGTCGCGCATTATCCTGTTGAAATATGGCTGTGGCCGAGCCCTGAAGGTAAGGAAGGACAACTGGCTGCAGCACCTCGGATTTGTAGCGCCGGCTATTTAAAGTACCGGCAATGCGTACTAGAGGCGTGCGAGAGTAATATCCAATACCGCCCCATACCATAATACCCGGTGCAAGACCAGTGTGGCGGTGCATAATGCAGCTGTCCAGCATCCTCTCTCCACGGTGTCTCCACACTCGAATCCGACCATCGTGGTGCTGCAGACAGAAGCGTGCCTCGTCAGTAAAGACAACGTCATTCCATTCTGCCGTCCATATCCGTCTGTCATCACACCATTGGCGACGGAGACGTCTGTGGTTCTGCGTCAATGGTAGACGAAGCAATGGACGTCTTGCGGACAGACCACTCTGCTGTAAACGGCGTCGAATGGTACGCGCAGACACTGGATGATGCGTTACAGACGCAATGTGCTGTGCTATGGTTCAGGATGTCACTGAGCGATCCGTCACTGCCATGCGCACAATTTGCCTATCAGCACGTGCAGTGGTGCACCGAGGTGAATGCGATCGACCACTTCGGTCCGTCGTACCCTCCTGCATCCAACGGTCACATATCCGCATTACAGTTGTTTGGTTTCGTCCAACACGACTAGCGATTTCTCTGTATGATAATCCACAATCTCGGTAAGCCACTATCCTTCCTCTGTCGAACTCGGATACTTGATCAAAAGATGTTCGCTGTTGTCTACGAGGCATAACTGATCGTCTTGTGAAACAACCACAAGGTAAACACACATGCCGAACGTACACTCGTCGAAATCGCCAAGCCTTAAATGGCGCTATTAGGTGGCGCCACAGGCGCGCGTGATGTGCGTCTGCGCTGAAATTCTAACCAGTTGCATATCTCGTCGCTGCAAACTCATGGTGTAAATTTCACTCGATTCGGATGCTTTCTTCAGGGTGTTGCATTTACGGTGGCCAGCAGTGTATATGAAGACAGTAACTGTTCTCGAAAGAACAGATTACTGTTGTTGACCGTGCGGCTTTTCCCTGGAATAAATGATGACTAACTGAAACCCTCAGCTGCCGACAGATGTTGTTGATATACCTCGATGTTCGGGGCACACATTTTCAACTGTCCACGTCGAGGTATATCAACAACACCTGTCGGCAGCTGAGGGTTTCAGTTAGTCATCATTTATTCCAGGGAAAAGCTGCACGGTCAACAACAGTAATCTGTTCTTTCGAGAACAGTTACTGTCTATATATATATATATATATATATATATATATATATATATATATATATATATATATATATATATACACAGGGTGTTACAAAAAGGTACGGCCAGACTTTCAGGAAACATTCCTCACACACAAATAAAGAAAAGATGTTATTGCACATGTGTCCGGAAACACTTAATTTCCATGTTAGAGCTCATTTTAGTTTCGTCGTCCACCCACGCTCAATGGAGCACGTTATCATGATTTCATACGGGATACTCTACCTGTGCTGCTAGAACATGTACCTTTACAAGTACGACACAACATGTGGTTCATGCACGATTGAGCTCCTGCGCATTTAAGTCGAAGTGTTCTTACGCTTCTCAACAACAGATTCGGTGACCGATGGATTGGTAGAGGCGGACCAATTCCATGGCCTCCACGCTCTCCTGACCTCAACCCTCTTGACTTTCATTTATGGGGGCATTTGAAAGCTCTTGTCTACGCAACCCCGGTACCAAATGTAGAGACTCTTCGCGCTCGTATTGTGGACGGCTGTGATACAATGCGTCATTCTCCAGGGCTGCATCAGCGCATCAGGGATTCCATGCGACGGAGGGTGGATGCATGTATCCTCGCTAACGGAGGACATTTTGAACATTTCCTGTAACAAAGTGTTTGAAGTCACGCTGGTACGTTCTGTTGCTGTGTGTTTCCATTGCATGATTAATGTGATTTGAAGAGAAGTAATAAAATGAGCTCTAACATGGAAAGTAAGCGTTTCCGGACACATGTCCACATAACATATTTTCTTTCTTTGTGTGTGAGGAATATTTCCTGAAAATTTGTCCGTGCCTTTTTGTAACACCCTGTATATATAGTTAAACGCTACCCAGCCATTGACCTTCGCCTGTGTGAATGCGCACAGGTTGCCCAAACTCTTACTGGAATCGCCAAAGCGTGCGCGAGTAATGAGTGAATGGGCAACTGTCTATAAGGTATAATACATATGTAGAATTGTGGACAGTTGGGAATGTGAGTCTCGCGGGGAGCGTGCAAGGGATAAGTCCCTGCAGTCGCGCTATTCATCTGTGTCCTCGGTGGCTCAGATGGATAGAGCGTCTGCCATGTAAGCAGGAGATCCCGGGTTCGAGAACCGGTCGGGGCACACATTTTCAACTGTCCACATCGAGGTATATCAACAACACCTGGCCATGTAAGCAGTAGATCCCGGGTTCGAGTCCCGGTCGGGGCACACATTTTCAACTGTCCACATCGAGGTATATCAACAACACCTGTCGGCAGCTGAGGGTTTCAGTTAGTCCTCATTTATTTCAGAAGAGTGTTCCTGGAGCCACTGTGTAGCAATTCTGGACGTGTGGCGTGTCGCATTGTCGTGCTGGAATTCCCTAAGTCCGTCGGAATGCGCAATGGACATGAATGAATGCAGGTGATCGGACAGGATGCTTACGTACGTGTCGCCTGTCAGAATCGCATACAGACGCATCAGGGGTCCCGTAACACTCCAGTTGCACACGCCCCACACTATTGAGAGCATCCACCAGCTTGAACAGTCCCCTGCTGACAGGCAAAGTCCATGGATTCATGAGGTTGTCTCCATACCCGTACATATCCATCCGCTCGATACAATGTGAAACGAGACTCGCCCGACAAAGCAACGTGTTTCCAGTCGTCGACAGTCCAATGTGGATGTTGACGGCCACAGACGAGGCATAAATCATTGAGTGCGCAGTCATCAAGGGTGTAAGAGTGTACCTTCGGCTCCGAAAGCCCATATCGATGACGTTTTTGTTGAATGGTTCGCATGCTGACACTTGGTGATGGCCCAGCATTGAAATCTGCAGAAATTTGTGAAAGAGTTGGACTTGTGTCACGTTGACCGATTTTCTTCAGTCGTCGTTGGTCCCGTTCTTGGTGGATCTTTTTCCGTGTGCAGCGATGTCGGAGATTTGATGTTTTACTGGTTCCTGATATTCACAGTACACTCGTGGTCGTACGGGAAAATCCCCACTTCATCGCTACCTCGGAGACACTGTGTCCCTTCGCTCGTGCGACGTTCAAACTCACTTAAATCTTGAAAACCTTCCACTTAGCAGCAGTAAGCGATCTAACAATTGCGCCAGACACCTTTTGTATTATACAGGCGTAGCCGACCGTAGTGCCGTATTCTGCCTGTTTACATATTTCTGTATTTGAATACGTATGCCTATACCAGTTTCTTTGGCGCTTCAGTGACTGACAGCTTGCGGCGTAGATATAGAAATTCATGAAAAGTTCGTAGCAGTAGTCACGTAACACGCGGTTCTATCTTCTGATTTTAAGTTACACAACTTTAAGTATTATTAAGTTTTTTGAAATTCTAAACACAGTAAGGAAATTTTAAGCCGGTGTTTCGACTGAAATATATGGGACATAGTTATTCTATAGCTAAATCCCTTCTCGTATCATGTAATCTAACTTTCCCTCGACCAATTTACAACAAGAATTATGTGAAACAGCAGTGTTGTTTTTGCTAACATTTCTATACATACATCGAGATTATAAAAGCATAGCGCGAATACTTGCAGGTAAACTTCATGACTATAAATAAAAAAGGAATTGACGACTTAGATTTATTTGCGAAATACACCCTGGAAAGATTCGCACAACACGCATGGTGAAGTTTTCTGTAACATTAGACATACTGAGAAAGGAATTTCAGAACAAGTCAAATCAATTTTAATTGCCGTTTACTGATTTTCTGGTTTTGGTAGCCATACGGAAATGCACTGCCATTGCTACTAAACACAGCAGTTCACTTGCCATAGCAGAATTTCACGACACAGTAGCGTTCGAAATACTGGTTGAAATTGCTTGGTAAATCGCTCGTCTGTGGTGTCCGCAACAGTCATCGTTTTAGTGTCGGGGAATATGTTACTAGTTTCATCAGTATTATTTCCGTATCAGAAGAGAATGGAAATTTTTACTGGAAAGTAGATTCATGTTGTGTCTCATTGTCTTGCGGTGATAACTACAGTTTTCAGGAGAAAACGTACATGTTATCTTCAAATGGTTCTAAGCACTATGGGACTTAACATCAGAGGTCACCAATCTCCTAGACTTAGAACTACTTAAACGTAACTAACCTAAGGACGTCACACACATCCATGGCCCAGGCAGGATTCGAACCTGTGACCGTAGCAGCAGCGCGGTTCCGGACTGAAGCGCCTAGAACTGCTCGGTCGCAACGGCCGGCACATGTTATCTGTCCCGGGTTCCCGGGTTCGATTCCCGGCGGGGTCAGGGATTTTCTCTGCCTCGTGATGGCTGGGTGTTGTGTGCTGTCCTTAGGTTAGTTAGGTTTAAGTAGTTCTAAGCTCTAGGGGACTTATGACCACAGCAGTTGAGTCCCATAGTGCTCAGAGCCATTTGAACCATGTTATCTGTAAGACTCTTACGATGTAACGGTGATATGAAGGAAAGCAGTAAGATAGTCATCTCACGCATTTACCTTCAGCGTTACTCGTTTCAAGCTGAAAAGTACAGCTTTTCTCTTAATCGTGAACTACTGAATTGATACCGATTCGAAGGATTTGTATTTAGAAATGCGACATCTCATATTTCAGGCTTGTATTCTACAATACCTGCAAAACCTTTTTGGAAGCTGAACGATGGTTTTCTTTCAGGAGCTTGTGATTCTTACATTTTGTGTTATGTGTGTGACAACTGGTAACAAGTAGACAACGAGAGATAACGAGTATTCGCTGGAGAGTACGCAGCGCGTTGTAGTTCTGAAAGAAAGGCATTTTCTTTATCATTATGTAGCTGCAGGTTTTCATCCACACCAGTTTTGTTTTAATTATTCACAATCTGTTCTCATTCAGGCTATTAAAGATGTCCAACATGTCGCCTAACAATCATGTTACCTTCATAAGGTGCCGTGGAAACTGTCAAAAGCTTATTGTAGGAAGTTACCTTGTCAAACCTTTTTTCTATCTGCAACCGGATAAGATTATGAAAATTTGATATCTCTGCACAGTCTTGTAGTCCACCCTTTTAATGTGTAAAATGGAGGCAGAGAGTGGGTTTATTTGTGTTGTTATTCAATTGATGTCCTATCCGTTGAATTTGTTTTCGCCCTTTCGGTTTGAATTTATGTAACGTTTTTGGTAATCATTTAAAATACCTACTATAGCCGAATTGCTGACGAAATATCGTAAGTTTTGCATGAAGCAAAGATCTGGAAGTAAATTGAGGTAACAGTATAAAATTATTAGTGTGGTATACATAGCGTTAATGAAGTGAAGTACGCACTGTTATTTCTTGAGATCCGTTGTGTACCCAGGACACTGCAGGAGAATCGCTATTCCTCCAGTTCCATGATATTCAACAGAGATTATGGACTCTCTGTTTCGTGAGCCATCCTGGTCTTCACCCATTAGTGAACAGAGTCGCCAGTGTTTAAACAAAGACGATATGATCGTTACTATTGTTTGTTGATGCCCAGTAGTCCATATGGCAATCCTACTGTAGCCTGCTGTCAGTAGTTTATCTTTGCATCTTTTGGTCATGTATTCTAAAATTACAGGTATTTTGTTAGTACCAGCGTAACATCGTGAGCAGCCTACGCGACTTCTGCGTATTTGCGGTTGGAACATCCAGTTTTCTGAAGGTGCCCGTGCGGTTGTCGTCCTTAGCCGCAGTTTCAAATTTAACGTGTATGGAGTTCCCGTATCGCCTGCTTTCGTTCAGTAAAACCTCTAACCGCAGGCTCTCAGGTATCGCGTCAGAAGTCTTTCTCTGGCATCGAAACGGGACTTACTGAGAGGGTCACGTGGATTTGAAATTTTAAATGAGTTTTTAAACGACGAACATAGCCGTGCTTCAGGCAGCATTGAACATACAAGTCTGCGATTATATTAATTAGTGAAGACGCACACGGGGAGGATTGTTGTTGCCTAGTTTAAAGCTGCAGATACCGTATAACAGAGTCGACGTAGAAAAAGCGTTAGACAGTGTAAAATGGTGCAAGATGGTCGTAAGTCTCGAGATGGTGCGTGGAAAATGTAGAGAAGAAAGGATAATACCCAATATGTATTAGATCTTATAGTTAAATATTTCCTTGACAGTCCTGGCAGTAATGATAATATGTAAGGGAAAAATGAATTGAAGTTTGTGTTGGGGAGGGCATTCACCTTAGATAGTTCGTGTAGCAGTGCTGAAAATCGTACTGCGGTGGTGTAATGGTTAGCATTTCTGCCTAGCAAGGAGACTCGGGTTCGAGTCCCGGCCGCAGAACAAATTTTAATTCATTTCATCTGCTTGGATCGTTATCGTAGATAATATAAAGAAACTTAAATGTCTCAGGGAAACATTTAATTATAAGATCTATAAGATCACCAATGGTACAAGGACGTCCCATTACGTCCAATGCTGAGGTGCTTGCCAATATCGGAGACCCCTGGCAGTAGTGACATCTGTAAGGGAAACACGAATTGAAGTTTGTGTTGGGGAAGGCACTCATCTTAGGTAGTTCGTGCAGCAATGTTGACCATCGTACTGCAGTGGTGTAATGGTTAGCATTTCTGCCTAGCAAACAAGAAGACACGGGTTCGAGTCCCGACCGCAGCACAAATTGTAATTCATTTCGTCTGCTTCGATCATTATCGTAAATATGTATTAGAGTGGATGATCAATAACGAAGTACTCGGAGTAAAAATAATGTAAGACAGGGATGAAGTATTTTATCCATAATATTCAATCTGTACATCGAAGAAGCAATGAGGGAAATAACAGGTACCTTGAGGAGTGGCTTTAAAATTCAGGGTGAAAGGATACCCATTATAAGCTTCATCCTCAGTTAAAGCTGCGAAGAATTACAGGTCATACTGAATGGAATGAACAGTCCACTAAGTACAGAATATGCGCTGAGAGGAAAGAAAACACCAAAACTGGTCACCACAAAGTAGACTAGGTTAAGGAACAGTACTGTCTTGGAAGCAAAATAACCTATGGCGGACGAAGCGGAGAGGACAAAAAATGCGTATTAGAACAGATGGTCCAAAAGAAGTCTACTAGTATCAAATATTGGCCCTTAATATGAGGAAGAAATTTCTGAGAGCATACTTCTGGAGCACAGAATTCAATGGAAGTGACTCGTGGACCGTCGGCAAATCGGAAAACAAGAGAATCGAAGCGTTTGACACGTGGTGCTATAGGAAGATGTTGAAAATTTTTTGGACTGATAAGAAATGATAAGGTTCTTCGCACAAGTGCCGAGGAGAGGAAAATGAAGAGGTAAATGAAATAAAAAAGAAAAAGGACAAGAGGGAGACACAGAATGATAGGAAACGTGATAAGACATCGGAGAAAAAGAGCGGTAGAGGATAAAAACTGTAGGTGAGAGATTGGTATACTGTGTATCCACAAATAATTAAGGCCGTTGGTTAGAAATGATGAAGATGAAGAGGTTGGCACAAGAGAGGGATTCACGGCAAGCCGTATCAAAAAGAAACACGCATCCGTGCACATGGAGGACAATTGGCGTTGCTTGAAAAGTTACTTTAGAGTATACTGAAATTGCTTGTGATTCGTTTAGAGAAGTAATTTGCAGCGTTTCTCTTGCGGGCTTTCAGATTTCAATATAATGTTGTCCTTGAAATTATGTAACATACGCGGCTAGTTTCCGTATAGCATATTCTTCGCGCAGTTCCACATGCAAAAAGCCTGGGGTAATATGTACGCGTGTAATGGGACATGAGACCACAGTGCTCTGGGACTATCACAAACGCGAGAGCTTTGATACATGCTATTCAGCCTTACAGTTGATGTGATGCAACCTGTTGCACATGCTGAAAACCATTCGTCTCAGCATGGTAGACAAATTCTTATCCTTGACAGCGACTATATACGCCAGATGGAAAATCATTATCGACTTCATTGAACCAGTGCAATAGAATCCGCTAGTAGCTCACTGGCAGGGCTAACAGCCACTGCATTTCGATACTACGAATACTGGAACGTTGTAATATATATTTTGGACTATGGAACCTTTCGTAATAATCTGGGCAACGACCATGAACATCGTTCTCATTTTTTTCTGTTCCATATTCTGCCGTTATGGATTATGTCTTTGTGTGTGTGTGTGTGTGTGTGTGTGTGTGTGTGTGTAAGACTATAGTACTAACACTACGTTCCAGACATTTAATTTCGTTGGTCTGTAAGTCCCGTCGGTCACGTATTTGTGCAAGGCTGAATTTCTTGCATATAACTGTGCACTTTACTTTCCTAGACAGACTCTTAGAAAATGTAGAATATACATTTTTTACACTTCTCTTCGCCCTGTGTGCAGTACACCTACGATTTTCAGTGGTGATCTCTAAACATTGAATATTACGTTGATAACATACACACACTTTTTAACGTAAAAGGACGAAGTTAGTATTTGTATTTGTATTTGTAAATCCACTTCTAAGCAAGAGACAGATATGATAATCAGTGTGTTTCTGTTCGATTGTTGTGTCTACAGAGTTGTTGTGTGAACTTGACCTGTAAATTCAAGGTTTCCTGGCCTCTCTAAAACAATGTGCGTATTTTGCTTCATACGAAGGCAGTGTGTAAATACTGGTATTGAAGTACAAACTAATAATAAAAGATTAATGAATATCCGATAGGAAAACTCCTTTTTAGCACATGACGTTTACGTAAATTGCTAAAGAACAACTGTAAATGTTATGAATGATAAATACGGCTGGTGCTGTGATATTAAATCTGTGTTTTTGTTTGATAAAAGGTACGAAGTGACTGGACAGTCTGAGTAGCGTATTATTATAACCACTTGCTTCGGAACAATACACGAGTAAAGACTAGATCGGAAACAAAATATGCAAGTTCTGGATGTAAGTTAGTGTTAACGTCGAAGTCAGTGTGTCGAAACAGAAGAATCGTCGTGATCTCCCAAGCATACCAACCGCCGTTTAGGAAGAGTACAAAAAACCTAATTCAGAAAACGGAATCTCATTCCATCCGGCCACGAGACCACTGCACTGTGCACAGTATGCAGCTGGTTACTGTCTGCTGCAGTAATGTCCGGTTCTTCACGACAAAATCACGAGGTCGTGAGAGACGGCCGACCTGTAATTGCAGAGGAGTAGGGAAAGGAATCAGCCTTGTCTTTTCCGTAAGAACCGTCCTGACTTTTGCCTTGACCGATCTGGGCAAGTCACTGTGCCGGGCCAGTCCAAACGGCTACTGGATTAGCCTGACGCAGCTGCAACGTTTCCGCTGCTGCCGAAAAAGGAATCACCGCGCGATACTTCACTTTATCAGACGGTGTGCACCATTTCGTTTTGGCTCCTCGTACCGGAAGAGCTGGTCATGTACCTGGAAAAAAAAGATAGGATTTTTTTTTTCGAGTTGGCGAACTTTATGACTACCCCGATTATTCCTGATTTTTTTTTTTTTTTTTGTTCTGGCAGATTGTATGCTTGGTCACTTATAGGAAGTGAAAAACGGGCAGTGTTTTTTGTACATTTCGTGTCATCAAAAAATAACTGTCATAGTTCGCACCTTTTAAGCTGAGTAATTCTAATGCGAGTGCTCCCTTCGTAGATACCTCAGACGTTAGAGTAGGTGGTTGTGATCCCCGTCATTGAGCCGCAGGCGACATTATGATAAGAGGCGCGGCATGCTCTGTGGAATGTGCCCTGCAGCGCTTAAGCGCTCCGAAGCACTGCCCCGCGTAATCCCCTGCGGTACTGGTCCCCCGATTGCCTGCAGTTATACCGCCAGCACTGCTTCCTTCTGTGCTACTGTGATCCTATCGCTAATCTCGCGAACTGTGTCTGCTTTAAGCACCGTCTTCCTGCTCGCCGTCCCTGTGGCTCACCAGTCTGGCGATTCTCCTGTAGGAGGGTAAAAGAACCTTAACCCCACGATCAGCGGCAGAGGACCATCCGATGCCGACCGGCCGCCGCGTCGTCCTCTGTCACATAACGTTACTCAGATGCAGTATGGAGAGTCAGGGTTCAGCACACCGCTCTCTCGGCCGTTGTTGGCTTTGCAGACCCTGAAGCCTCTACTTCTTATTCAAGTAGTCCTCTACTGTCATCATGAGGCTGAGTAGGTTCCTCCTCTGTCATCCGACCGCGGAAAAATACCTGGCAGTACATGGAATAGAACCCGGATACACGGCTTGTCAGTCAGACACGCTGACCACCAAGGCCGGTTCAAGAAAATTTCTCCACACAAGCGACATATTATTTGATGCTTTTACGCATTTTGCTCTTGTCATGTGTATAATAATCTACCTCTGTAACTGAATGGTACCGTTCACACTTTTTACTTGGTGAACTTGGGTTCGATTGCTGGTGACAACACAAATGTAAATTAATAGACCATTTACTGAAGAGGCCTCAAATGAAAATATTTCAGTAAAGGGTACTTTCCTTTGCGAACTCTTTCATGATGTTGCACTGACAAACAAATCAAGTACCGTGGGTGCTTGCGTGCGTGTTTGTGTGTGTGTGTAAAGGGATTTCTTAAGCTTAATAAATTTTAGCAATCATCAGAAGAAGGTTGGTCTCACGTTGCTGATCTTGAGAGGACCAAAAGTTTAACGGGAAATGTAGAGAAAGTTGAAGCTTGACTTTTTACGGATACGCAAAGCACTGACTGCGCTGGAAATCTCTAATTCCAATAAAAAACCAAAGTCCTTTCGTGGGCCGAACATTAAACCTTTGGATCTGTATCTCAGAGCTATCGTTACCAGTCCCACTTATTTTTAAAAATTTAAATATACAGTACTGGGCATTAAAATTGCTGCACCAAGAAGAAATGCAGATGATAAACGGGTATTCATTGGACACATATATTATAGTAAAACTGACATCTGATTACATTTTCATGCAATTTGGGTGCATAGATCCTGAGAAATCAGTACCCAGAACAACCACCTCTGGCCATAATAACGGCCTTGATACGCCTGGGCATTGAGTCAAACAGAGCTTGCATGGCGTGTACGGGTACAGCTGCCCATGCAGCTTCAACACGATACCACAGTTCATCAAGAGTAGTGCCTGGCGTATTGTGACGAGCCAGTTGCTCGGCCCCCATTGACGAGACGTTTTCAATTGGTGAGAGATCTGGAGAATGTCCTGGCCAGGGCAGCAGTCGAACATTTTCTGTATCCACAAAGGCCCGTACAGGACCTGCAACAGGCGGTCATGCATTATCCTGCTGAAATGTAGGGTTTCGCAGGGATCGAATGAAGGGTAGAGCCACGGGTCGTAACACATCTGAAATGTAACGTCCACTATTCAAAGTGCCGTCAATGCGAAAAAGAGGTGACAGAGACGTGTAACCAATGACACCCCATACCATCACGCCGAGTGATACGCCAGTATGGCGATGACGAATATACGCTTCCAATGTGCATTCACCGCGATGTCGCCAAACACGGACCTGGAATCATCCGCAAAAATGACGTTTTGCCATTCGTGCACCCAGGTTCGTCGTTGAGTACACCATCGCAGGGGCTCCTGTCTGTGATGCAGCGTCAAGGGTAACCGCAGCCATGGTCTCCGAGCTGATAGTCCATGTGGCTGCAAACGTCGTCGAACTGTTCGTGCAGATGGTTGTTGTCTTGCAAACGACCCCATCTGTTGACTCAGGGATCGAGACGTGGGTGCACGATCCGTTACAGCCATACGGATAAGATGCCTCTCATCTCGACTGCTAGTGATACGAGGCCGTTGGGATCCAGCACGACGTTCCGTATTACCCTCCTGAACCCACCGATTCCATATTCTGCTAACAGTCATTGGACCTCGACCAACACGAGCAGCAATGTCGCGATACGATAAACCGCAATCGCGATAGGCTACAATCAGACATTTATCAAAGTCGGAAACGTGATGGTACGCATTTCTTCTCCTTACACGAGGCATCACAACAACGTTTCACCAGGCAACGCCGGTCAACTGGTGTTTGTGGATGAGAAATCGGTTGGAAACTTTGCTCATGTCAGCACGTTGTAGGTGTCGCCACCGGCGCCAACCTTGTGTGAATGCTCTGAAAGGCTAATCATTTGCATATCACAGCATCTTCTTGCTGTCGGTTAAATTTCGCGTCTATAGCACGCCAGCTTCATGGTGTAGCAATTTTAATGGCCAGTAGTGTATATCCATAATTTAAAATAAATTAATTATCCTGTTTCGTGGTCCCCGTAACTTGTAACGATGATAATAATAATATAAAATTAAAGTAAAAAGGCACGTGTACAGACAGCGAAATGACATAGAATACAGTGACTTATGTGCACCTCGGAGTCTACGTCCGTCTCGGAGTCTTGGCTGGGATAGAGATGTATTGTGCTTACAGCTGCGGCGTGCGCGATCCTGGAACAGCTTTGCAACAGGTGTAATGGCTGAGGTGCGCGTCCACGCAGTCGTGGCGCGGCAGATGGCGATGACAGATCCTTGCTGCTGCTGCTGCTGCCGCTGCTGCCGCTGCTGCCTGTAGCCAGCTGCCTTTTGCGGCCTCCGTACTCCGTACCCGCGCAACCGCCGCCAGCCACAGGTCAATGTCCGCGCTGTCATTTGGATCGCCGCACATTTGCATTTCCTTTTGGAGTACAAAGCATGAGGTCACCAGAGGCGAAGCTTCAGTGCCGGCTGTTTACCGAAGGACACCTGCCGTTGCGAGAGAGGCTCGTATTTGAGGCAGGACTCAGTGCTCCAAACTAAGACAGCACGCAGGGCACGGCACAAGCGCACTTCCTTCAGCGTAGTTTTCCGGTCACCTGTGTTACTGTGAAACAGCCTGCAATCGAAGCAGGATGTTTGCCTTTCGCGGTCAACGCCCCGCCAGCTGAGCCTCTCGTGCCTCAAGCTTCAACATTCCAGTTTCTCTCTCGTACTCTGGCGAGCTTACAGATACTCTTCTGCCAAACCTAGCTTTCTCTTCGTCGGGTAAGGTGTTACAGAGATGTCACACTTCGCTTTTCTGCTTAGAAGTGGTCTGTTAATTTTAAACATCACGTTTCAGAATCTTCCAGTTTCTGGTACGACTGTGTTTTCACCGTCAGATCAGGTCTACGCAGTACTCTCATCGAGACATGGTTACATTACAGCCTCCTGTATTATAGACACCTGATCGACTCTGTTGGATTTCTTCACATACACCTGTTCCTTGTGGTTTCTTTGCTTCGACAGCATTGTGTAATCGTGCTTCCCAGACGGAGGAAATAGTTTTATTCCACGGTGGTTACTTCAGCATCATGTGTAGTCAGTTATTATTCTATTTTCTGTTCCTGTTCATTACTTTTGTTTTGGTTGCACCCAGTCCTTATTTTGTGTTCAGAAGGGTTCTGACTTCAGTCGAGTACTGTCAACTGCGAATCCTCTTAGTTTCATGTTTATTCCTAACGTTCGCTCAAAGTCGTCCACTTCTTCTTCCATACACATATCAAGCAACAGTTCCGATTTAAAATCAGGAGGAAGGATGACTGTGTCACGTAAGCTAATGACCATATATAATTCTTTTAAAATGAAAAAAAGTTAAATTGGTTCACGACTACTTTTCTCTCTCAGAAAATGCTTCTGTCATGTACTATTGTCCAGTTTTAGCTTCATATACTTCAGTAATCGATAACTAAGGCCATTTACCGATTATCAATTACAATATATCTTCACAGCACAGCAAAGTTAACTAAGACGCAACAAGAAGAGGAGAAAGTAAACAGCGATGCTATAAATAATGTTTTCCTCATTGTGGATGTGAAGAAATGTTATCCTTTAAACAATTTGTTGTGGTTTTCGACCATGTGGCAATCTGAATAATAATAATAATAATAATAATAATACACTTGACTGAATTTCATCAATTATGATGAGAAACCAAGGTACGATAATGTTCTAAAGTGATGTTCTTCGACAAATGTTCATTGCGTGTTTAGGAAGAATCGATTCCGTTTTGACGTGGTACTGTCGTAATACGAGTGGCCCCTATACGATATGCGTAACGGCTTCCCAGCGAAACTCCTGCAGTGTACTTGAAACAACCTTCGCAACATGTGGGCGGACCCAGGTTGTTTCGAGTACGTTGCAGAAATTTCGATGGGATGCTCTCACACATCCTCCATGCAGTTCCGATCTCTCCACATGTGACAACCGTACTTTTACGTATCTCATTCCGTCTGCCGCCACCAGCAGCCGAAATGGCGCTTTAAGCCTGAAGATGGTCCGAGGAAAGGGCCGAAAACCGGTTGGCAACAAATAAAAAATCTGAAAACGTGATCGAGACTTTTTTTATTGATTTTTAAAGTTTTATACCGATTGCTGTGCTTCAGTCAAGAATGATTTCTAAAATTTTAAGGTACTGTTTGTCGCTGAGAATATGGATAATTCTAAATATTTTCCACGGAAATCTGTTGCGGAAGACTGGCATATTTGGAGCAGACAATGTGTCCAGTATTTTTTTTTCCAGATTTCCGCCAACGTAGGCATCAAAGTGTCATACATGTTCCTTTCGGACCCTTCCCAGTTGCACCTAGCACTGCACGGTTGTATTTACCTGCTGCTATGGACACTGATCCCTTTGGCTCGAAGAGCATTGGAATATATAACGCTGATTACAACTTGTTTTAGACAACAGTCGGACACACGTCTGGGCATATAGAAAAGTAGAGGTTCCCTTGTGCATATTGGAACAGCCTGTACTGGTGTGCATCAGCGCTTTCTGCCGTTATTTCATGTGCAGCTATCTCCAGATTACCAGAGTTAATGCGGACCCACGACTGTACAGATAATCGGAAAACACGGGCAATCCAAAATACCCATATTTATACCGGAAACTGCTATTTACTGTATTTACAAAACATGATGCAGTTCACATTTGGAAGTCCACTGCATTATTTACGCGTTAATTCCCGGAAACTTACAACATAATTGCAAGGGCAGAACCACCAAATTTACCTCACGATGAAATAGAAAACAACAGAAAAATATTTCAGGGATGGTCTTCTGGTTGTAAAACTTGAGTGACATGAATAATGGTGTATTCCAAACGAAAATGTTGTTCCTAATTATAACAGAATACTTCTGCCTTTATTTTTTAAATCTCCCAACTTTGCACGGATAAACCGCAATCCGGATAATGAGCACACTATGAGTCCAGAGCTAGGGGTATATGCTTTTCCGGGAGGTTGTTTAATTTTGATAAAACCTCATGGCCATGGAAAGGTGCATTTACATAACTGCAAACATGCATAATATTACGATAGCCGTTTTATATGGGAAGAAATTGTTTAAATTACATGTCTCTGTAGATATGTGATTGCTGTAGGTAAAAACATAACGGGACAATGAAACAAGCAAATAATCCTAATAAACTTAGGTCTGGAAACCAGAGAAACGACTTTGTACGACTAAGCAGATAGAAGCCCTGAGGATCCAGACTGCCGATATTCACTCAAACACATTATAGTTGTTCGACGTGTCCCCAATTCATGTGTACACAGACTTCAGCATGTTTCCTCATCACGGCGTGCACGTTAAAAAATCCCAGGTGTGTTCGAAACGCATTGACAACTTTCCACAGTGCATTCGCGAAGGTCATCCACACTATCAACAGGGCTGGAATGCATCAAATCAAAAATCTGACTGCTTTAAATCGAGGGCCCTGGGAGGCAATGGTGTTTGCGAGCGAAACATTTAAATGTGTGTGAATTCCTAAGGGACCAAACTGCTGAGGTCCTCGGTCCCTTGACTTACACACTACTTAAACTAACCTACACTAAGAACAACGCATACACCGATGCCCAAAGGAGGACTCTTAACCTCCGGCGGAAGGGGCAGCGCATTCGCGACATGGCGTCTTAAACTACGCGGCCACTCCGCGCGGCTTTGCGAGCCACAACCGAAACACTATTTACCAGCACTTACGTATCCAGAATGATGACAAAGTCAAACGAGGGCAGTGTATCACTTTTGAATTTACGCCCCTGTTGCAATGTTTCGTACTAAACGTAGCATTAGACATTAACGGCGTTGTAACATTGGTATGACCGCACTTGTGCATACGTCGTATCGGGAAAACCGACTGTAAACAACAGCAATGGCCGCAGCACTTCGGATAAAGTGCGAAAGTAGTTATCTAACACACCATCTAAAACACCAATTTAAATTATTTGCAGTTCATCATCGAAATGGATATAATGAAATTATTTTCGAATCGTCGCAGATGTGACGCCATTTGGGGATAATAAATTAACTAGATGGGATTTGTTCGGATATTATCTCGGCTTTTTAATTCCCTCATTTTTATTTTTTAAGTTGATTAACGATTAACAAATCATCGGATTTGCAGAAAGACTTTACTACGTGATATATGACATACAGGTTGTTGTGTTTTTTTTTGTTTTTTTCTGTTTTTTTGTTTTTTTCCTTTCTTCGAAATCAGTTGTGATTTCCGACCTGGTGGTTTAGTAGGTTGGGACATCAGAGCGCATCTTAAATTTATTTGCACATTCTACTCTATATCATGCCAAACATTTTTGTATTTCATTATGCCACCATGTATCTTCGTCACGATGATCTTTACCAAACATAATCCTGTTGATGGTTCCGCTGTATTATGTAACCAGTCATTTTCTCTCATTAGCAACTGCTATCGCGTGTTTCACACATTTTCCTTAAACTGCACTACCGGAAGAAATGCAACACCCTCAAGGTGTGTATTAAATGGCACATGGGTCTAATATGTGGATTACATGAGGATTATAGTGTTCGTGACTTATTTGCGATGGTCATCGGCGATCAGAGGGCATTCAAGAGGCCTGTCTGTGCAACCTTTGTTTTTTTCTCTTCAGACAAAAACTCTGCTGAGTTTAGAGCCGAACAGTGCTTCCAACATTCATTTAGGACACAACCATGGCCTACCGCCGAGTACATACTCTGTTGAACAGCTTCAGCCATTTAAACGGGGTCACACTGTGGGCTTGCGGCGAGCCGGAAGGATGCTTCAAGTGATTGCTACATATGTTGGGCGCAGTGTATCGGTGGTGTTTGGCTGCTTTGAACAGGTCTCTGTGGAACATTCCCACGCCTGTAGACCAAGTTCTGGTCGTCCACGTAGTACAAACCCTTCTGTGAGCAGCGATGGCCCGCGGATCATCATCCAGGGACGAAATCCGGGCACATGGTGCGATTGTCGTGTCATCAGGAAGCGTTGGGAGTGTTCTGCTTGTAACACGACTAATAAAACGTGTGAATCTGGCCAGGCTAGCACTGACGCCACAACATCGCCGATCATGGCTACCCTGGTGACGCGATAGAGTCGACTGGAGAGTGGAATGGCGCTCTGTTCTCATCAGTGATGAGAGAAGAGTCTCTCTGTACGGTATTGCCTCACTTACAAGTGTATGGTGTACACTTGGCGAGGTGCCTATTCCAGAGTGCATTCGCCCACGACACACATGTCCCATTACAGCCTTCTTGGTGGTGATGCGGGTTGGGTGCACAAGTTAGAACATTTGCTGTTTCTGTTGGGTAAAGTAACAATTGCCCACTACACTGCTCAGGCTTTATCCCCCTGATGGGCCCATTTCGTCGATTGGAAGGTAAAGGGCTTTTTCCATAGGACAGAGCACGTCCACATATGTCAGGTGCGACGCGACGCGCTCGTGGTAGTGTCAACCACCACCTTGACCAGGAACATGTCCAGATCTCTCCCCAATTGAAGATATATAAGGACACGATGAAGCGGGAATTTACTCGTTGTGGAGGGCCTGCGAAGGCCAGTGCTGAAATGCAACAAAAGGCTCAAGTTGCTTAGGACGATATATCGCAGGGTTCATTCGCATAACTTGATCGTTTGTATGCGAGAAAACACGCCTGAGTTGCCGCCAGAGAGGCGTACACTGCGCAATGGTTCGACTCTCTGGGCACCGTTTACTGTGACGACACGTGTGTGTTCCGTTTGGCGTGAGTTTATGATATACATCTACGATGATGACCTACCTCTCACGTCAGTAGTTAATAAAAGGACATTGGCGTTGAGAGTTTTGCATTTTTGCAGGCGGTGTATAATTTTCAGTGTTCGGTATGGCACATTTTATGATTTGTGGCTGTAGATATAATGTACTGATTTTCTACATTTCCGATTCATATGTACACAGAAACTGGTACACCTGCCTAATGTCGCCCACGAGAGCTCTCAGAAATGCCGCAACACAACGTTGCGCGGACTCGACTTATGTCTGAAGTAGTGCTGGACGGAATTGACGCCCTGAATCCTGCAAGGTTGTCCATAAATCTGTAAAAGTACGAGGGGATAGAGATATCTTCTGAACAGCACGTTACAAGGCATCCCAGACATGCTCAATGGTGTCCATGTCGGAGGAGTTTGGTGGCCAGCGGAAGTGTTTGAAGTCAGAAGATTGTTCCTGGAGCCACTCTGTAGTAATTCCGGACGTGTAGGGTATCGCATGGTCCTGCTGGAGCCGGCCGCGGTGGTCTAGCGGTTGTAGGCGCTCAGTCCGGAACCGTGCGACTGCTACGGTCGCAGGTTCGAATCCTGCCTCTGGCATGGATGTGTGTAACGTCCTTAGGTTAGTTAGGTTTAAGTAGTTCTAAGTTCTAGGGGACTGATGACCACAGATGTTAAGTCCCATAGTGCTCAGAGCTATTTTTTTGTCCTGCTGGAATTGGCCACGTCCGTCAGAACGCACTATGGACATGAATAGATGCAAGTGATCAGACAATGTTTACGTACGTATCACTTGTCAAAGTAGTATCTAAACGTATCAGGGGTTCCCTATCACTCCAACTGCACGCGCCCCACACCCATTACAGAACCCCCAACAGCTTCAACAGCCCCCTGCTGACACGCAGGGTTCATGTATTCATGAGGTTGTCTAGTTCCCCGTACGCGTGCAACCGCTCGATACACTTTGACACGAGAGTCGTCCGACCAGGCAACATGTTCCCACTCATCAACAGTCCAATATCTGTGTTGACGGGCCCAGGCAAGGCGTAAAGGTTTGTGCCGTGCAGTTATCAAGGGTACACGAGTGAACCTTTGGCTCCAAAATTCCATATCGATGATGTTTCCTTGAATGGTTCGCACTCTCTGACACCTGTTAACGGCCCAGCATTGAAAGCTGCTGCAATTTGCGGAAGGGTTGCACTTCTATCACTTTGAACGATTCTCTTTAGCCGTGGTTGGTCTCGTTCTTGCAGGATGTTCGTCCGGCCGCAGCGATGTCGGAGATTTGATGTTTTACCGGCTTCCTGATATTAACAGTATGCTCGTGAAAAGGTCGGACGGAAAATTCCCCACTTCATCGCTGCTTCGAAGATGCTATATCACATCGCTCGTGCGCCAACTATAACACCGCGTTCAGATTTACTTAAATCTTGATAACCTGCCATTGTAGCAGCAGTAACCGATCTAACAACTGCGCGAGGGACTTGTAGTGTTATATAGGTGTTGCCGACCGCAGCGCCGTATTCTGTTTACATAACTCTGCATGTTTCTTTGGCGCTTCAGTGTATGACAGTGTCTGCTTTGGACGCCTGGTAAAATTTAATTGTGTGTGTGTGTGTGTGTGTGTGTAAGGCAGCAGCTGACGAGCCTCTTTGCTTGTTGCAGACGCGCTGCTGGCGGACCTGCAGAACACGACCCTGGGCGGCGCTCCTGCCCCCGGGCCCGGGCCTGCCCTCGGCCACGGCCACGGCCACGGCCACGGCGGCACGTACCCGGGCTCGCACGCCTCGGCCAGCCCCACGCCGCCCCCGCACTCCTCCGGCGGCTACGGCTCGCTCAGCGGCCGCGGCCACCACGTGCGCGAAACGGTCACCACCACCACGACTGAGTACCGGCCCGCCGCCGCGCCGCACCCGGAGCCGCCGCTCTCGGTAAGCACCAGCTCCATTCTATTTCCCGTCTGCTACTCGACAAAGCGAAATGTAGACCCGGCACAGTGAGAATTTGGGCACGTGTCTCCTATGAGAGTCAGCGAAAGAAAATCGCTGGCAACTGGCAGCGCTATTGCCAGCTTTCAACTGCAAAGCACAGTGGCCCGCAGGGGAAATCAGTAGTCATCTATAGAGCTACAACAAAGCTGAGGAGGTGCCATAGAGAGTATGGAAAATCGTGTTAAGTGACTGGTTGACGTAGTCTCGCTAAGATCCGTGCAACTGTCAGGGGTGTTCTTTCGCCGATTCTGCCATACACTATCTCAGCAGAAGTTCCAGATACATACTAGTGGACACTAATGTGCAGTGTGTGCATCCTTCGCCTTTACGACATATCAACTCTCCTCGGAACACCATCAGTGATGTGTCTGAGTGTATGTGGAGGAATGGCAACCCGTTTTTCCTCAACAGCTGAAACCAGAGAAGGTAGTGACGTCGGACGCTGGGGTCTCGAGAAAAGTCGACGCTCTAACTCATCCGCAGTGTGTTACATTGGGTTGAGGTCGGCACTCTGAACACGCCAGTCCGTTTCGGAATGTTATTGTTCACAAACCTCACAGATGCTGCTTTATGATACGATGCTTTGCATGCTGATACAATCAATCATCGTCTCCGAACAGTTCCTCTGTAGTCAGCAGTATGTGTTGATATCCTTCCACATTTACCATTTTCGTAACCCCGATAAGGGGACCAGTCCCTAACCACAAAAAACTCTATGACCACATACTCTATACTTCACTGTTGGTACTACACTTTCTTGCGCTATTCGCCAAACATCACTTGTGTCCAGTCACGCACTGTCCAGTGCCGTCGCTCTTGAACCGCTTCAAGTGTCGCTTATGAGGAACTGCTCGACCGTTGTACCCCATTTTGTTTGGCTCCCTAGGCACAGTCCTTGTGCTAGCTGGACTGCTGGTAGCACTTTGGAACTCTGGAGTCATTCCTTCCGCTGATTTCATCCGATATTCTACAACCACCCTCCGCAATGCTCCATGGTCCCTCTTCGCCAGTCTGGTCGTGGTTTAGCTATGGCTCTCCCTTCGCCTTTCCACAGTACAGTCACATCACTGAGAGTTGAATTGGCAGCTTTACAAGGGTTGAAATTTCGCTGATAGACTTCTTACTCGTGTGATACAAAATGACTGTCGAAGTCACTGAGCTCTGCTCACGGAATCACTGTGCTGTTACTGCTGCTCTGCTGACAACCACAGTACTGTCCGACTCCTTTTATACTGACGGGTCCGACTCTCGCTGCGTCTCGTGGTCAATTTCGCATTACGGGGGGATGCGCGGAGACCCTTGATCACATAGCGTTGGTGCAGTCGCGCTACATTTAGCTCGCAATGCATAGACTGAAAGTTGTATTGGAAAATAACTCTACATGCAACTGCGGCCTGTTGCTTTTAACGTCATTAACTTTATTGATGGTGACAAGGAGAAAGAAGCGGTAGCGCTGATGGAAAAGGTGATAGAATGTGCGAAAAAAGTGTTCAAAAATGGCTCAAACGGCTCTGAGTACTATGGGACTTAACTGCTAACGTCATCAGTCCCCAAGGTTACACGCTACGTAACCTAAATTATCCTAAGGACAATCACACACACACACACACACACACACACACACACACACACACACACACACACACACACACACACACACACACACACCCATGCCCGAGGGAGGACTCGAACCTCCGCCGCGACCAGCCTCTGCGATATTGTGAGCAATACAAGGAAGTACCAAATGTTTTATGGTTTACATAGGCCTGACCACAGCGTGATAGAACGCCACACCGAACTTCAAATCTAGCAGAGAGACCCTGAGAACAATTGTTTGCCAAAATAAACAACAAATTGTGTGTTTCAAAAAAGGTAAACTACATAAGAAAAAGGAAGTATCAGAAGTAAAGCAGCCTGTGGTTTGTTTAGGCAAAACATGGAGTCATACGTACTGTAAATAACTGCCGGCAGAATGATACTGTGGATGCAGAGAAAGGCGGTTGTCTGCACTACCTAGATGTTTCGGTTAGACTGAATAATAATGACTCGCTGTGGCATTCGGCGTATCAAAAGCCTCCTCATAGCAATTTGTATTTGCAGTCGCCGAATTGTCACCACTTGTCAAAAACTCTTGAGTGGGCTTGAAACACTTCCACACGAAGCTTACAAGGTCTCAGATCCGGATGTTCGCCTGAAGAGCTCGCCCACCTAAAGACAGTGTTCTGAGAAAATAGAAATTCTAGCCAGCAGATTAACATAACACTATCAGCTAAAACCAAAAACCAGGAAGTGGATAAAGAGCAGTGCACGCTGGCAAAATCTCTAGCTTTTCTTCCCTTTAGGGGACTGATGACCTCAGATGTTAAGTCCCGTAGTGCTTAGAGGCATTTGAACCATTTGATCTTCCCTTTGTTGGCAATATTTCATTCAAGATAGTCATAAACTCCGGAGATTTGAGGTTGAAGTGGTTTTTCTCCTACTATCTAAAATTTCATTCCTCCTGGGATCAGTGAAGGACGGTTTGTTCTTCCGGATGGCGGGAATTTACAAAATATATTTCCAGTGTCTTTTGGCTTACATAGGCCAAACCACACGCATCATGGTAGAACGCTGCATTGACATAAACGCTGCACTCGCTTTTTGCGACCAACCAATTCTCCTATGACTGAGAACTGCATCCTTTTTTTTCTTCTTTATTGTTATTTTGAAACCTGAAGTACAGGCAGGCCTGCAGCAGCGTACGACGCCGCTCTTTGGCCGCAGAGAAACACAGATATACAAATGAAGACATTTAGAGAAAAAACATGGTGGACATATAAACGGAGACAAACACTTTTTAAAATACAAGGTGCCGTTCACGGGCGTAGAGTCCAAGATAAAATTGTTCAAACACTTGGACACAGACAGAAACGAGAATTGTCACACGTGAACGTAGGTGCACAAAACGAATAACTCTGAACCACTTAAGCACAAAACGAATAACACTGAACCACTTAAGCACAAAACGACGGCACACACAGAACACGAGGCGTTGATCTTCGGCGCGCGAATGTTCACTAACCGTGTACCGTGTACCGTGTACGAGTCCGGGGACCTGCCAAGATAGGAGGAGTGAGGGTGGGAGGGAGAATAGATGCCATGGACAGGGGAGACAGGGGAAAGGGAGGAAGAGGGGGGGGAGCCCGTGGGAAGAGGGGTGAAGGGAGGGGACAGGGGAAAAGGAAAAGGAAAAGGAAGGGAGGGAGGGTGCCTAAAGGAAAGGACACAGGAAGTGGGGGGGGGAAGCATCAAAGTTGATAGGAGGGGTAGATGGAGGGGAGGAGGACATCATCAGGGAGGGGGAGCTGGCGGAAGCCACCTTGGGAGAGGGTAAGGAGGGTGGAGAGATGGAGACCGGGTGGGACGTGGGAATACAGGTGCAGCAGGAGGTGGGGGTGGGAGAGGATGGGTGAGACAAGCGGATGAGGAGGATCGAGTTTGCGGGAGGTGTACAGGATCCGTATCCTTTCAAGGAAAAGGAGGAGGTGGGGGAAGGGGGTGAAAAACTGCATCTTCGCCGGACATTTAATGATGATAAAACACTAATTTTGGCCAGGGGTAACATCATTTTCCGACTTCACTATTAAAGAATCGGTGGAAGTATGCATGCTGGAAAATCTGATGAACCATGATAGCGGCTACCTGTTGGACAATGCACCGAATCCCATTATTTCCACGATTTGCTCTAATCGAAGAACGTCAAGGGACTCCGATGATGGCAAGTAACAACAGTGTCAATTGAATTCCGCAGTTGTACCACCGATGGCGCTGCCCGCAAGATAGTGTGGTCCGTCTGCCACTACTATCTTAACGCACATACTGAATAAACACAGCACAGTAGTAAATTGCGGGAAGGGGGGAAGACTTAATCAGTCTTCGATTGCTCAACAGAAGATGACTGGCAGGCGCCCGGTCGAAACATTGTGGAATGTAGGTAACGACGACCGGCAGTAAGCCCGAAAATTGTTTTAATACAGTCCTACTGTCCGAGAAGTACCGTCGTAAAGAAGTGCGGCCATCGTTCAGTTGTTCTATCTGGGGCACTGGCATGGTAGCGTGTGACAGCATCGCACTGCTAAGAACTCTTGAAGTCTATCATTGCTACATACCTCACTGTTTCTCAAGCGTAAGCACCACTCTGATAGCACCCTATCCGGGATTAAGTTCGCTTTACCAGGTAATACTTGTCTCAGCAGGCATTTCCTGTGCAGTCTGTTTACGTTCGTGGTGCTTCTGTGTGGGCGCAAGATCTTTCACAACCAATGTCATTGCGCAATTTGGAGGTAGCGCGTCTGTTAGCGACTGTTGTGAAATGAATTTACGTTTCTCCAAGGGGTACATTAGAGTTGTCAGGTGCTACATTTATTTGTTAGCGTGTCTACCACAGAAACATGTGGAAAAATGCACAGTTATTCATACATACACACTACTTGTCAGAATGACACAAACCGTGTTTCAGTGGACCCAAAATTGCGGTGCTCCGTTTTTGTAATACGTTTTTAATAAGTCGCTTTCTTGTCAGTCTTTCTGTTCGGTAAAAAAATTTGCGATTGGTTTAAAACTAACTTCCTAATCAGCTATGACATGAAATGGATGGCAATGCAGTAGTGTGGCGGTGAGGACCACTTGCCTGTAATAGGCGAAGGGGTGTTGGTGAAAAAGGGATGACGATGAGCATAGCGCAAGATCTCTGCACGAAGGCTGTGCTTAACAGACTGGGTCACAGTAGCTACGAGCGCAGTGTGCGTATACGACCGCTACAGAAAGAGTCTGCGACAACTCATTGTATTTATACCAGTAGGTGCACCTCTGTAGCGGCGGCTTAAGCAGTTTCTGCCAAACTGGGCACACGTATTACTTGCAACCTGGAAAAAATTACTGTGATGCTAAGAAACCCCTTCCCCCCACCCCTAAGCAACCCTACGGTTGAAGGTGGGGGTAAAAATGGGTTATATGAAAGCACAATTCAGGGTCACCTGGAGCAGTTGCAATCAAATATGGCATATATGTGACTCGGTTTACTTCTGTTTTTATTAACGCGCTCTCTTGTCTGTCTCCTTCACTTTCCAGTACAAATTTTGCAAATGATTTTAAACCAACTTCCCGATGAGCTAGAAACTTTCAACGTGGCTCAGAACTGGATGACAATGTAATATTAACTCGCTTTGTTGTGTGCTGTGTGGCGGAGGGTACTTCATTTACGAGGGTCTTTTCCTGATGAGCTAGACTTGGAACTTTTAACATAGCTTACAACTGTATGGCAATGCAGTATTACGTGTGTACTACTGCCCGGCCGAGGCTGGCAGGAGCGGCATTTATATTCTCTTCGGCTAGAGGCCGCTCCTGTCGTGGTGTGCGGTCCTAGTCAGCGGGCTACTGGCTGGCGTCGTCTCACAGCCTTCTCTGCTCTTGCGTTCTTCATCTCCGTGCCGTCGCCTGTCGTTACGCCGGAACATAACTGTTCCATTTTTTTCGTCGAAATAGCACGTCAGTATGACACAAAATCAGCTATATCTTTTTGTTGGTCTGCAAGAAATAACCTGGTAGGTGTACGCTGAATATGGGGATTTGTGCTGCTGTGGGCTGCCGTTCGATGACGCACCGGCCGGAAATACCCGCGACTTTTAACAGGAAGTAGCGCCACCGAGGCAAGCGATCGTGATGTTTGGCCCCCCGATGGACAGAGGAGTAAACTTTTGGTACTCGACGTCTCATTTAGCAAAGGGTATCGCGTAGCCTGAGGACGAGTCTGCTATTAAACGTTCAGTCTGCAGGAGACTACCTGGGAAATGATGGACAGACTTAAAACTATGCCCTTGAATCGGCGACTATGTTGTCGTCCAGCACAAGTGTGCGAGCAGGGTTGCTGATGTTTCGTTCCGACAAAGACATAAAAGGCGAAACATATGATTCAACAGCGTTTCATGTTTGATATGACGTCCATGAAAGACTCCTTCAGAACCTACCCTACTTACCTCAGCCACTCGGCCTCAGCAAATCAGCGACATAATCTAGACCTAATTTGCGAATTTTCATCCCATTTCAATAACAGTTGTTTAAATCAATTCTGAATCAATTAGAAGTCGTTTTGAGGAAATCAAGTTCCATCCTTTTTTATTGAAGATCTATTTTTACTTTTGTTTCGCGCTTTTCACGCAAAGCATGTCTTGGGAAGGAGCAGGAAAGGGGTGGGATGGGGAGCGGGGAAATCAGTTTTCGCATGCTACCGCTAGATTTACCGATGTAGGTCTGTCAATTCGGCGAAGAGATAAAGTAGGTTACAGGACCGGCGAATGGCAGCTGTATCAGAGGCAAGTTTCAAATTTTTATGTGAAATATTAAGTTTTATACTATTTTAAGTAATCAGACTTTCACCTATTTTAATATAAAACTTACATGCTCTATGAGAGTTGCTATAGCCTTATGACGAAGGACAGAACGTGTGCACTTGCCCTGAATGTTGGTACCCGTGCAGCCACTTGCGCAATCTCAGATACGGAGTTGCGTGCTGTTTCCTTTTTGCGTTTCCTGAAATCGGTGCCCTGGGGTGTACTTCACCTGAGCCATGCGGTCAAGTAACTTCCTTGGTATGCTTTTTTCCACCGTTTATTTTCTAACCGTCGCAGAGCTTCGCAAACTTGATCAAATAACATATTGAAAGTCATTGGTTACTTCGATCTCCATCTCTGCGGCTGCCACGTAACTTTTCATATGTGTAATATTTATGCCTCTCGCATTATGATGTGTGACATCTTCGAGTTCAAACATTTGGTGTCCATAACTCCTGTTCATCTGAGCCGACCGATGTGGCCGAGCGGTTCTGGGCGGTTCAGTCTGGAACCGCGCGACCGCTACAGTCGCAGGTTCGAATCCTGCCTCGGGCATGGATGTGTGTGATGTTCTTAGGTTAGTTAGGTTTAAGTAGTTGTAAGTTCTAGGGGACTGATGACCTCAGCTGTTAAGTCCCACAGTACTCAGAGCCATTTGAACCTGATCATCTGAAAGAGAAAAACCGTTGAAGCCGTGGATAAACATTTGTACTGCAGATAAACAACTGCAGTGCACGTGATTAAAAGTGAAGTAAAGAACCGAGCAAAACAATTTGTAAAAAGTGGGGATATGGTAGAACACGCTAACACTATTAACGAGATAAGAACGTAGGAAAAGACTGACATCGGTGATGAGGGCGATGATTTTTTTTTTCCGAGCTGTGATAGTTACAGTTTGAATGCATTTCTTCCTATCGTACTAATTTTCTAAACCCCGATCTGGGCTACATAGCATTAAGATGGAAACGAGAAAATTATTACAAAAGTGCCCCGATAGCTGGTTTCTGTGTCACTAAAGAAAACAAGGAATGCGTTGTTATAAGGAAAATAGCTTACGCCAAACAGATAATCCATTTTTTGTAGACAATTTCATCTTCTCTCAGCTGTTTGTTTTAAATGTTTTACAAGTCCTTTCAGCAACTAGAATTGAGATGAAATAGAAAGTAATGGAAGCTTAGCGATTGTTAACAGGGCAGTCTTCAGCTTTTCGAATTTTCTGAGAAAAAGATCGCTCCCTTCAAACTTAAAAACTTACCTCCTATCAGCCAGCCATTGTACCAGCGTTATTAACTTTCAAAAACTGATGTAAAGAAAAACTGCTTATATTTAAAATAAAATAATAACAGAAGCTTTTTGGACCCTTTATGAATGAGTGTCCATTATAATAGTGAATGAGAACAAACGAAGAACTGTTGATAGTGTACAAACATTGCAGTGTTTGTGTATCCCGCGCCTTCTGTTATCCTTGTGGAAGCTTGAGAACGTGTTCGAAGTGTTTGCGAATCGTGTAACTGAGGCGTGACGTGATTGCCAGCCCAGTATTCACCTAGTTGGGTGTGGGAAACAGCCTAAAAACCACGTCGAGGCTGGCAGGCACACCGGCTCTCATTGTTAATCCCCCGGCACGCTTTCTCGAATCCCGGAAGCGGCGTGCTAACGCGCGCTGCTATCGGGGCCAGTCGTCGTCATCATCATCATCATCATCATCATCGGATGATATCAAACTAAATTCTGTGGCGCTGTCATCCAATAGGACACAGGCGTGCTGACCGACTGCTGCGTCGTTCTCTGTGTCACTGGACGGGCCGAGCGGTCAGCATACTGCCGCTCATTCCTGGTGGTCGATGTGGGCTTTCGAAATCTGAGCCTTCATGTAGCTTCTCAGCTGTCTTCAAGCGGTGAGGGAATCCTGTTCCATTCCTCGTACGAAAGAAAAAGACCTTTCTGATACCGAGAGTTAGATACTGTGTTCCCTATGGCAGTCACTCATTCCGACTGAAGACCCACGGACACGGATTCAGATGATAATAAATCCAGGAAGTTTCATATGCTTATTTCCAATACTTCTAACGAACCATTGTAAGTGCCAAGAAAGCGAAGTGTCATATCTCCCGTGTGCGTTGTTTGATGCGGCTACGATAAGGAACAATAATAATTTTAAAAAAATGCAATGTGAATGATCATCGATTCTTTCAAGTTACCATTTTTCTTTAACACTTACATGGACCAAAAATATAGTAAATTAAAGAGACTGGCAATCACTCAGAACTTACCGGATGGTTGGAATTAAAGTGCAGGTATTAACGGTGGTCGAGTGTGGCTGTAATTATCGTATGGCAGCGAAACTTGTTAGATACGCTAATGCCTAAATGCTGAACCGACTTACCTTGGAAAAAAATTGGTTCCAGATTTGGCCACCAGGTGCAAATACGGCGCTGTAGAAAGTTTGTATGCCGGTATGACACTCGTGCTGTTCTTTGACAAGCCATAACGTGAGAGAGCAGTATTATATATCGAAGAGAGGGGTCGTTCACTGTTAGTAAAGCTGTTTTATGTGATCGACGGCAATTAAAGCGCTGCATTAAGAGAGTATGGCAGACTGAAAGATCTGAGGAGAGACCCGATGTCATTAAATGGTTTAAAGTTGATGATAATGAAATTCGAAAACATGGTGAGCTTGGTGTGGCACTTGGAAGGGGAAGGCGTCCTACCCCGTTGGCAGTTATTGACGATGTTGCTGTTGCTGTAACTAACGATGCATCACGCGCCCCAGGTGCCCGTGGAGTGTCATGAAAACTGTCCAGTCTGTTTTACACTGGTACCCATACAAGATCCAGACTATGGAGCAACTGAAACCTCATGATCCGCAGCAACGTTCTGAACTTGCTCTTCGGTTTCTGACACTGATCGAAGTTGATGACATGTGCCCGAGCAATATTCTACGGAGTGACGAGGTACATTTTACACTACAGGACACAGTGAATACACATAACTGCCGAATTTCGGGTACCATTAAAATGCGTGTTGTGCACGAAGAGCCACTGCACTCGCCGTGCATGAGTTGTGGCTTGGATTCACGAGCATCTCGTTTTCTCTGTTCACTCTTCTTTGAAGAGAATACCCCCAGGGGGTTGTCAGGTGTACCGTGACGTTATCGAGACCGCCTTGCACGGCATGTGATTGCTGCTTTGGAGCAGCGCAATTTGAAAGATCTGCTTTATGCAGCCTTACACGAACGTGGTATCTCCAGAGGTTTTCCAGATGCATGGCCTGCAAGATCGCTTGATCTCAGTGCATGTTACTCTGGGAATATCTAAAAGAAAACTTATACGAGGGACACGTTCGGTGTCTATCTGATCTGAAGGCCAGTGTACAGGATTACGTTCCTCAGGTTCTACCTGAACTGCTGCGGGCATCTATTGATCACGGCGTTTTACGGATGCAGCATCTCGTAGACGTCTCCAGTGCTCACATTGAACAATTTGTGTATGTGGCTATTAATAATAAAGTCAACATTATACCCTTTTAACATGTTTGACTTTTTCTGCCTACATCCCGCTCCTAATCCATTACATATGGAAACATTTCGACACGTCTTTCTTGCATTCACAGCGCCAAATTTACCCCTGGTGGCCAAAACTGGAATACAATATTTTCCAGGGTAAATCAGTAATTAAAGAGACAAATTGGTGTAAGAAAAGATCTATATCTTTACAAAATGAGGCTTTTATTACTTCTCAACATAATTCCCACCGATATCAATATACTTATTCCAACGATGAACTAGTTTTTTAATACAGGACGCAAAGTAGTCTTTGTCTTGTTGTTTGATCCACTTTCCTCTTTGTTACTGAACTGTTTTCCACGTCTTGCAGTGGACCAGACAAATGAAAATCTGAGGGAGCTAAATCTGAAGTGTAGTGGTTTCTTCGGTCAGCTGAGCGGTGTGAAGGGGGACGAACATTGTCGTGTAGTAGTACACGCTGTTTTTTATGTCCCCGACGTTTTTCTCTCGTTGCTGGATTTACGTTGTTCAATAGCATGTCGTAGGCACTGTTTACTGTACGCCGATCATCCAAATAATCACAAAAGACGACATCTCGGGCATCACAAACGACATGTCACTGAGGTTCGACCGTTTTTGATCTGTTCTACCCACTTATTAACGTCTCCGCGTTTCGTACAACTTTCACCGTAGTGCAAAATGATTCAACAAAAGATTTTAGCCCGTTTTTCACCTTCATAAAGGAAACAACGAATCACTGAATGTTATCCAACTAATGTGAGAATGAATGAGGTTATAAACAAAACAAGTTTTATCCGTCATCTGTTCTGAGCTCATTCCAGTGATGCCAACCTAAGGTTATGAAAGTACAGAACTACTCCTACAAACTATTTCATTTCTACATCAATTTGTCTAATTATTAAATGTCCCTCGTAGTTCCTCATACAGACACTTTACAGCGTTCGTGACTCTGGAGTAATAATTTACGTACAGGCTTCAAAAAGCAAATTTCCGCCTCCTACGCTAAAGAACTGTCAGCTACAACTGCGCCAAGCGTACTACACTGCCAATTAAATCTTCTTGTAAAAATTACCAAATCCGTAAGCACTGCCGCTCAAGCTGAGGCTTCGCAGCACCCATTGCTAACATTTGACTGTACGACGCCGATAGAGGCAGGCTAGCTTTCGCCCATACGGATTTCCGTCGCCCAGATATCGGTGCCAAGTCCTGCTTTCTCTGTCCACCGAAGAGTTTGAAGATGGAAGCCGCTGCTGCTTCGTTGGCCCATATTGGTGCACGACTGCTGGCTGACCCAGTTGCTCTTCCCTGGCTGTGGCGGTCCGGATGGTAGACGACTACACGACAATTCATCGCATAGTGCTTCCCTCTGCATTCGCGTGCCCATCACTGGACGAATAATTGTCAGTCTTGGTATGGACATTTTATCGCTCGTACGTTTTCTACACAGTCCTTAAGTGCCCGATGCGCTGGAGCAGCTCAACGAGTAGATTCAGTGCTGATAACAGATACAACAAGTGTCATGTGGCATTTGAGAGTGTGCCACTTTCGATTTTTAACAACTTTAGAACGCTGTTTTCAGTATCAAAAGTCCATGATAATTCATGCTGCATTTCTCTGCGTCAGCGTGTCTTGTTATGAACACGTTCATTGTAATCATTCTCGTTTCAGCACCGTCTGATTCCTCGTGCGCTACTAGCTGACGTATGTCTGCAGACAGTTTTTCAGAGCGTTGAGTTTATGTGATTCGTCTATTTCATATCCCACGCAGTACTGCTCGTAGATTTTAACCCATCATGGACGATTTCAGAACAGTTACTTCTGGCATTAGCAGTTGGCGCATGTTTTCATTCGACGTCATACCTGGTATCATTATCTTTCCGCAACGTGGTGTCAGACAAAAAGATAAGAGTTTTAGGATACGGTTAATAATGTGTGCGAAATAATTGTCTGTGAGCTGTAGTAGTCATTCGTACCTTGCTAAACGTGCTAAAAGCATGAAGACATAATACATCGTTTAGTGACATACGTTTTATCACAGTGAAATCCACATCTGCATCCATGCTCTATTACAACCACTGTGAAGTGCATGGCAGGGGGTAGTTCTCATTCTACCAGTTCTTTCCGTTCCAGTCACATATACAGGGTGAGTCACCTAACATTACCGCTGGATATATTTCGTAAACCACATCAAATACTGACGAATCGATTCCACAGACCGAACATGAGGAGAGGGGCTAGTGTAATTGGTTAATACAAACCATAAAAAAGTGCACGGAAGCATGTTCTTTAACACAAACCTACGTTTTTTTTTAAATGGAACCCCGTTAGTTTTGTTAGCACATCTGAACATATAAACAAATACGTAATCAGTGCCGTTTGTTGCATTGTAAAACGTTAATTACATCCGGAGATATTGTAACCTAAAGTTGACGCTTGAGTACCACTCCTCCGCTGTTCGATCGTGTGTATCGGATAGCACCGAATTACATAGGAATCCAAAGGGAACGGTGATGGACCTTAGGTACAGAAGAGACTGGAACAGCACATTACGTCCACATGCTAACATCTTTTTATTGGTCTTTTTCACTGACGCACATGTACATTACCATGAGGGGTGAGGTACACGTACACACGTGGTTTCCGTTTTCAATTACGGAGTGGAATAGAGTGTGTCCCGACATGTCAGGCCAATAGATGTTCAATGTGATGGCCATCACTTGCTGCACATAATTGCAATCTCTGGCGTAATGAAAGTCGTAGGCGCCGCAGTACATCTGGTGTAATGTCGCCGCAGGTTGCCACAATACGTTGTTTCATATCCTCTGGGGTTGTAGGCACATCACGGTACACATTCTCCTTTAACGTACCCCACAGAAAGAAGTCCAGAGGTGTAACATCAGGAGAACGGGCTGGCCAATTTATGCGTCCTCCACGTCCTATGAAACGCCCGTCGAACATCCTGTCAAGGGTCAGCCTAGTGTTAATTGCGGAATGTGCAGGTGCACCACCATGCTGATACCACATACGTCGACGCGTTTCTTGTGGGACACACTCTATTCCACTCCGTAATTGAAAACGGAAACCACGTGTGTACGTGTACCTCACCCCTCATGGTAATGTACATGTGCGTCAGTGAAAAAGACCAATAAAAAGATGTTAGCATGTGGACGTAATGTGCTGTTCCAGTCTCATCTGAACCTAAGGTCCATCATCGCTCCCTTTGGATCCCTACGTAATTCGGTGCTCTCCGATACACACGATTGAACAGCGGAAGAGTGGTACTCAAGCGTCAACTTTAGGTTACAATATCTCCGGATGTAATTAACATTTTACAATGCAACAAACGGCACTGATTACGTATTTGTTTATATGTTCAGATGTGCTAACAAAACTAACGGGTTTCCATTAAAAAAACGTAGGTTTGTGTTAAAAAACATACTTCCGTGCATTTTTTTATGGTTTGTATTAACCAATTACACTAGCCCCTCTCCTCACGTTCGGTCTGTGGAATCGATTCGTCAGTATTTGATGTGGTTTACGAAATATATCCAGCGGTAACGTTAGGTGACTCACCCTGTAGAGCGAGGGGGCGATGACTGTTTAAATGCCTTATGTGCGTGGCGTATCTAATCTTATCCTCATGATCCCCATGAAAGGGTACATGGGGAGTTGTAGTATGTTCGTAGAGTCATCAATTAAAGCTGACTCTTGAAACGTTTTACCGAGCGAGGTGACGGAATGGTAAGCACAGTGGGAGCTGTGTGACACGTCGCATTGTCCTGCTGGTAGATACCATAGCGCCGAGGAAAAACAAACTGCATGTAGGGGTGGACATGTTCCACGAGAATAGAAACATACTGTACTTTTGTTGATCAATTATGCCTTCCATAATGACAAGATCACACAGAGAATGTCCCGGAATGTGACAAAAACGTTCCTCAGACCACAACGATTGCTGCTGTGTTTTTTTGTTTGTTTTTGTTTTTTTTTTGTTTATTTGGCCTTTGAGTGTGTACTCAATTTAGCCATCGGCAACACATAGTGACAATGTACACATAATTGAATAAACAAATACAGAAATGCATATTTACAAGAATAAAAAGCTTAACTGTCACAGTTTTGTACATAATGTTTTAAAAATGGAATTGAATTGAATTGGAAAATAATTAAAAGTGTCTTGGCTTACAATTCGCACCAATTCTGAAATATCTTCATCAGCAAGACATATTTATAATTTACGTACACCATTAAAACCTACAGATTGTAACCAGTACTCTTGATGAAGTTAACTATCACTTTATATAGACGAACGTCTTAAGTACACAAAAGAGAAGAAGCTGATTGAGGAAGATGGTAGCCCATACTCAGCAATGTCTTCAGAAAGACCAACCGTTCACGGTCAAAGTTGGGGCACATAAATAAGATGTGGTTGACATCAGCTTCCGACTCAGGATCACACACACTGTAAACGTTGATCCGATGTAGATGTTGTGGGAAAGAGGCATGATTGAAGCGGAGTCTTATGATGGTAGAAATCGTGGATCGGTCCAGATGTGTCCTCATGAACCACGGCTGTGAAGGAATCCGAGGTTGTAGCACTGCGTAATAACTGCCTTTTGTCTGTTGAGAAACGTTCCACATTTCCTGCCATTGTTGTCTTGCGTGATCCTTGATGTCACGTAAGTAGTCTGTATAAGGAAGGTGCAGATCCAGGACGGTACCTAAGGTCGCCGCTTGTTTGGCTAATGCATCAACTTCATCATTATAGAGGATACCAGAGTGGGAAGGTACCCACAACAAATGGATCGTCCGGCCAGTGCGTGTGCTGCGAATATATTCATATATCACATCCAAAATATAACTGTTGGTTGTTTTGTTCCATCGACTGTACTGAATGTTTTTAAGAACGCTTTGCGAGTCAGATACTATCAATATCTTGGGGAAGGAAGTGTTAGAGACAAACTCAAGTGCTTCCAAAGCTGCCACTGTCTCCGCCGTAAAAATAGAAGTGCTCGTAGGCAGTTTGAAGGTTTTGCTGTGTGTTTGTTTTCGGATGTTTCACGCCCTACTTACCAACGGCCATCCGGTGCAGCATAAAACGTGATTCGTATGAAAAGGCCACCTGTCACCTCTCAGTGGACGTCCAGTTGCAGTACAGGCGTGCAGATTCAGCCTTTGTCACGTCAGCCTGGGTGCATGAGCCATCCACCTGCTGCGGAGGCCCATACGCAGCAACGTTCTTTTGGATGGCGCAATTTTCCCATGCGCGGTATACTTTAACCACGGCGTCGGGCGAACAATTTACAAATTAGCCGTTTCGGAAACGCTTTCCCCCTTTGCTCGACAGCGGATGATGATGCCTTTTTGTACTTCAGGCAAATCGCTCCATTTCTGCATTACGACGACGACTGCACTGTCATCCACGTCCCCTCCCCCTCCGCGCCCCCCCCCCCCCTTCTCCCTCACCCGACGCGCTTTAGATATCCTCCACTACCAGTGCTGCCAGCGAAAACATTCTGTTGCCACCCACCTACATAGGGATAAATGATCGTCACGATAAATTATGAGAAATCAGGGCTCGCACAGAAAAATTTCAGTGCTCGTTTTTCCCTCGTGCCGTTCGAGAATGGAACGGTAGAGAGACAGCTTGAAGGTGATTCATTGAACCCTACGCCAGACACTTTATTGTGAATAGCAGAGTAATCACGTAGATGTAGATTCTCACTTTGAGCTGTTGTGTTGTTACACGTTGACGTCGAACATAGGCACTGGTCACGTTAATGTGACTGGATCGTGTAGTTACATTCGGTTGTTTCATTCGGCTGAAAAAACCTACTGAACGAAAAAAAAAACGACTGATCAATCGGTTGTTGAAACCAGTCGGTTGTCCCACCATTAGTCATTCCGTTCGAGACACCTCTTGATCTCAGAATATTCTCTATGATTGTACAAGAAACCGATGTCAAAGGTATTGGACGGTAGTTTTGTGCATCACTTCTGCTACCCTTTTTGTAGTCAGATGTGAACTGTGCTTTCTTCAAACTACTGGGCACGGTTTTGTGCGCTTCCTTCAAACTATTGGGGACCGTTTCGTGTTTCGGGGATCTACAGTAGATTATGATTAAAAAGAAAGGGGCTGTCTCAGCCGTTGTAGAATCGGATAATGATTCCATCAGACACTGGAGCTTACGCAATTTTAGTGTTTTTAGCTGTTTCTCAACGTCTCTGACACTAATGTGTATTTTACTCATCTTTGCAGTGGTACGAGAATTAAACTAGGGGAAGGCCCCTAGATTTGCCTTTGTAACGTAATATTTCAATACTATGTTCAGCGTTTCTGCCTTTGCTTGGTTACTCTCCGTTTCAGTTTCTGTCTCGTCCATGAGCGGTTGGACAAAAACTTGGATAGCACTAACAGCCTTTACATTTGACAATTTCTTCGAGTTTTTTGAGAAATCCTGTGATGATATTATGCTATAGTAGTTGTTGGAGGTTTCACTCTTTTCTCTCGTTACAACCAAACGCGTTTCATTCAGCATCTCTCTATCTGTAGCCCTATGTTTTGTTTTATCCCTATTATTCAGTAGTCACTGTTTCTTTAGAAGTTCTTTACAGTGACTTTGTACGGTGAATCGTCTCTCCAGTCACGAACTGTTCTAATAGGTATTGATAAGTGCATGGTCAACTATTCTTACAAATTTCCCACAAGCTAAATGTTTCGAGCCCCATGTTTAGATACTACACTGCTGGCTGTTTATTTAGTGTCCTGAACATATCAATCCTTCTACTTGTTTTAGTTGACTTTGTATGTTGCTACAACTGCTTCATGGTCACTGATACCAATCTGTATGTTGACGTATTCAAAAAAAAGTTACTTACACCTTACCAAAATGTAATTTTCCCGGTTGATAGTTGTATGATTGAAGTTTTCTCTTCCAGTGAAGACACTTTGAGCAGGGACTAATAAACTTATTTTTTCCTCTAAAGTTTTCAGGAACATAGGATGTGAGTCTGGTGGTTGACAGATAGATCCCATTACCAATTGTAGTCATCCATGATACTGAGTTTGCCCAGACGTCTAGTGCAGTATCCACTTTCAACCTCTACCTCCGTGGATCCGAATTACTTGTCTAGTCCCACAAATTCGCGAACTCCATTTGCAAGTAGGGTATCCATTCAATATACTCTTAAATTCTCCCTCTGTTTCATTGCAAACATGCCTAGATTTTACAGTGGAATGTATTTTATTCAGTAGAGAACGGTACCAGTTCTAAGCTTCGCGAATATCAACAAACACAAAATTTCATCTATTTTTACATCAAATCTTAGTTTATATTCTGTACCTATTAATGCTATATATCTAACTTAGCGTCATCTATTACGCACATTGTTGTTTTACCTACTACATGTAGCTTAAGTGTACATTATAATAATTTACATTCCAATAATTTTCCGAGAAAAGTGTTATATATGACCTTCCAGAGAGCCATACAAAAATCTGGTGATGTTATGTCTTGTCGGGATACAACTGTATGTTAAAAAAGCCCAGCTTCATCAACTTGCTGCTTAAAAGATTTATCAACGTACCTAGACAGATATCAACCGTTTGTTGCTCGCTTTGAAAACATCATGTGGTTTTTGTAAATGATTGCCAAACATTAATGCTGTCAGTCGTAAATTCGAATTCGGCTTTTATTCGGGGCACAGTAGCTGCACTACTTATGCAATGTTGTTATCGTGCTAAAGAGAACATGTGCAATTAAACATTCACTTGTGACAGCGTTTATCAAATCAGGACACTGTCCTTCTATAGTTTATTCTCAAGCTTCAGTAGAACTTGCTTGCATGCCATTGGCTAATAAGAATAGTGCGCTACATGAATTGGCTATTATAGTTACGAGATGAGTCGCCTGGTAAGCGCGCTTTGAGGTATGGGTGTCAACATCGTGAAAGTTTTAGAGTGTTTTCAATGCAACTGAATATCTTCCAGAGTACTCGTCGTCAACAGAACAGCCAACACATTGCCTGTGCTGTCGCAATTGTTGATATTCTGAACTTCAGGTTAAGGTTTTGATCTTATAACAAACTACGTCATTTGAAACATGCATTCACAGAGCATATTCCCTCTCTTTTTCTGCGAAACAGTAGCGTTTTTGTAGAGGTGACAGTTTGAGAATTTTGTTTCATAGTGGTGCTTCCAATGACTGGCAGCAAATTGCGTACTCCACATAGGCATATATTATTAACATGTTTGTACTTTGTTAGGGAGCTATAAGACGAATAGTTTGACATTGGTACGCCCGTGCTATAGGATGGTTAGAGTTAGCCATCTGCTATCTAGTGGAAGACTTTGGAACTGCGGACATACATGTAGTATCGCGTGTGGCGAGTAGATGGCAGAGCGAGCTGTAGGGAGCTCTGCTGGACTTGTGCCAGAGCGAAGGCGGAGCGGCGGTTCTCTCGCAACAGGTTGCCGAGCGTCACCTTCCCGATTTGGCACCGGCCGGCCCCGTCCCAGCAGTGCTTCCATGTTCCATAAACAATGGCTGTTGTGTTTACCAACAGGCCGGTAAACCCAATTTTCTTGAAATATTGGACGTGTTCACTGACGCGTTTGGTGTAGTTAATCTGTGAAGCATTATAAATACGCTAGCTTTGTTCTACTTTGTACACTTTTGTTTAAAGTAATTTTTACGTCTGAAATTCAACAAACGAAGCTTTATATATTCTGTTACGACCACGATATTTGCAGAATATCGAAATACGTGACGAATCTCTCAGCAATTCTGCCGTTCATCGGAAGTGTACACTGCGTGGCAGCAAACTGTTGGAGGAACAGAGAATGCCTTAATTTGTTTTCGAATATAGTACTTACGCTTTGGTGTTAACTAACCCAAGCCAGGTCATGGTATGGTGGGCAGGTGATTGTGTTGCACCGTGAGACAGTACCAATTCGCAATCTGACTGTGTAGTCGAATAAAGCTGTCACTATCATAGAATGTGCGCGTCTGCTTCCTGCATTTTAGCGAGGTATTTCTGCGTATTGCATTTATAAGAGACCGAACTAATACCGCAAAATGCGTCACTAAAAAAAATAACGAATCATCTCAGTATATAAGATCTGGTGATGATAATTTTCGTGGTGCTGTTTCGTCGTGAAACAACGTTCGTTTACGGTAATTTCCAAACAGAAAAAGTGTTTGAATTTAAGGCGAGCACGTCGTAATATTTTATTAAATTACTGATTTTGGACATGGCCACGAAAAAACGACCTAACATATTCTAATTCGTTGATTTTTTTTAAATCAGAGAATGACATGTCAAGATCAAATATGCACGTAATAACATGTTTATTAAATGAGGATTCGCATCCACACAGGCATTCTTTTGAATTTTTAATGGCGTTACAGTCGCAAGCCCTCAAAATTTATAGTGATTTTGTTATAAATAATTCTTAAAAGTTATTTACTCCTGGATTTCTATGCAGACTGAATCAAGGCACTTTCCTGTAGGTGGCCTTATTATATTTAAATGAAAAGCGAAAATGATAGCACAGTGAGCAGTATTTTGTCACTGTTGAAAGGTATGTCGAAATATAACAAAAAGGTAGTTTTCGACACGATTTAATGACTCATCATTCTGGGAAAACAATGATAAAAATAATTAAAACTAAACTGAAAATTATGTCCATTTCCCTGTTTATGTGAGCACTACGAATTTTCACTGCTGAAACAGTTGTGGATCAATAGATGTGGGAGTGACTGCAACCTCTAGTGTGTCGGCTACAATTTGAACGGCATTCAAGCGCTCTCAATATCGATGCGGCTCTTAACGTTTTTTGATGCGAACAACGCATAAAAAACGGAATATAAATGATGACATTTAAATATACATAAAAGTAGTTCTTTTAAAACCAAGTCTATTGAATCCAAGTCCTGTCGACTTGCCGGCCTTTCGAGCGCAGATTCTAGTGTATTAAAGTTCAGCCAATTATTGCATGTTTTTGATGTGTGGACTCCGCTGTTACTGTTACCGCGCACGGAGTGGATGATAGGTATGTCTTCTACATGATACAGCAACTGAACAATTGGTAGTATTCGTTCTTATGAGCATATTCCCTGGAGTCCATATCGGATGGGACTTCCCTAGCAGTCACCTAACCCCAGAGAGCCAAGTGTGTCCTTCCGCTTGGTGTTGTGGCAATAATGACATTTTTTCGTCAGACGGTACCGCCAAATTTCAAAAGTTTTGCGATCTGATAGATACTGGAGACAGAACACACTGCGTCCATGTTAATGATGAGGTATAGCGCCATGTTTGCTTGCATGCTTGCGGTGATGGGTGGACATAATCACACTCACTGCTACATCGAGGTTTTTTCCCGTTTTTGTAACTGACATGAATGGATACTTGATACTGGCATGTAAAATCCCTCGGCCTCCTTCCCTAGTTGTTGTTTGAGAGATTTCCGATTTTTGTCGCGTACGAAGACCTCCTTCACTCTCCGTTTATCTTACGCTCATTTCGCGCTTACCTGCGAGACGCCATTTGCAGTAACGAGTAAATCGGTCGATCATATCCCCGTATTCCGACAGTGCTGTGTTTAGTTACCTCATATGCGTAACGCATGCTTGGGGAAGAGCTACTTACCATTAATTATTTATTCATCTTTATATAGAATAGCTGTTGACGCATCTCATGTGTAATTCTTGAATATATTTCTCGCTGTTATCTGGAAACAACGAGCGCGAGGAGCTCGCTTTTATTGACGAATCCGACCAGAAAGAAGGACTGTGTACAGTTGCACTTCCAATAATTTGTTACTGAAAGATTCCTTTCACCGTGGCCGTATCGTACAGATATTGCAGAAACAAGACTTCACCTTCACACTGCGTGATTGTCTGCCCCGAGTTTTTGCAGGTTTGCCTTCGCGAAACAGTTTCTTTTCCGTTCTTGTACTCGTCCGGACACGTTTCATTACCTGGCCATCGTCTCTGGTCTCTACTTGTAGAATCGTTGAATTACTGGCTTTGAGCACTGTGGGACTTAACATCTGAGGTCATCAGTCCCCTAGAACTTAGAACTACTTAAACCTAAGGACATCACACACATCCATGTCCGAGGCAGGATTCGAACCTGCGACCGTAGCTATCGCGCGGTTCCAGACTGAAGCGGCTAGAACCGCTCGGCCACACCGACCGGCCGTTGAATTACTGATATCTCATTGCTTGTGTTCTCGAAATAGATTTTCTGCTGAAAATTTTGTATTAATTTTATCCAAAAACTTTCCTACATGACATTTTTATCATATCTCTCATATTACATGTTATTAGCGTTTCGTTGCTAGTTATATTGTTACAAAGTGACAGAAGTTTCGGTAACGTGCGTTCTAAATATGAACCCAGCATTAAAACTAAGCGCTGTTTTATACTGCAGCTGCTTGTTCGTTGTCACCCGATTCACCATAGTTTCAGGTAGCAATCCTGTTGGAACCTATTACGACTTGCGAGTAGACACTAAATCGTAAAATATGTGTGTTCGTATATATATATACATGAGGAGGTATGGAGCCAATATTTTGAAATTATGTGCTCGTTCTGAAGGTATCACCGTAAAAATGGTTTATGAAGAGAATATTGTTTCCATGCCATTTTTATTATTCATTTTTAGATGTGGCGAGTCCCTTTTATCCTTATTTACTGGTTGATTTCCCTCAAACTATACGTATGGTTTATATTATCTATAGTGTGGCTGTGATGCGCTGCGAAATAACTATCAGAATTTTTGTGCTCTGAGATCATAAGACGCTTTTTATAATGTTCCAGAAGTTGTGTCCTTTGTGCACTGCTTGGTATGCATCGCAAGTTGCCTGGTAGATGCAGTCTTCAATTAATTTGTCTGTGGCCCTTTTGTTTATCCTGAGCTTTTTAGGGTTCCGTCCTCAGTCGGTGAAAACGGAACCTTTCCAGGATCACTTTGTTGTCTGTGTGTCCGTCCGACAGCTAGGACCCATTTTTCTCAGTTGTGGGTAGAGGTGTCAAGTTGAAATTTATATCATATACTATGGTCTATGGTCCTTCGGAGTTGTAAGAAGTTGGAGCTTCTAAGTCATTTATGTCACATATTTTGATACTCTCAAACTCATTCATCAGAAACTGTTGAGTACTTCGCGTTGACCTAGAATCATGAAATTTGGGAGGGCAGAAAGCAAGGTTTCACAGTACAAGACAAGGAAAAAGATCCGGAAAGTGTTAATTTGTAATTATATCACAAGAAAAAAGTATTTTTTTCGTCATTTATTGTACGACTGACTTTCTGTCCGTCCGTCTGTTAAGACCCCTTTTTCTTAGAAATGGGCAGACGATCAAGAGACAATTTATGTCACGTAGTAAGGTCTATGATCCATGGCGGTGTAATAAATGTAAGCTTCTAAGTCATTGTAATCAAAAGGTACGGCCATTAAGATACATCTTTTGGTATTTGCGAACTCATGTATCTGTGAGGTACCTGCTGTTGGCCTGGAATCAGGACATTTCATTTTTGGAACACAACCTACGACCAGCTTAGAGACAGAAGTGATGACACTTTCTGCTGGACCTGACCATCCTTTGCAGGACAATGCTCAAGCACGTACAGCGCAAGCTGTTACTGATTTGTTTGACTGATGGAGCTGCTTAGTGCTATACCATCTACTGCACGCTTTTGACTTAAGTCCTCGTGAGTTCAACTCGATTTCTAAACTGAAGGAAACACTTCACGGGATTCGCTTCAGAACTGCTACAAATTCGTCGGGCAATAGACCGCGCCGCTCGAACTATCAACACAACTGGCACTGCTGAGAGTATCCTACGACTTCCACATCGCTGGCAACGGGTTACACACAATGCTGTTGACTAGTTTGAAGATCAGTAAAAGTTCCAACCCTCGTATAACCAGTATTTCAAGCACGGTTACTGGAAGGATGACTGAATATGATTAATGCATTTACAATCTAGTATGGAATGTTGGCATAGTGTTGACGTTTCCAAGCGAAAGGGTACAATACATGAAGTATCGGGCGTGTATTCCGGAGGCAACAGGGTTAAAATCACAAACCAGCCACTCTGATTTAGGTTTTCCATGTTTTCGTTAGAAAATGTAAGTATAATATCGGGGTAGTTTCTTCGATAAGGTCATGGTCGGATTCCTCCCACTTGCACGTGAAATTGGGCTGTGGACATGTCTCTAATGACAGCTCGACAGGAAAGTATAATACCCTTCGTTGAATGTATGTTGCTAGATTTCATACTAAATACAGTTAGTACCGCAGGAGATCTGGAATACCGTTGATTCGAATGTATAGTTGATTTAAGATATTTTTTGATGGCCCATTTAGTTGCTCACCTGTTTCAGGAGAACCACCAGTAAGCTCTCATCATCGATTATATAGAGAATGGAACTCCCATGTATAAAACGTCGTACCTCCCAAACTATGTGTCGTACAATGATATAATTTTTCAGGAGTATTCAGTGGGATGTGCAAAACGAGTTAGGAATTGATTTAGTAGTAAATAGACTATAAATTAAGAAGCAATGTCTGATGCTGCAGTTTTATTGCATGAACGGTGAAAATTAGCTACTGGTAAATTTTTTTCCGTTCTTCATTATGTAGGGAGTGTCAGTAAGAAAGTTTCGTAAAGGTTTGAAATCCATACATATTATAAAAATGGATGTACGTACGTACGTACGTGCGTGTGTGTGTGTGTGTGTGTGTGTGTGTGTGTGTGTGTGTGTGTGTGTGTGTGCACACATCTCCTCCTAAACCACTGGGCCGATTTCAACCAAACACGGTACTCATGTCCCTTACAATCAGGTAACAATCGCAGTCGGGGTAAGAGTCACCTACTTATCATAATTCAAGAGAAATGACGTCAGAAACAGTGAGATGTGTGATAAACTGCTGCATCATGAATGACGTTTAAATGTATTACTTCTTTCCTGCTAAATCTATTCGCAGCATATTTCGCAGACAGTATATACATATGCTGCCAAACGTACCTACCTACACGAAAATGTCGTGTATGAAACAAGAGTTCAAGAAATATGTCATAAACAACATGCATGAAGTTTTAATACATTCATTTTTTACTATTGAGACACTCCTACAGTCAAGTCAACCTAAGGAAACCCGTGACACCCCGCAGCCATTTGACAGCTTTCAATGCGCAGCGCAAACTGCTGTAGGCGAAAACGATAGCCGTCTGTAGAGCTGCGAAGAGGTGCTGCCATAGATACGTTTACAAAATCGCGTTGGAGACACGCGAAGCATCTTCTATCAGCGTACAGGAACTGTACGGGATCATGTTTCTTAATTTGGGTGCTGTATTTATACATTTGTTCGTTATGCATATTTCTTTTACGACTGTTTCAAAATTTCGAAGATGTTTGCATGAATACATGGACATGAAATTTTTTCGATTCCTCACTCCAAAGTAGTTCATTTTTTGTTTCCGTTTCTAATAGAAAACTGGCGAAGTGAATACCTGGGCTATGCTGGGTTTGTCAGCTAGCTGTTATGAAGTTCGTTGTAAGTCGCTAAGTATTCTCATTCTCAAATACTGGACGCATATAATCTGCGTCATTTGCGCGCCGTGATTTACGTTGCCTCAAGATATGTACACGGTGTCTGTCTGTAGTGTTCGATTTGTTGTGTTAAGCCTTTAACATGAGATTATGGCTCTACATGAACAGATTATGACAGCATTTTAATTTTTTTAAACTTGGTAAGTAGGTGCGTGAAATATGGAAAACGATTTTTTTTTTACCAGTGGAAGCAGTTAGATAGGGACCTGCAAATGGGATCGTGCCCCGGGTTAGCTGTTTAGTACTGTGTAGTTTCAGAGAATAAATGCTAGTGAAAATCTGCGCAAATAGGAAATCGAAAAAGTATCGACAATAATGAATAGTAGAAGACAATTCTCTCATCCACAGTTTGCAGATAGGTACAAAAGTAGATTTCTGGTATCTTGCACCATTATTGCCAGTTTTCAAGCGTGAGGTGTAAAAATCTGTCGGTATTGCGTGAAAGCCATAGCTGCCTAGAATTGCAGCAACACTAACACAGGAAACAAAACATGCCACGTGATAGGGTGTGGTTAACGCGCGAAGCAGCCGCGCAAGCAGACTTGAACTGCAAGGAAACTGTAGGCTGATGGCTTCTGTCTAAAACCTGAGCAAGTTATCACGACAACATGTTGGAGTTGGTGAATACAGTTGTTCGATGTTGGCAAATCATTAATACTGATTTCGATTTCACTATAGTAGAGCCAATAATAATTCAGCCCAAAACATCCATGTTTTTCATCAGTGGTAAATGATGAATTGATGAGATGGCTTAAAAAGGAAAATACAAGTACACGAAGCAGCGTATTTGTTAGGTAATAAATACAGCAAAATTTAGCTTTCACACTAGTTTTTATACATAATCTATAAAAACAACACTTTTTCTTTTCAGTTGTTGAAAGAGAGCAATTCCTGCTTTTCATAACTGTCTATCAAACGCTGGCAATGTCGGAGGTGTTTTTCTTTATTTTTTTTTTTTTTTACTGACGGCAATTTCAAGTTACAAGAAAATTCTTGATGGTTGTGAAGGCCTTCAAAGAGGCTAATGCATTTGGAAAGTGTATGTTCTTGAATCTAGGATCGAGCAGTGTCAGTATGGCTAATACGTTAACATGTTCAGTTGGTAGTAAGCACTTTTTGATTTCTATTATGACGTTACTCTTCAGATTCTCTCCAATAGGTCATTGGTTGCAGGGCAGCCAACATTTGATCACATTTCTATGATTTTAAGGAAGTTTAGTCGCAGTAAATTTCACCTGCACAGCTACAGCTACATCGCATTTTCTTGGAATGTGTGACAAAGGAAATATAAATATAAAAATGTGTCGTACATTGATGATTATTACTCTGTTATCTTGTACAGTACTATATTTTCTGGTAACTCCACATAGCGAGAAACAATTTTAAGAGCGCAAAGGCGAGTGATACGACTCATTTGTGGTGTAAATTCAAGAACAGCGTGCCAAAGCTCTTCAGATAGCTGGATACACTAACTGCTGCTTCTCTATATATTTATTCATTAACGAAGTTCATTGTAAGTAATATGTCCTTTTCTCCAATAGTAGACAATATCAACACTAGGAATAAAAACAGTCAATATAAATACTTGAAATCACTTTCCTTGGTCCAAAAATGGGGTTCATTGTTCAGGAAAACACCTTTTCAATAAGTTGCCAGTAAACATTAACAGCTTAGTTTCAGACAAAGCACACTTTAAACAGACATTGAAAGACTTTTGGTGTCCAACTTCTCCTACTCCATAGGTGAATTGCTTAACAGAAACTGTTAGACCAATTAAGGTAAAAATGTCCATTAGATTTTTTTTTTGCCACTTAGTAGCAATAGTCAAATCATGGTGTGTGACTAGTATATTAAAGATGCATATTTATATTTCTTTATGACATTGTATTAATTATGTAAATATTAGAAATTTGAGTTGTCATTCTTTCTTCGTCCCTCGCATTCCCTGGAGTGAAACCGCCTTCTTTCCATAGAAGCACGAACAGTAAAAAGCTTATATATCGACAATAGTATCGATTATAATACGAAAATTTTTAGAGATATTGGCCAGGGAATTTGAACTATGAATGTTAATTCGCGCCATTAACGTTTATAAGAATGATCACTGGCGAAGTACACGGAAGAAACAGGCGGTCAAGAAGGGAGTCAGGAGGATTATAAAAATTGCTATAATACTGGAAATCCCAGGAAATACAGGAGGGTGGGTCACCCCAGTTGGTTGCAAGCCAGACATGTTGATATTCAACATAGTAGCTGCTGGGGATTACTGCACTGCTTGTAATATAATTTTCTAGGCAAATTTCACGAGTAGCCATTCTATAGGCCGTGTGTCAGGACCATCTGCTAGCGACACATTATCTGCCGCTGTTAGCATTGGTGGCGGACTAGCGTGGCAATTAAAGATATTGTTAATCATTGGACGCAGTTGCAGAAATGTTTCACTCATAAAGAACGTTGAATTCCGCCTAGTGGATACTTGTTGAATTAGTTTGAGATTTCATTATTTTCTTAGCGCAATACTTGCTGCTTCATTCCGTATGAACCACAGTACAATTCTCTTTGCAGCATCAATCAATTCAGGCAGCTTTTCAGTCTTTTCATTGCACTTTTTTGCAACCAAATTGAGCATGTGGGCAAAACGCAATCTATGACTTCTTCTTACAAGTGCCGTTTTTGCTCCTTTAATCAGTGCACTGATTTCGTTACGAGAGGTATTTGCCGGCCGGAGTGGCAGAGCGGTTCTAGACGCTACAGTCTGGAACCACGAGACCGCTACGGTTGCAGGTTCGAATCCTGCCTCGGGCATGGATGTGTGTGATGTCCTTAGGTTAATTAGGTTTAAGTAGTTCTAAGTTCTAGGGGACTGATGACCTCAGAAGTTAAGTCCCATCGTGCTCAGAGCCATTTGAACCAATTTTTTGAGAGGTGTTTAAAAAAAAAAAGATTCATTAAAGTGACGAAAGGAGGGCCGATATCTTGTCTTTAATATCACTGTTACTGGTTGCAAAGATCTCATATCGATTTTGAAACTTCGTTGCTTAAACTTCCAGCATAGATATTCTGTAAATATCAGTCATCATTGAACATAAATATCAATCAAGACACAAAGGAAATAAAGACATTAGCTGCCAGTGGGGTTTGATAAAAACAATGGAGAAAGTTGAAAATTAGTGCCAGACCAAGAATCGAATTCGGGTCTCCCACTTAACTTGGCAGACGCGCCGACCACTGCGCCATCCGGACACAGTTGTGGTCGCAACTGCACGGACGACCTTAGCACGTCTCGCCGTCAGACCCGGATTCTCCACACACCACACATGCCCATTAGCACTGTTGCGGTCGGCGGCCGGCCAATTCCCATAGGAGTTCGACCGTGGTGTGCATCCGCACTGAAGGGATCTACATCTACATCTACGTGATTAGTCTGCTACTCACAATAAAGTGCCTGGCAGAGGGTTCAATGAACCACCTTCAAGCTGTCTCTCTGTCGTTCCACTCTCGAACGGCACGCGGAAAAAACGAGCACTTAAATTTTTCTGTGCGAGCCCTGATTTCTCATATTTTATCGTGATGATCATTTCTCCCTATGTAGGTGGGTGCCAACAGAATGTTTTCACAATCGGAGGAGAAAACTGAAATTTCGTGAGAAGATCCCGTCGCCTTTGTTTTAATGATTGCCACTCCACTTCACGTATCATGTCTGTGACACTATCTCCCCTATTTCGCTATAATACAAAACGAGTTGCCCTTCTTTGTATTTTTTCGATGTCATCCGTCAGTCCCACCTGATGCGGATTCCACACTGCTCAGCAATACTCCAGAATAGGGCGGACAAGCGTGGTGTTAGCAGTCTCTTTGGTAGACTTGTTGCACCTTCTAAGCATTCTACCAGTGAATCACAGTCTTTGGTTTGCTCTACCCACAATATTATCTATGTGATCGTTCCAATTTATGTTATTTGTAATTGTAATCCCTAAGTATTTAGTTGAATTTACAGCCTTCAGATTTGTGTGACTTATCGTGTAATCGAAATTTAGCTGATTTCTTTTAGTTCTCATGTGAATAACTTCACACTTTCCCTTATTCAGGGCCAATTGCCACTTTTCGCACCATACAGATATCTTATCTAAATCATTCTGCAAGTCGTTTTGATCATCTAATGACTTTACAAGACGGTAAATGACAACATCATCTAAGACGGCTACTCAGATTGTCTCCTATGTCGTTAATATAGATCAGGAACAATAGGGCGCCTATAACACTTCCTTGGGGAACCCCGGATATTACTTCTGTTTTACTCGATGACTTTCCGTCTATTACTACGAAATGTGACCTCTCTGACAGGAAATCACGAATCCAGACGCACAACTGAGGCGATAATCCGTAGGCACGCAGTTGGGTTAGAAGACGCTTGTGAGCAACGGTTTCGAAAGCTTTCTGGAAATCTAAGAATATGGAATCAATTTGACGTCTCGTGTCGCTAGCACTTATTACTTCTAGAGTATAAAGAGCTAGTTGTGTTTCACATGAACGATATTTTCTGAAACCGTGCTGACTGTGTGTCAATAAATCGTTTTCTTCGGGGTACTTCATAATGTTCGAGTACAGTATGTGCTCCAAAACCCTACTGCAAATCGACGTTAATGATATAGGTCTGTAATTCAGCGGATTACTCCTACTTTTTGGGTATTGGTGTGACTTGAGCAATTTTCCAGTAAAGACTGGATCTTTCTGTGAGCGAGTGGTTGTATATAATTGCTAAATATGGATATATATTAAAATTGGGACAAGGACGATCAGTATGGGAGAACCCGTGCGCAGGAGAGTATCGAAATTTGTAGTGATCCAGCGAGTGAAAAAAAAAAGAGGAGCCAGTCAAGGAGGTGCGCTCGGATGCCTAAAGCCGTCGGCATACGGACCGTGCATTCGAACGTTGAGCGTGCCGAGTTTCTGAAGTCATAGCGTGCAATAGCACGTTCGGGAGTCTTTCCAAACGTGCAGAGCAATATCTGGCATGTCAGATATTCTGAGCGTGCGTCTGAGCGTTGACCAACACAACGCCACCTACGTCACACGCACGCCGTCTGCCTTCAGTACTGAATTGTGAGGCGTCATATTGGCATTCATTTCAAGCCTATATGTATATATGCCGTTTCTGAGCACCAGCAAATTGAGAATCATTGGAAAACCCGTTGTTAGTTGTGTGATTCGTTCCATAAAATAATGACAAACATCATATTCGTGGTTCAAATGGTTCAAATGGCTCTGAGCACTATGGGACTCAACTGCTGAGGTCATTAGTCCCCTAGAACTTAGAACTAGTTAAACCTAACTAACCTAAGGACATCACAAACATCCATGCCCGAGGCAGGATTCGAACCTGCGACCGTAGCGGTCTTGCGGTTCCAGACTGCAGCGCCTTTAACCGCACGGCCACTTCGGCCGGCTCATATTCGTGGCAAGAGAATTGTTGTAACTTGCGTATTACGAGAGTCGGCTATTTGAAGGCAGCGACACACTGAAGATCCACCAAAAACGCATTGTTCTTCGTACAATTTGTTATAATTAAATTTCAATTATTAACATAATTATCTACGATTAACGTTTTTAGCAAGGCGTAACGCAATATGATTATATACAAGGAGCATGTTGTTGGATTAGCGTAATAAGTAGCGTCTCTGTCCAGTAATGAGGCTCCGTTAAGGTGGTGGTTCGCGTCTTAACACTTCCAAAACTTTTTTCCTTACATTCGCGTTTTTGTTGGGTTCTGATACTTTATTATTAGTTTAATATAAGTATATGCTATAATATTTGATGTTATGTAAATATAAGTTCACCTTTTTTTTGAGGGGTGACTTTCTTCAAAATTCAAATGTCTCTGAGCACTAGGGGACATAACATCTGAGGTGATGAGTCCCCTAGAACCTAGAACTACTTAAACCTAACTAACCTAAGAACATCACACACATCCGTGCCCGAGGTAGGATTCGAACCTGCGACCGTAGCGGTCGCGCAGTTCCAGACTGTAGCGCCTAGAACCGTGACTTTGTTCGATTGGCTTAATCTACAGGACAGCTTGCGCTACTTGTATAAAGGTATCTTTTACGCTTCGTAATTCACATGTTGCAAAAGATTCTGCAGCTGGGTAGGAAAAGTGATCAAATAAGACTGGCCTTGGGGTTTTACTAAAATGTGGGAATGATGAAATAATGTTTATCTTATGCGGAGAAGTATTCCAGATTTGTACCGCACTGTTTGTAATGGAACTTTTATAAACCTGTGTCGTTATTGATTGGACATGGTATTTTCCTTTTCGTGGACGATGGAGGAAATTTGCGTTTTAATAGAGCTAACGTGGGAATTTTACGCGGATCCGTTGAGTAAACAGTGTGATTTACGAACTACTAGAAACATCCCTCAACTGCCGCTGGAGTGCGTTGCGATCGCGTATACCACGTTGGGGCACACGTACCGTACGCACAAGTCGCATCGTTCCTGAGCGTTCAGGGGCACGTTGGACTTGGCACGCTCAACGTCAACGTTCGACAGCACGGTCCGTGTGCCGACGGCTTAACGGGCGTGGCGGCCCATCGTGAAAAGCGGGACATCGAGGTACGAGTCATGGGCCTTCCACGTGCCGCTTCACATGTGTAGAAACAGCTGTATTTGTCCTTCGTTGCTGTGACAGTAGGCCCTCAGTCGACCCACACCGAGACTCAAAACAGTGTTAATGGCTGGCAAGGGTTGGGGCGGGGCGAGCTGCCCGCGTGGCTGCAGCGGGCGGCATTTGTTTGGCCCGGATGGGCCGTGCAGGAGGTGACACGCGGACCGCCGAAGGCACGCCGGGCGCGCCAGTCACGCCGCCCCCCGCGCGGCGGGGACCGCATTCTCGCCGCGGCGGCCGTGCCGCAGCCCGGCTCAAGGCCACTCCGCCGATTTCACGCCCCGCCGAAGCGGGTCTACGTTTGTCCTCGCACTTCGGTAACCATTTTCTTCGGAAGCATTGAGATACACAGGGCGTTTAAGAAGAGCTGTCTCATATTCCTAGAGGAGCTACTGCAGTATTGGTCAAAACTTGAAAAAAAAAAAAAATAAAGACTCCCAAAGTCAATAGCTGTTGAAATATGGGCCGTTTTACTGGTGACGAGTAATGTCTAGATGAGGCAGGACTCACAATATATGAACGGTATCAGACGGATGCCATATTCCTTGGCTTCCGGAAAGCGTTTGACTCGGTGCCCCGCTGCAGACTCCTAACTAAGGTACGAGCATATGGGATTGGTTCCCATTTATGTGAGTTGCTCGAAGACTTCTTAAGTAATAGAACCCAGTACGCCGTCCTCGATGGTGAGTGTTCATCGGAGGTGAGGGTATCATCTGGAGTGCCCCAGGGAAGTGTGGTGGGCCCGCTGTTGTTTTCTATCTACATAAATGATCTTTTGGATAGGGTGGATAGCAATGTGCGGCTGTTTGCTGATGATGCTGTGGTGTACGGGAAAGTGTTGTCGTTGAGTGACTGTAGGAGGATACAAGATGACTTGGACAGGATTTTTGGTTGGTGTAAAGAATGGCAGCTAACTCTAAATATAGATAAATGTAAATTAATGCAGATGAATAGGAAAAAGAAGCCCGTAATGTTTGAATACTCCTTTAGTATTGTAGAGCTTGACACAGTCAGGTCGATTAAATATTTGGGCGTAACATTGCAGAGCGATATGATGTGGGACAAGCATGTAATTGATGGCAGTTGTGGGGAAGGCGGATAGTCGTCTTCGGTTCATTGGTAGAATTTTGGGAAGGTGTGGTTCATCTGTAAAGGAGACCGATTATAAAACACTAATACGACCTATTCTTGAGTACTGCTCGAGCGTTTGGGATTCCTATCATGTCGGATTGAGGGAGTAATTCAGAGGCGGGCTGCTAGATTTGTTACTGGTAGGTTTGATCATCACGCGAGTGTTACGGAAATGCTTCAGGAACTCGGGTGTGGGAGACTCTGGAGGAAAGGAGGCGTCCTTTTCGTTAATCGCTACTGAGGAAGTTTAGAGAACCAGCATTTGAGGCTGACTGCAGTACAATTTTACTGCCGCCAACTTATATTTCGCGGAAAGACCGCAAAGATAAGAGAGAGGGCTCGTCCAGAGGCATATAGACAGTCATTTTTCCCTCGTTCTGCTTGGAAGTGGAACAGGGAGAGAAGATGCTAGTTGTGGTACGAGGTACCCTCCGCCACGCACCGTATGGTGGACTGCAGAGTATGTATGTGGATGTAGATGTAGTAAATTAGTACAACACGCGCGTCTGGACAGATGCAGTCATGGAAGTGAGGCGTAGGAATGGTGGTAATCGCTGGAACAATCGGTTTTCGATTACTTTTTTTTTCCACACCAGCTTAACCTCATTCTTAAAACCGCTCAAAATAGCCGGTTTCTGAAACAACCGACTTTTAGTTTTTTCTTCTTTTTATTTTGTGCAATAAATGTAGAAATCGAACGTAGATAGAAACATTTTGATTCAGTTTCAATGTACAGAGAATCAAAATATTAAATTAACTAGGCAAATAAAAGAAACCTTAGTCCGTCCACTGTTTGCCGCTATTCTAGAAAAGTTATAAGTGGTTGAATATTACAAAATATCACCAGTATTCTCCATGGGTTGTAATGTTTCGCAACTCGGTTCAAAAATCCTGCTGCAATCAGGGATCGTACCACTATTTGGACATTAAGAGAAGTCAGTGCTAAAAGGTGAAAACTGAGGTTGAAGAATTTGTCCGTTTTCAAGAGCTACAAACAGGTAAAGGCATGCAGACACAGGCGGCAGATCAGATTCTTTCTACACTTACTTCTTTTATTGTATAAAAATGGTTCAAATGGCTCTGAGCACTATGGGACTTAACTTCTGAGGTCATCAGTCCCCTAGAACTTAGAACTACTTAAACCTAACTAACCTAAGGACATCACATACATCCATGCCCGAGGCAGGATTCGAACCTGCGACCGTATCGGTCGCGCGGTTCCAGACTGTAGCACCTAGATCCGCTCGGCCATTCTGGCCGGCCGGCTCATAAAACAAACAACAATGCGCTTTCAAACTTCATTAGTAACCGAGGTACAGAAAAGCAAATCTGGATGAGACAAATTCATGATATAACTATTTCATACCGTCTAACAAGATATCTCGGAGGAAAAAACTGAATATAGGGTTTTTGTGTTGTTGTTGTTGTCGCCGCCCTTCAGTGGTCCGCCACACGTAGGTACTAGGTTTAAGCTACTTTGCATCGCCGGTTTAAAATGCAGTGACATGCTGTTGCCTTTGACTTAGTCTAAAAGAAAGAGGGGGGGAGGAGGTTTTTGTCTGGAGATGATGCTCCACTCTTTCCCTAGTTCAAATGGCTCTGAGCACTATGGGACTTAACTGCTACGGTCATCAGTCCCCTAGAACTTAGAACTACTTAAACCTAACTAACCTAAGGACAGCACACAACACCCAGCCATCACGAGGCAGAGAAAATCCCTGACCCCGCCGGGAATCGAACCCGGGAACCCGGGCGTGGGAAGCGAGAACGCTACCGCACGACCACGAGATGCGGGCCTTTCCCTAGTCCTCCCAAATGGGTGGTGATTGGAAGCGAATACGCTGGTTCTTAAGGACGAGTAACTTGAGTATGCTAGCCCGTATTTCCAACATCCATGGCAGAGAAACTCGTAAAGCACTGCCATGAATCAGTGCCTTTCAGAAGCGCTGTTGGCGGGAACAGCAGATGGCCAAAACATAACAAAAATTAAACACAAGAGATGACTGTCAAAACAAAGGGGTGAACCCACTCCTGTCGCAGCAGGAGCACCTTGGCAGTGCTGGAAATACATAATTAGGTCATTCTTCGAATGGCAGACGTGTGAATAAGAACTACTGCAAAACTTTGTTCTTGCAATTTTATACAAACAATTTGGTAAAAAATATTTGCACCCTCACTGTGTGGCTTTGATGATCAACTACTTTCCGTTTCAGCCTATAATCAATAAGTTGTTTTAACATCTGTTTTGGTTTGGCTAAAGAAACAAAATTTAACGTGGCATCTGGAGATTATATATATATATATATAAAGACTTTCTTTCTTTTGCTTGTGCCTTTTCCCGCAGTTAGGCAGGGTCGACATGGTTAATCGGATTTGGCAATGTTAGTGGAAGGGGTGGCCAGTGCCCTTTCTGCCGCCAACCCGTGCCCCTGGGACGGAATCAGTGTACCCCAACTGTCTGCGACTAGTGTAATCCATGGAGTAGTGCGAAAGTGTTCAAATGTCTGTGAGCCGTGTAACTGAGGCGGGATGTGGTGACCAGCCCGGTATTCACCTAGGGGGATGTGGAAAACCGCCTAAAAACCACATCCAGGCTGGCCGGCACACCGGCCGTCGCCGTTAATCCGCCGGGTGGATTCGAGCTGGGGCCGGCGCGCTTACCCGAGTCCAGGAAGCAGTGTATTAGCGCTCTCGGCTAACCTGGCGAAACACATGAGAAGATAATTGTGGTGAGGAAGTTCACTGCGCTGCGCGGGATTAGCCGAGCGGTCTCAGGCGCTGCAGTCATGGACTGTGCGGCTGGTCCCGGCGGAGGTTCGAGTCCTCCCTCGGGCATGGGTGTGTGTATTTGTCCTTAGGATAATGTGGGTTAAGTAGTGTGTAAGCTTAGGGACTGATGACCTTAGCAGTTAAGTCCCATAAGATTTCACACACATTTGAACACTTTTTTTGTTCACTGCTTCACTCTGAATAGGGGTAGGGGTAGGAACAAAAATATGGTATACTATTTGCTGCGAATTATTTTCATATGTCTCAGGTGAAGAACAGCGAGAAAATACTTTGGTAAGTTTTCATTCCAGTCGATGACTATTAAAAATACGGTGGGTTACAGGATTCCGCCAAAGTTGCAACAGAATTGACGATATATTGTTGTCTGAACTGTTATCCATTTCTCATTTGAAGAAGCATCATCAGTTATGAATGAACCTACATTTCTCGTATTGACAAGTTTAATTATGCTTCTTTTGCCGAAAGACAGTATAAATTGCACGAACTCGCCTTGCAACAGCCATCGCGACAGAATCTTCAAATACGGTGTGTTATTAAACAAGCAATAGGCGACATGAGAGGAAAACCTCTTGTGCCGGTTTCCAGTAGCATACAAGAAGAAATGTCACGTGTATCTTCATACTAACAAATTCTATTTACAGTACTGGACTAAGAAAAAAAAGAATAAAGAGGAACTATAGCTTCGGCTATATCGACGTAGATATGACTGTCAGCTCGTATGTGAACCATGTGGCAAAATAGCCTGCTCGGTGTGTGCTATCATTTGACAAAATCTCGTTTCGTTATCTCGAACGGGTTAGGAGATATTAGGTAGGTTATGAATACTTCATTTTAGAGCGCGTGCGGTCGGGAGTGAACGCGTTACATACGATCCAGGTTATCGAGATGGGAGACAGATGAATGTTAGCTAAATTTCGTGCGCAGCAACATACGGTGTAATATGCACCAAACGCAAAATCATTGCGACTCGTATTTTGTAGCGCACGGCTTTCCGGGCGGTAAGGAGCGCCTGGTCCCCGGCACGTATCCGCCCGGCCGATTTGTGTCGTGGCACGGTGAACCTGCCAGTCTGTGGGTGGTTTTTAGGCGGTTTTCCATCTGCCTCGGCGAATGCGGGCTGGTTCGCCTTATTCCGCCTCAGTTACACTATGTCGGCGATTGCTGCGCAAACAAGTTCTCCACGTACGCGTACACGACCATTACTCTACGACGCAAACATAGGGGTTACAATCCGTCTGGTGTGAGACGTTCCCTGGGGTGGTCCACCGGGAGCCGAACGGCACAATAACCCTGGGTTCGGTGTGGGGCGGCGGAGGGGTGAAGTGGACTGCGGTGGTCGTCGTGGGGTTGTGGACCACTGCGGCTGCGGCGGGGACGGAGCCTCTCCGTCGTTTCTAGGTCCCCGGATAACATACAATACAATACGTACAACGTAAAAATTAGGTTTTTTTTTACCGAATAGTCTCTGTAAACTCGTTTGAGAAAGATTGCCGGACTTTCGCCTCTATTCTGTCAGCGCTGCGCGTCATCAGCCGGTGACACGCGAAGAGTCTCGTACATTCCGGCTCGCCGGCAGGCGTGAGGCAGAGCCAGTCGGCTGCCGTTGTATGCTGCCCCAGTAAAGAACAGGACCCTGTTTTCCGCGTTGGTTCAAAAAAATGGCTCTGAGCACTATGGTGCTTAACATCTGAGGTCATCAGTTCCCTAGAACTTAGAACTGCTTAAACCTAACTAACCTAAGGACATCACACATGTCCATGCCCGAGGTAGGATTCGAACCTGCGACCGTAGCGGTCGCGCGGTTCCAGACTGAAGTGCCTAGAACCTCTCGTCCACACCGGCCGGAGCGCTGGTTCAAGCGGCATCGCGCTGGGCACCCCTGCGCAAACAAACCGCTTTCCTTCTGTGCCCACCGTAAGAGAATCGTCGGTGAAAGGCACATGTCCGGCCTCGAGTCCTGGTCCGGCAAACAGTAAATTTCGTCCCAGCCTAGTTGCAGAGGGCCAGATCGAGGGGCAGCGGCCGAGTGTAAGGAGCGGCGCGGCTGGTGGCAGGCAGCGCCCGCCACAGCTGTGGCAGCGAGGCGAGTCGCGCGCCGCCCGCCCACAGTCCGAGCCGGCGGTCTGCGCGCCGCCGCCTTAAAAGCGCGACCCGCCGCTAAAATTAGCCGCCCCAGTGGCTTCACTGGCCGTCGCCCCCCTCGCAGTTTGTGTGTACGCCCCTCGCCGCTCCCCGGTAATTATTTGCGTCTGCGCGCATTAAGTTCGCGCCTTTTATCCGACGTACCGTGTGGTGCTGCTGTTGACGACGAGGTCCAGCGGCAGGTGCACGTCCAGTTTCTCCACCATCCACTGCTACCAACTTAACGTGGCCAGACTGATACGTTTATCGCACAGTCCGTTGCGTACGAATGAAGAGTTGCTCAGACATTCGAATCTGTGAGGCACTATTAGTTTCACACCGTTATACGAATGCTTGGCCTCAGTTGTTTTGAGACATGTCCGAAGGAGCAGACGCCACTCATTCATGTAATTGATTCGTTTCGATGGCCAAGGAACCCACAACTTATAGTGCAGATGTACAATTGTGTCCGACTTCCTGCGAGGATGGAGGACACGGTCGGAGCTGCGGATAAGTGGCGCAAGGTGGAAATGTGGGTCGGTCTGTAATGTCTCTTTCTGCTATAAGTCGTGCGACTAGGGCCTCCCGTCGGGTAGACCGCTCGCCGGGTGCAAGTCTTTCGATGTGACGCCACTTCGGCGACTTGCGCGTCGATGGGGATGAAATGATGATGATTACGACAACACAACACCCAGTCCATGAGCGGAGAAAATCTCCGATCCAGCCGGAAATCGAACACGGGCTCTTACGATTGACATTCTGTCGCAATGACCACTCAGCTACCGGGGGCGGACTCTGCTATAAGTTATATGAGGATTCTATTAAGTTCGTGAAGTTAAATTTCATACAGCTATAAATTTCGTAAAGCTATCTTTCATAAAACCTCGTAAGATAGTTCAAATGGCTCGAAGCACTATGGGACTTAACATCTGTGGTCATCAGCCCCCTAGAACTTAGAACTACTTAAACCTAACTAACCTAAGGGCATCACACACATCCATGCCCGAGGCAGGATTCGAACCTGCGACCGTAGCGGTCACGCCGCTCCAGACTGAAGCGCCTAGAACCGTCGGCCACAACCGCCGGCTAAGCCACGTAAGAAACAATTGCAAATAAGCAATATTATATTTGCAGGTTGCCAAATTAAACTTTAAATTCTGATCGACAATGAGCGCCAGGCTCCCTACAAATAGCGTAATAAAATTTATGCAAAGAGGCACCTGACCTACAATAAATTGTATCACTGAAAATAGTCACTTTACGATAAAATAAATCTTGTGATTTGATGCTAATTAATTTTGATAGTATTTTTAAATAAGTTTTTCTGCTCCGGCTTCGTCCTATTTCCTATGGAAATAAAAAGTTTAAATGCGCCGCGTAATGGCGGCCAACTTTCTCAGCTAGCTCCGCAGCAGCTGCAAAAAATGCTACACAAACTCATGCGTTATAACAAATGTCGCGTGGGTTCCTTAAATGATTACTCTGCACTCCAGATTAGCTTACTTTGTTTTCGTAACTCTTTTACACATCAATTATGTTCTAGTAATTAAACGAGAGCAAGACGAAAGCTATCGCAATACTATCGTACCTTCTGCACTCAAACAAAGATTATAATGTTCAGTTCTTTAGTTTACACATACGGTCTTATATCACGGAGAATAATGTTTTTTTTTCTATTATCAGACTCGATAAATTGTCTTTAAAGTTATTTCGTCACTTTGTCCGTATCAAAATTAGGCATTAAAGTTCACACAACATTACGTATGTATAGTTCTTTTGTCGTTATTTATGTTGTTCATGTCAAATGGCTCTGAGCACTATGCGACTTAACTTCTGAGGTCATCAGTCGCCTAGAACTTAGAACTAATTAAACCTAACTAACCTAAGGACATCACACACATCCATGCCCGAGGCAGGATTCGAACCTGCGACCGTAGCGGTCGCTCGATTCCAGACTGTAGCGCCCAGAACCGCACGGCCACACCGGCCGGCTTCATGTCAAATACATGAAAAGGGACACAATAGGTCGGCAGGCGTGCCGAGGTAGCCTGTCGTGCAAATGCAACAAAATGTGTCTCCCAATGGCACAGTGGTTAACGCAGCTGCCAAGAAAGCAGGAAATGCCGGGCTCGGATCCCAGTCCGGCACGCATTCTCACTTGCCGCCGATGATTCCCCAGGATGTCCAATTTCACACCGGCTCGTTTGTAGCACCTTACCTTCTTAAAAAGTATACACATTATGATGCAGTAAAGGAAAAGTGTGACACGACATTCAGAGAGCATAATAGCTGATAATGGATCAATTAACTGACATAAACGAAAAATATTTCAGGAATTAAGTGCGACTAGATGTCGCCCAACATGTGCACAATGAGTCCTCATATAACATTTGCACTATATATTTTATCCAGTTTGACGAACCATTTTAATCAGTGTGAAAAGTCATTTTCGTTTTACTTCTTATGTTTTCTCGTATGCATAGAGTTGACAGAGAAAAATAACTATCTTTTAGGCTTTCGTACTTCATTCGGTAAAAACGCAGCTCTTAAGGGATCGCTTTGTTGTCTGTCTGTCTGTCAAAAACCTGTTCTCTCAGGGTTTGTTAGGCGAATCAAAACCGAGCGCAGTCGGGAGGACGACTGTTCAAGCCCGCGTCCGGCCATCCTGATTTAGGTTTTCCGTAATTTCCCTAAATCGCTTCAAGGCAAATGGCGGGATGGTTCCTTTGAAAGGGCACGGCTGACGTCGTTCCCATCATTCCGTAATCCGATGGGAGCGATGGCCTCGCTGTTTGGTCCGCTCCTACAAATCAACAACAATCAACGAATCACGTTAAAATTAAGTCATATAGTGCCATCCACACACACCTCACGGACAGACTCAAAGCTACTACTCGATGTTATTTATCCTTCCAAAATGTCTCTGCAACGTCCCAACTTACAAAGGAAGTGCCTACCATTTCTAATGAGATGTAATTCAGTCACAAAGTAAGTAACTCACAAAGCTGTTTTCGATCGTTCGTGAGTACTGATCATAAACTTTGGGCCCTTACTCAGTAGCAGTAATAAAACATATAAGGGAAACTCAACTATAATTTCTGCATCTCACCACTTCTTCAATCATTAGGGCGAGGGCGATACAAGGATTTTTATTATACTAGAGTAACAGACCCCGTAAGAAAAGGGTTAAGCATAAAGTAGAGCCTCACTGTTAAAATTCCGAGAGCAGTAATATTAGTGCAACATATTACGTATATATAAGCTGCCTACCAAAAAAAAGTGAAGCACCTAGAAGACATGATCGGATGTTAATACAATTTATTATAAGCACACACCATCAGCCGGTATGTAAGAGATTAGGTTTGCAGTTCTCTGCGACTGGCAGGACGGCCACCAGAGTGCATCAGTGTTACCCGTATTTATTAGTGTTGTTGCCAGATTTGGTAGGATATTTATACTAAAGCCCCAAATGAGATATGTAAATAGCAGAATACGGCGCTGCGGTCGGTAACACTTACATAAGACAAGTGTGTGGCGTAGTTGTTAGATCGGCTACTGCAGCTACAATAGCAAGTTGTCAGGATCTGTGCTTTTTTGAACGTGGTGTTATAGTCGGCACACGAGCGACGGGACACAGCATTTCCGAGGTAGCGATGAAGTGGGAATTTTTCCGTACGACCATTTCACGAGTGTACCGTGAATATCAGAAATTCGGTAAAATATGAAATCTTCGACTTCTCTGCGGGCGGATAAAGATCCTGCAAGAACGGGACCAACGACGACTGAAGAGAATCGTTCAACGTCACAGAAGTGCAACTCTTTCGCAAATTGCTGCAGATTTCACTGCTGGGCCATCAACAAGTGTCAGCGTGCGAACCATTCAACGAAACATAATCGATATGGGCTTTCGGCACCGAAGACGCGCTCGTGTATCCTTGATGACTGCACGACACAAAGATTTACGCCTCGCCTGGTCCTGTCAACACCGACATTGGACTGTTGATGACTGGAAACATGTTGCCTGTTCGAACGAGTCTCGTTTCAAATTGTATCGAGCGGATGGACGTGTACGACTATGGAGACCTCCTCATGACTCCATGGACCCTGCATATCAGCAGGGGACTGTTCAAGCTGGTGGAGGCTCTGTAACGGTGTGGGGCGTGTGCCATTGGAGTGATATGGGACTCCTGATACGTCTAGATACGACTCTGGCAGGTGACACTTACGTAATGATCCTGTCTGATTACGTGCATTACGACGGACTTGCGACACCTCGGACGTCCAGAATTTAATACAGAGTTGCTCGAGGAACACTCTTCTGAGTTTAGACACTTCCACTGGCCAGCAAACTCCCCAGGCATGAACATTATTGAGCATATATGGGACGTGCTGTTCAGAAGAGATCTCTACCCCCTCGTACTCTTACGGATTTATGGGTAGCCATGCTGGATGCATGGTTTCAGTTCCTTCCAGCACTACTTCAGACAGTAGCCGAGTCCATGCCACGTCGTGTTGCAGCACTTCTGCGTGCTCGCGGGGGGGCCTGCACGATGTTTGGACTCTTCCCCCCCCCCCCCAAACACCCCCCCCCCCAAATGCAATGCTTACACGATATTAGGCAGGTGTTTCAGACTCTTTAATTCTTCCGTGTATAAGGGTCGCGAACAGCGTCAGATGTTGGGTGATCACTGTAAAGGACACGGAGATGCCGCGTTCTCGGGTTAGACAACGCTACCAACCCCTGGTAGTGTTTGGAAGGGTCCTTATTGTGGGTCTCCATTTGGCCAGTTGGTCAGATGGTGCAATGCCCAATATCAAGATTCATCGGACACTAGGAAGTGAAAGTGGCTCCACGTTGGACTGCGCGGGATTGTGAGGTTCTGACTGACCACGTCTGACCACGACAAGAGAGTGTCGCCGTTTTGTGAACCAACCACATAGTAACCCCTTCACATCTGTGCCTTTCATACGAGAAAAAGTATCGGGCTCCCTGCAGCGGTCTGTGTCGTCCACCGCCAGTGGTGGAAAACTAGCAGCAGCCGTACTAGGGAATTAACCGACGCGGCTGCCGTTAACACCACGACACAAACGGCTGCGTTTGGGGTGCTACCGTAACTGGGACGCATGGACTGCCAGTGAATGGTGTCTCTTTGTGCTCGAAATTTTGGAAATTTGTTCAAAAAATGTTCAAATGTGTGTGAAATCTTATGGGACTTAACTGCTAAGGTCATCAGTCCCTAAGCTTACCCACTAGTTAACCTCAATTATCCTAAGGATAAACACAAACACCCATGCCCGAGGGAGGACTCGAACCTCCGCCGGGACCAGCCGCACAGTCCATGACTGCAGCGCCCGGGACCGCTCGGCTAATCCCGCGCTGCTGAAAATTTGTGAAAAGTTCCTACGGGACCAAACTGCTAAGGTCATCGGTCCCTAGGCTTACACTCTACTTAAACTAACTAACTAACTTACACTAACGAAAACACACACACCCATGCCCCAGGGAGGACTCGTATCTCCGACGGGGAAGGGGGTGGGGGGAGCCGCGCGAACCGTGGCAAGGCGCCGAAGACAGCACGGCTACCGAGCGCGGATGGTCGTTGATGAATCACGTTTGTGCTTCCCTGTATGGTCATTGTCGTTGAGTATTGCGGCGATATAGGGAGGGGTCCCGTTTTTACAATGTTTCGGAAAGACACAGTGGTGTTACTCCTGGCGTCAAGCTATGGGGAGCCTGTGTGGGTATATGGGTAGAACGTAAGTGGGACCAGATCGGACGTGGCCTCGTTCCAGTGTCCGCAACTATTACATGAAGGACCAGTTACCACAGCTGTCAGCCATCTTGCCTCAGGAGGGGATATAACGTTCTTGACAGCTGAATAAGTGCATGTATCCCGGCAGGCTGGGTGGAACGTCATACTGATAAGTGGACTCATACTGTCAAGTTCTTTGTAAATTTACCTCGATTTTGTAATAAAAAAATAACATTACATACCCTCTCAACCCTTGACGTTGCTTTTTGTTTCATCCTCCCCTTTTGAGTGCTTCACGTTTTTTGTCAGGTGCTGTAGACCTCACGAAATGACCATGACGGTACAATCATATACACGTTTCTCCTGTACCATACAAGAACGGAGCGGGAGCGAGGATGTAGCAAATTATAGTGTTTTCCTGTTTACCCTTGGATAATCAAAATGATTCAAATGGCTCTAAGCATTATGGGGCTTAACATCTGAAGTCATCAGTCCCCTAGACTTAGAACTACTTAAACCTAACTAACCTAAGGACATCACACACATCCATGCCCAAGACAGGATTCGAACCTGCGACCGAAGCAGCCGCGTGGTTCCGGACTGAAGCGCCTAGAACCGCTCGACCTTGGATAATCACCTCAATATGGTTTTTCAATTAAATAAAATATGTCGCTGCAGATGACGATAATTGGTTTTGCCTGGGCATAGAAAAGAGACCCATGGGTGTCTTGTAGTTGCATCTCATTCGATTTCCGATGACACGGATGAACTGGTGTGACAGCATTATCGCCTGTTCTAACGAGCTAGTGCGCTGACACAGCAAGGGTGTAGGTACGCTTTGTAAACCGTGCCACCATACAGAGCACCTGTGATGTTCGATTCTTTGATCATATTTCACCATCATATGCACGGCTAACGAGGCTGCGTGCAGACAGCGGCAGAGATTTCCGTACATTTTGTCTCTTCTGTGATCTTACCAAAGAACACTGTCGCTCATACCTCTCTTACATGAACAACAGCGCAGAAACACCCTTTATCGTTCAGCCACTTTCTCGAAGATCTTCTCAGTAGCAGGAAGCCGACTTGGAATAATCTCCCGCACTGTACTGGACAACGGAGTAACATTTCCAGTTTCAGAAGACAGTTAATGACGTATCTCCTAAAGCAACAATAAGAATTACAATTGTCCCTCTACACACTCGATACTCGTGCACAACCTTCTTTCCAACCATATCTTTCTCATTTCCCCGTTTTCTTACCTGCTACAATCTCGTTGAATTTAGTTTCCCCATAACTCGCTATATCAGAAAACATTTATGCTGGGCATCTATAAATTCTTTTTGTATCTGCCACTATCACTATCTTCATTATTATTTATTATTGCTATTATCGCTATTAGTGGTAGCAGCCGTAGTAATACAAGTACTGCCAGTATTAACTTTATTAGTTCATAGTATTATTTTCTAACATTGTAGCTATAGACACTCTTCTTTTTGTTGTTCCGGGAAGTCCTACAGCTGTCGCCAGGCGCCTTGATCTCGCCATTCCTCCTCATCCTCTTCCATTCCTCTTCTCCCCATCCTTCTTGGACACAACTTAGCCACACTTTCCTAGGCCTTCCTCTTGTTCTCCGTCCAGTCGACTGCTGTGAAAGTACTTTCTCGGGTGCATTCTTGCTTAGATATTCATACATAATACTCGGGCCATACCTCGCTTGTTCTGTTAGTACGTTTCTAAGCCCTGGTAATTTCTCTATTTTCATTGGTATAGTCGGCTTTTATACTTCCGTAGTTATTGTCTCTACTTCTTCACCCTGGTTCTCCTGTATCTCCCACTTTATTTGTTAGACAATCAGATCCGTTAGTACTATTTGTTATGTGAACTGAAGGCAGAGTGGGGAGAAAGTAAAGGGGCTTTATGCGGAATCAGCGGCGACGAGTGAAAATCTGTGCCGGATCGGTATTCGAACCCTGCATATCCTGCTTACTAGGCAGTTGCGTTAACGCCGGCCGGAGTGGCCGTGCGACCGCTACGGTCTGGAACCGAGTGACTGCTACGGTCGCAGGTTCGAATCCTGCCTCGGGCATGGATGTGTGTGATGTCCTTAGGTTAGTCAGGTTTAATTAGTTCTAAGTTCTAGGCGACTGATGACGACCTCAGAAGTCGCATAGTGCTCAGAACCATTTGAGCAAAGTTGCGTTAACCACTGTGCCACCTCGACACAGTGTTTATCGCAATTGCACGGACTGTCTCGTTACGCCTCCCCGCATCGCCACCTAACGCCACCTATCGGCAGTCCCCATCAAAGTCCTCCGTGCTCGCTAATTTGAGATTGCCACTGGAAGTCGGGCGTAACTGTGAATCCGCGCTGAAGGTAGTGGATTCATTGCCCATTGAGGTAAATCAAGTATATGAAAGCATGATGTCTGTTCTTTCGACATTTCCAAAAGCACAGACCCCACGCATTCATAAAATACTATTTGTCATATTAGAGTTATGATATAAAAAAAGGTAATGTATGTATGAAACCTTGGTACGGCGTAAGAGAGGGCCTGATAGCCCTAATCAGATCAGGATAAATAAATAAAATGGAAATCAGTCACTCGATTAGAAGCCGGAATCCCTGCACTAATGAAAAAGCGCATAGGGCATTTTCCTCCAAATGAGATGCAGGTTCTGGGAGTGTGCAAAGGGTATCCGGCCAATTTTTTTTGGAATGAGAGCTTGGTAGCGGAAGTGGAACCGTGAGGGTCGTGCCGACGTGCTCTAGCGAGCGTGTCGTAGCGCTATAGTAAAAGCCGGGCCGCGCGCGCCTCGTATACGCAGCGCTAAGTTTAGGAGCGGCAGCGGGACGTATTTCGGGCCGGCTAAAGGCGAGTATGACCTGTCCTGTGGAAACACGCGTGACCCACATCGCACGGGCGACGCCCACCGCAGCCGCAGCCGCCCCGGCTGCCAGCTGCGCCGCCTTCCCCCCAGAGCGCGCGCCGGCAGCTGTGCTGCACGCTGCTCGCGAGGAACGCGAATACGAGGGTGGATCGACGATTCCGGTAAATTTCCATCGAAGAATGGAACATTTTTGTTGTGCCTTCGTGGTTAATAAGCTTGATTAGGCCAAGGATGGCATAAAGCTTGGGTGTCCAGCGCGTGGCCCGAAGTGAGCATCTGTCACACGACCGGAAAATATCCTTAAAATTCCGATTGTGTACAGTTATGGGGAAATGAATATTTTTCAAAAAATGGCTCTGAGCACTATGGGACTTAACTGCTGTCGTCATCAGTCCCCTAGAACTTAGAACTACTTAAACCTAACTAACCTAAGGACATCACACACATCCATGCCCGAGGCAGGATTCGAACCTGCGACGTAGCGGTCACGCGGTTCCAGACTGTAGCGCCTACAACCGCTCGGTCACTCCGGCCGGCGAATATTTTTCAGTCTGAAACTCCCGCCACGTGATGATGTTCTCTCTGGTCTGTCCCGGTTTCTCTCTCTGTATCTTGTTTTTTTCTTTCCTTTTTTTTTCTTTTTTTCCCTGTGCGACCCAAAATTACTCGTCTTCTTCCAAAGTGGCGCAGGTAAGCTAAAATGTTGGGCACCACTGGTACAATGTCCAGTGTACAGTTCTGAATTAGGGATGGGAAAAACCGACCGGTTAAAACGGATACCGATATTTCAGTTCTGAAGAGCCTGTGTTTTTATTTTTTACTACGAGGGTAATCCCAAAAGTAAGGTCTCCTATTTTTTTAATAAGTACATAGACCTGTTTATTTCTACAATGGTTTACATCAGTTTACAGCTTGAAAATGTAGCTATTTTTCGACATAATCACCATTTCTGTCGATGCATTTTTGTAGACGCTGTGGCAGTTTTGGTACGCCCATGTCATACCACCTCGCCGCCATGCTGTTTAGGAAGTTACGAACCTCTTCTTTCACCTCGTTGTAGGAGCTGAATCGCTGGGACCACAATTAACGCTGACAGGTACTGTGAGACTCTGAAAAAACACCAACGGGCAATTCAGAATCGAAGAACAGTAATGTTGAGCAAGGGCGTACACATTATCCATGACAACGGTCGTCCACACATCGCTCGGCAAACCGTTGATCTCCTGCAACAGTTTCAGTGGAACATAATCACCACCCACCCGATAGTCCTGACCTGGTGCCCAGTGACTGTCACCTGTTCCCTAGGTTAAAAGAACATTTGGACGGAAAGCGATTCCGCTCCGACGATGAGGTGAAAAAAGAGGTTCACAACTTTCTGAACAGCATGGCGGCGAGCTGGTATGACATGGGCATACAAAAACTGCCACAACGTCTACAAAAATGCATCGACAGAAATTGTGGTTATGTCGAAAAATAGCTAAATGTTCAAACTGTATACTGATGTAAACCATTGTAGAAATAAAATATGTACTTATAAAAAAAATAGGAGACCTTACTTTTGGGATTATCCTCGTAATAACCGGGTGAAAAAACCGAAATCTCTATTAGCCGTAGCAGAATTGCTACAATTTTTCGTTTTTAAATAAACCAGTTTTAAAGAAAAAATAATTTTATTCGTAACACTTGAATTGCTTTGAAATACTACTTTATTACAACAACAACAACAACAACAACAAAAAATACTGGTTCAAACGGCTCTGAGCAGTATGGGACTTAACATCGGAGGTCATCAGTCCCCTAGTACTTAGAACTACTCAAACCTAACTAACCTAAGGACATCACACACATCCATGCCCGAGGCAGGATTCGAACCTGCGACCGTAGCAGTCGCTCGGTTGCGGACTGCAGTGCCTAGAACAGCTCGGCCACAGCCGCCGGCGGTTTATCACAGAAAAAGGGAAAAGCGATCAGTGCTATTTTAATAACAATGCCGACAGAAGCGAGCAACAAACGTATGACGTAAGAACTGGTACAGGTTTGCTGAGACATTTATGTACCTGTTATCATGTAGTGTGACCTATTAGATGGTACGCGAGTGCATGCAGTGTGCGAGACATGATCCGTCTCGTCTTTATAGTAGCTTCTCACTATCGTCGTCGGGCGTCAGTTGTGTTACAGAATGACTAGATCACAAGTCTGGAATAACTTTAGGAAATGTGTTATCAAAGATTAAAAGATTAAAAATGGGGGGAACCATAACCAACTTGTGACATAATATAAGAAAAAATAATCTTGAAACGTAGCAGTTCATCCATAGATTACAGAAAAAGTAGAAAGCAGCTGATCTGCTCCCTGTGTCTACATAACAGACCTTTATCCAGAATGAAGCTAGGAGACGAGGTACTAGCAGAATTGAAGCTGTGAGGACGGGTCATGAGTCGTGCTTGGGTAGCTCAGTTGGTAGAGCACTTGCCGCGACAGGCAAAGGTCCCGAGTTCGAGTCTCGGTCCGAAATCCAGTTTTAATATGCCAGGAAGTTTCAGATCTGTATCTGCTGGTAGCCCTCGAAAACAGTCAAATTAACACAAACAGTAGTTCTTCGCCCTCAGTTTTCGCCTGTCAATACTGACTATACGTAATGTAAAAGTAGTGGTATGGACGCCGATTAAAATATGATTTTTGAGCAGAGTTCTAAAAAATTAGAATCAGTAGGCGAGAACTGCTGATTTTTTTGTAGTAGTCACCTACTTATCACTCTTCGAGAAAAGCAGCGAACGGTGGGCGGACTAAATTTTCTTTAATTTGCATATTTCGTTTAATATTTTGATTCTAAATCATTCTTGGAAGAGGGTATCAAAATTTTTGTTCGTTTTCTGTTGAAACAAAAAACCGATTAGTTTCAGCGGTTTTAATAGTCCGTTTAAACTGGCATTGAAAAAAAAACTATATAACCGAAAACGGGTTTTTCAGCGGTATTCGCCATCCCTAATCTGAATTGGTCAGTGTGTGGACTTCGATTGAAAATGGAGAAAACCGAGGTCCGTGCTGGTATTAAACATTTTCATTTGTAGGATTGAGCTGTAGCACAAATAAATACTGAATTGGATGAAGTTGAAATGGTTCAAATGGCTCTAAGCACTATGGAACTTAACATCTGAGGTCATCAGTCCCCTAGATTTAGAACTACTTAAACCTAACGACATCACACACATCCATGCCAGAGGCACGATTCGAAACTACGACCGTTGCAACAGCGCGGTTCCGGACTGAAGCGCCGAGAACCACTCGGCCACAGCGGACTAGTTTACGTGGACTCTGTACCATCATTCAATACCATTTACTTTTGGAATAATGAATTTAATTGTAGTTGGACAAGCGCCGAAGACGAAGCGTGCTCATCCGTCCGGTTTAGGTCAGCACAAAGGAAAACATTGCCAATATCCATGATACAGTAATGCAAGACCGCCGAATAAAGCGTCGTGAGACTGCTTGGGCTGTAGGTATCTCAGCTGAGGGAGTGCATAATATCGTGCGTGGAGAATTGACTGTGAAGAAGCTGTCTGCAAGGTGGGTGCCGCGATTGCTCGTAATCGATCAAAACTGCATCCCGCACGCATTTCAACACAATGTCTGGCGATGTTTAATCACAATGCGAAAAACTTTTTGCGCCGATTTGTGACTGTTGATGAAGCTTCGAATCCTTCATTACTCATCAGGGTCAAAACGACAGCCAGAACAATGGACAAAGGCTGGTGAAAGTGCACAAAAAAAGGGAAAGACCGTTTTGTCAGCTGGGAAGGTGATGGCCACGGTTTTCGGGGTTTCCCAAGGAATAATCCTCATAGGTCTCTTGTAAAAATGAAGAACATAACTGGACCCTATTATGCTTCATTGTTGAATCGTTTGAAACTTGAGTTGGCTGTAAAAAGCCCAAAGTTAGCACGCAAAAAAGTGCACTTTGTCCAGGATAATGTAGCATCCCACATATCAGTAATAACAGTGGAGAAAGTGCATGAATTTGGCTTTGAATTGTTTCCTTATCCACCCTATACACCAGGCTTAGTCCAAAGTGACTTCTTTCTGTTCTCTAAGGCCGTGTCCTACGTGAGCGACAGAAGCGAGCGACTTACGGATACGCGACACTCCAGCGACAAGCAGCAACACCGGGCGAAAAGCTTCGGTGTCCTGCATGCGAGCGACCATGTCGCGCTACAAGATGGCTGCTTAGAGCCAACCAGCTGTTTCTATAAAACGGCGTCCCTAACCTGTAGGATACTGTACCTGGAGAGTAAGGCTACAGAATTAGGTTTACTTAAGAAAATAAAGCGAAAAGGAAGCTGTGCATGAAATTTACAAAGGGAGGAATCTCCACGGAGGATTTCATAAATATCATCAACTACGAAGATCAGCCGGACAAATTTTTCGAATACGCGTGAATGAGCAGAGGAGCATTCGGCTATTACATCAATGAATTAAATACGAATGTTTTTTTTTTTTTTTACATGATCAAGAACTTTTAACAGCCAATAAATGCGGAGGAATGAATATTACATGACTAACTATGCTAAAGACAAACATAAATCCAGAATGAGATTTTCACTCTGCAGAAGCTCTTCTGCGAACCTTGCAGAACTCCTTTCAGGAGTGCTAGTTCTGCAAGGTTCGCAGAAGAGCTGTAAAGTTTGGAAGGTAGGAGACGAGGTACTGGCAGAAGTAAAGCTGTGAGTACCGGGCGTGAGTCGTGCTTCGGTAGCTCAGTTGGTAGAGCACTTGCCCGCGAAAGCCAAAGGTCCCGAGTTCGAGTCTCGGTCGGGCACACAGTTTTAATCTGCCAGGAAGTTTCATATCAGCGCACACTCCGCTGCAGAGTGAAAATCTCATTCTGGAAACATCCCCCAGGCTGTGGCTAAGCCATGTCTCCGCAATATCCTTTCTTTCAGGAGTGCTAGTTCTGCAAGGTTCGCAGAAGAGCTTCCGTAAAGTTTGGAAGGTAGGAGACGAGGTACTGGCAGAAGTAAAGCTGTGAGTACCAGGCGTGAGTCGTGCTTCGGTAGCTCAGTTGGTAGAGCACTTGCCCGCGAAAGGCAAAGGTCCCGAGTTCGAGTCTCGGTCGGGCACACAGTTTTAATCTGCCAGGAAGTTTCACAAACATAAATATTCAGATTGACAGTATTGAACAGAGGCTAGCTGTGGTCTAGGAGTACAGAGGGCTGCGTGCTCTCTGAGTCAAGGAATCAACGATCAACTTGAATGGAAGTCTTGTGACGTCTGCCCAGACCAAACTCAACGAACTATATCGAACAAAATGAAAAAGGGGCAGCGTCAATAACTGTGATGTGGTAGGAGAAGGTCCTCGGTTCGATTACAGGCCAATCTTATGTTACAATTCTGTATACTAAGTTTTATGTATACTGTTTACACTGCATCGTTAAGCATATTTTTAAGGTCTTGCCAAAGAACTTGATCTTTACACCTATTCCAGTGTACCACACACATTTAATTCCTAATAAATTACAATGTACCATGAAATTTTACAGATATTTGACGTTGCGAACGTAATTCATCAGCAGTCAATGTTAAGGCCAGGCGTTTCAATTACTCTAAATATTATCTAAAAGTAAAGCTCACAAAATTTTTGAAAAGAAAGTCAAATGTTGTGTGTAATGATTTGTCTAAAATATGAAATAAAAAATATTAGGGAAACGTTTAGTGCACCTCATTTTCTCTTCATGATTTCGAGCATCATTTAAAGGCACGTTGAACGTTTCTCTGATCTACTTATTTCTTTTAGACAAATCATTTCATAAAATATTTGACCGATTTCTTTCATTTTTTAATTTCAGAAAGTATGGTCTTACTGACTCCTCGTTTGCCTTCCTAAAGTGCTTGATTCGAAGGAAGCCTTTTTGACATTTAAATACCACACCAATGTATCTTTTTATGCTCAAAATAGCTGGGTCTTGAACAGATGAAATTTTTGACACTTCATTTACACAGCTTGACAGCAGCTTCTCGTGAAATATTTCAATTTTTCCTCAGCTTGTTAATTAAGTTTGCGTTAATTACCTTGATTACTTTCAAGCAGTTAAATATTTTCATGCCAAACTAGACCTCATGCTGGTCACTTTGATACCCCGTTTACCTGTTTCTCTCCCTTTGTTTGGCTATGAAAATTTGGACAACCCCTCATGGTGTAAGTTATAGGGAGTCTTGTTTTCGCTCTACTCAAGCGTTTACAAAAACGTATCGAGTGTTAGCCATATGATAAAACAGTCTTTCCTGCGTGCTGTCATTTCCAAAATTCGTCGTACCGATATCTTGAACCTTTTATGAGATACGACGATTTTTACGACCACTTGATTCCCGAAGCGCAGGAAAGGTTTCGACGCACCGCGAACGACCCGTCCGCGGATGTAACAACCAATATCTCAAGAATGAAAAGAGATATCATTCCGGTCTCAACTTTAAATACAATTTAGATATATTGGTTACATTTCATACGCAGTAATGTATAGCCTTAAATGAACTATACGAAAAGACTACACAGTGTGATTTTACCTCTGCAAATTCTTAAAAAATTCGTGCAGCCATGTACTCAGTTTCGTGCAGCACAATAACTACGGCGAATAACGAAAATAAATTCAGACCTATATCGTCTAAAGATATCAAGCTATAGGTTGCGGAAGAATCAAATTTTTTCACCGAATAGTTTTCTTAAAATCAGATGTTAAGCAATTCATAGCTGCCGTTGCGTCCGCTCATCTGCTTTGCCAAGAAGACACGTGGCTGTCGCTCTGTGACGCGCGTGCTGCAGCGACAATACTGACGTCGCCAGTTGCAGCGGGAGACAGGCAGCGACGCAGATGTCGCTCACGTAGGGCAACCTGTGCGGTTGTGTTTTGTCGCCTGAAGCTGTCGCGCGATGTCGCTCGCCTCTGTCGCTCACGCAGGACACAGCCTAACTTGAAACTTGGGCTTGCTAGGAAGAAATTTTCATCAAACGAGGAGGTAATAGTTGCAGTCAAAGTGTATTTTGCAGAATTTGCCGGAACATATTTTTCCGATACGATGAAAAAGCTGGAGGATCGCTGGACCAAGGGTATATCCCTGAAAGGACACTAGATTTAAGGTGAAATATTTACGGAACAAACACTTTTTTTAATTTTTACCATACTTATCAAACAACTTTCGTACATAATACTGCAAAGGATACGGCGCATACAGTACCACACTAGGCCCTGACGCAACTCTGTGTGTTGTCAGCACCAGGCCTCATTATTCGAGCTTCCTAAAGGGACACATGCACAGTAGCTATCGTCCCGGAAGTTTCTGGTTCTAATATTGATGGCATAAAAAAAACAATTTCATCACTGGTATTGGTCTGGGCATTTTAGCATTTCAGCTATTATGATCCACTGATATCTTAAGCGAACTGCTTCTGTTAGTCTGACGAGAAATTAGTCTTCCTGCCTATTTTATAACGTATAATTAACGTATCAAATCACAGCGTTTTCCTAAAGATTGATTCCTGTGAAGAATAGGTATAACTACACTGCATCCGATATTACTAGATCGTGTTGAGGTTGTCGGGTGTGACCCTGAGCTGTCCTGTTTGAATCCTTGTCATGGAAGAAGTGTACACCCCCAGAATTTGGCAGAAAATGGGCAAAAAGAGGTCTCATCGCTGCTGTTCTTACAAAGCAAAGCAAGTCGAGGCAAAGAAAAAAAGGCAAACAGCACATTGATGCTTTCAACGTGACTAGGCTGAATTTTTTACCCTTCATTGTTCTTATGGACTACAACTCGGACTCAAATCACCTCACTTCAAGGATACTTGATGTCGCTAAAACAATTCATGTTCATTGCAAAGCAACTGAAGTAGGGCAGCGAAACTCAGCACACATCTGCCAGATCTGGAAGTATTTGCCTGAAAAGGCTGCATATGACCAGCCCGGGAATACCATTCACGCATTATTAGTTTGCCTGTCGCCAAATGAACACTTATGTTGGCTTGAATGGTAAGTTATTCTTATATTAAGCCTCATTGGAACCGAGTGGAGTGGTACAGCGTGTAAGCAAATGGACTCTCATTCCGGAACAGAAGGGAGCGAAGCATTTGAAATGTGGTGCTATAGAAGAACGTTAAAAATTAGGTGGACCGATATCGTAAGGAATGAGGAGGTTTTCCGGAAAATCGGCGACGAAAGGAATATTTGGAAAACACTGACAGGAAAAAAAAAGGGACAGCCGGCCGGAGTGGCCGAGCGGTTCTAGGCGCTGCAGTCTGGAACCGCGCGACCGCTACGGTTGCAGGTTCGAATCCTGCCTCGGGCATGGATGTGTGTGATGTCCTTAGGTTAGTTAGGTTTAAGTAGTTCTAAGTTCTAAGGGACTGATGACCTCAGAAGTTAGGTCCCATAGTGCTCAGAGCCAATTGAACCATTTTTGAAAAAGGGACAAGTTGATAGGACATCTGTTAGACACCAGGGAATAACTTCCATGGTATTAAAGGGAGCTGTAGAGAGGAAGATTGAGCTTGGAATACATCCAGAAAATAATTGAGGACGTAGATTGCAAGTGCTACTCTGAGATGAAGAGGTTGGCAGAGGAGAGAAATTCGTGGCGGGCCGCATCAAACCAGTCAGAATACTGATGACAAAAAAAGGCGAATACTGTTATGGTATATCAAACACTTCCGCAACTGCCCTAGCCCCTACTCCGCTCGAGTAACATGAAGATCCGCGCCGAACTTAATGTCCACATCCGGCGGACCGATCTACTCGAGTCGGTGTAGTGCCCTCGGTGCACAGGACACTCAGAGATTTAGAATTCACTTCACACAACGGCACAGTCTGGCAATCAGAGAGCATACGCTACCGCTTTTTTGGCTCTTTTCGACCAAATTCTGTTTTTCCAACAAGGATTCGAACCACACAGCTCAAAGTCAGCGTCTACGACCTCAGAAAGATATAGCGACATCTGTCACAGAGGCGGTCATATGGGTCCTTCATAGGAGTGCGTGTTTATGAAAACGCTGTGATACGAAACATTATTATGTGTTAGAAAACACTAATTTCTTAGATTGTAAGAGAAGCATTTTGTTTAAGAAATCTGTGCACCACAATAGCTGAAATGCTAAAACGTAGTTCTGTTAAAATCTGCACTTTCGTTAACTTTAAAATCAACAACGCAAGCATTTTCGTAATATTTCAGACTGCTGATTTCATGCGATTCTTGTAAAGCCTTACTTTAGGATTGAATGGCAATGAATTAACTGCTTTATTTTCCAAGAGCCGCGGTCACGACGTACTTCGCAGTATACTGAGTGGATGAACTTTATTTCTCAAACAATTTTAAGCGGATAAGTGGTGGCGAAACGTATCTTTGAAACCGTAAACTCGGCAGTAAACGCTAGCTGAAGTGAGAATCTGACATAAATTTGTTCTGATCTCAGTAAAATCTCTGTGTAAAGAGTTCCCAGAGTCAACTGTCGACAGCGAATTCCTTTATGACTCTTGTTTTTGAAACCAGCCTGAGAGCTTATAAGTGTGAGATTTGTTTTCACAGTATCTATGAATAGGATGTTGGTTACTACAGCAGCTCGTTGGCACGGTATTGCATTCAGTGACACATCCACTGTCTACTCAGAAAGTATTTTTACTGTGATTTCGTTAGCGCTCACGTCTTAAAATATGTACTGTGGAGTTGTACTGCGCGCTATACATGTCGAGCGAAGCATTAGTTTGTAAATATTAATCAGTTAAGCTTCAAAAGATATTCCATGCAAATTGATTATGAATATTGTACTGTTATAAAAAGAAAAGGCAAGGAAAGGAAATCGTCGTAACAGTAGAGCAATGCGTGACGTGTGCTCAACGAAAAAACCAAGACACTTGGTGAAGAACTCATGGCGACGTGCCTGGAAATGCAATACTGTGGTATCACGAAAAGAGGCGAAGTAGCGTTAATTCATTTATAGACGACGAAACCAGACGATTGCCAGTCTTTGATCTAGATCAGACAGAAGACAGTCTCATTTCGTACTTTGTGGGTCGAGAGAATTGTTTTCTGTGACAGTTGGGAGTCGTTTGCCTCTCGCCTCTTTGAAGATGCTGGGCAAGAATCTTCTAGAAGCCAGTCGTAGGTAGTGGAGGGGAACGACCGTGCGTGACGCACATGTCTGTGGCTATTGGCTGCGTTGGCGTTGCTTGTTTGCACACGGGACGCTCCATTACGCTAACCAGAAAAAGGGAGCACGTAATTCAGGACTAGACACTGTGTTTGCTCCTCTTCCGCCCAGATTGTTTACACGACTGCCCTCTGAATTAACATTTTCATGACCAGGAAGACAAATATAATTTTTGTGAAGTTTAATAAAAAGGACAACTAAAGTATTCGCAATAATTATGGATTAACTGACAGCTCCAACTTCGAAACGAAAATTTACAAACCGTTAAAGTAAAGCATCATGCGACTTGATGGGCTGGTCATAACTATAATGGGACCCTATAAAGTCGTACAAGTATTAAAAAAACTATGTTTGGTATATTGCGCTGAGAAACCTTTCAATAAAAGGACGTGTTGCAGTTAGTGATGTCCAACGATCGAAGAAGCGATGTCTGAGTGTACGTAAAATATTATTATGTTGTCTCCACCGTCGCCTCCTGTACATAACCGTTCGGCATCCCACCGTCACGGGTGCTTTTACCGGCAGTTACAACTTACGCGTCTTTATCAGTTCAAACGATCAGTGTCACTGCGCTGTCACTTCTCGGAAGTCTGCCAAAATTTTCGTTTTCTGCTCCGTTAATCCCTTTATAACATTGCTGGAATTAAATTTTCATCCTTTACAACTGTCAGGATCAGATTTTTAAATTGAAGCCTTCATTTCGTGTCCTGTTAGCACTTATTTTTCACTGACCCGAGCAAGGAAACTAAGTTTCGCTACATATGTTTGTTTCATAAATCCAGAATAAGAAAGTCCTCGTCGGTTTGGAACAATTTTTAAAAAATCTTATTTTTATTGCCAGAAATATATGTATGAAATAGTTCCTAAGCTATTTTAGCGAAACCTCATCAAACGAAAAAATATTAGTGCTTTTACTTATACTCTTATTTGTTGCACTTAAAATGTGAGTGGCCGTATGCTACGCAGCGCGTAGTACTAGTAAAATTTACTTCATTACAAATCCATCTACGGAGTTGAATCTTCAGGTCAGCGATAAGTCTTTTTGACATCCCTTAAACTGTCATTAGTATTCTAAAGTTTTTTATGTTTGTTAGCAGGTTATTGAAAATGTTTGTTCCTAAATACAAGATACGTTTTGGACCTAAGTACCTTTAAATGTCTTTTTAAAGTTTTCTTAGTACTAGCGTTACTTTTGTGAACTGAATATTGGTTGGAAAAAAAGGAGGACCTGTTATTTACAACGAATGTTATTTTGAATATTTGTCCAGAGTAACAACAGTTGGCGTATACCTACGTATTATTCTTGAATTCATACCTCAAATCGTGTTCATTACACACTTTTGGATTTGAGAAACTTTAGTTTGAAATGAGGAGTTACTCCATAATGTGGTACCGTATGACATTATGTGTCGCAACTATGCAAAATGTAGGAACGAGTGATGATGATAGAGTAAAATTCATAGTAGATGTCCTTGTCAAAGGTCGTGTGGTAAATTGTCATCACTCCTCAGAACTGAAAGAATAGGGAAGGTATGTTTCAGACATATAGACGGTGTGTCTCCTATGGGTCGTCAGGGACATTTTCTCTGGTGTTTCGGCAGATGATTGTAGTATTATTTTTGCCGTGTGTAGCTGGAGTCAGACAAATACTGCCCATCACGTCTTTCATACGACGTCCAGCGTCGACGGGAAGCGTCGGTTTGTTTCTCATTACAAACAAAATTATTTTTAATCGGAATTTTGTGTGTCCATTCGATAGAACGGCTACAAATTAATGTAGTGCGTTATTCGTTTTATCGGTGTGTGTTAACAGGAACAGTAAAACACAAGGAATGATCAACTCCAGCAGCGACTGTTACTATGTGTAGATGAAAGGAATATCGCACTACACTTATGTGGGACCGCTCTGACGAATGGGCACCTAAAATTTCTCTTTAAAAATTATTTTGTTTGCAAACGGACGCTTTTAACCGACGCTATCTGTCAGGGCTGACCGTAGATACACGTTGCAAAAACTAAATTGCAGATATATGCCGAAACACCAGAGAAAATGCGCCTGATTACACTCTTATAAGAGACATCCTGTACATTTTCTTGTGCAAATAAATGCATAGCTGCAAACACATTAAACAGTATCTAGAACGCAGAAAATGGCACCTTTTCACGTTAATGCTGTGTATGGCGTTACTTAGTACTTATCTACCGCATTTTTAAAATGTGACTACGCCTATTCTGGCTGTTTTAGTTTTATTTCTAGACCATGCCCCCTTAGACATATTATAGATTCAGGTATAACTTCTGAAGAAGGCTCAATTACTTGGCTGAAACCTTGGTAAAGGTTGGTTTCAGTACCGCAATCGAGGCTGATATTTTCTTATAAATTACCTATGTTTTTGTTGTTTGTGGGATTGTATTTGAAGAAAAAAAAAACGAGATTTACATCTAAAATTCAGTTTACAACGAGGTCATTGGAGACGGAGCATAATCTTCTGTAAAGCAAGGAAAGAAATTGGCCGCGTCCTTTCTTTGAGAATCGTCCCTGCATTCGCTTTAATCGAGGCAAGGTTATCATGGATTTGAACTCCACCCCTTCAGAATGCGAGACCACCTCGTTAGGTGACTCATCATATCTCAATATAACAAAAAGCTCAGCGAGAACACACTACTAGAGTCGGCTTCCGGCCAATCTCACGGCGTAGACCGACAACCTGCGGCCTCTCTCAAATGGCTGCAAGGCAGCGTCATTAGGTCGAAACTGCTAGTCAGTGAATGGGAGCTTTCCGCTTCGTCTATTGACGCAGTGGAAAGAGATCGCTTAACAGCCGGTCATCTGTATCGGTAAGATGTTGCGGAATCCGTTGTTGCAGTTGTTCAGTTAGCTTGTTTCACCAACTTCAAAGAGAACTAATATGCAGACAGCTAGGACCTGGCACTTGCTACTCAGTGCTTCGCAGCTCCGCAACGTCTTCGCAGTGTGTTTCCACCTGCGATTTGTGTGCGTCGCTTGGTAGGGTAGCCGTTGCACCGACACGAAGAGTAATGGACGCTGCGGTGTCGGTGGGTGGGGTGTTTGCGTGCCCAGAGGCTTTCTCGTCTAAAATATCGCTCGCGTCGCTCAGGATGTGTGTGTGTGTTTGTGCCATTCCGTTCTGAATGCCAAATCGCCCGACAATGCCATGCACGCGCGGTCAAGAATAGACGTCAGACTGAGATAGCTCATCTATTAGCGTACTCGGTCATCAGCCGTTAGGGACGCGTCCACAAACATTGCGCAAGGTCGTCCCGGCGACAGCTGGAACGCCTTCAGACAGACTCAACCTGGCGACGCCCAGCCTTCTGCCTTCATCCGCGGTAACTGCCGTCCCATGTCTCGTCGCTGTCGCTTAGCGTTAACCAGACCCGCTAGTTTAGTAACCGCTGTGTTGGAAGCGCCGCTCTGTATTTTTTTTTTTTTTTTCTGCGTCTTACTCTCGACTACTCGAAATATTCAGTGTGCGCTTTACAGCCGAAAACCTGACTGTTGTGTTCTAATGGTGATATTCTGGCACATATACTGCAGTTATTCTTGTTCTGAATCTTCATGTTCTCATGGAGTATTACGTGATGCATAAAACTGCGGGAATTCAGTCGCAACGATACATTACCGAATGCTGATATTGCGTTGATGCAAAAGTTCGTAGCGTTTTTCCCTAAGCTTAATAAACACAATAGATACACGTATCAGAGGCTTTAGTCATCAGTAATGTACTCTCCTTCACTGTTTACAACAGTCTCCCAACGCTGGAGTAGCTTTTCCGATTCCGAGATGTACAAATCACGTGGTTTTAACGCGAAAAACTCGTCGAGCCATCTTCGGAGCGCATTTCGTTCCGGAAAGGAAGTTCCGTGTAGGTTGTTCGATAGTGAGCGGAAAAGGTGAAACTGTGAGGGCGGAAGATCAGCTGAGTAAGGTGGGTGCGGAATGACTCCCCTACCCACCTTCTGTATGGTGTTTTTGTTAATCTAGCAGAATGCGGACGGGCGTTATTCTAGAGTAGCATCATTTCATGCAGCCTTCCTGACGTTGTTCTTGGACTGCGTCTGCAAGACGTTTCAAATGGTTCAAATGGCTCTGAGCACTATGGGACTTAACATCTGAGGTGATCAGTCCCCTAGAACTTAGAACTACTTAAACCTAACTAACCTAAGGACATCACACACATCCATGCCCGAGGCAGGATTCGAACCTGCGACCGTAGCAGTCGCGCGGTTCCGGACTGAAGCGCTTAGAACCGCTCGGCCACCGCGGCCGGCAAAAGACGTTTCAATCATTGACAGTGTGCCAGCAGTGATGGTTACATCTCGGGGAAGAAATTCGTAGTACACCACACCATCGCTGTTCCAACAGATGCATATCATTATCTTTTGTGGAAGCGAGCAGGTCTTTGTATGGGAAGATGCTGCTTAGTTAGGGCTCAACCATTCCTCTTTTTCTTTTGTTATCTTAAAACCATTTCTTGTCACCAGTAACGATATAGGTTAGGAACGGTCGGTGCTGTTCACGAGCCAGTTGATATCGAGCAAGCAGAGATGCATATATAGCCACCTGTTGATTTTTGTGATTTTGGCTTAGAGAATGTACCCATACACAGGTTAGCCGAGTGCGCTCATGCGCTGCTTCGTGGGCTCGGGTAGGCGCGCCGGCCCTGGTTCGAATCTGCCGGCAGATTACGGACGAGGGCCAGCCAGGCTGGATGTGGTTTTAGGCGGTTTTCCACATCCCGCTAGGTGAATGCCGGGCTGGTCCCCACGTCCCGCCTCACTTACACGACTCGCAGACATTTGAAACACGTTCGCAGTATTTCATGGTTTACACTAGATGCAGACAGCTGGGGTACACTGATTCCGTCCCGGGGTGTAGGGGGTGGCGGCCGGAAGGGCATCCCGTCACCCCTTCAATTAACCATGCCAAATCCGTTTGTAACCCTTCCGACCATGCGAAAACTGTGGGACAAAGGCAGAAGCAAAAGAAGAAGAAGAAGAATGTGGTACCCATACACCAAATTTTTGAACGCTCCCCATTGTATGTAAATGTCGCACGATGGTGGAACGATCCCAGTTCATCACATTTGCCAGTTCTCGAGTATACTGGCGTCGATCATTGTGGATTAATGCGTTTAAACGTTCTATATCAAACCCCGAATGTCTTCCTGAACGTGGATAGTCACTTTTATCAAAACAATACTCTTTAAAAGCAGAAAACCATTTTCTTGCCGTCTTCTGTCCAATGGCGTTATCCCCATGCACGTCGCAAATATTTCTGCCTCCGCTGCTATCACCCCCCTATTGAACTCAAAGAGAAGAATACGTCGGAAAATGTTCCGATTTTTCCACTTTGCACTCCATTTTCCAGCGTTCACAGCTCCACTCGCAATTTCCGAATGACAAAATGAGAATACGTAAACTCAAAGAGCAACAGTGAACTGCAAACAAAAAATGAAAATCGATGAACAAACCCACAACAACGGGAATACCAACATGCAAAACAAAAACGCTACGTACTTAAGCATCAAGCTAGTTCCACCGTCTTCGGAACGAGCCTTGGATTGGCGCGATAGAGCGCTCTTACCCACCTTAAATGGCAGCAGGGTTTGCTGGTTCCCGGGTTCCAGTGCATTATCTGCTACTCCCAATTTTCCCCCGTTTTCTGGATGCCAGTCGCTCTTTGTGTTTTTTAAACCGAATGTTAATGCTTAGTAGTTCCTGTGTACACTTCATAGCAATTGACAGATTTTGTATACACTCGAGGTAGCAAGCGGCGGGTGCAGTTCCTTGCAGTTTTCAAATATTCATGCACCTTTCGTATCGGTTTAAACATTGTGTCAATACCGTGTCGTCCTAGCACTATGCTGATCTAATGTGTGACTGTTTTTACGAATGAAAAGAAAATTTTCCCTTAGCTGGTTCTCTTTCGCTGGAAGCTCCAAGTAGTGCCAAATTTACGTCTCTGTCGGAGTGAAATTGTTTCTTATATGATTGAGCTCTCTTACGGTTTCTTGTAACCCTATTCAGCAATGGTTTAAACGCTTTGCTTTTCTTCTTGGCATGGGGGTTGAAACTTAAGGTATCTTTTCGAGTGAGTGTGGTTTCTATAGATTTCATGCCCTAAGGTCTTGTCACTTTCTCTAAGTATCTGTACATCCAAACATGAAATTGACCATTTCTTCTCCTTTTGCATTATGAACTTTACGTTAAAATTAAAATCATTCAATAAACTTAGAAATTGTGGGAGTTAAGTCTTCGTCAGGTCATGTATAGTCATTAACGTACCGAAACCAGAAAGTAGGATAGCTAAACATGTTTAATTTTTGAAATATTAAATCCGTCATTATAGCCTCTGGTGATGTCATCAACATTAGGAGGTGAAACTTAAGAGAAACTTAGAATATTACCTCATGTACGCATAGCGAAAACATTAGTTTGTATAGTTCTCGAAACACAGATTAGTGTCAAATTTTTCATGCAAGTAATCTTAGTGTATCCTGTGCTGTCCATTTAGGATTAAAACAGGGTAAGCAACCAAGGACTGGCTTAAATTTGTGTGAAAGGCATAACAGAGAGCTACAAAGCAGTTCGGCATGCTTCTGTGCCACAGCTGTCTCATTTCAACTTCGTGGAACTGCGCATTTCAGCAGCTGCCGTAATAAACGTCTGCTCCACAAGGCACAAATAAAATCGCGTGGGCTGCGTCACCTGCGAGAGACTACTTTATTTCGTTCAGAATGTCGGACAATAGAGGTCAGTCGCGCGGACACAGATCCCTTGTTGAGCAAACATATGCACATTGTTTCTCTCGAATCATGCTGGCCATCTGTCTATAATCTCTACCCGTTGCGCTGTCTGATTGCGTCACTTTCTGTTTGTGTCCGTTTTTGTGCCAAGGTGTTAAAAATAAATGAGAATTTCTGGCTCTGCTGAAACATGGCCAGGCCCTAGTTTCGTTTCCTTTCATGAATTGCGGCGAAAGAAGTTGTCCTGTTCGAGTAACGAAAACTGGTACTGTGAATTTGTTTAAGTTATTGGTACGTAAACTGTGTAAAATTCTGATTCAGAGAGCCCAGTATGAAAATATAGCACAGATCCTCATGGCTGTGAGCCTTGCTAATGAAATAAAATCACGACAGTCACACAGAGATAAAGACAAACCTCTGAAACGTATCTAGACTAGTTAATATGAACTTTCATTACAGGTTACCTATCATTTGTGTAAATTTAAAAATTCGATCGTACAGTTAAGGGTGTATAGTCTATATGTGTAGTTAGTTATGTACATAGACATTTAATCACCTGCGACTTTCTGGTTACGCCCTTTTTTCTGTCGGGGACTGAAAGTATCAGTGAAACGTTTGTGACGATAGGAGGTGCGTAACTAGTGTCCAATATTAACTGAATTTTCCGATGGTGCTTGCAGAACATGATAATAATATTAAAAATGGGTAACACTTTCTAATGTTCTGCAAAATTATATTTATTTGGTCACGAACAGGCTTTCGGCTTCTCAGGCCGTCTTCAGGTGGCAACTGGATGTCGCGAACAGAGATAAACATGTGCGACTTACACAGATATGGTAGCACAGAAGATACAAAAAAAAGTATTTACATAGGGGAATATTACAGTAACTATAAAGGGTAAACAGGGTTTTCATGTGGAGATACATATAACAACTGACAAGAAATAAAATGAATTTACAGTCTGAATCAAGCATTTGTGATGAAAACTTAATTTAACAGTTGGGGGAAATGGAATTTGGGTCTGATCATTTAAGACTAGGCTGGCATTCTCTGTCATGTGCTTGTTGATTTCCATTATTTCCAGTAGGGTCATCTTCCTGTTCTCTCTCTCTCGTTCTCTCTTTCTCTTTTTTTTACGTTATAAGGATGGTTTTCTCCTAAAAGATGGTCAGCAAAGGTCGAATCTTTCTTCTTAAATCGCCAGCTTCTCTCATGTTCACACACTGATACAGTAATCCTTGCAGGCTCCCACCAACCGCACAGCCAACTTTCAATTCAATGTTACATCGCCTCATATCTGTTCCATTATCCAAAGCAGCCGTTCAAACAGAACTACAAACAATCAAGCAAGTCACTTTCAGCAATGGCTGTAGTTGATAATATTCTACGGAAGAAGAAAATGAATAAAATTACACCACTTCTGTACGTTGCCAACAGCAGTCACTTGATAGTTTCAAAGCCTGGTGAAAAATTCGGCATACTAGCAACATTTCAGACAATCTTGCAAGAAAGTTAGTCTCGCAATTGCAGATCTGCAGTTTATATAAACGACAATTCCAATATGGCGGATATAAAAACATCGCATACGTATTATCCAATATGGCGGATATAAAAACATCGCATACGTATTATAAACACTGAAATACACAAGTTTCACAAAAAGGCTAATGACTCTAACGGGACAAGCGTGGGAAATTGGGGGTTTTTGGGTGGGGACAAACTAAATATACACAAATGTAGCCACCGACCGCCATACAAAACCACGCAAAACAACGAAATAAATCAACATCACAAAACTGACCAAATACCAAAAAACACATTCCTATCCAGAATCGGACACTTCCCTTGACCTATGTAGCTCAACAGAACCTACCGATCACATCCTCCAATACAATAAAAAAAAAAAACGAACACTTCCCTTGCACCTACATACATCTACAACAGCTCCCAATCACATAAATTACGATCGAACACTTCCGTTGACCTATATAGCTCAACAGAACCTACCGATCACATCCCCCAACACCAACCTAAAAAACCAACACTTCCCTTACACCTACATACATCTACAACAGCTCCCAATCACATAAATTACGATCGAACAAAGATAATAATAAACAAGTGGTACTCGAGACCAGGCAGGGGGGGCTGCGCCCCCCCCTGACCCCCCCCCCCCCCCCCCCCGCCAAAAAAAAACCTCCCAACCTAACCTCTAACCTCGTATTCAGGGCTACGCTACAGATCAATGTGTAGGTCCCTAACGTCACGGGTCAAAGCCGACGCGTGAGATCGGATGTTTCTGTTGACACAAAACACACATCAAAAACAAAAAAAAACGGAACTTACCTCAAAAAAGTTCCAGCCCCACAAACTAGATTGGCCACCACAATTACACACAAATGCACCCTAACTAACCACTTTCGGCCTAAGAACTGACTTAACCGCCCCCCACATCCCCTCAATTGTGTTAGTGCAAGCCCCAGTATCATAATTCTTAAATTCTAGACTGTGGTTCACTACTAAATGATTAAATCCCCTGTCACCCAACCCCCTATAAGAAGAAAAAGCATCAGAAACTATTGTGGACCCGGGCTCTACATACTCCTCAATTAACCCCACTAATTCAGCCTTCGACCTCCCCTCCACAACCCTAAAAACACATTCAGTACCCCCACCCACGTGAACAACAGCCCCCCACACCCAAAGACCAGCCACAGACTTCCCCCTCCCATACTTCCTTTTACCAAACTGCGACTCGTCCACCTCCACAAGCACCCCATGCCCACCCAACTTACCCCTGTACTTAATAAATTCCGAACACACTTCACGACAAAAGGAATACCAGTCTAAAACAGTCCTCTCACTCACACCAGTCTCAAACGCGCAAAAACTCTGTGGGCATCTGTAACAAAAATAATATGTAATAAGCACAATCTCACGCATGCCCAATCTAGACTTCTCGAACCAGGTACCACGCCTTATAGAACGCCATACGCCATCTTTCCGGCAACACCACATGTATCCGTCGCTGGTCCGAGAGGCCGGAACTTTAACCAAGGCGAAGAGAACATTTAACAACTTCGGCGATTAAACCGAATAGTTGTAAGAACTTGATAAGTTCTAACGCTGTCTCGCCCATCATCGCCCTCAACCGAACACTATTAAGGCGGTCTTTCATATCCATTCCTAAACAAAAAACCACAACCAAATACACTCAATAACAAACTCACCCGACATACAGCAATGAGCATTAAATTAAAACAAACGAAAACCATGAACACACCACCAGAGAGCACCACAAACAAAAACAAGACTAAACTCCGCGCCGTAATGACGTCACACACCACAACACGCTTACGTCACGGGTCAAAGCAGACGAGTAAGATCGGAGGTTTCTGTTGACCCTACCAGAACATATCAAAATTCGTATTCCATACTAAGAACAAAATGCGACACTTGGTACAGACTGGTGTATGTAAACTCACTTGCAAGCAGTGTGAAAAAGTTTGTATTGGTTAATCAGACAGAGCTGTGGTTATTAGGTTATGTGAACGTGAGAGAAGCTGGGAATTAAGGAAGAAAGATTCGACTTTGCCGAGTATTGTTTGCAGAAAATCATCCTTATGATACACAATGTGAAGTTTCACATACTGACAAAAAGGCAAGATGAACTTACCGGAAATATGGAAATCAGCAAACACATGACACAGAATGCCAGCCTAGTGTTAAATGATCAGACTCAGTTTCCATTTCCCTCTACAGTTAAGTGCGTTTCCGTTGCAAATACTAGATTCAAATTGTAAATTCATTTAACTTCTCGTAATTTGTTATATATATCTCCACATCCTTTTTCAGGTAATGTAATTATTGTGATTTTTCCTATGTAAATACTTAATCGTTTTTGTGTCTCCTGCACTAATACTATCTGTGTAAGTCGTACATCATGTTTATCTCTGTTTGCGACATTCAGTTGTCACCTGAAGATGGCCTGAGAAGGCGAAAGCCGGTTCGTGATCAAATAAATATAATTTTGCAGAACATTAGGAATTACTTTTCCTTATTAAAATGTTTCTTACTGATTTTATATCTTCGCAAAATAAAAACACGAGGTGATGGACGCATCCATGCTGTACCTTTTACTGTATGTACTTACCTGCCCTTACTGTTGCCAGATATTCCATTTCCCAAATGCATACACCTGGCTGTCGAACGAGACCACGTCTTCAGAGAATGTCATCTTAGTGTCGGTGTTTGCTTCTCCTTATGCAACTACAGTGAAGCAGTTCTCGTGTCGACGTGCTTTCTACAAGTGTGTCTGGCGCTATGTATCTTGTGTTCTAGCTGTCTTTTTTCAAGCGTAGTCTTGAGGATTTACCAAGTGAAGCTAATCTTAGAAAAATTGGAGTTCTCTGAACTTACGCTATAAGTCCCCATGAATACCACAATATTGTTTTTCTTGTGAATCAATTTGTTTTTATGTTTTCTCACGTTTTACGGTTTATTTTGCCAGCTGTAGATTCGAATAAGAACTGTCGCAGTATCTGTTCTTTTTGTTACAGATACAACTGTGAAATAGCTGGGAAATGCTGAATACGTAATTTAATGAATATCTCATGAATCCCGGATGGCTATTATTACGTATAGATTATATTATACATTTGCGACATCATTTCTTGCCATTGCCTCTTCATTGGTTTATCCACATTGATCCACTTATTTCCCTCATTTCATGTACGATATTCAAGACGCTTATTCAGTCTAATAACTATCTCGAATTTTCCACCAAAATATTTTCTTGCGTAGTTCAAGTGTAATAGCTTGGTACGTGACAGGTAAGATCGTCGCGTCGGCAGAGGCTTTGTTCGCGTGAAACGTGAACTTCTATCAGTCTTTCCCCTATGCACTTGCTGTGCGTAGCCAATAGGGATCGTGGGAGAGGGATCACTTGCTGACTGCAGGCCGCGTCGGCTCCTAGCCACAGTTGCGCTCCCGCGCCGGTATCCATCCAACCATCCATCCATTTATTGGGTTGGTGTATGAGTTCGTGGCGTTTTTGTTTTGCATGTTGGTATTCCGGTTGCTATGGGTTTATTTAACTATTGTAACTTTTTATTTGTTTGCGTTTACGTATTGTCATTTTATCATTTGGAGATAGTGACTGCAGCTGTGTACGCTAGAAATTGGAGTGGCAAGTGGAGAAATCGCTACGTTTCCAAAATATTCTTCTGTTTGAATGTTGTAGAGGGGTAAGAGCAGCTAGGCAGACAGAAACATTTGCTCCGTGTAAAGCGATTGGACAGAGAACGGCAAGAAAATGGTTTTCTCGTTTTAACGACAATCGCTTTGGACATTAATGACTCTAGACGTTCAGGAAGACCTTATCAGTGTACTCGAGAACTGGCAGATGTGATGAACTGGGACCATTCCATCATCGTGAGACATTTGCATGCAGTGGTGAAGATTCAAAAATCGAGTATATGGCTACCGCATGCTCTAAACCAAATTCACAGAAATCAGCAGTTGGCTGTATATGCATCTCTGCTTGCTCGTCATCAATTGGCTCGTGAACAGCACCGACCATTCCTATCCTCAATTCTTACAAGACAAGAAATGGTTTTATGCTAGCACAAAGGAAAAGAGAATAGTTGAGCCCAAACTGAGCAGCACCTCCCCGTACAAAAACCTACGCGCATCCACAAAAGATAATGTTTTGCATCTGTTGGAACAGTGACGACGTGGTGTACTACGAATTTCCTCCCCGAGATGTAACCATCACTGCTGACACTTATTGTCAACGACTGAGACGTCTTGCAGACGCAGTCCAAGAACAACAACCGGAAGGCTGCGTGAAGTGATGCTACTCTACGATAACGCCCGCCCGCATTCTGCTAGACTGACAAAAGCGCTATATAGGAGGTGGATAGGGGGGAGTCATTCCGTACACACCTTACTCAGCTGATCTTCCGCCCTCAGAGTTTCACCTTTTCCGCTCACTATCCAACAGGCCGGCCGCGGTGGTCTAGCGGTTCTAGGCGCTCAGTCTGGAACCGCGCGACTGCTACGGTCGCAGGTTCGAATCCTGCCTCGGGCATGGATGTGTGTGATGTCCTTAGGTTAGTTAGGTTTAAGTAGTTCTAAGTTCTAGGGGACTGATGACCTCAGATGTTAAATCCCATAGTGCTCAGAGCCACTATCCAACAACCTTCATGCGACTTCCTTACCGGATGAAAATACACTCTGAATATGGCTTGACGAGTTCCTCGCCTAAAAAGCACCTACTTTCTACAGTCTCGGAATCGAAAAGTTACACCAGCGTTGGCAGACTGTTGTAAATAGTGAAGGAGAAAATGCTACTGATAACGAAAGTCTCAGTTGCGTGTATCTGATGTGTTTATTAAACTTATGGAAAAAAGCTACGAAATTATGCACCAACTCACTAACTACGACGTGTTTCCTTCTCAACTCCTTTGCTGACTTCAGTTCCGCCATTGATAACTTACATTTCTAAAGCATCACGTCTCGGCCCCGCCGTTATTAGCTGCCGCCATGCAAACTAACCTGGACACGCCCAGCTGTACTCCGTATAAAGAGTGAACTTCCTTTTTGTTCATAAAAAATATGTATCTTTTGATTTAACGGTCTCAGAAGCTGCTCCACTTTGACTATTGGACTGGCTCGCTCTGTACTTGAACAATGAGTGAGGCCTGGAGGCAGGCTGAGGCAGGTTAATTCTAATGTTTGAGGAGAAATGTAAGAGAGACTTCACGTTCGAGTGCCAGTTTTCAATGCTCACTAAAAACTCATAAGTGAATTTGTGGGTCGACAGCCGTTCTTTGGTAGCATCAGCCACCAGTGGCTGCATGTATATTCTTACAATATTTACATTTAAAAAGGCCAAAATAAATATCTGGATGGAAGTTAGTGTGTTCTAAAAGAGGAGAGAAAATATTGCTTGTCTTAATCGTTTTTATCAATTTTCCCACGTGAGATAACACAGTACTGTTCTTATATTGCCAGGCATAATTATATGTAAAGAATTCAGCAATCTCTACTGACCTGGAGAACGTTTTCAGTAAAATTGTACATCCGTACGCACAACTTACGGACGAAAGTAACTTTCGCATGGTGTGTCATTCCCAAGTAACATATCTGTATGAAACTTGAACCATACATAGAAAGAACAGCTGCAGTTTAGCACAGAAGGTAACTGAAAGAAATACGCATTGAGACGAACAGGAATGACAGTTTTTCCAAAGATAATTACAATGAAGTTACCTCGAGTGTACCGTGTTCAAAGATTTGGAGGTCAGTAGGGCTATGAAATATTAAGCCTCCTCGCTCCATAATGCCTAGATCACCAGATCGATCATGTCGATCAGAGTTTCTCGGTGCATTACCTGTTCCCCCTCTCCCCATATGAAGATACGTGCATAATTGTCGAAAACGATCTTTTGGTGGTCCAGATGTTTATGGTGTGGGGAGGCATAATGTTGCATGGGGTGCATTTGCAAGTCAGCGTTATAGTGAACTTCTTCCGCATATGCGTCTTCTCAGGGGTACTTTCGGCCCCGGCTTCATTTTCGTGAATAACAACGTGCGACCGCATCGCACTGCGCCGGTGGAGGAGTTCAAGGAACCATTCGGCGAATGGACTACCTGCCAGTTCCCCCGACTTACACCCCATCGATCACGTGCCGAATGCCTTGGGAAGACGTACTGCAGCACGTCCACAAACACCAGCGACCAGACAGTAGTTGTCAGCCGAGCGCTTCCAGGAGAAGTCCTTACCAATCTTGTGGCCAGCATGGGAGCGCGTTGTAGAACGTGCACTGCTGCCCGTGGTGATTATACACCTTACGAAGAACCGTGTCCCGCTTTTTGCAATGTCCAGGCGCTATCATAATCGTGTTGAATCACTGTATTTATTATCTTTAGGTAAAAGTGTCATTTATGTTCGTCTGATTGCGGATTCCTTTCAGTTGTCTTCTGTACTATACTGTGGCAGTTCATCCTGTGTATGGGTGAAGTTTCATCAGTCTATGTTATTTAACAGTCCCGCATCATGCGGAAGCTACTTTTGTCCACAGGTTTTTCAGACCAGTGTATAATACGAGGGCAGTTCAATAAGTAATGCAACACATTTTTTTTCTCGGCCAATTTTGGTTGAAAAAACCGGAAATTTCTTGTGGAATATTTTCAAACATTCCCGCTTCGTCTCGTGTAGTTTCATTGACTTCCGACAGGTGGCAGCGCTGTACGGAGCTGTTAAAATGGCATCTGTAACAGATGTGCGTTGCAAACAACGGGCAGTGATCGAGTTTCTTTTGGCGGAAAACCAGGGCATCTCAGATATTCATAGGCGCTTGCACAATGTCTACAATGATCTGGCAGTGGACAAAAGCACGGTGAGTCGTTGGGCAAAGCGTGTGTCATCATCGCCGCAAGGTCAAGCAAGACTGTCTGATCTCCCGCGTGCGGGCCGGCCGTGCACAAGCAGTTTGGAATTCCTGTGTGATGGTCTAAATAGATGTTGGCTATCACAGATTACGACCCTCTTCAACTGTCTGTGGTCTCTGTGACTCCTGCAATGGCGGAGCGTGCGAACACACTCGTTCGAGATGATCGACGGATCACCATCAAACAACTCAGTGCTCAACTTGACATCTCTGTTGGTTCACCAGTTGGGATATTCAAAGGTTTGTTCCCGCTGGGTCCCTCGTTGTCTAACCGAAAACCATAAAGAGCAAAGGAGAACCATCTGTGCGGAACTGCTTGCTCGTCATGTGGCTGAGGGTGACAATTTCTTGTCAAAGATTGTTACAGGCGATGAAACATGGGTTCATCACTTCGAACCTGAAACAAAACGGCAATCAATGGAGTGGCGCCACACCCACTCCCCTACCAAGAAAAAGTTTAAAGCCATACCCTCAGCCGGTAAAGTCATGGTTACAGTCTTCCCGGACGCTGAAGGGGTTATTCTGTTCGATGTCCTTCCACATGGTCAAACGATCAACTCTGAAGTGTATTGTGCTACTCTTCAGAAATTGAAGAAACGACTTCAGCGTGTTTGTAGGCACAAAAATCTGAACGAACTTCTCCTTCTTCATGACAACGCAAGACCTCACACAAGTCTTCGCACCCGAGAGGAGCTCACAAAACTTCAGTGGACTGTTCTTCCTCATGCACCCTACAGCCCCGATCTCGCACCGTCGGATTTCCATATGTTTGGCCCAATGAAGGACGCAATCCGTGGGAGGCACTACGCGGATGATGAAGAAGTTATTGATGCAGTACGACGTTGGCTCCAACATCGACCAGTGGAATGGTACCGTGCAGGCATACAGGCCCTCATTTCAAGGTGGCGTAAGGCCGTAGCATTGAATGGAGATTACGTTGAAAAATAGTGTTGTGTAGCTAAAAGATTGGGGAATAACCTGGTGTATTTCAATGCTGAATAAAACAACCCCTGTTTCAGAAAAAAAATGTGTTGCATTACTTATTGAACTGCCCTCGTATTAATAGGTTAACATCTTTTCGATAGTTTTCTAGCACTTCTCAATCATAATATAAGGTATCCCAAAGAGAATGACCCGATTTTAACTTGTAATAATATTGAGACAAATGTCACTAGGTAACTGAAACAGCGCTAGATGTAATCGGCATGGTGTAGAGTTTCAGAAAAAATCGGCTAGACGTCGCTACGATTGCTGACCTGGAGCTTGCAGCCAGTCTCGCGCAATATAGCGTCTGCGCAACAGAAGACGTATTATGTTATTGAATTTAGTCGTACTCAATCAGTGATCGCACTTCAGTGGGCGTTTCATATTCGATTTCGTGCTAAACCATCACCAAAGAACATTCGACGGTGGTATAAACAGTTTGAAGAAACAAGGTGTCCCTGTAAAGGCAAAAGTCCTGGCCGGCCACACGTTCCTGAACAAACAGTGAAACAAATCCGACGAGCATTAGAGCGGAGCCCCCGCAAGTCTACGTATTGTGCTAGCTGAGAACTTGCATTACCGCGCATGACAGTGTGACGTGTGTTACGGCGTCGTTTAGCGCTCAAACTATACCGGTTACAACTGATACAAGCTCTTCGAGATACTGAGAAAGTGAAGCGAGTGGACTTCAGCAATGCTATTTTAGACGACATGGAAGATGACACTTTTAAGTGACGGTTGATATTCAGCGATGACGTAATTTTCCATATTAGCGGTAAGGTTCACCGTCATAATGTGCGTATATGGGGGCTCGAAAATCCTCATGAAACAATTGAACACGTACGTGATTCACCAAAAGTGAATGTTTTTTGTGTTTTTTTTTTTCAAAGCAAGGTTTATGGACCCTACCTTTTTGAGGAAGAAACCGTAACAGGACTATTATATATTGCAATGCTACAGAACTGAATATTCCCACAACTTGACTCTGATAATTTCATCTATCAGCAAGATGGAGCACCACCGCACTGGCACAACAATGTGCGCAGTTTCCTCAATGCCAACGTGCCTCAACTTTGGATAGGGCTTACCGCACCGTGAGACCAGGCTTTACACTCTTGGCTTCCTAGATCCCCTGACATAACACCACGCGATTTCTTCCTGTGGGGATATGTTAAACAATGTGTTTACGTTCCTCCCTTACCTCGTGACATTGATGAACTAAAAACCAGACTATCAGCTGCTGTAGCTTCAGTGACAGACGACACCTTACGCTCAGTTTGGGATGAATTCGGATATCGGCTAAATGTCGTCCGTGCAGCCAGTGGAGGACATATTGAACATTTACCGGGTGATCACAAAGTCAGTATAAATTTGAGAACTGAATAAATCACGGAATAATGTAGATAGAGAGGTACACATTGATACACATGCTTATAATGACATGGGGTTTTATTAGAACCAAAAAAATACAAACGTTCAAAAAATGTCCCGACAGATGGCGCTTCATCCGAGCGGAATAGCAATAATTAGCATAACAAAGTAAGACAAAGCAAAAATAATCTTCTTTACAGGAAATGCTCAATATGTCCACCATCATTCCTCAACAATAACTGTAGTCGAGGAATAATGTTGTGAACAGCACTGTAAACCATGTCCGGTGTTATGGTGAGGCATTGGCGTCGGATGTTGTCTTTCAGCATCCCTAGAGATGTCGGTCGATCACGATACACTTGCGACTTCATTTGCCCCAAAGCCAATAATCGCACGGACTGAGGTCTGGGGACCTGGGAGGCCAAGCATGACGAAAGTGGCGGCTGAGCACACGATCATCACCAAACGACGCGCGCAAGAGATATTTGGCGCTTCTAGCAATACTTTTTTTTGTTCTAATAAAACTTCATGTCATTCCAAGCAATTGTGTCAATTTTTACCTCTCTATCTACATTATTCCGTGGTTTATTAAGTTTTCAAATTTATACTGACTTTTTGATAACCAGGTATGATAGATTTTTATAAACTTCTGTCTTTTCTGAGTAATTTAGTGTGCAATTTGTTGCTGTTAAGCCCTTCTTCCTTATAAATAATTCTATTTAAAATCGGGTCATTCTTCTTGGGAAACCCTGTATTATCAGCAGTGCACTCGTGTTTAATGTAACTAATGTATTCCGTTGACTTTTGAATTCACTGTTCATTTTCTTCTTTCCCCATTGTTTCTTTAATCTATAGCATCAGAACTGAACTCACCGAAATAATAAAAGTAGTTGTGCAGCCTGTGCTGAGCAGCAGGTAAATTAAGGGAAGGACTACAACTGTTATGCATCCCCAAGTGATGCCTAAGTATTTATACCTACACATTTTTACGTGCATAGCTTAAATAAAACTATAACATTTATACTGTTCGTTCAGGAGACTGTAAAACTGAGATTAGAATACAATAGTAGCCTAGAGGCAGGCCGTTAACCCCTATAGCTTCGACGCTGGGTGGATTCTCTAGGATGATGATCTCGGACATGGGTTCTTATCCTTAATTTTTCCTCATGACGCCTTCTACAAACGTTTTGAATTTTTCGCTGTCATTTTGTTACTAGCTGTGTGTGTCACAAATGTTTCATTTGCATCTTCAGCTACATAACTGTAACTAAAAATGTTGTACTTGAGCTTATTTATCTTATATAATGACGAAAATAACGTTTTCGTGAACCCGAATGACTGTCCGAACATAGTATGCTTTACGACACTTAGTCCAATATGAAGAGCGAAATTTCAACGTAGAATCAAAACTACGTACCATAGTGCATTGCCGGAGATGGAAGAAGCGACGAGAACAGGAAAAAAATCTGATGACTGACCAGGATACGAACCTCGAAGCTTTGGATTTGCAGTCTGGCCACCATTGACTGAAATAAGTTATAGATTTGTGATTACAGAAAATAATTGCTTGTGTCTGTCACCTGTGCTGTTGACTGAAAGAAGCTGACAAGAATATATGCTCTTAGTTTGGTTTATAAATGATTTTTATCATTCATTACACTTTTAGAATCACTATGTAATTGGGCAAATGTGGTTGCGCACTCACTTGTTACTGTTCATGCTTAGGCAAAAGTTTTCATTTAGTATGCTGCATGCTTTTGAAGACATAAAACAGCACCGCTGTTGTGTTCTGCCCTTACGTATGTATGGAGTAGAGTTTCGGACAGAGAGATCTATGATATAGACACACAGCAGTCAGCTGCAGATGGCCTGACGAAGAGTAACGTATGCAGGATGCTTGTTAGCGTGGTGCGTTGCAGGTACAGCGAGAACACATGCCGTATATGGCCGCTGCGTGTTCGATGTGATTCGCCGTTGTCTTCCTCCTTTGTTATCTGCGTGAACTAGGTAATGACCACCAAAGGCATGGCAGTATCAGATAAATATTTCATGCAGTTTACTTCTTGCGTAAGTTAATTATTTTTCTAGTTGCTTCTCTCCCTACTAATTGCCATGTTGGGGATCTCCTGAAAGTCTGGATTGAACGGGGATTCGAAAATAAGTTTCGTTTCTGCTATGTGGGATTACGGTACTTCAAGTTGCGACTACGTGAACGGATAAGAAACGCAGGCAGTGCCTTAATGCAGTTTTCCAATGACGACATGATTAAGAACTAAGTAGCAAGCAGCAGACTGTTAACGTGCAATAGGCTTTAAAGTCTTAAGAAATTTAGATTATAATTATCGCTAATATTCAAAAAGTTGATTATGTTGAACTGTTATTTACATTATACAACGTTTTGATAGTATCAGATTGCTTGAAGCATTATTAGTAGAACCTACTGCTAAATATCGAATTTAAATTATTTTTTAAATTATTTCAATGACAGGCGTGGTAAGGTATCATGTTGAAGAAACATAGATGGTATTTCGTAGATTTCGCGTGAGACAATGATAACGACCTTGCCGCTGCAGATACGCCAGTTCCAGTAGATTGCCGAGGTTAAGCATCGACAGGCGTTGCCGTCTGCCGTGTGCCGTTGGCAAACGGGATGCACTCAGTCCTTGTGATGCCAAATCGGGGAGCTGTTTGGTTGAGAAATAGCGGCTCCAAGTCACGAAAATTGACAATGGCCTGGAGAGTGGTGTGCTGACCCTTTGTTCCTCCATATCCAGATTGGATGACCCTTTTGGGCTTAGGATGACGCGACGGTCGGTCGGTATAGTTGGACCTTCCGAAGCCTGTTCGGACGGACGAGGAGGAGGATGATGAAACAGTACGATTTTTGGTACTGAAAACCAGTCTCTATTTAATGCGACTCTGCCTTACAAGACATTAACGTGTGATGCATCCTCTGGTTAAGCGATCATCCGAGCGATGCTTATCACAGTGTTGACAAGAAGCATCAATAAATAAGGAGTACACCCTTGAGAACTTCACACATTCCAGAGACTCCTCTCCACAGGGTACATGGAATAACGATTTATGTGATGTGTTCTTCAAACTGGTTCTGTTTCGGAAGGTGTAACCTCACAAATTTCGACTCTCAGTATTACTTAAAATATTTTCTCGATCTACTGACATATTTCGCTATACAGTTGGAACAACCAGCTGGTTTTCTTCAAAATACGTCAGTCTCAGATAATAACTTACCAGTGATTTTATTCGTATAACACAAACTATAGTACTCAAACTGAATAATACAATTTCCCGAGTTTTATTGAAATAATGTGAGCAAGCCCTTACAGACTATAAAAAAATATGTATAGTAATCATGAAGGCTTCCGTGGCTATGTCCTTGCGAGCTGTCTATTCATGGTTTTCCCCGGATGTCGGCATACAGTTTTTCTAAGCTTGTCCAATCCGCCACCATAAATGAAGAGTGACGCATGAAAACGAGCGTCAGATAAACCAATAATTGGACTTTGCGTCCGAAGAGCCAAACATAAAAGCGCACGTGCAGCACGAATAAATATTCTTTTAACTTCCTATTTTATTTAGAGACTGTTCCGGAGATTATGTCCAGTTGTCTGGTAGTGGAACAGAATAACAGTACCTGCTAACCAATACGAGTGCTGCGGGAGGCGATAATTAAAAAAATTGTTTTTTGTGTTATTAGTAGAAAATAAGGTAGCAAACAGCTAAAAACTGCACATTATGATGTTCTGCTATGTTAGGGACTTATATTTCCAATTTCATTCGTGAACTGGAATGGAAACGCCCTGAAGTTGCAAAAAAAAAAAAAAAAAAAAAAAAAAAAAAAAAAAAATTAATGTATCAAGATTCAACTTCCTATTGTATTCTATGTGACGAGAAACAGAGTATCAGCTTGGGTTCGATGAGGGTGGTGTGACGAAACGGTAGTGACTTCGTTGGAAGAACCAACGTAGCATTAGCTTGAACTGATTTACGGAACCAAGTGCAACCCTGTGAAGACTGTATGCAAAAAACGTGCTGGGATGTGCAAATCATTAGCATTTACGTGCTACGATAGAAATAGGAATAACGTCATCTACATTCTGTATATAAGGAAAGATTACGCAGTGACAAGGTTACAGGGTATCAAGATTTCCGCTTATCGTACCGCGATATTGTTGCGGTTCCGATGACTCGTGCGAATGTGGAATCGATGGGCTTAGGTGAGTCGTACTATCCGCCTCCAGGGTTGGTCCAAGAACACTCACTATTTGGTGACCCCATTTCCGTCGTACACTTTCAGCCGTCTCGGTGTTTGCTGCTCATTGTTATGCGCACTGTGTGCAAATCTTGGACTTGAGCGCCCCTCTAAGGTATGCACCCCAAGGGGCCGCTACTAAATGTTAACCACTCCTTACATGTAAATCTCACACTCGGGCTGCATATGGCGCCCGTATCTGCTTGGCGCGCAAGCGGCTGCTAGTGTCACTTGAGCTTTTAAACAGGGCTTGAGCAACACGCGGGGTCTCCACGGCCGAGGAGACAGGATCGTACAGCCACGTCATGTACCTTGTATCAGAAAATCAGCACATTTGCATCTAGGCAAGTATCTACACAGATTGATAACACCTCCATCACCACTGACATTGCGTACGACGACCATTGTTGCGGCATCCTTTGACATTACAGCAGAGAGAGCCGTGAGAACGATGATGCGCCCAACGAGAGTACCAGACACAGGAGTGGCACCACACTGTCTTCGTCAAATGAGTGCCGCTTCTGCATACAGCATTACAATGCGTGTACCCGTGTGTGAAGGCTCCGAGAAGCATGAAAATACACTCACAAGACAACAAAAACGACACACCACGAAGAAATTATCCGAATAGGACAGAAATCGGCAGATGTGGTGTACGCGACCAGACAGACAAATGGGTACAGTTTCAGAAAAATTGGATGATTTATTCAAGACAAAGAGCTTCACAAATTGAGCAAGTGAGTCCATCTCTGACCCTTAACCAAACAATTATTCGACTTGGCGTTGTTTGATGTCCTCCTGACGAACATCGTGTCAAATTCTGTCCAACTGGCGCATTAGATAGTGAGAATCCCGAGACAGTTGGGTGGCCCTGCGTATAAAGCTCCAAACGTTCTCAGTTCGGGAGAGATCCAGCGACCGTGCTTGCCAAGGTAGGGTCTGGCAACACTAAAACGAGCAGCATAAACTTTATTCGTGTGTGGACGGACATGGCCTTGCTGAAATGTAAGCCCAGCATGGCTTGGCATGAAGGACAACAAAACGAGGCGTCGAATGTCGTCGACATACCGCTGTGCTGCAAGTGATGCCACGAATAACAACCAAAGGGGTCCTGCTATGAAATGAAATGGCACCCCAGATCATCACTCCTGGCTATCAGGCTGGTATACTGGACGACAGTCAGGTTAGCATCACACCACTGTCCAGTGTCTCCAGATCGTACGCCTTCAACCTGAAATCTCATTGACTGGAGTAGAGCCGTCACCAGTGACGAGTCCCGATTTCAGTTGAGCCCTGATGACCAGTGAAGACGTGTCTGGAGATGTCTCGGACAACGGTGTGATACCAACCTGCCTGTCGCTAGTCATACAGCCGACAGCCGACAGCCGAGACTGATGGTCTGGGGTGCCATATCGTCTCATTGTCATCCGCGCCACACTTAGAGAACAGTGGTACTCCGACGATATTCTACGCCTCTTTTTGTTGCCCTTGGTGGCAAGCCTTCCAGGGCTGACATTTCAGCAAGATAATGCCCGCACACACATAACAATTTCTCCCGCTTGTCTTCGCGCTTGCTGAACCCTACCTTGGCCAGCGAGGCTGTCGAATCTCTCTGTAATTGAGAACATTTGGAGCGTTACTGTCAGGGCTCTCCGACCAGCTCTGGATTTTGACGATCTAACGTGCCTGTTGGACAGAATTTGACACGATATCCCTCAGGAGGACATCCAACAACTCAATCAATGCCAAGCCGAATAACTGCTTGCATAAGTGCCGGAGACGGACCAACGCCTTATTGACGTGTTCAATATTTGTGAAGCTCTTTCTCTTGAACAAATTATCCACTTTTTTTTCTAAAACTGAAATAATTTGTTTGTCTTTACTTGTACGCCACGTCTATCGATTTCCGTCCCATTTGGATAATTCCTTTGTAGTGCGTTGTTTTTTGTTTGTCATAGTGTGTATTACATTCGAAGTTTTCATCAGGATCAGCAACTGGCTTGATGGAATGGATTGCCATTGGATAGTCAACGTAATTACCACTGGTTCGCATAACCGGTACTTCGAAGTCGCCGTGACGTGATCTTTCAACGAGATAACACAAGCCCTCATGTTGCTCGCGCTTTCTTGACATACGTCGACAAAGAAGGTATGCTAATGTGGCTCTGGGCAGCACATTGTTGAGACCTCACGCCCACTGGAAACATCTGGTCATAGGTTGCCAAGACACTGGCACACCACCAAGCGCTAGTCGCTGAGATCGATGAACATAGAGCTGAAACCGCATGGAATGGCTTACCCACATCTGTCATCCAGGCTCAGCCGACTTGATACTGATCCTCGTAGAACCGTTGTTACTGCCAGAGGTGGCGGTTCTTTGTACTTAATTTCGCATTTTGTATACTCCCAAACCACCTACAAATTAATAATAAATACGATAACGTTGGAAGCCGGAGAAGTGAATTAAAATTTGTGCTGCGGCCGGGACACTAACCCAGGTCCTCGTACTTACTAGGCAGATATGCTGACCATTACACCACCACAGCATTATGGTCAACATAGCTGCACGAACTACCCAAGTCAAATACCGTCCCCAAAACAAACTCCAATTCACATCTCCCCTTATATTGCCACTATTACATCCAGTGCTGGGGTGCTATTCCAATGTCGGAGAGCTCTGGTAATAGTGACAATATAAGGGGAGATGTGAATTGGAGTTTGTGCTGGGGAGGGTATTTGACTTGAGTAGTTCGTGCAGCTTAGTTGGCCATAATGCTGTTGTGGTGTAATGGTCAGCATATCTGTCTAGTAAGTAAGAAGACCTGGGTGCGAGACCCAGCCGCAGCACAAATTTTAATTCACTTCTTCAGCTTCCAGCGTTATCGTAGATAAATTAGAGACTTAAATGTCTCAGGGAATATGTAATTAAGATCTAATGATTGTTGACAGCGTCATTGTGCCGGATTTTAAATATTTCCCATGTGCAAAACACAATACTGCTGTGTGGTTGTTGGGCTATACTGTCTACGCCCTCATCGGTCGGCAAATTCACGATGGACTCGCGCTATTGACTTACATTTGGGAACAACATTCTAAGATCAAAAACAGTGAAAAACAGCATGAATATTTTGCCAATTTCCTATCAGCTGCATTGCATCATGCATATGCGAAACGACTCTACACTTAATTTCCTTTGTGAAGACGTGTGCGAGCTCCTCTTATTTCCCTCAATTGTCCATTTAGTCTCACAATCGAGGTTCGATGATTCGCACACTGATCTCATTCTTGCGTCTTATATGTTGTTCTAGCAAAGATAAGTCTTGATATATAGTTAGAGTCAGGTGGTAAAGTAGAATCAGTCTTCATGTATGTGTGTATCGTGTTATACATCTACCTATATAATTGTGTGTATATATACAGGGTGTTTCAAAAATGACCGGTATATTTGAAACGGCAATAAAAACTAAACGAGCAGCGATAGAAATACACCGTTTGTTGCAATATGCTTGGGACAACAGTACATTTTCAGGCGGACAAACTTTCGAAATTACAGTAGTTACAATTTTCAACAACAGATGGCGCTGCAAGTGATGTGAAAGATATAGAAGACAACGCAGTCTGTGGGTGCGCCATTCTGTACGTCGTCTTTCTGCTGTAAGTGTGTGCTGTTCACAACGTGCAAGTGTGCTGTGGACAACATGGTTTATTCCTTAGAACAGAGGATTTTTCTGGTGTTGGAATTCCACCGCCTAGAACACAGTGTTGTTGCAACAAGACGAAGTTTTCAACGGAGGTTTAATGTAGCCAAAGGACCGAAAAGCGGTGCAATAAAGGATCTGTTTGAAAAATTTCAACGGACTGGGAACGTGACGGATGAACGTGCTGGAAAGGTAGGGCGACCGCGTACGGCAACCACAGAGGGCAACGCGCAGCTAGTGCAGCAGGTGATCCAACAGCGGCCTCGGGTTTCCGTTCGCCGTGTTGCAGCTGCGGTCCAAATGACGCCAACGTCCACGTATCGTCTCATGCGCCAGAGTTTACACCTCTATCCATACAAAACTCAAACGCGGCAACCCCTCAGCGCCGCTACCATTGCTGCACGAGAGACATTCGCTAACGATATAGTGCACAGGATTGATGACGGCGATATGCATGTGGGCAGCATTTGGTTTACTGACGAAGCTTATTTTTACCTGGACGGCTTCGTCAATAAACAGAACTGGCGCATATGGGGAACCGAAAAGCCCCATGTTGCAGTCCCATCGTCCCTGCATCCTCAAAAAGTACTGGTCTGGGCCGCCATTTCTTCCAAAGGAATCATTGGCCCATTTTTCAGATCCGAAACGATTACTGCATCACGTTATCTGGACATTCTTCGTGAATTTGTGGCGGTACAAACTGCCTTAGACGACACTGCGAACACCTCGTGGTTTATGCAAGATGGTGCCCGGCCACATCGCACGGCCGACGTCTTTAATTTCCTGAATGAATATTTCGATGATCGTGTGATTGCTTTGGGCTATCCGAAACATACAGGAGGACACTTGAAAGACCAGGTGTACCGCCAGAATCCAGAAACAATTGAACAGCTGAAGCAGTACATCTCATCTGCATGTGAAGCCATTTCGCCAGACACGTTGTCAAAGGTTTCGGGTAATTTCATTCAGAGACTACGCCATATTATTGCTACGCATGGTGGATATGTGGAAAATATCGTACTATAGAGTTTCCCAGACCGCAGCGCCATCTGTTGTTGAAAATTGTAACTACTGTAATTTCGAAAGTTTGTCTGCCTGAAAATGTACTGTTGCCCCAAGCATGTTGCAACAAACGGTGTATTTCTATCGCTGCTCGTTTAGTTTTTATTGCCGTTTCAAATATACCGGTCATTTTTGAAACACCCTGTATATGTACTCATCAGGGGAAGAAGAGGGAAAGTCAGAGAGAGAGTAACTGAGTAATAGGATGCGGTTCCACTAGGAGAGTATGTTAAGGAAATGAAAGAAAAAATAATAAATAAGTGAAATGTTGTTACTTGCTGACCTTTGTACTTGTTTTCATGGCCAGCAGTGTAGGACGGTGAGGTGAGTATCCCGTTATACCCGAGTACGATTTCAGAGTGTTGGTCAGCCGCCGTGAGAGGTCTCGACCGCTAGATTTCGCTAGTGTGGTGGCAACCTCCTTCCGCGGAAGACGTGTTCATCGGCGGCCGGCCGATGACAGTAATGGTGGCGTCGGCCACCAAGTTACTCAACCGGTTGCTCAATGCGCAGCGCTGGCGCTGGCCACCAGAATTATCTGCGGGCCGAAATACACGGGCGAGCGGCGCCATAACGCGCCGGCGGCAATAGATAACGCGGCGAGGTGGGCTGTGGGCGCCGGCCTGAGAGCCTGCCAGCCGGCCAGCCGACTCGCTGCCAGCACTGCCGCTGCTCGCCGCGGGGCGGGGTCGCTCCGGTCTTGTGGTTGCCGTGGCAGGGAACGCGCCCGGGAAAGCAGTTACATTACTTTAAAATAATACTTGTTCCACAGATCGTGAATACGACATTTCGTGATGAAGTAGGACGTGTCAGTTTAACATAAGGTTTCTCTGCACGATACTATTATTATTATTTATTACAATTTCATATTGCTACCCTTCAGTGCTATTTGGTAAACGACCAGACATTTTTGTGACAACATAATTCACCCCTGTCTGGGCCAAAGACAGATTTAACCCAGAGTATATCCTTTCTTCTAGTATTTTACTTATGCTCTTTGCTCTTATCTTTGAATTGGGGTGGTTTATTGTGGTGTGCGTACTGTAAGACCTTCGGTACATACACCATCAGATTATTTGACTTGTCGCTCTAACGAAGTAGGCGAGTGTCAGCAATATGTCTTGTGGTCTTACCGTGGCGTGTTTATCTTCTGCCGTTAGGTCAGACGATAGAAAGGCCACTTTCACACTTAGAGTAGCAGATTGCCGGTGACCAACTTTAAACAGAACTTGATTAATTTTCACACACATTTATTAAAATAATAACAAGCATAAAGCTTACTTAACTTGATTCTGGATGCTATTTACAATTGACAATCTGAAGTTCCTTTGGTCTTGGTACGTTAATCTTATTCTCACATATCTCTGATACTTGACGAAGTGTCTATACATTTATCTTCATGGCTATGTACAGGAATTTGATTAGCTTCTTAGGTGCAGACTGAAACTTGACTATAGACTGGTACAGACTAATGCAGACTGGTGCAGACAATTGCAGACTGACTACTCGGAGGCCTGTACACTCGTTATAATACCTTGCACGTTCATGTATCACTGCGCGAGTGTGATCCACGAGGAGAAAAGGTTCTACGTTAGCAGCAATCTCATTGGCTGCGTTGCATATTAATACGCGGATCGGCGGAAGGAGATCTCTAAGGCAGCGCCATCTCGTAGTGCGGAGACGGACGAGCGCTGCGCCTGCACTGTTGTGCTTAGCGGGGCGCGCTCTAGTGGGAAAGTTGTGTACGCGCTGACTACACAGAACTATGTACATAACATTTATTAATAACAAATTTGGGTGGGTTGCATTTCAGTTTTATCAAAGTGCGTAGGTATTGCCTCTTCCATTACAGCCCTGCATTTTTTAATGAACAGCTGGATCCTGTTTTCTCTACGACACCTAAGAATGGCTATTAGAAATATTTTCTACTTCTGACATTTTGTTAAGAAACTTTTTTCATTGATATTTTGCAAAAACAGACATAATGTCTGATGGGATACTGCAATCACTAGTTATACAATGTTACTTATAATCCGTCTCGATTGAAAAAATGTTTATTCACATTACCGGTTTCGGTTCCTCTACAGCCATCTTCAGATCTGCAATTTCGTTTACAGGAGTAACCCGTTCATACACAGCAACCTTCACAACAGCATGTCAAGTTTGCTGTGTGTGGATGGGTTACTCCTGTAACCGAAATTGCAGATCTGAAGATGGTCCTAGAGGAACCGAAACCGGTAATGTGAATAAACATTTTTGCAATCAAGACGGATTATAAGTAACATCGTACTTTTCATTGACTTTGATGGAAATACAGTCATCCTGTGTTCTCAGCTGCCCTGTTCCCTTTTAACAATAAAGCAAATTGTTTTAATTTTATTATCAGAGATGCTAATCACAAACATAATGCATAGACTTTGGGACTTTTTAATAACTTTTCTTAATACAATGCAGTAGTTTTTGTAATGTTCGACTGTTTCTGGATCATTATTTCTTCTAGCTATAAGATACATTTCCCTTTTCTGTTTATAAGATATTTTTATCCCTTTAGTAAGCCATGGATTTTTAGATGGTTTCTTAGAGTTATGTTTCACTATTTGCTTAGGGAAACTGTTTTCAAATATACTGACAAAGGTATCATGAAACAGGTGAAATTTTAAATTAGCATGAGGTTTCGTATACATTTCTTCTCCGTCTAACTGTTGCAAGCTTTCCCTAAAATTTGCAGTTGCTAAATCTTACTTCAATGCACTATTTTGGAGGATTGTTCTGTATTACTGTGTGGAGCTATGTTATATACTGTAACTAGGTGCACATCAGGATAAGAAGGACCATTCTTAACAATAAAAGTTTTTATTTGATTAGATTTATCTTGGTCTATAAAAATATTACCTGTCAGTATGGTGCTTTCCTGTACAACCCGAGTAGAAAAATAAATAACCGATGTCAAATTGAAAGAAGCAAGTAATGCTTCAGGGTCATGCTTTGTGTCAGACTCTCAGAAAATCTACATTGAAATCCTCAATGTTTTCAGAAAAAGCTGAAAATTCCGCACTGGGGAGCTATACACAACTGCAATTATAAAAGTGCCGTTATTTAGTTTAATCTGACAGGCACGTTCTTCTGTATGTTGCTCTAAACAAAAATTTTGAGTTTCTAAATGTTTCAAACTCTGATAAATTTTAACATTCGAGGCAATTCCTGCTCTCTTCGTTGAGTCTCTACTCACATGTGCTGAAAGCTTATATCCATTTACACTTACCTTTCCATATCTGTGACTATATTATGTTTGGACTAGCATATTGATGCTGTTAGGACAAGCATAGTGCATCTGTTCTACCCTTAGTTTCTAAATCTTCTAAACAAACAAGAAGCTCATCTAACTGAGCTACCCAAGCACGACTCACGACCCGTCCTCACAGCTTTAATTCCGCCAGTAACTCGTCTCCTACCTTCCACTAGCCCGCGAAAGGCAAAGGTCCCGAGTTAGAGTCTCGGTCCAGCACACAGTTTTAATCTGCCAGGAAGTTTCATAACAGCGCACACTCCGCTGTAGAGTGAAAATTTCATTCAAGAAACTCGTCTAAACTGTTTTTAAATCCCATGAAATTCTGATTCAGTATACTGACATTATTTTTCACTGTACTTCTATGGGACTCTCGTGATAATATCAGTATATATTTTTCACTGTACTTTTATGAACACCTTGTGATATTTTAACATCCCTAGTACCTGCGTGTTTGAGCTTCTCATTAAGCTTAATTTCATTCAGTGTTGAATCACTGGACACTGATCTTAGCCGATGAGTTTGAGTGCCCCCCCCCCCCCCCCTTAAAGATTTTCCCTTCATCCTGACCAGTTTACCCTTACCTTTCCTATTGAGAGGTATAAAACGCCTTGTGAAGACCTACCTGCCCGTAGTATCCTACAGGATCCAAACCTATGACTAATAATGTAGCCGCCGGCCTTAGTGGCCGTGCGGTTCTAGGCGCTGCAGTCTGGAACCACGAGACCGCTACGGTTGCAGGTTCGAATCCTGCCTCGGGCATGGATGTGTGTGATGTCCTTAGGTTAGTTAGGTTTAACTAGTTCTAAGTTCTAGGGGACTAATGACCTCAGAAGTTGAGTCCCATAGTGCTCAGAGCCATTTGAATAATGTAACCACCCAAAGCAGCTGATCTAACGCCATATTGACTCTCCTGACAGAGATGTCCAATTGCAGCTGACCACACCGCATGAAAGCAGGAACCAACATTTGTAGACAACTGCTCCCTCCCTAGCCATTGGAATACAACTTTTTAGCTTCTAAAATCAGCAATCATACGGTAGAAAATTTTAATCACTGGCTAAACATCACAAAGGGAGTCCCACAGGCTTCAATTTTGGGTCCTATTCCTTATATATGTGAATGACCTGCCACTTAACATTCAGCAAGCAAAATTGGTACTTTTTGCTGACGACACTAGTGTTATAATAAATCCCATCAGAGAGAAAGCAACAAAGAGTTGGTAAATGATATTTTTCAAAGAATTAAGTGGTTCCCTGAAAATGGATTGTCCCTAAATTTAAAAAGAAACTACCTTACATTCAGTTCTGTACAGCAAATATTTATACCAACAACTGATGTAGCACATGAGAAGGAGTTAGTAAATTGCGTAGAATGTTCCAAATTTTTTAATGTACGTAGTGATGAAAACTTGAACTGGAAGAAGCGCATCACCGAGCTTCACAAACAATTAAGTTTAAATATTTTTTATCTTCGTATAATTGCTAATGCTGGAAACAAACTTATCAACGTCGTGACATATTTTCATTTTTCCACTGAGTAGTGTCGTACGGAATAATTTTCTGGGGTAACGTCTCATTCAGAAAGAAAGTATTGATTGCACAAAACGAGCAGTATGAATAATAGCGGTGTTCACGGACGGACGTCTTCAAGGAGTTAGTCATTTCAATTGCGCCGTCACAATACATAAATTCAATGATGAAATTTGTCACAAATAATCTATCGCAATTTGACAAGAACAGTGATCTACTTACCCACAAAACTAGAGGGAAAAATGACCATTATTACCCACTGTTAAAGCTATCAGTGATTCAGAAAGGACTTCACTATGCAGCAACAAAAATTTTCGATCATTTGCCCAATAACATAAAATGCCTGACACGTAACGAAGCAACTTTTAAATCTAATTTAAAATCGTTTCCCCTAGACAACCCCTATTCCTTTGATGAATTTATACTTAAAAACTGATAGCCAATAGAAAATGGAAACAGTTAAGCTAGTTGCATGAGTATACTAAGAACAATAATTTGTTAATTAATGTTAACACTAACCATGTATACATGTCCAGTAAACTGAGTCATTCAATACCATTGTGATAAAAAAAAATCGTTCAAATAATCTATTGAATATATAGCTAACTAACTACGACTCTCAGATGATATTCTACATGGCGGAGAGCAACAACCTAATAACAGGATCAGAGCGCGCTAGAGGACGTCAAATCGTGCAAAATTTTCCAGATTGTCAAAGGTGGAAATTCAGCGTTATGAAACTACGGCCAATTACAACGACAACCAATCAGCGACGAGGGTTCGGATGTTTGTTGATAGGCAGACTTGTTTTGAGGCCGACACAATTATTCCCAACATGCCAGCAATTTTCGAGAGGGTGCGTCAATCATTTCTTCGACATTCTCAATTTTGTATCGGTGTTCGTAGCAGGAGTTTCGAGCATTTACTGTACAAAACTTGATTTTTAAAATTTAATTTATGTTTTCGTTTCTTTGTTTTACTGTACTCATTAGAATAAAAGTTCGTCCTTGCTCTCAGTACATTAGCACGAATTCAAATACGCGTCCTTAAGTTTCAACTGTTAACCTTAGATTGCTGAACCCTCGTAAAATTTACGATTACAGTAAGGTATGAAACAGGACATTTTGTGTTTAAATTGGTATGTAACATACCTTTGGTCATCTAATAATGGTAATTAACTGATTCATGACCTATACGTTATGGCTTCCTTTGAATAAAATGTGAAGTATCAAAGTTTATAATGGTTTAGAAACAGTGTAACATTTTCCTCCCTTTATTGTTCTAGGGTTAATAACATTGCAGCTTTACAGTAGCACTTGTCAGCTACGTCACTGCAGTGCAGCTTATTACCTTAACAAATCGATGGCACTGTGGTACTTTCAGGGTAGTTGACTTAATAGCCAAGCAATAAACAGCAATGTCCAAGCAATAACATTACAAGTAATGTGCGTCATGGATGGGAATTTAAACTGTACCTCGCTTTTACTACTTAGCTGAAATTATGTTATTTAGCTCTGCTAATTAGTAACTGCACTCTTTAGCATAACAGATACTACCTGGGAAATGTTAGCTTAAATGCACACACTTCCGCGCGTTCCTCGCTGATTGGCTGTCGTTATTTGTTCATAGCTCCATAACGGTGTATTTCCCGCGGCCCGCGAGAAAGGCCTCGGTATTTCTGACATGGTAACCAGGAAAATTTTGCTCGATTCGACGTCCCACTTCCAGCTCTGGCCCTTTATCAGGTTGTTTTCTCTACCTTGCATAATACGAGTACATACAAGTCGGCTCGATGTTCCTTAACGCAGCGTTGATTATAGCACCGATTCCTGTTAGCGAAAATACATTCCAACGTATATACAAGCAGCTGTGCGGTTAGACTGAAGACTTCACGATTGTAACTTTAGTAGAAAGTTTCGTAGTAACGTATAAAGTCTTTAGCCGACTGGGAATTAGTGCCTGTGTTGTCCCTCAAGATTATTTTTCCCTGTGTCTTAATGGCCTATCGTCAGCAACATTATCCGATAACAAGTTTCTTTTGTTTGCAGAGAATACAGAAGTTCCTAAAAGTATCAGATCAAGTATAGTTTTTGAATAAGCTGTTACTGAATTGTTATTTGACATAAATAAATACTTGCTAACCAATTTACTGTCTTAAACTTAAAAAAATCGTATTATATGGAGTTCACAACTTGCAAGAAATTTCCACTGACCGTGTGCGTTAGACATGAGGAGACGCAGATATAAGAGGTTCACATGATAATTCTTGGGGGTTACGACTTGATAATAGATTCAGTTGAGAGGATTACAACTTGATAATTAATTCACTTTGGAGGAACATACCAAACAAATAACTGAAACGACTAAGCAAATCTTTATTTGCTATGCTAATTTTGGCAGACGTACATCAAGTAAGAATATAAAAGAACTTATTTATTTTGCTTACTTTGGTTCCGTAATGTGATGCATCATATTTTTGGTAATTCATCGACACCAGCTTAATTTTCGTAATCCGAAAGTTCCTAATGCTAATTGTATATGGTGTGAATTCAGGGACGTATTACAGATCCTTCTGAGAAAAATTCTCTATACTGCTACGAACTGTATTTATTCCTTAATGAAATTTGTCGTAAACAATGAACTTATCTTTGCAACCAACATCTTAGTTCACGGAATCAGTAGCAGAAATAAGACAACACTGGATAATACTTAAAATCACTTAATTTGGGCCAAAAGGACGTTCGTTACTCAGGAACAGGAACACATTTTCAATGACTTGTCGATAACCATAAAAAGTTTAGCCACTAGTAAATTTCTGTTTAAGAGGAGCGTAAAAAATGTGTAAGTAACCATCTTGGCGAATTTTTGAGCAAGACCAGTTTATGATCTTCTCGTTACAGATTTACAGAACGAACAGAGAAACCTAATCAGGAAAGCTCTGTACAAGAAGTCCTTTGTGCCTGAAGCATGTGTGATTGGTGCAGTGCCTTCACTTTTAATCCCTTTGCAGATAGTTTTAGCTGCATTCTGCCATGTCCACAGATAATCTGAGAGCACACGTTATGCAATTAAAATTTTAGTGTTTGCCATTCACACCTTGACAAAGTATAGGCCTTTTGCAAAGAGTAGCAACAAGCTTGTAACAGAGAGAAATGTAACTTTTTGCGGCTCACTAATGTGTTAAACTTTGACTAATCAAGTAATGAGCCTCAGTTGTACCTCCAGGGATGTGAAGGGAAACGAGTACATAGGCTCAGTTGAAGGGGAAGAAAATAGAATGCGCTGATTCATTGACAGAATACTGTGAAAATGCAGTTGCATGGACTAACAAGAATTTTTGAGCACCTACAAAGAAAGGCGGTGGTAATGGTTTGCATACTCCATTTACTATCTTACAAAACACTGCGTAGAAAATTTGATTGTTGTTGATGTGTTCAATCCGAAGGCCAGTTTGACGCATGTCTCCACGCTATCTATCGTATGTAAAAGCCTCATCATCTTTGCATAGCTGCTGCAACCTACATTCATTTGAATCTCCTCATAGTGTTCAAGCCTTGGTCTGTCTTTATAATTTTTAACTTTATGTTTCCTTCCAGTAGCAAGCTGATTCCTTGATGCCGCAGTACCTGTCTTATCAAACAATCAATTCTATTTGGCACTTCCTCATTAGCTCTTCATCTACCCATCTAATTGTCAACATTTTTCTATAGATCCATAATTCAAAAAGCTTCTGTTTCATTTTTGCCTGAACTCCGTGTCGTCCACATTTCATGAGTAAAATCTATGAATGCTGTCCAAATCTGCCATATTGTTTCCTTACAGACCATAAAGATAGGATAAGACTAATAAGAGCTCAAGCAGAGGCTTACAATCAATAATTGCTCCCGAGCTCCATTCCTGATTGGAACTAGAGGATATTTTATTGTATAGTGCAGTAAAAAAGTACGTTGTGTGCCGCACGTTTCAGTGATGTGTGAGACAGAAATCTATGCAAAAATCAGCCTTATCGTCGTATGGAAAACCAACGTAGTATTTCACGCAAAAGCGCGGTACAATCTGTTGAACGCGTCCTCATATCAGGGAGGAATTGGTCTGGCCATTGACAGTTAGGTTTTATATGGTTTTGCTTTATGACTGTGGACGAACACCATGCAGGTTTCTTAGAAGGTCAATTCCAGTTCTTGAAACTGAGACTCTCCAACGACTTCGCCAGAATGGTTCCTTGAACCAGGCCATGCCCGTTGTAGTGCCTTACCTTGTCTTGCGGAGATTGTGATCCGCCTCCATTGGACTGAAGCTGCCAGTGCTACTTACCTATGGTAAGAACGTGCAAACAAGTCCTCTCTCAGGCGTATGCAGATCTCTCTTTTAGTAGAAGAGCAGGATAAGTGTCACTGCACTAAATCGCCCCACAAGCCTGTACGTCCTCGTTCGTTCTTATTCCGACGTCAGACACTCCCAGGAAACAAAGGGAACTGGAGGAAGTAGTGTATTTCTTGCTCGTTTGGAACTTGGCTTTAATCCAACTTCGTATGGGTGAAAGACTGATTAACAGTACGAATCCATCTTGCGCGAATTACACTTGACGATTCTTCCAATATACACGTGTCTACAGAAAAAGTGAAGCACCCAGAAGACATAGTCGAATGTCAGTGTAAATTCGTATACGTGCACACCATCAGCAATTATGTAGATGATTAGAGATGCAGTCCTCTGTAACTTGTAGAGGCGGCCGCCAGAGTGCATTAGTGTTGTACAGACCGAGCGAGGTGGCGCTGTGGTTAGCACACTGGACTCGCATTCGGGAGGACGACGGTTCAAACCCGCGTCCGGCCATCCTGATTTAAGTTTTACGTGATTTCCCTAGATCGCGTCAGGGAAATGCCGAGGTGGTTCTTTTGAAAGGACACAGCCGATTTCCTTCCCCTTCCCTAAACCGAAGGGACCGATGACCTCGCTGTTTGGTCCCCTCCCCCAAATCAACCAACCAGTCTTTTTCGTGTACCTTCCCTGGTGGGGTATATATGGGGAATGAAAGCATCAGATGTTTGGTGATCACTGTGAAGGACATGGAGATGCCGCATACTCAGGTTACCAGCTCCTGAGATAGTTTGAAAAGGCTTTAATTTTGGATCTCCATTTGGCCAGCTGGTCGAATCGTCCAGTACCCAGATTTGTGGGACATTCGAATGTGGCAGTGGCACGATGTTGGACTGCATACAAACGTGAAGGTGGACATACTCGTCACTTTCCGGTCGACAGGATCGTCGTATTGTGTACCAAGCACAAAGTAACCCTTCAAATCTCCGCCTTACACCCGATACTCCCACCAACATTCTGTGTCATCCTCCACCGTTGGTCTGAGACTATTGACAGGCGAACTAGGCAGTTACCGTCCAATGCGTAGGCTGCCGTTAACGCCACAACACGAACGGCTGCGGTTGAAGTGGTACCGTGAACGGGACTCCTGACGAATGGCGTTGCGATGTACAATACGACAGATGACCATCGTCGGCGAATACGGCGGCGGGCTAGGAAGAGGCACCATTCTTACAATGTTTCGGAGAGGCACAGCGTGTTACTTCTGCCGTCATGGTCTGGGGAGCCATTGGGTATGACTTTACATCACACTGGTAGTGATGAGGGAACTCAGACTGTTCAATGGTACGTCACGGACATCTTGCGTCCCCATATGTTGCCTCTGATGCGACAGTTTCGTGGTGCCATGTTTCAGCAGGACAGTGCTTGCCCACACACGGCACTTGGTTCAGTGAAGTGTCTGCGTGATGTTGCAGCACTCCCGTACCCACGAAGGTCCTCATATCTTTCCCTAATAGAACATATTTAGGATCATCTCAGTTATCAAATACGGCCCAGTGCCAACATGCAGGTTATTAAAGACCAGTTACAACAGTCGCAGGCCATCTTGATTCAGAACGGGATAGAATGGTTTTATGACACTCTTCCCAACTGAACCAGGCATGTATCCAGGCTAGAGGGGTCCAACCTCTTACTGATAAATGGCCCATACTGTCAAGCTCTTTACAAATTTGACTCGACTTTGTAATCACTCAAATAACATCACACACCCTCTCAGCCCGTGATGTTTCATTTCGTTTCCTCCTCTCCTTCTGGATGCTTCACTTTTTCTCAGACAACGTATTTTTCGAATTCGTAAAAAGACATATTGATATCAAGTTTAAGATAAACAGATATTTATGAATTATTTACACAGTCATCGGATAGTTTTCTGATATGAGGAACATACAGTGCCATTCCACCAAATGCCGTGTGAGCACTTACCAATACATTTTATTGATCCCGCATTGTTCCCTGTTACACGGCAGTCTGTGACTGGTACCAAGGCCGTGGGGCTTATGCTCTGCCTTTGCAGTACTGCCAAACATCATAAACGACCCAGCCAAAATAAACTGCGCCGCTCCGTCAGAGATAATCACTTTTCGCAATAAAGCTGCGGGACACGGCCCACCTGTTCAGTCACCTAGCAGGTATTTTAGCCGATGTCTACCGCCCTCAGTCCTGTTGGCTATGTTGTATACTTCAGAGATGTTCAGCAGAGGAATGGCACAATATTAAGGAAAAGAAGGCATTATTTCATTCATGATTACTGCGGTTCATCAAACAGGAGATATGACGTCCGAGAGTTGCCGATGAAATTGCATTCAACGAAAGTGCCTTATCGAAAATGGTTGCATTGTAAATCAGCATGTCAAAAAATGGTTCAAATGGCTCTGAGCACTATGGGACTTAAAATCTGAGGTCATCAGTCCCCTAGACTTAGAACTACTTAAACCTAACTAACATAAGGACATCACACACATTCAAGCCCGAGGCAGGATTCGAACCTGCGACCGTAGCAGCAGCGCGGTTCCGGATTGAAGCGCCTAGAACGGCTCGGCCACAACGGCCGGCTCAGCGTGTCAGCTTACCACATTGGATTCTGCGTTTTCTGTGAACATCTGCATGTGCGATCGTGGCTAATCGTAAGGTGACCATTGTTGTTTCCTGGTACTTACCTGAAAGTAATTGAAAAACTCACCTCAGTATCGACAGCAGTCGTCTTCGACGTATACAGAGAATACAGATTTTACGACGACTTCTGTGGTTCTCCTACTGAATACCTCGGAACGAATCTCTTGGTTCATGATAAGTCGCCGAAGAGTCTTTGCGAGTGCTAGTAACTTACTTGTCTCTGTAGATGTAGGAGTCTTTCGTTTAGCCGTACTGTTGCACAGACCAGCCTTAGAGTTTGTTTCATAATGAAACCGTACACAATGTGCGGCAGGAGGTGGTGTAAGGCGGAGCAGGTGAGAAGCAAAATCTTCAACCAGAACGTAATATCTTGCGATTATTGCTTGTGATCTTACAATGATATCTCTCAGAAAGCGCCCGAAGAACGCCAAAGAAAACTTATTGTTTACTTTTACAGTTCACAGCTTTCTGATTGCCTGTACGTCCTTGACATGAAAACACCTCTTGAGCTATTTTCTAGCGTAACTCATTATTTTTGTAGCACCACATGCGATTTTACTTACCACGCATGAGTCGATGACAGAGATCAGATTACGTTATTTTCCTGCCGTTTGTCTTAAAGTCTAACCGTTACCGTTAACATAAGCCTTCTTGTAAGTGGTGTATCAATGCGCATTACTGGAACACAAGTGAATAAGGATTGTCCATTAAATTTGAAGGATTCCTGAAGGCAACATTTGGCAGTTATTGTAGGATGCAGCCAACATCTGTGACGTTACCTTTGTGCGATCAGAAATTTTGCCGCACGGTTTTATCAACTGGTCTTGTGTGCGCGTCCACCCCTTAAGGGGAGGTTTACTATCTTTGGCCCGAAAAAAACATGTTCTTTGAGAATTTTTTTTCTGGTGATGTGTTATAGATATCAATGTCGAATTTGGTCAAAATGTTTATTGATATTTCCGCTACAAACTGGAATTTTTTCGACCGGAAATGTCGAAGAGCAAAGTCGGAAGTGCCGTCGGAACGAAACAAAATTTCGATGTAGACCTCCACGCGCGGTATGTTACAGGTCAGCCGGCTCGTCTGAAATCAAAATTGAGTTGACGTTAGCGGAGTATATAAGATTCTTTAGGAAGTTGTACCTCGCTTAAGTTATTTGGACCATAGAAAACAAAACGGCGGCCATTAGAAAAAAATTGTTTTTTTATAGTTGATGGATCGGAATAAAAGTGGGACAACGCTTAGACAATTTAGTTAGCTTCGTCGGAAACAAAGAATCATGCCAATCGGTTCAGTAGATTTGAAGTTACCGCTCGATAAAAAAAGTCATTTCGAGAAAAACGCGTTTGAAGTTTTCACTACATATAAATGAAATATTATGCAACGTGAGTTCAATCTGCTATTCCGGGTTCATAAACTAGTCCTTCCTCTTCCTCATAGAGGCGTTCTGCTCGATCTGGGCCATCCTGCGCTTCTCCAGAGCCGCTCGTACGGCCGGTGACAAGCGATTTTCGGCCGCTTGAATCCGGTGGTCGTCCGAATGCTTGGCGAACTTCGCCGAATACAGTCCCAGGGTGACGTCCATCGTTGTCATGGTCTTCAGAATTGCTGAATAGCCTTCGTTGAAGCTGCTCACTGCCAGGAAAGTCGCAATCTCCACCGTCTTCGCACCTGAATGCAAATGCTTGGGGGCTAACTACAAAACACACGCGTTCAAACTTTCATCTGAATTTTGTGTGTTTCCTCCCAAGCACCGGTACAATAACTCGTCCGCAGAAAGAAAAAAAAACTGGTGCGTGAAAAAGGCCGATTTTAGGCAGGTGCATTTTTTTGTTCAACCGCGAATAACAAACATTTCAGTTCCGTATTCGGTAAAACCGTTTCAGGGGTGGACTCTAAAGACTTTTATGGATCCAAAAATGCAATTTTAAAAAAATCGATTTTTTTAACGAAAAGATAGTAAACCTCCCCTTAAGGTAGTCTGTCATATTTTACCGCAGTGGATGTCCCAGAGGGTGCTGCCCAACATATCAGAGTCAGGTGACCAATTAAGAAAAAAACGACGTTTTACTCTCTTGTCTGATGAGTTGTGTTTGTATATGGCGTGATTTGCATCATGAACATACTCCTCCGCAGACTGTTTGAGGAGAAAGCCTGTCACTTCGTCAAGTGACACGTATAACAACAGACTGATAACTAAGACTTACACCCCGGCAAACAGAAGCTTTCATTTGCGGAAATCTGACTTCTTTTCCCCCTTCCCTTCCTCCTTCTGCCCTTACAAGATCTAATCGTAATGTAGGCGTTACTTCCTCTGGTGATCCACTGCTGGCCAACTCGCACATAGTTTCATGTGGAATACTGTACACGATTTCTTTCCTTGATTTATGGCTCAAGTGTGCGGTGTCCAAGGTTACGTCTTATCGAGAACGAATAAGTCCAAGTCTCTTGCCTCATATTCCGGACCGAGCGAGGTGGCGCAGTGGCTAAACACTGGACTTGCATTAGGGAGGACGACGGTTCAATCCCGCGTCCGGCCATCCTGATTTAGGTTTTCCGTGATTTCCCTAAATCGCTCCAGGCAAATGCCGGGATGGTTTCTGTAAAAGGGCACGGCCGACTTCCTTCCCCGTCCTTCCCTAATCCGATGAGACCGATGACCTCGCTGTCTGGTCTCCTTCCCCAAAACAACCCAACCCCTCATATTCCGGACGAATACCTGTCTTCCGTGGACAGTGCTCTTCCAGATGCACCGTCCGCGCTCTAAATGTTCCTGTTTCCACTAAATCCTTATATGAATGCCGTGGAAGAAAGCGTGTAAGTAACAGGGGATCATACAAGCAGCTGGTCACCGAATTTGCTCATCGCTCGCAATGTCACTGTGCACGCTTTATGTGACAATGCTGTCTTAGTACGATGCGCTTCTCTAAGGCGCCAGACAGACATATTGCTGTACTGTACTGTATTCGAGTCTCTCATTTTTTTTTCGTTCGACGCCTGGCGCTCTGGAATGCAGGCTCGTAAAACCTTGAAGTTCGATTTGTCGAAAATACTTGAAGCGCATCGTACTTGAGCAGCATTTCTTGCATCTTAGTACGCACAACAATCGAATGAGCTAAAATGGCTCTGAGCACTATGGGACTCGAATGAGCTAAATCTGTGACCCTTGTGGATGGGAAGAGCGCTTCTTAAGAAACGCTGGCGCCGGTATTCAGTTTCTCATCTGGCATGATATTAACCTGTCACAAAAGTTCTTACATGCTTGACAGGGAGCGGAACGTACGCATCACATTTTCCCCTACAGATGTACTGTCAGCTTTGACGTTTGGCACCAGTCTGGTTGGAATAGTCAGAAACTTCCGTGGACTAATGAATTACCCAGAAAGTGGCCGCTGCCAAAGGCTCCCCTTGCCCTCCTCCATCCGTCGCCAGCTCTGGTGACAAACAGCTCGGCGTCCCACAGCAAAGTGGCCGTGGCGGGGCGCACAGCCAGTAGCCAGCGCGTGCGGGCAGGCGGCGAACCACACTGCTGTGCCCTGCCTTCCGCCGCTTTGCCGCCCTGGCGCCCCATGCGCAGGTGCTCTGCTGTATGTCATTAGCGCCACACTGGCCAACTCCGTCGGCCTCGCGGAGTATCCTGTTACTTTGGCACAAACATTGCCTTTTCTTGCCGTAAGCACTCACACCCTACTACGTCTAGTTTCGAGATTTGTAATTTCATCGCCGCGTACATTATTAAAACTGAACTACACGGTAATAAAAAAGTAGGTGTTAATGTTCCGCAGTATTTATTTATACACACATCAAAAAAGTTTTGCATCACCTCGGTTCCGAGAGTTCCGGAACCTCTACAGAGAATTGGAATAGAGATCACCAACAACATCATTTCCGCCCTTTTTATTGCTCATGAAAACCACAAATTTCATGTTTTACCACCATACAGCGAGACCTTCAAAAGTGGTGGTCCAGATTGCTGTACACACAGGTACCTCTAATACCCAGTAGCACGTTCTCTCGCATTGATGCATGCCTGTATTCGTCGTGACAGGCACTGTTCATCATCAAGGCACTGTTGGTCCAGATTGTCCCACTCCTCAACGGCGATTCGGCGTAGGTCCCTCAGAGTGGTTGGTGGGTCACGTCGTCCATAAACAGCCCTTTTCAGTCTATCCCAGGGCTGTTCGATAGGGTTCATGTCTGGAGAACATGCTGGCCACTCTAGTAGAGCGCTGCCGTTATCCTGAAGGAAGTCATTCGCAAGATGTGCACGATGGGGGCGCAAATTGCCGTCCATGAAGACGAATGCCTCGCCAATATGCTGCCTATAAGACTGCAGTATGGGTCGGAGGATGGCATTCACGTATCGTACAGCCGTTACGGCACCTTCCATGACCATCACTGCGTACGTCGGCCCCACATAATGCCACCCCAAAACAGCAGGGAACCTCCACCTTGCTGTACTCGCTGGACAGTGTGTCTAAGGCGTTCAGCCTGACCGGGTTGCCTCCAATCGCGTCTCCGACGATTGGCTGCTTGAAGGCACATGCGACTCTCGTCAGTGAAGAGAACGTGACGCCAATCCTGAGCGGTCCACTCGGTATGTTTTTGGGCCTATCTGTACCGCGCTGCATGGCAAAGATGGACCTCGCCATGGACGTCGGGAGTGAAGTTGCGCATCATGCAGCCTAATGCGCACAGTTTGAGTCGTAACACGTCCTGTGGATGCATGAAAAGCATTATTCAACACGATGGCGTTGCTGTCGGGGTTCCTCCGAGCCATAATCGGTAGGTAGCGGTAATCCACTACAGTAGTAGCCCTTGGGCGTCCTGAGCGAGGCATGTCATACTTAGTTCCTGTCTCTGTGTATCTCCTCCATGTCCGAACAACATAGCTCGGTCCATTCCGAGACGCCTGGACACTTCCCTTGCTGAGAGCCCTTCCCGGCACAAAGTAACAATGCGGACGCGATCATACCGCGGTACTGACCGTCTAGGCATGGTTGAACTACAGACAACACGAGCCGTGTACCTCCTTCCTGGTGTAATGACTGGAACTGAATGGTTCAAATGGCTCTGAGCACTATAGAACTTAACTTCTGAAGTCATCAGTCCCCTAGAACTTAGAACTACTTAAACCTAACTAACATAAGGACATCACACACATCCATGCCCGAGGCAGGATTCGACTTGTGACCGTAGCGGTTGCGCGGTTCCAGACTGAAGCGCCTAGAACCGCACGGCCACCTCGGCCGGCGACTGGAACTGATCGGCTGTCGGATCCCCTCCGTCTAATAGGCGCTGCTCATGCATGGTTGTTTACATCTTTGAGCGGGTTTAGTGACAACTCTGAACAGTCAAAGCGATTGTGTCTGTGATTCAATATCCACAGTCAACATCTATCTTCAGGAGTTCTGGGAACCAGGATGATGCAAAACTTTTTTTGATGTGTGTATTTCGTTATGAAGCGACTTTAGACCTTCTACACTATCATATCCGTACACCTTGTTTAGCAATATGTTTATGACAGTCAGTCAGCGGGTTTAGGGATTTATATTCATATCTTTAGAGTTTAAAACATTCAATACATCATTACAGAATATTTCTTGTTTTCTATCCATATAAAATTCAAGCATTTTCGTACATATAGCCGTAAAATGGTCACGTACCTATGGCACAAACCATCTTTATACAGGGAGCAACTATCCATGACGTCGTTTGACAGTCTATTTAGTCCCGAGTAGGCTGATTATGTTTATATGAAATAGAGAATGGGGAAAGGAAGGGAAGGATTGGGTGGGTGACATCCAACCTTACAGACATTCTGGTAACGCAATGGCGAAAGTTGAAAATTTGTGCCGGACAGCTACTCGCACCCGGATATACCGCTTCTCATGAGTGGTTGCCTCAACCACTTCGGCAATCCGGACAGGGTCCCTAGCCGACTCAAATTTCCAACTTGTCGCACGCTGCATCCCTCGTCCATTAACTCACTATTCGCAAATTATTGACTTCCGGAGGATTTCGGATGGTACTAGTGCATCCGCTCTGAATCGTACATCAAGGAACCATCCAAAAGAACAGACACCACTCAAATATACAAATTTATGTAAGCGCGCAACGGCACCTTGCATTACTACAATTCTCTATTCCGCTGGAAGTCACGAATCCCCACTGATCCCTTCCCTTGTTTTCCCCACTTTCTGTTTCGTATAAATGTATGTATGCACCAGCCGCGTCAGCGCGAGTGGTGTCACTACCCAAATATATACATGCCTGATGATGGCCTAGGAAGCAGAAACCCGATTAACACCGAAATTTGTAATAAATGTTGCGCAACAGTAATACTGTTTTTACTGTGTGTTTCAGATTTTTATTATGTCTGTTTTCCCGCAATTTTTGACGGAGTATTCAATTTAAAAAAATTGTCGCCTGCTATATTACATGTGTACACAATGCGGTCTAACACGTCGAAACACTTTTTGTGGAACCAACAACCTGAAATGTGACGATCAGTTCAGGAATACGCTTTATTTCAATGTCTTATATACTCATGGTAGGGCTAACCTAAAAATGTTAACTTTGAGGATAGGCTTGTTGGTGAAATCTTCTAGAGATACCAGCCACGCAACAGGGTTATCTTGAGGCAACTATTTCACCAGAAGATGGCGAGTAGGAAACCTGTCGAAACGTAGCTTCAATACGACGCCGTGACTCAAATGATAACCCTGGAAGATTTAAGCAGTGAAATTTACTGAAAAAGGCTGCATTATTTTTGTTGTAACCGCGTTCACAACCACTCTTAAAAATTCCCTGTTTTTTTATTATACATAGCTTCCACTGTGAAACCATTTAAATATTTTGCTTATTGTAAACCACCGAAATAGACGCGACAACGCTTGAAGTTTCTGCACTTGTTCGACTTGACGAGGGCTCTATCTCCAGATGTCCATTTTGTTGTTTTATCCTATGCTACGCAGTAATGAAAATGAATGCATGGATCCTGTAACCCAATGGTAGTCAACCTGGTTCCTACCGCCCACTAGTGAGCGTTCCAGCTTCAAAATGGCTCTGAGCACTATGCGACTTAACATCTGAGGTCATCAGTCACCTAGAACTTAGAACTACTTAAACCTAACTAACTTAAGGACATCACACATATCCATGCCCGAGGCAGGATTCGAACCTGCGACCTTAGCGGTCGCTCGGTTCCAGACTGCAGCGCCTAGAACCGCACGGCCACTCCGGCCGGCGTTCCAGCTTCCACTGTGGACGGCAGGCGGTGTGTTTTAAAAAAAAAAAAATCATTAAGTTTTCATAAAATGTTGACAGAAAGTATTTGCTAAGTGGTTATTGTTATGTGCTTTATCTTGCTGTAAATCTGCTTTATAAATTTTCTTAAGTAAAATTGCTTCACTACTATATAAATCGCCATTACTGTGGAAATGGTGAGCGGTTAGAAAGTTTTACTACTGACAGAGTTAGAAAACTGGGCTGTAGATAAAAAAAAGGTTGACTACCCCTGTTGTAACCCATCCACTGACAACTGTTTGCAGGGGAGAAAACTTGTATTCTTAAAAAGAAACGAACTTACTTTATTATTTACCGTTAAATATATGTTGTGAGGATGTAACCTTCTGTTTTCCCCTGCAGAAGAGATAACATGTTGCTAATAAAACATTCTCGGTACGTAAACCAAGTGAAACTGATGGAAAAACTCGAGCTAACTGCTACAGGGGTCATACCCTTCATTTCCCATTAGTCTGACTTCTTGTCGTTTTGAGATCATTCATAACGAGTCTGACAAGTATTATATGTATCACGAACAGGTAGCATAGGAAATGAAGGAGAAATAGTAGGAACCAGCCACTAATTAGAAATGGTTCTTGTTCCCCTAAACTTGTGAAGTCGCCTATGTGGTCGTCTTGCATGAAGCTGGTTTGGTCGAATAAAATTACCGTAATGAGTGACATTCCGTATTACTTGTCGATTTATTTGGACAGACGCAGACAGCATGCAATGTCCTTACTGTGTCAGTCTTCGCATTAACTCACTTAGGTATCGTCGTGCTCGACTTGACGTTTCTCGGTTCGAATCCTGGCGGAGGAAGAAATTTTCATCACCAGTACTTGCTCCGCAATGAGGAACGGTTGGTGGCGTAAAATTCATGATGACTTTTTTTGTCTTATACAAGGAAGCAATCTACAATTCGTGTTTTATAAATACATTTGCTGTACCTATAGTTAAGTGCAAGGCTTAACTCTGATGGTCTTAGGTACAGCTCCCCACCACTCCCAGCCATTTCTCTATCAAAGTAACATTCACATCAGCCGAAGTTCCTGGCTCACTACGAAAGAAAAGTCGCACCTTGATTTGGAACCACACTCCGCCTGATGGTTGTTAATAACTAGTGAAACTGTATGCAGGTGGTTTAACATTTTCTAGCATTAAACATATTACAGGTTCGAGGTAACATGCTACCCCATATCCGCTTGTCTCTACTGAAAAAAATTATTGGCGTATTTTGTTAACGTGTGGTGCATATCTTCCCAGTTTGTTGTGATATCCTAGCGCCAGAGCCTTCAGTTCAATCAAACAGCTGCGCCTTCAGTCCAGAGTTCTAACTCTAACCTTTCGCATGAAGCCATATGACCTCCAAATGCGTTCAACAAAGTATTTTGTACTCGCGTGAAAATTTATCTGCTCTCTCGATTTCGGTGTCGTGTTTGCTGCGGTGCTTTATCCTTCTGGAAAATTAATAAGAAAATAATAATGCGACAGTGTTTATTCACTTCCTCATAGTTCATCTTCCTTGTATTCCTAAGCGGCACAATTTAAATCGTATCTGCGACATTTGAAGTTTTAAACCACTGGCTTTCGTCAAATTGTGGTGGCTTTTGGAAACCATATTCCTATTCTTCCTCTCCATCAATAAAATTTTGCTTAAAAGTCCATATAAAGGCTACGCTGATTACCATTATGGTCGCTTTCTATTAACATTACATATGCCGAATATCCAATTTCAACTTTAGTCTCATGGATGTAAAGTAACAAGAGGAGCATAGAACGTTTACGACATTCGGATGACAGAGGAATTCCAATGCAACGCCCCTGTCGGCACTCGCCATACCGAAAAGAACATGACTTGGAAAGTGTGTCTCTGGTGTGCTCCTACTGTGCACCACAGGGCACAGCCGTGGTGACTTGGTCAGCATAGAAAGTTGGAGGAAGGCCATCCGAACTCGCTTTCACAGCTTCTTTGCGCATCATTATCGTCTCAAATGCATCCATAACATTTTTTATCGATCGAATGTTTTACGCATTTAATTTGATTGTTCGCGCTGTAAGGGGGGATGGGTGCCGACGCGCGGTAACTATAACAATAAATGTGAACCACGGCAGAGTGTCAAAGGACTGCAGTGCACAGTGGTTGGCGGGGAGCCGCCGGGACCTTGAAGTTCGCTTCACACGACCCTATTCTATTTATAGCCATCCTCGGAAAAAGCTCTCGGGTTTCTGGCAGCCGTGTCGCTTTACGTTGCCGCGACACGAAATACGTACTCAGCGCGTGCAATTCGTTTTCCTGTCGCCTCCGGTGGCTCCAAATTTCATGTTTTGACGGTTCGTGTTAAACCCCAGAAGCGTCTGCGAAACGTATGAGACGGTGCAAGGAAGCAGCGTGTGAAGTCGTAAGGAGCAGACCAGGTTAGATATGGTAGCCGTCGCGTTGCAACGAGGTAGAGGTTGAATGCTATATTTTCCAACTAGTCCGCAGTGAGTGCAGTTCCTTCCAAGTGTTTGAGACGACGCATCGGGGGGCAACGCTCCCGCTTGAGTCTATCCTTACAAGACCTGTGGCGTTGAATGAGTATTTTCGGCAGAACTACGTATAGTTCATCTACAAATTAATATAATCGACGCTAATTAGTCTTCTTGTACCCTTTAATATGATTGACAGTAACCAAACGTCTCTCTCTCTCTCTCTCTCTCTCTCTCTCTCTCTCTCTCTCTCCGCCTCTGTCACATTTTCCACTTCAGTAGTTTCTTTTCTCCATCGTATCACGCCTACTTTTCTCTTGAAAGAATTCCAATGATTTGAAGATGGGAAAAACCTCAGACGTTATTCTACGTTCTTAAAATATTTTTCGACGGTTCTACACTGAATTTGTCGCTACCAGCAGAAATTTGGTCAAGTTATATCGACAAAAAAACTGAAGCAGGCGAACCGAGAAAGATACTTCTGTATCATCAGGATATCAAAGACTGACTCTGAAAAGTGAAGTGAGAAATAAAAAGTAAGCAAGCACAGACTGGATAAACTTTGATAAGCTCCGTCATTACCAGTAAAAACTAACCGTTACGTAGATCACCAGATAAACCGTCAATTTCATATTATGTGTGCAGATGAAGTAAAATGAGGTGGGGGGAAGCGGTTTTATGTTGCCTATTTAGAGCCGTTTTGTTCATGTTAAGTTGACTGTACATTCAGAGCATGCTCCAGATGAATTTTAAATTTTAGGGAACAATTGACAGCCACCGCGTGTAACTTCATATAAAGACTTGTAAATCGCTAACGCTTTGTATTTGGTGAAGCACGTGTGATAGCCCCGTCGTTATGGCAACTGTATGTCGTCACAGGACGCCGGCCGAAGTGGCCGTGCGGTTAAAGGCGCTGCAGTCTGGATCCGCAGGACCGCTACGGTCGCAGGTTCGAATCCTGCCTCGGGCATGGATGTTTGTGATGTCCTTAGGTTAGTTAGGTTTAACTAGTTCTAAGTTCTAGGGGACTAATGACCTCAGCAGTTGAGTCCCATAGTGCTCAGAGCCATTTTTTTTGTCGTCACAGGCTGTCTGATTTCGATAAGGTACGTTTGCATAGTCTCGCTGTAGCGCATTTTATTTCATATAGCCCCTAATCTCGAAATGAGGGGTGTTGTTTAATGTGCAGGACCTGGCGAAGTGGTTCAACTGGAGTCCCTCGTTTCATATTCAGGATCTCTCCTCGGTGCGGTCAACTCAGTTTAAAGTTTGCACATTTTGTACATTTGACAGAACTAAATTATTCGTCTACTATACATAGCACTAGGTAGTAGGGATCGAACGCTCCACACGATTCAGTCATTGCCCACCTCTGCCAAAAATTTTTATATGTGGAATTTAGTGTTCCGTAGGAGACAGGGACGATGGAAGTATAGCAGTTAATTGAATTAATAAGTGTCCCACGAATGACCAGTTTGCGCATATTAACAACACTTTTAGACGGACAGCTTGTTCGAACAGTGTGTGGTAGCACTCGTATAGAGTTCCCATCAAAAGAAACTGCTGTCACACTTTGTTCGAACAAGTTTTCCACCCGAAAGTGTTCACTCACTAGACGTGTTAATCTCTCGGAGATCTGCGACGGGGAACACTCAGTCTTGTGGGAAGAAATGTGAAACTGTCAGGGTAAAAATAAGCAACGGAATTGTAACGTAATCCTTATTAATAAAGAAAATAAATTTCCTGAATGAGTCCGCAATCATAGTGAGTATTTTGTGAATAAAGCCGTCTAGATCGCTTATTATATGTGTTTACTTGTAGCATCGTTTCGGCTGCTGCTATCATAAGATCTGTAATTAAAGGACTATAAGAACGAGAGCCTTTTATTATACATGATCAGGCCACTAAAGTTGAAAAATTATAGATTTAAAAAATTGTAAAAAGTTCACTCACCAATACTCAGTATTGTAAAAAAAGATCATTGTCATTATCAATACGACCAATGTGTAATCGGAGCGTCAACTGTCATGTTGGCTCAAAAAATTTTCAGTGATGTAAGTACTAGCCGAGAGGTTGCGTTAGTGTGCGGATTTTGCCTTCATTTGTTTTCTCTTCATACTTGTAAAAAATACGGACCATCTTTAAACTACAAGCATTCAAAGTCAAATTATGAAACACCGTATAAATGAGTATAATGGCGCATTCACAAAAGTAGTTTTTCAAATGGCGGCAATTTTAGTCCATGTGGGATTCAGCTTAATTTGACGACAACTATTCGTTTAATCTGCTTTACAGTAACATCTATACAGCAATCGCATAAACTTTAGCGTTAAATACACTTTGCCTTGACATGATGTTGTGATAATAGAAGTTGTATTTGCTCTATTCCTGTGTCCGATAAATAAAATCTGTGTGCTGTGAACTAAAAATTAGCCAAATAGTGTACTAAGCTGTGAATACTTGTAAAACAGATTTCAATGTAGAGAACCATCTGAGTATTAAATCAAAAAATTTTGGAGAGCGGAAGAACCTGGTCAGGTCAGGTCAGGAAAAGCTCTGCACACAGAACCGAAGGGACCAGGTAGGTAGGTCTCTTGGGGTGCAACCAGCGGCAGCTGCGCCTGCCCGGGAGAAGCTAGGCGAGGTGGTGTGGCCCAGCGCACCAACAGCAGGAGAGCACCGGTACGCCGCAGTTAGCATGCATCTCACTAGCAGAACTCGAAAAAATTCAAAAATAGCAATTAAAGCGAAATTCACTCTGTTCGTTCAACTTTTGTGGGTCCTCCAATACGCTGAAGGCATTCCCTTTCGGGACACTGTACAATACTACTAAGTTTTCACTTGCCCAAGCTAACCTTTGCTCTTGGGTTTTTAAGTACATCGTCAGTACGCTACTGCTCCCATCATAGGAATGCTCCCTACACCTTATCATGAACTTTTTCGCGATTTATTCTAAAATTTCTCGCAATCGTTGCAGTTTAGCTTATGCACTCCTGAGTCACCGTATTTCATCTACATCTACATCTATACTCCGCGAGCCACCTTACGGTGTGTGGCGGAGGGTACTTATTGTACCACTATCTGATCCCCCCTTCCCTGTTCCGTTCACGAATTGTGCGTGGGAAGAACGACTGCTTGTAAGTCTCCGTATTTGCTCTAATTTCTCGGATCTTTTCGTTGTGATCATTACGCGAGATATATGTGGGCGGTAGTAATATGTTGCCCATCTCTTCCCGGAATGTGCTCTCTCGTAATTTCGATAATAAACCTCTCCGTATTGCGTAACGCCTTTCTTGAAGTGTCCGCCACTGGAGCTTGTTCAGCATCTCCGTAACGCTCTCGCGCTGACTAAATGTCCCCATGACGAATCGCGCTGCTTTTCGCTGGATCATGTCTATCTCTTCTATTAATCCAACCTGGTAAGGGTCCCATACTGATGAGCAATACTCAAGAATCGGACGAACAAGCGTTTTGTAAGCTACTTCTTTCGTCGATGAGTCACATTTTCTTAGAATTCTTCCTATGAATCTCAACCTGGCACCTGCTTTTCCCACTATTTGTTTTATGTGATCATTCCACTTCAGATCGCTCCGGATAGTAACTCCTAAGTATTTTACGGTCGTTACCGCTTCCAATGATTTACCACCTATGGCATAGTCGTACTGGAATGGATTTCTGCCCCTATGTATGCGCATTATATTACATTTATCTACGTTTAGGGAAAGCTGCCAGCTGTCGCACCATGCATTAATCCTCTGCAGGTCCTCCTGGAGTACGTACGAGTCTTCTGATGTTGCTACTTTCTTGTAGACAACCGTGTCATCTGCAAATAGCCTCACGGAGCTACCGATGTTGTCAACTAAGTCATTTATGTATATTGTAAACAATAAAGGTCCTATCACGCTTCCCTGCGGTACTCCCGAAATTACCTCTACATCTGCAGATTTTGAACCGTTAAGAATGACATGTTGGGTTCTTTCTTCTAGGAAATCCTGAATCCAATCACAAACCTGGTCCGATATTCCGTAAGCTCGTATTTTTTTCACTAAACGTAAGTGCGGAACCGTATCAAATGCCTTCCTGAAGTCCAGGAATACGGCATCAATCTGCTCGCCAGTGTCTACGGCACTGTGAATTTCTTGGGCAAATAGGGCGAGCTGAGTTTCACATGATCTCTGTTTGCGGAATCCATGTTGGTTATGATGAAGGAGATTTGTATTATCTAAGAACGTCATAATTTTTTCAGTTGTGTGACTTAACCTCTTTCCTCTGGCTTTAATTTTCTCGTACATCTTGGCGATGTTGCTATTTCTGTACACTTTTGAATGACGTAGCTGCGTAGTTACTTGAAGTTCTTTCCACTCTCGTCCTCATTCAAAGGTAACTTGAGGAAGGTGTACTAATTCCTTGGGCGATGACGTTATTTCGTATTTATGATCATATCAGTGCTGGTTGCTTTCCTGTGTATACAGGGTGTTACAAAAAGGTACGGCCAAACTTTCAGGAAACATTCCTCACACACAATAAACAAAAGATGTTGTGTGGACATGTGTCCGGAAACGCTTAATTTCCATGTTAGAGCTCATTTTAGTTTCTTCCATCTACGCTCAATGGAGCACGTTATCATGATTTCATACGGGATATTCTACCTGTGCTGCTAGAACACGTGCCTTTACAAGTACGACACAACATGTGGTTCATGCACGATGGAGCTCCTGCACATTTCAGTCGAAGTGTTCGTACGTTTCTCAACAACAGATTCGGTGACCGATGGATTGGTAGAGGCCGACCAATTCCATGGCCTCCACGCTCTCCTGACCTCAACCCTCTTGACTTTCAGTCATGGGGGCATTTGAAAGCTCTTGTCTACGCAACCCCGGTACCAAATGTAGAGAGTCTTCGTGCTCGTATTGTGGACGACTGTGATACAATACGCCATTCTCCAGGGCTGCATCAGCGCATCAGGGATTCCATGCGACGGAGGATGGATGCATGTATCCTCGCTAACGGAGGACACTTTCAACATTTCCTGTAACAAAGTGAAGTCACGCTGGTACGTTCTGTTGCTGTGTGTTTCCATTCCATGATTAATGTGATTTGAAGAGAAGTAATAAAATGAGCTCTAACATGGAAAGTAAGCGTTTCCGGACACATGTCCACATAACATATTTTCTTTCTTTGTGTGTGAGGAATGTTTCCTGAAAGTTTGGCCTTACCTTTTGGTAACACCCTGTATAGCTATTTTGGTGCCTGCCAATATTGTTAGCAATTACAAGGTCCAGAAAGGTTATGCATTTATGTTTTTCTAGCTCGACTGTGAAGTAAATTCTCTTGTGCACGGCGCTCATCATCTTAGCGAAGCTCTTCGTTTTAGTTTGGTTGAAAAATCTGTTCTCTAGGCCATCTGTAAAAATCTCTGGCAATGTTCTGGAGAAACTATTGCCCTTGATAATCCGTTTGTCCGCTGATATGGATGGTCACTTTACTTAAAGAAGATACAAATAAGCACTGACTCCAATCTTTCTGTTAATTCTATGCGTTCCCCCTTACCAATCTTCTGCTAATTTAATACATTTTCTCCCATTATTCGAACAGTCATTAATGGGTGTATCTGTATAAAGATTTGTAATGACAAACAATGCCAGCATTGCCCCTTCTGGGATTTCACTTTGAATTGCAAATGACGCTAAGTCATAATAGTTCTTAACATTGAAGGAGCTTTGGAAGGTGTGTTCCAGTTTTGTTTTTTTTATTGCATTCCCTGTTCACTTTAAAATTCGCAGAAGATCTTTACTATAGGCCAAGCAGAAGATCTTTACTATAGGCCAAATTGGGCGGCCGCCCTTGGGCTATTAATCAATTCCGCATTCGTTTGGGGGGTGGGGGTTATATACACTTTAATCCTTTACGTAGCAACGTCGATTCAGTACGTGTCAAGTTTATGTTAGTAGGGTACAATAGTCTTTCGGAAAACTGATGTACCTCACTTTGTATCTTTTTCTATGACCTATGACATGGTTCTGTTAAACTCTGTGAGCGACTTACAGCGATGGACTAGCGGGTGCGAGCGAGTTACAATTAGGGGACCTTTTGGGAGTGAGAGGTGAGTTGCATGCTAAAAAGAGCGCGAATATGTTCAGATGGAAAATTTTTTGGAAAATTTTTTAAGATGCTGAGGAAGGTACTGTGAGGCATGTGGTACCCTACTGTTCAGTCAGATATTTTAAGCAGGGGCATATTCACCTTTTTTGTATTCCGATAGGACCATTTTTCCCCTGGTAATAAAAATTATGTTCTATTTGGATACTAATTTTAGTTTACACTGTTGGAATTTTCGCTTTGGATTTCAGCTTTCGTGAGATATAGTTTTCCACATACCTGAAAAATGTTATTCCACCTTACACTCAAACTACTGTTTTGTTGTTATTGTTCCAACGCTGCTCTTGGCTAGTCTTATTTGTTATATCACATTGCACGCCATGGGTTACTTTGCTCGTCAGTAAAACACAATATGCCTGCATTTGATTACGCAGATGTGTTGTGGTCTTTACCGGTATTGTGACAGCCTTGTGATGTTGCTTTTTACTGATTTGTATTCGTTGAAAAACAAACTAGCTTAGCGTGAGACACACACACATTTGAAAACATGATTGCTGTAGAAAGAAAATACTAGGAATGAAGCTGCTGTTAGTGTAAGAATCTCGAAGGATTTAATGTTAACAGTCGTTCACTGTTAACAATGGTTACGCGAGCACGAGAGTCTGGACAGCCAACGAAACGATTTTTCGGAAATACGGCGAACAGACTAATTTTCATTGGTACCAGCTTCTTTCTCTGACACACATGGTAGTCGTGCACAATTAACGTCCCTGATTGCGAGTATGAGGGCCTCTTTCGTCGTCTTCTTCTTCTTCTTCTGCCGAGGAATTCATTTAGTTGTTTTTACTGGAGAGAGGAATTCGGTGTAGGATAACAGTAATACGTATGAGGTATTTTTCAAACTATTTAACTACAAATGCTGTGGAGCTTTCTTGCTAGGTAACTCTGGTCCAAAGGGTAGCACTGCAAAGTCGCACTGAGTCATCCTGCCTAATGTGTCTGCGCAATGTGTTCTAGTGCGATAGAGCAAAAACGACACTTAAAAACCATTAATAAATGAACTACAAAGGATTCATTCAACTTCGTATAAATCGAATAAGACTTCAAGATATTTGAAATACATTCATGTCATCGAATATTATTTCCTTTTTATTTATCAGTCCTTTTTACCTATCTTCGTATATGATTACAAAACTCTTTACCAAGTACTAGTCGTTTTTACAACGGTGAGAAAGTAATTTACACCATACTTGAGTAGTATCCACCGATCACTCCCGTTTCCAAGGAGTCAGCAGGCTGAATCTTAGATTGGTAACCTTTAGTAGGAAAGAGTCACCAACCCGCGTCCGATTCGTAATTATTTTCTAGTATGAATCCATCATGGACGATAGTGCTAGGTAACAGATTAACACTTTTTGTCGGACCAGCAATTGGGCTGTGCTGGTTGTCTCTCTCGTGTCGCTCCTTGCCGTGCCGTGCCGTGCCGTGCCTGTCACGCTTCACGGTCCGGCTAAAAGCGGTGTCAGTCTTTTCTCGTTTTTGGTGTGTTTGTTTGTTCGAATTGCTATTGCTCTGCTTTCATCATCGTATTTCTTTTATTTCATTTCAAAACGTTTTACTAGCCTGTGTCGTCAGTGCGAAGGAAAAGAGGAGAGGCTCAGAATATAACGTCCCGTTCGACAGTGGATATTAGTGGCGGAGCACAAAGTTAAATTAAGAAAAGATATGACACAGAATAGACGGCGTCATTTTTCTAACAAACCGTTTCGGCGTTTGTGTAAAAGGATTTCGGGAACGTTGGGAATCTCAAATCAGGATGCCGTAAGGGAATTTGAACCCTGCTCCTATGCGAATCCAGGTCACCAATCACAATGCCCTTTGCCCTATAAGTACGCTCTGACTGGCGAACTGGATAGACAGTTACTGAAATTTTAATAGCCACACCTTTTATACACGAGTCCACACTGCACTGCTGTGACATATCCGAATATGAAAAGTACATTCTTTTTGTGTATTGAATTTCTATACGATAATAATAATATTCTACTTTGTTATAAGCTTTACGGCGGCCGCTATTTTCGTAGCTTTTTTTGCAAAACAATGTATCCATCTAGAACGGTGGATTACTAGCTTTCTGAGACCATCAGACATCTGACAATAAACGCAGCAAAAGTTAACCTAACTGAACTTTGAACTGAAAATTTTTGTTTCGTTTTTGAACTTGTTTATTTTTAAAATGACGACAGATAAATAATATGTATAATGACTTCAATTATAAACTGTAAAATTTATGTTACTACCGTATTAGAATGACCTTCCTCATGGCAAGACGTACCCTGCGGAAGGCCGTTGTAATAGGTCGTAACGTCGGTTTTACAGTTTACAATTAAAGCTTTTATACAATGACTTGTTACAACACACAGAAGAATTTGAATCATTGTGACACCGGCAGCGGAAACCTACGTAGTTAACTAATATGTAATTAACGTTTTAACAAATAAAGTACCCACATTTTGTAAATATTTCGGTAAACTAACAAATAATGTCAGATGCTTGGTACTGCTTATTTCTAGCAATCTTTATCATATTCGGTTTGGTTTCGTTAACGTACATTGGATGTCTTGCTCAGAGTTCATTGTGATTGTCACACACATGGTACCACACCCGTACCATATTCTTCAAGTAACGCTCAAACCCGGAATTTACGGCCCGTGGCGTAAGTATTCTTAAGGCTTTTCCTTTGATAAAGGATATTCGCTACGAACCTTTTGCCAAAATGTCAGTTCTGTTTTGCCAGAATCTGTTTTCAGTGTTTCATCTTCGCAAAGTCAAAGAAGTTGTACTGTGGCACTGATTTCACTATCTCAAAATATTCCTTCTTGCACTGGAATTGGTCTTAGAATTCAGGAATGTACATGTCCATTTCCCGAATAAAAAAAATAATAGCCAATAAAATTTATTTCTCACGACTTACCTGTGGACGAGAGATTACTCACTGGTTCCGTCAAGCGTCACCATTGCCTCTGATGGCATCGAAATATTCTCAACTTCAGCCCGGCCTTGGCGAAGCTTTAACTTGCGAAGAAAACTGACAATAATTATTCTGACACATTAAGTCTTTTTCCTTTTGCCGTATTCGTCCTTTCCAAGCACCAAAAAAAAAAAACAATTCCACGACTACCCCCCACCCCCTCCACCCCCGTCTTCCAATCTATCGACGAGATATGATACCGTTATTTCTCTTATGATGAAGCCAAGCAATGCCAAAATTATCGATTTCTTGCAGAATGCTAGCCATTTGACTAGCAAAATATTTTACTCACCTGCTTCTGTATCTCGTGAGGCAATCCAGAATGCGTAGACGAGGCAGCGACAGCCGAGATACCAGCTATGCTCGCAGTTCAGATAATGTCGTTGAGCTGTCAAGGCACATAAAACTGACTAGCGAGAAGTCGGGCCATCGAGTAGAAATATCTATGGACTGACCATTAAGATTCGCAAAACAGAAGTTGTGTCGCCAACATAGGCCTACAGTGCCTTGAAAAGTCACGTGATTTCGTCGTACTTACCTCTGAAATATAACTGTTTATTCTTTCTCGTGTTTCTATTTGCATACCCATCAGAAATTTCATTTTATCCAGGACAAAGTAATTATCCTCAAGTTGGGAACCACTTATTTAGAAGCTATCTTACAGCTTGGAACAGAGATAACACACTATTTCTAGAGGTTGCACTTCCCTTATGAGTAAGAAACACTTTTGCTAATGTATTAAAGATGGAAGCAGCATAGTAGTATGAAAGTATCTTATCAGAAATAGACCTGGGCGTGTGGAAAGTTTTCCCTACAGTGCATAATCGGACACGGAAACTGATATCGTTATGCGTTCATTGCAAGTTTATCGCTTGGATGAGAGTCTGTTGTTATTCTTGTCGTGGTCTTCAGCCTGGTCACGGGTTTTTCCTATCGACTGATCCGTTCTTTCAGTCAATTTGTGCCATAAAATTCCTTTTTCCCAATTCGATTCAATACCTCCACATTTGTTATTAGATCTACCCATCTAATGTTCAGCATTCTTTTACAGTACCACATTTCAAAAGCCTCTGTCTTCTTCTTGTCTGAATAATCTATCGTCCATGTTTCATTTCCATAGAAGTCTATACTGCAGATAAAAGACCTTCACAAAACCTAACTCATAAATTTATATTACGGATTAACAAACTTCTCTTATTCCGAAGTGCTTTTCTTACAATTGCCAGTCTACATTTTACGCCTTCCAAAGTCTGCCAATCATCAGTTATCCTACTGCCCAAACAACAGTACCCATCTACTGCTTCTAGTGTTTCAGTTACTAATCTAACGCCCTCAGCATCGTCTGATTTACTTCGACGACACTTCATTATCCTTGTTTTACTTTTATCGGTATTCATCGTAGCTCTTTTCAAGACACTATCCATAACGTTGAACTGCTCTTCCGAGTCATTAGCAGCTGTGACAGAATTATAATATCATAGGCATACCGCAAAGCTTTTATTTCTTCTCCGTGAACTCTTAATTCCCTTTCCAGATTTCTCCTTGGTTTCTTTCAGCTGTTGCTCAATATAAAGATTAAATAGCACGAGGGACAGGCGAGAACTCTATGTCATTAACTTTTCAAGTATGGCTTTAAGGCTTCCTTTCATGTCCTTAGACTGATGAAACTGCAGTATGATTTCTGCACAAGTTGTAAATAACCATTCGGTCTCTGAATTTTATCCTGCTTAAAGTTTTCAAAGAGTTTGATCCAGTCCACACTGTCAAAACTCTCTAAATCTACACTTCTGGAAATGGAAAAAAGAACACATTGACACCGGTGTGTCAAACCCACCATACTTGCTCCGGACACTGCGAGAGGGCTGTACAAGCAATGATCACACGCACGGCACAGCGGACACGCCAGGAACCGCGGTGTTGGCCGTCGAATGGCGCTAGCTGCGCAGCATTTGTGCACCGCCGCCGTCAGTGTCAGCCAGTTTGCCGTGGCATACGGAGCTCCATCGCAGTCTTTAACACTGGTAGCATGCCGCGACAGCGTGGACGTGAACCGTATGTGCAGTTGACGGACTTTGAGCGAGGGCGTATAGTGGGCATGCGGGAGGCCGGGTGGACGTACCGCAGAATTGCTCAACACGTGGGGCGTGAGGTCTCCACAGTACATCGATGTTGTCGCCAGTGGTCGGCGGAAGGTGCACGTGCCCGTCGACCTGGGACCGGACCGCAGCGACGCACGGATGCACGCCAAGACTGTAGGATCCTACGCAGTGCCGTAGGGGACCGCACCGCCACTTCCCAGCAAATTAGGGACACTGTTGCTCCTGGGGTATCGGCGAGGACCATTCGCAACCGTCTCCATGAAGCTGGGCTACGGTCCCGCACACCGTTAGGCCGTCTTCCGCTCACGCCCCAACATCGTGCAGCCCGCCTCCAGTGGTGTCGCGACAGGCGTGAATGGAGGGACGAATGGAGACGTGTCGTCTTCAGCGATGAGAGTCGCTTCTGCCTTGGTGCCAATGATGGTCGTATGCGTGTTTGGCGCCGTGCAGGTGAGCGCCACAATCAGGACTGCATACGACCGAGGCACACAGGGCCAACACCCGGCATCATGGTGTGAGGAGCGATCTCCTACACTGGCCGTACACCACTGGTGATCGTCGAGGGGACACTGAATAGTGCACGGTACATCCAAACCGTCATCGAACCCATCGTTGTACCATTCCTAGACCGGCAAGGGAACTTGCTGTTCCAACAGGACAATGCACGTCCGCATGTATCCCGTGCCACCCAACGTGCTCTAGAAGGTGTAAGTCAACTACCCTGGCCAGCAAGATCTCCGGATCTGTCCCCCATTGAGCATGTTTGGGACTGGATGAAGCGTCGTCTCACGCGGTCTGCACGTCCAGCACGAACGCTGGTCCAACTGAGGCGGCAGGTGGAAATGGCATGGCAAGCCGTTCCACAGGACTACATCCAGCATCTCTACGATCGTCTCCATGGGAGAATAGCAGCCTGCATTGCTGCGAAAGGTGGATATACACTGTACTAGTGCCGACATTGTGCATGCTCTGTTGCCTGTGTCTATGTGCCTGTGGTTCTGTCAGTGTGATCATGTGATGTATCTGACCTCAGGAATGTGTCAATAATGTTTCCCCTTCCTGGGACAATGAATTCACGGTGTTCTTATTTCAATTTCCAGGAGTGTACAAATGCTATAAACGGAGGTTTAGCTTCCTTCAACGTATCTCCTAAAATAAATCTCGATTCCCTACATTTCTCCCGAATTTCCTACATTTCTCCCGACCTGAAACTGATCTTCCCCAAGGGCGGCCTCTAGGAAAGCAGTGACATTAACGTGAGCTAAAAGGAGAAACAGCCACCTTAGAAAGATCCGCTGACTCAAGAATTACTTGGGACGCTGGACTCGCACTCGCAAGAACTGACGTTAAATTTCCCGTCCGGCCATTCAGATATAGTTTACGCGTACGCGCTTAAAGCAGATGCTGAGATTAAGAACGCGACCGATTTTCTTCCCTAACCTTCCTCAATCTTTCGTTCTTCCTTCCAGAGCATTTCCCAATCGCCCTGCAATTCATTATGTGTGCTGGAAATACGATAGTTTTATAGTACTGGGTATAAACAGTAGAGCGATTTACACAGGAAGCGAGTAGGTTCGGTTTTCTGATTGGGAGAGTATTACCGTAAAAGCTGTAACATGACCAAATCGAATTTGTTCGTTTGAGTAGTGCTTTCGTACTTCAAGTTGGTATTTATTACCCATGAAAATGGCTCACTGGTACAGCATATGACGGACGTGGTTGTATCATCTCAAATGTACTAGCAGACTGCTCGCTGTACGTTGGTAGTAAGCGAAATATAACAGAGTAGGTGTTCCTCCACACCACGAATCGTCCCTGAGCTACACACGACGGTTTTATCTGGGGAAGGCAACCTTACCTTTTTTGTGGTCGGGTAAGTTGCCAGAATTATTTCTGGAAAGTACTTAATCAAGTATTCTGTTTCAAAATAGCTGTGCCCGTTGCTTTAACACTTTGGTTTTCGAATTAAAGTTGCATGGCTGCATTAAATATCGATTTCTATCAGTTCTATCAGCGATTGACGGCTTTCAGAAACTGCTTTTTGTAATGTTGCCATTTTCACTTTTTCTAACGTTTTCTACAGATTTAATTTTTTGCTGGAATATAGACTCGCCAGTGCTAGCCCCAAAACAGGAGGCTGATCTTGCTAGTTTCCACATTGGTTGCGAACAGTTCTTGATCTACATAACTTGTGCGTTTATGAAGACAGCGTCTTGAGTAGCCGTGAGCCTGGAAATGGTAGGTAAACCAAATATGTATGAAGCTTTTTGATACAGCGTTTGGAAATACAATAGTTATGAAGTAACTGTTTAATTCGAACTTCAAAATTACCTACTTTGATCGAAGAGTCATGATTGTCTCTTGCAGTGGATATCCGTTGTTAATATCTGCAGAGATTTAAACTATGCTAACTTCACTGTTGCATGAGTTGGTCGTGGTCTTCTTAGTGGTAATAGCTGAGTCTTCTCAATTGTTCAATGTCCTTCACCTGCAAATTGCCGACCCCGATAGCTGAATGCTCAGCGTAACGGACTGCCTTCCTAAGGGGCCCGGGTTCGATTCCCGGCTGGGATGGGGATTTTCTCCGCTCAGGGACTGGGCGTTGTGTTGTCTTCATCATCATTTCATCCCCATCCGGCGCGCAGGTCGCCCAATGTGGCGTCGAATGTAATAAGACCTGCACCAAGGCGGCCGGACCTGCCCCGTAAGAGGCTTCCCGGCCAATGACGCCAGACGATCATTTCCATTTTACCTGCAAATTAAAAGACGGAATCATATTGTGAATTCTAATAGCAAACGTGCCGATTGGGTGGTGCAGTAGTTAAAACATTTCACTCATATTCGGGAGTGTCGGAGCTCAGACCTCTTACTCTCTTCATCCAGATTTTCGGTTTTCGTTGTTTAGCCCTAACGCCTTCGACATCGCCGTGACTTTAGAACCGAACCTTACTTGACTGTAACAGCGATAGCGACTCCGTGGTCGACTACGCACTGAAATATTTTGCCTCATGATTGGGAGCTTTCTCGTCGTATTCCAGTGATAAACATATCCCGACACTTGGCCTGAAGATAACGGGTACAAGACTCATCGATAATTTGCGACAAGACGACGCAACCACCCGGCTGATAATCAGAGCAGATTTTATCATTTTGTATCGTGCATATTAGAACACTGCAACTGTGGAACTTCGCGTCGTGTTGTCCGTTGTGAAACTGTGGTGTCAGTTGTGAAACTGTGGTATACATATGAACCTAATGTAGCCCCATTGTCGAGTCGGAAATGACAAACGTGTTGTCGCAGACTGGGTGAGCGACAATAATAGCCCTACAATTTGCGACTGTGGCGCAGTGTGGGCTGCTGTGTTGACACCGCGTCGCTACAAAGAGCGCCGGGGCGCCGCGCTGAATGGTCGTGTTGTTCAATTAGGCAGCGTTCCGCCCGGCCTGCAGGCTGTCCAGTCTGGGCAGCACTGAGACATACAAATAAATCTCGTCAGGCATTCGCTTCGGACCGTCGCCGTTTACGTTGACCGTTTTATTACCGTCACGGTCGCGGAGGTATTTATATCATCTGTGGCCGTTCCGATTCGAAGCAGGCTCGATCGCCAGAAATGTGAGCCAGTGGAGCGGATTAAAATCGCTGTGACAGCTCGCAGCTGCAGATGACGGGTTAAAATTAAGGCTGATGGCGTTTGTGTCGTCCAGTACATCACTCTCCCAAACGTATTTACGCCTTCTTGAAGCTGTGAATCCAATAGTTACAAACGGCATTTCACCCTCCAGCTGCAGCTAGTACGGCGCTTTCATTCGGCACATTTTATTTTTGTCTATCCAGGCGCTGGGGGCTTCTTCAAATAGTAGGGCATTTGGGATTTAGTGAATCTGTGACCGGGAAGATTTTAGGGGGCTTAAAGAACATATAGCGGTCAGCATATTGCCCTGAAGAATAGAGAACACAAATTCAGGATGGTTACATATCGTTCGTCGATTTTACAATACTATATTTCCAACAACACTGCGCGTAAACATAATATTTTACCCATCTCCAAGCCGAAAGTTCGAAATTTTTGTGTTGGCATTTGATCGCAGCGTCACCTAGCAGCAAATTTATACATTCTTGATAATATTTGCAATATAAGCGAAAGATAATAGCTGGTGTGTGTTTAATACGCACTAAGAGGTAGTGTTGTTGGAGATTCATGCCCATTTAGGGGGCAATGTGGACGTGATCCTATTGTGACGACAGTCTCAGAGTAACAGGGAAGCAGGGTGTAAATGAAGATACTGCAAATGGATTGCGTGCAGGTTTCGTACTTAGTTCGCGTTTACCAACACCAACAAAGAACTACATTGAAAAAAGATTTCAGTCGACTCGTTTAAACTTAAATTCGTACAAAACTGCAGCCCAATGATCCTGGAAACAGGCGTTCTATAAGACTTTTATCAGGCGTTTATGCCAATGTCACAAGCAGAAGACAGAGAGATAGAGAAAATGTATAAGGATATTGAATGGGTAATTCAGAACGTAAAGATAGATGACAGCCAATAATTATGGGGGATTGGAAAGCAGTATTAGGGGAAGGAACAGAAGAAAGAGTTACGAGACGATTTGGGGTTACTAGTAGTGTTGTGAGAAAGCAGGCAGACTAATTGAGTACTGCAGTAAATTTCGGCTAGCAATAGCGAATGCACTGTTCAAAAATCACAAGAGGAAGAGATGTACTTAGGAAAGGCCTGGAGATAGGGGAAGATTTCAGCTGGATTATATGATGGTCAGGCGGTGATTCCGAAATCAGGTATTGGATCTTAAGACGTACCAAGGAGCAGATGTAGATTTGGATCACATTTTACTGATGATGAAGAGTAGGCAGGAATTTAAGAGTGTCGTCCGAAAGTAGCAATGTGGAAATAATTGCGATACGTAGTACTGAGGAATGACAAGAAGCGTCTGAAGTTTTCGGCTGTGGGTACTGCTATAATGAACACCACAGTCAGCAGTTCAGTCGATGATGATGATGATGATGATGATGATTGGTTTGTGGGGCGCTCAACTGCGCGGTTATCAGCGCCCGTACAAATTCCCAACCTTTGCTCAGTCCAATCTCGCCACTTTCATGAATAATGATGAAATGATGAGGACAACACAAACACCCAGTCATCTCGAGGCAGATAAAAATCCCTGACCCCGCCGGGAATCGAACACGGGACCCCGTGTCAGTTGAAGAGGAATAGACATCTCTAGAAAGGGCGGTCACAGAATTTGGACAGACAAACATATATACAAGGAAGGTAATCGCGAAGAAACCTTGAGTAACATAAAAAAATACCTCGATTAATCGACGAAAGAACGAAGTACAAATATGTTCAGTGAAAGACAGGAACACAGCAATGTAAGTAATATGAGTTAAATAAATAGGAAATCAGAAGACTGGCAAAACAAAGGGGTGAGCATTTGTGAACAGTATGATGCCTTGCCAGTACTAATCGTTATCATTGTTGAAGCGACATTTAATTTATTTGGAAATGGTCGTAAGCACAATGTCCTTATTTAACTATCAGAGAAACTCCGCTTTCATAGAGGTCTAGTGTTGCAGCCCAAGTACACGAGTTTTGTACCTTTCCCAAGCGATATCGAGTACAGCAAAGGTTAGTGTGAAAACTCCAAATAAGCGTCGTCAGAGTGATAGTAAGACCATGTGTAGTGTTGTATCATTTCAATGTTACCGTAGTGCAGGTCACAAAGTGTTGAAAAACACAGTATGGAAGAGTTATTAATTAAACCAGACATATGTTAGAAATTATTTCAGCAGATTTTAGAGGGCTGAAGTGATCTGCTAGTTGTGCTGATTGCTCATAATGTTGAGGTCGTGGATTCGGTTCGTGGTATTACCCAAAGTTTTCCCTGTAACGGATATGCTTCAGGAGCCGCATCATTAACAACGGAACATCACCAACTTAACCAAATATTTTAAAGAGAAAGGTGCACACTTGAAAGATACCTGCCTCAGAATTCGATCCCGCGAAAAAATTTGGGCTATATTTCTGAAAGTACGCAGTTATGACCTGCAGAAAGTACAGCTTTTAAACTTTCGCGCGCACCGTTTGTCACTCGCTCCGCCCCTCTGCAGCCGCCTAATGCCCGAGCGCGAAGTTACGTACGGCGGCGTTTGTGAAATATCTTGACACTCGTAACGTGCTATGTTCAGCGCGTCAAAGTGCGCGTTTTCTATGCAGTAGCTGGTGCCAGAGATCTCTTTGCTTTGAATTTTTTTAATGTTGCGATTCACAAATGCATTGTACATTGAAGAAATTAATTAGTGTGTCGCTAAACAAGTACCATAGCGCTATTTAATTATTAACATCGCTGTTGTGCGTCATTTTCTTGGGTTCTAAAGCTGGGCGCTGATGAAGTGAAGTACATTTGCAGGAGGTGCGCTATTCTTAAACCTGATTGGCATCATTAAGTTGTAAATCGAAAATAATTAGCTTCATTTCATGTTCTTCAGTGACTTGGGTTGATGAATTGTGATTTTTAAGCATATGTATAGCAGCAGAATATCAGTACGGGTATTGAACGTAGTGGGTGGGGTTGACGTATTACCTACTCCTATTGTCCGTTCGAATAGGCCTCGGAAGGCCCAACGGAAGGACCGACCGTCATGGCATCCTCAGACGATCGGTGTCGCTGGAGGCACATATGGTCAGCACGCCGCTACTTCTCAATCCTCAGTTGGCCTCGTAAGGGCACCTCCTCGTATTACTGTATTTTGCGGAGAGCAACGTGACTTTTCTCAAACGAGATTTCAGGACACATTGGACGTAAGTGTTCACCTCTCCCTTCCTCTGCTTCAAATCCCGCGAATAGGGGGGCTCTGGTTGTCACTCCGTTGTGCAGTACTTGGCGCTTGGCCGTTAGGCGGCTGCAGTGGGACGCAGCGAGCGTCAAACAGCCGGTGCGCGAAGTTCAAAAGCTGGACTTTCAGGAGGTCATAACTGAGTACTACCAGAGTAACGCTACGAATTTTCACGCGGGATACATTTCTGGGACTGATATGTTGCAAGTGTGCTTTCTTCACCTTAGAATATGAGCTCGAGATCGTGATGTTTCCTTTTAAATGGAGGGGTTGTTTTCAAATCATGTGACCGAAGTGATTTCGTGCGATGATAGACAGCGGGCCCGTGGACGGGTGGTTAGCAGCCCAAATCCCCTTAAGGTATTCCCGATTTATTTGTTCAGTCGTTTCCGAAATCGTTTAAGGGGAATAACGGCATAGTTCTCTGAATAGGCTCCCAGTTTGACAGGAGCAGAGTACGTTCTCCATCGCTAAGGTACTGGATTACAAATGAGAGTTGAATTATAACCTTCTCTCCTTTCTGAAATTGAAAGACTTACCCCTAAACTATAAGTCGGAGAAGTTTTTTGTGTAACCAATGATGAAGAGCAGACATCCTCATACACCAGTTAAATTGTAAGTGAAACGTACAGGGAAAAGTGAAAGCATGTTAACTTCCGCTTTAAAAATCATTTTGTTTGTAACGGAAAACAAAGTTACCCTTTCCGTCTGCACTGACATCGCACGAAAGAAGAGATGAGCAGTATTTGTTTGGGCTGACTCCTGCTACATACTGCGAAAATTAAACTACAGATAAACTTCCGAAAATCGACAGAAAATGCGCATGACGACTCTTAGGTGAGGCACCTGCTGTACTTTCCTGCTCGCGTCACGTGTCTGCAACGCCACCAGGTGGCGTTTTGCCTCGCGATGGGCAGTGGCCGTAATGTTTTGGCTCATCAAAATGATTCAAATGGCTCTGAGCACTATGGGACTTAACTTCTGAGGTCATCAGTCCCCTAGAACTTAGAATTACTTAAACCTAACTAACCTAAGGGCGTCGCAGACATCCATGCCCGAGGCAGGATTCGAACCTGCGACCGTAGCGGTCGCGCGGTTCCAGACTGAAGCGCCTAGAACCGCTCGGCCACATCGGCCGGCTGGCTCATCAGTGTGGTTTATTTTTCCAGGGCTGACGGTAGACGTCAGACTCAAGCAGTGTGAACGCCAGGGAGACCAGAATTTGGTCATCATGCTCGTTAAACCATTAGTGGCTTGTCTCCACTGTATGAGTAGGCTAACTATCCTCTTGGAACATGCGAACAGCGCCTGCCCTAGCTTTCCTTTATTCCTTGTGACCATGAGATCTACAGGAAACCTCGTTGAAAATCTGTAAGGTCTGGCACGGCTCTAGGTTGAGCCAACACCACAAAGATCACAGACGTACTGGCAGCTCAAAGGGCACTCGTAGAGATGGAGTGTGAAGGGAAACAGAAAATAGTGTCAGCGCACTACTACGGGTAGTCATAAAATTGTAATTATCATCTCGAAAAAATTGAAGGTGTGTAATAAATTTTTGGTTTACAGGTACACGCCTGTAGTCCTGGTACACAATGAAATACGCGGGCAATAGTACCGTAGCACGCCGCTAGTGGAGCCAAAACAAACCCTCGCAGCCCATCTAATGTTTCAATGGGCTGCATCATTGTGTTGTGACGCGCCCAGGGGGCATGGTACAGTACTATAGCGCGGAGCCACAGGTTACTCTGTGGCGGGGCTTTCGGTGTGAGCAGCACTGCAGACATGTAGCTGCAAACAAAAAATTGATTACGTATCTTCATTTTTTCGAGGTGATAATTAGAACTGAATAGGCCTGATACTTATTAGATGAGCTGCGGAAGTACGGTGTTTATAGCAGTGTGTTCCAGTTATTTTGTACAAGCGATGTATCCAGAGATTATGAGAATGGCCAGAACAGAAGAATTGCTGCTGACTGAGACTCACGAAAACCCGTATCGATAGCGCAGCGGCCGGCCTCTGAGGAGGCAGGCAGCTGCGCGTGGTCAGCGGCAGGCGGCGGTGGCCGCTCTTCTATTTTGGCGGCGCGCCGTCGGCGTCGGCCCACGTACGCCCGTCTGCAGGCCACACGGCCGCTTCTCGGAAATTCCCGACGCCTCGCCCCCGTTCCGCACAAGCGCCGCTGCCAGCGCCTCTCGCGCTCCGCGAAAGGGCGTGGCGGCTCTCCGTCTCGGGGTGGACACACAGGCACCTGCGAGCTACTGCTGCGCGGTCTCACCACCCTGTTTATGAATACTTTTTTTCAGTCTGTTATCTATGTGAAAGAACAGAGCCACTGTTCCACATGCATTGACATGAACAAAGCACATAATGTTTTAACATAATTTCAAAAGTGTGGTAATAACTAAGAATTACGCTAAGCGGGGGAGGGGAGGGGGGGATTTACATAGAACAACTACATTACAACAGTAATAATACACTAATGGCCATTAAAATTGCTACACCACGAAAATCACGTGCTACAAACGCTAAATTTAACCAACAGGAAGAAGATGCTGTGATATGCAAATGATTAGCTTTTCAAAGCATTCACACAAGGTTGGCGCCGGTGGTGACACCTACAACGCGCTGACATGACGAAAGTTTCCAACCGATTTCTCCTACACAAACAGCAGTTGACCGGCGTTGCCTGGTGAAACGTTGGTGTGATGCCTCGCGTAAGGAGGAGAAATGCGTACCATCACGTTTCCGACTTTGATACAGGTCGGATTGTAGCCTACCGCGATTGCGGTTTATCGTATCGCGACATAGCTGCTCGCGTTGGTCGAGATCCTATGGCTGTTAGCAGAATATGGAATCGGTGGGTTCAGGAGGGTAATACGGAACGCCGTACTGGATCCCAACGGCCTCGTATCACTAGCGGTCGAGATGACAGGCATCTAATCCGCATGGCTGTAACGGATCGTGCAGCCACGTCTCGAGCCCTGAGTCAACAGATGAGGACGTTTGCAAGACAACAACCATTTGCACGAACATTTCGACGACGTTTGCAGCAGCATGGACTATCAGCTCGCAGACCGTGGCTGCGGTTACCCTTGACGCTGCATCAGAGACAGGAGCGCCTGCGATGTTGTACTCAACGACGAACCTGGGTGCGCGAATGGCAAAACGTCATTTTTTCGGATGAATCCAGGTTCTGTTAACAGCATCATGATTTTCGCATTCGTGTTTGGCGACATCGCGGTGAACGCACATTGGAAGCGTGTATTCGTCATCGCCATACTGGCGTATAACCCGGCGTGACGGTATGGGCTCGGTCACCTCTTGTTCGCACTGACGGCACTTTGAACAGTGGACGTTACATTTCAGATGTGTTACGGCCCGTGGCTCTACCCTTCATTCGATCCCTGCGAAACACTACATTTCAGCAGGATAATGCGCGACTGCATGTTGCAGGCCCTGTACGGGCCTTTCTGGATACAGAAAATGTTCGACTGCTGCCCTGGCCACCACATTCTCCAGATCTCTTTTCAATTGAAAACGTCTGTTCAATGGTGGCCGAGCAACTGGCTCGTCACAATACGCCAGTCACTACTCTTGACGAACTGTGGTATCGTGTTGAAGCTGCATGGACAGCTGTACCTGTACACTCCATGCAAGCTCTGCTTGACTCAATTCCCAGGCGTATCAAGGCCGTTACTACGGCCAGAGGTGGTTGTTCTGGGTACTGATTTCTCAGGATCTATGCATCCAAATTGCGTGAAAATGTAATCACATGTCAGTTCTAGTGTAATATAGTTGTCCAATGAATACCCGTTTATCATCTGCATTTCTTTTTGGTGTAGCAATTTTAATGGCCAATAGTGTAATAAAAACTAAAAAGAATCTGCCTACTACTACTTGGTCATCTGTCGCTTAGATTTCTGTTCATCGGGAATCCAGAAGGCACACACTACTGGTCCGTGAATACTGCAAACACTAATGAAAGTGCAGCGAAAATATGAACCACTGATCGCAGGAGACAAAGCCCTTGCAGCTGAAACGAACTAATACCCAATTTAAAAGCTGTTGAATATAATAACGCAAAAGTCAGCGTAAGGAGCAATAAAGCAAACAAAGGCGGAGGTTAATAAAAAGACGTGAAACAATTTTTTCGTCCAGAAATGAGTGCTGCACTTTCCGGCCGAAGTAAGGGCGACATGAAAGTCAGATTTAACAGAGGTGGTGTAGGGATATCAAATATTGACATGGCATTAAGGATATCCTTAACTGCACTTTTTGCGGCGCGGGATTAGCCGAGCGGTCTCAGGTGCTGCAGTCATGGACTGTGCGGGTGGTCCCGGCGGAGGTTCGAGTCCTCCCTCGGGCATGGATGTGTGTGTTTGTCCTTAGGATAATTTAAGTTAAGTAGTGTGTAAGCTTCGGGACTGATGACCTTAGCAGTTAAGTCCTATAAGATTTCACACACATTTGAACATTTTTGAACTGCACTTTTCATGCACAGTAACGGAGGGCAGTGAAATATGCGCAATGGGTAAAACCATAGAAGAGGAAATTCAAAGCTTTTGTTATTTGCGCTACATAAGGAATTAATTGAATGCAGGGTGGCCATTAATGTAACAGACAAACTGCAGGTACAGTTTCCTAACTGGGAATGGAGGAAAAAAGGTTCTGTGAACGTGTATCCGGAAACGCATCGCTGCTGCAGTAGATGGCGCTAACGAATGGAAGTTCCTGTGACCACGTGCCGTGTGACCCATGTCTGCTGCACGCTGTGTGACTGACGCGGCGTGCTGTAAGCAGCAGAATGGTCCGGTAGGTGTTCATGCGGGGACAAATCGAGATGGTGTTTGTGTGCGGCCAAGCAGATGGAAACCGTCGAGGGGCATCAAGGCTGCACCAAAACAAGTACCCTCACAGACATCAACCACATCACACAACATTTCAAGCCAATTTTGGGCGTTTGTGTGTGATCGTGGGTCCTTTCACACATACGAAAGTGCAGACGACGTACTGTGTGCACACTTGATTTGAAGGATGAGTTCTTCAGGATACTGAGACGAACCCTAGTACAAACTCCGTTTAGTGGCCTGCCAACACGGTGTAAGCCACAATACGATTGTGTGTATCCTGGACGACAACCGCAACTACCCCTATCATCTGCAACGAGTGCAAGAATTATCAGCAGCGGATTTCCCTCTAAGGGAAGTATTTTGTCGATGGTTTTAGCACCAGACTATCAAAATTAAAGGATTTTTGTCATCAGTCCTCTTTACCGCCGAAACAACTTTCACCAAAACTGGCATGATCAATCTGCATAATCGTAGTCTGTGTCCGCCCCGATAGCTGAATGGTCAGCGTGACGGACTGCCGTCCTAAGGGGCCTGGGTTCGATTCCCGGCTGGATCGGGGATTTTCTCCCCATCCGGCGCGATTGGGCGCCGAATGTAATAAGACCTGCACCAAGGCGGCCGGACCTGCCCCGCAAGGGGCCTCCCGGCCAATGTCGCCAAACGCTCATTTCCATTTCCATCGTAGTCTGTGGGCTACAGATAACCCTCGGGGAACGGTCGAGGCGTCTCATCAGCATCTATTCAGCATCAGTGTGTGGGCAGGGATTCTTGGCGAGCACATGTTTGGACTGGTTATTACTCCACAACGCCTCAACGGAGGATTGTACCTGGACTTCCTATGGAATATTCTGCCTGGGCTTCTTGGGAATATGCCTTTGGTAATACGGCAGGTTATGTGGTTTCTGCAGTACTTTTTCCTCCATTTCCATTCAAGAAGCCGTTATTGCAGTTTGTTAGTTTCATGTTCATACTATATGAATACATGTAACTGCGACCATCCACTTAAGAAATACTTGTTCAGTTCCATTTTCTAGTTTTCGAGCCTTTTAATGGTCTGCTTCATATGTGACGCTGCACAAGTTACATATTCATGTTTGTAGCGGCGGTATTGGCGGTACTGGTGTTGCTATTAATACCGTAAAAGGATCCTGAAAACGACCGAAAACTAGCTAATAGAAATAAAGAAATATTTCAGAAGTTACTAGTTGCAGTTATCCGTATTTATCTTCAACTAATGTACGATCACGGTGTCCTACAATATCCATAACTGGTAAGCTTAATAAGAAGGAAATACGTAGGTAACTAGGCAATGCTGTACGAAACGAAGACTTTGAACAAGAACTGTGCAGGAGAAAACGCTAGCCGGACCTGTGCTAAGGCAATAATTATCGCGCAAAGGAAAAGGTGTATGGGCGGACAAAGATTCAAATATGTAAGCGATTATTGAGAATGCTGGGTGTGTTAAGTAAAAAAAGGATGGAAAGATTAACGGAAAAATAGTAAGATGGCACCAATGAAGTTGAAAACCTGATAACATACACGTAAAACGAACCTTACAATAGGCTGCTGCAGAAGATAACGTGCGCAGGTAGATTAACGTAAGAGACATTAATTATAATTGAGAAAAAGTAGTGTTGGAGGCAGACTGAGAGATACCGGCATAGCTGCTGAACTGTCAAACTTCTACGTTGCTGATACATTGTATAAAATGAAATTTCGGTTCATTATGCCTTCTCACATTATCCATTTTCCAAGAATCTTGAAAGTGCACTATCTGATTAAAAGCGTCCAGACACGCCGGTATAGAGCGAAATTGACCACTAGATGTTATGAGAGACGCATCCGCCGGTATAAAGGGAGGCGGAGAGAATTGTGTTGTCTGCAGAGAAGCACAAACAAAGGTATGGGTCGGTCAAGAGAGCTGAGTGTCTTGCAACTTGGGCTACTGATTGGATGTCGCCTGAGTAACAAATCCAACAGCGTGTAAGGTACCTCTTACGTGAGGAAGACATTTTTACCAGTTTTAATAAATTACAGTCTCTTATTGATGTATTCGCGATAGTTAGGAAGTGCTGTAGTCTGTAGCCGGCCATGAGTCGGAGAGCATTTCCCTCGCTGGCTGGCTAGGTGACGAAGCGGCCATATGTCGCGCGTAGTGGGGTGGGGCTCGGCCCTGGACCGTAGCAACAAGCGTCAGCCTGGGAAATATACATGACGGGAAGTACCGCCATCTTGGCGCCAAAGTCACCGATTTTGTTTATTTATATTTAATAATTAATGTCATTTATGACAACATAAGTACTAGGAGAAGCCTCTGGATGTTGAAAACTATTTATCATAATTTTGCCTCGTTAAAATTCACACCCGTTCATTAACAAATGCATATCTTAGTAAGTATGAATTTAATCGGAAATCCACGAACTGTGACGAAACTAGTAAGAGATACGGACTGCACGCCATAGTCTGCAGTCGGCGTTAAGAGCTCTTCCTGTCTTGTTCGATGGTAGCCATGCTCTCAGTTACGAGTAGTTTGTGACATGAGTGTTTCATTACTGATCTAATAGGAATAAAAGTGATATTACGGCATACTGAATGTTAATTTCGAGTAAATAGATACACCAAAGTTGATCGACAGCAGCTTCAGATAATTAGCTTCCATCGCCAGAGACATCCGATACGCGAATGAAGAACCTGCACGGGACGACATTTACAAGAGCTGCACCGCGCATGCCGGCCGAAGTGGCCGTGCGGTTAAAGGCGCTGCAGTCTGGAACCGCAGGACCGCTACGGTCGCAGGTTCGAATCCTGCCTCGGGCATGGATGTTTGTGATGTCCTTAGGTTAGTTAGGTTTAACTAGTTCTAAGTTCTAGGGGACTAATGACCTCAGCAGTTGAGTCCCATAGTGCTCAGAGCCATTTGAAACATTTTTGCATCGCGCACAGGTAGGAGGAAATCCGACGACACGACCCACCAAGGCGGATCAAGGAAGGACCGACTTACACTCGCAAATTCCGGGTGGAAATGCTGACCAGTTATACTGTACGTCACATATACCACCCTCTACGGACTCGCGGCTAAGCTGGGTAATAACAGTATCAGTTTAGGAGCGAGGGGATCTTGCAAGCGGCAGTTCACCCCTTCTGACGCTGCACAAGTGATGTGATTGTGAAGCGGGAACGCGAAGGAACAAAGACAGCTACATCAAGACCAGACAGACCTCGTGTACTGACGGACGGGGGCCGTCCAACATTGTCGAGGGTGACCGTAAAAAGTCGCTTGAGATCAGAGGGAGGAATCACTCGTGACTTCCAAAGCGCTACCGCTAGCGTAACGACTGTGTGTAGGGAGTTAAAAGGAATGAGGCACAGCTCCTCATAAGCCTCGCATTTCTGAAGTGTGCGATAAGCGGCGCTAGAGTTGGCGTAAAGAACGACTTCACTGGATAAAGGATGGCTGGAAACGAGTGATGTGGAGAGAATAATCACTCTATGTCCTGTGTCTGGCGAATGTCTGGAGAACGTTACCTGCCATCTGGTGCTAGGATATGAGGATGTTTCAAGCAATTCAGCTGTGTTACCCTTGTTCTGTTTACGAGAACTCTAAATGCATATAGATATAAACATGTTTTAGAGCATTGTGTACTGTGTTCAGCAGAGGTACAGGTCGGTGACGATCATTGTTCCTACCAGCATGACAATGCACCCTGTCATAAAGCAGCATGTGTGCTGCAATGGTCTGTGGACAACAAGATTCCAGAAATGGTCTGGCCTGCCCAGAGTCCCGATCTGAGTCCACCTTGGGGATGAGCTGGAACGTCGACTTTTCTCCAGACCCCAGCGTCCAACGTCGCTACCTTCGGTTTCGACTCTTGAAGAAGAATGGGCTACCATTCCTCCACAGACATTTAGACACGTCAATGAATGCGTCCCAGCAGAGCTCAAGCCGTCATAAAGATAGTGCACATGCCCATATTAATGACCACGAATAGGTGCTCAGACAACTTGGTACATACCATCTTTGATCAGATAGCGTATGTACCAAGTTGTCTTTCATCCAAATCATTTCCCACAAATTTATTTTACGAGTGGAACTCCTTTTTCAGTACATTTCATTCGTGTTGAATGCGGACCGACTCGGCAATTGTCGGTAGAATAATACTTGTCTTGTCGTCAGTTGGAATCCGAACACTTCACTTAGTTTGGCGGTTGTTGTCACCAGCCAAAATATCAGTTTAGGCTCCCCGTTTTGTCGTCGGTGGTATGTCAGCTGTGCGTTTGTGCCATATTCAGTGCAGCGCTGTACACTATTCTGTGTGTGTTGTTGTGGATGAGTACAGTGAAAGAAATAAGTCCCGCATTGGTCGTATAACCTACTCTCTGGTTCTCCTAGGCTAACGTACACATGGAAACGGAAGAATCACTGTCCATAGTGCCGCATGCCCTCACACCGTGGTTCTCGTTTTGTTCTGCCATGTCGGTACATACTCTATTTTTATCCAATACTTTACGGCAGTACTTCTATTCCACATGCCGGCTAAATACCAGGTGGTTATAATATTGAAGTGTAGCTACCCACAGCGGTCCAGTGTGGGCAGTAATTATTGTAGGTCAGCGAAACCTGATTGATCCGGAACTAATTTACGCTTGAAAAAAATCAGTTCCCGTTTTGGCCACCAGATGCAAGTACAGCGCTGTACAGTGTATGACAGTATGCCATCCGGACCGAATGATGTGGCACAGTCGTTAGCACACTGGACGCGCATTCGGGACGTCGATGGCTCAAACCCGCGTCCAGCCATCCTGATTTAGGTTTTCCGTGATTTTTCTACATTGCTTCCGGCAAATGCTGGGATGGTTTCTTTGAAAGGACACGGCCAACTTCCTTCCCTAATCCGAAGGAACCGATGACCTCACTGTTTGCTCTCCTCCCCCAAATCAACCAACCAACCACCTCACGCCATCCGAGCTGTGTTTTGACAAAGCCGAACGTGACTGAACAGTATGGCTATCGAGAAGAGACAATGCGCTGTTAATGAAACTGTTTTATGTGGACGGCAGCAGTTACAGTGCAACATTGAGAAAGTATCGCCGACAAAAAGATCTGAGGAGAGGCCCGATGTCATTAAATAGTTTAAAGGAGGTGATAACGATATTCGATACTCGGGTGAGTTTGGTGTGGCAACCGGAGCAGGAAGACGTCCTATCCCGGTGGAAGTTGTTGACGAGGTTGCTGTTGCTGTAACTGACGATGCAGCACGCGCCCCAGGTAGTGCTAGTGCTCGAGCAGTGTCACGAGAATTGTCCATCCCGTGGTGAACAGTGCGGAAAGTTTTGCACTGGTACCCGTACAAGATCCAGACTGTGCAGCAGCTAAAACCTCACGATCTGTGCCAAAGTTCCTGAACGTACACTACGGTTTCGGGCGCGGATCGAAGTTGATGACATGTGGCCGGACAATGTTGTATGGAGTAAAGAGGCACATTTTACACTACAGGCTGCATTGAATACACAGAATTGCGAAGTTGCGGTACTGTTGAACCGCGTGTTGAGCACGAAGAGTCATTGCACTCGCCGTATGTGACTGTGCGATGTGGATTCACAAGCACCTTTATTCTCGGTCTGTTCTTCTTTGAAAAGAATACACCCAGGGGTCCTGTGGCTGAGCCGTGGCTTCAGCACGTTATCGAGACCTCCTTGTACAGCATGTGATTCCCGCTTTGGAAGAGCGCAACTGTATGGAAACCACTGTTATCAGGTAAGATTGGCAACACCTTTTCCCGGCCGTCTAGTGAAAGATCTGCTTAATGCAACCTTCCGACGGCTTGTTATCTGGAGTGGTTTCCCAGATGCGCCTGAATCCATGTGAATTTGGCTCTGAGATTCGTAAAACAACGCGTTTACCGAGGACACATTCGGGCTCTCTCTGGTCCGAAAGCCTGTGTACAGGAACACGTTGCTCAGGTTCCACCGGAACTGCTGCGGGCAACTATTGATCACTTCGTTTTACGGATGCAGCATCTCGTCGACGTCTCCGGTGTTCATATTGAACAAATTGCGTAAGCAGCGGTTTGTAATAAACATTATGGCTTTCTCAATTATGTGAGCTTTTCTGCCCGTGTCGTATTCCTAATCTGTTACACATGGAGACATTTCTACACGTCTTTCTTGCATTCACAGCGCCAAATCTGCACCTGGTGGCCAAAATTGAACAAGGTTTTTTGAGCATAAGTCCGTTTCACATTAACGTATTAGAGTATCTACCAAGTTTCGCTGCCATACGATAATTACAGCCCACTTTGGACTTCTGTGACCAGGTGCACATTATTTATAATCACCCTGTACTTGCTTGCTTTAGCGACGTCGCTACCATTCTACAGCGTGCTATAGGGACTTTTTCAAAATACACTCTGTTAGTGTAAGGGTGGTCGAAACTGGCTGAAAATCCCTCTAGACAAAAGATCGAGTCCATGGGAAGTAAGCCTAACAATTATTGAGGGCACGCTTAGCCATTCACAGTAACATTTGCAGTCCACAATATTTATGATCTGCACGCCCTACTTCGAATCCACAGACATGTCAAGCCAGGATAGGAATTGGTTTTGGCCTATTTATCTTATACCATTTACATTACAGTAAGAACGTCGTTTGTCGATACTCTACGGCTCACTTAAGTTAACCTTAGCAACTATCCACAGATTCTTCCATTGCATTCTTGACAACGGAGTAGTTGCGAAAGACTAACAGCTATGTTTTGATACGGACAGCGGCAAGTGTCGCCTCTGATTTCGTCAAATGAGGCACCTTAGCAGTTGTATGGAGCAAAAACCACTGAAAACGGAGACTGAAGAATAATTGGAGATATCCACTATGTTGAAGAGAGAAGGCGTTCCTCGCGCCGAGGCGTGTCGCGCGACGGTGATGTGGTGAGGGTTTGCCGTGGTCGTCCACGTGGCAGGAGACAGCAGCTACGGCAACGTGGGCCGTATCGGCGCTTTTAATCGTGAGCAGGTCGCAGGCATCCGATGCATGAGACATCCTGTTTCCCGGGTCGATGAAGTGACAGCGGTCACCATCGACTATCGCGAGTAGTAACAACAGCTAGACGACCCGCCCTGCATCAAACACTCACTAGTTCCGTGGCGGTCATCAACAGCCGTTGTGGCGGTCATATCATCCAGAGCCGTGGGGCTCAGAAGTCACCGTCACCTGGGATTAAGAGTATGGGAACTCGTTGCTTCGTCGAAAACAAAATGAGGCGGTGGACATCACTTCTCAACAGTGCGCCATTCTGGCGGACAGTGAAGGTATTCTAGTGATGGTGATGTTCATGTGGGATTGATTAAATGGTGCCTTTGAGAGACCTTCCATAGGGTCTCAATTGCGAACGATACAGAAAGCTATTGGCCGTGGCTCGTGTTTATTCGCATGCAACATGTACCCTCACCAAGACAATACATGCTCTCCCGAAATGTCAGAACGCTCCTCAGATTTGAGGGTGATAGTGTCGCCTCTAATGCCATCTCACTTCATTCCAATTCTGCGTATCTGCGACGTCATCAACCGACACGTATGCGCCTTGGACATAGTTCTCATCAGTTTCCGCAAGTTGTGGGCGGCAGTGGAGCAGTTGTTGATTAGGATGGCGTCTCGTGGAGTGTCTGGCACGATGCTTCATCGCCGTCAGTGCTGGGATTGGAACAGATCAGTAAAGCCCATACAGAAGTGTAGCAGAAACGTTCTGGGAATTTAAGTGGAAATCGTTGGAAGAAAGATGACATAGTTCTCACGAAACCCTTATTGGTAAATATAGAGAATCTGTATTCGAAGTAGACTGTGCAAATATCTGGCGTTGGGATCATTAGAGTAAGATATATTAGGGCACCTACAGAGGTATATAGTTGGTCATTTCCCCTCGCTCAATACGCGAATGGAATAGGAATGGAAATCGATAAGATTGGTACGATGCGCTCTACACTAGCTTGCGGAGTATAAATGTAGATGTCTTTCACTTCTTCACCTACTCGTGCCGCCACGTTACTAGTACTGGACTGTCTTGACATTGACTCTAAAGCACCTGCGTAATGAGACGACCCCCGATCCTGCCTGCAACTCACGAAAGGGAAAACAGAGATCGATCTCCCTTATACCCCGTAAATAGGTATAACGTTCTTTTACACAGATGAGCCAAAACATTAAGACCACCTACTTAAACCGTGTCGGTGACATCCGGAACGCAATTCAACAGTGATTCTGCGTGCCCCACGGCAAGTACTCGATAGGCTTCCAGAGGTTTGCGGCACCAGACGCCTACGCACAGATAATCTCATAATTTATGGTCGGTTGATTTGTGGGCGCGGAGCTGGCGCCGTGCCAGTTGGGTTTCGCTGGATTCAGATACACCGAATTTGATGACCAAGACATCAACGTGACTTCACTACCGTGCTGCTCAAACCATTGCAGCATAATTCTTGCCTTGTGAAACGCACAGTTATTCTGCTGGAAGATGATGTCGCTGTTGGGGAATACATCAAGTGTAAGGGGTTACAGACGGTCCCTGATAATGTTCATGCAGTCCACAGCTGACATGGTGCTTTCGATTACTACTGCAGGTGCCTTGGAAGCCAAGGTGAATGATAGCGTATCATGACACGACCATGGACCTAGTTCAACAATAAACAGGATTCATCCGACCAGGCGACATGATTCCATTGATCCAGTGTAATGTCGATGATCCCGTTGTTGTTGTTGTGGTCTTCAGTCCTGAGACTGGTTTGATGCGGCTCTCCATGCTACTCTATCCTGCGCAAGCTTCTTCATCTCCCAGTACCTACTGCAACCTACATCCTTCTGAATCTGCTTAGTGTATTCATCTCTTGGTCTCCCTCTACGATTTTTGCCCTCCACGCTGCCCTCCAATACTAAATTGGTGATCCCTCGATGTCTCAGAACATGTCCTACCAACCGATCCCCTCTTCTAGTCAAGTTGTGCCACAAGCTCCTCTTCTCCCCAATTCTACTCAATACCTCCTCATTAATTATGTGATCTACCCATCTAATCTTCAGCATTCTTCTGTAGCACCACATTTCGAAAGCTTCTATTCTCCTCTTGTCTCAACTATTTATCGTCCATGTTTCACTTCCATACATGGCTACACTCCATACTAATACTTTCAGAAACGACTTCCTGACACTTAAATCTATACTCGATGTTGACAAATTTCTCTTCTTCAGAAACGCTTTCCTTGCCATTGCCAGTCTACATTTTATATCCTCTCTACTTCGACCATCATCAGTTATTTTGCTCCCCAAATAGCAAAACTCCTGTACTACTTTAAGTGTCTCATTTCCAAATCTAATTCCCTCAGCATCACCCGACTTAATTCGACCCACTGATCCCGTACCCACTGTAATCATAATTGACGATGTTGTCGGATCAATGTGAGAACTCATAGAGGGGTCCTCTATTGCGGAACACCATGTTCAACACGGAACGGTGTGCCTGCGCCAGCACTGTACTCTATCGTCATATCTCCCGCAGATCGTCGCCTATCCTGCTTTAGAGGGCGGCCAGACCTCCGATCCCTATGTTGTGTGATGAGGTATGGATGTCCAACTTCTTGTCGGCTACTGGTGGTTTCAGCATTCTTCAACCACTTTCCACAGATGCTGACGACAGTAGCATGCGAACAACCGACCAGCTTCGCCGTTTCCGAGATGCTCGCTCCCAGGCACTGGGCCACAAAAATCTGTCTTTTGTCAAAGTCGCTTAAATTGGCGGGTTTTCACATTTGCGCCACTTATTGTCGCTAGAATGATTCCCCATTCGTCTCTGGTCCACTCATATACTTCTCTTACCGCGTCACGTGCCCTCAGCGCCATCCGGCAGCATGCAACCTCGCGGCAGGCAGTGGTCATACCACTTTGGCTCATCAGTTTAGAGAAGTGTAAGTAAAACCAAATCATGTTAAAGATCAAGTTTCGTTTGTATGGTCACTTTCTGCAGCAAGTATATAAATATTCGTTTTATAACTACACGCTTCCCCTTGTCGCAATATAATATTTATTTACCTTCCAGACTTAAAGTAAAATCGGCACATAAAAGTGCTGTAATTGTGCCTTCTGACCTATAGCCACACGAGAGGGAAAACATATTTTGGAAAGACGAACGAATAAATCGTAAATCTGTAGAAGGCGCCTTTAAAATAAAAGACGAAACGCACCCTAAACATAAATAAAAGTCATATTGCAGTCAGAGCTAGAATTTTTTGAAGTTACGAAACGAAAACGTTAAAAGTCGTTTTAGTCACCTCAGCAACGTAGTGAATGTTGAAGCACCAAGCTCGATAGATTATAAGGGCGGATGTGGAAGGTGTATCAATAAATAAATTAAAAAAAAATGGCTCTGAGCACTATGGGACTCAACTGCTGTGGTCATCAGTCCCCTAGAACTTAGAACTACTTAAACCTAACTAACCTAAGGACATCACACACATCCATGCCCGAGGCAGGATTCGAACCTGCGACCGTAGCAGTAATAAATAAATAAAAATTCCTGTTTCACTTGATAGGTACGTCCCTATTCCTTATCACGAATTACTTACCGACTTGATTTCTCGTTTATGAGTAGGTTTTAAATATTTTACAGTAACAAATATTTCGGTGTAAAGTTCACTGCCATATTTTCGTCCGCTCGCTGCTTACTTGAAAAGTTTCATAGTTACTAAATAAAACAATCAATGAATGAAAGCCATTAAGATGGATATGTCTCATGATCGCCTTGTTAACAATAAACAAGATAAGCAAGTTCCAGAATGAATTTTCACTCTCCATCGGAGTGTGCTCTGATGCACAGTTCCCGGCAGATTAAAACTGTGCCGGAGCGGGACTCGAACCCATGTCCTGTCCAGCTCTCAGTTTTAATCTGCCAGGAAGTTTTAACATTAATTAATGTTGCAGAACATGCATCGTTGTGTTTTCATTCGTAAGTTCTAAATAAAATCATATTAGCCAATTATTTTTGAATAAAAGCTAAACTTAGTATTTCACCCATCACGTTAAAGTATGAATAGTCACCAGATTTCTTTTCGTGCAATCTATAAAGCAAGGTGCCCAGACCTGTAGATGATAGAAGACACTAGACTGAATATTTTAAGCAAGGAGCCATTGCAATGAAATGAACATTCCAGGCCGTGTGTGGCCTTGTGTGAGCAATATGCGCCAAGCACGAATTTAGAAACTGCTCATGTTTCACAAAAAATCCTAAGGAACGTGGGTTTTCCTTGTAAGGTGGGATCCCCATAAATTGAATTCATTACAACCACCACCATCCATATACTATCCTCTGATGCGATGTTATATTGCCATCTGATTACAGCGTGTTGCATGATTATTTCATCCTTAAGGGTGTTCCGGATTGGCTTACCTCAACAGTATGTTTTTTCCACAAAGTGAGTCATATACTTAAAAAATTTCGTTGAAATAACCATAGGCGTTCCAAATTTGTGTGTATATACCCACTTCTCCACACCCAACTCGTAAATATAGGTGATATAATGTTTTGTCCTAAAGTAATTTTTCCCGAGATAGTGAGACATGCGGGTACAAACTTCGATAGGATTTACTCCAGTATTCCAGAGATATGTGCTATGTGTTACCGTTTTCTACAGCCACCTCTAGCCTTAAAAGTTAAATTTCATGAGGCAAGCATTCCAGAAAACTATGGACTCGACACTAATATCGGTTTTCGATTATTTTTGCATGCCATCAAGTTTCACACCCCCATTTCATCCTTAAGGGTATAAGGGTTGTCTTCTTCCACAATAATTGTGTACTGGTCCATGTCAGATGGTAATCACTGTTGATTGAAATTGATGCAGGTGTTGCAGAGTTGTACTGGACGGGGAAAGAAAGAGAGAGAGAGGAGAGAGGAGAGAGAGAGAGAGAGAGAGAGAGAGACTATTGAGTGTATTTAGAGTCCATGATTGTCTCCGTGGGCCCGCAGCTCGTGGTCGTGCGGTAGCGTTCTCGCTTCCCACGCCCGGGTACCCGGGTTCGATTCCCGGCGGGGTCAGGGATTTTCTCTGCCTCGTGATGACTGGGTGTTGTGTGCTGTCCTTAGGTTAGTTAGGTTTAAGTAGTTCTAAGTTCTAGGGGACTGATGACCATAGATGTCAAGTCCCATAGTGCTCAAAGCCATTTGAACCATTTTGCGTCCGTGGCCCAAATATTATGTCGTCATCGTCCTTCTGCTGCGGACGAATTAGGGGCTTCAGGTATGCAGGAAAGGCAGTGTGAAGGGTATTGACAGATGGAAGCTTTTTAACCGAATTATGAGGCGCTCATGAGTTCCGCAGTCGGTAAGATCATTGCCCTTAAAAGCAAGGGCCTAGGTTCGGTTCAAAATGGCTCTGAGCACTATGGGACTCAACTTCTGAGGTCATAAGTCCCCTAATACTTAGAACTAGTTAAACCTAACTGACCTAAGGACATCACACACATCCATGCCCGAGGCAGGATTCGAACCTGCGACCGTAGCGCACTGCAGCGCCTAGAATCGCATGGCCACTTCGGCCTGCCGCCTGGGTTCGGGTTCAGGTCTAGTACAGAATCGTAATCTGTCCGGAAGTGTCTTTACAACATAAGTCTCTTCAACTTACTTGCAGTGTTCGTACGTTTTTCCAGACAAACGATAATTCATTACATATTTGAAGTATGTGATCTCTACGAGGGAATTCTTAGATACGACACTCTATGTAACCAGAATTCCCGTCCTCCTATTCCGGTCCCAGCACCATGAGGCTTGTGCTGCATCGTTTTCCTAAACAACTTAAGATTAACGGCTAGGCGATTCCTTAAATAAGCGCCAGCAGATTTCTTTTACATTCCGCTGGATTGTGAGAGCTACTTCTCTGCTTGTTTGTCCGCGAGCAACAGAGGAATTCGGATAATATGAAAGGTACGAAATCATAGTGACGTTAGAATCAGTGTTGTTTATCCTCCGTTCCACCAGTGCATGGCAAGTTAACAACAGAAACGTACTTTTATATCTGTGGCTAGTATCATCCCGTATTACATGTTGAAGTTGGCTATATTTATATTTTAGTCGTCAGTCAACTAGTTTCCATTGCAAAAAGAATGTCGCTCCTATATGGAAATGAACCAATATTTCTTTCTGTGACAGTGAGCGACAACCTCTCTAGAACTATCTTGCTTCATCCGAGGAAAGTTGTTTGAAAAAAATGCAGACACGGGGGATGGGGAAGGGGGATTTAATTACAATCCTGTCAATATCTGAATGCTGTCGGTTAATAAGATGTCAAAGACACACAGGTATCGTATGTGTAAAAGGAAGTTAGGGGTGTGTTAATCGTGGGGATTTGTACGAGAGAAGCTGTCTCTAATTTGGATTGCACAGTTCTTCTGTGATTGTGAGATAGCGCAACAATTAGGAAAGGAAAAGGCGATAATATATCCAACCAAAGGAGTTGAAAATTTTCTATGAAGCGACTTCACACAGTTGTGAAACGCTAGGGTTGTATTCGGGAGGAATTGGAGACGAACCTCGGTTTCCTGACTGCGAACCATCAACGATTTCCTCTCATATCGCTGTAGACGTAGGGAATGGCAACCATTTCACATCCTACCCTCTTCCAAATAATTGTTATCAGTCAGAATTTCGTCTTTGCCAATTGTTGCCAATACGGATGGCGGTAGTTTATTTGTTGTTTGTATATTCTTTACGCGACGAGCAGAAATTACACGAAGACTGCATCCGTTTATTCCCTCTTACACTCGTTTCAAAGAGCCGTTCCTGAAAATATTTTCCGCTCATTTGCAGTGCGGTAATCGGCGGTCTGTCTGTTCCGTGCTGGAACCGGCTAAGGCTCGCCTTTCCGTCAGTTAATGTCAGAAAGTTGTAAAAAAACGGCTGATGTTACAGTCGTGTCAGAATAGATCAAAAGGAAACAAATGAAGAAAGGGAGAAAGTTAAGAAACTCTCTCGTCAGCACTGTGCTTATAAAACAAGGACAGGGAAAGAAATCAACAACTGCATCTAGCCTGAAGATTTAGCGAATCTGCGAAATCTGGATGGCACTTCGAATATTCGAATGTGACTGCTCCAAGAAACTAGTTCAGTCTCTTAATCCACGCGCCAAGTCGTTAGGAACGAGTAGTATCTACAATAGTGACGATACAGGAGTGAGGGAAGGAAGGAAGATTAGGGTCTAGTGTCACGTCGACATCGACGTCATTAGAGACGAAGCAGAAGCTCGGATTGCTTCAACGCTGGGGAATGAAATCGGCCGTGTCCTTTCAAAGGAACTATCCAGGCATTTGCCTGGAGCGATTTAGGGAAATAATGGAAAACCTAAATCTGGGTGGCCAGACGCGTATTTGAACCGTCGTGCATTATGCTAACTACTGCGCCATCGCGCTCAGTAAGAGCGAGGGACTGCTAATAGAATCTATTTCGTTTCCTAGTGAGAATTAAAGGAAAGGTAAAGCAGCAGGGTGTGACACCCGTAGTGCGTCTTTGAGGTGGAATATCGTTATATGTATACAACCCGAAGACCATCTTACTCAGTCAGTTACAGGGCGCCCTACGATTCAACATGGAATCGTTACCATAGCACCACTTGGTTTTGTCCACGTACACAAAGTACTGCCAGAGGTAAAAACCATGTTCAGTACTGGAAAAGTGGTAAAGAATAGCGAATTGCGAAAGTGTGAATAACATATCAGGCGTTAGAGCATTGATGCAGTATAATTCCTGACATACGAGCGCCATAATTCAAAAGTAAATCTTTAAACTGACTTTTTCTTAAAAAAAAGAACACTATCGTGAATATTATTCGACACTGAAATTGTGTTATTGCTCTCAATCCTGGCGCGAATTCTGGTATCAATGATCTCAGTTTGGCTCATACTGATTTCAGCCTAAAGCTTCATAATGAACATGGTAACATTCTGTCTACATTGCTAACGCAGACGAAAGTAGCACTGCGGTTTCAGCTTGAGGTTCTTGCTGCTACGTTGCAGATAACATGTTTCTCAACTGTACGTCTTTTGCCTGGCCCAAAGGAATGTTCCGAATCATCGAAACGCAGTTGTATCTTCCACTCTTTAAGATGGCTGCGTGGGTGCGTTCCGAAAGTCAGTTTTTTGAAAGAAACAAAAAGTTGTACGTCTGCGTTTGATCATCGTACCAATTATTAACAATGTGAAGATGCCACTGCGTATTTCTCTACTCTTTTCTGTTTCGCAGAACTTAAAATGCGCTTTAGGTACGTTGAAAACAGAGCCGATACCTCTGTGCTGCAATACAGTCAATCAGAGTAACTTTCTTGCTAGTGGGCTATATTTGTACCACATACTACTTTTGTTTCAAGTGGCTTCTATTCCACCACCTTGCATGATTTCGTGCTAAAGTAACAGTTTTATTACTTCTTTGATTTGAATTTAGTATTTCGGTTTTCTTTCCATTTTCTTATGAGGTCTCAGTGAATAGTAACGGAAATTGAAATTGTTAAACCATGAAGCACCGGTATGTATCAGACAAAAACTGCTTGCTCTCATTAAAAGTCTTGTGACTTCTATCACGATGGGAGATAAATGCAACACCATACTAAGAGCTGTCGTACTGTGGCTCTAAAAGCTGTTTTGATTGTGCTTTAATTTCATTGGCTGTGAAGAGAGCTTCCCGGCCACAGTGATTTATGTTGATCAATGACAGGTCGATACAAACATCTTGATGTTTCAAAATGTACCTGCAGTACTGAATTAACCCTGTTTGTTTTCACTTCTTAGTAACACCTGATTTCCTTTTGGCACGTTCTAAATTTACCCAGAGAATTTGATATAGCAAAATTACTATGTCCTTTAAGACTGGTATAAAGTTACCCTAAGTGGCAATGTAACATTGTACCAGTATTAAAATAGAGATTTTTACTCTAATAGGGCATAGTGTATGTTTTCGCTTCCCCAAGTACTCAGTAACTTTAGATGTAAAATGTTACAATTTCTGCTGTGATGTGCAACCTATTTCGTGTCTGGTCTTGCCAAAAAATGGTAAAAAGTGGCACGAAGCTATCCCGACTGACTGTATGTGAGCGCTTTCGTTTGTTCCTGTTTGCTAAGTTGAAACGGCAGAGCTCCGCATGGAACTTTCCTGGGTTCGATACCCCGTGTAGATACCAGTGATTACGGTCGTTGACAGGCGACGGCGAACGAACCACCTCTGTTAGTGGAATAGAACGACAGTACGAAGCTCCCTCACCGGCTCCCACCACTGAAAGGCGAACGCGGGATTTTGGTCACTGTAACCGTCTTACTATCCGACCGTCGTGGTGACACGTGCTACGGCACTTACCTGTCCGTGACGGTATTGTCTTCGCACTGGCTGTGTCGAGGACAAGACATTTTTAGCTGTGTGCGGAGCCGCAGTGGCCGGCGTGTGTCCGTTAGGCTTGTTGCGCTGTCAGCCGCGGTCCAGAAAACTGTAGCTACGGCGAGGAGGCGGCGTCGGCGGCGGCGCCGGCCAGTTCTTGGCGTCGGCCCTGGAGGGGCCGCTGACATTATGCAACGGGCGGGCGGCCGGCCGGCCGGCGCGGAAGACGCGCTGCAGCGCCGGTACTGTTACACAGGCCGCGCCGGCGGCTGGCGCGACGCCCGGCAGACGCAAATAGAGCGCGGGGGCGACCGCTCCAGCCGCGGGCCCGACTCACGCCCCACACTCGTCCGCCGCGTGTTTTAACTTTTTGTAAAAACAATGAAAGGAAAACATTTATCGTGAACAAATCGTTCTATTATTCCTCAAAATATACTAACGAGAATGGAAAGTGTTACATCACGAGCACCAGTCCAGTATGTATCACACATATTGGAGGGACACCAACAGATTGCTCTCATTAAAAGTGTATAACTTCCATCTAGATAGTTGATAAACGCAATACTTCATTACAGCCGGCCGGGGTGGCCGAGTGGTTCTAGGCGCTACAGCGTGGAACTGCGCGACCGCTACGGTCGCAGGTTCGAATCCTTCCTCGGGCATGGATGTGTGTGATGTCCGTAAGTTTGTTGGGTTTAAGTAGTTCTAAGTTCTAGGGGACTGATGACCTCAGAAGCTAAGTCCCATAGTGCTCAGGGCCATTTGAACCTCATTACAGTGAGGTGACGAAAGACATGGGATACCTCCTAATACGATTCAGACCTCCTTTAGCCTAGAGCAGTGCAGCAACGCAACGTGGCATAGACTCGAAAAGTCGTTGGAAGTTCCCTTCAGAAATATTGAGCCGAGCTTCCTCTCTAGTCGTCCACAATTGTGGAAGTGCCGCCGGTGCATGATTTTGTACACGAACTGACCTCTCGATTATGTTCCAAAAATGTTCGATGGGATTCATGTCGGGAAATCTGGGCGGCCATATCATTTGCTCGAACTGTCAAAATGTTCTTATTCCTCGGGAACATGAAGTCCGTGAATGGCTGCAAATGGTGTCCAAGCAGCCGAACATAAACACTACCAATCAATGACCGGTTCAGTTGGACCAGAAGACCCAGTACATTCAATGTAAACATAGCTCACAGCATTATGGAGCCACCACTAGCTTGCACAATGACTTGTTGACATCTTGGGTCCATGGCTTCGTCAGATATGCGCCATTCTTAATCTCTACCATTGGCTTTTACCAACTGAAATCGGGACTCCTCTGACTAGGCTACAGTTTGGAACTCGAGAGATGTTTTCGCCCACGGTATCCTGAAAAATCAGCGGTGGCGGAACATGCTTTAGAAAACGGACACCGTATTGCATTTTTTTAAAATCTTTATTCATCAAAACCAATATCATACAACATAACCCACCACCTAAAAACATTAGTGGGTCGAAATTACATACAAGGTTACATTTCAGCAGCATTTACCAAAACTCTATTTTCTATTATTAGTATCAACTACAGGATAGGAAGTTAGTTCTATGGGTATCTAAATGATCTACTGTTAGTGTACCATGCTATCTACTCAATCCTACTCTACTAACAATTGCATCCTGCAGCGTTACAGGTGTGCCAGTAAGAAGATATAAACCTACTATCTCATGGCCATGTCCACCGAGCTAATCTCAGTGTGCGTGCCCCTAGCAGTGGCCTGGCCTTAACGCAAATCGCTGCAGGTCTTTAAAAAGTATCCTACTAACTATTTCCTACAGGTAATTCTAGCTACTGGGTCTTAATCAGTGTGCATTGTCTATCATCGGTGTGTTCGCACCCTCCCCCTAGTCCTGGATGCGTCGGATCCCGATCGTCACGGCGGTCGGCCAGTACGCATCCTGGCAGAATGGGATGGTGCGTGATGTCACATATTGATTCTCTAACTACTCAGTCTCCCTACGATATTCTCTTAGGACCTTGGCGGATACCTCGCTGGCCAATTTATCAATGATGGTTGTGGTGTCACCGCCAGACACCACACTTGCTAGGTGGTAGCCTTTAAATCGGCCGCGGTCCGGTAGTATACGTCGGACCCGCGTGTCGCCACTGTCAGTGATTGCAGACCGAGCGCCGCCACACGGATGGTCTAGAGAGACGTCCTAGCACTCGCCCCAGTTGTACAGCCGACTTTGCTAGCGATGGTTCACTGACAAATTACGCTCTCATTTGCCGAGACGATAGTTAGCATAGCCTTCAACTACGTCATTTGCTACGACCTAGCAAGGCGCCATTATCATTTGCTATTTATCTTGTGATGCATGTACCGTCAGACCGATGTTCACCAATTATGGATTAAAGTTAAGTATCCGACAGCTACGTACTTTATTTGCTACACTCAAATCCTATAACTGTTCCAGACCTCACGCCAGCCTGCGTGAGCTTAAACACGTGCCTTTCGGCTTCACCTCCTAGTGGCTTGGCTGTCTTGCCAAGTCACAACAATAGTGAAGGTGATTGGGTCGCTAATAAGGTGAAAGGTGCCTGTATTTGGCAATGAATTTCTTAACTCAGCGGCAATTCATTGCCAAATACAGACACCTTTCACCGTATTCACCGTATTGCATTTGCCGAGACATCTGTTATTACGCGGGCAGTGTTATAAAAGAAGCGATCGAGTTAAAAATTTCTGGCAACACCCTCAATAAAGACGGCGGCCTGCAGCTAAGCACAGCTTGGAACCCGGCCATCGGAAGGTTGAAGCGGGCACGGCAAGTGCGCAATGAAAACATTACCACATATGGCGCTGGAGCGAGCACCAGTGACGTCACTGAAGACAGCGCAACTATATAAGGGCAGCAGCAGCAGCAGCAGCAGCAGCATCAATCATTTGACAGTCACCACTTGACAATGGCCGAGGAGAACTCGGCCGATAACTCGTGGATTTTAAACCACTGGACACGCCTAGAAGCCCGAGAAAATTCCAATAGTGTTTAAAGTCCAAACGATAACAGTCAGCAGCCCCGAAGAGGCACTGAAGATGATGTCCTGTTAGCACAGGCACTTGCGGCGGTCGTCTGCTGCTGTAGACCATTATCGCCACATTTCGCCACACTGTCCTAACGGATACATTCGACATCCGTTCCAAATTGATTTCAGCAGTTATTTCACGCAGTGTTGCTTGTCTGTTAGCACTGACAACTCTACACAAATGCCACTGCTATCGGTCGTTAAGTGAAGACTGTCAGCCACTGCGTTGTTCGTGGCGAGCGAGAGGTGATGCTTGAAATGTGGTATTCTCGGCACACTCTTGACACTGTGGATCTTGGAATATTTTATTCCCTAACCATTTCCGAAATGGAATGTTCCATGCATCTAATTCCAACCATCGTTCTGTATTCAGAGTCTATTAACTCCCATAATCACGTCAGAAACCATTTCACATGGAGTACCTGATTAACAATGCCAGCTCCACTAATTCTCTGCCCTTCTATACCTTTTGTATGCGATACTACCGCCATCTGTGTATGTGCATATCGTTGTCCCATGAAGTTTGTCACCTCAGTTCACCATAACGGAAATGAAAGCGTTACACCATGAAGCACCAATATGCTGCAGACAAAAACTGCTTTCTCTCATTAAAACTCTTGTAACTTCTATCATGACTGGAGATAAATGCAACACCAGACTAACAGCTGTCGTATTGGTGGCTCTGAGACCGACTGAGGTGCTACATTGGTTAGTGTTCTGGACCTGCATTCGGGAGAATGACAGTTCAAATCTGTATATAAGCCTCCTGATTTAGATTTTCTGTGATTTCCCTGTGCTACTGAAAGTGAAAGCCAGGACGGTTCCTTTGAAAGGGCGCGGCCAGTTTCCTTCCCATTCCTCAGAATCAGCCCGAGCTTGTGCTCTGTCCCTAATGACCTCGACGTCGACGGAACATTAAACCCTAATCTTTCTTCCTACCTTCAGGGCCAGAGTTCCATAAGCTGATAAAAACAGAATTATATTTCAGTGCAATGCAGATATTTCAGGAAACAAGCTCGAAAAATGTGCTATTTAAACGAGGGTGTTCATATTATTAATAAAGTTATGCTCTGGGTTGTTATATGGTATCAGTGATTTTAAAATTACGGTTCACCACTCGTATTTAGATTTTATGCAGTTTCCACGAATTATTTCATACAAATTATGGACGACTGACTGAAAAGGCCGTGGCCACTCCTTCCCCATCTTTCTCCAACTGAACTAGTTCTCTATCTCTAGTGATAACAGCGCTGAAAACTCCCTGAAGTAAAGTCACATGGCATTGTCGACCGGGAGATCACAAAGAGTAGGTTCATCCACCTAATTGGAATTGTTATGTTTCATGCACAATGACACCTTTCCATAGCAGAGTTGAGAGTTGAGTGTTTTAACTGTATCTGGTAAGTTAGGTGATTGTAATGAGTAGATGTAGAGTGTTCTCATGTTTGTGCTAGATGATGATAATGAAGATGGTCATGATGATGCTGATGATAACAAGTACAAGAACGAAGATGATGGACAGATCACTGTTGACAGTGTCAGGTGCCCTCACTTCATGAGAGGATGCAAAGAGTTTAGGAATTTAATCCAGGGCATTGGTGCAAAGACCAATGATCAGGGACTTTACGCCACACCCCTCCTCCCCTTTGCCATAAGGCAAAGGGAAAGCAGCCAAAAGTACATGGCATACCCAGACAGCTACCCATCAAAGTACACCTGACATTGCTTAGCTTATGTGCTCTGGTGAGTACACAGTGAGGCAAGGTCAGTGTCATGAAATGACACTAAACTCTAACCATCCTTACTATTTATATAGGAGATGCACTTTGAAAAGAAAAGACCAGAAGATGCAGATAAAAATTTATTATGAGCTCCACAACCATTTTTTCTCAAAGTTGGTATTATTTTCCAGGCTCTTTTTGTACCATGTAACAAACTTTTTTGACTCCCTGCTTGAGACACATCACCTTTCATTTCAATCACTCTGAAACTGAAGTTCCCAGCACTTTACTACTGTTCAGACTGTAAGAAACCAAGTGTGAAATGTAACATCTTCATAAGCTACATCTACTGCAACTGTCTACATACTGTGACAGAATTAATAGCAGTACAACATGTAGATGATGTTACTCCAGTCATAGAAACCATTGGGAAATAATGTGTATGTGCACATCCATATGTCTGTTTTTCCTCTAACTTAATTTTTATTGCTCATGTGCAGTGTTTATGTTGTTACAAGAAATATCAATTCAATTCAGTCTCTTAATTCACCCATTTACAACTTACATTTCACGGATGTAGCCAATTCGTAGCCAGTGGTTTACCCTCCACTAAAGTTAACAAGAGCAGTTTTTTTGCTTAAAGTATAATCTCTCCTCTGTAGTGCTCACTATCTGAGTCTGTTGCATCATTCTTATCATGTAAGATTTCTAACAGACTCCACACTACACAGTAATGCAACTGAAAAGAATTTTGCACTTCATATGAAACTGATATATTTCAGAACTGTCATAATGAATCATGGTATTTTATGCTTTTCTCACTACATGATTAATGTCTCTCTCCCCCCCCCCCCTTCTTGTATTGCTTTGAATGGTTATTCCAAACTAAATGATGGACTTTGGAAATGGCATTGTTGTGGTATATTTAAGTGGTGTTGCCTGTCAACAGTTTTACAATACAAATCACGCAACCTGTTGAGTTCATTATATGTTTCTAGGGCCCTGACTTGAAGCGCATTGATGCATGAAACTGTGCCACTCTGGAAGTCTTCCATCAAGTGGCATATCTGTGCCATATTCCATTTAGATTTATTTTGTTTCTTAAATACTGGAGTACATGAAGACCATTTCTGTTTGTTGATGAACAAGCTGCACAAATGGCATCAGAGACTGAAGAGTACAAAGCGTAGTGACAGAGCATCTTGGTCATAGTCACAGGCATACTGTTGTGTTCCAGTCAGTGCTATGCACAGGCAGTCCTGCAGCACTTTACATGCATCTATTGAAAACAATGAGTACGTACTTCTGAATTGCATGGTCCATTCCACCTGTAACTGGTAGACACCTTAGAAGTTTAACCATTACTGCTGGTACTTATAAAGCTATGTGATGAGAGTTTTCTGTTGATACTTGCAGCCATAAGTGTTTAACTCGTGAAATTAATTTTTTTCATTGTTGCTGTCACACTAAACGTATAGTATAGCAGATTATAGCTGCAGAATTAAGAGAATTTATACATTTATATTGGTTTAGTGACTCAGTGGTGAAGTGCCAGAACAGAAATCCAATGGTTTGGGTTTGATCTGTGGTCAATTCTAGGATTTTTATCCATCACTTTTCACTTCTTTCACCTCTACCAATGTTTGTTGATATGAAAACAGCTGAGTTGCACCATAGTTTGGAGTCCACAAGAGAATGTTAGGTTCCCATGTAACAGGCTGGGTATATCAGCACAGAGGTCAGAGGAAGGTAAAGAGGTACCACCTCCCAACAGTACTATGCCTAGTAAAACACTGTGACATTCAAAACAATCTTGGATTAATGACTGCTTTATTTTATTCTTACACCAGTCTCCATAGTGTCTTAAGTCTTTCAAGGCAGGAAATGCAGAAAATTTATCTAAGACAATGGCTGAAGTTTCAAAAATTATCTATCAAATAAATGTGGTACTGTAGAGTATATGTTCAGTCGGAGTGCACACCAGAACATTTACTCATTATTGTTATTTTTCATGATTTGAGTTTTGTGTTTGATGTATGGTTATTGAATTAACATAGAAATGCCCACATGATGGAATAAAGACAGGAAAATGTGATGAAGGAAAAGTTACTCACTTAATTTTCGTCTGTAGTAGTTATCGTTGTGACAAATAGTTATGAAATCATTGCTTACAAGCATATGCATTTTTGTGCACATGATTCATCTTATGAGTTTAAGATTAGGTTGAAAATATGATTACTAGATTTTGAAAGCAAGTGGATAAGATTTGGATCAGTGTAATCTCAGCATACTATACAATTTTATGCAAATAGTTATCATAATTTTTTCTTCTTTACAGCCGACATATCAGAATCAGCGACTGATTAATGATTCTGTAATGACCAGTAAGACAGCCTATCAACAAAGCACTCCTGCAAAAATGCCATCACTGAATAACAATCTTTCTGAACTGGACACACTGCTTCAAGATTTGAGCAATGCTCATTATTCAAGCTACACTGAAAGAAGAGGTAAGCAACATTTGTGTACCATTCTCCTATTGTTCTACATATGGTGGAAGATTTGTGCCTTGTCAAGGTATGATAACATATTGAATATAATTAAATTTGTGACTTCTGAAAGATTATTAGAAGAATAATTAAACTTCTTTAAAATTTGTGCTTTCTAGATATGAGCACAGTAAATGGTTCAACAACACCAACTGGACGACCTTCAAGCTCACAAGAAACTAGAGTCAGACCATCAGTTGATAGCCTACTTGATGAACTAAATACTGTAGTCCCAAATGGGTATGTCAGAACAAAAAATATTGTGTATTTGTATACACAGTTGCATTAATATGAATAACGAGAATAGAAGACTGGTTGGAATACAACTAAGTTAGCAAAATAACTGTAATTAATGATGCTATATCTTACTTGAACATTTTGCAAAGACTGCTGTTATTTTTCGTTTTGGGAGTGTCCCATATTCTAACTGTATTAAGTTTAATCTGCTCTGTTTCACAGAAAAAAGAATTAGAATATTAAATGTTGTAGAAAAAAAGATGATTTTCACTTGTGTTTCTTTTTAGTGATGTAAATGACACACATCAGCAGACAAGTTCTACGATAGTTCGGGAAGTCAGGACAGATATCGACTATCCGAAGACATCTAGTGCTGGTGCATCTGCTGCCACAAAAGAATTAGATATACTGATGGCATCATTGGCAGATTTCAAGGTGAACTATTAAACTTATATTTCCATTTTTACATTTGTCATAATTGGTAGAAATTATGTCAATTATTGTCATTGTGAATTAATTATCTCAACATAGAGTCAGACACACACTGTAAAATCATAAGTCTTCACATTACATTAATTAAATCAATAATGCTTCTTTATGTTGTTCATTGAGGCTGAGTTGTCTAATCAGTGTGTCTCTTAAGTTGTGAAATTCAATCATCTCAAATTTTACAACAACTTTAGTTACTGTAAAGTACTGATTAATGTACTGTGTTTATTAATTTTGCAGCTATCAGAGACCTGTGTGACCTCCTTTACACATATGCACAGTTTCTTGTGGGTGTGAGCGTATCCATTCTTGGCTCATGTTGTTGCTGAAAGCTAGAAATAGTTTGAAGCATGGGTGGGGCTGGGAGGGTAGGGAGGGGGTGCCATATGGTGAGGGGAAGAGGGAGAGGAGGAGAAGTGAGGCACGAGCTCAAGCCCTCAGCTCTGCTCCAGTGTTCAGTCCACTCCCAACGAGCAACCTTCTCAGGTCTCTCTCTTGTGGCATCTTCCTAGCATGTAGCTTTCAGATATTACAGAAAGTTGTAGCTGCTTTTCACAGATGAAATTCATTTAACTTCAGTCTTTGCTGTTTCCCAGGAATTCCGCAGTGCCTTGCAAATGAATTGTTGCTACTTTTTTTATTATTTTATATAAATGAAATCTGTTCAAATTAGTTAGAAAGTTCAGTTCAGCCTAATTATGAGTGTGGCTGTCTTTCTCTGTAATATGTGTAACACTAGTAGCTTAACTAGAAATTACTTTATCAGATGGGTAATTCATTTCATTAAATATCTTCCACAGATCAATGCCAGCACACATCAGCATCAGACAGTAACTGATTCACCATACGCCAAACCAAACAAAGCTACAAAAAGTTCTCCAGGACCCCAAGCTTCTCCCCAGATTCATACCCAGCAGCTGACATCGTCTTCTGCCACAACTGTTAGTAGCTCCAAACAGAATCAACTTGATTCTATGCTTGGAAACCTTCAGGCAGACATGAGCCGTCAGGGGGTCAACACGACTCAAAAGGGATGTTGCAGTGCTTGTGATAAACCTATTGTTGGACAGGTATGTCCCTAAATTTTTGCTCTGTGGACTACTATTTTGCGATTAAAGAAAATCCTGTGTATGTTGTTATGTTATGCTACATGCTATATTTTTCAGGTTATCACTGCTCTTGGTAAGACATGGCATCCAGAGCACTTTACCTGTACACACTGTAACCAAGAACTTGGAACACGGAACTTTTTTGAAAGAGACGGTCATCCTTATTGTGAACCTGACTATCACAATCTCTTTTCACCTCGTTGTGCTTACTGTAACGGCCCAATTCTTGATGTAAGTATTACTGAATCAGTCTCATTATAGTTAGTTGAGTGTAAAGGGTGCAATATTCAGAAAAGGAAGAATTTGATATATATGTAATCCTTATTCCAGAAATGTGTAACTGCATTGGAGAAAACATGGCACACTGAACATTTCTTTTGTGCTCAGTGTGGGAAACAGTTTGGTGAGGAGGGATTTCATGAACGTGATGGAAAGCCTTACTGTCGCGATGACTACTTTGATATGTTTGCACCAAAGTGCGGTGGCTGCAATCGCCCAATCATGGAAAATTATATCTCAGCTTTGAACAGTCAGTGGCATTCTGACTGTTTTGTTTGCCGGGTAAGATAGTGTCCTGTATAAAAATATTTCATTCTTTAATTCTTTGTCAGTAGCTCTATTGTTCCTGTAATCCATAAATCAAAATGACATTTATTTAACAGCTTTGTTTAGCTTGAAAATACTCATAATTATTATTTGTACCTTTCACAGCTTTTCATTTTCTCATTTTCTTTAGCGCACTTGAATGGCAAGGAAAACTTGCAGTGCATGCACATTAAATGTAAATTTTGTATCTTCTTTTTCATGTGTCTTTCTATTGATGCTTAGGATTGCAAGAAGCCAGTTACTGGTAAATCTTTCTATGCAATGGAAGGAAAACCTGTCTGTCCCAAATGTGTTGGCGTTGAAGATGATGGAAATGAGGAAGATGACGAAGAAGACTAAATGTCATACCCATATGAAGTGCCATTCTTGCCCCCCATCTTATTTGAAACCAATAAAAAGTTAAATAAAGTGAAATATCCCATTTCCTTTCTACATTTTGTGTACTATAAAAGAAGATATATTGACACACAACAATTCCCGTTACTCCACACACAAATCATTTGATTACCACTCTGTCATCTCACTTTCCATATAGAATGCAGCATTTTTTTTCTTTTAGTGAAAGGCACCTAGTATCCCTATTATCTCTTATCCTGAGTTTTATGTTGTAGTTACTTACACAGATATCATGTATTTGTATGAAACAAAATGAAATAAAACAAAAGAAAAGAAAAGAAAAAAATAAATAGAATTTAAAAAGAAAATAAACACAAAATAAAAACCAAAAATAAACAAAACAAATTCAAGAAAGTCTTATGGCTAGCATGTGCGTGTACAAGTTATTTGTTACACGGCCATGTGCCACACGCATGTTACCTAATTTCATGTGTATTATCATTCCTTTTATTGATTTATTACTTAATTAGCAACTCATGTAATGGCATGTGCTATGCATGTTACTGTTTACAAGGAAAAAATTCTATTCAGTACATACCGTAGCTCTGACCAACAAGCAAACAAAAACTTATCTTCAGATGCATGCAGTGGTTTTTATCTGTTTTGGGGGTACTATAATAGGTCACGAAAGACAAACATTCCTCTTTGTGTATATGGTAACATTAGTTGCGGACATGCCCTTGTAAGAACTGATTAAGCACTATATTTCAAGGCTGCATATAATCTCATAATCTTCTGTGTCACTAAATTGTTTTCAGTTTTGACATCTATACAGTGATTAAAATTTATAAAACAAAAGGAAAATGATTTTTACCTTAAAATATCGTAACATATGTTGAGATTTTGCTCAGGGAATATTAGGCATTGTACTATGGATTTAAGTAACAGAAAATATCAATGTCTTATTCAGCAACTTGTTGTATACAAAACATGATATTTATATTCATCCTGTGAGCTCCAGTTGCTTTATGGCAAACGATTATGAAACTATTAGACTGTATAAGAGGAAGGATTCAGTTAATGATAATTCTGTATTTAGCAACAAACTTGACAGAAATGCTAAGGTTATCATTATTTTACAAGTAGTCAGTTTTTAATCTTCATTGAACTGAAAATTTTAAAACTTTGATTACATTTCTTTTGTTGCCAAGATAGAAATTTTGTTGTTTGGTGTTGTAAATTCCGCATGTTCAAGAAAGACCACCCAGACTTGAACAATAAATAAAATGAGGAATACTGCATCCAAAACAACAGTTACTGAGTTTTTCTCTCCTATCTCCTTGTTTCTCCTCTCTTTACTATTTGTGAAATGTTTAATTGAAGCATTTTGTCTCTTTGAATGTCACTTGAGTAAACCACATGATTCTTTTGCTGTCCAGCTGAAGTCTACATAAAAATATGATAATGTATCTTCTGCCAGTCTTTAATGTAATTCATCAGAGTTTTCACTAAAAATTGAGAATGAAAATGAATTGTTGTATATGTGCAAGCATTGCCACAACTTGCATTCTCTGTAATGAATCTGCAACTCTACTATTTCAGCTTACTGAAAGATGGACTGTGAAATTATTGTAATGGTTTGAGAATTTTCTGAAACAGTGTGCTGTCTGTTGCTGCATGAGAGAGTCCATGTTGAAATATTATGAACAGATTTATAAATAGTAAAGATGAATGTCTTCTATATATTTTATGCCTCTAAACTTCTTTATAATGTCAGAGAAAAAGGAGGGAGAAAAATTAGAGGTGCAGTACTCCACACTTCCATAACAGTTTCATGTGTCAATCTAATACAAAGTATTAATTATGAGACAGTCTGTTAGTAAATTTACTACATTTGGAAACACGTTTTTACACACTTAAAAGATAATTCTGGTCCTCATAACTGATGATGTGCTAAAGTTATAATACAGGTAACCATGGAAGAGTTCTGTAAATTTTTGTTGTGATTTCCTGTCAGAAAGATCACAATTCATAGTAATTGACAGAAAGTTATGGAGTAAAACAGAAATGATATATGGCATTTCCTAAGGAAGTGTTTTAGGCCCTCTGCTGTTCCTGATGTACATAACTGACATAGCAGACAATCTGAGCATCCCTCTTAGTGTGTTCGCGGATGATGTAGTAAAGTCATCCGAAGACCGAAACCAATCACAAAATGATTAATACAAGATATCTATATGGTGTAAAAAGTGGCAACTAGCCCTAAATAATGAAATCTGTGAGGTCATCCACAAGAATACTAAAAGGAATATATTAAATTTTGGTTTCGTGATAAATCGTACAAACCTAAAGGCTGCCAATTCAACTAAATACCTAGGAATTACAATTATGAACTACTTAAATTAGAACAATCACATAGATAGTGTTGAGGGAAGGTAAACCAAAGACACTGTTCTATTTATGGAACACATAGAAGGCACAACAGGCCTATTAAAGAGACTGCCTTCACCATGCTTGTCCATCCTCTGCTAGAGAGTTGCCATGCAGTATGGGGTCCATACCAGACTGGATTGACAGAGGGCATCGAAGAAATTCAGAGAGGGCAGCTCATTTTGTATTATTGCGAAATAGGAGAGAAGGTGTCAAGGATATGAAATGTGAGTTGGCAATCATTAGAATAAAGGCCTTTCTCATTCTGGGATCTTTTCATGAAATTTCAATCACCAACATTCTTCTCTGAATGTGAAAATATTTTGTTGACACCCACTTACGTAAGGAGAAATGATTATTGTAATCAAATAAGAGAAACTGGAGCTCACATGGAGAGATTTTAGTGTTTGTTTTTCCCATGCACTGTCAGAGAATGGAGCGCTAGAGAAACAGTGTCAAAGTGGTCCAGCAAACCCTCCGCTGGGTTCTTAAGTGTGAATTGCAGGTAGTCATGTAGATGTAGAGGTAGATGCAAATGTTTGAGACAAGATGTTAACCCACCATGCAGACTTACATTTTGGTAATTAATAGTTGCAGTGTTTTTGTCTGATAAATGCACTGAATTCTAGACTATTGTTAGTATGTCTTGTGGGATTTGTAAATGGTGATGTAATGGTAGTGTCATTTATACTGATGCTGCAGTGTGGTGTTATGAAATTTTTATGCTAATCTGTATTTGATATTTCACAATAGTGTGCACTGTGTATATCAAGTAACAGTGTTAGATGGAAATTCTAGTGGGTTAAATATGCTGTAACCTCAAAACTTTGTTGGTTGTCACTCACTGCGTTGAGGAATGTTTGGACGTAGCTATATGCTAATATAAACAGATGTTAGAAGTTCATCAAGCATTTAAAGGCAATAAAATGAGGTCCAGATGAAGTTTGTTGTTTGGAGGCAGCACAGTACGAATACGATGTATCAATGAGTGAGGTTTGGGTCACTTTAAGGACACATTGTAGTAATTCAGTGGTTGCTACAGATGAGAAATGAGATAGACTAGTTACGGCTCCCTCCTGTTCATTCAGGGAAAGTGGAAGTTCAAAACCATGTCCGGTCACCCAAATTTAGGTTTGTTGTTTTATTCATTTGTGGCTCACTTTTACAAGAATATTGAACATGTCATGGTATTGCAATTTATGAATGATAAAAATAACATAATTCATATAACAGGCATTTGCATACTTACAGCTACATCTACATTTATACTCGGCAAGCCACCCAATGCTGTGTGGCGGAGGGCACTTTACGTGCCACTGTCATTACCTCCCTTTCCTGTTCCGGTCGCGTATGGTTCACGGGAAGAACGACTTCCGGAAAGCCTCCATGCATGCTCGAATCTCTCTAATTTTACATTCGTGATCTGCTCGGGAGGTATAATAGGGGGAAGCAATATATTCGATACCTCATCCAGAAACGCACCCTCTCGAAACCTGGCGAGCAAGCTACACCGCGATGCAGGGCGCCTCTCTTGCAGAGTCTGCCACTTGAGTTTGCTAAACATCTCCGTAACGCTATCACACTTACCAAATAACCCTGTGACGAAATCTCGGATCTTCTCTGTCTCCTCTGTCAACCCGACCTGGTACGGATCCCACACTGATGAGCAATACTCAAGTATAGGTTGAACGAGTGTTTTGTAAGCCACCTCCTTTGTTGGAGGACTACATTTTCTATGGACTCTCCCAATGAATCTCAACCTGGTACCCACCTCACCAACAATTAATTTTATTTGATCATTCCATTTCAAATCGTTCCGTATGCATACTCCCAGATATTTTACAGAAGTAGCTGCTACCAGTGTTCGTTCCACTATCATATAATCATACAATAAAGGATCCTTCTTTCTATGTATTCGCAATACATTACATCTGTCTATGTTAAGGGTCAGTTGTCACTCCATGCACCAAGTGCCTATCCACTGCAGATCTTCCTGCATTTCGCTGCGATTGTCTAATGCTGCAACTTCTCTGTATACTACAGCATCATCCGCGAAAAGCCGCATGGAACTTCCGACACTATCTACTAGGTCATTTATATATATTGTGAAAAGCAATGGTCCCATAACAATCCCCTGTGGCGCGCCAGAGGTTACTTTAACATCTGTAGACGTCTCTCCATTGAGAACAACATGCTGTGTTCTGTTTGCTAAAAACTCTTCAATCCAGGCACACAGCCCGTCTAATTTGATGAGGATGAGACATGTAATTGACCATGGCCTTATAGTAGGAACCATCCCTCTTCTTTTCTTGCAGTTATTTAGGGAAACCACAGAAGACCTAAATCAGGGTGATTGGATGAAGAATGGAACTCCTATCTTCCTGAATATAAAGCCAGTCTGTTTAAAACAATGCTAACTCGTCCAGTTTGTCCCTAGGGTATAATACTGTTTTCCAAAGAAGTTGTTTAATGTTGTAAAAGTCTAATGGTTCATTATTCATTCATTTCTCACATTGTCATGGCACACTATACACACAGTATCAGTTGACAGGACATGAAACCATAATCTTCTTTCTTTCTCTGTATTCTATTTGGAAAATTAAAGAATACAAACCCTATTAAATAATAGACTATGTGTGCACATGATGAAGTGTGTAAGTTGACATTTGTATTGTCAGTGCTTTTTAAAAGATCAGTTGAGGACCCTTCTAGATGACTGGTGTGAGGGACATAGTTGGTTTTCAACAGTTGTGGCATATATCTGTCAATAATGAAGGCTGGTAATTTTCTGTTTGGTGTTCTGCAGTCAGAGTTGCTCTTTCTTTCTCCCTTTATAACAACAAGATGACTATCTGGGAAGTGTTTTGGCTCAATCAATACATTTTATTTTGCCTGCATGGGTAATTTTTTCTGGGCATATTTTTTTCATGTTTCTTCATTACTGATACACTTATATGCAACTGCAGTCTTTCTCAGCATATTCCACTGATGAATTCTTCACGGGTTATCAGCCGAGTTGTGGCGTCGTCTTGTTGCAATGTTTCAATGAGTTTTGTACCCATCATCTTCTGGCGAAGTCTTCTGATGAAACTCATTGAAATGTTGCAACAAGACGACACCAACATTCGGCTGATAACCCGAGAAGAAATCATCTGTTACACTTATCACTCCTGTCAGCAGTGAATAATGAAAATGAGGTTTCCTTTTTTGGCTGAAGCTTACCTGAAGAAATTTTTTGGTATTTGAATGATAAGTGAATGTGTGGACATTTTTGTCTCACAAATTATCTTCCTGTGTCATTAAAATTCTTTGTACCTGCAACTTCTTGTAATGCATATGCACTGCTTCTGTAAATTCTTTAAATGACACTGGCCTTGTCATAGTATTTATTGGGCACTTATCTTCTCTTGTCAGATAAATTTCTATAAGTGAACAGACCCTGGCATTATAGTTTATTGTAGTGTTATTATATCACAACCAGTTTTCATAGGTCTCATTACACCGCTATTTTTTCTGGTGTTATAAGGATTTCTTGCAAGTTTGTTTAAATATTTTTATGAAGTGTCTCACATTATACTTATGTGTACCATTGTTGTTTTGTTGTCTATGTTTTATAAAAATTTTCATCATCTCTAAGTTCTTATTAACATGTTATGGCATTAAAGTTAAAACAAAATGCTAATATTTCAAGACTTTAAATGTGAGTTTCAGTAATTTTCTGTATTTTTGTTCAACACTTAATGTGTCGATGATTTTTTAATTATTTTCGTGTTTTTTATGCAGGACTGTCGACAGCCATTTCATGGTGGATCATTCTTTGATCATGAAGGTCTACCATACTGTGAGACTCACTATCATGCCAAGAGAGGTTCTCTCTGCGCTGGTTGCCACAAACCAATAACAGGTCAATATTTTGTATTATACAATTCACAGTTATAGAGACATGCATGGGCAAAAATATTATTACATTCCAAAATCATTATAATGAATATATATTTATCACAGCTTCATAGAGTTACAGGACATAATTCATATCTTCTTCTATTCATTGCAGGTCGCTGCATAACAGCAATGTTCCGCAAGTTTCATCCAGAGCATTTTGTGTGTGCATTCTGCTTGAAGCAACTAAATAAAGGCACATTTAAGGAACAAAATGACAAACCATACTGCCACAGCTGTTTTGATAAGTTGTTTGGCTGAGAAATTTAAAAAATAAATAACTGGAGAGAATTATTTTTATTTTTATTTTTAAAATGTGTAATTGCAGAAAGCTTAACTTTGTATTTCTTTGTATGTATTATTGTGTAAATCTGTTTTCTTTTCCAGTTGTATTTCTTATGTGTATAGAGATAGACGTTTCTAAAATGTAATGTTATTTTACTTGCCAATAACTACAAATATGTTTTTCGGTCTCACTGCACCATTTAGTAAGATTTTTAGCATTGCTTCTTCTCATTTTATGTTATATAAATATGTGGGACATAATTTTATTGTTTACTTCTTAAATTACAGCCATCTAATTTTGCAGGCAGTTCAGTTACCTTTTTTCTGAAAACATAAAGGTTTTGTAATTCATTTTTATAATTTTTATGAAAGTTGTAAGATTATGGTAGACAGGAGTTAGTGAATTGTATTACTAGTCTAAGAAATTTTTGGAAAGAATATATTATCTCGCATCATTTATTTTATGTTTTACCACTTTTCCTGTTTCTGCAAAATGCTGATAGAGGTGTGCAAGTACTCAGACAATGTATGACTCATGAATGTACAGAGAATAGCAGCCAGTTGATGTGAAAATGTATTTGTTGTTTATCATCTCCCTTTCCTCCTGCTACACAGGTATACTGTATTGTTATCATGTTTCTTTTTCTCATATGTGAGTGAAAATAAATAAAGTCTATATACATTAAAAATATAGAACTGTTTGGTTTTAAGTGTAATAGATATTTCTGCAAATTTATTTTTGTATAAGTCATTATGTATCTGTGTTTCCAGTTTGCCATATTAATTTTTTCAAACTGCCTTTTTTTATATGATTTATCCTCTTTTATGACATCTTTGATTTAAAGTGCCATCAAATTATATTTTATTACTATCACTTGAACACAATAAAAATGTAATATTTTATTCAGTGTCTTAAATTGTTCCTTTTATGAGAACCCTCAAAATAATGCTAATTTTTTCCTATGTACTAAACTTTTAAGAGAAAGTATAGCAATAGTAATGTGTGAAAAATGGATGTGTAATTTTTGAAATTGGGTTTCAGCTTAAAGAAATAGACTGGACAAAAGGAAGAAAGAAATCTGTGCTGTTTCCCACTTCATGTTGTGTTGAACTAGGGAATGAAAATTATCTTCTAATATGCAAGTAACTTCTGTGAAGTGACAGTAAGGATATATCTATTGTCAAATAAATAATAAGAGACAACAACAGACTCAATCAAACACACAAAATACAATTCAGAGGAAAAGTGGACTCCATACACAACTATTTCCATTAAATAATTTTTTAAAGGCTAACACAGTTTAAGTAGAGAAGGTTTTTACATTCTTCTATGAAGTTATGGAACAAGTAGTAATTTATGCTAGTCTCCAAAGTCGTGAAGTTCTTCCCACAAGCCTAAGTGCCTGTACTCCCTATTATAGTCTATAGTTTCTTACCTTAGCTGCCATCATATTTCGTATAAAGGCTTACTTTTCATATTCACATGAAAAGATCAACCTCTTCTTTCTGTGTCTGTGTATATGTGCTGTTTGTACCCCAGGCATTTAGTCCATATGGTGTTTAACTCTAATTGTATTAATTGACTAGCAAGGGAACGGAATTTATTTCTTATTAGAAACAATTTAAAAAAACAAAACTGACATACATAATATCTGAAATTAACAATTACAGCTGTAAAATAAAAACAATATGAGAAATATTTTACCAAGAAATAATGAACATTTTTAATAATCATTACATATAAATACTGAGGGTAATTGACATGCTTGATGATGATAGACCAAGAGATAGGGCAACTGACTAAATGTAGAAAGCAATACTGCATGCATACATATAGAAGAAAGACCGAGAAAGTAGATGTCAACCGCAAAATATTTATTTGGCTTTATTCTGAGAGAAGCAGGGCATTTGGTGCCAAAAGCATTCGTCAGATTGTTCAAGTCATAGCTAAAGAGCTGGTGAAAAAGTTCAAGAAATCTCGCTGAGTGATTTCTACATAAAGACTGAACTTTTCAAGAAAATGGCAATTTAATAATGTGTATGAACAATATTAGTATTTGTATTTCTGTGTAGCTCCTGTAAATTGTGATTTAGTGCTTAATTTGCACATACAATATGGGACAAGTCAGGTTTGAAATAGTGAATACAATTTATACAGTAGAACCCCTCTAATCCGTCACCTTCGGGACCGGGACCATGTTCGGAACGTAAAAAAGATCGGATTATCCGAAAAATCTAATATTTATTGCAAAAAATATAAAAAGACATTTAGTACAAAAAATTAAATGATTTAAGAACTAAAAGACATCTACAGTACTATAAAAAGATGTTTTTTTATACAGTGTTAAATAATATATTAACTAAAAAAGTCTACACACACTATAGTATGTATTGGTTTTTAAAGAATAAACGACAAACAAATTACAGTACTGTACTGTACTTAATAATGTATAAATGATATATACTGTAAACTAAAATATGTTTATAGCACTGTATATACAAAAGAAATTTTTTGCAAAGAAATAAACTTCTGTATGTATAAACTAAGAAATGATTATACTGTATGCATTGTTTTTACAGTAAAAACGAAAACAAATTACTTGGAAAAATAAGTCAGTGATACGTTTTTGTTTAGCAGATCTTATTCTAGATTTAGCTGCAGTGTCCCTCCATTTTTTATCCACAAAATGTCCATTGGAGTTGAAGCTGGATTCTGCTTGATGTATTGAAGGGCGATGTCAAAAGCATTTTTTGCGTCGTTGTGTGAAATCCAGGTGGGGGGTTTGTCTTCACCGTCCAAGACCTCATTCACAGTTTCCTGGCTAACAGCGGCAACAATCTGGTCATCATTGAGCTCTTCAAAAGGGTCACAGTCTTCGTCACATTTGTTGATCCACTCTTCAACTTCATTGGCAGGGACATTCGGCTCCAGAGGTTGTAGATTTTTAACGATTTCCAGTACGTTGTTGTTTTGCTCATCTTCGGTGTGCTCATTTTCAGTCATAACTTGTGGCCAAAGCTTACGCCATGATTTCCGCAGTGTGTCAGGTTTCAGGTCATCCAATGCTGCAGTGATTGTGTAGATAGCATCTTTGATGTTCAGGGATTTCATTGCCTCAAATAAGTTATGACCTCCTTCAGATTTTTCCAAGATTGAGCTGATATACTTTCTGCGATATCGCCTTTTTAACCATTCGATAACACCCTGATCCTTTGGTTGCATGAGTGAGGTCACATTAGGAGGCAGAAAGAGAGCTTTTATGTCCCCTTTCACCAAATCTTCCTCCGATGCATGTGATGGTGCGTTATCCAATAGCAGTATAGTACGAACAGGCAGATTTTTTTGCTTCAAGTGTTTTTTTGACCGATGACACAAACTCATCGAAAAACCAGGATTTAAAAAGGTCGCAGTCCATCCAAGCAGATTTTTGATTGCGGTAATAACCTGGCAAGAAAGATAAGTTTATATTTTTGTATGCCCTTGGCTTCTTAAATTTGCCAATGGCGAACAAGGGGAACTTGTGGGTACCATCTGCATTGCTACAAGGAATGAGTGTTATTCTATCTTTTATAAGTTTCGTTCCCACCATGGATTCATTTGAAGCTGCGAGCATTTTTGTTGGCAACATTTTAAAGTTCAGCCCTGTCTTATCGATGTTATACACTTGGCAGGGTAACAGTTGATTTTCTTCTACAATTTCTTGAAACTTAACAGAAAACTCCTTAGCAGCTGCGACACTGGCAGATAGTTTTTCACTAGAAATAGAAACAAATTGGACACCATGACGAGTTTTCCAATGTTCAAACCAGCCTTCACTGGCAGCAAATTTCCTTTTGGCTTCCAGTTTTTTGTGCAAAACTATGGCTTTTTCTTTAAGAATTGGCCCAGATATTGGAGTTCCTTTCCTTCTTTCTTGACAAAACCACATCCACAATGTGTTATCAAGCAGTTCAGGTTTAGGCTTTTTTAATGTTTTGCAATTCTTCAGTGTGTTTTCACCATCAATCGTAACTGTATAGGATTCAATGACTTTCATCTACATCTACATTTATACTCCACAAGCCACCCAACGGTGCATGGCGGAGGGCACTTTATGTGCCATTGCACTACCTCCCTTTCCTGTTCCAGTCGCGTATGGTTCGCGAGAAGAACGATTGTCGGAAAGCCTCCGTGCACGCTCGAATCTCTCTAATTTTACATTCGTGCTCTCCTCGGGAGGTATAAGTAGGGGAAAGCAATATATTCGATATCTCATCCAGAAACACACCCTCTCGAAACCTGGCGAGCAAGCTACACCGCGATGCAGAGCGCCTCTCTTGCAGAGTCTGTCACTTGAGTTTGCTAAACATCTCCGTAACGCTATCACGCTTACCAAATAACCCTGTGATGAAATGCACTGCTCTTCTTTGGATCTTCTCTGTCTCCTCCGTCAACCCGATCTGGTACGGATCCCACACTGATGAGCAATACTCAAGTATAGGTCAAACAAGTGTTTTGTAAGCCACCTCCTTTGTTGATGGACTACATTTTCTAAGGACTCTCCCAATGAATCTCAACCTGGTACCTGCCTTACCAACAATTAATTTTATATGATCATTCCACTTCGAATCGTTCTGTATGCATACTCCCAGATATTTTACAGAAGTAACTGCTACCAGTGTTTGTTCCACTATAATATAATCGTACAATAAAGGATCCTTCTTTCTATGTATTTGAAATACGTTACATTTGTCTATGTTAAGAGTCAGTTGCCACTCCCTGCACCAAGTGCCTATCTGCTGCAGATCTCCCTGCATTTCGCTGCAATTTTCTAATGCTGAAACTTCTCTATATACTACAGCATCATCCGCGAAAAGCCGCATGGAACTTCTGACACTATCTACAAGGTCATTTATGTATATTGTGAAAAGCAATGGTCCCATAACACTCCCCTGTGGCACGCCAGAGGTTACTTTAACATCTGTAGACGTCTCTCCATTGATAACAACCTGCTGTGTTCTGTTTGCTAAAAACTCTTCAATCCAGCCACACAGCTGGTTTGATATTCCGTAGGCTCTTACTTTGTTTATCAGGTGACAGTGCGGAACTGTATCGAACGCCTTCCGGAAGTCAAGGAAAATAGCATCTATCTGGGAGCCTGTATCTAATATTTTCTGGGTCTCATGAACAAATAAAGCAAGTTGGGTCTCACATGATCGCTGTTTCCGGAATCCATGTTGACTCCTACAGAGTAGATTCTCGGTTTCCAAAAATGACATGATACACGAGCAAAAAACACGTTCTAAAATTCTACAACAGATCGACATCAGAGATATAAGTCTATAGTTTTGCGCATCTGCTCGATGACCCTTCTTGAAGACTGGGACTACCTGTGCTCTTTTCCAATCATTTGGAACCTTCCGTTCCTCTAGAGACTTGTGGTACATGGCTGTTAGAAGAGGGGCAAGTTCTTTCGCGTACTCTGTGTAGAATCGAATTGGTATCCTGTCAGGCCCAGTGTAGTTTCCTCTGTTGAGTGATTCCAGTTGCTTTTCTATTCCTTGGACACTTATTTTGATGTCAGCAATTTTTTCGTTTGTGCGAGGATTTAGAGAAGGAACTGCAATGCGGTCTTCCTCTGTGAAACAGCTTTGGAAAAAGGTGTTTAGTATTTCAGTTTTACGCGTGTCATCCTCTGTTTCAATGCCATCATCATCCCAGAGTGTCTGGATATGCTGTTTCGAGCCACTTACTGATTTAACGTAAGACCAGAACTTCCTAGGATTTTCTGTCAAGTCGGTTTAAACTTGGAGTGAAGCTCTCTTTGCTTTTGCAGTAGTTTCCTAACTTTGTTGTTGTACCACGGTGGGATTTTCCCGTCCCTCACAGTTTTACTCAGCACATACCTGTCTAAAACACATTTTACGATTGCCTTGAACTTTTTCCATAAACACTCAACATTGTCAGTGTCGGAACAGAAATTTTCGTTTTGATCTGTTAGGTAGTCTGAAATCTGCCTTCTATTACTCTTGCTAAACAGATACACCTTCCTCCCTTTTTTTATATTCCTATTTACTTCCATATTCAGGGATGCTGCAATGGCCTTATGATCACTGATTCCCTGTTCTGCACTTACAGAGTCGAAAAGTTCAGGTCTGTTTGTTATTAGTAGGTCCAAGATGTTATCTCCACAAGTCGGTTCTCTGTTTAATTGTTCGAAGTAATTTTCGGATAGTGCACTCAGTATAATGTCACTCGATGCTCTGTCCCTACCACCCGTCCTAAACATCTGAGTGTCCCAGTCTATATCTGGTAAATTGAAGTCTCCACCTAAGACTATAACATGCTGAGAAAATTTATGTGAAATGTATTCCAAATTTTCTCTCAGTTGTTCTGCCACTAATGCTGCTGAGTCGGGAGGTCGGTAAAAGGAGCCAATTATTAACCTAGCTCGGTTGTTGAGTGTAACCTCCACCCATAATAATTCAGAGGAACTATCCACTTCTATTTCACTACAGGATAAACTACTACTAACAGCAACAAACACGCCACCACCGGTTGCACACACTCTATCCTTTCTAAACACCATCTGTGCCTTTGTAAAAATTTCGGCAGAATTTATCTCTGGCTTCAGCCAGCTTTCTGTACCTATAACGATTTCAGCTTCGGTGCTTTCTATCAGCACTTGAAGTTCCGATACTTCACCAATGCAGCTTCGACAGTTTACAACTACAATACCGATTGCTGCTGGGTCCCCGCATGTCCTGACTTTGCCCCGCACCCTTTGAGGCTGTTGCCCTTTCTGTACTTGCCCGAGGCCATCTAACCTAAAAAAAACGCCCAGTCCACGCCACACAACCCCTGCTACCCGTGTAGCCGCTTGCTGCGTGTAGTGGACTCCTGACCTATCCAGCGGAATCCGAAACCCCACCACCCTATGATGCAAGTCGAGGAATCTGCAGCCCACATGATTGCAGAACCGTGTCAGCCTCTGATTCAGACCCTCCACTCGGCTCTGTACCAATGGTCTGCAGTCAGTCCTGTTGACGATGCTGCAGATGGTGAGCTCTGCTTTCATCCCGCTAGCGAGACTGGCAGTCTTCACCAAATCAGATAGCCGCTGGAAGCCAGAGAGGATTTCCTCTGATCCATAGCGACACACATCATTGATGCCGACATAAGTGACCACCTGCAGATGGTTGCACCCTGTACCCTTTCTTATTCTTCCTCCAATCCTTAATTGTCGTAACACCTACATTCAGTTCTTTGCAATTTTTTGGAGTGATTCTCCTTTGTCCAGTCTTTGTAGCACTGCTAATTTTTCATTTAGTGAAAGAGTTACGTGTTTACGTTTGAATCCAGACATGTTGAAAAACAGACAACTGTACACACAATGAATCTACAGTAATAAGTATTGTAGAGAACATGGAATAAAGCAAACGATGATGTTTTTTAATCCCAACAAAGAATAAAACTGCACAATAACGTATAGTATAACAATATGCACAGCGATAGACATCGCACCAATGGCCCGACAGGCGTCCAGTCAGTGACAAGTTGGCACAGGCTCGCGAGCCTGAGCATGGTTGGACTAACCGGAATGACGGACCATCCAAGGTCAGATTAGAGAGGTTCTATTGTATTCAATACATGGTGCATATTGTAAATAATTTAGGAGTAAAGGAGACCACTCACCAAACAGTAGAAGCTTTGAGTCATCGACAGGTGTGCACATTCTTTTCTGTGTGCCTGCCAATAACTCAATGCTTCTACAATAAAAAATGAAATATAGTGTCCCACATAGCTCTTATGTATTCTAATTTGAGTCCAAATACATAAGAAGAGTGAAAATTATTATCTTCACTGATGATGTAAATATACTAATAAAAGTCCCAAAGTAAACTTAACAGGCACAGCCAAAACAGTAAATGAACAGCCTTATAACTGGTTGATATGAAACAGCTTAACACTTTAATACCACAGAAAGCTGCCTTACAGAATTCCAAATTACTAACAATAATTTACCCTCTTCATAAGGATTAAAGTTAATGTGTGAAATTCCCCATTGTCCAGGTAGACAATATACTAAATCCGAAACAACACATTTACCACCAAACTCAGTTCATACTTCTCATGCTGAGAAGTAAATGAGTTGGACAAAATAATATGAACACCCCTAAAAAGAAAGAAAACCTTTATTACTACAGCATTGACCCTCCTTTAGCATGAATTACAGATCAAGCAGAACACACACAGGAGTACGTATCTATTCCTTTCTCAAAAATATTGAAAACTGAGAAAGTAGAAAAGGAGGAAATTAAATGTGCAACTTAGCCTTCAGAAGCTTCATTAATATTCAGACCAGGGGTCTGAGAGGGCATCAAAAGTATTGTACTTCATCATCATGTTCATTGAACCAGTCTTGGACAGTTCCGAAAGTGTGACTAGGAACATTATTGTCTAGATATAGGAACATTATTGTCTTGATACACAGATTGTTCACTAAGGAAGACAGTCTGCAGTATCAGATGAACACATCTAGAATACCAACCTAGTCCTGCCCTATAACTCACTCATACAAGATGGCATGTGGGCCATGATCAGAGTTTAACATTGTGCCCCACAGCATCACTAAACCCCCATCATATTTACACCCAGACAATAAGCGTATAGGCTTCTGGAGGCATTCTCCAAACACATCAGTTAGTGGGGAATGATGTGAATGGCAATTTGTTGATCAGTCTGTCAGTTTCCAGTATTGTGGCTAATCTGTCTGTCTGTGGCAACAGTTTTGTTGTATCAAGGCAATGCATGGTGTAAACTGTATTGTTTTGTGAATGTTCACTGAACATTGTTCATGCCAGATATTTTTGAGGACACAGCTTTCTGTCACTGTTTGGTCATCTTGGATGTTATTTGGGATGCTATTGTCTTGCACTTCCTGGCCACGATCTTCTTCAATGCTCTTTTGTTTCTGTTAGTCAGCTGTGACTTTCGACCACAGTTGTGCGAGTCAAATGAGTGAGTGCCCTGTCACTGCAGCTGACATCACACTTCTACAGGCACCTATAGTGGTTACCATTTTCAATACTAAAGCTTTGGCAGGGTAGGTCCCACTGATCATGCATCTTTCGAATTATGAGGGCTCACTCACAACATGTTTTTAACATTGCAATTTATTTAATGTGTGACTGCTGTCACTGCTAGCAATAGACTGCTACAATTACATTCTTGTCTGTAGATTGGTACTCTTGACCACTATAAGGCAGGAGTATATGACAGATTTTCTTTAAGTGCTGTGTTTACACAGGTGTTCATACTTAAAAAAAAAAAATCAACCCTTGTATTAGTTATTTAATATCCAGACAAAACTGCTAGTGTATTTGGCATCTTTCTGGGTAATTTTCACAGATGATGTATCCAAGAACAATAAAGTACACTGGCTTCCATAAATCTTAACAATTTGAAATTTTAAATGGCAAATGTGATGAAATGTAGTTATATTGTAGAATTCATGACACCACATAAGCAAAATGTGAAAACACTGCTTAGGAAAATGAATTACATCAAAAATTATAATATGTTTGAGTTTTATAAAAAAGATGTATGAAAAGTAACATAAGTAGAAAGTGTCAATATCCTCTTCAGACCTAAGCAAAATTTTTCTATTAGCTCAAATATTTTTTGAAAAGGGTATGGCACATGGAGCACATGATCATTGTAGCGGTAGTTTTTTCTTACTGCTCATCCAGATGGAGATTTACCTAAGTCCAGCTGGCTGGACACTGGTTGTCAATTTGACTGTTCATCATATATGGTCACGATCAAACAATGGAAAATCCAGGATGGAATGTAATAATATTATGAGAAGGAAAGTTGCTACTCACCATGCAGCAGAGATGAGATGGACCACACAACTGGTGTGGTTTCAGTTGCCTGAGACTGCAGTCATTTGTGTGTGTGTGTGTGTGTGTGTGTGTGTGTGTGTGTGTGTGTGTGTGTGTGTGTGTGTGTGTGTTTTATTGACGAAGGCCTTAATGACCAAAAGCTATAACTGTGAGAGTCTTTTTGTTGTGCCTATCAGCGACTTAGCATCTCCACTATATGGTGAATTGAAAGTTTTAAGAATGGATCCGCTGCTGCTTACTGGTTTTTCAGGCAGGTACACGAAGGGTGGGGAGTGAGTCATTGCCTTGCCCTTGAACACCCTCTGACAGGAGACTGCATTTCCTTTACTCAGTTCATTGTGGCAGCTGGTTGAGTGTGGGTCTGTTAGGGCTTGTTTCTGGATTCTGTCTGCATGAAAATATTTAAAAATGGTCGCAAATCATTTGAAGATGAACCACGGTCCGGCCGTCCTTCCACTTCAAAAACAAATGAAAATGTTGTGAAAGTCCGTGACTTAGTGCACTCTGATCACAGACTTACAATTAGGGAGATGGCTGATGAACTTAATTTAAGTTTCTGTGCAGTTCAGTCAAGTGTCCACAAAATTCATTCCAAAAGTGTTGTCAAGCGACCAGAGACAATACTGACTTGAAGTGTGCCAAGATCTGATTAATCGGACTTAAAATGACCCAGATTTGTTAAATAGGGTAATTACAGGTGACGAATCATAGGTATATGGATATAACCTTGAAACCAAAGTGGAGTCTTCACAGTGGAAAACTCCAGGTTCACCATGACCAAAAACAGCATGGCAAAGTTGGTCGAAGGTGAAGACAAAGTTGGTGATTTTTTTCGATTCTACTGGTATTGTGCATCATGAATTTACCCCTGGAGGACAGACAATTAACCAGCAATACTACAAATGTGTACTTGAGCATTTGCGCGAACAGATGCGGATGAAAAGGCCTGCATTGTGGAAAGACAGGAGTTGGGTGCTACACCAAGACAATGCTCCGGCTCATCGTGCCTTCTCCATTGTTGAATTTTTGACCAAATTCAAAATTCCTGTGCTTCCACAACCGCCATATTCCCCTGATTTGGCCCCTGTGGACTTCTACCTGTTTCCTAAACAGATTTTCACTGAAAGGGAAGCGATATGACTCGATTGAAGACATCCAGGCAAATACAGAGCATCCTTAACACACTTCAGGAAAGCAAATTCCAGGAATGTTTCCAAAAGTGGAAACACCATTGGAGTCGATGTGTTCAGTCAGAAGGGGACTATTTTGGAGGGGATGCATCACAGTGGCATGTAAGTACCACCATTGTACAATTACAAGCCCATTCTTAAAACTTTCCAATCACACCTCGTATATAACATTTAGATACATTGAAACTTCCTGGCAGATTAAAACTGTGTGCCCGACCGAGACTCGAACTCGGGACCTTTGCCTTTCGCGGGCAAGTGCTCTACCATCTGAGCTACCGAAGCACGACTCACGTCCGGTACTCACAGCTTTACTTCTGCCAGTACCTCGTCTCCTACCTTCCAAACTTTACAGAAGCTCTCCTGCAAGGTTCGCAGGAGAGCTTCTGTAAAGTTTGGAAGGTAGGAGACGAGGTACTGGCAGAAGTAAAGCTGTGAGTACCGGACGTGAGTCGTGCTTCGGTAGCTCAGATGGTAGAGCACTTGCCCGCGAAAGGCAAAGGTCCCGAGTTCGAGTCTCGGTCGGGCACACAGTTTTAATCTGCCAGGAAGTTTCATATCAGCGCACACTCCGCTGCAGAGTGAAAATCTCATTCTGGATTTAGATACATTATTTACAGAGTATTACAAAAGTACAACACAAGAAAAGCAGTTACAGTGATCAATAATCCTGAAATTGTTGTAGAACATCAGAATAAGTTTTCAGCTGTTGAAGTCTAAGGAACATTTTCTCTCATTAGTGATACACAGATATATTTGCACTTAGAGCATATGAACTTGGTTTTACTCTGCAGCCCTTGTTTTGGCATCTTATTTATGTCTGTAATTGGGCAGAGAGGGAAATATGTACTCCCACTTTTCCTAACATCTCTGTTTGGAACTTTAATTATCTTTGTGCATTTCCAGGGAGCTACTTCATGAGAGTCAGATACAGTGTCTGAAGAGTAAATGTTCTGTCATGCTGCAGTTGTAGCTGAACTCAGGGATTCTCCAATATAAATTTTAAAATATAATAGATCCATAACTGATTTCTTGCTAGCACCAAGTGCCTCTTGATCCTTTCTGTACTTAATCCATGAGTTCATAATCGCAAGTTGTTGAAATGGAAGACTCATACAGGCCACTCCTTTGTGCATATGGATATTAGATAAAAAGAAATCATTCTGCCACATAGAGCCACACCTCCCATTGATTTGTTGTAACCACAGATACATTAGGGTTGAGACACTCCAATGAATTCTTTTGCTCTTCTGTCCCATCGTTTTACTATACTAGTGGTAGAAGCAATAGAAATGTTCTCATCTTCTCTGATGAACTCATCAAAGGAGCCTATACCTCTCTTCACCAGTACCTTGTCTCCAGTGAATTTTGACAGACGAGGGAATAAGGCTGGTTAAAATGGTTCCTACTGCATATATTTGTCTTTCTAGCATGAATTGTAGTAGTGGAATGAATGTGAAGTATCAGTCAAAATACACAACATACTCCCTGGGAACCTTGCTCTCTAGCAGCTTCTTCACCACAGAACCTCCTAAGCCGACCTATGGCTCTGGTTGCCCAGATGGCCATGTGCTAGCTCCCTCATAAATAAAGAAGTCAAGTATCAGTCCATCAGCTGTTGTCAGCACAAAATTCTTTTAACCAATTGGATTTGGCTTATTCTGTACATACTGTCTAAGAGATGTTTTGTAATGGAAAGGAATCATTTGCTCACCTATTGAATGCTACATAGAAGATGGCAATGACAAACATTTTCTCTCAACACTGCCAACAACTGGCTGCACTTTCCAAAATTTATTATTTACCTTGATTTCATCAAAAACGCTCAGATTATTTACAAAGTACAAGTGGTTCCTCAATTTGAACATATGATTCCTTGGTATTACAGTTACAGCAGGGACATTGAATCTGCTGCGAAAATACATTTCAGTCTTGGTAGTTTCAAACAACCTGTTGTTATGTGTGCACCCACAAGCTTCTTAATTTCAGTAGCTGTTGTATTTAAAGGAAGAGCTTTTATGTTTGTCAGCTCAGCAATGAGATGTCACGTGTCACTTCCAAAATACTATTCAGAATATCTTAGTTGTGTCTACAGTTCCCTGCCTAACACTGACCACTCCTTCTTGGCAATATAAGCTATTCAATCAGTAACAGATCGTTTTATTCCAAAGCATTTGCCTAGGTATGACCTATGATTTACCAACAGCTCCTTTTCTTGTAGCTGATGTGTTTGGACATAGATTCCTGCCTTTGATTTCATCCAGGAAGAAGAAAGTAAAAGTTAAAAAACTGAGTAATTTATGAAACATTATAAATTCAATATCTTTTCCTATTTTCAGTGCTTTTTGAGTATGTATCTCAGAAGGCATATATTGTAACAAATGAAAAGAATGATGTAAAGTTTACCGGTTCAGACAAACTGTCATTTCCTGCTTCAAGCACACATTAGTTTGTATTCGCAGTAATGTCAAGGCCTTCCTCATCTGAAAAGTCCCTTATGTCACTCATATCACTGCCCTCTTCTATTAATTTTAACATTTCTCTTTCAATTTCTGCTTCATCCTGTGTAAGTTGTGAGAAAAAAAAGTTGTGAACTACTAAAGGCAATTGAAAATTAATATTTATGAGATAATTACTGTGAACAGTTAATTTCATACATCTCACAATGTAAAAAAAAAAGCACAGACATATTTTACAGTAGATACTGTGGTCAAGGAAATTAGTCTGTGATCAAAAATGAACAAAGCTGTGACCATCTATGCAGCCGGCTGGACTTCATTCTTTACTCTTGTAAATAATGAAGTAGTGATGGTGTTAGGTTACTACATAGATGCAACATAATTTGTTGGTCTATTTACAACAAACAACAGCAACAATAAATAATAACAGAAAACTGAGTATGACATTCGTAATTATGTTTCTTTCTGAAAGACATTGCAGAGAGATCACCACCAGCAGCCGCCATGATGCAGTGAGTGGAACACCTCAGTGTAGCCAACAGCAGAAACCAAATATCACTGACATATATATATATGGAGGCAGATAAAATGTCCAGCATACTACACATGGTTATAGTGTTGAAAAAAAACCTGTAATTTCACTTAAAGCAAAATACAGAAATAACATCCAGCCGGCCTGATGCAGGGACAGAAGAGGATATATGAAGCAACAATACACCACTTGATATTATTACAATGGTATTTAATGAGCTGTTTCAGATGTATCATTCATCAAAGGTATGAGATATCAAAGATATGAGAAAGAGAGCTGCTACCAGTAGTGCACCAGCCACAAGCATTGTGGACTTAGGCTATGAGCTCAAGAGGAGATATGGCACTGGCCAGACTGTGTGCTCAATTGCTTGGTGTTGAAGATATTCATCATTGGGGAGAATCACATGAGGTGAGCTGCTGTCATCTTGTTTGATGGAAATCACCGCATTTCAAGCTGAATTAGTGATACACATCAGCATTATGGACATCATCTCCATATACCTTCACAGTCACATTCCCATGGGGCAAGACGTAAAGATCTTCACATCCACCCAAAATGTACCTTGCTATACACAGACACTGCCTGATGGGACACACCTGTTTTACAAATATTCATTGGATTATAATGAAGTCCATCTTACAGCCAAATTGGAACACATCTACTTTCCATTTAAACAGGTCTCATGCATGAATCTCAATTAATTTGAAATCTAATGAACATTTTGTCATGTCTTCTCCAAATACTCAATTTATGGTGAACAAGATTAGATTGTGGTTACAATAAGGGTGAAGTTTTGTTGCTCTGAAGTATAACAACAGCAAATATTGGTCAGTAGGACATATGGTATACAGTCATTCTGAAACTCCCACATGGCAAACATATTATCAGGGATCAGTTGCAGCTGTCAGAGAATGACAGAACAACTAAATATACATCCAAACTCAACTGTGAAGTACATGGCAACAGGTGCTTACCATTGTAATAGTTGTTAGAGCTTTTTCTCATCCCTTCATGAATGGAGCATGGGAAGAATAATTACTTAAATACCTCTATGCTCTCTGTGATTAGTCTAATCTTGTCAGACCATAGAGCTTTGTTCAGTTTTAATGATTTCAGTTGTTTCTCAGTGCCACTGGCATTAATATCAATTTCACTGATCTTTGCAGTGTTGTTACTGTTGTGGTCTTTAGTGTGAAGACTGGTGTGACACAGCCTCCATGCTACTGTATTCTGCGAAAGCCTCTTCACCCCAGAATAACTACTGCAACCTACATTCTTTTGAAATTGGTTACTGTATTCATCTCTTGGTCTCACCCCACAATTATTAACCCCCCCCCCCCCCCTCACTTCCTTCCAATACTAAATTAGTGATCCTTGATGTCTCAGAATGTGTCCTATCAACTGACCCCTCTTTCTGTTAAGTTGTGCCACAAATTACTTTTTCCCACTCCTTATTAGTTATGCAATCTAACCATCTGCACCTACATCCACAGGATTACTCAGCAATGAATAACTGAGTGCCTGGTAGAGGGTTCATTGAACCACTTTCAAGCTACTTCTCTACCATTCCACTCTTGAACAGCACACAGGAAAAATGAACATGCTCATCATTCCATGCGATCTCTTATTTCTCTTATTTTATTGTGATGATCATTTCTCCCTTTGTAGGTGGGCACCAACAAAATATTTTCTAACACTGAGGAGAAAGTTGGTGATTGAAATTTTGTGAGACGATCCTGCCACAGCAAAAAAACCTTTCTTTTAATGACGGACACCCCAATTCAGGGATCATATCCATGGCACTCACTCCCCTATTTGACGATAATGAAAAATGAGCTGCCCTTCTTTGAACTTCAACAATCCTATTTAATGCAGATCCTGCACTGCACAGCAGTACTCCAGAAGAGGGTGCACAAGTCTCTTTAGTAAACCTGTTGCATTGTTCTGCCAATAAATCACAGTCTCTGGTTTGCTTTCCCCACAACGTTATCTATATTATCGTTCCAATTGAAGTTATGTGTAACTGTAACAATATTACGAAAAGGAAAGTTGCTACTCAGCATATATTGGATATGCTGAGTTGCAGATAAGCACAACAAAAAGACTGTCAGAAATAAAGCTTTCAGTCAGTAAGGCCTTCATCAGAAATAGACAACAGACACACATACTTACACTCACGCAAATGCAACTCACACACAAAACTGCAGTCTCAGGCAACTGAAACCACACTGCGAGCAAGAGCAGCAGTGCATGATGGAAGTGCCGACTGGGTGCCAGTAAGGGGGAGGCTGGGTTGGGGAGAGGGAGGGATAGTAGGGTAGTGGTGGCGGACAGTGAAGTGCTGCACGTCAGATGGAGGGCTGGGGAGAGGTGGGGAAGGATGGGGTAGCGGAAAAGGAGAGAAATAGGAAGACTGGGTGCAATGGTGGAATGAGGGCTGTATAGTGCTGGAATGGGAGTAGGGAAAGGGCTGGATGGGTGAGGATAGTGATTAATGAAGGTTGAGGCCAGGAGAGTTATGGGAACATAGGATGTATCGCAGCTGGTGCTGGTGGGAAGGATCTATATGGCACAGGCTGTGTAGCAGTCATTGAAATGAAGGATGTCATGTTTGGCAGCGTGTTCAGCAACAGGGTGGTCCACTTGTTGCTAGGCACAGTTTGTTGGTGGCCATTCGTGTGGACAGACAGCTTGTTGGTTGTCATGCCTACATGGAATGCAGCACAGTGGTTGCAGCTTAGCTTGTAAATCACAAAACTGGTTTCACAGGTAGCCCTGCCTTTGATGGGGTAGGTGATATTTGTGACCGGAGTGAAGTAGGTGATGGTGGGAGGATGTATGGGACAGGTCTTCCATCAAGGTCTATCGCAGAGGTATGAGCCATGAGGTAAGGGGTTGGGAGCAGGGGTTGTGTAGGGATGGATGAGTATATTGTGTAGGTTTGGTGGGCGGTGGGAAGGATAGTGGGTAGGACATTTTTCTTTTCAAGGTACGATGAGGGGTAGTCGAAACCCTGGAGGAGAATGTTTTTCAGTTGCTCCAGTTCTGGGTGGTGCTGAGTTAGGAGGAGAATCTCCTCTGTAGTAACTTTCCTTTTCATAATATTGTTACATTCCACCCTGGTTTTTCCATTGTTTGATTTTTGCCTGATGGCTTTTCTTCGATTCTAACCCAGTGCTGTTTTCCTTTGTTACTATTTTCTAATGCATTACTCTACTCCATGTCTGTTCTTCTTTCTCTTCTTTCTTGTGTTTCTCTTGTCACCTTACAAACTGCACTGCACTCTCTACTTACGAGCCATAAAGCATCAACCATCTTGGCTACGCACAACAGACAGCTACAAGAGCATGCTGATTATTGGTGCAGCATCTTATGTGCCACATTACTCCCACCAATATCATTAATCCTATACCTTCGAATTGCTCACTCTCCCTGGATCACTCTCCCATATTTTCGCGTGTTATTTCCAACATATTTTCTGTGACACACGATCATGTATCTCATCCAATGATGCCCTCCCCACTCTTTCTCCATTCTATCCCAGTTCACACCCACTAATTCCACCTCATCCAGTCACATCTGCCATGTGTCTTCTTCACAATTTCCACCCTCAGCCCTGCTACCCACAGTTAAAAAAAAAATAAAAAAATAAAACATAAAAATTATATATATATATATATATATATATATATATATATATATATATATATATATATAAAAAACAAAGATGAGGTGACTTACCGAACGAAAGCGCTGGCAGGTCGATAGACACGCAAACAAACACAAACATACACACAAAATTCTAGCTTTCGCAACCAACGGTTGCCTCATCAGGAAAGAGGGAAGGAGAGGGAAAGACGAAAGGATGTGGGTTTTAAGGGGGAGGGTAAGGAGTCATTCCAATCCCGGGAGCGGAAAGAATTACCTTAGGGGGAAAAAAGGACAGGTATACACTTGCACACACACACACACACACACACATATCCATCCACACATACAGACACAAGCAGACATATTTGAAATATTTTGTGTGTATGTTTGTGTTTGTTTGCGTGTCTATCGACCTGCCAGTGCTTTTGTTCGGTAAGTCACCTCATCTTTGTTTTTATATATATTTTTTCCCACGTGGAATGTTTCCCTCTATTATATATATATATATATATATATATATTTGTGGCTTCAGGCAAATTTAAGTGGGTTTTCACCTTTCACTATCATTGACTCCCCCAGATTTCACCCTTCTACATCTGTTTCATCCTTCTCATGATTTTTCACATTTATTTTGGTGTATTTTTGCGAATTTTTTAAGACGTAATTCTACATTATTTACGCAATTTTTCGCATTTTTTTCACCACCATGGATCATTGCTTCTTCCATCTGCATCAATACAGAAAAGTTTCCTTATCTCTAACCAGAACCCAGTTCCACATAATGTCCCTACGTTGTTTCTTGGCTCGTTGTATACCCCAAAATGGCCTTACCATCAAATTACCCATCTCCAGCTGCCGCCCCTCTTCCCACAATGACCTCCACTTGTTCAGATTCCGCCAATCCTTTTTGTCTTGCAGACCTACTACACTTACCCCACCCTCTTAAATTCCATCCCACCACCACACAGAATCCAGAACCTAAACAGACCCATAACACCCATAACCCATAACATAGTCATGAACCTTTCCTCTAGAAGCCTTAGCTCCACAGAAATATCAGTCCTTTCCTGAGGCCTCACCTTTTGCCCCACTCCCAAATTCAGTGGTGCAGGACTTGATCAAACCTTCTCTCCTTCTCTTGGACCCTGCAGTGGAAACACTTTTTTGCCACCAACCCTACCAAACAGACTCAACCAAAGACCAATGCTGAACCCTGCCTAACACAGTTCACTCCGTCATCCAACCATGATCTACTCCCACTGCCCCCAAATCACCCCTGTTAACTTTCAAGAATTTCTTAACCTTGAACCTTGCCTCACTGTCATTCCCCAAATCTCTCAGCATGCAAACTAACCTTACATTCGCAGAAAGAACTGGATTTAACATCTAAAAACTGATCCCGACCTTATAATTCTACCTGCAGACAAAGGCTCCACCACTGTTGTTTTGAACTGCAAGAATTACCTGGCAGAAGCACTCCACCAGTTGTCAGATACTTCCGCCTACCAAACCTTGCCACAGTGACCTCATTCCAGAAATCCAGCAGGATCTCCAGCCACTGTTCAAATCCTTAGGCTCGTCCCAGAACCTCTCCCCAGAGTCCATTTCTCAGCTCACCCCTACCACTCTCTGCACTCCTAACTTCTACATGCTTTCTGAAATCCATAAACCAAACCACCCAGGATGTCCCATCGTGGCCGGTTACTGTGGCCCCACCAAGAGAATCTCTGCTCTCTTAGACCAACATCTTCAACCTATTACCCAGAAACTACCCTCCTATATAAAAGATACCAACCATTTCCTCCATTGACTCTCCATAGTTCCTGTCCATTTACCAAACAGTGCCCTGCTCATCACTACTGTGCCACCTCCCTTTATACCAACATCCCTAATGCCTATGGCCTTACCACTATTGAACACTTCCCTCCCTAATGCCCAATGGATTCCAAACCAATGATCTCCTTTCTAGTCACTATGACCAACTATATCCTCACCCACAGCTTCTCCTCCTTTGAAGGCATCACCTACAAACAAATCTGGGGTACGGCTATGGGCACATGCTTGGCAGCATCCCATGTCAAACTATTCATGGGCCAGCTAGAGGAATCCTTCCTAAACACCCAGAAGCCTAAACCCCTCACCTGCTTCAAATTCACTGATGACATCTTTGCGATCTGTATCAAGGGTGAGGATACGCTAAACACATTCCTCCAGAACCTCAACAATTTCTCCCCCATTTGGTTAACCTGGTTATACTCAACCCAACAAGTCACCTTCCTAGATGTTAACCTCTGCCTCAAAGATGGCTACATCAGTACCGCTGTCAATATCAGACTCACTAACCACCAGCAATACTTCCATTTTGACAGCTGCCGCCCATTCTATACCAAGAAGTCCCTTCCATACAGCCTACGCACCCATGGTCATTGCATATGCAGTGATGAGCGAGCCCTCTTGAAATATATGGAGGGTCTCAATGAAGCCTTCACAAACTGTAATTATCCTCTCAACCTTGCACAAAAACAAACCTCCCGTGCCATATATTTAGAGTCTCCCATTGTCTCACAAAGTCACACCATCAGGCCACAGAGGAGCATTCCCCTTGTAACTCAGTACCACCCAGGTCTGGAGCAACCAAATTACATTCTCCACCAGGGTTTTGACTACCTCTCATCAAGCCCTGAAATGAGAAATGTCCTGCTCACTATCCTTCCCAGCTGTCCCACACTGGTATTCTGCTGTTCACCAAACCTACGCAATATACTCATACATTTCTACACAACCGCTGCTCCCAGCCCCTTACCTTATGGCTCATACCCATGTAATAGACCTAGATGCAAGACCTGTCCCATACATCCTCCCACCAACAATTACTCCATTCTGGTCACAAACATCACCTATGCCATCAAAGAAAGAGCTACCTGTGAAACCAGTCATGTGATCTACAAGCTAAGCTGCCACCACAGTGCTGCATTCTATGTGGGCATGACAAACAACAAGCTGTCTGTCCACATGAATGGCCACCGACAAACTGTGGCCACGAAACACGTGGACCGCCCTGATCTGAGCATGCTGCCAAACATATCCTTTGTTCCCATAACCCTCCTGGTCTCAACCTTTATTAGCCACTGTCTTCACCCATCCAGCCCCTTATCAGTTCCCATTCCAGCACTATACAGCCCTCATTCCACCATTGCACTGAGTCTTTTTACTTCTCTCCTTTTCCGCTACCCATCCCTCCCCACCTCTCCCCAGCCCTCCGTCTGACCTGCAGCACTTCACTGTCCGCCACCACTACCCTACTATCCCTCTCTCCCCAACCCAGCCTCCTCCTTACTGTCACCCAGTTACCACTACCATCATGCACTGCTGCTCTTGCTCGCAGTGTAGTTTCAGTTGCCTGAGACTGCAGTTGTGTGTGTGAGTTGCGTTTGCATGAGTGTGTGCATGTGTATCCGTCATCTATTTTTGATGAAGGCCTTACTGGCTGAAAGCTTTATTTGTGACAGTCTTTTCATTGTGCCTATATGCGACTCAGCATCCCTGCTATATGGTGAGTAGCATCTTTCCTTTTCACAATAGTGTTACATTCTATCCTGGATTTTCCTATATTTGTAACTGTAATACTTAAATATTTATTTGAATTTACACTTTTAGATTTGTGTGATTTATCATGTAACTGAAATACAGTGGATTCCTTTTAGTGCTCATGCTGCATGCCCTCAGGATAAATTACGGCTGTAGTTTCCCCTTGCTTTCACTCGTTCGCAGTACCAGCACAGCAAGACCATTTTGGTTAGTGTTACAGGGCCAGATCAGTCAATCATCCAGACTGTTGCCCCTGCAACTACCAAAAAGGCTGCTGCCCCTCTTCAGGAACCACATGTTTGTCTGGCCTCTCAACAGATACCCCTTCATTGTGGTTGCACCTACGGTACCGCCATCTGTATCGCTGAGGCATGCAAGCCTCCCCACCAACGGCAAGGTCCATGGTTCATGGGGGGACCATACAGATACCTTGTCTAAATCATTTTGCAGTTCATTTTGAACATCTGATGACATTACATGACAGTATCATCTGCAAACCTTCTAAGAAGACTGCTCAGATTGTCTCCTTAATTGTTTATGTAGATCAGAACAGCAGAGGATCTATAACACTTCCTTGCAGAATGCCAGATATTACTTGTATTCTACTCAATGATTTTCCATCAGTTATTACAGAATGTGACCTTTCTGAAAGAAATCATGAATCCAGTCACATAACTGTAACACTCCATAAGGAACAATTTAATTAGAAGACACTTATGAGGAATGGTATCAAAAGTGTTCTGGAACTCTAAAAATATGGAATAAGTTTGTCATCCTCTGTCGATAGCACTCATTACTTCTTGAGGGTAAAGAGCTAGTCGTATTTCACGAGAATGATATTTTCTGAATCAGTGTCATCTATTTGTCAATAATTTGTTTTCTTCAAGGTGATTCATAATGTTTGAGCACAGTATATCTTCCAAAATCCTAGTGTAAATTGATGTTAGTGATATAAGTCTGTAATTCAAAGGATTACTTTTATTTCCTTTCTCAGGTATTGGTGTGACTTATCCAACTTTCCAGGCTCAGGGTATGGACCTTTCTATGAACGAGCAGTTAGAAATTACTGCTGAGTATGGAGCTATTGTACTGGCATATGCTGAAAAGAACTTGACTTATATACAGCCTGGACTGGAAGCTTTGCCTTTCTCAAGTGTTTTAAGCTACTTCACAACGCCAAGGATATCTGATTCTAAGTTACTATTGTTGGCAGTTGTTCTTGATTATAATCTTCAGCATTTTCCTGCAGCGCCACATTTTAAAAGCTTCTATTCTCTTCTTGTCTGAACTATTCAGTGTCCACGTTTCACTTCCATAGAAGGCCAGACTCGAGACAAATACCTTCAGAAAAGACTTCCTAACACTTAAATCAGGATTTGATTTTAACAAATTTCTTTTCTTCAGAAAATATTTTCTTGCTGTTGCTAGTCTATAATTTTATAGTCTCCCTACTTCAGCCATCATGTTATTTTAATGCCCAAATTGCAAAACTCATCTTCTACTTTTAGTGTTCCATTTGGTAAGCTAATTCTCTCAGCATCGCTTGATTTAATTTGACTACTTTCCATTACCATAGTTTTGCTTTTGTTGAGGTTCTTCTCATATTCTCCTTTCAAGTCACAGTCCACTCCATTCAAACATTCTTCTAAGTCCTTTGCTGTCTCTGACAGAGTTACTATGCTATCAGCAAACTTTGAAGTTTTTATATCTTCTCCCTGAAGTTTAACTCCTTCTCCAAACTTTTCTTTGGTTTTCTTTACTGCTCGATCAGTGAACAGACAAAATTACATTGGGGATAGGCTACAATCAAGTCTCACTCCATTCTCAACCACTGCTTCCCTTTCACACCTCTTGACACTCTAACTATCTTGTGGTTCCTTTGCAGGTTGTAAATGGTCTTTTGCTCCCAGTATTTTACCCCTGCTACCTTCAGAATTTGAAAGAGTGTATTTTAGTCAACATTGTCAAAAGCTTTATGTAAGTCTACAAATGCCATAAACACAGGTTTGTCTATCCTTAACCTATCTTCTAAGAGAAGTCGTTGGTTCAGTATTGCCTCACACCACATTCCTACACTTCTCTGGAATCCAAAATAATCTTCCCTGAGCTCAGTTCCTACCAGTGTTCACACAGCTGCTTCTCTTTTCTCCAAATGCCTCCTTAATTGTCCTGTAGGTGCTATCTATCTTTCCCCTAGTGATATATGCGTCCATATCCTCACTCTTGTGTTGTAGCCATTACTGGTTACCCATTTTGAACTTCCTGTCAATCTCATTTTTAAGACGTTTGTATTGCCTTTCATTTCATTTTTATATTTTCTCCTTTCATTAGTTAAATTCATTATCTCCTGTGATATCCAAGGATTTATACTAGACCTGGTCTTTTTACATATTTGGTATTCTGCTGTCTTTATTAAATCATCTCTCAAAGCTACCCATTCATCTTATAATGTATTGCTTTTCCCTGTTGTAGTCAATTGTTGCCTAATGCTCCAAATTTATCCAGAGCCCATCCCCTTAATTTCCTACTTTTTTAAATTTCTTTAGTTTTAAACAACAGTTCATAACCAACAAACCTGCCCACAGAAATGTCTTACACTTTAAAATCTCTGTCTTACCATTATATAATCAATCAATCTCTGTCTTACCATTATATAATCAATCAATCTTCCAGTAACTCCAGGTCACTTCCCTGTATACATTCTTTCACGATTTTAAACCATGTGTTTGTGATGATTAAATTATGCTCTGTGGAAAATTCTGTCAGGTGGCTTCCTCTTTCATTCCTTTTCCCTAATCCATATTCACTAACTGTAAATTTAAGTCCTCTGCCACATACCACCCTTAACTATCTAAATAATTTATCTCATCATACATTTCTTCAATCTCTTCATTAATTGTGGAGCTAGTTGGCATATAAACTGTACTACTTTGGTGGGTGTTGGCTTCATGTCTGTCATGTCTACGATATGTTTTCACTAAGCTGTTCATAGTAGCGTACCAGTATTCCTGTTTCCTTGTTCATTATTAGTCCTACTCAATATCAGTTTCTGTCTCACTCATATATGTCTGGACACTAACTTTGTTGGTGCCACTAACAGCCCTTACATATGGTGAGAATTTCAATGCGTCTTGTGATAGACGTTTTGAGAATATTCTGCTACGGTAGTAGCTGAAGACTTCATGCATTGGCTACTTGACAGCCAAACATGTTTCCTTCAGCATTTCTCTACCCACTATGCAGTAGGCTCTATTTCTGTAGAAGTTTATCTGCAGTGACCATAAGCCATAGAGGACCCCTCCCATTGTGAACTTCTCTGCTAGATACACAACTATCCAATGCTTGGTCAACTGTTCTCTTCAATTTGAACCAAGTTCTTCTACTTGCTCCTGTGTGAAGCTAAATGTTTGAAGTTCACTATTGAGATGCATCACAATTGCCTCTTTATCTAGTTAACTAAATATCTAATGGAAAATCTGGAATGGAAAAACAACAATACAAAATAGATAGACTGCTACTCACCACATACAGGAGGCATTGAGTGACCAGTGTGCCACTCATCACCTTCTCTTTGTGGTGAGTAGCACTCTATCCATTTCATATTGCTGTAACTGAACATACAAATCTTTCTACTTGCTTTAGTTGCTCTTTGTATTTTGGTGATCATTGTTGCTACAGATGCGTCATTGTCACTGATACAAATTTCAATGTGGACATCATCGAAGAGATCCCATCTATTTGTTGCCATTAGATCCAATGCATTTCTGTCATGAGTGGGGTTCGAAACTATCTACTTGCTTATTTCCAGTTTTATAGATGGATGTTGCTAGAGCAGATTTAGGTCTGTCAGGTAATATGCCCCAGAGTCATTACCTGATTACAAAAAAAGCTTAAGAGTAATTTTATGAAGCCAACACAATATTTTAGTATTCTGTTAGAAGCAACATCACTACTAATTTTTAGAGACTATGGAAGAATGTGCTAACACTGCATTACTAAATTAATCAATTTGATTTCAGCTAGAGTACTCGATACCATAACAGCATAATTGTACTTGCACATTCAGTGTACTTTCTACCTGAGTGTTTACATACATATAATTATATGACCTTCAGCTCAATCTCTACTTCATATTTAAGTAATACTTAAACAGTTATACTACATTATTTTGTGAAATAACGCAATTTAAACAAATAGTGCATCATCTTCATCATCATCATATTGATAGTAATGGTATTGAATCTACATGTTTCTTGCACAGCAAAAATCTTACAGATGAACACAATTCATATGAATCATTCTTCTGAATCTGCTCACTGTATTCATCTCTTTGACTCCCTCTACAATTTTTACTCTCCACTCTTCCCTTCAATACTAAATTTATGGCCCCTTTATGTCTTAGAATATGTCCTACCAAACAACCCATTCTTCTAGTCAGGTTGTGTCACAAATTTCGTTTCTCCCGATTCTGTTCAGTACCTCCTCATTAGCTACATGATCTATCCACCTAATCTTCTGCACCTTTCTGTAGCACCACATTTCAAAAACTTCTATTTGCTTCTTGTCTTGTCAGGCAGAGCAAGCTGCATACAGTAAACTGATATCAGTGGGCTAACATGCACAGCTATAATATATTATTTATTTGAATACTCTCTCACAATTTTTGGAATTTTCTTAATTCTTTAGTTCTTCCTCATTTCCTGGCCTTATTCCATATCTTTATGGGGTCAGAATTTTAATCTGAATTTGGCTATGTTAGAGGTAGAGGGTGGCCAGATGCCCTTCCAGTCACCACCCCTGCATTACATTGTGTTATATTGAGGACTGTCTAATAACCAGTCAGTAAATATAGGAAATATGCAACAGTATTTTGTAACTGGGGTCTAAAAAATTCAGAAAACTATCCACAATAGATACAGTCTTAATTTCCTTAAAAGAACATGCCTCCCAGTTTCATTATACATAAAATTACTTGATTTCCATCTTAATCACAAGCATAAATGGTCTAATATTTTGGTCAAAAGAGTTCCAGCTTAGTCAAGCCTTGTTACTGTGCAATTTTCTCAAATCCATTGAAAATGTATAGGTGCAGTGTAAAAGTGCTGTAATTTGATCAGGAGGGGGTGTCCTGTTTAGAGACTGACTGTCACCTGAATGATGCTTTCCTGGGTACCAGGGACATGTGAGCAGAGAGCTTAAAGGTCTCCCCATTACAAACAGACCTGCTGTTAAGTTGCACACACATGAAACTCAGTATTGTAGAGAACAAATGCCTGGACATATTTATAAATGTTTCTTAAGAAAATCTGACATGTAATATGCTAAGGAATACAGGCCAACAGGATGGCGCCATGCCTTCAGACAGTGTGAGACCAGCTGCAGAGAGTGCTGTCTAGCTTTGATACACCATGCTGGCCACTGATAACGGGAAGCCTATCCACCTGCAAAGGAGAAGCAAGGGATTTTTCAAAATAGGATCAGAACAGTCAGCACCCTGCAAACAAGACTGGCAGAGCAGTATTATCCAGTATCAATCATTCACTGGAGGGGGGTGGGCGTGCTGCAAATTGAGCCTACAAATGACAATATGATATGATGAGAAATTCAGCACCCTGAAGGATAAGAGTGGGAAAAGGAGATTACAACTCCTGAGTAGGAGCAGTCAGGGAGTTGTTCTGATCTTGAGACTGACTCTGGAGCTGATGCTCATTCTCATGCTGGTTTTGGATTGTGATGCTTCAGGTCACCCCTGATTCTGAATCCTGTATGTGTATCCTCATTCTGACTTCGCATTCTGGAAGTGTATCAGTCTCTTTTCCCTTTGACTTTCAGACTCTGAGCCTGATTTAGTCCAATACTCAGGTCCATGGGCATTTGACTGTGTATCCACTATTTGATCTCAGCCCCCAAATATAACTCGGACACTGCATCTGCAGTCTAATTACAGCAGGCATAATATACCATATGAGCATCAGGACACACTAACATTCTCTGCTGCCCAGAAAATAGAGCAGTGCTAACTGTCGACATGGGGTGGCTGACAAACTGCACAAGCAGTTAAACAGGAAGCAGCAGGCAGAGCACAGATTAATCTGCTCTGAGTAATGCATGAGATGTGAAGATGAAGCTACTGAATACCAGTCAATAGTCACACAACTGTTGTCAGCCTGTCTTGACATCAACATGTCATGTCGTCACTACATCAGCTGCCTATATCCTCACACACCACTGATTCCATCGATACCATGTAGTAAAACCAAATGAATAATACCTTCCTATATGCCCAGTTAAATTGACCTTGAGAATTTTGTATTTATAATTTATATGTTATTGTGCAAATGAATAAACACAACTGTTGTTCTCCATACCCCTCTCTTAACTGAATTCCATACTCTGTACTATGTTTTGGTGCCCAATGTTGGGCCATTTCATTTAATTTGAATCCATTACTACAGTTTGGCACCTAGTGTGGAGCCATATCGTTTAATTTCAGTCTATTACTGCTATTGATTCCACATCAAAATTTCTTGATGCTCATCAGATTATAAGCAAGAAACTCAATTTGGCATATTTGATTGCGATGACTTGAGGACATGCATACTAACTTATCTTTTGTATTTTCATTGCCAGTTGTTGTTTGGTAATATTTTTTGGGGCAATGCAGTTAAAGAAAATAAAATATTTATTCAAAAAATGAGCAATGTCCATAATGTGTAAATTAGATAACTGTGTACTTTTTGTCTTTAGAGATCTTATAATTATTAAACTCACTTTCCAATATTTTTACTCACTGATGGCATTTGATGCTTAACATGTAAGATGAACTGTGATTTACATAATGACAATACGTTAGACAAAAAAATATTTTGTAGGAGACTTTGCTTTCCTTTTTGCAATTCAGAATGAGATCCTGTGTCCTGGTGCAATGTACATTAATTACTTGCTGGCAGATGAAAAGTAAGAAATTTAATATACCTACAAATTCAAAAAGATATTAAAAATATGTTTTAGTAGCCAATTCTTCTATAAATTATCCAATTCTCTAACAACATGTTGATGACATTTATTTCTTGATATATGTACAGTCACATGAATACTAAACAAGCAGTATTAGATAAATAGCAATTTGTAACACACAGACTTTTCATGGGCAGACACAGTACATGCCAAAAGTGTTCTTACCAGGGCCACAAATAAAAACAGAGAGCGATATAAAATTAATTCAGAAAATCTGATTACAGATCCACATTGCTGGTGAGATGGTGAGTTGATTGATACGGAAGACAAACCTACAAAGTGACTAATTAAAATGTTCCTTAATTTTATCATGCCTTTTGGGTGGAGTGTACCAACATTTTTCCTGTTCACCATTCAATTAATATTAAAATCCCTCAAAATGGTGGGTTTCTTAAAATTTGGAGCCTTTAAATTCAAATATGGTCAGAGGAAAAACGAGCACACAGGGACACCAATTCATCATGTGCTTTGGAGAGATGGCACCCAAGTACGCTCGGTACCCTAGTCTTCAAACAGCTGACTTGCACCTCCAGTCCAGGAGACAGGAACTGTTAGCACCTCCTCCTCCAATTATGTTGAATACTGTCACCGTTTTGTGTATGTTCAAAGTGCACTGATGAGAGTTGCTCGTGGTAACAGAAGTCCTGTGAGACCATTTCTCAGCCCCCATCATATTCAGTTGCTTGAAAATGTTAGATGTGTCACTTCACGAGTAGCCGTTAAGTGGAAGTTGCAGTCATCTTAGTTCAAGGCTGACTTTTCATCACTTTAGAAGCAGTCTTCTATTGCTAAAGGGTCCCATGATTACTAGTCATGAACAAGTGACAACAAAGGTGATAGCTAATAAGCCATTAAGCAAATACCATGCTTGCATTGCATACTAGGAGTTTCTCTGCAGTGAAATAAACTCCCACAGTTTGCTTTTACTATGTTTGAAGTAATACTTTTATAATCACTCTCACTTTTGAGGAGATTAGTTCTTGACATTATTAAACTTTCTATGAATTTGTCTTGTATATTACCTGCCCCACAACTTGACTGGAGATCACAATTCATGCCAATATTTTTGACTAGAATGTAGTAACTTTTATAATATGGTTACCTCTGTTTTTGTTCTCTTTTGCTTACAATATATTATCAAAATAATGTCTTAAAAGGCCTATCACTGACTTCAACTTTCTCCTGTCTTCTTTTTAGTAACTCTACAAACATTTAGATAACCATCACACCTAGTACAAGGAGAAGAATCTGGATGCTTCTGTGATCAAAAAGACAAAACATCAGCAGATGAATGACTGTATTTCTAAGAGGGAAAACATGTGAGTGTATTTATCAATCTTTAAAGTCAGTCACTGCAGCTGCATTGATTGCCTTGATCACAGTAACACGCCGTTCTGTCCAAGTGATTAACAATTCTATAGTCTCTACAGAATGTGGCAATAGTGACAGGACGCTGCAGTTGTCCGGGTTTCCTTTTTTGCGAAATTTACTAGGCTGTATTATTCATGCAGACTCTGTCTCTTTTAAAAGCAATCTAGTCTGTGGTTGACCATAATTGGCCGATTTGGTTGCAGTAATGAAAGAGGAATCTGTACGCCACTAATCACACTGCAGGTGAGAACCGTATTTATTGAATCAACCCAAGATTACTTGAGATAGTTATTTCTTTCTTGCATGCCTATCCATACACTGTAGCTATCAGGGAGAGGTTGTGAAGCAGGACTGGCGGCCCAGCTGATTATGAAAGGGACTGGCCTGATGCATGCTGTGGTATGCCATTGCAAGTCCTGGCCTTTGCGGAAGCTGATACTACTGTCTTGGCCAGAAGTGTTTCCAGACTCTGCCTGTGCAGAGGAGTGGACAGACAACTCTGATGTCCCAGTGGGCCAGGGTGGTGTTCCTTCTCACCCCATGGTTGGTGACATCTCACCACAGTGGTCTGAGATGGGCATCTACAGTGTTCCTGGCATTCTGAGGGTGACGACATACCTGCACCCACAGCTTCCAACACCACTGCTGTCACTTAAACAGAGCATGATGACATTGAAGGAGTCCTCACACAGCAATGAATGCTGCTGGCCGCAGAAACAACTATAGACAATAGCAAGTACCACTTTACAACTGTCTGTTGTCCACAACAATTTGTCTGGTTTGTTGCTGGCCGGCATAGGTGCAAAATTAGGTTCTCAGATGCTGAGTTATAGGCACCTTTAGAGCCTCCAGATGCTAAATTAGAATCTCAGAACACTGAGTTATGGGCAACATTGGAAGCTCTAAGTAATAAATTAAGTGCAGAACTTAATACCAAGGTCGGTCAACAGTATTGAGCTCTAGAAACTGTAAAAGACATTTGTAGCAGCCTTTCAGGTGTACAGCAATGAATACACTTTCTGCCTAAATGCTCAGGCTATGGACCTTAGGAGTCTGGGGGAGGGAGGGCTTGGTCAAAGTGATTACAGATAGTAAGGAAGTGTGAGAGAATATTGAATCAAAATTAAATACCATAGACAAAACATTTTTGGGCATAGACAGACAGGTGATCACCATTGCCAATCAAATAGATGGACAGGGTACAGCACTCGAGTCACTTAGCGAGAGGGGGAAAATAGTAGCATCCTTTCTGAACACACACAATTATTCTCAGCTATAGAAAACAGAGTATAGAAGAGCAAGGGAAAATTAGAACAGATTCAGTCAGGAGTTACTGAAAGGATCAAGGCATAGTATGCCAAACTAGAGGTAAGACTAGTGAATAAGATTAGTGATAAGTTGCAGTGCAAGACGGCTGACAGAATTCTGTTTCTGATGTGGAAATCCCTGTGCTGCCTAACATTCCAGTGCTCTCCCCAACTTGAGCAGTCTCTTCAGGTGGCAACATTAATTGTGCAGGCGATTTTCTGGAATTGATAGTACTGCAGGTGGCTTCATTGTCAGGTGCTGGCGATTGTGCAGTTTAGCTTTGGGCACAGCATGTGGTAGCCCCAAAAAATCTTGTTCTCACTACTAACGTAGCTACAGGGATAGGAGAAATGACTTGAATAAATACATTCACCACAATGGAAAGGGTAACCAAGTTTCCTGAGAGAACTTATTTACAAAACTTTTTCAGGGGAGAGCTAGTAAATTCTGCACCAGAAAAACACTTAATCGTGTCATATTTTAGTCCAATTTTCATCCACAAATTGGGAACGTTCTAGAGATTTAAAATTCAAAAATTCACCCTGTGGACTTCTACAGAGTTTGCAGCACTGGATCTGTGAGTATCAGTCACCATCAATTCATGGAAGCCTTTGGTCAGCATCTCATATCTAAGGACAGTCTGTGGTGGCAGATAATGGGACAATACTGTGCATATTTTACAGAACCAAACAGGGAGATTTTGGCCCAATAGCAGAATCAGGTATGTCAACAGTGTTAGGCAGTCTCTGACAAAAGGCCCATCATACAGCCCTGGCAGCAGCAGAACACTCATGAATTTTTCCTTTGTTAGGTGTCAACAGTGCATCACCTGGAGCCTCCCATAGATCCCAAGGAGATGATATCCCTAATTTGTCACCAGATGCCAGACTGGCCATGGCGGTAGCTGTTTACTGCTCCCATTATTAGTAACAAGCAGTCACTCAAAGTCTTGTTGTGTCTTGATGACTTTCAAGAGGAATGAAATCATCAATTGCCTTGCCATCAGGGGGAACAAACAATCAGTCACAAACAAGTCACTATCATAATCAGAATAAGTCAGGTTGAGAAAGTGACCATCCAGCATGAAACCAAAGTGGAAACAACTTGTCGACAAACCAGAGTAACAGGAACATCATGTCAATACAGTTTATGAATAATATAGGATGAAAGTGTAAAGCAAATAACTGCAGGCATACGTCCCGCATAACAACAGTGTAATTGTGCTGCCAGTGATGACCACTGCTGTCACTGAGATCAATCTAGAAAACTAACAGCACAAACCAGTCATCCCTGCTGAGTGTGTGCACTGACTTGAGAAGGGAGCTGAATTGCCCACAGAATTGCTTAGAAGATTTGTTGGCAGCCTTTTCTATGATATCCAAGGTTCACTTTACCACAATTAAGGACAAGGTAAAACAGTGGTACAGATCAGAGCAGTGACTGACTGTCAGCCCAAACCTGTCACTAAACAAGTATTGCTGCAATTGTCTTTGCTGTGACCTATCTTGTATCAGTCAGCATTTGTTGTTAGCCACCTATAATTCTCATTGTTGATTGGCTGAGCAGCACAGATGCTATCATCGATTGTGAGAAGGCGGGAGTAAATATTAGCAAAAATGAACACAGCATGGTTCTTCCATTCTGTACACCATTTTTTGTGATGGGAGGGATGAGAAACCACTGTCCATAAGGCTTAACCAACAAAACTTGTTCAGAGATGGGTGTGAGGGACAAGCAGATACCTGTGCTGGCCCAACAGGACAGACATTCTCACACTTAATCTACAGGAGGCACTATTATACATGAATATTCAAGAAGGGAGTAATTTGATACTATAGCAGCAGATTATTCTTATCCTCAAATTGAGGCCATGCGCCATGGTATTTCAAGTCCAACCTGGTTGACTTCCATCACACACTTGTCACACTAAAGTTAAGAAAGGAGAGCAGTTTTACTCATCTCCAAACCCCATCCCTCTGCCCAAACAGAACACTATTGAAAAAAATGTTCCCCAAGCATTACAATAGGAAGTTATCCAACATTCCAATAGTACATACAATAATGCAGTATTAGCAGTAAACAAGTGGTGGTTGTGGGGGAATTAGACTGATCTTGGATGCTAGGTATCTTAATTAGGTGTCAGTTACTGAAAGGGATCATCCAGAGGCTGTGGAGGACTTACTGGCTCAGTTTGAGGGGGCAAAGTATTTCACCAGACTCAATATCACTGATCATAATGGCAAATTCCACTTTCAAAGCAGTCCATGAAATATACCGTATTTATTGTCAACAGCAAGAGCTTTGAATACACAGTTCTGCCATTGGGGCTAAATGTAAGTGTCTCTATTTTCATTCATGCTCTGGATTTGATTTTTGGTACTGATTTGCCCAGTTGATTCATGCCACATAACAATGACATAATGGTCACTTCAAAGAGTTTCATAGAACATTGTAAAACATTGCAAAGTGTAATACGAGCTGTGGCATGAACTGGTATGACCTTGGTACTAGGAAAGTGTAGGTTTGCCTGTCAAGAAGTACACTTCATAGGTCATACCTTGAGTAGCAAGGGTATGCGTGCAGGTGAAGAGAGGTTGGAAACTATCTGCCAATTTCCTTCACCCAAAAACCAGAGACATTGTGAATGACAATGCTGGAAATAGTGCCAATCTGACTGGACTATTAAAGAAGAACATTCCCTTTTGTCAGTCTCATGAACATAAATGTGAGAATTTGTTGGTAAAAGACACCTCACTCTGCCACCCTGATTTCAGCAAAAAGTTCTTCCTTGCCTCTATCATTTCACTATGCTATGGGTTCAGAGTTGTATCAAGAGCAGGACAAGGGGGATGAGAAAGAGCACTACTTGTCTTCTTTGCAAGTAGGATGTTGAGCGATTGTGGAAGAAGGTACAGTGTGACTAAGGAGTTATCATCAGTAATCTGGAGTTTACACTGGTTCTGGCAGTAATATCTAGATTCTAGATCATCAGGAAATGATAGTGACTGATCACCAGGCATTAACATTCCTGAAGAGCTGTCAGCACCTGAATGCCAGATTACTGTACTGGGCTCTAGCTCTCCAGGAGTTCAGTTATACTGTCCAGTATGTGCTCAGCAAGGATGACTTAGTTACAGATGCATTACCTCATCTTCCTCTGAGAATGTCCACTGAGGATCTGGACCCCCTGGAAAACAAGGAAATGGATATCCTATGGGTCAAGAAGATAGAGGGTGATGCTGAATTGAGGCATAAGCTTCAGGATGTAACTCCCTACTAGTTGAATGACACCAAACTTCTGGCTATTAAGAACTAGGTACTCGAAGATCAAGCGTGTGGGATGATATGAATGTACTACCATTTGCTGGGTGCAATGCTGTATGTTTGGACACACTAGAATAGTGAGAGAGGGAAACTCTGTGCACACATATATATAGTTCTTTTCAATAAGGACCACATCAGCCATTGTTATGGTGAGATACTTCAAGAAGTACTCTGACTCTCTAGGCAACCTTGAGATGTGGCAGCAAGGAGTAACAATACACCAGATGAATGTGTACCATTTGAATGTTGCTTCAGAGAAGGAAACCAGGCCTGACTATAGTGTTCAACCGAACATTCTCATTGGGTCAAATATATACCTCAGTTCAAGGAGATAATAAACAACCTGATTCACAATTCCGCTGGGTATAGATTGGCTGAACTGATGCTATCACGATCAGAAGTTACACCTGTTAGAGTGGTAGCAAGACTACCCCTTTCCCTGTAGAAGATCTTCAAACCACACCAGTAACGGCTTTAAGAAAGATTAGGATAAAGGAAGATTTGAGGAAGGTGGAACGTGATACAACCACTAAGAAACCTACTACCAAGGAGTGTGATTTAGTGCTGGTGAGAAATCACCACAAATTGGACCTGACTGAAAAGAAAATTGCCAAGTTTTGTCTAATTACAATGGTCACTATATAGTTAAAAAGGTACTGGTCAGTCACTCATATTTATTCATCAATCTGGATACAGTTGATAATGTTAAGGTATTTATCAGCTATAAGTTTCACCCTTTAAGATTTAGGTCCTACTGTCATTTTGGAGTATTTTGTTCTTACGTGCTTGTATGACCAATAGATATGTCATATGGATATTAGATTTAATGAATAGAAAGAGAAAGAGTGAGTATTAATCTGGGTGCTTCAATGTGTGTATGTATTCAAGATAGAGTGTTTAATTTTCTTGTTGTCATTTATGTGGAGTCATATAGCTGAGTGAGGACTCATCCGGCACTGGATGTTAAGAGAAAGGAACAGCAAGGACTATCTCTGGAATGGGTGTAGTGAAGTCCAGTTCAGAAAAAGTAGGAAGCTGTAAGTTAAGTCATGTCTGCCACCATGGGTAGAGAGCTCTCACACACACACACACACACACACACACACACACAGAGAGAGAGAGAGAGAGAGAGAGAGAGAGAGAGAGAGAGAAAGAGAGAGAGAGAGAGAGAGAGAGATTGGGGGGGGGGGGAGGAAGGGGGGGCAGGGTAGAACAGCTAAAATGGAACGAAAACACCCTTATGATCCATTAGGCACTTTGTCCACAGTACTCTCATTTTGGAATTTAAAAATTTCAAATGAAATCTCACCCTGAGGAGATGAGACCGGAGTGTTTTTGGGATGACAGTTACCCAGGGAAAGAATTTATGTGATTGTGCAGTAATTAGCAAAGAAGTAGTTGACAAGTCAAAGTGGAAGGAAACTTATACTGTTAAACATAGAAACGCAAAAAGGTGAGAGCCACTCGCTAAATGAGGAAGTGCCTATGTGTGGAAGAAGGCCACTAAACTAAAAAATGTAGCTTTTAAGTATGCGTCAATTACCATTGTTGCATCAAATACTTCTATAAATTATATATTAGTTATATAAATTATAAATATCAATCAACTATATAAGAATATAATAGAGGGAAACATACCATGTGGGAAAAATATATCTAAAAACAAAGATGACGTAACTTACCAAACGAAAGCATTGGTATGTTAATAGAGACACTAACAAATGCAAACACACACACGAAATTCAAGCTTTTGCAACCCACGGTTGCTTCATCAGGAAAGAGGGAAGGAGAGGGAAAGACAAAAGGATGTCAACCTGGTACAGAAGCAAATAACCAGAGCCACTTCCTCATCCCCTCAAACCCAGAACCTCCCACAGAAGAACCCCAACACCCAAGTACCCCACTTGTGACAGGATACTTTCTGGGACTGGATCAGACTCTGAATGTGGCTCTGCAGCAGGGATATGACTTCCTCAAATCCTGCCCTGAAATGAGATCGATCCTTCATGAAATCCTCCCCACTCCGCCAAGAGTGTCTTTCTGCCGTCCATTTAACCTTCGTAACCTCTTGGTTCATCCCTATGAAATCCCCAAACCACCGTCCCTACCCTCTGGCTCCTACCCTTGTATCTGCCCCCAGTGTAAAATCTGTCCCATGCACCCTCCCACCACCACCTACTCCAGTCCTGTAATCCGGAAGGTGTATACGATCAAAGGCAGAGCCACCACGTGATTTACCAACTGACCTGCCTACACTGTGAAGCTTTCTATGTGGGAATGACCAGCAACAAACTGTCCATTCGCATGAACGGACACAGGCAGACAGTGTTTGTTGGTAATGAGGATCACCCTGTGGCTAAACATGCCTTGGTGCACGGCCAGCACATCTTGGCACAGTGTTACACCATCCGGGTTATCTGGATACTTCCCACTAACACCAACCTAACAGAACTCCGGAGATGGGAACTTGCCTTTCAATATATCCTCTCTTCCCGTTACCCACCAGGCCTCAACCTCTGCTAATTTCAAGTTGCCGCCGCTCATACCTCACCTGTCATTCAACAACATCTTTGCCTTTGTACTTCCGCCTCGACTGACGTCTCTGCCCAAACTCTTTGCCTTTACATATGTCTGCTTGTGTCTGTATATGTGCGGATGGATATGTGTGTGTGTGCGAGTGTGTACCTGTCCCTTTTTCCCCCTAAGGTAAGTCTTTCCGCTCCTGGAATCGGAATGACTCCTTACCCTCTCCCTTAAAACCCACATCCTTTCATCTTTTCCTCTCCTTTCCTCTTTCCTGATAAAGCAACAGTGGGTTGCGAAAGCTTGAATTTTGTGTGTGTATTTGTGTTTGTTAGTGTCTCTATCAACATACCAATGCTTTCGTTTGGTAAGTTACATCATCTTTGTTTTTAGATATAACCAACTGTATAATTAATGAACCATGGACCTTGCCGTTGGTGGGGAGGCTTGCGTGCCTCAGCGATACAGATAGCCGTACCGTAGGTACAACCACAACGGAGGGGTATCTGTTGAGAGGCCAGACAAACGTGTGGTTCCTGAAGAGGGGCAGCAGCCTTTTCAGTAGTTGCAAGGGCAACAGTCTGGATGATTGACTGATCTGGCCTTGTAACAATAACCAAAACGGCCTTGCTGTGCTGGTACTGCGAACGGCTGAAAGCAAGAGGAAACTACGGCCGTAATTTTTCCCGAGGGCATGCAGCTTTACTGTATGATTAAATGATGATGGCGTCCTCTTGGGTAAAATATTCCGGAGGTAAAATAGTCCCCCATTCGGATCTCCGGGCGGGGACTACTCAAGAGGATGTCGTTATCAGGAGAAAGAAAACTGGCGTTCTACGGATCGGAGCGTGGAATGTCAGATCCCTTAATCGGGCAGGTAGGTTGGAAAATTTAAAAAGGGAAATGGATAGGTTAAAGTTAGATATTGTGGGAATTAGTGAAGTTCGATGGCAGGAGGAACAAGACTTTTGGTCAGGTGACTACAGGATTATAAACACAAAGTCAAATAGGGGTAATGCAGGAGTAGGTTTAATAATGAATAGGAAAATAGGAATGCGGGTAAGCTAATACAAACAGCATAGTGAACGCATTATTGTGGCCAAGATAGATACGAAGCCCACACCTACTACAGTAGTACAAGTTTATATGCCAACTAGCTCTGCAGATGACCAAGAAATTGAAGAAATGTATAATGAAATAAAAGAAATTATTCAGATAGTGAAGGGAGACGAAAATTTAATAGTCATGGGTGACTGGAATTCGAGTGTAGGAAAAGGGAGAGAAGGAAACGTAGTAGGTGAATATGGATTGGGGCTAAGAAATGAAAGAGGAAGCCGCCTGATGGAATTTTGCACAGAGCACAACTTAATCATAGCTAACACTTGGTTTAAGAATCATGATAGAAGGTTGTATACATGGAACAACCCTGGAGATACTAAAAGGTATCTGATAGATTATATAATGGTAAGACAGAGATTTAGGAAATGTAAGACATTTCCAGGGGCAGATGTGGACTCTGACCACAATCTATTGGTTATGACCTGTAGATTAAAACTGAAGAAACTGCAAAAAGGTGGGAATTTAAGGAGATGGGACCTGGATAAACTGAAAGAACCAGAGGTTGTACAGAGTTTCACGGAGAGCATAAGGGAACAATTGAAAGGAATGGGGGAAATAAATACAGTAGAAGAAGAATGGATAGCTCTGAGGGATGAAGTAGTGAAGGCAGCAGACGATCAAGTAGGTAAAAAGAAGAGGGTCAGTAGAAGTCGTTGGGTAACAGAAGAAATATTGAATTTAATTGATGAAAGGAGAAAATATAAAAATGCAGTAAATGAAGCAGGCAAAAAGGAATACAAACATCTAAAAAATGAGATCGACAGGAAGTGCAAAATGGCTAAGCAGGGATGGCTAGAGGACAAATGTAAGGATGTAGAGGCTTATCTCACTAGGGGTAAGATAGATACTGCCTACAGGAAAATTAAAGAAACCTTTGGAGATAAGAGAACCACATGTATGAACATCAAGAGTTCAGATGGAAACCCAGTTCTAAGCAAAGAAGGGAAAGCAGAAAGGTGGAAGGAGTATATAGAGGGTCTATACAAGGGCGATGTACTTGAGGACAATATTATGGAAATGGAAGAGGATGTAGATGAAGATGAAATGGGAGATACGATACTGCGTGAAGAGTTTGACAGAGCACTGAAGGACCTGAGTCGAAACAAGGCCCCCGGAGTAGACAACATTCCATTGGAACTACTGACGGCCTTGGGAGAGCCAGTCCTGACAAAACTCTACCATCTGGTGAGCAAGATGTATGAAACAGGCGAAATACCCTCAGAGTTCAAGAAGAATATAATAATTCCAATCCCAAACAAAGCAGGTGTTGACAGATGTGAAAATTATCGAACAATCAGTTTAATAAGCCACAGCTGCAAAGTACTAACACGAATTCTTTACAGACGAATGGAAAAAATAGTAGAAGCCGACCTCGGGGAAGATCAGTTTGGATTCCGTAGAAATACTGGAACACGTGAGGCAATACTGACCTTACGACTTATCTTAGAAGAAAGATTAAGGAAAGGCAAAACTACGTTTCTAGCATTTGTAGACTTAGAGAAAGCTTTTGACAATGTTGACTGGAATACTCTCTTTCAAATTCTAAAGGTGGCAGGGGTAAAATACAGGGAGCGAAAGGCTATTTACAACTTGTACAGAAACCAGATGGCAGTTATAAGAGTTGAGGGACATGAAAGGGAAGCAGTGGTTGGGAAGGGAGTAAGACAGGGTTGTAGCCTCTCCCCGATGTTATTCAATCTCTATATTGAGCAAGCAGTAAAGGAAACAAAAGAAAAATTTGGAGTAGGTATTAAAATCCATGGAGAAGAAATAAAAACTTTGAGGTTCGCCGATGACATTGTAATTCTGTCAGAGACAGCAAAGGACTTGGAAGAGCAGTTGAACGGAATGGATGGTGTCTTGAAGGGAGGATATAAGACGAACATCAACAAAAGCAAAACGAGGATAATGGAATGTAGTCGAGTTAAGTCGGGTGATGCTGAGGGTATTAGATTAGGAAATGAGACACTTAAAGTAGTAAAGGAGTTTTGCTATTTGGGGAGCAAAATAACTGATGATGGACGAAGTAGAGAGGATATAAAATGTAGACTGGCAATGGCAAGGAAAGCGTTTCTGAAGAAGAGAAATTTGTTAACATCGAGTATAGATTTAAGTGTCAGGAAGTCGTTTATTAAAGTATTTGTATGGAGTGTAGCCATGTATGGAAGTGAAACATGGACGGTAAATAGTTTGGACAAGAAGAGAATAGAAGCTTTTGAAATGTGGTGCTACAGAAGAATGCTGAAGATTAGATGGGTAGATCACATAACTAATGAGGAAGTATTGAATAGGATTGGGGAGAAGAGAAGTTTGTGGCACAACTTGACCAGAAGAAGGGATCGGTTGGTAGGACATGTTCTGAGGCATCAAGGGATCACCAATTTAGTATTGGAGGGCAGCGTGGAGGGTAAAAATCATAGGGGGAGACCAAGAGATGAATACACTAAGCAGATTCAGAAGGATGTAGGTTGCAGTAGGTACTGGGAGATGAAGAAGCTTGCACAGGATAGAGTAGCGTGGAGAGCTGCATCAAACCAGTCTCAGGCCTGAAGACCACAACAACAACAATTAATATTATTAATATAGAACAATTTACATAGTTACATAACTTGTATAAATAAGATGAATTGTAATGTAAACAAACCTGTAACCTGATCAAGGCTGGTCTGCAACTGAACTGTCACAGCTTTGTGTCACAAGACTGTCTTTCTGAGATGCCCCCAGTCAGACAAAGCAGGACTGAGGCAGTGATAATAACTGGTTAGTTCAGGTGATAACAGCTAGTGGTGAGTGGATGCCTCCTAGTCAACAGGTGAAGTGCAGACAGTATACTAAGGAACTGAAGTGTTGGGTTGCAGTGACTACCACCATGGTAGTAAGCTCTCATATGACTAAAGATAGTGGCCATCCTCAGGAACCAGTTGCTGCCATTTGGCTGTGTGGGTGGGCCCATCCATGGATTGAAGGTTGGTTGCTGCTACCTGTCCCCAGTCTAGACGCTGGGTCGCACCAAATACGAGTATTGCCCAGAAAGTAATGCACCGCATTGTTTTCTTCAACAATTCTTTATTGAACGTAATGAGAATTACACACACAAAAGAATGGTGTTTTATCTGCACTCCATCCCATTCTATAGCATTCCTCCAGCGCAAAACAAGGGCATGTATGCCCTGTTGGTACCAATTCTTGTCCTGGTGGTGGAGCCATTGCTTCACCGTGTGAATCTCCTCCTTATTGTCATTGAAATGTCTCCCACAAATGGTATCCTTTAATGGCCCAAACAAGCAGAAGCTCTCTGCAACATGTCAGGTGTGACAGCTGTGGATGGTGTCCCTGACTGCTGCAAATTGTGGAGCTCTGCTGAACCGCCTTCTGATGACCTCACCCTCAATGCCCAGTGACTAAATGTACTCCTGTCAACAGCAGATGCTCCATAGACTTTGCACAAGTGCTTGTGAATATTCCCCACAGTTTCTTTCTCTGCAGTGAGAAATTCAATGACAGCATGTTGCTTGTAAAGTACATCACCTACAGACGCCATTTTGAAACTGTCCTGCAGCTACACAATCTGTCAGAAGTGACGGAAACTTGGCACACTCACTCAGGAGTCTTCAAATAATACATATGTAACATTTCACATTCATAGCATTGTTTTCAGCTGAGAAAAAAGATGTGGTGCATTACTTTCTGGGCAACCCTTGTACCTGTTGGTATCCTTCCCATCTCTGCTGAGTCCACACAGTTGATGATACTGTGATGGCCAAGCCCATCACCTATCTGAAGGAAGTGTTGTGAGTAAGAGTATCCCTTTTGAGAAAGTGAAAGTTAAAGCCCTCTCAACCAATAAATAAGCAACCATGCCAGGAACGGCACAGTCAGTCTATGGAGCATGAAAAGTCTACAGAGTTCAGTAAGCATAATGTACAGCTACTGACAGAACCAGTGTAATTTAAGGTTTTGTAATGAGGGTCCCTCTTGGGACAAACTGTCATCAAAGAATAGAACAAATTGGCAGATAGTAAGTTCATAAACCAATGGAGACACTATAAAATTTGATAAAGGTTTATGTTGTTAATCTAAAATTTCTCTTGCAAAGTAAATCCTCACAAAGTTATAAGAGCCACCACTGGAACTTGGCTCCAGCTCCGTATTAGAATTAAGTTTTGTTTCTTGTATAGTGCAAACTGTAAAGAGATAATCCCTGAGTAGCCATTGACTGTAAATGGTGTAAAGAATATTTGAACTTCACTGTCTTTGTAATTTTTCACTCATGAATGTGCAATTGTAATTTTGTTACTGTTTTTATAAATTTTGATTTATGTATTGCTTAGTGAAGGTTTCCAATTCCTCATAGAGAACAGTTGTTACCCAAATTGGTATTCTGGAGTGGGTGGCAGTAGCCTGTAGACTTTTCATGGGTAAATATAGCACATGGAGGGGCTATCAAGACTGCACTTCCCAGTGCCGGAAACAAAGAAAGAAAGTGGCACAAAATTAATTTAGAAAATCCATTTCAGATACACATTGCTGGTGAGATGATGAGTTGATTGATACTGAATATAGGCCTATCAAGTGATTAATTGAAAATGTTTCTTAATTAAATTATTCTGTTTGGGTTTTAAAACTAATTTTCTCCAACAACAAACAACACTGATATTATTCGGGCAAGGTAAACTGTAAGGTGGAGGGGTAAATATCTTTCCTATTCGCCATTTAATTAATATTAAAATCCCTTAAGCTGGTGGATTGTCTTAAAACTTGGAGTCGTAATGTTCAAATATGACCAAAGGGCAGACAGTCAAGGAGGGACACCAATTTGTCATGTACTTCAGAGAGTTGCCACCCAAACACGCCTAGTAACCTAACCTTCAAAAGACCAATCACAGTAACACCCCATTATGCCCAAGTGACAAGTAACAGTTCTCCAGGCGCTACAAAATACTTAGTGTAATTGAGGGAACAACATGGCTTTTTCTTTGTCTTTCCTGCAAAGTAGGCTTTCCTATTAATTTTGTGATCACTTCTAGATTTTGTGAAGAGGCATATAATGTAGCAGTTTAATGATAACTAATTATAAAAAGGAATGAAGAATGAGTAGTGTTAATCAGTTCATTAATGATGATGTAATTAGAGACAGTGCTAATTACAAATGCAGCATACAGGATTTGATTTTTACAGCTGCTTCTCTTTGTTAATGTGTATTGTAACTTATTATGCATCCACAAAAATGTTCTTCTCCTTGATATGATCAATAAATCACAGTGCACAAAAGACTAAGTACAGGGTTATTACAAATGATTGAAGCGATTTCACAGCTCTACAATAACTTTATTATTTGAGATATTTTCACAATGCTTTGCACACACATACAAAAACTCAAAAAGTTTTTTTAGGCATTCACAAATGTTCGATATGTGCCCCTTTAGTGATTCGGCAGACATCAAGCTGATAATCAAGTTCCTCCCACACTCGGCGCAGCATGTCCCCATCAATGAGTTCGAAAGCAAGTTTTGCACTGAACGCACCCTCTTCCATGAGCTGTTGCAACCGCGCCGAAAATTCAAAGCGTTTGACTTTGTCATCGGGTGTCAGGGCTTGTAGCAATTGTAAACGGTAAGGCTTCTCCTTTAGCCTTTTCCGTAAGATTTTCCAAACCATCGGCTGTGGTACGTTTAGCTCCCTGCTTGCTTTATTCGTCGACTTCCGCGGGCAACGCGTGAAACTTGCCCGCACGCGTTCAACCGTTTCTTCGCTCACTGCAGGCCAACCTGTTGATTTCCCCTTACAGAGGCATCCAGAAGCTTTAAACTGCGCGTACCATCGCCGAATGGAGTAAGCAGTTGGTGGATCTTTGTTGAACTTCGTCCTGAAGTGTCGTTGCACTGTTATGACTGACTGATGTGAGTGCATTTCAAGCACGACATACGCTTTCTCGGCTCCTGTCGCCATTTTGTCTCACTGCGCTCTCGAGCGCTCTGGCGGCGGAAACCTGAAGCACGGCTTCAGCCGAACAAAACTTTATCAGTTTTTCTACGTATCTGTAGTGTGTCGTGACCATATGTCAATGAATGGAGCTACAGTGAATTTATGAAATCGCTTCAATCATTTGTAATAGCCCTGTAAATGACAAATACATCCAATGGCCAGTTTTAACAACTATACTACCATTAATTCTAGTCTGTGACTGGGGGAGGATGTTCTTGCAAGGAAATCTAGTTCAAAATGATGTATGTATGCTACAACAAATATTTTGTTTTGTATGGATCTGAGGATCTTTCAGCTGTCTCTCATATTAAAAAGCAGCATTCTCCCACATTTATTTCTCATTTAATGAATTTAAATGACATGGAAATTTCAAATGGGCTGACAAAAGATCTTAAATTACTTGTTTGTACGAGTATATTAGTATTTAATCTGCATGGGCACCAGAGGCATGAAGTTATTAAATGAAAAAATGAAATTTAAAAATAAATAAAACAAAAGACCAAACAGACAATGATTAAATGTATGTACCTGATGCAAAACTGAGACCACCATAGAGCTGTTATCAGAGAGGGATTTGTTTGAAATTACAGTGGAGGAGAGAATTCAGTATGTCATTCATGTGCACATAGTTAATATCACTATACAGTGCTTATTATACTTATCAGGATTCCATATTCAACATGAGTTACTATATTATAAAGGCTACTTTGATTATGACACAAATTTTCAGGGATGATGCAGGAGAGTAAAGGTATCAATTTGAGATAGGGAGCCCTGGCCTAGAAATTAATTGTTTGAAAGCTGTAATTGCAAATTAAATTTATGGTTGCACTGGTATCAATGATACAAATCAAAGTGAACAAATTTCCTGTAATAATTTTATTTATCTATAAAACTGTGCTGATGAAGATATTCTAAGTAAGATGTGCTATGTAGCTGGAACACCATTATACTGGAACGAATATCACATGGGATATCTTCTCAGAAACATGTTTACATTGAATCAGTTAAGTGAGGAGGAAGTAGATATGGATTTATTAACTGCACATTCACTATCTGCCTGCCCTCTCCAAAATTCACTGCAAATCTGAAAGGAAGATTAGTTTCTAACATTGTACCAATGACAAGGTCATCATAGGTGGAGCATGAGCTTGGATTATGGAAAGGCATTGGTCAGGTATTTCGCAATGGAACACTCTATATTAAGTGATTTAGGGAAGTTTTATTACTTGACCTTACCAATTTCAACAAGAGAAAAAAGTACCGGAATGAATAATTGTGATAATAAGGAACAGGAAACATTAAGTAGAGAGAAAGTAGAATAATACAAAAACTTACCAACAAATATGCAGTCAACACACAGTTTTAGTGCTATACCACAAAAAGTAAAGTGAATGTATAACAATAGCTGTAGGAAATCCAAAAGTATGAGTGTAAAATCGAAAGAAATGCTCCCCACAGGTGAGAGTATTAAAATCCTAATGGTTAAATGCCAAAGCATTGGCAACAAAATGCCAGAGTTTGAAGCACTTTTGAAAAGCAGTGAAGCTTGCACAATGTTAGGTACAGAAAGTTGGTTAAACCTGAAATTCATAGCAGTGAGATATTTGGGGAAAACTTGAGTGTATATTGAAAGGATAGGCAAGTGGGAAATGTAGAGAGTGTATTTGTCACAGTAGACAGGAAACTCAAATCCATCGAGATAGAAACTGAAGTTACATGTGACATTCTTTGGGCAAGACCCAGTATCAGAGGTGGGCAAAAATGATAACTGATCCTTCTATCACCCACCAGACTCAACTCCCGATGTAACTGAGAACTTTAGAGAAAGCTCAGTTCACTTGTATTCCCCAGTCATACTGCAGTTATTGGCAGAGACTTTTATCATCCAACAATTAATGGGGAAAATTACACTTTCATTAGTGGTGGGCACAGTAAGACGTGCTGTGAACCATTACTAAATGCCTTCCCTGAGAACTACCTAAAACACATAGTTAAGAACCCCACTATAATGGAAATACATTCAATCTAATGAAGTCAAATAGACTTGACCTCTTTGAGGATGTCCACATCAAAATGATACCAGTGACCATGACGCGGTTGTGGCAACAATGATTACCAAAGAACAAAGAATAACTAAAACAAGCAGAAAGATATATATGTTCAGTAAACTAGATAAAAAGTCAGTAGTGTCATGTCTTAAGGAGGAACTTGAAATTTTCAGCACAGGGCGGGAGCATGTAGAAAAACTATGACTCAAGTTCAAAAAAATGGTTGGCCATGGACTGGATAGATATGTACACAGCAGACCAGTTCATAATGGGAGGGAAACTTCATGGTATACAGTCACTGTAAAGAAACAGAGATTACTGCATAATATGTGTAAAACGAAGTGTAGGGCTATAAAAAGAAAGATGCTGAATGAAATGTGTACCCTCTGTCACAAACCTCATGGTGGCTCGTAGAGTGTAAACATAGAGGTAGATGTAGAAACGGATATTGTTTGCTTGTCTGAATTACATTTAGCCAGAGGACTAGAAAATCGTGATATAAATAGCTAACCAGTTGCAAACCAATGTAACTCCGGTAAGTGTAAAGTAGAATTTGTTACATTCATAAAATAAGTACAAATTTAAAAAATAAAAATAAGTGACTTCTGCATAGTTCAGCAACAGAAATAAGCAGTTGTCAGACACTACTGCAAAATGAAGTACTTGTAACAGGTTCTCACTAGTAACTGAAAAATTCTTTAATGGATGTGACACCTTATTTGAATTTCCACTAGATGAAAAGAAAGGATGATTGATCATTTGTGATTTTAATGTGTATTTCTTAAATGAGTCTTACAAAAAAGTAATCTAAAAATACAAATACGCACTTTGAGTTTTTTATCCTTTCTCACTTCCCCTTTTCAAACAATGGAAAACACAGGATGGAATGTAACAATATTATGAAAAGGAAAGTTGCTGCTCACCATATAACGGTGATGCTGAGTTGCAGGTAGACACAACAAAAAGACTGTCACAAATAAAGCTTTTGGCCTTCACAACAATAGACCCCACACACACACACACACACACACACACACACACACACACACACACACACACACACATGCGAGACTGCAGTCTCAGGCAACTGAAACCACACTGTGAGCAGCAGCACCATTGCATGATGGGAGAGGCGACTGGTTTGGGGTAAGGAGGAGGTTGAGGCAGGGAGGAAGAGGGATAGTATGGTGGGGGTGGCAGACAGTGAAGTGCTGCAGGTTAGACGGTGGGCAGGGGAGAGGTTGGAGGGAGGGGGGAGAGTAGTGAGTAGTGGAAAAGGAGAGAAATAAAGAGACCGTGTAGTGCTGGAATGGGAACAGGGAAGGGGCTGGATGGTTGAGGACAGTGACTAATGAAGGTTGAGGCCAGGAGAATTATGGGAATGTAGCATGTTCAGCAACAGGGCGCTCCACTTGTTTCTTGGCCAAAGTTTGCCAGTGGCCATTTGTGTGGGCAGTCAGCTTGTTGGTTCTCATGCCCACACAGATGCAGCACAGAGGTTGTAGCTTAGCTTGTATATCACATGACTGGTTTCACAGGTAGCCCTGCCTTTGATAGGATAGTTGATGTTTGTGACCGAACTGCAGTAGGTGGTAGGAGGATGTATGGGACAGGTCTTGCATCTAGGTCTATTACAGTGATATGAGCCATGAGGTAAGAGGTTGGGAGCAGGGGTTGTGTAAGGATGGACTAGTATTTTGTGTAGGTTCGGTGGAAGGCAGAATGCCACTGTGGGAGGGATGGGAAATATAATGGGCAGAACATTTCTCAGTTCAGGGAATGATGAGAGGTAATTGAAATCCTGGCAGAGAATGTAATTCAGCTGCTCCAGTTCTGGGTGGTACTGAGTTATGAGGGGAATGCTCCTCTGTGGCCGGACGGTGGGACTTTCGGAGGTGGTGGAGACTGGAAAGATAAGGCATGGGAGGTTTGTTTTTGTACAAGGTTGGGAGGCTAATTACGTTCTGTGAATGCTTCAGTGAGACCCTCGGTATGTTTGAGAGGGACCGCTTGTCACTGTAGATGTGATGACTACAGATGGCTAGGCTATATGGAAGGGACTTCTTGGTATGGAAGTGGTGGCAGCTATCAGAGTGGAGGTATCCCAACCTTATAATCCTACCTGCAGACCAACGCCCCACCACTGTTGTTTTGAACCGCAAGGATCACCTGGCAGAAGGACTCCACCAGCTATCAGGTACTTCCACCTACAAACCTTGCCACAGTGACCCTATTCCAGAAATCCAGCAGGATCTGCAGTCGCTTTTCAAATTCTTAAGCCCATCCCAGAACCTCTCCCCAGAGTCCATCTCTCTACTCACCTCTACCATGCCACACATTCCCACCTTCTACATGCTTCCTGAAGTCCATAAACCTAATCAGCCACGACGCTCCATTGTGGCTGGTTACTGTGCCCCCATTGAGAGAATCTCTGCTCTTGTAGACCAACACCTTCAACCTGGAAAGATACCAATCATTTCCTTCATTGACTCTCCACTGTTCCTGTCTCTCTATCACACAGTGCCCTACTCATCACTGTTGATGCCATCTCCCTTTACACTAACATTCCTAATGCCCATGGCCTTATCACTATTGAACAATATGAAACTTCCTGGCAGATTAAAACTGTGTGCCGGTCCGAGACTCCAACTCGGGACCTTTGCCTTTCGTGGGCAAGTGCTCTACCAATTGAGCTACCCAAGCACGACTCACGCCCCGTCCTCACAGCTCTACTTCTGCCAATACCTCATCTCCTACCTTCCAAACTTTACAGAAGCTCTCCTGCGAACCTGCAGAACTAGCACTCCTCAAAGAAAGGATTGAACAATATCTTTCCCAATGTTTGATGGATTCCAAACCAACAACCTCCTCCCTAGTTTTCATGACCAACTATATCCTCACCCACAATTACATCTGCTTTGAAAGTATTACCTCCAAACAAATCCGGGTTAAGACTATGGGTACCCTAATGGCAGTATCCTACGTCAATCTATTCATGGGCCAGCTAGAGGAATCCTTCCTAAAAACCCAGAATCCTAGATGCAAGACCTGTCCCATATATCCTCCCAGCATCACCTACTCCAGTCCAGTCACAAACATCACCTATCCCATCAAAGGCAGGGCTACCTGTGAAACCAGTCATGTGACCTAAAAGCTAAGCTGCAATCACTTTTACAACCATTCTATGTGGGCATGACAACCAACAAGCTGTCTGTCCGCATGAATGGCCACCAACAAACTGTGGCCAAGAAACAAGTGGGTGACCCTTTTCCAGAACACACTGCCAAAACGTTATGATCGTTCATTTCAATGACTGCTTCACAGCCCGTGGCATATGGATCCTTCCCACCAACATCAGCTTTTCTGAATTTTGCAGGTGGGAACTTTCCCTGCAATACATCCTGCGTTCCTGTAATCCTCCTGGCCTCAACCTTCGTCAGTCACTGTCCTCACCCATCCAACCCCTCCCCTGTTCCCATTCCAGCACTAAAAAACTGCCATTCCAACATCACACCCAGTCTTTTTTTTCCCGCTACTTCCTCACCACCTCCTGTCTAACCTGTAGCACTTCACTCTCCACCACCCTACCCTAATATCCCTCCCCCTCCCCACCCCAACCTCCTCCTCAGCTCCAACCAGTCGCCACTCCCATCATGCTCTGATGCTGCTGCTCGCAGCGTGGTTTCAATTGCCTGAGACTGCCATCGTGTGTGTGTGTGTGTGTGTGTGTGTGTGTGTGTGTGTGTGTGTGTGTGTGTGTGTGTGTGTGTGTGTGTGTGTGTGTGTGTGTGTGTGTGTGTGTGTTATCTGAAACCAAGTTTTTAATGGCCACTGGCAAATTATTGAAAATGCGTGTTCCTGAATATTAGACACCTTTTTGGGCCAAGGCAAGTGATTTTAGGTGTATATGTAGATTGTTTTTATTCCTAGTATTGGTACCACATATTGTGCCATTGTTCAAAAATTGAGACATTATTTACAACAAATTTCATCACAGAATAAATATACTGAGAAGCAGTGGTTAGAATACCCAGTTCCTTGAACAAGTTTCTACACGATGTTCTTGAATTTACATCACAAATTAATCTTCTTACATGCTTTTGCACTCAAAAAAAACTTTTTCTCAGTTTGGCAAGTTACCTCTAAATATGAAGCCCTATGACGTGATAGAATGAAAGTAAACATTTTTTAATTTTTGTATCTCCTACATCTGAAACCATTCGCATTGCAAAATACAAACTTGTTTAGGCACTTCAGCAATTCTGTAGTACGCCCTTCCCAATTGAATTATTAAGTTGTAATCCCATAAATTTAAGAGTCAGTCTCTTCCACCTGCATGTCTTCATACGCATGCTGGATGAAAATCACATATTCTGAACTGCATATCCATCAAAGGCAGGGCTACCTGTGAAACCAGTCATGTGACCTAAAAGCTAAGCTGCAATCACTTTTGCAACCATTCTATGTGGGCATGACAACCAACAAGCTGTCTGTCCGCATGAATGGCCACCGACAAACTGTGGCCAAGAAACAAGTGGGTGACCCTTTTGCAGAACACAAAGCCAAAACGTTATGATCGTTCATTTCAATGACTGCTTCACAGCCTGTGGCATATGGATCCTTCCCACCAACATCAGCTTTTCTGAATTTTGCAGGTGGGAACTTTTCAAAGTTTAATGGCAGTAAATTAGGTTTACACCACTTATTAATGTCAGTGAAAATTTATCAGCCAATTCTGTATTTGTACTTAACTTGCTATTTATTCCAATGTTCGTATAATCTGCAAATAAACTTAGCATCTGGCAATGTAACAGACAAGATGTCATTAATGTACACAGGAGAAAGCAACAGACCAAAGATGGAACCTTGGGAACACCACATTTAATTAACTCCCAATCAGATGAAGACAGATTGCTTACTCCACAGGGATTTTGAAATGACACTTTCTTTCCAGTTTGTTACAGAAGACTCTAAACATACTGCAGCAACTCCAGACATGACGATATTCTAATTTATTCAAGAGAATATTGAGATTCACAGTCAAAGGCTTTTGACAGGACAAAGAAAATGCCAGTAGCCTCTGATTTGTTATCTAATGAATTAAGTACATCCTCACTGTACATGTAAACAGCCTTCTCTGTATTGGGACCCTCAAAAAACTTTGACATTATGTTATTCATGGGCAGATGCTTAAGGCGACACCCGAACACACCCTTTTCAAATATTTTTGAAAATAGCTGGCTAGAGTGGAATGGGTCAATAGTTTTACAGCATCTTTTTTTCCCCTTCTTGAAAAGAGGCTTAACTTCTGCATATTGTACTGCTGTACATCTGCTTCAGGCATGAAAAAATCTGGGCCTGCATGGTGTATTTGCAACCTCGATGATTGACTAATCTAATAAGTGTCAGCAGTGGTGCAAACTGGTGCAGCACACATGCTTTGAGTATAGTCCATTGCACCACATTATCTATACATACAAAATTGTGACTACACAGTCACAGTTTAAGACATTGTGTGATGCCACAACATATCTTCAGAACTGCATCGATGGTATAATTTTCCTTTGTGAATCGAACCTGGCCTTGTATTAAGATTGTTTCATCAGTGCATTGTTTTACTCTAGTATTTATAATGCTTTCACAGCCTTTGCCAATTGTTGGCAGCAATGTTATTTATGTAAAGAGGTAGTATTCAGCAGTTCAAATTCTTGCACTGATTTATATAAGACTATTGCATAACCATCAGATTCTGAAGTTTGACAATATTATGAAATGGATAGATTGCTACTCACCATAAGGTACAGATGCCAATTCACAGATAAGCACAACATACAAGATTGCTAAACATGCAAGCTTTCGGCAAAAACGCCTCTTTGCCAAAATCTTATTTGATTAACAGTCTTTTGTTGTGCTTATCTGTGACTCAACATCTCCGCTTTATAAGGAGTACAATCTATTCCTTTCATATTGTCTTTCTTCCACCGTGGATTTTCCATTGTTGGATTTTAACTTTTACTGCAATCTACATGCTGAGTACAGTTTACATCAGCACACTGAGTGCTGTGTGGCCCCCAGCAGCCACATCAGATTCTCACACCTAACACTGTCCTGGCAGTGAAACATTCATCACTGAGTATGTGGCAGTCAGTATATTAATTTGCTTCTAGATTTAAGCTATTTTGTTTATAGGTTCATCTGAGTCATTAAATGATTTAAAAATAGCAACATCTTACAGTATGTAATTAGGTGGAAAATGTTAGGCAGTTATTGAAGGAATAACTAACACAAATATACATCAGTCAAAATCTCAGTACTGATCTGAAAATTAAATGTGTTGTACTCTTTACAATGGTTAGCAAGCAATTTGAGCTGGGAGGGAGGAGCAAATATAAAGGATAAGAAGAGAGTGTACTGTAAATAAAATTCCTGCACTCAAACAAGCACTTCAGAACTTAAGTAAGAGCTTTCTCCTTTGGTTTACACTTTTTGATTCCTGCATCTTCCTAACAAATTGCTGTGAGTTAAGTGTGGAAAGACAGTCTTTTGTTGTGCTTATCTGTGACTCAACATCTCCGCTTTATAAGGAGTACAATATATTCCTTTGATATTGTCTTTCTTCCACCGTGGATTTTCCATTGTTGGATTCTAACTTTTTACTGCAATCTACATGCTGAGCACAGTTTACACACACACACACACACACACACACACACACACACACACACACACGCACAGAGAGAGAGAGAGAGAGAGAGAGAGAGAGAGAGAGAGAGAGAGAGAGAGAGAGAGAGAGGGGGGGGGGGGCTGACTTCTGACTTCACACAGCAAGGAAACGAAGTGATGGCATCCTGAAAGTAACTAACTTCATTTTCTTGAATTCTGACATCCTTCAACAATGGTCATTTTACCATGCACAGCACAGGGCTTTCCAGAATCCACTGCACAGAAACAGAGTTAAATTACATCATCTATATACACAGTTTATTCACACATAGACAAATCCTTGAATACATGAAATGTGAATCATCGACTCAAACTGTACAAAAAACTATATGTACAACATAAAATACTTAAATAAGTTAATGTTAACATTAAATGCAGACTGACAAATTTAAACGAGATTGGGAAACAATTCTGTAAAACATTCATTCCAAAGATCTGATACACATTCAGTGGCTGATATTTCACTTTGTGGGGAATCCAGTGACTCATATCCACAATCTGACAATGGTGTTTCTGTATGACAAACTGCTGGAGACTCTGTTTGCATATAAAACGAGGAGTCCGACGATAGAACTTCAGATGAGTTACTGGAACAGGGAGAAACTGGTTCGTCTTTGCAGTCATTAATCAAAATTTCACTGTCTGTATCCTCTTCAGTTGTGACAACTTCTTGAACAGCTTCTTCAACAAGCATGCCTCCTTCATGTGGCACTATAATGGTTACAGTCTGAGTCGATTCATCATAAGTGCCATACACTGTTTCTGGTACACTGACAACTTCTTCACTCTTCACAAATTCAAGGGATGGTTCTTTGTGTGACTGACTGTGTGTTTCTGATGACTGGATAGGATTACTTAGTAATCTTCCAGTGGTTTCCACGTCTTTTGGTGTCTGCCCCACCACTTCAGCAGCACAATTGTCTTTCCCCGATTCCCTTGCCTGAAAAATAAATGATATCTTTACAGTTCAAATCAAATTACTTCAATATGTCTTAATAGCTAAACACATACTTATATCCAATACCTAATAAAGGTAATCATTTAACATAGCTCATCTTGAGCCCCAGATAACAAGAAACTTATGATTACTATTTGCCCAAGTTTCAATACAGTAACTATCTGCCCAAGTTCTATTACAGCTGCTATCACAACTTTCAAAATGCAACCACCTTTTTTACATAATCAACTCGCATGCGAGATTGAAAGCTCTTGATCAACTCAACTAGTATTCTGCCATTATCTACAAAGGCCAACCTAACTTATGAACTTTTTGTTGCCTCACATTAAGTCATTCTTCACAATTCATTTTCGAGCAAGAAATTACCTTGCAGACATCCTTCTTCTCTCCATCCACTGTACTATCTCCTTCTCCCAACAAACTGTTTGCCAACTCTTCCAGCTGGGTAAGGTAGTCATCTGAGATATCAGCGAGAAGAGCAGGAAAAGCGTCGTCATCAGGTGTCCCAGGCCCTGAGCCAGCTGCAGACTCTGCCCCTGCGGCAGAGGGGAGGTGGACACTGCAGGTCCAGCAACTGCAGGTCTGCAGCTGACTCCGAGCGCCTGGCAACCACACTGTTGTCTACGCAGTTCTTCATTCTGCTCAGATAACCGCTGATTCTCTCTAAGTAACCTCTCACACTGTGCTGACAACTGGTTTGTCTAGAAGAAGGAAAAAAAATTGATAGAATTTCAAATAATTTATCTTAAGGTCTAACATAGGATAGTAGGTAGGCATATCAATAACGCAGGAAAAGCTAGATTGCTACTTACCATAAAGGTGACAAGGTAAGTTGCAGACAGTCAGAATCTGGCACGAGTTGCCAGAATTGACTCGCTCAGTGTGTGTGTGTGTGTGTGTGTGTGTGTGTGTGTGTGTGTGTGTGTGTGTGTGTGTGTGTGTAAGGGGGGGGGGCGCTTGTGTGAATGAATGACATTTCTCTTTTTGCGATTAAGGCTGTGGCCAAAAGCTTAGGTGTAAGCATCTTAATTATGCCTGTCTGCAACGTCGTGTGTTATCTTAACAGTAAGTAGCTTTATCTTTCCTTATGTTCTTCATCTTAAGATCTTAGGTTTATATTACAATATACTTTAAATTACGTTTGAGTAACTTTATGGAGGGGGGCATGCATGTCTTCAGGAATCCCTTGTCAATATCGTCTCAAATATGTAAGTACATCATGAACTGCATACTAAAATAAACTCATATAAAACATGACTACACCATCTGGTAAGGTTTTAACCATCAAGAGGAACAGTTCACGTGGTAAAAGTTTTGTATCTATCTTATTGCTCTAAACATTTTAAATACAACAGTTTGCCAGTAAAACCAACACAAAATCAGCTTTCAGACTTAGAACTGGCATAGAGCCAAATCTGTTTCCACTCTAGAAACTTCCAATTGCTGGAAAAGTTAAAGCAAGGTGGTTGCTAAACAGCTTTTATGTACATGATAAAGGGCATATTTCTGTACACTGCATTACACACATACAACCGACAGCAGAAACTGTGTGGTGATTGTGTGTACATGTATTTTAAAGATATTGTCATACTCATCCCATTTAGTGTATACCAGGCACAGTATGTGCCACTGACGAATAAGTACTGGTCAGGCCAATGGTGTACAAGATGTCCTAATAAAAGACATGTGGCTTCACTTTATAGAAGTTTGACAGTGGCTATGACCTTACTGTCAATGCCACTAACAGTAAAGAGGAAAATTCTGAAGGCATATTGTTATACCATGTGTCACATTAATGTGGATGGCATTAGAAGCAGCTCTAGCTTTGACTGGCTACAATGAACTAATTTGATCAGCATCACTCTGAAGAAATCCTTCCGATATTTAATCATTGCAGTTTAGTGAAAAATTTGGGTGACTAGGCAGATTTAAAACCCATTCCATATGAATGCAAGTCCAGTGCTTAACCAATGTAAGCACAGGGTTTGATGGGACTTTGTAGTGCATTATAAGTTCTGGCCCTTTTACTGCTTTGATGTAACTTAAGGTTAGTATTTCCTCGTAGAGGACAATTTTTTGTCAACATAGAACTCAATTGATTATCTTAACCTCAGTTTATGAGATCCTCATTAGTTATAACTTTAAGGTACAGATGAGAGGAAGTGAGTTCTGGAGAAGTAAAAAAAAATTTTTTGTGAAACAAATGGCTTCATAAGGTAGAAGCCAAACTTTTCTAGAAAACTTCACATATCTAGTTGGCCGCATATAAGTTTTATTAGTAAGGCTATATTTTCATTCCACCTGCTTCTAATGGCATTCGTAACTGTCACCCTTTTGTACGCTACACATGCTGTAGCATGAGCTGCCTCTATCTTTCCATTCATTAATTCATGTTCTGAAACTAAATTCTGAGACTTCATCAGAGTGTGTTACTTTAGCACTGAACTACATACTGTACTGCAATCAGTTTTTGTCACCACAACCAAGGTTTCTGAGCGGGGTGGGGGGCAAAGTAAAATATACAAAAATACCGAGCTGGGGTCACACCGAGGGACAGTTATAAAAAAATTGGTAAAGATTATGGTTGTGAAGACACGACTTATCCGTAGCACGAGGGATCCAATTTGAAAAGTGTATTCAGAGGTATAAGAAAATAACGTATCTACACAGCAAACAATATACGTTAACAGAATATTTATAATAGACGTAAGGAAATTTAAGTCAGTATTATATCAAACATTTTATAAAATGAATGTTTTACGCAGACATGTTTTTTACAGAAGGGTATGAAGCCCATTAAGAACTGTACAAACATCTAACAGAACAATCAGTTATCTCTGGAAGCTAATTTTCAGTGCTGTCCTAAGAACAACCTACCTTTTCTCTTAGGTCTTTCACTATTGTTTCCAGTTCGTCCATTTTAGCCTTTTTTCTGTCTCTCGACGTCTGCGCAGCAACTCTGTTTTTCAGTTTCCTATAAAATGGAGACCACATGAATGAGTAAGACGCAAGCGAACAATCCAGAACATCGCAAAATACACCTCTTACAATGTTACGGGCAATGTTACGAAATATGTGGCTTCACTTTAAAACTAATCAGCTTTGTTCGTGAATTAATACTACCGTAATAGCAACAAGACTGTTTAATTTCATATAGGCCTACTTACTTCCGCTGAAGTTTTTCTTCTAGCGTTAAGTGGTCCAGTCTTCGTTTTCTGCTAGGCTGTCGCTTTTCTTCCACATTTATGTTGGTAGTTGGAATGCGTGGAATTTTTTCAAATGTGCTAATGCACGTCAATGGAGAAGAATTTGTGAAAAGCATCGCATCTTCTGGTTTTGTACATATAACGTTTCTCGGCGCAACTACCGAAGGCAGTTTGCCGATACAATTTGACAATGATGGTATAACAATTGTTCGTGTCGCTGACATCTTCGTAAGAAAGCCACTCCACAAAACAAAGATATACTAGAAACAGCACTATTAAGTTTGGGCCCAGCCAAACGTCACTCAGCACACCTAACCTCCACCACCGACTGCCACGCTTACACTACTGCGTAGTGGTGGGCAGGAAATCGCGTATCTGTTAGGAATCACAGTGACTGAGAAGTCACAGATATCACAGTAGCAACTTTACAGAATCTAACTGCGATTTCAGTCACAGTGAGCAGTCGCAAATAGTATTTCACATTCAAAGACGTGAGCCATCTATTGGTCGAATTTAGCACTGCTTTTTGCGATTTCAGTGACAAGTCGCAACTAAGAGTCGCAAGTAGCAACTAAAAAGCGCGGTTAACAGTGGCATCTGTTGGCCGAAGTTCGTACTACGTCCATCTCTGCGGTACGCTATGGAGTCCAACTGCGATTTCCGTGACAAGTCGCAACTAAGAGTCGCAAGTAGCAACTAGCAAGCGCGGTTAACAGTGCCATCTGTGGGTCAAAGTTCGTACTACGCCCATCTCTGCGGTACGCTATGGAGTCTAACTGCGATTTCCGTGACAAGTCGCAACTAAGAGTCGCAAGTTACAACTAAAAAGCGCAGTTAGCACTGCCATCTGTTGAGCAAAGTTCATACTACGCTATTCGCTACCGAGTCAAACTGCGATTTCTGTGACAAATCGCAACTAAGAGTCGCAAGTAGCAACTAAAAAGCGCAGTTAACATACTTTTCCTAGTGTCATCTGTTGACCGACGTACGTACTTCGTTATGAGAGCCTTGTGCCTCACGAGATCGATGTGCTGTGTGTGCATGTGAAGGGCTTATTTCAATAGTGGTACAAGTCCATTTTTGTTAATTTTGAGATATAGAGTCGTAAAGTTAAATGAGCGCTGAAAAATCTGCAGTTGAGATACCAGAAATATTCAAGCACATGGCTTCTTGCTAGAGATGAACCTTTATTTATGTTTGTTTGGATCACTAATTTCAGAAGCATTATAGACAGAAAAGTGTAGGTAATGGACTTGTACCACTATTGAAATAAGCCCTTCATATTATATGACGACATGCACATTCAGCATCAGTTATGGTTGGTCAAATACTGCTGTGACTCTGAATGTATTATATTAATAAGAAGCAACATTGCCTTTTTCTCCTGAAAATATCAAGTAACGTAACAAATATGTTTGATTCTGCTTCCAATATGACAGTTTTGGTTAATGCCTACAGGACTTTGCAATGTTAACACAGCAGAACTCAGACATCTGTATAAGTGTAGAGAAATGAAAACAGTCATATGAATGCCTCACTTTTGTTCCGACACAGTTCAAGACTCGGGAGAAAAGTTTTACACCTGGTGTTCTACATGGCAACTTCACACACAAGAACTTTTTGCCAGCACTACTACCACCTACATAAGTAAGCTTTTCCTGTGTCACTTTCAAGTAATGTACTTAAGCTATTCCTGATTTAACTGGAAGATCTGTACTTCCCACTTTCATAACAACAGCCTCAAAATGCATATTGTAGACTTCGGGATATGTTACAGGTCAGTGTCACACCAAGATTGTGGAGAAAGGGGGGGGGGGCGGCACGTCTGTATCCAACAAGTGTTTACCAATAAATAAGTGGCGGAAAATTACGGGTATAGGACGGCTTAACATGTGGAAAATGAGATTTTTATTATTCACTCAATGTATTTAACATTTATTATTCCTTTAAAATCGCACAACAACTTCAATAAAACACTTTAATCAGCCGCACACTTATTTCATAATTATATCACTTTTAAACTGCAAATCCTCTAAGAGCTGTCTTGAATCTTCACGAGTCTCTCTCAACAGCCTTGATGTGGATATATATGTACAGCAACCAGAAATCAGTCAGAACTGCGTCTGCAAAATCACAAGGATTATTAAACAATTTTTGCTGTCACTAATTACTAGCAATATAATTGATAGAGTAGATTGCTAATATTTGCTATATCACATTTGCTAATATTTGCTATATCACATTCGCAAGAACGATCTCACTGAAGTAATTAAGTACATCAAAACGCTTAGAAACTAACCCCTCGTCTGACGAAAACGGTCTAAAGACTGGCAATTTCTTCAGATCTGTTGACAATGATATTTTGAATTATCTCTTTACTGAGTGACTGAAATGTAGTTCAGGTACCTATGAACATAACAATATGTTAGAATTCATTTTCTAAACACGAACTATTACGGTACTGTGCGACTACTTACATATTAATTACACTATTAATATTTTCACAGTTGTTTCTTTAATACAAAATTAAAGCCAACGGAAGAATAAACGTAAAACATACTTACCAATGACAGGTTTGTTGAGATGCAATTTTCTGTGTGGACAGACGTAACTTTTTCATACGGTGGTACGTCGCAGAAATCGCAGGAGTCACAGAAATCGCAGAAGTAGCAGAAGTCACAGAAATCGCAGAAATCGCAGAAGTCGCAGAAGTAGCAGAAGTCGCAGAAATCGCGGAAGTAGCAGAAATAGCAGTGGCGGAGGGATACGCGACTTAAGTTCCTTAACACCGAGCGAGGTGGCGCAGTGGCTAGCACACTGGACTCGCATTCGGGAGGACGACGGTTCAATCCCGCGTCCGGCCATCCTGATTTAGGTTTTCCGTGATTTCCCAAAATCACTCCAGGCAAATGCCAGGATGGTTCCTTTGAAAGGGCACAGCCGACTTCCTTCTCCGTCCTTCCCTAACCCGGTGAGACCGATGACCTCGCTGTTTGGTCTCTTCCCCCAAACCAACCAACCAACCAACCTTAACTGCGACTCTTAACTGCGACAAATCACAGTTAAGAATAACAGATACTGAAAAGTAGCATTCACAGAAATCACTGATATCGGAAAATCGCAGTTTAGCCCATCACTACTACTGCGTTTCGATCGCTGCTTGCGGTACCCACCCACCGGCTGATGAAACTTCCAGAGTGCCTCCGCCAGCTGTATACGTCACAGTCACGTGGGATCCTTGTGCCAGGTGTATTATCCATTAATGTACTGATGCAAGAGTTCAAGCAGTTGCCCGGAACACGGCGCACAGCTAAAATGCTCAAACAATGTCTATGGAACAACTGATTGTCATTAGCGAAAACAATGAGTTACGTCATCCAGTGATTTACTATAAACTGCAGTCTACAAGCGAGACGATGGCACATAATGGCACTTCTCAGGAGAGATCAAAGTTGCGTTACTATATTCAAGTAAACTATATATTTCGCGTAATAACACGCCAAAATAGGAGCCGTCACAAAAAAAAAAATAGGTACTTCAAGGTCGTCTCACAGCATTGTTAGTTAGTGGTAATTTCAAATGTTGGTAAAAATTGCGAAAACAATATTAGACATCTGTATTTTCATGGTGGAGTATTTTCCAAAAGAAAATCCCTGCCAGTTGCTACGAAAAAAATCAAAATTAACGTTACAAGAAATATGGAAGAAAAATAATTTGTTACTTCAACCTGTTGATAAAATAGACCTACTGACATATTCGGACTGAAAAAAATATGAACATTCTGAAAGTTTATAGATGCATGTGATATACATTTTATAGTGAAGACATAAAAGTATACCGATATAAAAAAAACCGTAAGAAGTGTGAAACCGTTTCTCGTGTGCAACGAAAAATGTCGTCGCTGATGAATTTCTATTCTGTTGGACCTTGTACAACATTACAGCGAGAAAGCTGTAAAATTAATTTTGGTAACATTGGAGACTCTGTGCGTGGCAGCCCGCGAGTGCTTTTGTCGCCACAAGGATTTTTGTTCCGACGGCTCGCCTTAATACGACCTAGAATACCCCCTACCTCCCGAAGATTTTTTATTTGGGATTCTTACTGCCCTTCGTCACTGCAGCTATCATCCAGATCACCGATATACGCTACACAAAAGTAACTATAGGTTTTCATTCCACTAATTCCATTGAAGTCAAGCAAAATACATTTGTGCGCACTATGAAATACAAGTTTTATCCAGGTATACTATAAGACTATCGTCCTCAGGACGCAATATGTTTATTGTACAGAAAACGTCGTTCTTGCTGCGACAATGTCGCTGTACTTCATTAAAAATTTTCGTCCTTCATTAGGCTCTCTGAATCAAAAACCAAGTGAGCGGAAACGACAAAGAACGGAGGTCTCTGGTCACAGTAATTATTTTTTTCACCAAGATCACTCTGTATTTTCTCGACGCCGGCTATTCTCATCTGCCGCAGTACATAAATAAATTTCTACGCGTTAACTTAAGGCTAGCCGGCCGCGGTGGCCGTGCGGTTCTGGCGCTGCAGTCCGGAACCGCGGGACTGCTACGGTCGCAGGTTCGAATCCTGCCTCGGGCATGGATGTGTGTGATGTCCTTAAGTTAGTTAGGTTTAAGTAGTTCTAAGTTCTAGGGGACTGATGACCTAAGATGTTAAGTCCCATAGTGCTCAGAGCCATTTGAACTTTTGGCTAAAATCGACAAATTCGCTAGATTTCCGTTTTCATCTGTATACTTTCTTGGAGAATCAAAACACAAGTCAATGCATCGTTCCACGGAAGACTGAAACCACATGTGAACACACGATATCGCACGGATCCGCTGAATATTCAGCCGGCGCTAAACTACGGCACTGTTAACAGTGTGGCAACAAAGCTATGCGGCGGGCGAATCACAGGTCTTAGCGCCTGTGGACTGCATGTAACGGGTGTTAAAAATTGTACAACAAAATTTGCAGTCATGAACTAACGATGTTGATGAGATAAACATATTTCTTAGCAATGAGTGGAAGCATGTTTCACTTTTACGTTGTTATGAACTCTGCTCAATGAACGAGTATTCTGAGCTTTGATAAATATTGGGTTTTAACCTTACACACTATTTCTGTAGATTAGAATCAAAACTCGGAGGAAATTTCATTTATATAAAAGTATAAGTATGTAGTCGCTGTTTGGAATCTGAGTCGCGTAAAAGATTCTGAAGTGTCAGCTTCTGAGTCAGAAGCAGGGAAACAATTCTTATGGAAGTACAGATCTTCTGATAGCAACGTGTCTTTTTCAAACGACCGAACCTTACTCTAGGGAAATTCAAAATTAATGTGGTAATATGATTCTCTGTGACAATTTTAAAACAGATTTCCCACAGAGAAAAATTTGTAAATACATCTTGTTCCACGCTAAGATCAAGATTGGCGCCTTGTAATTATCCCATCTGACTACTGGACTGTGAAAGTTTCATCTGATGATCTCAGTATGAATGGGGTACTTACGTCCTGAACATTCGATTAAATCAGCCGGCCACAATGGCCGAGCGGTTCCAGGCGCTTCAGCCTGGAACCGCGCGACCGCTACGGTCGCAGGTTCGAATCCTACCTCAGGCATGGATGTGTGTGATGTTAGGTTAGTTAGGTTAAAATAGTTCTATGTTGTAGGGGACTGATGACTTCAGATGTTAAGTCCCATTGTGCTTAGAGCCATTTGAACCATTCGATTACATCAGGAGGTGAATCTGTTGGTCGATGTAAGCATCCAGTTATGATTGTCTGCCAACTCCTGATAGCGTTGCGCTAACAATCTCGCATACAGTTTCAATTTCTATTTCGGCAGATCAGAGCTGCTTGTCTACAGTGACAAATACACCATCCTCTTTACGCACACCTAAATTTTCCCCAAAAATCTCATTGCTGTCAGCTTCAAGTTTTAACAAGCTTTCTGTATCTAGTATTATGTAAGCTTCACTGCCTTTTAGGAGCACTTCTAACTCTGGAACTTTATATATATATATATATATATATATATATATATATATATATATATACTCCTGGAAATGGAAAAAAGAACACATTGACACCGGTGTGTCAGACCCACCATACTTGCTCCGGACACTGCGAGAGGGCTGTACAAGCAATGATCACACGCACGGCACAGCGGACACACCAGGAACCGCGGTGTTGGCCGTCGAATGGCGCTAGCTGCGCAGCATTTGTGCACCGCCGCCGTCAGTGTCAGCCAGTTTGCCGTGGCATACGGAGCTCCATCGCAGTCTTTAACACTGGTAGCATGCCGCGACAGCGTGGACGTGAACCGTATGTGCAGTTGACGGACTTTGAGCGAGGGCGTATAGTGGGCATGCGGCAGGCCGGGTGGACGTACCGCCGAATTGCTCAACACGTGGGGCGTGAGGTCTCCACAGTACATCGATGTTGTCGCCAGTGGTCGGCGGAAGGTGCACGTGCCCGTCGACCTGGGACCGGACCGCAGCGACGCACGGATGCACGCCAAGACCGTAGGATCCTACGCAGTGCCGTAGGGGACCGCACCGCCACTTCCCAGCAAATTAGGGACACTGTTGCTCCTGGGGTATCGGCGAGGACCATTCGCAACCGTCTCCATGAAGCTGGGCTACGGTCCCGCACACCGTTAGGCCGTCTTCCGCTCACGCCCCAACATCGTGCAGCCCGCCTCCAGTGATGTCGCGACAGGCGTGAATGGAGGGACGAATGGAGACGTGTCGTCTTCAGCGATGAGAGTCGCTTCTGTCTTGGTGCCAATGATGGTCGTATGCGTGTTTGGCGCCGTGCAGGTGAGCGCCACAATCAGGACTGCATACGACCGAGGCACACAGGGCCAACACCCGGCATCATGGTGTGGGGAGCGATCTCCTACACTGGCCGTACACCACTGGTGATCGTCGAGGGGACACAATAGTGCACGGTACATCCAAACCGTCATCGAACCCATCGTTCTACCATTCCTAGACCGGCAAGGGAACTTGCTGTTCCAACAGGACAATGCACGTCCGCATGTATCCCGTGCCACCCAACGTGCTCTAGAAGGTGTAAGTCAACTACCCTGGCCAGCAAGATCTCCAGATCAGTCCCCCATTGAGCATGTTTGGGACTGGATGAAGCGTCGTCTCACGCGGTCTGCACGTCCAGCACGAACGCTGGTCCAACTGAGGCGCCAGGTGGAAATGGCATGGCAAGCCGTTCCACAGGACTACATCCAGCATCTCTACGACCGTCTCCATGGGAGAATAGCAGCCTGCATTGCTGCAAAAGGTAGATATACACTGTACTAGTGCCGACATTGTGCATGCTCTGTTGCCTGTGTCTATGTGCCTGTGGTTCTGTCAGTGTGATCATGTGATGTATCTGACCCCAGGAATGTGTCAATAAAGTTTCCCCTTCCTGGGACAATGAATTCACGGTGTTCTTATTTCAATTTCCAGGAGTGTATATATGTATATATATATTCAAATGTGTGTGTAATCTCATGGGACTTAACTGCTATGATCATCAGTCCCTAAGCTTACACACTACTGAACCTAAGTTGTCCTACGGACAAACACACACACCCATGCCCGAGGGAGGACTGGAACCTCCGCCGGGACCAGCCGCACAGTCCTTGATTGCAGCGCCTGAGACCGCTCGGCTAATCCCGCGCGGCTTTGTTACAGAAGCTTCCCCAGTTAACTTAGGATTTTAGTACTGTCACCTGCGTGTGTGTGGGGGGGGGGGGCGGCATTTCACTAGATCTTGTGTGCACCCCACACACAGTCAGCTACTTGAGTTGCAGTCTGTGATGTGTAGTGCGCACCTGCCCCTTTTAGCGAGCCTTAAAGTTTTCAACCCTACGGCCCTAGTCTAGGAAGTCACAGCCTAACTTGTTACAGATCCTTCGCAGTCTCTGGTTCAACCCATCCACTCAGAACTAGGGGGTCACAATCTGATCTGTGGACAATGCAGCAGACTGTGAGTTTCATTGTAACTCCAGGAGCAGGACTGGCATTTCAACTGGCAGTCGCTGGAATGATCCAAGTATGACATTGGACAGACGACAGGCATCGTTTACCCCAACGTGTGCCACAATCTGTTGTTGTTTACATCCTGTTCCCTCAATGGTTGCTGGAGTAGCCTCTTCAATATCTTGAATAAGGTCCTCAGTCACAAACACTGAGTGCACATGGTGTTCCTTTCCATCCCTCTCTGCTATTTCCGTAAGGGGTGCCATTATTTGCCACACGTCTGAACTGCCGACGATTAATGCCCCCCTACCATTTTGTATTTGTCTTCCCTTGACATGGGACTCACCAGGTTTTCCAACACGTGGAATGGGTCTCATCGGCTCAGTTGCGATTTCAGTGGAAGACAGCCCTCGAATTTGTTGGTTAGGGGGATGGGTGAAACTCCCTGAGTTCTCCCTGGTCCTTGTCTCATAGAACACTTAGACCTACCATTCACATGCCACTTCCAGTCAAGTGGCTGACTAGTGACAGATCCTGTATTTCTACGGAATAGAAAGTATCCACAGGAATGGATGATATTAGTTGAGATACCTCTGGTATCCCTGGCACATAAATCTTTGGTGCCCCCAATACACTCATTCGCAGCAGCTTCCAATCGCTTGACAATTGTCAGGACTATTTCCAGCTGCTTACGAACAGCAACAAACTCTTCCTTTGCCCGAGAACAGCATACACGGTGGGGCTGCGTTTTGACTGGTACAATATTTTACAGATTACTAAACAAACAACTTTAAATTATGCATGCTCATTATCTTTAAATTCACGAGTCTGATCTATTACAAGTATTACTTGTAGCAATTTAGAACTGAAGCGATTAAGAGCCATAACGAGACACATATCATGACAACAGAAAAATTTGGTACAAAATTTGCTGTTTCTTAGAAACATTTTATGTTCACTAACAAATTCGACTATAGCGGTAATTTACTTTACCTGCAGACAATGTACATCTCCGTGACAAGAGAAAACGAATGTGACACGATTTGTTTGTTATTTACAGTAACTGTAAATCATGAACGTCGATTCCCTATAATACAGGTTATGCACAACTGACGAAAATTCTCGAGAATAAGCGTTTCCAAGCGTCCGTAAATTCTCAAAAGTGTTTCTTTTTATGCTAAGATATAATGAAATTAGGGAATGATTGGATTCGGACGAGGATACTGTGACCGAAAGTGTCTATGATGCACAAATAAGGTTTTCAGTTGACTATATAGTACAAGTTATGAGTCAGTGGACTATCAAACAGGTTTCAGAGTACCGTGGTCCTGTGCTGAACAAATACAAAACCTCAAGGCCATCCTCAAACACAGCAAGAGACGAACCAGGCAGTGAGGAGCTACCTTCCTAGACTTCCAAATGGCATTCGACCCCAAGGATAGAAAAGGCATTCGACTCCATGGATAGAACATCTCTCTTTGGAATACGAAGAGAACTGGGACCCAACGGAAAACTCAATAGGTTGGTGCAGGTCACCCTCCACTACACCAAATCCAAAGTAGAGGCATCGAGAGGAGTGGTGCAGTGGTTAGCACACTTGAATCGCATTTGGGACGACGAAAGTTCAAATCTGCAACCGTCAATCCAGATTTAGGTTTTCCATGTTTTCCCTAAATTGCTCCAGGCAAATGGTGGGGTGGTTCCTTTGAAAGGGCAAAGCCGATTTCCTTCCCTATCCGTGAAACATTCCGAGCTTCTGCACCTTCCCTATTGACCTTGTTGACGGGATTTTAAACCCTAGTTTCCTTTTTCTTCAAAGTAATGTTTAAAGCGTAACTTTCAGGGTTGAGGCAAGGAGACAGTATTTCATGTATATGGGACGTTCAGAACATTCCCGTTCGAAGGTCGTACGGTCCAGAATCGGTATCCCAGGCAGGCATAACCACCATGAGCATTGAGACAACCAACCCACCGCCGCACCAGGTTGATGATAAAACACTGTGTTCTGCTGCTTGAGGAAGTCAGTAACAGCCTGCTTCACATTTTCGACCGACAGAAACCGTCCAGCTTTCAAGGTATTTTTTAAGACATTGAAGGTGTGGTAATCGCATGGGAAGAGCACTATAGGGAAATTGCTCGAATGTCTCCCACTTCTGCGTTACGACATTTGCGAAATGCCGGCCGGAATGGCCGAGTGGTTCTAGGCGCTACAGTCTGGAATCGCGCGACCGCTACGATCGCAGGTTCGAATCCTGCCTCGGGCATGGATGTGTGTGATGTCCTTAGGTTAGTTAGGTTTAAGTAGTTCTAAGTTCTAGGGGACTGATGACCTCAGAAGTTAAGTCGCATAGTGCTCAGAGCCATTTGAACCGTTTGCGAAATGGGGATGTGCATTATCACGAAGCAGCAGCAGCAACCCTTGTCGCATGAAACTTGGCACGCCATTCCATAACAGTACTGCCCCACATTCTTCATTCTCCAGCAGATGTTTACTCGTGTTTGTCCTGTGGCAATCAAGAAAGGAATAACAGCACGTTGATCCTATTTTGAAACATTTGCTATTAACGGCGCCATAATTCACGTTTCCACATTTACAGGCTGGGAAGACACAAATGCTACACTAATCCCTTGGCTACATGTCAGTGCTATATGCTCGCATCGGATGTACCTGCTATGTTGCATATTCGCTGCAGCAACACCCTCAAATGGAAACTTTTTGATTGCTACTTAGATATTATTCAATTGTCTCGTAAAAAATCGTCAGGGGATGAATCAGACCTCTAACAGTGAACACCAGATTGAGGATTGGGATACAAACAGACAACCTAAGTATCCCATGCCTGGCTTTCGCTGATGACCTGGCCTTACTGACAAACGACGTGCGGCAGGCTTCTATGCAATTCCAAGCACTGCTTTTAATACCAGAGAAGACATAATTAATGCAGAATAGCTCTGGACTGAATTATTCTGTTTTTTTCTGGAGTAATTCTTGTTGGTCGTAGTACTGACCCTTCACTACAGTCGGTATGGGAACACTTGTGTGTTCCTGCTCTGAAGTATGCTAATTAACTCTTTCCGACCACAATTTCCTGTTTGCATATCACACGTGACCTCCTCGCGGAAGCGGGGAGTAAACAGAAACTGCCGTTGTGCTTTCACGGTATCACAGAGAAAACGCTTCGCACTAAGGCATACATTCTGACGACTTTATTTTTTCTACGCTCGGTATTTTTTCCTCTTCAGCACGATCTCATCAGTGCGAGCACTTCTATAGTTAGTTAGTTGGTTGCGTGTTCCATTGATCAATAACACGGTACGGTAGCCGTTATGATGTGGAACGTGTCAAGCGCACAAGAAATGCACATATGAAAGAAGATTTTTACAATGTAGAGTTAAGGATTAATATTTCTAATATTTACCCCATTCCCTTAAATGGCACAAAATGCATATACTATATTTATAGATTTATTTATTCCTATTCAAGAATTAATCTATGGTGTAGAAGGAGTTGTCAAGGGGATATGATTTCAATTTATGTTTGAAGCTATTTTTGCTGTATGTCAGACATTTTATTTCATCTGGTAACTTGTCTTAAAATTTTATTTTACTCCTTTCTGTGCCAAAGATAGGTTGAGTAAAGGATAGTGTAAGTCTTTCTTTTTTCTGGTATTATAATCATGAATGTCACTGTTGTTTTTAAACTGGTCCATGTTGTTGAGAACAAATTTCATTAGTGAGTAAATGTACTGTGAGGCTGTTGTCAGAATTCCCAATCTTTAAAAAGATGCCTACAAGATATGCGACTATGAACCCAACACATTATTCTAACCACTTTCTTTTGAGCAGTGAATACTTTTTGTCTAAATGTTGAGTTACCACAAGATATTATTCCCCATGACATCAGAGAGTGAAAGTGTGCAAAGTATGTTAGCTTACTTATTTCTATATCCTCAAAATTGGCAGTACACTTTCTGCCCAAAAGTGTTCAGATACTCCCATGCCGCGAGGAGTGACCGCACGGTTTTAGGCGCCATGTCACGGATTGCGCGGCCCCTCCTGCCAGGCATGGGAGTGTGTGTTGTTCTTAGCATAAGTTAGTTTTAGTAGTGTGTAAGACTAGGGACCGATGACCTCGGCAGTTTGGTCCCTTAGGAATTCATACACATTTGAACATTTTTGATACCCCTGCGTAATGCAGAATTGACTACTAGAAGTCAAATGGGGCGAACCCGCAAGTATAAAAGGAGACGGGCAGTAGTGTGTTGACAGTAGAGAGGCAATAATAGCAGAATGGATCGATCAGGAGAGGTTTGTGACTTCGAAGGTGGACTAGTCATTGAGTGTCACCTGAAAAAGAAATGCATCAGGGACATTTCAACTTTTTCAAAGTTGACCGAGTCAGCTGTAGGTGATGTGGTGGTCGTGAAGTAGAAACTTGAAGGAACAACCACAACTAAACCAAGACCGGGCAGACCATACGTACTGACGGTCAGAGACGGTCAAACGTTGCGGAGGATGGTTGTGAAAAAAAAAAAAAAATCGCGTGGAATCAGTGGAAGATCTCATTCATGATTTCCAGGGCGTTACCAACGGCCCAGGTAGCACAGTGAGTGTACGTAGGAAACTGAAAAGAATAGAGTACAATGATCGAGCAGCTCCTCATAGGCCTCGTAGTTCGGTAGTCAGTGGCCGGCCGGTGTGACCGAGCGGTTCTAGGCGCTTCAATCTGGAACCGCGCGACCGCTACGGTCGCAGGTTCGAATCCTGCCTCGGGCATGGATGTGTATGATGTCCTTAGGTTAGTTAGGTTTAAGTAGTTGTAAGTTCTAGGGGACTGATGACCTCAGAAATTAAGTCGCATAGTGCTCAGAGCCATTTGAACCATTTTTTCTGCAGTCAGTGCTAAGTGACCCTTGATGTCGTGTAAAGAGCGACGCCATTGGGCAGTGGATGACTGGAAACTAGTAATTCGGGGTGATGAATCTCTCTGTACCCTCTGGAAATCTGATGGATGAGTTTGGATTTGGCGGATGCCTGGGGAACGTGCGGACATCATGTGTAGTGGCAACAGTGAAGTACAGAGAAGGCACTGTTACGGTTTGGTGCTGTTTTTCGTGGTTACGGTGCGATTGCGTTTCAGATAAAGATAAATACAGAAGGATACGAGGTGCAACAATAAAGTAATGAGACTGATGTGAAAAAAAATGTTGTTTACTGTTTTAGTCAAATTTAGTCAAATCTCCTTCAAAGTAATTCCCTTCTGATTGCACACACTTTTTCCAGCGCTTCTGCCATTTATGGTAACATTTCTGGAACTCATCTTCTGTAATATCCTCCAAGACCCTCGTCACAGCTTTTTGGACATCTTGTGTCGCTTCAAAATACTGTCCCTTGACCGCGGTTTTGACTCTTGGAAGTAGAAAACAGTCTCACGGAGCGATATCTGGTGAATAAGGTGACTGTGATAGTACTGAAATTTGTTTTGAGGTTAAAAATTGCTGTACTGACAGAACATTATGGGATGGCGCATTATCATGATGCAGAATCCAATTATCAGCAATGTTGGCACGGACATGAAGAACTCTCTTATGAAGCCTCCCTAACATTTCTTTGTAGTACTATTGGTTAACTGTTTGTCCAGGAGGCATCCACTCTTTATGAACAATTCCCTTGGAATCAAAGAAGCACGCATTTCACTTTTGACTTTGACAAGCGAGCATTTTTTAGCCTGGTTGATGCATTTGAGCACCATTGCGAACTTTGGCGTTTTGTCTCTGGATCATACTGAAAAAACCAACTTTCATCACCAGTGATAACATGGCTCAACAATTTTGGGTTGATTTCCGTTTGCTCTAACAGATCGGCTGCCACATTTTTCCGTGTTTCTCGCTATTGTGGTGCGAGATTTTTGTTGACCATTTTTGCACAAATCTATCTCATACCAAGATCTTCAGTTATTATTATGAACCGTTTCTCGATTGATCTTCAGTTCTTGTGCAATCATTTTCACGGATAATCTTAGATCAGATCGTACGAATTCACACACCCTGGCCAAGTTGACATCCGTCTGTGAGGCTGATGGTCGTCCACTGCGGTCTTCATCTTCAACATTCGTTCTGCCTTCACCAAACATTTTAAGCCAACGAAAAACTTGAGATCTTGAAATAACCTCCTCTCCGAAAGCCTTCTGAAGCTTACTGTAAGTTGTAGTCGCGTTTTCACCCAATTTGACACAAAAAGAAATGGCATACTGTTGTGCAGTATTATGCGGTTCCATTTCCACGATGAGAAACACAAACACGTTTTAAGTTATTACAGCACAACTCATGACTGAGCAGTTGCATCGATGTGCCGCTTGGGTTAGAAGCAGCTTATAGACCGAGGTCAAAGATATTGTGCCTACGCAAGCTTTCAGGGTTGCCACATCTTGCAAAGAAAATCAGTCTCATTACTTTATTGTCGCACCTTGTATGTACTCAGTTTACAGCACTGTGTACTACTTACAGTAGATGAACAGTTCAGAGACGATGACTTTTTGTACCAAGATGGCAATGCACCCAGTCATAAAAAAAGCATATGTGAGGCAATAGTCTGTGGGCAGTAACATTCCTGAAATGGACTGACCTGCACCAGAGTCTCGACGTGAACCAAATGTAGTACATTTTTTTATGAGTTACAACGTCGATTTTTCTCGCGATTCCAGCGTCCAACATCACTATCTTCTCTGTTTTCAGCTCTTGAGGAAGAATGGGCTGCCCTTACTCATAGTTGGGTTTTACATCCATCCTGGGTGGCCTGGATGAAGTAATTCTGTTAATTCTCTTCGAAATACATGGTTAGGTTTGAGCTCAGGATACGTCCGAAGATGCTACAACATCAGGATGTCAATGATACTGGACGTTAACAGTGCTATTATTATTTAGTGTCGACAACGAATGTGGTTTTGTCTGGCAATTTCACATAAATACACTGCCTCCTCAGCTCACCTCCAGCAGTCTAGTTGTGCGGAATACTCTTACAGGAATATCACGCAACTGCACTGAAGAGAAAAATGCAGTGTACGGCAATCTTTGGAAGCGCTACCCACTCTTACTGTTTTCGTTTGCCGCCTGAAGCTTGATGGTGAATTTGTCAAGTATTTGGGATCAGCAGGTATTCCTCCAGCCGACACTGTAAACAGGTTTTTGTTACTTCGCAGCTATGCGCGGGATGACTGTGTCATTCTTCCATCTCTGTCAGATCATAATTCTCGGCATTTCTGTGAAGCAAACACATGAGCGATTGCTCTGTACTTTTGTTTGTATTGAACATCGCCCATGTCAGCTCAACCTGATGTGGACGTTTAAACAGTTTCCCCACTATTCGCCGTACAATCGTTTTATAAGTAATCTCTTGGTAGATTGATCGCATTTTCTTAATATCACACCGATTAAAAGAATCATTTCACTTTCTTTAATCATAAACGAACCTATGTGACCGTATAATTTCATATCTTATCAAAGGTATTGCGATTGCAGATACTTGTGTGACATTACTGACTAAACTTAAGTCTCATTAGTTTTGTCGTTAAAGGAGAATACGTTTTAGTCAAGTGCACAGATATCAGTTTCTCTATACTTATAGCTATTTTACAAGAATGCAGTGTGTTATCAGTTATTAACTAATTTTTTGTTTTGTTTTGGGATAACATTGCTTTATAGCTAATACTGTCATCCTTTAAAAATCTGTAGTTACGTCTTACGTTGGTGACCAATTTACAGTGTATTGCGAATAATAATGATCCCACTAAGCTTTCGTAGGATATAGCGAAGATGACATTTCCATCTCGTTCCCAAATTTACCACGGACAACTAAACATGTCAGTGCATTCTGTGAGAAAAGCGCCACATTTAAATCAGACATCTCTCGTGCAAGATTGCACAGACAAAATAAACCCGCGAACCACGGCCACTACGAGGAAAGAACTTACAATGACGAAATCAAAATCAGCCTAAGTATTGCGGGTTGTGGTGGGGAGCCAGTTTTAGCCGGGAAGTTCCACCTCGTGCCAGAAGACGAAGCGGAAAATCCGCTTCTCGCGGTTAAGGTTATGCAATATGAGACTTCTGCTGGAGGAAACTGAATAACTTAAAACCTCTACTTCTTTGCGTTCAAACTGAACGCGAAACGTGAATGAAGTATACGAAAGACCATCGACTAATTTTCATTTCATAGAAGGAAAGTCGAAGGATATACAGCGTGGAACATGCTAATGATAGCAATATTATAGTCACTGAGAAAACAGGAGAACTCCTTGCCGAGAAAGCAAATGAAACTCTCAAGGAAGTTTATGATTGGTCAATAAGTAATAAAGTGACATTGAACATAAAGAAAACTAATGCCATGAATTTCACTTTGAAGAGGAAAAATGACAATGTTAAATTAAATGCAGATGGCACCTTTATAGACTGTGAAACAAATCCAAAATTTCTAGGAATGAGTATTGATTCTCAGTTGAAGTGGTGTGAACGCACAAAGGTACTTGCAAACAGAATGTCATCAGCATATTATGCCCTTAGAATCCTATCATCAGTGTGTAACATGCAGTGTCTTTTAGTTACATATTATACATATGTACACTCAATTCTTAGCTATGGAATTCTTTTTTGGGGAACAAATGCACAAAATATGAACACAATTTTCAAACTCCAGAAAAGAGCTATAAGAATAATAACTGAAAATACTAGTCGAGCTCATTGTAAAGATCTGTTCAGAACACTGAGGATTTTAACTGCTCCATGTGAACCAGTCAGTTGTACACATCAAAAATAACATTGGTTATTACTACACAAACAGCTCTGTCCATGACCATGCAACAAGAGATAGACTCAACTTACATTTACCAAGAAAAAATAAACATAAAACTCAAAACAGCATTTTTTACGAAGGAATAAAACTGTAGAATAAATTACCAAAAGAGATTAAAGAAATTGCTACAATACACTTATTTAAAAAGGCAGCTAAAAAGTACGTGTTATGCAATACATTTTACACATTGAAGGATTACTTAGATAAAACAGAGTAGAGGTTTGATAAAAAATGTTATACAAATAAATAAATAATAATAATGATGATTATAAAATATCCAACATTCCACATAACACTTTCACTTTATGTTTTTTTTACTTTCTAGAAATACCCTCCAAGCTATGCATAACACAGTACTAACACCTCTTCCTCTTTCTGAGCTCAACATCTCACTCGTTATGGAGGGATGCTGACTCAGTTTTTCAGCATAGCAGATGGGAAGTTGCGGTACAGAAAATGGCCCAGAGATCACCAGTGTGTGTGTGTGTGTGTGTGTGTGTGTGTGTGTGTGTGTATAGTGAGTGAAGTGATATGAAACAATGTGTGTATAGTGTGTGCAGTGACTGATAGTGAGATATGAGTGAACAATGTGGCATTAAATTATTTAATAAGTTATTTGTAAAAAAAAGTATTGTATACCAGGAGTAAATCTAATGATTGTCTCTAACAAGAAGTCTGTAAATATATGTGTGCACGAATTTGCTTATTTTAAATTGATCTAAATTTGTAAATACTTTGACATGTCCTATATCCTTGTAAAAAGAGATCTACGGATGAATAAAGCTACTACTACTACTACTACTACTACTACTACACATATTCCAACGGAGGATTTAAAGCTGCTTTGTGACAGTTGGTTGGTTGTTGGTTGGTTGTTTGGGGAAGGAGACCAGACAGCGTGGTCATCGGTCTCATCGGATTAGGGAAGGAAGTCGGCCGAGCCCTTTCAGAGGAACCATCCCGGCATTTGCCTGGAATGATTTAGGGAAATCACGGAAAACCTAAATCAGGATGGCCGGACGCGGGATTGAACCGTCGTCCTCCCGAATGCGAGTCCAGTGTCTAACCACTGCGCCACCTCGCTCGGTTTTGTGACAATAAGAAAAGTATTTAGTCGTATCACTCTTTCAGGTGCCATTACCGTATATAAAAGCATCAAGATGCATTCCCCCACCCATACGGAATAACCCGAATAACGTGTGCAACTCATCGCTAATTTTTTTAATGCCATTCCTGCTTACCATGTGACTGAGCGTCTTACATCAAATAAAATTTGGTAAGGTTCTTCAGCTTAGAACGTCCTAGTTCCATCTTTAAACTTTCACTAGGGAAGCTATTTTTCTCTGAATGGTAGAAAGGTACTTTGCACCATTATTAGTAATTATTTTTCCTGAATCACTCGCAAAACAATGAAGGGAAAATATCTGTACGCCTCCATACGCGATCTGCGCTGTCATCCCATAAATTTAAGTCCTTACAGTAGATACACGACGAAGAAATTTCACTAATTTATGGACTATATTCAAACGAAACACCCTAATATACCCGTAAACATTTTTCTCTCTGCCAGTAATTTCAAATTAATGAAACATTATAGTGCTTACTAAACAGCTAGGCTACACCATTAGCAGAAGTTTGTGAATCCTTCCGCTGCTTGCTTCCATGCCGGCCTGATGAGGCACATCGCCACTTAAGAATGACTCTACAGAGGGTCTCACAAAACATTACGTGTGACCTGCCCTACAGCGGTGGCTTTTCAAGAGCTAGTGTTAAGTGAGTCTAGGAATATGAGGCAGTCCCCTCTGTACGTTCCTGTAAAAAGCGCAAAGACAAGATTAGGCGACTCACAGCACGAAGAGGGGCCTCTAAGCAGCCGTTTTTCTTGGCCTCCGTACGGGAAACGATCGGGAAGAACTGTTACGTAGGGCAATGGAAAGTTCTAAAACATTTAATTATTTTTTGCCCTAATTTTTATTCTCATAATTAATAATGTAGCGACGCGTAGAAAAGGAAAACTATATTTTAATGATGAACTACGATTTTGATGTATGTTCAGTCAATGGATTTAACGTGCCGAAACTTCGAGAAGTTGTAAAAGGGGTGAATGCAGAGCCACTGAAAATAAATGAAACAGCGTTTTCTTTTATCTGGTTCTTGTACTACCACTTTTCATCGTATGAACCTCTATCTGAGCGGATGTAAGTTTCGTAAAGCTATTTAAATCTATCTTTTGTGTCGATTCCGTTATTTATTCAAGCCATTACATTATCTTCTAATCATTTATGCTGTTATCTCCCCATGTTACAGGGAAGAACGGGCGAGGTTGTCGGCGGATTGCTCCGATTACTTAGCGTCCTTTCGTTTTAAATACTTTACAGTTAAGTGCCCGAACCTGCCAAAGATACGAGGCGTGTTTTTTAAGTAAGTACCGTTTTGAAATTAAAAAAAGACGTGCTAAGATATCTCAATAATTTTATTTTTACATGAAAGCCTGTACCTTAATCTACGCACTGGCGCCATTACAGTCTGATTCTTCTTTGTGAGTCAAATGGTTCAAATGGCTCTGAGCACTATGGGACTTAACATCTGTAGTCATCAGTCCCCTAGGACTTAGAACTACTTAAACCTAACTAACCTAAGGACATCACACACATCCATGCCCGAGGCAGGATTCGAGCCTGCGACCGTAGCAGTCGCGCGGTTCCGGACTGAGCGCCTAGCGCCTAGCGCCTAGAACCGCTAGACCACCGCGGCCGGCTCACATTGTGCACTTTTTAGTGAAATTATCTGTCTTCAATGAAGGTTCGCTCCAAGTCGCGGTTGTTCTATTATTCTAAATTGTCCTATTTGTAAACTGTTAAATTTTATTCTAGTTGCCCCTTTGAGTAACGCCTCATCTGTCGCTCATTTAGAGACTGGGGGGAACGCTTCAGTACCCTCTGCCTTGCACTTCACAGTGACTGACAGAGCATGTCTACAGATTTAGAATATTATATAACAACATATTATTGCTCCCCTTATCACTAATTATTGTACTCTGAGGCATAGTCATCTCGACATTTTTCTTCTCTGCCTCTAAATACATTCCACAATGTACCATGCTCCGAAGTGGCGCAGTGGTTAAACGATGGTACTTTTATTAGGAAGAGAGGGCAACTACCATCCTTAGGTTTCCCCAGATTACCTGAAGTAACTTATATCGACACGGACGGTACTTTTACCTCTAATCTCGCCTCCTTCCAGTCCATGTTGCGCTGACACTGGTCTGTTGTACCCTGAGACCCCATGTCCTTGTCTTGGTCCTTCAGACTCCTGCGTCCCATGTCTGAAACAGCGTTGCACAGCCATCTGCATGACCCACGCTGCCAGACTCTTACTGTAGTTACAGTCTCAAGCGCGCCTTGTGGGGTACTCCTGATGGCTCCATCATAAAAGTCCACCTTGAGCTACTTGGAGTCAACAGTTCAGATGATAGCCTCAACCATCGCTTCGGTTTCCGTAATTCTGGCTTCTGAGACATTTTCATTCTTTTGGATATATTTGTCAGTTTATGATCGGTCTAACCGGACGCCCAAATAATGTGTATCGATCTGAAGACTTACGGTATCGTTGTAGTGTACTGTGGAACGTTGGAAAGAAAGAGAAAAAGAACAGTGGAACTCGTTTAGTGTGTATGGTATGGAGATCCAAACGAGCTGCTGAACAGATAAAGTCCAACGTCTATTTCGAGCAGCTTTGTCAAGGCGGGACACATTGTGTTGGAGCGGGATTGTTAAAGAGTATAATCCTGAGATTGTTAATCAGCAGCGCCATGCAGGATCCGAAAAATTAATCGCCCCTAGAGTGTTACTTTTGTTAACTATGCAGAAATGAAACCTCTGCGTTAGGAACGCGATGATTGTCACTCTACCGTCTCTATCAACAAAGCAGCAGGCAGAAGTTACTTCCTTGTTCCCTAATCTCTTCAAACACACATGTACTTCGCTAGAAATGTGCGACACGTGCGCTACAATTTCGTAGGAATCTCCGAATAAATATTGGATTTCCATTCGTTCTCTCCACAAACAATTCTACGCGTTTTACTTCGAAGGACTTCGTAACATAATCGCCAAATGTTTAAACTGTGTGACCGAGTCAAGACGCTTATTATTAATACTGCTATAGAGTGCCATTGGATGTTTCTTCCTATTTTTGTTCATTACACTCCAGTTATCCACGCTTAACATGTCCTTTAATACTCCAAGGAAATCTGGACATGGTCTGTTGTATGCTGTTCTGCATTGCCCTACAGCTATTGGAAGATGACAAGCATTATGTAAGCGACGTTATCGTCAGCACTCAACCTGTGTTTGGTGTTCTCTGTGTTTGTCGTCCTGGGCCACACGCGAGGTACATCTTGTTTCTGAAAAACGTTCGCTTCTCACGATAACGAACAGATTTCTATCGTTCAAGATGATAGTAAATATGATCGCACATTTCCCACGAGCTGAGGTGGAACTGTAATTACGGCATTCGACTGGCACTTCTGAGGAGAAAGATTCAAATACCTATCCTATTACCTACCCAGATTTGGTTCTCCGTATTTTCTCTAGATCATTTGAGGCAAATGTCAAAGTGTTCCCTCTGAAAACAACAACAAAAAACAGTGGACTTCTCCAACCAAGCTTCTACTACTTCTCTTCATCTGCGTGACGTTAAATTCGAATGGGTGTTCCAACTTCTCTCTCTTAGGCAGTGCGTAAAAATGCAGTTGCCACTCGCAGTGCACAAAATATAGAATCTACCGGTTGGCCAGCGTCAACGATTTAAAAGATACTGCGAGACTAGATAGTGAAATACATCTCACGCGAGGAAGTCTTCTTAAATTCGTGCTGATTTCTTGAGAAAAAGTTTCGTTTTCATAGAAATTACCATATTACAGTTTAGCATACGTTCAAGGATTTGGCTCCATACAGATGCCAACGATATCGCACAGTAGTCGTCAAACTTTTTCGCTCAAGAGCCAATACTGACATTGTGTGGCGGAACCTCGGGTCGCACACATATCGATCTTACTATTAATTGGTAAGCTACAAAAATTAATGTGTTGCGACCCCGCAATAGACTAGCTACAGTAAGAGCCCGGTAAGTTGGCCGCTAACCCCGAAATGCTGACCGTTAAAAGTCGGTACAATTTGGAATACTTCGTGCCGGCTGTTCTCTGTTTCACACTGCTGCCACCCTCAGGGACCGCAGAGTTGTGAGACTGTAATTGTACTTATATTTAAATGCATCATACAGTGTGAATTACGATCATAAATGTTTTCTAAATGTTTTGAATATCGTTTTTCTTCTATTCGTTCCATTGCATTACAACAGTCTTAATTTGATTTATATTCTTTGCTACAAATACGTACTACATTTGAAGAGGGTCATCTGTGTAATGCGCATTCACCAATAAATGTTACTTCCATGTCAAAATTTATACCGCAGCAACTAATCAGTACGAGTGGCGCACTCCTGTGAGTTGTTAGCACTGGAAGACAAACAATAATACATTCCGCCTGTCACATCCTGTAACCCTGTAGCGGCCGTGCTGCCCCTGATGTAAGTGGTCAACTTTGCTTTACTCCTACCCGAATTCACCAAACTCGCTTAAAATTAAGCACATCTTAAAATACTGTTGTCTCTGTTTGAGACTGAGCAGGAATACTACACTCATAAGAGTCTCTTAACGTTAGTAGACGTTGTTCTAGGCGCGCAGTCCGGAACCGCGCGACTGCTACTGTCGCAGGTTCGAATCCTGCCTCGGGCATGGATGTGTGTGATGTCCTTAGGTTAGTTAGGTTTAAGTAGTTCTAAGTTCTAGGGGACTGATGACCTCAGAAGTTAAGTCCCATAGTGCTCAGAGCCATTTGAACCATTTAGTTGACGTTTTTGGACTCGTCTGTTAGTTGCTCTATGTTTGTTACTATAAAATAACAGCCGAGAACCGTTGGCAGTACCAGTACTTTATTCAGGCCGCAGTTTCACGATCACAGTTGCGATTCCATTCCCTTACCTTTGCTGTGCTCTTTCTAGTTACTTGGGATCGTTCGTTTCGCAACAGAGTCATGATAAATGTAAACCAGCCAACAGATGAAAATACTAATTCTACGCAGATAGTCATGACTTTGGTGCAGCTCTTCTGCTTCTATTTAAATTAATCCTTGATCTTTCTCCTCCTCCCCACATCTTTCATTTCCTACTGTTTTTCTCGTTCCAAGATGGCGATGCCGTCTTAAGTGGTCTTGTATACCACCCCTCTATGTACTACTACACCGCGAAATTTTCTTGTAGTATTGTTTGGTTACCGTGTCTTCTTTGGTGGGAGTAGGAATTCAGTCTCACAACCATGTAAAGAGCAAATCTGCTCAAAGCTGCCCCTCATTTCTCTTCCATTCGGCATGCGAAATTAATCCAAATTTTCTCATATTACTACTAGAGAATCGAGGGCGTAACATATCACGTTTTACTGCACTCCGATTTTTGCCCATATATAAAACAAGGCAAAAATGAAAACGTTGTGCAATTAATCCATCGCAACCCGGGGCAAGCGCCTCAAGGTTAGCGCAGAAGCTGAAACGCCTTCCGCCAAGTCCGAACATAGCGAGCTGACGAAATGGCTTGCAACAGGCTAGTGGAGCCTACGTCGGTTTGTATGCGGCGTACATTCTTTATAGGCCATTGTCTCTCTAACATTATTTTAATGGTCCCACCGAAACAAACGTTAATCACAACATTCTGTCTCTGACCTATCGCGGTTTAAATGCCCATAAAAATGAGCGTATCGCTATAGCATTCTTCTTATGACTCCAGAGCGAGTGAGGTGGTGCAACAGCAAACTCCACAGCTCCAGCTACATATTCTATGCTTCGGAAGTGAGCTATGATATGAAATGAAATTTACTTCTTACTCCACTACCACAATTCTTCCCTTTCCTGTGCCTTTCGAGATAGTTGCAGTGAAATACTTCTTTAATTTTAACGTCATGGAAAATCTGCGAGATATATGTGGGACCAAGTAAACATGTTACTTCGCTCTTATTGGAACCTGCGTTCTCTGAATTTCAACTTTTAGCCACTTGTAGTATCGACCACTGGCGTTGGACGAGCATTTCTGCAACACTTGCGTCTCTGCTAAAAGAAACCTTGATAAAACGCCCTGTTGTTCTTTGGATATTATTTATTTCCTCCATTAATCCTACCCATGCTTACGGACACCGAGGATTACTTCTCCATACAATTATTGTCATGTAGATTTCTACGCTTTCATTAAGCACTGTAGACCTTGTCTGTTCCCCTCCCGCTCCCCCCCCCCCTCCCCCCGGCCACACCGCTGTTGTGCAACCGATCTGCCGAGCGCCGTCTCAAAGGGTCTTCAGCCCAACAGAACGTTAACTCTATAGTCTTACTTGTGGAACGACTTTGTACTTTCTGCAGCGTTCTGTAGCTCGATATTTGTTAGTGATGAGTGTATATTTTCCCGCCGTCACTCTTTTGTAATAGCCTTCTGTCACGGTTGATAGTTTTCACAAAGCTTTTGTCGGATCACTTTCACGATTCTCATAACAGCACAGATGTAAAAAAGCTACTTTAAAACTTTAATGTGAGAGTTGGTTCGATTTAGGAAGTCCCTTAACGTTGATGATATAGTGTTATTTGAAAACCATCGGAATGATCTAAGGGTTATCCAGGTCTTCCGTCTTCTGCTGTTTTTCCCAACTTTCGTTGCACCTTAGAGTTACATTGCGATTTTTCCAAGGCTATCATTTTGCCTGTCACTTCTCCTTCAAAATGATCCTTTGTAAACTTACTATGTTTGAAATCGTGGCCATTTAGTTTCAGATGTCTTCCTTTTATTTGTATAAACAAAATTTTTGGCTCCAGCACTTCCTAAAACAATATTTCATAATTTGACACTTCTTTAATGTGTTTCAATGATCTTAATTTCATTACGGGAGAAGGCGCCCAGATTGAAGGATACTGTTTATATGACTTTTAGCCTACAAACGGGTGTGTCACAAGTATAAAATGAAATAGTCCACGTTTACTAATGTTTATTTGTGTAAATCATTCAAGGATTCCTTCTGTGTTTTATTACGCTCTGTGAACTAGGCGTACTCATATACTTTTTCAAAATTGATTCTAGTTATGGTTAGCTGTATGTACAGGTTCAAAGCACACTGATTGTATGTACTTCGAAAGGTCATGCTACACAATCGTCTCTTCTCTGTGATTACAGTGCCGTCTGTTAAATTTTTTCTCATTCTTCTTCTTCTTCTTCTTTCGAAACATTTGTTGACAAAAATTTTAAAGTATCTTCTCATATCCTGATTACGATATTTCCGACTACTTTTTTCTGTTGAACACGTTCTATCTATTGTTTCTTGAAACCCTGGCGTTCTCTTTAATGGCTGACATGGTCGCTTCTGCAGATTTTTTTTTTTAAGTACGTTTGTTAAATTATGGTCCCATTCTTCTGTCTGCATAATCTTCATTTTCTAAGTTGGTGATCTTGTTTACTAATTTAATCCGGTATACGTTCCCACTTCCACCAACTCAAATAATTTACATTTCTGGTTTCCTGTCCGATGAGTCCTCTTCTTTGTTGATGTTTCTGTTTTTGCTCTGAACCTTATGAGTCTATGATCACATGCGATTTGAAAGCGGTTTGGAATTGTTATACCCCAAACAATTACTGTATTTTACTATTGGGTAAAATATAAATATCATTTTGGTTCCATTTGGTTAGCAGCAGGTCTATTTTCCATGTGTTTTCTCCTAGAAGAATCTTTTTACACTCAATCGTTTTCAGTTTTTGTCCTTTTGCATTTACGATACCCATAAACATCGTATTGTGAAATTATTTTATTTATCTGTAAATCTTCGTAAATATCATTTACCGCCACATCAGAATTTGAGTAAGTTGGTGCATTAGTACAGATGACTTCCACAGAAGTTATTTTGCTTATTTTTAAAACAAATCTTGATATTAGGTATATTTTCTCGTTCCTTCGTAAAGCCCACTCCCAAATTTCCCCTCTGCTCTGATCCTCTGTGGTAAACCGTCTGTCCTGATTTTAATTCTTTCGCTATTCGTTTCTCGCCGTACTTCTCACAGTCCCAATTAACCCATATGGTTTCGTTCAACTCCACTAGCCAATCTTCAGATCCTGAAGCTCTGCAGTTTATTGTCCCTAAATAAACAATAGTCTGAAGAGTTGGGTTTCTAATATCCAAGTTACCGTATATTTAGTCAACGTTCTTTTATCGAAGTGCGTGCATAGAGGTAACTAGATAATTGTTCTGTACACTAAAAAACACTTTGGGTTAAATTTGCAGGCATGGAACACGTGGTGGAATTGGCGGTGCAACTAGTAAATTTTCTGAAGTCGCACTCATTATTACATCGTGAGTGCAACAGGTTTTGATGCAACTGAACGAAGAATATGGAGACATTATATATTACTGCAAAGTACGTCGATTAAGTCAAAAGATATGTCTGGAACGAGTTTTCGAATTAAGACCCGCAATTGTTGAATTTATGAAGGAAAAAGGAAAGCAAGAAAGAAAACTACAGGATCCGGAATGGATTGCAGACTTTGCATATCAAAATAGAGTTGACTGCAGACTGCCGTCAGTAAGAGACTGCAAGGTGGGAAGGAACTTATTTCCAATTTAATAGTATGAGTGTGGTTTGAAAAGTTCTTGGAACGGAATAGGAAAAAAGTACTTACATCACTGATTTTTATTTTATTTTCAATGTAGTTACCTTGTAGATTAATGCACTTGGTCCAACGATGTTCCAGTGCCTTGATCCCATCTCGAAAATGAGCTTCCTCCAGGCCTGCAAAATAATTGTTAACTCCAGCTATCAGTTCTTCGTCTGAAGTGAATCTTCGTCCACCAAGAAAAATTTTCAGTTTTGGGAAGAGACAGAAGTCTGATGGAGCCATATGAGGTGAATAAGGCGGCTGTGGCAACAGTTCATACCTTAGTTCGTGTAATTTTGCCATGGCGACGGCACATGTGTGCGGGCACGCATTGTATAGATGGAAGATGACTTTCTTCTTTGCTAAACCTGGTGTTTTTCCACGTATCTTTTGTTGCAATTTGCCCAGAAGGTTAGCGAGTACTCTCCACTAATTGTTTGCCCAGTGGGGAGATGACCTACAAACAGAATCCCCTTCGCATCCCAGAATACTGATGCCACGACCTTTCCTGCCGAAGGAATTGTCTTTGCTTTCTTTGGTGGCGGAGAATCAACATGTTTCATCTGCGTTGACTGTTGTTTTGTCTCTGGGGTGTAGTGCACCCAAGTTCCATCTGTAGTCACAAACCGGCGCAAATATTCTTGTTCGTTTCTCCTAAAATGGGCCAAACATTGTTCTGATATGTCCAGTCGTCGCGGCACCCATCTTGCAGTTAATTTTTCATTCCTAATTCTTCACTTAAAATGTGATATACCCTTTCAGATGACATCTGGCAAGCGTGAGCAGTTTCACGCACTTTCAGGCGGCGATTCTCCATGACAATTTTGTGCACTTTTGCAGTGATTTCTGGAGTAGTGACACACCTTGGCCGACCGCTGCGCGGATCATCATCTAAGCTCTCCCGACCAGGTTTAAATTCATTTCTCCACTTGGCAATAGTTGAATATGAAGGAGCAGAGTCCCCCAGTGTATTCTGGAAATCGGCATGAATGTACTTTGCTTTCATACCTTTCTTTACGAAGTACTTAATCACGGCTCGAATCTCGATTTTTTCCGTCTTCGCAAATCACTGCGCGGGAACAACACAGCCCCACTACCGCCACAGCTCTCTTCCAAGAGCAATGACGTGGCACTTTTTAAAAGGCAACAGTCCAATGAATATCAAGTGAACAACTCTTTGCGCTAGCACTGACCTCTCGTGGTGATTCCCAGAACTTTTCAAACCACCATCGTAAAAGTGGAAGTATGAAGAAAAAAAAAAAAAAAAAAAAAAGAAAAACGCGTTGTGGAAGGGACACCTTTTCCCTAAATTCACTGGCGTTAAAGAAAACGCGGATTTTCAGCAATGCAGTCTGCCACTGAAAGAATTCCAGGAACAGCTGTTTAATCATTTGAGGACACTGCCAACCTGACGTGGGGTGTCAGTTATTTACGAGAACGTTTGCCACTTCAATTGAAAGTGCCCATGTTTTAATGTATTCTACATGTACTCCATTTACAGTAAACTACGATAACTTCAGTACAATATTTAATTTGTCTTTGATAATCAAAAATGGCTCTGAGCGCTATTGGACTTAACATCTGAGGTCATCAGACCCCTAGACTTCGAACTACTTAAACCTAACTAACCTAAGGACGTCACACACATTCATGCCCGAGGCAGGATTCGAACCTGCGACCGTAGCGGTCGCGGGGTTGCAGACTGAAGCGCCTAGAACCGCTCGGTCACACCGGCCGGCTTTTGGTAATAGTTATAACAGCTATCATGTCATGTAAAAGTTTGTATTAAGAGAGCCTATACTATATATGAATTAAATATACGCCAGAATCTGCTATCAATTGTGGCCAGTGCAACCATAATGAAATATTGTTGTTCTGAATGATACTTTCTCGTATGATAGATGATGGTATTGTGGGATAATCAAATGTTCTTATTTGTATTGGCTGGTTTCGCTGCTAGGCTGTAGAAAGACTTCAACACAAGTCATCATTAATTGTGATCGCGCGAATTTTTAAAGCACTTTCATAAACATTTGCGGATGGCAAGGAAGCTGCACGGTGCCTGTATAGTGTTCTCAGCGAAGCATCGCTGTACTGTAATTACAATGAAAATCGAAAAACGAGGTTTTCCCCAAATAGGGATATTTAAAGACGACAGCTCCTACATACACATCCATCTGATCCTTGCGGCCTCGAAGTAAGCCTACAACTCATGACAATTGGTATAGTTCGTAAATGATGTACAACTTGTACCTTAGATAAATTTGATTTATATTTCCATATAATATGAATAAAAATTCTTAGTTTTACTCTCGGAAATCCACAGTACGGACTTATTTTACAAATTCCTCAGTATCCTCAATACGGCGGCCTTTAGCAACTAGTATGGGAGGGACAATACACTATGCAAATGCAGATGGAAGGGATCGATCTGCAGTGTAATTCCCGTTTAAAGCACAAATTCTTTCACGTTAGAACTGTCCAGGAGTTCCACGTTGTTTCCCTTGGGAAGAATTTCCATGTCACCACACTGAAGCTGTAAACATGGTACAAATGTTTTGATTATGAAACTAAATAACCCACGTTTACGTGGCAACCTGAGTGACGAAACCGTCTGTGACTGTACTTATGCCGACAGTTTGTACCAGATATAAATTTTATTAAGCCTTCAGTTTGCCAAAATTAATTAAATGATGCTAAAAGTTAATTCTAGTTACCGGGGCCGCGCGGGATTAGCCGAGCGGTCTGAGGCGCTGCAGTCATGGACTGTGCGGCTGGTCCCGGCGGAGGTTCGAGTCCACCCTCGGGCATGGGTGTGTGTTTGCCCTTAGGATAATTTAGGTTAGGGACTGATGACCTTAGCAGTTAAGTCCCATAAGATTTCACTCACATTTGAACATTTGGTCAGTTTACCGACTCCAACAATCCCATGGATCGTTATTTACATTGTTTTTCCGGCAGATGTGTACTACGAAATGTAATAGGATTCATGCATTTGTAATTGTTCTCCAAACTGCTGTGAATAAATGGCAAATCTTGGAATCGGTAACTAGAATTAAGGCATAGAATCAGCTCTCGTTACCAATTTCAGTATATGTTTCTTTTTGTGAATTTCCGTTAAGAATGTACTGATTTTTTTAAAATTTCTCTGTCGTACTGATTTTTTTAAAATTTCTCTGTCGCTTTTACCACATTTCAAGCTGTTGTTTAATATACTTTATTATTTATTTCATATTCTCATTGTTGTGTTGCATTTTAGTTTCTCCCCGCTCACTGTTCCGCAGTAGTCCCGTAAGATTTAGTAGTTATTATTATAAATGTATGCTGTTTCACAATATTGCGAATTCACCAGGCGCTATACCATAATTGAATTTGAAGGTTCTCTGTGATTTTATTACGCGCATAAATTACGATAGTAATTTATTTCACTAATTATGTTTTGTTCTTATTTATTTTCATTATCTTCAGTTCGTTTCAATATATTTCGTGTCTAAGTAAATAACCGCGTGAATTGTGATTGTAAATTTACCGTATGCTGCATTTCTTTGTTTGCGGATATCGTCCGCTGCTTTCAAAGTGTGCCTCTAAGCAGCCTACTTTCCTCTGTTATGACGTCATTGCTCAAAGCCCGCAGGTAGGAGCCGGCCGAAGTGGCCGTGCGGTTAAAGGCGCTGCAGTCTGGAACCGCAAGACCGCTACGGTCGCAGGTTCGAATCCTGCCTCGGGCATGGTTGTTTGTGATGTCCTTAGGTTAGTTAGGTTTAACTAGTTCTAAGTTCTAGGGGACTAATGACCTCAGCAGTTGAGTCCCATAGTGCTCAGAGCCATTTGAACCATTTGAACCGCAGGTAGGAATCGGAACGGGCTCTGACGTAGCCTGCTTGCCTGTGGTTATTGGAAGGATGCGAGCAGGGAACGGACGATTGGAGTTGTGCTCATTGGTAGATTCTTGAGCAGAGGACGCACAGAATACGGGTGCTTTTCAAGGCCGTGGGAGAAGACAGTGTCACTCTAGTAGCAGGCAATCATTCTCGCCGCAACTCTCTTCAGTGGCAGGCGTCTGTTGTCACAGAACCAAGACGTCCTGCAGTTATCTCTAGTGACGAAGTAGACAGACGGAGTTCACTTGGTGAAGAGACTGGGGCGAGACATCTAACTGCAACACTCGTTCTAGTCGTCCGTACGTACATAACGGTGAGAATATCTAGCGGCATCGCCTGGTTAGGGCGGAACGGAGTTAAATGTCTGCTACCGTTTCAGTAAATTCACGCAGACTTTTCATGACCAAGCGGACAGTTGTATGTATTGTCATGTTCTCTTTCCGGTTATAATTTGCAGTATTGGTACGTCAGGATGTTGATTTGCATCAAACACGTTTCCTTGTTAAATAATTATACCATTGCCTATTATAACTTAGTTACATATTTCACTTTGATATTTTTGGTGTGTACTGCTTTAGAAATTTTGTAATTTCCTTTACCGATTTGTGCACACTAAGAATCTCTATAAATAAAAATGTAAATATTCGTTTGTTAGAAATCGTGTATCTCCGAAAGTTCTTGACCGATTGCTTTGAAACTTTCACACAACGTTGCATTTTGATATAGGCGTGTTTTTATGTACCTATTTCTTTAATATATGATATATATGTAACTTTTTGAGATTTTTTGTAACACTTTTTCCCTATTATTCACTTTATAAAAAATATATATATTACGTATATTAAAAATAGGTATACAAAACACATGCGTATTCCAATTCAACATTGTAACACTATATATATATATATATATATATATATATATATATATATATATATATATTGATCGTGACCGGACCAAATATCTTCCGAAATAAGCGTCAAACGAAAAAACTGCAAAGAACGAAACTTGTCTAGCTTGAAGGGGGAAAACAGATGACGCTATGGTTGGCCCGCTAGATGGCGCTGCCATAGGTCAAACATACACTCCTGGAAATGGAAAAAAGAACACATTGACACCGGTGTGTCAGACCCACCATACTTGCTCCGGACACTGCGAGAGGGCTGTACAAGCAATGATCACACGCACGGCACAGCGGACACACCAGGAACCGCGGTGTTGGCCGTCGAATGGCGCTAGCTGCGCAACATTTGTGCACCGCCGCCGTCAGTGTCAGCCAGTTTGCCGTGGCATACGGAGCTCCATCGCAGTCTTTAACACTGGTAGCATGCCGCGACAGCGTGGACGTGAACCGTATGTGCAGTTGACGGACTTTGAGCGAGGGCGTATAGTCGGCATGCGGGAGGCCGGGTGGACATACCGCCGAATTGCTCAACACGTGGGGCGTGAGGTCTCCACAGTACATCGATGTTGTCGCCAGTGGTCGGCGGAAGGTGCACGTGCCCGTCGACCTGGGACCGGACCGCAGCGACGCACGGATGCACGCCAAGACCATAGGATTCTACGCAGTGCCGTAGGGGACCGCACCGCCACTTCCCAGCAAATTAGGGACACTGTTGCTCCTGGGGTATCGGTGAGGACCATTCGCAACCGTCTCCATGAAGCTGGGCTACGGTCCCGCACACCGTTAGGCCGTCTTCCGCTCACCCCCCAACATCGTGCAGCCCGCCTCCAGTGGTGTCGCGACAGGCGTGAATGGAGGGACGAATGGAGACGTGTCGTCTTCAGCGATGAGAGTCGCTTCTGCCTTGGTGCCAATGATGGTCGTATGCGTGTTTGGCGCCGTGCAGGTGAGCGCCACAATCAGGACTGCATACGACCGAGGCACACAGGGCCAACACCCGGCATCATGGTGTGGGGAGCGATCTCCTACACTGGCCGTACACCACTGGTGATCGTCGAGGGGACACTGAATAGTGCACGGTACATCCAAACCGTCATCGAACCCATCGTTCTACCATTCCTAGACCGGCAAGGGAACTTGCTGTTCCAACAGGACAATGCACGTCCGCATGTACCCCGTGCCACCCAACGTGCTCTAGAAGGTGTAAGTCAACTACCCTGGCCAGCAAGATCTCCGGATCTGTCCCCCATTGAGCATGTTTGGGACTGGATGAAGCGTCGTCTCACGCGGTCTGCACGTCCAGCACGAACGCTGGTCCAACTGAGGCACCAGGTGGAAATGGCATGGCAAGCCGTTCCACAGGACTACATCCAGCATCTCTACGATCGTCTCCATGTGAGAATAGCAGCCTGCATTGCTGCGAAAGGTGGATATACACTGTACTAGTGCCGACATTGTGCATGCTCTGTTGCCTGTGTCTATGTGCCTGTGTCAGTGTGATCATGTGATGTATCTGACCCCAGGAATGTGTCAATAAAGTTTCCCCTTCCTGGGACAATGAATTCACGGTGTTCTTATTTCAATTTCCAGGAGTGTATATCAACTGCGTTTTTTATTGCGTATTCGTGTAGTACGCAAAGATATATGAATGTTTTAGTCGGACCACTTTTTTCGCTTTGTGATAGATGGCCCTGTAATAGTCACAAACATATGGCTCACAATTTTAGACGAACAGTTGGTAACAGGTAGGTTTTTAAATTAAAATACAGAACGTAGGTACGTTTGAACGTTTTATTTCGGTTGTTCCACTGTGGTACATGTACCTTTGTGAACTTATCATTTCTGAGAACGCATGCTGTTACAGCGTGATTACCTGTAAATACCACATTAATGTAATAAATGCTCAAAATGATGTCCGTCAACGTCAATGCATTTGGCAATATGTGTGACGACATTCCTCTCAACAGCGAGTAGTTCGCCTTCCATAATGTTCGCACATGCATTGACAATGCGCTGACGCATGTTGTCAGGCGTTGTCGGTGGATCACGATAGCAAATATACTTCAACTTTCCCCACAGAAAGAAATCGGGAACATCAGATCCGGTGAATGTGCGGGCCATGGTATGTCGCTTCGACAACCAACCCACCTGTCATGAAATATGCTATTCAATACCGCTTCAACCGCACGCGAGATATGTGCCGGACATCCATCATGCCGGAAGTACATTGCCATGCAGTGAAACATCTTGTAGTAACATCGGTAGAACATTACGTAGAAAATCAGCATACATTGCACCATTTATATTGCCAGCGATAAAATGGGGGCCAATTATACTTTCTCCCATAATACCGCACCATACATTAACCCGCCAAGGTCGCTCATGTTCCACTTGTCGCAGCCATCGTGAATTTTCTGTTGCCCAATAGTGCATATTATACCGGTTTACGTTACCGCTGTTGGTGAATGACACTTCGTCGCTAAACAGAACGCGTGCAAAAAATCTGTCATCGTCCCGTAATTTCTCTTGTGCCCAGTGGCAGGTTTTTGAAATTCCCGATCCTCGCGCAATTTGTCTGCTACTGATGTGCGGATTAGCCATGACAGCAGCTAAAACACCTACTTGGGCGTCATCATTTGTTGCAGGTCGTGGTTTCCTTAAATGACGTAACTATCCATCGAACGGTCCGGACACTTGGATGATGTTGTCCAGGATACCGAGCAGCATACATAGCACACGCCCGTTGGGTAGTTTGATTACAATAGCCATATATCAACACGATATCGACCATTTCCGCAATTGGTAAATGGTCCATTTTAACACGGGTAATGTATCACGAAGCGAATACGTCCGTACTGGCGGAATGTTACGTGGTACCACGTACTTACACGTATGTGACTATTACAGCGCCATCTATCATAAAGCGAAAAAAGTGGTCCAACTAAAACATTCATATTTCTTTACGCACTACACCAATATGTAATAAAAATGGAGGGTTCTATTTAAAAAAACGCAGTTGATATCCGTTTGACCTATGGCAGCGCCATCTAGCGGGCCAACCATAGCGCTATCTGGTTTCCCCCTTCAAGCTAGACGAGTTTCGTTCTTTGTAGTTTTTTCGTTTGATGCTTATTTTGTGAGATATTTGGCCCGGTCACTATCAATGGATCACCCTGTATATAAAAATGGTGAAACGTTGTCAACAAATAGGAAAGTTGTATTTATGGCTTATTGGTTTATGATTAGAATACTGCTACAGAATCTGACTTTGCAATAACAATATACAAGGCTCGGGGTCAGAGGAACGGTGGGGAAGAGGAGATGGACAGAGGGATGAGAGGAAGAGAACAAAGAAAAAGGGAAGGAGGAGATGGAGAGACGATAAAAAGAACAGAGAGAGGGGGAGGAGGAGATGGACAAAGACAGGGGAGGAGAAGAACGGCAAAATAGGGGAGAGAAGGAGATTAGGACGTATGTCCAATTCCCATTCATATTAGAAACGAGTGCTTTCACTTTTCTTTCTTTTCCATTTAAGCAGATTGAGCCACAGCAATGTGTAGTCGGGCGCAGCCAGTTCGTAATAAATATTGGGATTTACCTGGGCTAAGGTTTTCAGTTGTAACTAGCAAATCCCTTTTATGAATTTAGCAAGCAGTAAATTGTGGTAATACGGGTACCCGGAATTCAATGCAGGGTCCACCCTGTTTTTCACTGATAGCGTTAATCAGATCCGTTGCGTAATTTGTATTAAGCATTTGCGTTTGGGGAGCGATCTGCCGCTCAGCAGACTGAATGATGCAGATCGAGTAGAGAGCTCACACCGGTATTTCGTAACCATTACAAATAACACGTTTTTATAAGAATTTGTACCGCATAAAAATCCTTGATATCCATCTGAAGCTGTTATTTTATGCTGGAGAACTGTGCTTAAAAGTTGACGTGCAGTAGTTTTGTAATCTTTGTATATGTATTGCCATCTGATAAATGAATTAACGTGTCCCATTGTAGACAAATTTCATACATTAAACTGCTCCCTTTTTTTAAATCAAAAAACTAATTTGTCAGTTAAATCACAGGCATCATAAAAACTGTGGATATTTACCGAACGTAATACTTTTTAACATTGTTCTTAATCAAATAAAGTGAATCAGCGCTGACTGACTCCTCAATACAAGTACAGCGCGCCTGTGTACACTTGGCTTGTCGTCTTCCTGGTATTGAATCGATAGAGGTCGCTGGAATTCAGGCTGATAATATTTTAATTCGTCTCATTTCCTTGGCGCTCAAACGGTATTGCGTGCAGTAGGCCTGACAACAAGTCGTCGTTGCTTAACGCTACGATCCGTTTCAGTGAAACATAATTTGTAGCAGAAAATATCACTTGTTTATGACCTCTTACGACCCAGCGTTTGTGGTCTGATATATCAAGTAGTTTCATCGGCGGTGAGTTCATTTAAGGGCCCACGGTCGATGCGTCGCTGGCTGTCTCGGCAGCAATATCACCCACAGTCGGTCGTTCTCATCGACGATGCCACACTTGGGGTATTTACCGTGGGAATTAAACCAGTAATTTGAACAGCACTGTGTTGGAAAGTTTTGTTATGAAAATTTACTTTTGTGTTTAGTAGCTATGTTTTACTTCTGGAACGGTTTTCGTGGATAGTGATCTATCCAATAAGGAAGCTTTCAGACATAGGTTATTTGTGACTTAACCATGCTAAAAGAAAACATGATTGGAAGTGTCTAAAATTTACGACTACATTTGATCAGGTCATTATTTATCATTAAAGAATTTTTCCATTATTCTGATTACATTTTCTTGCTTTATTTATACTGTGTGCCAAATAGTTCTTACCTTGTTGCTGGCAAATGTTTTTATTTTCTTGAAAATCACGCAGTGCCAACACTCTTGAGCCCTGTGAGAACAGCTGGTGTTTCAGGTCCCCGTGCAGCCATCCTCAGCGTATATGACATTGAGCTAATAATTCCGTTAAAACAGATTGCTCTGTAACTACGAGATATGATCTGAAGATGGGCTACAGTGTCCAAAACCGATCATTTTGAAATAAAACAGCTATCGATAGAGAGAAAATAAGCATACTTTGTATAGTTTGTCAACATTTATACCCATTCTTCCTCAACTCGTACATGAGAAAGAGAGAGAGAGAAAGAGAGAGAGACCCCACTACTGCATCCGCTCTCAACACAACACACGACGCCGCTGTCACCTTTTACAATTACGACGATCCCTCAGTCAGCCCTACAACAATGTCATGCAATGTGCAGGAACAAACTTGGTGTACAATGAAATGCATGACTATGTCGTTCTATCAGTTGGAAATCTGTATTGTGTTCATCTAGCTCCTTCAAAATAACCAATGGACTTACGGAATGAACAGGAAACACGAAAGTAACGTGATACATCATAATCCTTTACTTGTAAATAGTTATATAATTTAAATGTGCTGCCAGGGAAACTGCACGTCTCATATCAAAATATGTAGGCTATAGTTAAGCAATTATCAGTTATTTTATAGTCCATTGGTGACGCCTAATATCAGTAGGTGAAACACTTTTGTTAAAAATAAAACGGATAACGTTCGTTCTTATCTACATGATAAACATAATTGCCGTAAAATATTTGAGTACAACGTATCTTAGAGCACACAGAGTCAGGAATATTCATTAACAGCTTAGAGAAAGACAGTTTCATACACTTTCAGTACAACGATATACAGTTACGTTATGCCGTTTTGACATGTCAAGCTTTTGTTTTATGGATCAAAGTAATTATTGCAGATAGAACTGAAAATTAAGATTTTCATCAGTTGGCTCAAAAACAAATGATCTTTACCAATTGTGAAGTTACATTTTGTAACGGTGATATGAAGAAGAAATACTTTTTCCTGAGACAGGGTGACAAAGAGAAGGATTTCAAATATACAGGGCGGTTATAATTAAACTGTCACTACTTCAACCAGTGTAGACGGAAAGTTATTTACCGTACGGGCACCCAAATTTATAAGAATGACGTCCAGACTATGCAATGCAGCATTGTGGTTTTTAGCAGTGTTAGCAGTGACTTGCCCTTAGACGTCGGTACTGGTACGGCGATGTAGGAGCAGCTCGGACCACAGTGACCAACGACATGCAACGTGAACGGCCCTCGTTACTGTGATATGCTTCGCCAACATGTGATCCCTGTTCTACGAGGAGAGGTGCGTTGGACTCAACTGTTCCGATGCACGTTGGGGGTCTACCTCAAGCTCCTCTTGAGGTCACACGGTTACTCCTCAACACACTTGGAGAAAACCAAATCATTGGCCGATCGTTCCAAATGCCTGGGTTCCAAGATCACCAGGTTTGACCCCATATGGTTTCTGGATGTGGGGTTACCTGAAGGACAGGGTTTATCAACGGGACACCAACACGTATTGAAGGTTGAAGGCCAGCATAGCGAAGCAGGTAGCCAACATACCATCTGAGATGTTTCGGGCAGTAGTAGAGCAATCTCTAATGCTGCTCCAGGCTGTCGTGGATGCAGATGATCGTTACAATGAGCAACGTTTGTCACCTGGAACGTAAACATGGTACGCTGCTGACAATGTTGCCCTCACATGTAGAAATTCAAATGTGCAACTTTCGATCGTTTACTCGTTATTCCTCTTCCGCGTGACCTTACAAATGTTTCCACAAAGCTTCATTGTCTTACGATAATTCGTTTTCATGGGGCTTCTGTGAAGTAGCGAAAATTTAATTATATCCTCCCTGTAGATCTGGTATGAATTCTGAAGAGAATTGAGTAAAAATAATGAAACGCAATAAAAAATCAAATATTTGTACATAACTGCAGTTTATCAACTAATTTTCTCGTATGTAACAAGGGAAATGTGTTGGAGAAGCTATCAGACGTCATTGGCACGTTGCTTCCTATTCGATTTAGGCTAAAAGAAAATACAATAATGACAAAAGTACTGTGGAGCGTCAGAAAAACGATTAATAACGTCCTAAATCAAATTTCATAAAAAACAGAACAAACTGCAAAAACCACATGTTTCTGTGAAAGAAATATTACCAAAAATAGGTGTGCCCAATAAAATGTAAAACACAGAAGAGTGAAATAGTCTATTCTCATTAAAAGAAGGGGTTCTATTCTGAGGCATCTTTCTAAATTTGGGACAGAAATTTCAAAAATGATGCTTTTCATCATAGCTGTATGTGGACTTATCTTAGGAAACAGGTTGAGAAAACGCAAACCTATATTTATAGCTTTTGTAGATTTGGAGAAGCCTTTTCAGAAAGTCGACTGGAATACACTCTTTGAAATTCTGAAGGTAGCAAGGATAAAATACCAGGAGCGGAAGATTATATACAACTTGCACAGAAACCAGCCGACTGTTATAAGAGTTAACAATGAAAGGGAGCAGTGACAGAGTGAGAAGGGAGTGAGACAGGGGTATAGCCCATCCCTGATGTTATTCAATCTGTACATTGAACAAGCAGTAAAGGAAACCCAACCCAAACCAAACCCAAAAAATGGAGAAGAATTAAAGCTTGGTGAGAAGAAATAAAAACTCTGAGGTTTGCCACTGACATGGTATTCCTGTCACAGACAGCAAAGGATTTGGAAGAGCAGCTGAACGGGATTGCCAGTATCTTGAAAGTATGATATGAATATCAATAAAGGCAAAATAAGGGTAATGGAATGTAGTAAGAACCAGGCGATTCTGAGGGAATTAGATTACGAAATGAGACACTAAAAGAAATAAACGTGTTTTGCTACAAGGGGAGCAAATTAATTGATGGTGGCCGAAATACAGTGGATATAAAATGTGGACTGGCAATGGCAAGAAAAGGGTTTCTGAAGAAGAGAAATTTGTTAACATCGAATGTAGATTTACGTGTTTTCCGGTGATACCCTAAAGTGTAGCCTTGTACGGAAATGAAACGTGGATGACAAACAGTTCATACAAGAAGAGAATAGAAGCTTTTGAAATGTGCTGATACAGAAGAATGATAATGGTTAGATGGGTAGAATCGAGGAGAAAAGAAATTTGTGGTGTAACTGGACTAAACGAAGGGACCGGTTGATAGGAGACATTAAGAGATCACCAGTTTAGTGCTGGAGGGAAGTTTGGGGGGTAAAAATTATACAGGGAGATAAATAACGAATACAGTAAGCAGGTTCAAAAGAACGTAGGTTGCAGTAGTTATTCGGAGATGAAGAGACTTGCGCAGGATAGTGTAGCTTGGAGAGCAGTATCAAACCAATCTTAGGATTCAAGACCACAACAACAACTACATAGTAAGTGGAGATGACACATACACTCCTGGAAATTGAAATAAGAACACCGTGAATTCATTGTCCCAGGAAGGGGAAACTTTATTGACACATTCCTGGGGTCAGATACATCACATGATCACACTGACAGAACCACAGGCACATAGACACAGGCAACAGAGCATGCACAAAGTCGGCACTAGTACAGTGTACATCCACCTTTCGCAGCAATGCAGGCTGCTATTCTCCCATGGAGACGATCGTAGAGATGCTGGATGTAGTCCTGTGGAACGGCTTGCCATGCCATTTCCACCTGGCCCCTCAGTTGGACCAGCGTTCGTGCTGGACGTGCAGACCGCGTGAGACGACGCTTCATCCAGTCCCAAACATGCTCAATGGGGGACAGATCCGGAGATCTTGCTGGCCAGGGTAGTTGACTTACACCTTCTAGAGCACGTTGGGTGGCACGGGATACATGCGGACGTGCATTGTCCTGTTGGAACAGCAAGTTCCCTTGCCGGTCTAGGAATGGTAGAACGATGGGTTCGATGACGGTTTGGATGTACCGTGCACTATTCAGTGTCCCCTCGACGATCACCAGTGGTGTACGGGCAGTGTAGGAGATCGCTCCCCACACCATGATGCCGGGTGTTGGCCCTGTGTGCCTCGGTCGTATGCAGTCCTGATTGTGGCGCTCACCTGCACGGCGCCAAACACGCATACGACCATCATTGGCACCAAGGCAGAAGCGACTCTCATCGCTGAAGACGACACGTCTCCATTCGTCCCTCCATTCACGCCTGTCGCGACACCACTGGAGGCGGGCTGCACGATGTTGGGGCGTGAGCGGAAGACGGCCTAACGGTGTGCGGGACCGAATGGTCCTCGCTGATACCCCAGGAGCAACAGTGTCCCTAATTTGCTGGGAAGTGGCGGTGTGGTCCCCTACGGCACTGCGTAGGATCCTACGGTCTTGGCGTGCATCCGTGCGTCGCTGCGGTCCGGTCCCAGGTCGACGGGCACGTGCACCTTCCGCCGACCACTGGCGACAACATCGATGTACTGTGGAGACCTCACGCCCCACGTGTTGAGCAGTTCGGCGGTACGTCCACCCGACCTCCCGCATGCCCACTATACGCCCTCGCTCAAAGTCCGTCAACTGCACATACGGTTCACGTCCACGCTGTCGCGGCATGCTACCAGTGTTAAAGACTGCGATGGAGCTCCGTATGCCACGGCAAACTGGCTGACACTGACGGCGGCGGTGCACAAATACTGTGCAGCTAGCGCCATTCGACGGCCAACACCGCGGTTCCTGGTGTGTCCGCTGTGCCGTGCGTGTGATCATTGCTTGTACAGCCCTCTCGCAGTGTCTGGAGCAAGTATGGTGGGTCTGACACACCGGTGTCAATGTGTTCTTTTTTCCATTTCCAGGAGTGTATATTAAGAGCGACTCTGAAATTAGATCTGGAATGGTCTGACAAATGGTACTACAAAACCAGTATAGGATGAACGATCCAGTTAGAAGAACAAGTGGTTAGAATCCAAGATTAGGCAGTTTTTTTATTTAGGAATGGAATGAGGTGAAAGAGGGTATAAGAAGAGGGAGACAGGAAGATTTTGGCATATAATGCAGGATTTATTGAAATTATTGGTTACAGCATATACAGCTGAAAACATACACGAGACTTCTTCAAACTAAATGAAACAATACTGATTAAAAAGAAAACAAAAATCTTAAGAAACAATAACTCAAAAATAAAGTTTGGATTATATCATCGCCACTCAGCGGTGCAACTCGTCTATATGATTAACTACTTCATAGCACGTGTCATTACTGATGTAATGTTGTAGCATTCATACCTGTGTGTTAGCACTAAAATACTTCGTAGTATATCACTTGCCACATCCATTACTCTGTGGTAAATCGTATTTTCCCAGAAGTTGTATCTTTGATTGTATTACCACTTCGCGTAGAATGTTTGCTTTGTCCATTACACGCATCACCTGACTCCTGTCAGGAAAGTTCACCTCTCGATAGTGAGACTCCACTTGCAGAGAATTTTGTAACGTTCCTCTCTTGGAGTGTTCACAAGATTTACAAGATGCACTTTGCATAATCGTCAGTTTTCGATTTTTATTCTTCCACTGTGGCGAAATATTGTTGATGTTTTGGTGCCCTACTGTAGAAAACAGTGTTAGAAGCGCCCTATGTGAACATAAGTAACCTCCAAACGATGGTTATGGTACACTTAGGTGACAAAGGTCATGGGATACTTAATACTGTGTCGAACCTCCTTTTGCCCGGTGTACTGCGGCAACTCGACGTGGCATGGACTCAACAAATTGTTGGAAGCCCCTGCAGAAATGATGAGGCCTGCCGCCTCTATAACCGTCCATAACTGCGGATGTGTTGCCGGTTCAGGATTTTCTGCACGAACTGACCTCTCGATTATGTTCCATAAATGTTCGATGGGATCCATGTCGGGAGATCTGGGTGGAAAATCATTCGCTCGAATTGTCTAGAATGTTCTTCAAACCAGTCGGGAACAATGTTAACCCGATGACATTGCGCATTGCCATACATAAAAATTCCATCGTTCTTTGGGAACATGAAATCTATGAATAGTTGCAAATGGTGTCCGAACGTAACCATTAACAGTCAGTGATCTGTCAGTTGGACCAGAAGACTCAGTCCACTCCGTGTAAACAGCCCACACCATTATGGAGAAACCACCAGCTTGCAAAGTGCCTCGGTGACAGCTTGGATCCATGATTTCGTGGTGTCTACGCCACACTCGTATCCTACCATCAGCTCTTACCAACTAAAACCTGGACTCATTTTACCTGGCCACGGTTTACCAGTCGTTTAGGTTCCAACCGATGCGGTCACGAGCCCCGGAGAGGCACTGCAGGCGATGTCGTGCTGTTAGCAGAGGCACTTGCGTCGTTCTTTTGCTGCCAGAGTCCATTAGCGCCAAATTTCACCGCACTGTCTTAACAGACGCGTTCGTCGTACATCGCACATTATTTTTTGCGGTTATTTCAAGCAGTGTTGCTTGTCTGTTAGCACTGATAACTACGCAAACGCCGCAGCTTTCGATTGTTAAGTGAAGGCCGCCGGCCACTGCTTTATCCGTGGTGAGAGGTAATGCCTAACATTTGGTATTCTCGGCACACTCTTGACACTGTGGATCTCGGAATACTGAATTCCGGAATGGAATGTCCGATGCGTCAAGCTCCAACTACGTTCCGCGTTCAAAGTCTTATAATTCCTGTCGTGCGCCCATAATCGCGACGGACGCATTTTCACATGAATCACCAGAGTATAAGTGACAGCTCCCCCAGCGCACTGCCTGTGCCGCGCGGAGTGGCCGCGCGGTTTAGGGCGTCATGTCACGGACTGCGTGGCCCTTCCCGCCGGAGTTTCGAGACATCCCTCGGGCATGGTTGTGTGTGTTGTTCTTAGCATAGGTTAGTTTAAGTTTGTTTAAGTAGTGTGTAAGTCTAGGGACCGATGACCTAAGCAGTTTGGTCCCTTAGGAATTCACACGCACATTTGTACATTTGCACTGCCCGTTTACGCCTTGTATACGCGGTAGTACCACCCTCTGTAGCTCTGCATATCGCTGTCCCTGACCTTTGTCACCTCAGTGTATATGAATGGCTGCAGGTTAGTCGGATTATTAGTAATTCCCTCGGTGTTGTGGGCGACCTAAAGATGCACGTAATGTAAGTAGAATGATGTGAGGCCGTGCCGCAGAGGACCTAGGATTTCCTCTTTATTTTGGGAACAGCAACAATAAGTGTAAGAAACCATAAGAATTATAACAACTGTTATAACATGACAACGTAATTTTGTTTGATAAATATTTTCCGGTTCAACAGCAGCGTCAGATTTGTTTGTATACTCAATATTGCAACGAGTTCCATTGTCGTCAAGGCAGTTCTGATAGCCCTTGTGGGACTTTCGTATGTAGTTGGCTGAATTCGTTGAAAGGTTGAGTAAACAAATTCGTTAAAAGCTTGAGTATACAACCAAACTGACGCGATAAGAAAAGGAAATCAACATTTATCCAACTAGGAACGATGGCGATCCACACTGATCGGATTTATCGACTACTGGAAACAACAGCATCAGCTCTACCATAGGAAGCATTTAAGATGCTCCCAATATCCGTTGAAAGACAACGAGTATATGTAAAATGGACTGTCATTATCATCAGTCATGAATTAAGTTTATCGCCTGTTCCTCCCAATGTAGTCTCGGTCTTCTCATATTACGTTTTCCCCGAGGTTTGTAGTCTACTAGCTCTAACAGTTATCAGTCAGTTTTCATCCTTTACACAGGCGCCAACCATTTCTCCCCGTAATTCGTTGTTATATTCTTAACTAAAGTTGTAAGAATTTACCTTCTTGTACCTTCGTTTCTCGTCGATAAAGTCTTTTTCTGACTTTAATTCTTCTTAGGCATCTCATTTCAGAAGTTTGTATACAGGGAGTTTCAGTAAACGATGGGGAAACTTCAAGATTGAGTTCCTCATGTAACAAGAAGCAAAAACGTCTAGTAAACATGGATTCGTAAATGCATATCCTAAAAGCTAAGAGCACTTGTTCATATTCGATATTGTAAAACACATCTGTTCGACTGCAAGCTCTTTGCTTTATTTTTGGAGGAGGTAGTGTGGACAAAAAAAAAAAAAACCGTAAACATGGGCTCTAAAATGCGTACCTTAAGAGCTACAAGAAGTTGTTCAATAAAAAAGATGTGTTTCAGAGTGGCGAAATCAACAAGTGCTCTTAGCTCTTAACGTATGAATTTCAGAGCCCACGTTTACTAGACTTCTTTTCTTCACGCAGTATGAGGAACCCATTCGTGAAGTTTTGCGTTTTGCCGTCAAGTTTCGAAATAACTTGTATGTCGTTTCTTTTTTTTCGCTATTGTAAAGTCTCACTGCGATATTTCAATGCCGGTATGGCTATTGTTTTGCATAATTTCCTATTTGTTCTGTGCGTGCCTTATTTTTAAATTTCTAATGACAGTACCACATACTTGCCGATGCCCTCCGACTTTTTTCTCTCTTTTCCTGTTCTGAAAACAGTCGTCACTATCTAAGAAGGTAAAATGCTATGCTATTACGGGGTTTAATTACGTACTAGACCTACAATTTTTGGCTATGTCTCCAAACTTTTTAGTCCACGGGCCACATTGACTCCTCCACGAAGTCAAAAAGGCCAAGATCTACCTAGTGGGATTAAAGCACCCTAGCACTCCACGATCACAGTAATGTAACATGAAATCGCAAAAAAATCTAAGGTTGTGGGAAAAGCTAGCACTGAAACGAACTACGATTTTTATTTAATTACATAATTTTGATTGGTGGACGTACCTGACCGAAATTCTGGCGTATTTTATTCTGGCGGATTTCAGCGACAAAAAAGTATGTCACTGCACATTCTTCACGAAAGCGTCCTGCAAAGTTAACGAAATCTCAAAATCATTGTTAGCAACACTATTACTGCAAGACGTAACAGAGGTAGAGTATGTCAACGCATTGTTATTTCAAGCGGCGCAACAATAAGTTTAGTTATGCAGTCTTGCAGCGAGAAGCAGAGCCAATGACGCGGTGTATTGGTCGCGATAGGCCTCGAAACTCAATTGTTGGCAGTATAGATACCACCTCAAACATTTGGCGGGCCGGATACCGGGGATGTCTGGCCAGCTAATGCAGGCCGGTTTGCCAGCCCCCGCGGGCCGTAGTTTGGAGACCCCTGCTCTACAGTAACAACCTCTGTGGCCGAGCGGTTCTAGGTGCTTCAATCCGGAACCGCGCTGTTGCTGCGGTCGCAGGTTCGAATCCTGCCTCGGGTAGGGATGTGTGTGATGTCCTTAGGTTAGTTACGTCTAAGTAGTTCTAAGTGTAGAAGACTGATGACCTCAGATTTTAAGTCCCATAGTGCTTAGAGCCATTTGAACCATTTTTTGAACAATATGTATTGCAACAATCAGAGCTCAGAAATACATGGACATTTACTACCACATTACTTATTTGGAAACTAATATTACAAAGAACCTTGTCTTTGCTCAGAAGGCAGTACCAGCAATTGGCCACTGTACCATGGCAAAGAAAAATTTGTTTGTTTGGCAGTAAAAAACTTTGATCCTTAGGCCAAAAACACTCTTATTTTCGGCACAGTCATCTTTTACATCAATGCATATTGCCCAACATTTTTCCAATTAGTAATTTCCATCTCTCAAATGTGATTCTAGGAGGTTTGCGAAAATAACTATTTGCGGCTGTCATAATCTTGACACGGGACTCAAAACGTTTTATTTCAATGGTTTTCTTAAGATGCGAGAATGGATGTATGTCCAAGTATATCAAATCTATTGGACATGGTGTCACTTCCGTAATGTATTTGCTGCCCTAGCATCGAATTCGAGCAAATAAACGTCTCTCTATTACGTGAGTGTTGGATGTTCGTCGTTTAGCATTCTTCAGACCGACAGGAAGATGTCATCGTTGAACTATGACTCTTACTGAAGTCTATGTACGACGTGGATAGAAAAAAGAACATAATGCTTATTGAACACGATAAAAATATAGCTAATAGATTTCCGTTATTTGTGTCGCTGAAATCTGATCTGAGATGTTACCCACAATTCTCCTGCGATAGGAAGGCAGTTTGGAAGCGCTTTGGAATGTGTCATGGAGGCAATCGTTGCCTTTGTAAGGCTCCCGCCTCTTGGCCGTTAACTCCGGCGGAAACGGGGGCGGCAGTTGCTACGTGCCGTATTGATCACTTGGAACTTCCCGTTCCTGAATTATTTGTTGCATTTGGTGGACTCCTTTGTGTATCACTTTCTGTTCTGGTATACGGCTTCCGCCTAGGGTTTACAGTAAACAAAACCTGTTTATTCTGCTCGAAATAGTGGGTAAAGGTAGCCATTATCTGTTCAATAACCAGTTCTAGACAAAGCACATCGGCAACACGAAGTCAGGATTTTGTGTAGAACGTAATTTACGTAATTTTATCTGGATTTTTGCTATCTCGACAAAGCCCACGAGGCTGTGGGCCATTAGGCTTATCAATATGTAGATATTGATAACGATGGCGCGGTCCGACGCGTAAAATCGCACAGTTCACGGCAATTACGACAAATTTCAAAAGGATTATCATGAATCTAAGATCACCGGACGAGGTTTCAGGACAACAGTAGCAGCCACATGGGTAACTACCACACTGATATTTCACAATAATAAGAACAATTATTATTATTATTGTTATCCTGACGGAACATGGTATCAGAAGATCGATATTTCTACACTTAACTGATGTTCACTTACGAGACGTGATAGTTTATTCTTTTTTAGTTAAGTAGTCGGATTTCGAAGAATGTTGTTTGCATTTGTCTCACTTTTCAAAATTGCCCTAACTGCATTCTGAAAGTGCTGCAAGCAGAAACATTGGGTTGCTGCACAGTCATCGGTTTTTATTGTGTCCCCTAGTGTGCCTAAATCCGTCTTATGTACAAATAAGAAGATTCCTGATTCATGGTAACCACTCATCTTATTATCTTTTCATTTTATTCGGAAGTTCTCTCTGGGTTGCCATCGTCAATGAAGAAAAACAAGAGACTGCATGGATACATATCTTGTATGTACTGTAGCGTACTGTATAAGACAATAAGTCACGAAAAAATGGTATATTTTGTTATTATTCATTGTTTAATACTGATATTCAATGCTGATACTCCTAGAAAAAGAAGATTGGCATCTGTGATTGAAACTGTATTACTTGTTACAGTATATCGTTTAAAACAAAATTGTCACAGTAATGTTATCAAATTTCGTTGCTATTTCAACAATTTGTAATCACGACACCACCAGTCACTTGTATGCTAAGATACATGTAAATGTAAATACCCTGTGAGCCCTGCAACCAGAATAAAGAAATTCATTCATGTGCTGTGTCACTTTCCTAGATAAACTAAGATTACTTACATTTGTACGACACAAAGAGGACATCGTGCCGCTTAATTTTGGCTCTGACCATCTGCCCACAAGGTGTCCTACTTATCCCCTATTATAATGTCGACCACTTTTTAATTCTACTCATATTTCATTGCAGATCTGGCCGCCTAGCCTCACTTGAACAATGTATGATCAACGTCAAGTTTTGAACGTAAGCCAAATATGTCCGTTTGGTAAGTTATACTATGTAAATTCTCCTTATTTTATTTTATTTAAATTTTTATTCTGTTGAATGAATTATTAATGATCGCTTCATATTTCTATTTCAACGATGTTACGTCTGGTATGTATTTCAGACACTTTAAAATGGCTGCACAATCGGAACGGTGCCATAACGAAAATGTAAAATAAAATGATTTTGTAAGAAACGACAGCCAGTGAAACATGTCATTCCAAAAAATTTGTAAAGCTTGAGATTGTTAAGTTGCGGGGCTTGCCAGGTGAATGTCAGACACAAAATTTATTTGTCTTCATAACGAATTACGGTGTCGACTGCTCATACTATGTCACCACCGCAGCGTATACTCAACAAGGAATGTGTTGCCTGTAGTAGCTAAGATTTTTATGACCTGAAGATATTCATCAGCAATCGAAACCGTTAATCTGAATTATAATTTGCGTTAAGGACCATTAAGATTTGTATTCAGCTGGAGAAGACTTCGAGATGGAATCTGCCAGTGCACCACCTCTCTGTCCAACACACAATGTTTTGACAGTTTATCGTGCAGTCATCGTCAGGCAGTTACGGGAAATAGTAATAGGAAAACGCAGAATGGACTACATTGCCGATAGTGGTTCAGACACCTCATTTACAAAAATAAAAAAATCTACAATGTCTCTCGTGGCAAACATTAAACTTTGACCCACACGATATATAAGTTCAACATTATTATTTGTGACTGTGATAGAACTGAAGCTGACAAAAGCGTTAGCAACGGATCACTACTTCCGAACTTGCTTTCAGGACATAAAAAAATGGTGCAAATGGCTCTGAGCACTATGGGACTTAACTTCTGAGGTCATCAATCGCCTAGAACTTAGAACTAATTAAACCTAACTAACCTAAGGACATCACACACATCCATGCTCGAGGTAGGATACGAACCTGCGACCGTAGCGGTCGCTCGGCTCCAGACTGTAGCGCCTAGAACCGCACGGCCTCTACGGTCGGCTTTCAGGGCATAGTTAACTACATTCAGCCTTCATAAGCATCAGAGAACTGGTATATTTGGAATTACTTTATTCTTTTTTGATAAAAATTTGTTTGAACATAATAATATATGGGAGCTAGCTTCTCATTTAAGTCCACTATACATAAAGATTCAGGTGCGCCTACCGATGTCGTTTTATGCACACTTCAGCTTCTAACCACATGCATCCCGATACCTTACGGAAACATCCTTGTATTACGAATAGATTAGGTTACATACTCCCTCAGTTCAGTGTTTAATACGTTATTTACCTCACTGTTACCTCGTTTTAAGCATTAATTTTGCTTGTGACGCGAAAAGAGACAGTCAGAGTTGCAACTAAAATGAATGTTTTTTTAGTCGACTGAATAAACATTCATTTTAGCTGCAACTCTGGCTGTCTCTTTTCGCATCAAAATCTAAAACTGAATTGCTGTCTCGAAGTACGTGGAACGTTGTATTTATGCAAATTGCTTTCGCCCTTTGTTACACCCAGCCACAAGGTACGGCATAGGAACATAGTTGCAAGGTAGACAGACGTAGATAAATCATTTAAAGGATAGATATTTTGCGAACGGGCTATACCGTCTGTCAGGTGTGGTCACAGTCCTTTGCAACATGAGATTACTGGATATTAGTGCTATACCGTAAAGCAGCAGGGGAGTATCGACTTTATGACGGCTTCACACATTTGTTGGGCTGCATCAGACAATTCCAATAAGGACAACTGAATCACTCTAACAAAGAGAGAAATTAATGCTTAAAATGAGGTGAAAAAATGAAATGATCTTATGGCATTATTGGCCAGGAGGTACCACGCGGGGGAGTTCGGCCGCCATTGAAACGAGTTAACAGTAAAGTAATTGATGTTGTTAAACTCCGAACTGATGGGGAATGCACTCTGATATATTCAAAATACAAGCATGTTCCGAGCGGTGTTGCGTGGCGCATGTTGTTGGTAACGTAGGTTGCGTAAAACGGCATTCGTAGGGGCAGCAGTTAGTTCCTATACTGGATACTGCACTCGTGTTGCGAAACCTAAAGTGGTGCAACAATTTACAGTCTATGCTCCTCATCCATTTACGGGAACTTTCACTTCCTTCTTTTGTTTTCTCGTTTTTTTTTTATTTTTAATTTAAGTTCCTGATCAGACTTTAGTGATTAAGCCTGCATGCTCATGCAGAATAACGTCTGTTCGTGACAGTTAAATAACTATTCCTCCCATTTAGAGGGGCGACTGTTTACAAGTCGCTGCTGAGCATTGATTTTTCTCCATTTCCTGCCGAAATCGCGTTTTTTTTCTCTTTTTCAGATAAAAGATACCTCGGCCGGACGCACATAAGGACGTCCGCATCATCTACACCAGCTATAAACTTTGTTTGTGTCGGCTTAGTCTAACTCAAATTAAGAAGATAACGCCCATATCTGTAGGCAAACTACGTGTTTACCGTATCAACTGCGTTTGCGTTTTGAGACAGAAACAGCGAGGGAGACAACGGAGAGTGCGACCAGCAGACGACAGTAATCAGCCACACCAAAATGTCGCCCGCATTCGATCCACGGATGAGCCGGCACGCTATGACCTGCATTCGATCCGATGTTGCGTCACCCTTGTCCGGGCAGTGAGCCAGCACGGCATCGCTTATCACTGCGTTCTTTTGGAAGGATGTCGTTTTTGTCAGCCCGACTATTGTCCGAGAAATCAATTTGCCATTTTTCTGTTGGAAACGAAAACAAAACCAAAAAAAATGAACTGTGTTTGTAGTATAAAATTCATTTACGTGTCTTCGTGAAAATATCATTGATATTATGAAACAGTCGTACAAAGAAATATACATAATTCACAAATGTGTATGTACGGTATCCAAATTAAGGAACTTTGTATGTAAAGAACGAATTCTCTGTAATGTTTATTTAACACCTACATTAGACTCGGTATGAGATGATGCCGGACAGTTTTTGTACGCTGAGCACAGCTGTTTCGCGTATTTACAACGCGAATTTGTAACCGTCTCTATGGCAACGCCTCGTCATAGCTCTGCGCTTTAAAGCTATTGTTTTCACGTATGTACAGCCGTTTGCGTTTCGCGGATGAAAGCTGTCAAATGTGCTGCTAGGTTTCAAGGATTTCCTTAAGCTGATTCAACTGTAGGAGTGTCTTAGTGGCAAATATAAATGTATAAAAATTTCACGCATCATGCTGCTTTTTTCCAAGCGTCTCAGTGTTTATGACGTCATAACTCCGGAACCATGAGGCGTGCAATGATACATTCAGCGGCATATGTGGCTACTGTGTACAAAATGTGTTGCCAATAGATTTAGTAGCAAAGAAGTAGTAAATTTAAACGTCATGCATGATGCAGCAATTTTTCACGCATCTCATTGTTTACGACGTCTTAGCTCATGGAATATGATAGGTAAGTGGTTCACACCTCAACAGCGATTGTTGCCTGAAAATAAGGGATACGTGTACCAAGTTAGATTGAATTCGGTCAGTGGTTAAGGAGGAAATACGGAAGATACACACACACACACACATATATATATCCATTTTTATAATATATGCAGATAAGTTAACTGCATATATTGCTGAATAAAAACCGTTTGTTAACTTCTTCAGTCAGTTTTACATATTATGTGCTTCAAATCAACTATACACGTACAATGAATCATTAAGATAAAAGAATAATGAAGTAAACTAAACTCCTCCCGAACAGGCTATGAAGGCCCAACGGCACCGACAGGCCGCCGCGTCATCCTCAGCCCAGCCCACAGGCGTCACTGGATGCGGATGTGGAGGGACATGTGGTCAGCACACCGCTCTCCCGGCCGTATGTCAGTTTTGTGACCAGTGCCGCTACTTCTCAATCAAGTAGCTCCTCAGTTGGCTTCACGAGGGCTGAGTGCAGCCCGCTTGCCAACAGCACTCTGCAGACCCAGACGGTGGCCTGTCCAAGTGCTGGCAAAGCCCTGTAGCACTTAACTTCGGTCATCTGTTGGGTACCGGTGTTACCACTGCCGCAAGGCCGCTGGACAATTCAAATAAAAGCTCGCTGAAAATAAGAGGAAGAACAATACAACACGTTGTACTAGACTGACTTTTACATCACAACAGATATGCAACTACAACAGTGCCTTCTCGCAGATCATGTAGAACCAGGGAGAACTGTTCTATTTTCACAATAAAACTATTTCATAAACAAATTTTGGAGCTCGGTGGTATTTTAATGCTCTTTGTTTTCATGGAGGTTTTTAGACGAAGAGATAAAAGGCAGCTAAAGTTTAACATTCCATGACTTCTAGGTCATTGCAGACCAAACACTACCCATTAGTCAAGAATGCTGTACTTCTTTTTATGAGCCATTCTGGCATTTCTGAATACTGATTTATGGAAATTATAGGAAGCTTAAGTCAGCACAACTGGACAGTGCTTTAAGCCTCGTCTCCTTAATCCCCCTCTGCCCAACCCCATCCTCCCCCCCCCCCCCCCCCCACATCGATTCCAGTGTCTTCGTCACTGCACTACTTCTACTGGTTATTTGCAACAAAGCATTTTTACAGCAAGAATTACGAAAGGTTTTCATTTATAAAACTGGAGACTGAAACGAAACTACATTGTCCCAGAGACCTTTTCAAGTCTCAAAAATCTATGATGTATATATGCAGACCGAAGCAATGAATAAAAATTTGTATCAAGGCCACGTTTCAAACGCAAGTCTGCTGGTCAGTAGGCAGTTGCGCTAACCGCAACGCCACGCTGGCCCAGGCGCTTTGCAGAACCGCACGAATTAACAAAGCACGTCTGCCTCCCCCCTCCCCCCCCCCACTCCAATTGCCACTCACGCCTCAGCCCACCTGTATTCCTTCTAAACTCGAACAGCATCGCAGAGGCTCACCAACTTAATTGGAATAGCAAAATGGTTCAATTGGCTCTGAGCACTATGGGACTTAACATCTGAGGTCATCAGTCCCCTAGAACTTAGAACTAGTTAAACATAACTAACCTAAGGACATCACACACATCCATGCCCGAGGCAGGATTCGAACCCGGGACCGTGGCGGTCGCACGATTCCAGACTGTAGCGCCTAGAACCGCTCGGCCACTTCGGCCGGCTATTGGAATAGCACTTCAGCATCGAACAAAACGGGGGATCCTGCCTGAAACCCAGGCATAGGTGCTTTAATCAAATGAGACTATTTGGTTCCAGAGACATTTTCAAGTCTCAAACAAGTACGACGTATGTATGCAGACTGAAGATGAATGAAAATTTGTATCAAGGCAGCGAATTGTCTGAGAGTACGTTCTCCTTTGCATGCTCCTCTTCTTCTCCTTTCTTCGTGTATCAGAGATCGTAGACTTTTGTCTCGTGGCTGATGTGTTTATGCATCTTATCGTTTGGAGAAAATGGATGCCCTTCACCTAAGCGATCTGTCCACTTTCTTCCGTAGTTCGTTCTACGTTGCCGGCCGCTGTGGCCGAGCGGTTTAGGCGCTTCCGTCCGGAATCGCGCTGCTGCTACGGTCGCAGGTTCGAATCCTGCCTCGGGCTTGGATGTGTGTGATGTCCTTAGGTTAGTTAGGTTTAAGTAGTTCTAAGTATAGGGACTGATGATCTCAGATGTTTTAAGTCCCATAGTGCTCAGAGCCATCTCCCTACACTGGATCACATAATATCCTTAATGAATCTTCACTCTGCAGCAGAATGTGCACTAATTTGAAACTTTCTGGCGGATTAAAACTACAGGCCGAACCGATACTCGAACCTGGATCGTAAGTCGTGCTTGGCCGGCTCAGTCGGTGAGCACCTGCCCGCGAAAGGCAAAGGGCCCAGGTTCGAGTACCAGTCCAGTATACACTTTTACTCTGACAGGAAGTTTTTATGATATCTTTATTTCTACGGTTCATTTCCTATTTATTCTTGAGTACCTCACTCTCCTTTTCAAAGCTACATTTCTGCTTTCTATAGATAATATTCTCACCATCTCTTACAATAGAACCCATAACTCCCTTCTTTACGGTACACTGAGGACAGCCACGGTGTATAAGAAATGCATCATGGACAGTCTGCTTACTTTGCCTTTTTTCTAAATGTCTGAAAAATTTGCCATTAATGTAAATTATTCCTCTTATTTTTTCCAGTGTTTCCTTCTTCTTGATAAGGTTTAGCCAAGAAATTTTAATGAATTGCAGTCTTGATTTATTTATTTACTATTTTGAACCTAATAAGTTCTGACTCTCTAAAAGTACAACTGCTTGAAGTGTTACGACGATGGTCTCTAGCTGTCGAGTCGCGTTCGTGAAAAAGCTTTTTTTATAATTTTTCACAGTCATGAGCCATTACCTGGAGTCCAGCAAATAAAAAGTAATGAACCAGAACGTTATGGTCACCTGATAGTAGTCTGTTGGACCACCTTTGAAACGCAATATAGCAGTGATTCTGCTTGGCATGGATTCGATATGTAGCGTCAGATGTCTACGCACAGGTCACGCAAAACCCACAAATTAAGGGGACGGTGGTTTTTGGACTCGGATCTGACTGCGCCCCACATATGTTACATCGGCTTCAGATCAGGGCATATTTTGTGCCCAAAAGATCAACTGTCCTGTTCTTCAAATCACGATTCTGGTCTTGCGACACAGATATCCTGCTGGAAGCTGTAATCATGTCGGGGAACATATCAAGCATCAAGGAATGCAGGTAGCCTGTAATACTATTCACGTAGTTCACAGCTGTTACGATGCCTACGATTGCTACCAGAGGTGCCTTGGAAGCATAATATTGCCGACACTCGCTGCGTCTGTGTCGCGTTGCATATTTCGAGGAGCCGTTCGTCTGGATGACGTTGTATCAGTACACGTCCGTCGACCTGAGGCGTGATTCATCCGACAAGGCGACACGTTTCCATTGACGCACGGTCCAGTCTCGATGACCCTGTGTCAAATGAAATCGTAACTGGCGAAGTCGATGTGACAGCATGAGAACACATGGGGTTCGTCTGCTGCGGAGCCACATGTCCAACAATGTTCGCTGAACGGTCTGCTCCAGAACACTTGTGCCTGCACTAGCAGTGTACTGAGTCGTCAGATCTGCCACGGATTGCCCCCTATCCAGCTGTTTAGAGTGGGCAAGACTCCGATCTCTATCTTGTGTGCTAAAACATGGACATCCAGCACTCTGTCGCCCTTTAGCCGGCCGCTGCGACCGAGCAGTTCTAGGCGCTTCAGTCTGGAACCGCGCTGCTGCTATGGTCGCAGCTTCAAATCCTGCCTCGGGCATGGATGTGTGTGATGTCCTTCAGTTATTTAGGTTATGTAGATCTAAGTCTAGGGGACTGCTGACCTCAGATGTTAAGTCCCATAGTGCTTAGAGCCATTCCCATAGTGCTTAGAGCCATTTGAACCATTTTCTAACCGTCCTTTCTACAAGTGTTCACAAGAGTAGCAGACAAACAGCCGATCAGTTTCACCGTTTTCGAGATTCTTCTGTGGAGGCGCCGGGACGTAAGGTTCAACACTATTTCATCAAAAGTATCCGGACGCCCCCAGAAACACACGTTTTTTGTTTTAGGTGCAGTGTGCTGCCAACTACTGCCAGGTACTCCATATCAGCGACCTCAGTAGTCATTAGACATCGTGAGAGAGCAGAATGGGGCACTCCGCGGAACTCACGGACTTCGAACGTGGTCAGGTGATTGGGTGTCACTTGTGTCATACGTCTGTACGCGAGACTTCCACACTCATAAACTTCCCTAGTACACTGTTTCCGATGTGATAGTGAAGTGGAAACATGACGGGACACGGACAGCACAAAAGCGTAGAGGCCGACCTCGTCTGTTTACTGACAGAGACCGCCGACAGTTGAAGAGGGTCGTAATGTGTAATAGGCAGACATCTATCCAGACCATCACAGATTAATTCCAAACTGCATCAGGGCCCACTGAAAGTACTATGACGATTAGGCAAGAGGTGAGAAAACTTGGATTTCATGGTCGAGCACCTGCTCGTAAGCCACACATCACGCCGGTAAATGCCAAACAACGCCTCGCTTGGTGTAAGGAGCGTAAACATTGAACGATTAAACAGTGGAAAAACGTTGTGTGGAGTGGCGAATCACAGTACACAATGTGGCCATCCGATGGCAGGATGTGGGTATGGCGAATGCCCAGTGAACGTCATCTAAAAAGAAAATGGCTCTGACCACTATGGGACTTAACATCTGAGGTCATCAGTCCCGGGACTTAGAACTACTTAAACCTAACTAACCTAAGGACATCACACACATCCATGCCCCAGGCAGGATTTGAACCTGCGACCGTAGCGGTCGCGTGCTTCCAGAATGAAGCGCCTAGAACCGCTTGGTAACACCGGCCGGCGAACGTCATCTGCCAGCGTGTGTAGTGCCAACAAAAAAATTCGGCGGCGGTGGTGTTATGGTGTGGTCGTGTTTCTCATGGTGGGGGCTTGCACCCCTTGTTGTTTTGCGTGGCACTATCACAGCACAGGCCTAGATTGACGTTGCTTCCCACTGTTGCAGAGCAATTAGGGGATGGCGATTGCATCATTCAACGCGATCGAGCGCTTGTTCCTTATGCACGACATGTGGCGGAATGGTTACACGACAGTAACATCCCTATAATGGACTGGTCTGCGCAGAGTCCTGACCTGAATCCTATACAACACCTTTGCGATGTTTCGGAACGCCATCTTCGTGCCAGGGCTCACGGACCGACATCGATACATCTCCTCAGTGCAGCACTCCGTGGAGAATGGGCTGCCATTCTCCAATAAATCTTCCAGAACCTGATTGAACGTATGCCTGCGAGAGTGGAAGCTGTCATCAAGACTAAGGGTGGGCCAACACCATATTGAATTCCAGCATTACCGATGGAGGACGCCACGAACTTGTAAGTCGTTTTCAGCCAGGTATCCGGATACTTTTGATCACATAGTGTAAGTAGCTTATGCCAGTGTCTCTCCTTCTTTTCGGCCTGTGGCGTCGCTAGAATGATTCCTTAATCGTCTCTGCTCCACTTACATCGCTAATATACATGGTCAATTCACATTAATGTGGCCAGTGCCTATGTTCGACGTTTCGACGTCAACGTGCAATAACCATTTACAGACGGCACGTGACAGCGCTAGCAATGGAAGGTATACACTGACCAGCCAGAACATTATGACCATCGAACTAGTATCTATATAAACCCGTCGAGGCGATAGCAGCGTCACCTGGAAAGGAATGACTGCTATTTAGACACACGCACAGTGTATATACAGGGTGGCGCACGAAATGTGTTACCATTGTGTTTTTGAATATAAACTTTATTGTCAATACAATCTGAAAGAAACATATACTACAATGAAGAGCCGTCCATGGAGATTTGTTCTAACTCAGTACATGCTCAATATGTCCACCATTTCGTTTCCTAACTTCCTTCAAACGAACACTGAAGTTAGTGATTACCCTACAGCACATGTCTTCCGTAATTTCACTGCAAGCTTGAAGAATAAGTCTTCTGAGCTCCATTAAATCACGTGGACGTTTCGGGAAAATTTTTTCCTTTAGGTACCCCCAAAGAAAGTCACATGGATTCAGGTCTGGACTACTGGGGGGCCCAATTTTGTCCGTCATTGAAGCGACCTGGAAACCTGAGTGAAATGATCCGCATATCGAAATGCTCGTGTAAAAACTCCAACACAGTGTTTGCAGTATGTGGCCTTGCTCCATCTTGCATGAACCACTGCGTGTTGAAGGGCAAGGCAGTAGCAAGAAGCTGTGGAATGAAGCTATTGCGAAGCATGCTCAAATAACGCTCGCTGTTCACAGTTTCTTCAAAAAAAAAAAAAAAAAAAAAAACTGGAAATTGCTGCCCACGATGTAATCCTCGGAGCATAATGTTGTCATTCATGAAGCACTTGTGGGTTTTCAGTGGCCCAAAAGCGTACGTTTTGTTTGTTAACCACACCGTCTAAATGAAAATGCGCCTCGTCTGAAAACCAAACGTTGTTGAGAGTTTCTTCCCTATCCTCCGCCCACTGAGCAAACAGTAGTCTCTGCTGTTTGTTTTCTTCAGTGAGCTTCTGTGCACAGGTCATCTTGTATGGGTACATATGGAGGTCATTTTTAAGAATGCGTTGAACGGAGCGCCTGGATATTTCCAGTTGCACTGCTGCCTTTCTAAACGATTTCCCGGGACTTCTCTACGCAGCAACTCGTACCGCTTCAATATTGTCCGGCGAACAAACAGGCTTAGGCCGAGGTCGTTTTGCTTCCAATACTGTTCCCTCCTGTACAAATTTATCGTACAACCTGTGAATGGTCTTCTTGCAAGGGACTCATCGTGTGTTAAAGTGTTGTCAAAAACGCCTCTGAGTCACAACAAGGCTTTTCGTTTCATGAAAAAGTAAGACAATTGCCGATCATTGCTGTGTCGTCAGTCTTCCATTGTCAGCCATTGCCGCTTACTAGTCTCCTAGTGGCAGTATCGTGAATTACTCATCATTTCGTAACTCATTTGTTTTTCTAAGCTCTGCTAGTACTGCTGTAGAGATCCTAGCGGGATATCTAATGTGCGTCGTAAATTTTGAAAGAAACAATTGGTAACACATTTCATGCACCACCCTGTAGTATCAGTCAGCATGCTGTCCGAATGGGGAAGGTGCGCGATCTATCTGAGTTTTTCCGAGGGCAGATTGTATGGTCCGGGGGCTCGGCACGACTTGTAGGGTGTTCGAGAAGTGCTGTGATGAGCGTCCTCAACACGTGTCGAAACCAAAGTGGAACCACGTCCAGATGTCGTAGTGTTGAGCGGCCTACCCTTATTACAGATGTCGGACGTCGTAAGCTGACAGACCGTTAAAATAGGACAGGCGGCGAACTATGGCTGTGCCCAGTAAAAGAGTGTCTGAACACACAGTGCACCGAAAACTCCTAGCGATGAACCTCTGCTCCCGAAGACCCGTGCATGTGCCACTTTTAACACCACAACATCGGCAATTGCGACTCGAATGGGTATTTTATTATCGGCGCTGGACGTTGGCGCAGTGGCAGAGCACTACGTGTTCTGATGAATCACGACCTCTTTTTCATCATGCCGATGGGAAGGCGCAAATCCGTCGTTTTCCAGGGGAAGAGCTGTTTGACACCTGCACTGTGGGATGGAGAAAGCTGGCGGCTGCTCTGTTATGCCCTGAGGAACATTCACGTGGGCATCCTTGGGTCCTGTAGAGCTCGTACAAGTCACACAATGGCGAGTTCAGTTGATGTGCCGGCCTCCCCCCCCCCCCCCCCTCCATGCACACATACACACATCACTCTCATCAGATATGAACTCGATCGATGTCATCTGCGATGTGATTGAAATCGGGGTCAGACCTTATCGCCCCCTCCCGGGAATTTACGGGAATGTAGTTTCGGGTGTGCACATGTGGCGCCAACTCTCTTCAGCTACCTACCGAGACCTCATTGCATCCATGCGACGATGTGCCGCCGCTGTCATCCGTGCCAAAAGTAGACATACCTGCTACTAGGCAGATGGTCATAACGTTCTGGCTGATTAGTGTATAAAACCTGTTGGGGAGAAGAGGAAAACAATGCAGTCGTTACCGTAATGCGGAAACGGGGAGACGTATCTGCATCCAAAAGGGCATGATCATTCGCTTACGGGTCAAGGGTGGAAGCGTTTCCGAAGCGCTTAAGTTTGTAAATTGTTTGCGTGGCGTCAAAATGGCGCTATCCAAAACCGGCGCCGAGGCAACTGTGTGCACCATGGGTCATAGATAACAGGGATGAACAACAGCTGCATAAATGTGTACGGGCGAATAGAAGTGCAACTATTGAGCAACTGACCCCCACATGAACCAGCGGACTGCTAACAATGTCTTCTTAACGACCCTTCAGCGAACGTTGCTGCGTATGGGCGCCTGGTTCATACATCCATCCTGACTGCTACTCATCGGCGACGAAGGCAGAAATTTTCTCGCCAATACCGCAACTGCGCTGTCCTTAGGTTAGTTAGGTTTAAGTAGTTCTAAGTTCTAGGGGACTGATGGACTTAGATGTTAAGTCCCATAGTGCTCAGAGCCAGCCAATACCGCAACTGAATGGGCAGCGTGTGGCAGCAGGTGGCCTGTTCAGATGAATCACATTTTATGCTCCATCCGACAGATGGCCATTGGCGTGTACATCGTGAAACATCTGAAACGAAACACCCTACAACAATCGTCAGAAGGGTTGTGGCCGGAGACATTCTCTGAGTGATATTGTTATTGTGGAAGGCACAATGGATCAACATAATTACGCATCTACCGTTGGGGACCATGTTCACCTCCACATGCACTTTGTTTCTCCTCAGCACGATGGCATCTACCAGCAGGACAATGAAACGTGTCGCACAGTTCGCAGCGTAATTGCGTGGTTTGAAAGGCACCAGCATGAGTTTACTGTACCCTAGTCGTCGTTTTAAACCCAGTCGAGAATCTGTGGGACCACCTCGATCAGACTGTTCGCTCCATAGATCCTCAACCTAGCGCTACTGGCCGCGGCAATAGTGTCGGCATTGCTGCACATTCCTGTTGGTACCTCACTGACTCTCCTGTAGCGGCCCGCGCTGTGGAGGAGGCTATTCAGGCTTCTGACAGATGGTCGTGTTGATGTGACAGAGTTCTTCCCTGTCGCGTCACATGCCAGATGCTTCACCAGGCGGCATTTAAGCTCATGGTGGACAGTGGTCATAACGTTCTGGTTCATCAGTCTGTTTGTTATTAGGTAAGTTGTGTGTGTGTAGTTCTTAAGTCTTCTGCATCCACTATCACGATACATCATCTGCACACAAATTAAAATATATTGGAGAAGTACAGCAGAGTGAACGATTAATTCTCGGAACAACTCCTAGACTACGGAAAGGCCGCTTTCCGCGACATCCTTAGTCCAGGAAGACACTTTTGAAGCGGTGTCCGCGCCATTACACCGGCTGTTCGTTCTCTGTGCCTGGTGATTTTGCAGTTCTGTTTCGCGTTGTCCTTAGAAGTTTCCTTGGAAATTGATACCGCCATCCCTCCCCAATCTGAGCGTATGCTCCGTATCTAATTACCTCGTTGTCGACGGGACGTTAAACCCTGATCCTCCTTCCTTTCTTCGTGTTCTCGGTAAATACTACCTATGTCTGTTCCTGCCGCAGCGATAGCGTGTTTATGTATGCTATTCATCTCCGCCCGGTTGGCCGTGCGGTCTAACGCAAGGCTTTCCGGGCGGGAAGGAGCGCCTGGTCCCCGGCACGAATCCGCCCGGCGGATTCGAGTCGAGGTCCGGTGAACCGGCCAGTCTGTGGATGGTTTTTAGGCGGTTTTCCATCTGCCTCGGCCAATGCGGGCTGGTTCCCCTTATTCCGCCTAAGCTACACTATGTCGGCGATTGCTGCGCGAGCAAGTTCTCCACGTACGCGTACACCACCATTGCTCTATCACGCAAACATAGGGGTTATACTCGTCTGATGTGAGACGTCCCCTGAAGGGTCCACCGGGGCCGAACCGCACAATAACCCTGGGTTTGGCGTGGGGCGGCGGAGGGGTGAAGTGGACTGTGGTAGTTTTCGTGGGGTTGCGGACCACTGCGGCTGCGGCGGGGACGGAGCCTCTCCGTCGTTTCTAGGTCCCCAGTTAACATACAATACAATGCTGTTCATCTTATTTTCGTGATAAATAGGATTACTATAATTCCAATATTTCAAAAATATAGCTGTGATCAGTCAGCTATTTGTAAAGCCGTTTTCACCACATATGGGATTGGGACGAACATGAGGAAAGCTAGTCCAGACCGACGCTATTTATTGATCACAAACTTATTCATCATTGTTTTGCAGCCCTTCGTTGGCTGTGCATATGGATTAAATTACAGGCTACAAGAACCCCCTGTTACGCAAAACATTGTTTTCTCATACAGACCCAAATATGTTTCAGCACCTTTGTGCCATCGTCACTGGGTTTTCTTTATTAAAATCTGTAACATATGGACATGTTTTAAGTGATAATTAGACTCTGCATGGAGCACAGCGTGAGTGACGACAGTGCTAGCTCAGTCTGTTGAATGTATTAGTGTCCTAGCCCTTTCCCACCAACTTGGCGACTGTCGGTACTACCCACTTGGAATGCGGTTAGTCTCATGAACAACGGTTGCCACTATGTTTCAGTCCCACCGTTCCGTAGATTTAAACGTTATATTAAGAAACAGCAGAGTGTGACACGGCATTCGTGGTGACCGGTTTTAGGCAGCATTTCTGCAACTAGCAACGAGTATTCAGCTATATTGTCATGTATCGTGAGGACATAAGTAAACAAGCACTGATGTTCCATGCTGTGTCCTTTTTGCAGAATGTTCCACTGTACAGTTACTCTCTTGGCAATGGTAGGTACTAATATGGTCGGCCGGTGTGGCCGTGCGGTTATAGGCGCTTCAGTCTGGAACCGCGTGACCGCTACGGTCGCAGGTTCGAATCCTGCCTCGGGCATGGGTGTGTGTGATGTCCTTAGGTTAGTTAGGTTTAAGTAGTTCTAAGTTCTAGGGGACTGATGACCACAGACGTTAAGTCCCATAGTGCTCAGAGCCATTTGAACCATTTTGAGGTACTGTTATGCACTCTAAGAAGAAGAAGACGAAGAACAACAACAACAACAAAAAGAAGAAAAAACCACTCACCACGAAGGAATTATCCGAATCGGACGGCAATCGGTAAATATTACGAACATGCACAGACAAACAAATGATTATAATTTGTAAAAAATTGTTTGGTTTATTCAAGAGAAAGAGCTTCACAACTGAGCAAGTCAATCCGTGTTGGTCCACATCCGGCCATTATGCAAGCAGTTATTCGGCTTTGCACTGACTGGTAGAGTTGTTGGGTGGGTTCCTGAGGGGTATGGTGCCAGATTCTGTCCAATTGGCGCGTTAGATCGTCGAAATCTCGGTCTGGTTGGAGGAACCTGCTCAAAACATTCTCAATTGGCGAGAGATCCGGCGGTCCTGCTGGCTCAAGTACGGTCTGGCAAGCACGATGACAAGCAGTAGAAACTCTCGCCGTGTGCGGGTCGGCATCATCTTACTGAAATGTAAGCTCACGATGGCTTGCCATGAAGGGCAACAAAACGGGACCTAAAATATCGTAGCCGTACCGCTGTACTGTAAGGATGTCACGGAGGACAACCACAGGGGTCCTGCTATGAAACACCGCAGAACATCACTGCTGGTTGTCGGGTCGTATGGTAGGCGATAGTTAGGTTGGTATCCTCCCGCTTGTAATATCCATGCCTGTATTTTATTCAGAAAAATATTTGCGATATCATTGTGTGTGGAATCTGAATGAACATTCTCGTGATATCAATAAGAAGGACTTCATCGTTACTAAAATAATAAATAATTATTGTCAATTGCATAATTTAATATTCTGTAAGAAATCTCAGACAATACCCATGGAAAAAGATAATGAAAATCTCCGTCTTATGTTATCTATGAGTGTTTTAGAATAATCCTTCTTGTTGTTCTTCTTGTTCTGATCGGATGTGATTGATGTCTCGTAACACAGAGGTCTGTAAAAAACTATATTATGTTGTTAATTTAATATTTGAAAAATAGAGTTGATGTGTCATTGAAATGAACCTTCTCTGTTTGGGGTTTTATTTCCTTACGATTCTCGTCCTGTGTAAACGTTAAGTTTTCTGATCAGCTATAATGGAGCGCATCCATTAGCGGTATTGATCTACAGAGCGGTTTATTGGTAAATGCTGAATAATAAGCGAATAACATTGAAAAATATTTTTAAATAGTAATGCATATAGTGAAGGTACAAAAAAGATTTAATATATCTTATTCGTTAGTAGTAAAAGAGTGTCTGAAGGAGAATCGATAAGTGATTGTCTTATGTTAGGCGCTATCTTAGTGAAATATTGCAGCGGCAGTTTTAAAGTGAATTTTTAAACAGACATAAATGTTGTTGGTCATTATTGTGTATTGGTGGCCCAGAACCCTCTCTGAGGTAATAAATTCCGCTTAGATTCTGAATAATCTCTAAATATAGTGAACTTATGTCAACAGCATCTTACGTGATACCAATTATTATTTGCTGATGTATGACACCCTGTATTTCATAACGACTTTTTTTAAATATTTGACAGGACAAAATACATTAGTGTTGTGTGCGTGTGGTATTGTGTGACAAAACTGTTCATTTCTCTTAAAGAAAAGTGTTGCCACCTCGAATGAAAGTAGCGGTAAATTCGATAGACGATCTACAACTAGTAATGAGGCTATTATGCAACAGCACTGAAGATTGCTAATCATCATTACTCTTGTATAATTGAGATTACTTATCATACATTTAGCTTGTTTGCTGGTTATGTATGATCATTTTTGTGCATGAACTTAGTGCCATTTACACTGCTTGACAGACAATATTGCTACACGTTCCTAGGTGGAGATTTCTTTAACAAAATAACGATCACAGCCGGGAAAAGCAGTAACTGAATAAAACCTCATGTTACGTTAATAATAAGTAACTGGTTTTGTTGTAGTCTTGCTGAAATAGAAAAATACTCTACGACACGCCACAAGCTGTTCGGGGCGTCTGCAGACAGGTCTTCGATATCATCGGGGCTCAATTCAAAGCCGAACTCATTCTATTCCAGTCAATGAGATTCCAGGCCGAAGACTTGTCTGGAGACGTCTCAGACAGTGGTGGGATACCAGCTTCACTCTTGCCCCTCCATACGGCCCGGCAACCAGGAGTGATGGTCTGGTGTGCCATTCTTTTCACAACGGGATGCTGTTGATTATTATCCGCGGCACCATTACATCAAAGCTGTGCGCCGACGGCATTCAAGTCCTGTTATGTTGCCCTTCATGGCAAGCCGAGCTGGGCCTACATTTCAGCAAGATCGTGCACACGGCGAGCGTTGTCTTAGTGCTTGCCAAACCAGACGCTGACAAGCAAGGTCGTCGGATCTCTGCTCAATTGAGAAAGTTTGGAGCATTATGGACAGGGCCCTCCAACCAGTTCAGGATTTTGACGATCTAATTCCTCAGATGCACAGAATTTGACGCGATATTACTCAGGAGGACATCCAACAGATCTGTCAATCAATGCGATCCAAATAACTGCTTGGATAAGGAACAGACGTGGATCAACGCGTAATTGACTTCCTCAATTAGTGAAGCTGTTTCTATAGAATAAATGAGCCAACTGTTCTGAAACTGAAATAATTTTTTATCTATATGTGTACATACATCTACAGATTTCCGTCCCACATGGGTGGTTCCTCCGCAGTACGACCTTTTTTGGTCTTAGGGTGTATTGTTTTGATGCATAAGTGCATTGCGTTATTCTTTGTTATTTAGGCAAACTATTTGCAACGAGAGTACTTACTGACTCTCAATTTTTATTTGAAGTTTAAGGCTACATACTGAGTTTTCGCACATTTCAGATTAGTACCAGCTGTTGTGGACATAGAAAATAGAGTGGCGCGTTATACAATACAGGGGCATTAGTGGCTGGAAACTTCTGTGTGTGGGGAGATTGCTATGGCAGGAAAATAGTATTTTCATTTCAAGGAGGCTCCTTTTCGCATGACTGATTCTTCACACTCAGGAGGATCCATGGGCTTGGAAGACCGTTTAACCGCTTTGTGATGATACATTCAGTGCATCCGAGTATTGTCAAATGTGATAAACTGTGATCATTCAACAATCATATGACATTTTTGACATTTTCGTTCATTAACGAGATGAAAAGATACGGATGTGTGTCTACCGCGTGCTCTAAGACAAAACGACAAAACTGGTGGCTAAATTTCCGTCTTTGCATGAGCAAGCTGATGAGCAGCACCTGTCAGATATAATTTAATTGAAGTTCATGCTGTCGTAAGAAGAACTGTCGCTATAGCTGACAACAAGACTCAGTCAAATCCTTCAGGAAATCTTTGGGTGTTCTGTTCCTACTTTAGATAAGATCATATCAGATACACTGCTGATTCTACGGGCACAAAGCTGTTAAGAGATCATCGAGGATATGGAACATGTCAGAAAAACGAAATATCTAATGTATATTTATAAAATAACTAACATGAAAATGTCCCCCTCTCCAACCCAACGATCCAAAGTGCACGGAATTTATATATATATCTAAAAATAGGTATACTTTTTCATTTACAGTTCAATACAGTGCTTATCATAAACATTGAAATGTATTTACACTAAAGTGCGTAAGATAATTGCTAGATATTTTAGCAACGCAACACTAAAACGAAATTAGTTTATATGGCTTTGTTATGTACGAGTCCCTTCGCGCACAATAACGGATTATTCTCTACGATCCAGAATGGAAAGACAATTAAACATGGAGTAGATCACACACAAAAAAAAAAAAAAAATTACTGCGGAGTTGCACGGGATATGGGAACAAAACTTAAAATTCACGAAAATAAAGAATAAAATATTAAATGTACCTTAATTTTTTTCCTTTTGTAAACTCGCACAATATGTTCGAGTAGGTGATGTAAAAACTTCTTAGTTTGTTTCAGATTCGTTCACAGTTATGACTATTAGGACTGATAATTAATTGTTATAATGGGGGCGTTTGCTTTACCTAATGACGGATAAGAACCTCTGTTACGCTTTCGCTTTCTACAGACTGCTAATTAAGACTGGTATTCGAGTCCAATGATTTATAGTTCTCGTCTTCCACGAGGAAGATAGAAACATAAGAAAGTAGGCAGACATGTGCATTTCATCTTATCTGTAGGTAATCTCAGGCAGAGATTAATCACTGAATTTTTGCTTTAATTTTTTTTTAAAATCTTCGCAAATGTAATCGCGACACACGGTGGAACGCGTAAAGCATGTGAGATGTTACACTTATACAGGTAGCATTAGTGACATGAAGAGGTGCAGAAATCAAATATTACGTATAACTCGGTTTATGTGATACTATTATTGATATTTACGACAGCTGCAGCTGGTAAGAAATTCGTCAGTCGATTAGAAGAGTTGGCTGCTAAGAAATTCTTTGAGCTCCGCTTAAACTGCATTTCGTTAGTACTAAGCTTAATTGAAACTGTGTGTCCCTTAATAATGAACACCTTTCTCGACCGAAGTAAGTTATCTTAATTTTTAGGTAAATTGTCCTTGTTCCTGGTATTACGTGAAGTGACCTGTTTTTTTTTAAAGACACACATGTTGTTTATGACAAATTTCATTAAGAAATAAATGTACTGAGAAGTAGAAATTAGCATATCCAGTTCTGTGAACATCTTTCTGTAGGACCTCCTTGAATTCATCCGTTACTTGAAACCAACTGCAGCTACTCCAAGGGACCCAGATCCCATGCACTTAATGGAATTCTCATTACTTTTTACCCTGAATTCACTGGGTATTTAGACTCTTTAGCTCATATCTGTGGAGAATCTCCATGATTTCGAACAGATCGTCGTTATTAAAAAAGAGCACCGGTCACTAGTGTCTGTAAGGACGACAAAGGGACGGATCCATTGAGTTGTCTGCCGATACCCTTAACGTCTTCTGTTGCAGGATCCCAGAATATATTGTAAGTATTAACCCTATGGCAGTTATAGAGTAAGAGAGATTTCTCCCAGTCAGCACGGGTCCACGAAATAACTACTTGAATGAAACACCTAGATTCTCTCTCTCTGTTTTTGTGGTCGTAAGGAAATGTACAACGACTTAGACACTATTTTCACTTGATGTACTTAACGTCAGGTCTTTTTAATCGTAGATAAATACTAAATGATTCGCGCAGATAAGAGAAAGCAAACCACATACAAGGCACCAGTGCGGCCTATAGTAGAGTCCTGTTCCAGTGTTTGGAGTTCTTATTAAGTAAGAATAAGAGAAGATATCAAATGAATTCAGAGCCGTGCAGCAATGATCGTAACAGGTCTGTATACGAAAGTGCCGCAGAGAAGCTCATGGTACTAAAATGGGAATACCTAGAAGAAGCCGGCCGGGGTGGCCGAGCGGTTCTAGGCGCTACAGTCTGGAACGCGCGACCGCTACGGTCGCAGGTTCGAATTCTGCCGCGGGCATGGAGGTGTGTGACGTTCTTAGGTTAGTTAGGTTTAAGTAATAATAAGTTCTAGGGGACTGATGACAGCAGTTAAATCCCATAGTGCTCAGAGCCATTTGAACCATTTTGAACCTAGAAGAAAGGCGATATTGTTTTCATAAATTCCTGTTATGTAGATACAGGGAACCGGAGTTTTAAGGTAGACTGTGCAACAGTTTTTCTGTCTCGATATCATATCTCACTTGGAGATCATAAGAATTGGATAAAGAGAAATTCGGACACGTACGGAGCCACATACTTTTGTCATTGTTATTCACGAGTGGCTAATGGTGATATAAGATATCGTCCGTCATATAATGTATAGTGTATCGCGTGCTTTATATGTGGGTATAGCAGAATAATTTCCATAGTTATTTACAGGGTAATTTACTTCCGTTGACCATAGGTCGACTATTACTAATTTTTTTAAATGACTCCATACCGCTTGTAATTGTCAAAATAAACGAAAAATCAGGCATTGATAGTCGCATTCTGTGTCGAGTCATTAATAAACGATATTTATGTTTCAGTTACGTTACTTCTTCATATAGATGATATTTCTGTCTTACTGTAAAAGTAGCCATTTTGAACATTAGTATCTGTTGTATAAAACGTAAATAATGCGTAAAAGTAGTTCTGCTGAACAATTAGTGTTTCAGAGCGTGTTTGTTTTCTTCTTAATGACAAGTTACTCACGAGCATCTGTATCGTTTCTGTTTTTTTGTATTTAAAAAAAATTCTTTATTCAATTATTGTACTTATACATGTTAACCCACTACCTAAATAATTAGTGGGTCCTAATATCATATTTTACATTTTTGCAGCTATTGTTTCTACACTACAGGTAAGTACTTATAATTACTCTACACTACAGGGATCTCTAGTCTTCTATTATTTAGTTTCTACCTATGTCGTTTCAGTTTATAAAATAATCGTATTATTTTCTGAGACGAATACTTGTCACATGTATTCTCTAGTTGTACCTGACACTGACATGAAAATTCCTTGCAGCTGACTTTTTGATATATCATCAACTTTTGAGAACATCGAACCACGCCTGGCTACACATGGAACGCCTTCCACCACCTTTCTTTCGTGCCATTGTAAGATAAAAATTTGTCAGTAGTGTTCTATCACAGACCAGAGATCAGATTTCTACTTCTACCCTTCTGTTAACTGCCCAACCTTCGAGTCGCACGTATCCCTGATCTTCATAAAACAGGAAACAGGTAGTCTACCTTTTAATAATAACGTGTAGCATTAAACAAAAACGAGATGCTAAGAAGTCTCTCATGAGCACAAAATGTTATACCTCATGCTGATCCTGACACGTGGTTGAGTTGCGCTATGTGTCTGTATACCAGTCAAGGACGAACAGTCCAGATATAATGAGACTGTTGGCGTAATCACTAGTTATCAGTGGCCATGACCTCTGAACCGCTGACTTTCGAGAAAGTTACGTGATACGATTAAACGATTTGTATGGAAAGCAGAAGGCGGTTTGTGAAGGACAGTTTTTCCCTATTTGCACAACCTTTTGAAGGCTCATTTCAAGGCAAATTAATCGAAACTGAACTGTTACTTCTCACGTAAGTCGCACCAAATGAAATCCCAACTCCTCCACTTCAAAATATTTCTGATTCTACATTATTTAAAGAGCAGACGAAGAATTCCGCAAAGATTCTGTACAATTGACAAAGCAATCTGAACAGAAGTAGAATAAGAATTTTATTCTCTCGCTACATATAAATTTAAACCAACGATTTCATGAGGAGCAGACTCATCAAGTTCAAACAGCAAGATGCATAATGTGATAATTTACGTTATTTTTAAACGTAAGAAGTGAAATTTAGATACAGTGTTAATTGACAACTGCCACAGAATATTTCTATTTTATTCTGTGACGATAGTCTCATCATCACTCCCCAAAAAAACTGATCTAGCGAATAATAACATTTATGTGCAGCAATAGAGAATAATTTTTTATCAACACTAATTGACTTCGTTGAAGTTTCTTCCTTTGAATTTGTTATGGATACTTATGGTTATTTTCTGCGGAGTCTGGAAATAAAGTTTTAATCTGTGGAGTAGAAACATTAAATTCTTAAGTGGTGATAAATTACCTGCGTATTCATGCAGCAAGTGGATAAACCAGTTGTAACATTCATAAAAAGGGTATATAATACAAAAAAGTAGTAACTGATCAGTATATAGAAGCATGTGAGTTAATAATAAGATAGGTAGTATTTCTGATTATTGCAGTATACAGTTTCCCACTGGGTAATTGGAACATCTTGAAAAATTTTAATGTTTTATTATGTTGTCTGCCAAGCAGGAGGAAGGAATTTTAAATTTGTGGTGATTTTTGAGTGAATTTTTTCAAGGAACTGAAAAGTGATCTAGAAGCGCTTTAGTCACTTATATAGTACTAGTAATGAAAGTCTCTACTGGATTTTCTTGCATATCTGGATGAACAGACATTAATGACGAGTGACAGCCGTCCGAAAATAACTCGTGATAAATTCGCTGAATGTGACTGTCTTGGCCTCAATTGTGTTAGGTATAGGTGTACTACCTATTAGTGAGACATGAAAATTTTTGCCTGATCGGGAATCGAATCCGGATTTTCCATTTATTGCTAGCGGTCGCCTTAACGTCTTCAGATGTCTGTGCATGCCTTCCGATCCATCTAGATTTCCGTATGACCACTGTTCGGTTGTCCGGGAATCGTGCACGGATAGCCGAAGTGGTTGAGTCCTGCTCCAGCACAAGTTTTCATATGCCACTAATAGGTAATACGTCTACACCTAACACAGCTGATGCCAAAATATACACATTCATTGAATTTATTTTCAGTTAATTTTAGAGGTGTGCCAATCATCATTAATATCTGTTCATCCACACATGCAAGTAAATATTACATGGCGGGCACAAGACGATAATGTCAACATGTCAGTTTCTCATAATCTCGTTTTCACTGATGCGGAAATACAGAGCATAGCTGTGAGCATTAACCGATGAATGTAGGGGATTATGGTATAGGAATGTAGACATCGTCGCATAGCTCGGAAGCTGGGCTTGGTCCAGGAAGCGTCCACGGATAGCTGACGTTGTTAAGGCAACGGCTTGCGGTAAGCGGGAAATCGGGGTTCGAGTCCCAGTCTGGAACAAATTTTCTCATTTCGAATTAATTCCTTACTGGAGTCGCTCAAGATAGTAATGATCGTATAGATAATTTGTTCCTTCAACAAGCAGAAGTTAAGCAAACGCATGCCTACCCTGTGGCAAACAGATTATCAGATCATGATGCATAGTTAATCATTAATACGTAACTTGGCCCCATGTGGAGCTCAGAAACACTCAAAGGAAGTATTGACTCTTGATTATTTACAAGTCAACTGAAGATTTTAAAGAAAGCTTAAAAATGAGCCTAATATTGGCCCTAAAATCAACATATTTCTTAATGACTCTATAATGATTTTAAGTAGTTTTCCTAAAAAGACAATTAAATGCGGTACTGGAATGTCATTAAAGTAATCTTGGATCACTAAAGGTGTCAGAGTATTTTCACAACGAAAAGGGAGTATGTACAAAATAGCTGGAACACGTAATGATCCAGAAATACTTTCGAGTTATAAACTGTACTGTAACACATTAAGAAACGTTGTACAAAAAGTCCAGGAATGCACATCTAGTTTGAAATTAACAGATCAGACAATAAAATCGAATCAGTACGGAGTATTAGAGGATGACATATATGTGAAAGTACCAGAGATTTCCTGCGCACCATATATTTTTAATAATTTCTTTTTTAAAATAAATGAAAACACTAATGCAAATAGTTCAAAACAGAAAGCAAAACATTAGACTGAAGAAGCGATACAGAGGAGATGTAGTGAAATAAAAATTACCTTTACATCCCTTTCGGAAGTAAGGAAGATCATCATGACTTTAAGGAATAGAAGTTCAAATGGGGTGCATAATATCTCCAAGTAGATACAAAAAGTTCTGCCCTGTAATATGTAAAGTTCTTTGTCACATACGTACTGCGTCATTAGTCAGGATGTTCTACCGGACATATTACAATTTGCTGTTGTTAGGCATCTCTATAAGAAAGATGACTCCACAGATGTCGTTCACTCCCGAATACTACCACTTCTTGCATAATTTTCTAAAATTTTTGAAGAGGTGATGTACTCCAAGACTGTTACCCACCTGTGTGGCTGGGTGGTTACAATTGAAGTGCAGCTATTCACAGAGGTCCAATGTGAGGTGTAATTATCTTATGGCAGCGAAACTTGGTAGGTTTTCCAGTGCATTAATGCGGAACCGATTTACGGTGGAAAACAGTTAGTTCGAATTTTTGCTAGCAGGTGCTAATTTGGCGGTATGACTGCAAAATTGACGTATAGAAATGTTTCCATATGTAATGGATTAAGAACAGGATGTGGGCAGAAAAGATCAAACAGCTGAGAAACACATAATGTTGATTACATCAAAATTGCACAATCTGTTCAATTTGAGCATCAGAGACGTCGACGAGAAGCTGTACAGCGCCATATTTGCACCTGGTGGCCAAAATAGGAACTAATTTTTACTGGCGTAAATCGGTTCCGCATTAATATACATGTATACCAAGTTTCGCTGCCAAACGATATTTGCTATTTTCCTATGTTAGAGATATGGTTCGGATTGTCGTTATTCTGAGTGATTATAACATTCAAATCGCATTTACGGTCAATATTCTCACAAAATATTTCTTATTTTATATAATTAAAGTTTTAAAAAAAACATTAAACATCGGAATTTGGCCACGTGAGCGAAAACGCTCTGTTATTGGCTGAAGCTCTGGTGACGTCATAGACTAAGAGTAAGACAAAGCTATACCTGTGTTACTAGGTTTTTCCGCACTTTTCCTGCAAAGAGTTTAGATAAGAAGAACACGGGTTCGAATCCTAAAACGATCATAAATTTTTAAATGTTTTACACGAAATACGAAAATAGCGTTAGCAAGAACTCATTGTAGCAGTTATTTCGATGGTGGGATGTATTGTGTATAGCTTCACATTAACCTTGCAGTGATCTGAGAAATGTACAGCTGAGGATAAATGAATCTACTTTGCTTACAAACAACTATCTTTTTTTTGAAAAGTATTGCTAGTAGTGAAGATTCACTATACTCCCACAGCACAGTGAGGTGTTAAGACGATGAGGTTTTGTGTTTGGAGAGATATAAACCGTGTACAACATGAAAGTAAGACAAACGTAAGGGCAGTGCCGTTTGTTAGTGTAAGCTAACGTCAGCGTCTGAAACAGACTGAACTTCATCTTATGTAAACGATGAAACTTCAAAAGCTTAAACAATAAGGATCCTAGCTGGACAGTAAGAAGATAATATAAACATTGTTTCTAATAGAGTAAAAAGTGTGTGGTCACATTAACTAGAATATATCTTTCTCAACGTGACGCGTGTGAACAGCTATTGCGAATGTAAGTGCACGTAAACGACAAGGAAACGCAATAGCGCTCTGTTTCTAATCGGTGTGGTGAAGTTTTGTTATTGTGATTTGGTTTTCATTTGAAAGGGGAATCGACTTGTTTTCTAAATAAGTTCAGATATTTTTGCAGGGGAGATTCGAACGAGTGACGTATAGTTATGTACATGTAATAGATGACAGTCCAGCGCTCCATTAACAGAGCTACCAATGATGTATAAGTGACCAGATAACGATAAGTTTTACTAACAGTTAAATTTTTTCGACGGACGCTATCCTTCTTTGTAACTGTGGGAAAGCGTATCTCGGAGGTAAATTAATGTTAACTTTAGAGAGTAAGACATTTTTAATTAAGTAAGCGAACTTGGGCATCGACGTGGTGGCATTTTGCCGGTACAAAAAAAAAAAATGTTCAAATGTGTGTGAAATCTTATGGGACTTAACTGCTAAGGTCATAAGTCCCAAAACTTACACACTATTTAACCTAAATTATCCTAAGGACGAACACACACACCTATCTCCGAGGGAGGATTCGAACCTCCGCAATGACCAGCCGCACAGTCCATGAGTGCAGCGCCTGAGACCGCTCGGCCAATCTCGCGCGGCCGCCAGTACTGTGTACCCAATTTTCACGCACTTTCTCATTATCTGAAACCTCAAAAACATTTTTTCAAGAGTTTTTATGTGGGTATTTGCACAGTGTAGTACTACACACAATTTGTATTCCATTTTCCTAAACGTAAATTCCAAAACAAACCATTAATGTGAATTTGCTTTATGACAGTAGGACCAGTGAGCTAACCAGTGACGTCACAGGCATTACATGGCTCGAATGGAGCGTTTTAGCGGGCTTTCAAATTAAATGAATTTCATTTCCGTTTTTACGAAAGAATACTGAAATTCAAGAAGGAAAAAAAGCATGTTATGAGCATAAAATGACATAACTAACCATTTACGACGATTTTCAGAAAACAAATACCCTACTTCAACCCATACTGGGCGTCGGTGAGTAGCTGCACTTTAATTATAAACAGCTGGTAGTAACAGAATACACAGAAAATCACAGTTCGGATATCAGAAGAGCCCTCTATGGAGACAGCTATTTGTCTTTTACCGAGTATTTAACAAAATTTTAAATGCTAAAATATCGCCACTTGAGATCTTCTATGTCTTATCAAATGCAATTGACAAAGTTTTTGTGGAATACATAGTTCAGAACCTACGTGGTTAAGTTCTTGTTTAAGAGAGAGATCACAGAAAGTTGCTCTAGGCTGTTTGTGTAGTACAAAGAAGGGCTCCGCATCATCCGTAATGATCTATCATTTTATTTGACACAGGAGAAGTTGATCCTGATTGCTAGTGCTACTAGACGCATCAACAGGGAAAATCGTAAAATATGGTTTTGTGAAAGTTATTTATTGGTTTTGCACAAATGAGCTCGCTTTAAACATGGAAAAACACAGCTCTTCCATCTTTGTGCTGTTAAAAACATCCCACCTTCTCTTAGCTTCGTATAATAACAAGTAGCCGCAGTGCACTTTTATTTGCTTATGAAATTTATCAACGATCCATCTTAGTTTGAGAGTAACAGATAAATTCACAAAAACGAAACCAGAAGAAAAAGGGATCTGCATTTGCTTTAACGCATCTAACGTTTTCACAGAAAGCAGTGAAACGTGCAGCTATTAACATTCTATGTATGGAAATTAACTGCCCGACCGTTAGCGGAAGTGTGTTCAGAATTAATGTAGGTTAATGATGTTTCTCCTTGATAACCCTTACACCACAGAGGAAATCTTATGTAGAATTAATTAGCCATTTACAGAGAAAACAAATCCTGAAAATGGCAAGCATGTAGCCATAAAAATATTTTTCTAATTTTTTTGGGTTCTATGTTTATCCAGATGACACGATCCACGTAAATACATTTATCGTGAAGAAATGGTTCAAATGGCTCTGAGCGCTATGGGACTTAACTTCTAAGGTCATCAGTCCTCTAGAACTACTTAAACCTAACTAACCTAAGGACATCACACACAGCCATGCCCGAGGCAGGATTCGAACCTGCGACCGCAGCGGTCGCGCGGTTCCAGACTGTAGCGCCTAGAACCGCTCGGCCACACCGGCCGGCAAATCGTGAAGATGATCTATGGAACATGTACCTAACTTTTTTGTATTTGTCACAAGTTCAAAATAATTTCCTGCAAATATTTCGTGATTGTTATTTGTTAAAGCAAAGTGTTCATAAATATAAAGAGAGAGAATAGTAACCTCTAAACAGTGTCAGCATGAGTCTTCGTGTTATACATATTCAAAATAATTGCACTATGTAACGTTAATAGTATACTTAAATAATTTTAATTACCTCAGAAGTAGATGTTGATGACCTTTCTTGTGTCATTTTCAGATGCACAGAATAGTGTTGTCGTTGCAAATAAAACTATTGCTTCAATCTTTTGGCAGGTTGCGTGCATATGAAGACAATGACAAGTTTTTTCGACCGTGTCATCAGTACGCAGCCATCTAATTTCGATCATGATTTAATATTGTCATTGAGCCCCCGGTAGCTGAGTGGTCTGCCCGACGAATTGTCATACCTAACGGCCCGGGTTCGATTCCCGGCTGGGTCGGGGATTTTCTCCGCTCAGGGACTGGGTGTTATGTTGTCCTTATAGTCATCATTTCATCCCCATCGACACGCAAGTCGCGGAAGTGGCGTCAACTCGAAAGACTTGCACCAGGCGAACTGTATACCCGACTAGGGGCTTTAGCCACACGGCATTTCCATTTCCATTGTCATTGCAATCGGAAAACCATTTAATTATTTTGCCAAGTATTATGTAAATAAAGACCATGATAATTTTATTTCCGAGTGTATCCTGTGTGCTCAGCCTTCTAATTTCGATTGTTTGGTCTTAATTTGCGGTAGTTGTGTCTTTGCAACATTAACCTGAATCTCATTATCACTGTAGATGTGAGAATTTGAGCTATAGTTTCATTCTCTTTAAGTAAACAGGTGTTTTTACAGAAAACAGAATTGCTTTATATTTCAGAGCAAATTATATATATATAAAAAAAGACAGGACTGGACCAAAAATGAAGCCTCGTAGCTTTCCTCGCAATATCTTTCTGTAGGCTGTTAAATAATTTTCTGAAAGTGGTATTATAACTATCCTTTGCTTACATTTTGTTAAATGCAACATAAACTACGTCAGAAGACTGTCATGATTAAGTAGATTTGTAACTTGCAGTGTAAAAGAGAGTAGTTTACGTTATAAGATGCTGTTTTGTTAAAAATTCACAATGGCATAAATCACAGACACGCTTGCTTCCAGGAAGTCAGAATTATTAATTGCTATGATATTAAATTTTGGTACAAAAATCTGAATTAGAATTCACAGTTTTTATGTACTGGAAAAACAGGAACGGAATTATTTATTCCTAGATCTTCCTTTTACACAATTTAGAGTGTCTGAGACGCATTCTTGTTCAAATAATTGATTAAGCATTGCGGACGTGGATTCTGTTGTAATCACGGGAACTGCGTTAGTTACTCAGATGGGTATTCTATGGAGTTTTTAAAAGTTTTAAACGTCAATAGCACATTTTCTACAGGTTTTGCTATCATCTCTCAAATGCAGCAAGTGTTTCGCTATGATCCTGATCGAAAACAAAGACACTTGCGTCACTGAAACAATTATATATACACTCCTGGAAATTGAAATAAGAACACCGTGAATTCATTGTCCCAGGAAGGGGAAACTTTATTGACACATTCCTGGGTTCAGATACATCACATGATCACACTGACAGAACCACAGGCACATAGACACAGGCAACAGAGCATGCACAATGTCGGCACTAGTACAGTGAATATCCACCTTTCGCAGCAATGCAGGCTGCTATTCTCCCATGGAGACGATCGTAGAGATGCTGGATATAGTCCTGTGGAACGGCTTGCCGTGCCATTTCCACCTGGCGCCTCAGTTGGACCAGCGTTCGTGCTGGACGTGCAGACCGCGTGAGACGACGCTTCATCCAGTCCCAAACATGCTCAATGGGGGACAGATCCGGAGATCTTGCTGGCCAGGGTAGTTGACTTACACCTTCTAGAGCACGTTGGGTGGCACGGGATACATGCGGACGTGCATTGTCCTGTTGGAACAGCAAGTTCCCTTGCCGGTCTAGGAATGGTAGAACGATGGGTTCGATGACGGTTTGGATGTACCGTGCACTATTCAGTGTCCCCTCGACGATCACCAGTGGTGTACGGGCAGTGTAGGAGATCGCTCCCCACACCATGATGCCGGGTGTTGGCCCTGTGTGCCTCGGTCGTATGCAGTCCTGATTGTGGCGCTCACCTGCACGGCGCCAAACACGCATACGACCATCATTGGCACCAAGGCAGAAGCGACTCTCATCGCTGAAGACGACACGTCTCCATTCGTCCCTCCATTCACACCTGTCGCGACACCACTGGAGGCGGGCTGCACGATGTTGGGGCGTGAGCGGAAGACGGCCTAACGGTGTGCGGGACCGTAGCCCAGCTTCATGGAGACGGTTGCGAATGGTCCTCGCCGATACCCCAGGAGCAACAGTGTCCCTAATTTGCTGGAAGTGGCGGTGCGGTCCCCTACGGCACTGCGTAGGATCCTACGGTCTTGGCGCGCATCCGTGCGTCGCTGCGGTCCGGTCCCAGGTCGACGGGCACGTGCACCTTCCGCCGACCACTGGCGACAACATCGATGCACTGTGGAGACCTCACGCCCCACGTGTTGAGAAATTCGGCGGTACGTCCACCCGGCCTCCCGCATGCCCACTATACGCCCTCGCTCAAAGTCCGTCAACTGCACATACGGTTCACGTCCACGCTGTCGCGGCATGCTACCAGTGTTATAGACTGCGATGGAGCTCCGTATGCCACGGCAAACTGGCTGACACTGACGGCGGCGGTGCACAAATGCTGCGCAGCTAGCGCCATTCGACGGCCAACACCGCGGTTCCTGGTGTGTCCGCTGTGCCGTGCGTGTGATCATTGCTTGTACAGCCCTCTCGCAGTGTCCGGAGCAAGTATGGTGGGTCTGACACACCGGTGTCAATGTGTTCTTTTTTCTATTTCCAGGAGTGTATAACCGCCTGTTTTACAAATAATTAAATGAAATTTTCTGATATTGTAAAAGGACGTCGAATGAATTTTCCACCCAGCTTGATGTTAGAGATTTCTGGAGTGCCATATGTATGTAATACCGAGTTCGGACTACGCAGCCTTTGGTTTATTTTTGTGATACAGAGGGGTCTTTCTTCCGGCGTCCACGCATTAGGTGACGGATGCGGTTCTTTTTATAGCCTGGAGCTTCACGGGAGAGTGAGTGACAGTCTGTTGCAACACACTCCCTACTGGGCCGGGCTTCCGTTCCAACAGCTGTTGCAGCATGGATGCATGCATATTTATGCACAGAGGCCCTTTGAGAGGATGCCCCTGCTTTTTTTTTTGCGCGGATAGGTTGAAGAAGAAGTTTTCTTAAAAAATTCTGGTAAACTATACACTCGTCTTTTTTGATAGTGCGGCACCGAAGAGTTGATGGTGATACGCTTCTGCAAAACTGGAAAAACTGGTTCTAATACTAATGACATTGTCAACCGACTACCCAGGTTCCAGTGCACATTTGTGATGACAATTGTCTTATCTTTCGCTCTATTCGATACACTATTCCGAGTATATCAGCAGCAATCTGGGCTGCTACGAATTTCAGTTGTTCCCAAAAGTCATTCATAATCTGAGAAAATATTACGTCTTAATCCGAAGCATTCCTAATCGTAGATAGTAAGCTGATTTTGTCCAATCATTTCTTGCACAGGATGTCGAATGCTTTCCCACTACACTGTAGAAACCTTTTTTCTTGGTTTGACTGTTTAATTACACTCCTGGAAATGGAAAAAAGAACACATTGACACCGGTGTGTCAGACCCACCATACTTGCTCCGGACACTGCGAGAGGGCTGTACAAGCAATGATCACACGCACGGCACAGCGGACACACCAGGAACCGCGGTGTTGGCCGTCGAATGGCGCTAGCTGCGCAGCATTTGTGCACCGCCGCCATCAGTGTCAGCCAGTTTGCCGTGGCATACGCAGCTCCATCGCAGTCTTTAACACTGGTAGCATGGCGCGACAGCGTGGACGTGAACCGTATGTGCAGTTGACGGACTTTGAGCGAGGGCGTATAGTGGGCATGCGGGAGGCCGGGTGGACGTACCGCCGAATTATTCAACACGTGGGGCGTGAGGTCTCCACAGTACATCGATGTTGTCGCCAGTGGTCGGCGGAAGGTGCACGTGCCCGTCGACCTGGGACCGGACCGCAGCGACGCACGGATGCACGCCAAGACCGTAGGATCCTACGCAGTGCCGTAGGGGACCCCACCGCCACTTCCCAGCAAATTAGGGACACTGTTGCTCCTGGGGTATCGGCGAGGACCATTCGCAACCGTCTCCATGAAGCTGGGCTACGGTCCCGCACACCGTTAGGCCGTCTTCCGCTCACGCCCCAACATCGTGCAGCCCGCCTCCGGTGGTGTCGCGACAGGCGTGAATGGAGGGACGAATGGAGACGTGTCGTCTTCAGCGATGAGAGTCGCTTCTGCCTTGGTGCCAATGATGGTCGTATGCGTGTTTGGCGCCGTGCAGGTGAGCGCCACAATCAGGACTGCATACGACCGAGGCACACAGGACCAACACCCGGCATCATGGTGTGGGGAGCGATCTCCTACACTGGCCGTACACCACTGGTGATCGTCGAGGGGACACTGAATAGTGCACGGTACATCCAAACCGTCATCGAACCCATCGTTCTACCATTCCTAGACCGGCAAGGGAACTTGCTGTTCCAACGGGACAATGCACGTCCGCATGTATCCCGTGCCACCCAACGTGCTCTAGAAGGTGTAAGTCAACTATCCTGGCCAGCAAGATCTCCGGATCTGTCCCCCATTGAGCATGTTTGGGACTGGATGAAGCGTCGTCTCACGCGGTCTGCACGTCCAGCATGAACGCTGGTCCAACTGAGGCGCCAGGTGGAAATGGCATGGCAAGCCGTTCCACAGGACTACATCCAGCATCTCTACGATCGTCTCCATGGGAGAATAGCAGCCTGCATTGCTGCGAAAGGTGGATATACACTGTACTAGTGCCGACATTGTGCATGCTCTGTTGCCTGTGTCTATGTGCCTGTGGTTCTGTCAGTGTGATCATGTGATGTATCTGAACCCAGGAATGTGTCAATAAAGTTTCCCCTTCCTGGGACAATGAATTCACGGTGTTCTTATTTCAATTTCCAGGAGTGTAATTTGGCATTAACGTGAAATTCTTGGAAGAAAATCATTTCTTAAAGTGATCTAAAAATGTGTTGCAGAAGTAAGGTGTATTCGAGCACGCGTCGAAGAAAACGTTACGATTAATTCCTCAGAGAGAGAGATCAGATATGTATCCGTTCTAACGTCTCGAAGCAAGATCTTTTTCTGTTTTAAGATAGAATAATTCAACACCCTTTTTTTTAGGGTAACGTGGTTTTATTGGTCCGAAATTTAGTATTTTTGTTTGATTGTTAGTCACATGTATCATAAATATTTAATGTCCTTTTTTTCCAGCTGGGTAAGCCCTTCGTTAGCCTTTCCCATGTTCGTGCATTAATGGGGATATTTAGTTGTTGTTCCTTATGTGTTGCGCATCTTTTCTTACGTTTATGCTCTGCACCAAATTTTTGAGTGCTGTCGCACATACACTGAGGTGACTGAAGCCATTGGATAGCGATACGCACATATGAAGGTGGCAGTAGTACCGCGTACACAACGTATATAAGGGCAGTGCATTGGCGGAGCTGTCATTTGTACTCCGGTGATTCATGTGAAAAGGCTTCCGACGTGATTACGGCCGCACGACAGGAATTTACAGTCTTTGAACGCGGAGTAGTAGTTGGTGTTAGTTGGAGCTAGACGCATGGGACATTCCATTTCGGAAATCGTTAGGCAATTCAATATTTCGAGATCCACAGCGTCAAGAGTGTGCCGGGAATACCATATTTCAGGCATTACCTCTCACCACGGACAACGCAGTGACCGACGGCCTTCACTTAACGAACGTGGGCAGCGGCGTTTGAGTGTAGTTGTCAGTCCTAACAGATAAGCAACACTTAGTGAAGTAGCCACAGAGATGAATGAGGCATTTACGACGATCGTATTAGTTAGGAGAGTGCACCGAAATTTGCCGTTAGTAAGCTATGGCAGCAGACGACCGACGCGAGTGCCTTTGCTAATAGCACGGCATCGCCTGCAGCGCCTCTCCTGGGTTTGTGGCCATATTGGTTGGACCCTAGACGGCTGGAAAAACGTGGCCTGTTCGGGTGAGTCCCGATTTCAGTTGATAAGAGCTGACGGCGAAGGCCCATGAAGCCAGGGACCGAACTTGTCAACAAGGCACTGTGCAAGTTGGTGGTGGCTGCATAATGGTGTGGGCTGTGTATACATGGAATGGACTGGGTCCTTCAGGCCAACTGAACCGATCATTGACTCGAAACGGCTATGTTCGGTCACTTGGAGACCATTTTCAGCCATCATGGACTTCATGTTCCCAAACAGTTTTTATGGATGACAATGCAACAAGTCAGCGACCCACAGTTGTTCACGATTGGTCGAAGAACATTCCGGATAGTTCAGGCAAATGATTCGGCCGCCCAGATCACCCGACATGAATGCCATCGAACATTTATGGGACATAACAGAAGGATTAGTTAGTACACAACATCCTCCACTGGCAACGCTTTCGCAATTATCGACAGTATAGACGCAGCATGACTCAGTACTTCTGCAGGGGTTTCTAACGACTTGTTGAGTCCATGTCACGTCAAGCTGTTGCACTAGGCCGGGCAGAAGCAGGTCCGACACGATATTAGGACGTATCTCAGGACTTCTGTCACCTCAGTGTACACTTTACATAATACGATTTGTGAAACAACACAAAGGAGAAAATGAAGACGAACAAGAGTGATTACTTTCCTGTCAATTTGAAGAAATTGGCAAAAATTATAACTTAACCCAACAGCGCTGTAATACGGAATTGATTCTAGCTATCATACTACTCTGTTCTTGAATAATGGATGATGGCCTGATAGGAATGGCCTTGCACATTTTAACGCTGTAAAGAAAGAAATATACAAGGGTCATTCCAAAAGATATACACACTATTTTTTTTTTAAATTCCATCTTTTATTCTACATGTTTGAAAGTTTTACAGTGTGTAGATACATTCTTTAGGAACAATATTTTCATTTCTCCACATGATTTCCATCCCTCTGAACTGCCTTATGCCATCTTGGAACCAGCGCCTGTATACCCGCACGGTAAAATTCTTGACCAACCTGTTGGAGCACTGTTTGGTAGTGTGCACAAGGGAGTCATCATCTTCAAACCTTGTTCCATGAAGAGAGTCTTTCAGTTTCCCAAAGAGATGATAGTCACATGGAGCCAGGTCAGGACTGTAAGGCGGGTGTTTCAGTGTTGTCCATCCGAGTTTTGTGATTGCTTCCACGGTTTTTTGACTGACATGTGGCCATGAATTGTCGTGCAACAGCAAAACATCCTGCTTTTGCCGATGTGGTCGAATACGACTCAGTCAAGCTTTATTCGTGGTCGTCACATATGCATCAGAATTTTTGGTGGTTCCCCTTGGCATGATGTCCACAAGCAAGAGTCCTTCGGAATCGAAAAACACTATAGCCATAACTTTTCTAGCAGAAGGTGTGGTCTTGAATTTTTTTTCTTGGGTGAATTTGCATGATGCCACTCCATTGATTGCCTCTTCGTCTCTGGTGAAAAATGATGGAGCCATGTTTCATCACCTGTCACAATTCTTCCAAGAAATTCATCTCCACCATTCTCGTACTGTTACAAAAGTTCGCTGCATACCGTTTTTCTTGTTTCCTTGTGAGCTGCTGTCAACATCCTGGGAACCCAGCTGGCACAAACCTTTTTTAACGCCAACACTTTCAGTATTCTGCAAACACTTCCTTCCCCTATCCCAATGTAGCGTGACAATTCGTTCACTGTGATGCGTCTGTCAGCAGTCACCAATTCGTTAACTCTCTGCACATTGTGTGGAGTGTGTGCAGTACGAAGCCTGCCGCTGCCTCAATACTGTCGTGCCCGCTTTCATCTCGTAACCTGCTTGCCCACCGACTAACTGTACTGCGATCGACAGTAGCATCTCCATAAACCTTTTTCAACCTCTTGAGGATATTTCCCACTGTCTCGTTTCCACAGCACAGGAATTCTATGAGAGCACGTTGCTTCTGACGAACGTCAAGTGAGCAGCCATCTAGAAGACATGCTGTGACGGCGCCACTCACGGGAACAGGTTGAACTAAGTTTGAAAACTAGTGGGAAGGATGTATCTACACACTGTAAAACTTTCATGCAGAATGAAAACTGTTTTTTATAGTAATAGTGTGCATTTCTTTTGGAGTGACCCTCGTATATTTGTTGATTTGGTAAATAATTGAAGAAACGGAAGCAAAGGCAGAACTGAACGGCTCCGTGCCTGTCAGCGTGAACACGGCGAGCTGGCGGCCATGTGCCGAGTGCGCTGGCTGCCCGCTGTGAGTTTGCCTCGTGTTGGGGGCTCGCCGCCGTTATCTGTGGCTGCCTCCGCCGGCGGCACGCGTTATCCTGTACTGCATTAGCCCGCCTTATCTCTCTCATTAATTCTCGGCGGTGTTGCCTGCACGAGCTTTCCGACACCACCGTCCGTCATTTACTCTTGTTCCACCGCTTACGCCTTTCCGTCTGAGTATCTAAAGGAACACAAGGCAGCCAAATATTGACATGTGATTCATTCTTTTATTATTGTTAAGAAATGTGCGATTATAATAGCCTATTGGGCGTACTCTTGTCTATAACTAGACGCTACTTCACCACGGTGCACTACGGACGACAGAATGTCTCTTACAAGAATGTGTTCAATCTGTCGTCATAATTCAAGATTACAGATTTCCGACATGCTGTCGGTTGGAGCAGCGACCAAAAAAATCAGGAAAAAATTGCTTGCTTTAGTCTATAGCAGTGATTCTGTTTCACAGAGGAAGACTGCACTGTAGTTCTTTCTCTAACAATTAAATCGCTCAAAAGAGGAAAGGCCGCTGGATCCGATGGGATACCAGTTTGATTTTACACAGAGTACGCGAAGGAACTTGCCCCCCTTCTTGCAGCGGTGTACCGTAGGTCTCTAGAAGAGCTTAGCATTCCAAAAGATTGGAAAAGGGCACAGGTCATCCCCGTTTTCAAGAAGGGACGTCGAACAGATGTGCAGAACTATAGACCTATATTTCTAACGTCGATCAGTTGCAGCATTTTGGAACACGTATTATGTTCGAGTATAATGACTTTTCTGGAGACTAGAAATCTACTCTGTAGGAATCAGCATGGGTTTCGAAAACGACGATCGTGTGAAACCCAGCTTGCGCTATTCGTCCACGAGACTCAAGAGGGCCATAGACATGGATTCCATGGTAGATGCCGTGTTTCTTGACTTCCGCAAGGCGTTTGATACAGTTCCCCACAGTCGTTTAATGAACCAAGTAAGAACATATGGGCTATCAGACCACTTGTGTGATTGGATGGAAGAGTTCCTAGATAACAGAACGCAGCATGTCACTCTCAATGGAGAGAAGTCTTCCGCAGTAAGAGTGATTTCAGGTGTGCCGCAGGGGAGTGTCGTAGGACCGTTGCTGTTCACAATATATATAAATGACCTTGTGAATAACATCGGAAGTTCACTGAGGCTTTTTGCGGATGATGCTGTAGTATATCGAGAGGTTGTAACAGTGGAAATTTGTACTGAAATGCAGGATGATCTGCAACGAATTGACGCATCGTGCAGGGAATGGCAATTGAATCTCAATGTAGACAAGTGTAATGTGCTGCGAATACACAGAAAGAAAGATCCTTCATCATTTAGCTACAATATAGCAGGTCAGCAACTGGAAGCAGTTAATTCCATAAATTATCTGGGAGTATGCATTAGGAGTGATTTAAAATGGAATGATCGTATAAAGTTGATCGTCGGTAAAGCAGATGCCAGACTGAGATTCATTGGAGGAATCCTAAGGAAATGCAGTCCTAAAACATAGGAAGTAGGTTACAGTACACTTGCTCGCCCACTGCTTGAATACTCACGGGTGTGGGATCCGCACCAGATAGGGTTGATAGACGAGATAGAGAAGATCCAACGCAGAGCAGCGCGCTTCGTTACAGGATCATTTAGTAATCGCGAAAACGTTACGGAGATGAAAGATGAACTCCAGAGGAAGACTCTGCAAGAGAGACGCTCAGTAGCTCGGTACGGGCTTTTGTTGAAGTTTCGAGAACATACCTTCACCGAGGAGTCAAGCAGTATATTGCTCCCTCCTACGTATATCTCGCGAAGAGACCATGAGGATAAAATCAGAGAGATTAGAGCCCACACAGAGGCATACTGACAATCTTTCTTTCCATGAACAATATGAGATTGGAATAGAAGGGAGAACCGATAGAGGTACTCAAGGTACGCTCCGCCACACACAGTCAGGTGGCTTGCGGAGTACGGATGTAGATGTAGATGTAGATTCTCATCTTGGGGGTAATTACACCCTGAGGGGTAAAATGTAATTTTTTAAGGGGTAAAAGCTAAAGATTTCAGTTGCATTTAGGTCATGAAACTAAACTGTTTTAAAGGATTATTACTATTATCACTATTTCGTAAGACTGTAATATTAATTACGTAACTATGAGTAATTACATTTGTTTGAAATACGGTTCTAGCATTAACGCACGACACAGTGGTAGAGGTTACAGCTTTTGAGACGAATGTATGAACATCATCTTTCCTACATTCTCATATAGTCCACCCATAACACAAATTTTTAGTACCATGCAGCTATGACAACAAAACTGAGACATATGCGTCACATATGGTTAACTATTTTGTCGAAATACTTTCTCCGAGATGTAGGTAGTTCCCGCAATAGACTAGAAATGTCTTCATTATTCAGTTTGTGCGATTCGAGCATTATCCTGTTGGAAAACACATCCTGCAAAGCTGTTCATGAATGGCAGCACAACAGGACAAATCACCAGACTGACGTACAATTCCTTCTAACCAACGCACGACCATCAGTGGCACTGAGGCAGAACCAGTTTTCATCAGAACAGACAACTGTCATCCACCCTGCCCTCCACTGTGCTTTAGCTTGACGCCACTGAAGTCGCAAACGGCGGCGGTGTGGGGTCAGGTTCGGAGGTGTCCTTCAAGTAACCAATTTGCAACAGTTCGTTGTGTCACTGCAGTGCCAACTGCTGCTCCAATTGCTGCTGCAGATGCAGTTCAATGCGCCGGAACCATGCGCCGAACACGATGGTCTTCCCTCTCGGTAGTGGCACATGGACGTCTGGAGCCCGGTTTTCTTGGGACTGTACAGTCTCGTAACCACCGCTGCCAGTAATGATGTACAATGGCTACATTCCTGCCACGTCTTTCTGCAGTATCACAGAAGGAACATCGACTTTCTCGTAGCCCTATTACACGACCTCGTTCAAGCTGAGTGAGATGTTGATAATGGCGTCATTGTCGCTGACAAACATCAATTCACCACGTCCAGTCTCAAACGTAAGTAACGCTCACGACCGTTATAGCGTGTATTTAAAGCAAACCTGCTTTGCATCCTCAAATTTGCGCGACTGGCGCGAAAACTGAATAGACATCATTTTTGAGATGTAGAAACTCGCCTACCAACTTTCTTTTATGTCGCACAACTCCTTCTCGGAGTTGCGATTTTTTTTTCCGTCAGTGTATTTAATGGCTACTGCATTGTTCTATGGCCTGCACTGTATTATTATTAATGTTGTCAGACACGAAGCATTTGCAGCCTTAAGTTTTCCAGCTTTTGCCAGTTCAGAAGTAAGAAGTCCAGCAATGAAGTGATTTACAAACTGTAGGTCTAAGTATAATACAAAAATTTTAATTTGGTTGATTTTAAATGGGTGTACAGGGTGACAGTGAAGCAAGTCGCTAAGGAGAGGTATGATGCAGAGGACACTTGTAACAAGTGCCAACCTTCAGTGTGGATAGTTAGCTTTTTTTTATGAGAGCGAATTGTAGGTAGCATTCGCGATGCACTGAAATTGTTACATCATTTTATGAAAAATGCTTGTTAGAAACAAACAGTACCAGTTGTCTCACTGACTCATTTGTTCGTGGTTTAATAAAACACATACAAAAACTAAATATAATTTATTTAAAAAATGAATGTGTTTAAAGAGAATTGTTTTAGATTGTAAATTATAGTTAGGCACTAATGGTGATGGTATTGGGGGGGGGGGGGGGCGGGGGGAAGAAGGGGTGACCAGTTAATATCTGATTGCACTCAGAGTTAATGGTCTCTTAGTTGCGAACCACTGGTGTGTAGTCGCGATTTTCATTTTAATGTTATTACATTGGGGACTGTTTTATTCACTGTTTTCTTATTTGTCTTTTTAAATTTCGTATTCAATCTATTTACATGTTTTGTATACTATGCATTGTGAACTTCGTAAGAAGGGAAAAGAAACTCTGAACATGGGGGACACACTTTATCACTATTGGCCGCAGTTTGCGTGTATTTAAAGCTTAGCATTGGGTTTACTTTTCGTATGTATGATACACCTACTTGGGAAGCAAGAATAACGACTGCGCACCAGGGGCAAGGGACTGTCTGTAATTTAAGGCTGCACACACCATGCGTTTGGTGTTATGGATAAAAAATATTTTGTAAATATTTCTTAAAGAATTAATTTAACTAAGTACTGCGATTTTTTGATCATAGAATGGACTGACAATTCGAGATTCTAGATGGATAATAGTTTTACTTCTCAACAATGCTGCTTGCTCTGTTACTCCTCTACATAAAGCGGTTTGCATAATATTCAAATCAGACTATATTTTCTGAAATTGGTTTTAACTTCAAGCCTGTAAGGAAATTATATTACTATCAGAACATCTCAGTAAGTTTCACTAACAGAATGTTGTATATTTTAACATGACTCGTTTTGCTTTGTCTTACTAGTAATTTCACTTTCCGAATGTGGCGTATTAACTGGACTCACACTGTATGTACACTACTGGCCATTAAAATTGCTACACCACGAAGATGACGAGCTACGGACGCGAAATTTAACCGACGGGAAGAAGATGCTGTGATATGCAAATGATTAGCTTTCCAGAGCATTCACACAAGGTTAACGCCGGTGACGACACCTACAACGTGCTGACATGAGGAAAGTTTCCAACCGATGTCTCATACACAAACAGCAGATGATCAGCGTTGCCTTGTGAAACGTTGTTGTGATGCCTCGTGTAAGGAGGAGAAATGCGTATCATCGCGTTTCCGACTTTGATAAAGGTCGGATTGTAGCCTATCGCGATTGCGGTTTATCGTATCGCGACATTGCTGCTCACGTTGGTCGAGATCCAATGACTGTTAGCAGCATATGGAATCGGTGGGTTCAGGAGGGTAATACGGAACGCAATGCTTGATCCAAACGGCCTCGTATCACTAGCAGTCGAGATGACAAGCATCTTATCCGCATGGCTGTAGCGGATCGTGCAGCCACGTCTCGGTCCCTGAGTCAAGAGATTGGTACGTTTGCAAGACAACAACCATCTGCACGAACAGTTCGCAGCATGGACTATCAGCACGGAGACAATGGCTGCGGTTACCCGTGACGCTACATCACAGACAGGAGCGCTTGTGATGGTGTACTCAGCGATGAACCTGGGTGCACGAATAGCAAAACGTCATTTTTTCGGATGAATCCAGCTTCTGTTTACAGCATCATGATGGTCGCATCCGTGTTTGGCGACATCGCGGTGAACGCACATTGGAAGCGTGTATTCGTCATCGCCATACTGGCGTATCACCAGGCGTGATGGTATGGAGTGCCATTGGTTACACGTCTCGGTCACCTCTTGTTCACATTGACGGCACTTTGAACAGTGGAAGTTACATTTCAGATGTGTTACGACCCGTGCTCTACCCTTCATTCGATCCGTGCGGACCCTACATTTCAGCAGGATAAGGCACGACTGCATGTTGCAGGTCCAGTACGGGCCTTTCTGGATGCTGTGCTGCCCTGGCCAGCGCATTCTCCAGATCTCTCACCAACTGAAAACGTCTGGTCAATGGTGGCCGAGCAACTGGGTCGTCACAGTACGCCAGTCACTACTCTTAATGAACTGTGATATCGTGTTGAAGCTGCACGGGGAGCTGTACCTGTACACGCCATCCGAGCTCTGTTTGACTCAATGCCCAGTCGTATCAAGGCCGTTATTACGGCTAGAAGTGGTTGTTCTGGGTACTGATTTCTCAGGATCTATGCTCCCAAATTGCGTGAAAATGTAATCACATGTCAGTTGTAGTATAATATATTTGTGCAATGAATACCCGTTTATCATCTGCATTTCTTCTTGGTGTAGCACTTTTAATGGCCAGTAGTGTAACAACTGGTTTCATCTGACTTGCAGCAAAGTGCATCACCTTCATTACTTTCAACAGTATGGTAACGTCACTCTCGGTACCAAGCTAGAAATAATTCTACCTTAACTGAGGTGAAGAGATGTCAGTGTTCAGGTGACACAGCTTACAAAGTAGAGATTTGCGAATGAAAGTTGGTATTCTATAGCTCTGAAGACTCCCAGTCTCTACTTACATAAATCTGGGTGCGACTACGAGTGGACCGAATGTACAAGAGATATTCTTTTGGGAAATTTTTATCCGTTAGCTGTATAGGACATTTTCATTACAGTGACACATGCTTTTAAGGACGGCGGAGGAGAGCAAATGTATTAATCTGAGCTATGGAACGTTCATTCAGTAACGACTGACTAGAAAGCTACAAAGGCAAACGAGGTACAGATAACACTGCCGCGAAATATGAGGTCCTACGGTTAGTTGCTTGTGCTGGGCAGTAAATTAACGTTAGGGAGTAGGTAGACCGTCCACCATGTAGGCGTATGTCATGAGCCGTGGAGCCAAGATACTCGATTAATGCGCTGCAAATGGATCGACGTCTACACTGATATAAAAGTCTGAATGACCAGTGTCTGTGTTTACAAGTGAAGTGGACAGCTGAATAGCGCTAGTAAAATAGCACTGTAACTGGTTACGGAAGTAGCAGAAGTGATTTCCCTGTACAGGCGAGTTAATTGAAATTGTAGGTTTTATTGGACCAAATACTTACACGGGAGACATGTCTGGAACTGTTCCAATGGTGAAGGGAATCAATACAAAGACGACGGACGACAACGAACAGTTCAGGCTTCCGCTCCTGAAGAAGCACTGCTAGCTAATGTGGCTGTAGGGCCTTTCATCAGCAGTCCATCATTTGCACATGTATGGATGTTGGGTATAATACGAGAACAGCAGTTACACCACTACCCTTCACTGAAAGTGTAAGCTTTAGCTCCTGTTAAAGTCAGTCGTGTTGAGCCAATGGGTGTTGCAGCGTTGTACGGTCTATCCTCGCTTGTTTCATATTTATGCTTCTTGGATGAAGCGTATCTCATAAGAGGCGGAATGCCTAATACTAGCATTAGTTCTCTATGGTCCGCAAAGCATCCCCACTCTAGATTTGTGGAGAGCCGTCGACACAGATTTGCAAGGGACTTGTGACTGGGCACAGCTAGCAATCCGAAACTGCTTGCATCCCGCTTAACTGCAACACTATGCACTGTTTCGGATGGAGACACCCTCCAAGTTGTTCGATATATCTGAATGTATTTGGTTGCAACCTAATGGTGCCCTAGCTCAATCTTCGCATCTTGCCCGTGAACACCTGTGTCAGACGGTATCTGAAAGGTGACCAGCTAGTTCCCCTAATCTGACTGAACTTGAGTTCTTGGAAGTGTCCCGTACGTAAAACACATGGTGAGATTGAAGGGGATGTCTTGGCAAGAATTCCCGTTGCTTGTGACGTTGCTGGAACAAAACTGGATTGTTCTAAGAGGTATGACAGAACTTTGCGCAACAATGTAATGGATGAATACAAGTTGGGAAACCTTACAAATATTATGAATGCAACAGTTTGGGCAGTGAAATGTCTACTTTGATTTTTGTCTTCGTCAGCAGAGCAGTAGTAGATTTGATATTTTCTTATCACTTATGATTCGCTCATTTTCTGACTGTATCTCATGCTGACACATATTTCCTATTTCACCACTTCTGAAAATTGTATCGTCATCACGGAGACATTCTACATTAGGAGCGGATTCAAACTGCAGTCCGTGTATTTTAATGTATAATAGCCGTAAGAATACAAACTATTTATGCAGAGTGAACTTAATAAAACTGAGAAACTGCGGGGACGGATTCCCGACTGTAAGTGGAGGAAAAAAGGTGCAATGAACATGCGTCCGGAAGTGCATCGTTGCCAAGGTAAAAGGCACTGACGTATGAAGGTTCTTCTTACTACTTGCCGCGTGTTCCTTGTGTGTTGTAGCTGTTGCAGCCTAATGTAAGCAGCAGAATGGTACCGTGTCCATGTCGAGAATAAGCTGAGATGGTGTTTGTGTGCGGCCAAACAGATGGAAACAGTCAAGAGGCAGAACGGCTATACCAAAACAAGTACCCTCACAGATACCATCCACATCACGCAACATTTCAAGCCCTTTTTGGGCGCTTGGGTGATCATGGCTCCTTTCAGACAGACGAACGTGCAGGGAGGCGGCAGACTGTGCGTACACCGGGTTTAGAGGACCAGGTTGGAGACGTAGTACAAACTCCATTTAAGAGGTCCGCCAACGTGGTGTAAGCCACAATACGATTATGTGTATCCTGCATGGCAACAGCTGTTATCCCTGTCAGCTGCAACATATGTTGTGACGTGGAAACTATGGAGCTCTGTACTGTGTTCTGGGACGTTCTGTTGTTGTTGCAATATGTTGTTTTGCACGCACACCGTCTATTTCCGTATACATGTCGATGGACCTATTTTGATCCATTTCCAGTCAGGAATCCATCCCTGTGGTTTGTCCGTTTTATTAATGTTCGTCCTGTATAAACACATATACCGTGCATTTCCTCTTAGAAAACATCTCAGACGAAGTCTACCGGTAACACTAAGAGATACATAACGTCGTTCTCGCTAAAAAAAAAAAAAAAAAACAAAAAAACAAAAAACAAAAAAAAACCTGTGTGTTGTTGTTGGGCTGTTTGAGAACGCTCGTCAGGATAATTCTTCTGGCGACCATGCGCACATTCTGTCGAGATCTTTCATGTCTATATCTGATCTCGAGTACTTAAATTATCCCGATAAGGACAGTTTTTTACGGAAAGATAAGTTGCTTTTCAAGTGGATTGCCAGCGTCCGATTGCCACAGACTTAGAAGGCCATTACTCTGATGCGTGTCACCGAGAATAGCTTCTCGAGCCTTTCCTTTGCTGAAATTTAGGTCTCCAGATGAGTAACTTACTTCTCTTAATATATAAACCATCTGACAATGTTGATTTTCTAAGATTGTAGGCCTGCTCTCCTAGAAAGTGTCGAAGCTCTTCCGGGTCTGACTTGTTCACCGACTAATCAGGAACATATTTCCTCTCTCTGATCATGTAAAGTTTTGGTCACAGTATATGTAACCAAGCTTAGCTGCATATACAGGTGCAGAAGTGCTACCCCTTCCCCCTCCGAGCTGTGATATAGGAATACCTGCTCTACATCTATATCTGGACTTTATTGGCCACCACACGGTGTGTGTATACAGTGGACTTGAGTAAAGTTCCTTCCATCATACTTCATGTGAGTATGGTACGCAGGAAGAAAATAATCACTATTTTACTGTCGAGATAATCCTGTATTTATCTGATTTTACCTCGTGGTCACTTTGCGAAATATATGCTGGATGAAGTACACTACTGGCCATTAAAATTGCTACACCACGAATATGACATGCTACAGATGCGAAATTTAACCGACAGGAAGAAGATTCTGTGATATGCAAATGATTAACTTTCCAGAGCATTCACACAAGGTTGGCACCGGTTATGTCACCTACAACGTGCTGACATGAGGAAAGTTTCCAACCGATTTCTCATACACAAACAGCAGTTGACCGGCGTTGCCTGGTGAAACGTTGTTGTGATGCCTCGTGTGAGAAGCAGAAATGCGTACCATCACGTTTCCGACTTTGATAAAGGTCGGATTGTAGCCTATCGCGATTGCGGTTTATCGTATCGCGACATTGCTGCTCGCGTTGGTCGAGATCCAATGACTGTTAGCAGCATATGGAATCGGTGGGTTCAGGAGGGTAATATGGAACGCCGTGCTGGATCCCAACGGCCTCGTATCACTAGCAGTCGAGATGACAGGCATCTTATCCGCATGGCTGTAACGGATCGTGCAGCTACGTCTCGACCCCTGAGTCAACAGATGGGGACGTTTACAAGACAACAACCATCTGCACGAACAGTTCGACGACGTTTGTAGCAGCACGTACTATCAGCTCGGAGACCATTGCTGCGGTTACCCTTGACGCTGCATCACAGACAGGAGCGCCTGTGATGGTGTACTCAACGACGAACCTGGGTGCATGAATGATAAAACGTCATTTTTTCGGATGAATCCAGCTTCTGTTTACAGCATCATGATGGTCGCATCCGTGTTTGGCGACATCGCGGTGAACGCACATTGGAAGCGTGTATTCGTCATCGCCATACTGGCGTATCACCAGGCGTGATGGTATGGAGTGCCATTGGTTACACGTCTCGGTCACCTCTTGTTCACATTGACGGCACTTTGAACAGTGGAAGTTACATTTCAGATGTGTTACGACCCGTGCTCTACCCTTCATTCGATCCGTGCGGACCCTACATTTCAGCAGGATAAGGCACGACTGCATGTTGCAGGTCCATTACGGGCCTTTCTGGATGCTGTGCTGCCCTGGCCAGCGCATTCTCCAGATCTCTCACCAACTGGGTCGTCACAATACGTCAGTCACTACTCTTAATGAACTGTGATATCGTGTTGAAGCTGCACGGGGAGCTGTACCTGTACACGCCATCCGAGCTCTGTTTGACTCAATGCCCAGTCGTATCAAGGCCGTTATTACGGCTAGAAGTGGTTGTTCTGGGTACTGATTTCTCAGGATCTATGCACCCAAATTGCGTGAAAATGTAATCACATGTCAGTTGTAGTATAATATATTTGTGCAATGAATACCCGTTTATCATCTGCATTTCTTCTTGGTGTAGCAATTTTAATGGCCAGTAGTGTAGTTTGGTTCCTTGGTAGGCTGGTTGGTTGATTGTTGGTACTCTGGAGGGCTTAGGCGACGGAGCAGCGTAGTCACCAGTCCCTTGTTCAAGAGATCGTCTATCTGGAGTTAGCGTTGTCAGCCAGAAATTTGATCGAATTGTAATAGTATGTAGCAGTGGTGAACTGGGCCATCGAAAACGATATTGATGAGAAAGATGAACAATAATTTAAACAGAGGTAAAAGGTATATGAACCGGGCCGGCATGTAGGTCAAAAAGCAGGCTAGAGGTCTTTCAGGACTCGTGTGATCCCCGCTAACCCGCTGAGGCTCCTTCTACCTAGGAGATTGGTATTAGTGAAAATGAGAAGGCTAAAAATGTGATGAGAATCATATGGGACGACAGCAATAAAATAAGAAGAGAGAAATAGTCAGGCCAGTTGTAAGGTATCAGGCAAATCCAACACCTTCCATGAAAACCCTGACATGATAAGCAAAACCAGTAGTATGTCACATAGCTCCGAATAAATCGTGACATTAAATTAACCAAAGTAATACGAGCAACGAGTGCCACCGTGAGACAGACGCAGTTCCGAGGGGAGGAACGAGAACAGAAGCCGAGAGCAGAACCGCGTTAAGCAGGAAGGCCCTACGATAAGGGACGGACGGACACCCGCGTCGCCAGCTAACCGCTAGGACCACACCACCCGCAAGTTTTAGCGTGAGACTTTTTCGCGTCTCTGTTACGTCAGGACCACCCCCCAGCCAATGTTAAAAGCTAGAGCCCTCCAGAAGAACAGTATAGATCTTACGATAACACAAAAAGGGCTACACCACCCGCAAGTTTTAGCGTGAGACTTTTTCGCGTCTCTGTTACGTCAGAACCACCCCCCAGCCAATGTTAAAAGATAGAGCCCTCCAGAAGAACAGTATAGATCTTACGATAACGCTTAAAGGACCACACCAGCTGCAATTTTGGCGTGAGACTTTTTTGCGTCTCTGTTACGTTGGAAACTTTAAAAACATTGCCCCACCACGAAAAGTATAACGTTTCTCATTCGATAGACAGAATTTTTGTAGACGGAGCTTAAGGTTAACATTGAGACCCTGATTGGTCAGATGAAAACACAGCCAGATAGTTTTTTTAAACCTGCTTCGGTAAATTGTAGTAAGGAGAAGTTAGGAGAGAGTTGCTTCCGAGACGGCGAGGTGAGCGGAGCTGTGCTGCCCGCCGCCCCCTGACGAACACCGACAAGGTAATGAACGCACGCGATGCCGCATAACAGCGGATAAAGCCTCACTCAGAACTGCAGAAGCCCCATCTGTTACACCCCTTTTTTGCGTAATACTAGTGTCGATCGTCAATTAAAGCTCATCGTGTTGACATTTGCCACTTGAAGTAAAAATCTGAAATGCGATGATTTTTCTGTTATGTAGTTATTGAGAAGCCACATCAGCCACAGTAATTTACGACAAGTTAGATAAGTAATTAAAGATAATTGAGGGTCACTGTAGACCATTTTGATAGTTTTCTCTTTTGTGAAACTTAATTTAAACCTAGATTATAGATGTGATATGGCAGAGGTCATCCTTCGATCCATTGTAGAACTTGGAAACTCATTCAGGGAATATCGTTCACATTTTTGTTGAACACAGTTGGTTTTTACCATTCTGTATTAAAACATTTCCTTTAATCAATAGTGCAATTTATAAACAATGTTTTGTGAGTAGAATAAAATTTCCAATGGTAAACTTAACTGCTTTTTCGACGTTATTTAACCAGCTAACTAAAAATAGGAAAGCCTTGAACCCCTTCCACTAAATTTAGTTAGTATTAAGATTCTTTTACAGGGAGTGCAGTGGAGCTGACGCTGAAATCATTAAGTATTTGGTTATATCATCGCTAGTCTCACTGAACTCTCCTGAACTCTACATGTCATGTGTGGTCTGGCGTCTCCTTACCAGCAACAGGTCCCAGGTTCAAACTAGTCAATTCCCTAAAAAACACGCTCAGAGCGTCGTTGCGCGAAAGTGGTAGGGAGACACGATATAGAACAAACAGACACCACGCAGAATGTTAGACAGTATGTGATCGGAAGAAGTGATTTGTTCTTGTGTTGTGACGCAGACTCTCGGACTTTTAGAGTAAGTCTGTCAGCACTGAACAGCGCTGTTCTTGCGGAGTCTCTCTCTCTCTCCCTCTCTTTTCTGTTAACCCATCTTGGTGTTAACCCTTATTCGGCAAGAAAACTGCTTCCAGCTGTTTTCACAGGGACGCGACCTGTTTCTGGATATCAAACCATATCTTCAGGTGTGCGTACCTCAGTAAAACAGGAGCCCATAATATGGGAAACAGGGGGACTCAGCCTTCTCAGTGATATCACTAAATCGGTCATGTTCCTTTAAATAAAGGTTCACACTCAACTGATGTGACTGATTGTCAAATATGGATTACTTCAGCTACGATTGCCCACAACATAAAACAGTTTGTTGAGGTTAACCACTGAACACCACACACAGGTCGTAGGAGGGATTTGTGAGCGATATTCTTCTTAAATTGATTGATATTCCTTAGGATGGGAGGCGTGGCATCTGCGTTCCATACGGCTAGTGTTGTGTGCACCTTCCAGTTGGAATTGTTCTGAATATTCCACGTACTTGACACTTGTGATTGACTTCATTTGCGCTACATTAACAAGTGGTTACAACCTGGAACTGTTCTTACATTTCTTAACAGTGGTCTAAGACGTGACCTACCACTATAAAACAGCGTTGTCTGCGAACAAACTCAGAGAGCTGCAAACGTTATCTTCCAGTTCATTTGTATGTACCGCAAACGTTAACATTGCCGCCATACTTCGTTGTAATATGCTAGCCGCTACCATCTTTCCTGACCAGTGTCTGTTCATTAGGTACGACAGACTGCGGCCCTTTCCTAGAAAATCTTCTATCCAATTACAAACTTGACCCAATTATTCCTAAGTCGACAGGACTGACTGCGGACCTTTGGTACAGAGCCGAGTGGAGTGTCTGAATCAGAGGCTGAGACGGTTCTGCGACCGTGTGGGCTGCAGATTCCTCGACTTGCGCCATAAGGTGGTGGGGTTTCGGGTTCCGCTGGATAGGTCAGGAGTCCACTACACGCAACAAGCGGCTACACGGGTAGCAGGGGTTGTGTGGCGTGGGGTGGGCGGTTTTTTAGGTTAGATGGCCTTGGGCAAGTACAGAAAGGGCAACAGCCTCAACGGGTGCAGGGCAAAGTCAGGACGTGCGGGGACCAAGCAGCAATCGGTATTGTAATTGTAAACTGTTGAAGCTGCGTTGGTAAAGTACCGAGACTTCAAGCGCTGATAGAAAGCACCGAAGCCGAAATCGTTATAGGTACAGAAAGCTGGTTGAAGCCAGAGATAAATTCTGCCGAAATTTTTACAAAGGTACGGACGGTGTTTAGAAAGGATAGATTGCATGCAACCGGTGGTGGAGTGTTCGTCGCTGTTAGTAGTAGTTTATCCTGTAGTGAAATAGAAGTGGATAGTTCTTGTGAATTATTATGGGTGGAGGTTACACTCAACAACCGAGCTAGGTTAATAATTGGCTCCTTTTACCGACCTCCCGACTCAGCAGCATTAGTGGCAGAACAACTGAGAGAAAATTTGGAATACATTTCACATAAATTTTCTCAGCATGTTATAGTCTTAGGTGGAGATTTCAATTTACCAGATATAGACAGGGACACTCAGATGTTTAGGACGGGTGGTAGGGACAGAGCATCGAGTGACATTATACTGAGTGCACTATCCGAAAATTACCTCGAGCAATTAAACAGAGAACCGACTCGTGGAGATAACATCTTGGACCTACTGATAACAAACAGACCCGAACTTTTCGACTCTGTATGTACAGAACAGGGAATCAGTGATCATAAGGCCGTTGCAGAATCCCTGAATATGGAAGTTAGTAGGAATATAAAAAAAGGGAGGAAGGTTTATCTGTTTAGCAAGAGTAATACAAGGCAGATTTCAGACTACCTAACAGATCAAAACGAAAATTTCTGTTTCGACACTGACAATGTTGAGTGTTTATGGAAATAGTTCAAGGCAATCGTAAAATGCGTTTTAGACAGGTACGTGCCGAGTAAAACTGTGAGGGACGGGAAAAACCCACCGTGGTACAACAACAAAGTTAGGAAACTACTGCGAAAGCAAAGAGAGCTTCACTCTAAGTTTAAACGCAGCCAAAACCTCTCAGACAAACAGAAGCTAAACGATGTCAAAGTTAGCGTAAGGAGGGCTATGCGTGAAGCGTTCAGTGAATTCGAAAGTAAAATTCTATGTACCGACTTGACAGAAAATCCTAGGAAGTTCTGGTCTTACGTTAAATCAGTAAGTGGCTCGAAACAGCATATCCATACACTCCGGGATGATGATGGCATTGAAACAGAGGATGACACGCGTAAAGCTGAAATACTAAACACCTTTTTCCAAAGCTGTTTCACAGAGGAAGACCGCAGTGCAGTTCCTTCTCTAAATCCTCGCACAAACGAAAAAATGGCTGACATCGAAATAAGTGTCCAAGGAATAGAAAAGCAACTGGAATCACTCAACAGAGGAAAGTCCACTGGACCTGACGGGATACCAATTCGATTCTACACAGAGTACGCGAAAGAACTTGCCCCCCTTCTAACAGCCGTGTACCGCAAGTCTCTAGAGGAACGGAAGGTTCCAAATGATTGGAAAAGAGCACAGGTAGTCCCAGTCTTCAAGAAGGGTCGTCGAGCAGATGCGCAAAACTATAGACCTATATCTCTGACGTCGATCTGTTGTAGAATTTTAGAACATGATTTTTGCTCGAGTATCGTGTCGTTTTTGGAAACCCAGAAGCTACTATGTAGGAATCAACATGGATTCCGGAAACAGCGATCGTGTGAGACCCAACTCGCTTTATTTGTTCATGAGACCCGGAAAATATTAGATACAGGCTCCCAGGTAGATGCTATTTTTCTTGACTTCCGGAAGGCGTTCGATACAGTTCCGCACTGTCGCCTGATAAACAAAGTAAGGGCCTGCGGAATATCAGACCAGCTGTGTGGCTGGATTGAAGAGTTTTTAGCAAACAGAACACAGCATGTTGTTATCAATGGAGAGACGTCTACAGACGTTAAAGTAACCCCTGGCGTGCCACAGGGGAGTGTTATGGGACCATTGCTTTTCACAATATATATAAATGACCTAGTAGATAGTGTCGGAAGTCCCATGCGGCTTTTCGCGGATGATGCTGTAGTATACAGAGAAGTTGCAGCATTAGAAAATTGTAGCGAAATGCAGGAAGATCTGCAGCGGATAGGCAGTTCGTGCAGGGAGTGGCAACTGACCCTTAACATAGACAAATGTAATGTATTTCAAATACATAGAAAGAAGGATCCCTTATTGTATGATTATATGATAGCGGAACAAACACTGGTAGCAGTTACTTCTGTAAAATATCTGGGAGTATGCGTGCGGAACGATTTGAAGTGGAATGATCATATAAAATTAATTGTTGGTAAGGCGGGTACCAGGTTGAGATTCATTGGGAGAGTGCTTAGAAAATGTAGTCCATCAACAAAGGAGGTGGCTTACAAAACACTCGTTCGACCTATACTTGAGTATTGCTCATCAGTGTGGGATCCGTACCAGATCGGGTTGACGGAGGAGATAGAGAAGATCCAAAGAAGAACGGCGCGTTTCGTCACAGGGTTATTTGGTAACCGTGATAGCGTTACGGATATGTTTAACGAACTCAAGTGGCAGACTCTGCAAGAGAGGCGCTCTGCATCGCGGTGTAGCTTGCTCGCCAGGTTTCGAGAGGGTGCATTTCTGGATGAGGTATCGAATATATTGCTTCCCCCTTCTTATACCTCCCGAGGAGATCACGAATGTAAAATTAGAGAGATTAGAGCGCGCACGGAGGCTTTCAGGCAGTCGTTCTTCCCGCGAACCATACGCGACTGGAACAGGAATGGGAGGTAATGACAGTGGCACGTAAAGTGCCCTCCGCCACACACCGTTGGGTGGCTTGCGGAGTATAAATGTAGATGTAGATGATATGCGATTTAGTCGACAAATTGTTAAATAAAAGATACCAGTACTTTATACTGGGCAGGGAATGTTCAAAAGAAACGAAAGTAGCGTCAAGTAAGTCAGAAGGAACAGATTTGACGTCCTTAACATTAAGTGGGCGATTCCCTGCTGATGTTATAAACTTCCATGGACGATGGCAAAAGATAAATGTATAAATCTCAAGTAAGGGGACCTAGTCAAGAAACGACCGAATCGATAGCGAAAGCGAAAATCGATTCGAGTTCCGCTTTAGCCTCATGCAGCTTTCTAACTCAGGACCCCAACTTCCGATCCCTGATTATGACGTACAGAATTCCGGCTGAACACAATCCAATACACTTTCCCCTGTTGAGGGACAAGTAACAGCGCACGTAACTTAATGTTAGAGTGGCCGAAAATCCTGTCTACGGTACAGTAATAAGAATTGCATTCTCCTGCACAAGTTTCACAAGCTGCTATCTTTACGACATTGTTCAAAATGACGTCCCCAAACGTCAATGCAGGCATGGCAACGCTTCACAAAGTTCTGCTATATCCGTTCTCATATTCACGGTGTCATTTGAACAGTGCTGCAAGCGGCGAGAATTCTTACTAGAAGATTCTCTTCAGTCTCGACAGGCATCTCGTTCACAAGACTTTTCACATGGTCGCACAAGAAGAAGTCAAGTGGGGTGGAATGAGGTGAACGTACTGGCCACGAAACAGGATCTCCTCTGCCAATCCGCTTTTCAGGGAATGTCTGATCCAGGTGTCGACGAACTCTGACTCCAAAGTAAGGTGGGGCTGCATCGAGTTAGAACCGCAACCGTTAACGAATAAGTGAGATATGTTCCAGGACCCTGAGTAGTACGTCTCTTATAAACACTGTGCACAGTGGTGAATTTAAGCTAGGAAGAAGAAGAAACGGACCTAGTACCTAATCATCGACTACGCCTGCCTACAAGTTCACTGATTAATAATGTGTATTTATGGCTCTTCAGAACTGTTGCGTGGGGATTTTCGTCGGTGTTTGTGGCTCTGCACAGCTGTAGCGTGGAGATTCTCATCGGCCCAAACATGACTGTTGCGGCTATTTAGCATGGCGTCTCTGGTGAAACAGGCTTCATCCGTGAAAAGTCCATACAAAGGAAAGTGAAAATCGACTGCAAGGCGCCCCAAGAACCATTGGCTGAAAACGGCGCGAGGACGTAAGTCAGCAGCAGTCATAGGACGCACTTTCTGTGGATGGTACGGGTGTAGCTGTATTTCCCGTAATACTCACTTCAAAGTACTCTGCGAAACATTCATTTCACGTGCTATTGATGGATTGCTGATTGCAGGCGCCTCATCCACTCAAGCAAACACTGCTTTTTCCAAGTTGTGCGTCCGTGTAGTCTGTTATCTCCTTCGGTCGTTGTACATTGGTACCAGTTGCCCTGTTTCACTTAATCGTTGGAACAGTCTTACAAACATGGTATCAGCCGGATGTCTTCTACTCGGACATTTGGTCCAGAAACAACTTTTCTGCTTTTCTGCTGCTTCAATTCACTCGCCCGTACACGGAAAATCGTGTCAACGAGTTCCGTCGCCGGGTAAAACTCCATTTGGCTAGAGTTGGTCGACCTCAGTACTTCAGTCTACAATACACTGAACTACAGAATAGACACCATGCACCAAGACTGCTCATGCCAGTACACAGTCCGCCATCTGCATTGGATTAGTCAAGTTATTACCCTAATTTCTTCACCAAAATGCTCGTCGGAAATACCTACCCTACAATCTTACCGACAACAGTGCCGTTACATGTATTTCACTATCAGAGTTATCAGAAAGATTTCGCTTATAACTTCTTACTCTGTTGTTTCCGAAGCATTGTTGGTTACCCCAGATTGATACATCTAGCCTTGTCTATTATCCCTGAAAGTTTGTAGCATCATCAAGGTAGACCCGTCACTATCAGATCGTTCGTTGAACATGCAATTAACTACAGAAAAGTATAGTCGTAGGACGATCGTAAAGAATTTCAGAAAGACCTGGACATAATTTCCACTCGCGCTAATATCTGGCAGCTCTCTTTTAAGGTGATAAGAACAAGATAGCGCCATTACGTTACATCGTTTAACTACTTTTCGATAACACCAAGAAGCGACCTGAAATGGTACGAACACGTAAAATCGATATTACAGAAGCTGAGATAAAGACCATTTGTTGGAAAAGCATTGGGAAAGTACAACGCATATCTAAAGGGAATCGCTTATAAGACGCTAGAGCGTTTCGTTATAAAGTATTTCCCGGCGTTTGGAGCCATCAAATACGCATGACTGCAGACATCGAATGGATTCTGGCACACTGCTAGGATAAAAATGAGTCGCTACGGCCCATTCAGAAGAGTGTGGGTAAGAGAGATTCTCGAGCAATGTAAATGGGAGGCTTTGGAGAAAGGCGACGTCGTTCTTGGAGGAATTTTGTGGGTAGATTTGTAGAACCAGTATTCTAGGAAGTCTGTCTGGTAAATCTGCTCTCACCCTAGTATTGTTGTTGTTGTGGTCTTTAGTCCTGAGACTGGTTTGATGCAGCTCTCCATGCTACCCTATCCTGTGCAAGCTTCTTCGTCTCCCAGTACTTACTGCAACCTACATCCTTCGGAATCAGCTTACTGTATTCATTTCTTGGTCTCCCTCTACGATTTTTACCCTCCACGCTGCCCTCCAAAGCTAAATTTGTGATCCCTTGATGCCTCAGAACATGTCCTACCAACCGGTCCCTTCTTCTTGTCAAGTTGCGCCACAAACTCCTCCCCAATTCTATTCAATACCTCCTCATTAGTTATGTGATCTACACATCTAATCTTCAGCATTCTTCTGTGGCACCACATTTCGAAAGCTTCTATTCTCTTCTTGTCCAAACTATTTATCGTCCATGTTTCACTTCCATACATGGCTACACTCCATACAAATACTTCCAGAAACGACTTCCTGACACTTAAATCTATACTCAATGTTAACAAATTTCTCTTCTTCAGAAACGCTTTCCTTGCCATTACCAATCTACATTTTATATCTTCTCTACTTCGACCATCATCAGTTATTTTGCTCCCAAAATAGCAAAACTCCTTTACTACTTTAAGTGTCTCATTTCCTAATCTAATTCCCTCAGCATCACCTGACTTAATTGACTACATTCCATTATCCTCGTTTTGCTTTTGTTGATGTTCATCTTATATCCTCCTTTCAAGACACTGTCCATTCCATTCAACTGCTCTTCCAAGTCCTTTGCTGTCTCTGACAGATTTACACAGTCATCGGCGAACCTCTACGTTTTTATTTCTACTCCGTGGATTTTAATACCTACTCCAAATTTTTCTTTTGTTTTCTTTACTGCTTGCTCAATATACAGATTGAATAACATCGGGGAGAGGCTACAACCCTGTCTCACTCCCTTCCGAACCACTGCTCCCCTTTCATGCCCCTCGACTCTTATAACTGCCTTTTGGTTTCTGTACAAATTGTAAATAGCCTTTCGCTCCCTGTATTTTATCCCTGCCACCTTCAGAATTTGAAAGAGAGTATTCCAGTCAACATTGTCAAAAGCTTTCTCTAAGTCTACAAATGCTAGAAACGTAGGTTTGCCTTTCCTTAATCTTTCTTCTAAGATAAGTCGTAGGGCCAGTATTGCCTCACGTGTTCCAACATTTCTACGGAATCCAAACTGATCTTCCCCGAGGTTGGCTTCTACCAGTTTTTCCATTTGTCTGTAAAGAATTCGCGTTAGTATTTTGCAGCTGTGACTTATTAAATTGATAGTTCGGTAATTTTCACATCTGTCAACACCTGCTTTCTTTGGGATTGGAATTATTATATTCTTCTTGAAGTCTGAGGGTATTTCGCCTGTCTCGTACATCTTGCTCACCAGATGGTAGAGTTTTGTCAGGACTGGCTCTCCCAAGGCCGTCAGTAGTTCTAATGGAATGTTGTCTACTCTAGGGGCCTTGTTTCGACTCAGGTCTTTCAGTGCTCTGTCAAACTCTTCATGCAGTGTAGTATCTCCCATTTCATCTTCATCTACGTTCTCTATTCTAGTATACACCTTCCAATCAAAAGAATCTGGACACATATTAGTGGCCTTTAATATTGGATGTTTCCACTCTTCGTCTTTATGATGGTTCGGGACACTTTCAGTGAGGTGTGTGAATGTCTCTGGACTAACGGCAGCCAGTTCTTCGTCAAAAGCCGAAACCAGGGAAGGTAGTGGCGTTGGACGATGGGGTCTGGAGAGAGGCAGACGTTCTGACTCATCCCACAGGTATCCCATGTGGTTCACGGCGGGACTCTGGGCAGGCCAGTCCATTTCAAGAATGTTATTGTCCACTAACCATTATTTTAGCGACGCTGATATATGATAGGGTGTATTATCATGGTCATGCAATAATCGTCTCCGAACTATCCCTCTGCTGGACGCAGCACACCATGGTGCAAAAGTATGTTCATTTACTTCCGCATGTAAGTATCCTTAAGCGCAGTAATAGTACCACACACTAACCAAGAAAAACAGCCTCGTATCGTAATAGCATTTCCTCCACTGTTAGCACTACACGTGATGGCAGGGAATGTTTTACAGGCGTTCGTCAAATCCAAACCCCTCTTTCGAATAGCCACAGGCTATAGCATGATTCATGACTCCAATTCATTCGTTTCCAGTCATCCGACACCCAGTGGCGTCGCTCTTTACTCGACAACAATTGTCGCTTAGCACTGACTACAGAAATGTGTGGCCTGTGAGGAGCTGCTCGCCCATTGCACTTCATTCTTTCTAAATCCCTACCCACAGTCACTGTGCTAGCTGGACTGCTGTTAGCATTTTAGAACTGACGACAGTTTCTTTCCTCTGATTTAATGCGATTTTTTCCAATCACCTTCGGCAATGTTCGACGGTCTCTGTCCGTCAGTATATGATATTTGCCTCGTCTTGGTTTAGCTACGATTGCTCCTTCGGGTTTCCTCTTCACAGTCACGTCACCAACAGACCTGGGCAGCTTCAGAATGGTTTAAATGTGGGGGAACTCGGGGCGGAACGGGATACTTAATGTTTAACAACTTCTATAAAATAATGGCACACGAGGAAACACTTCTTAAAGTGGTAAAAAGACACCTTGTAGTGTAACCTAATGTACCTTATTTTGTAATCACTTAAAACAATACATTTTGCATTTTATACAATTTTTTAAAGGAAGTCTTGCAAATTTCCCGTTCCACCCCACCCATGGGGCAGAATGGGATAAGGGTATTTTTTGTTAAATTATTGCATAAACGTTGAATTTGAATTACGAATACCGTATTAAACTATGACAAAATGTTGTATAACAGGAAATTCAGACTAAGGAATGTGTAATTTAAAGAATTAAAATGTCATTCTTCAAAATAATAAAATATTTTAATGTTATTCTGAAAAATGTACAATGCTTAATAACCACCAAACCACTCACTACTAGCCCTTTCGACAACAGTCACAAACAGTATTTCCTCTTCATCTGCACTGTCTATGCCAGCACATGAATTGTGTGCCCATTCTGGCATGCGACCCAGCCCTCATTAGAAACGGAGTAGAAGTCCCCACAGCAGAGACACTCAGCATCCTCTCTCTCTGATTCTCTCTTCTCCATCATCTTCTTCCTTTTATTTTTCTTAAGGTGTTTGATGTCCTCTGATTTTTTTTTATTTTTATTTTTTTTTATTTTTGGGTGTACAGTTTGATATCTTTGCCTTGAGTTGCATTGCACCTGACGTCTCTGCCCTGACATTGTTTATATTTGCGCACCCTCCTCCTTTCTGTAGGCCTACTTTGCGCGCGACAGCATTCTGCAGTTCCTTCTTATAAGGAGAATCTGTTAATACGATCGTTTTTCCTTTTCGTCTTGTAGTCCGCCGAGTATTTCGACAGATTAGTGGGTTTGGAATGACAGCTTCGGGCGATATCTGGAAAGCTGAGTTGTTCGGCGGACATAGCTTGTTGGGAGAGTCTGGCATCCATGAACATCCAGGCTAGTTTTGCTTTCTACTTGCATCAAAATATGACGGGGCAGAACGGGACACTATCCCATTCTGCCCCGTCCCGTTCCGCCCCAAGAGCAGTTTTGAGGTTAACAGCTTTTATGGAGCGTAATAACTCACGTATTTAAACACGTTAAACAACTAAAGTATAACAAATGCCATGCACTTTAAAGAAATGTGTCATTTTAGGGTATACAATTAACAATTAACAGCTTACCTGGCGTTGAAATTCACCAAACGTTAGAACAACTCAAGCAGTAACGTGACGGACAACAATTCACTTAGATTTCGCACTTCAAACTAAAGCAGAATGGCTGCCCTCACTTCCCTTCCATTCGGAGAAGTAGTTACGTGCCCATACGACAGGTTGCAACACTGTTCAGTCTAGACAAGAGCGACTCCCCATTGTGCCCCGCTATCCCGCTCTGCCTCGAGTTCCCCTACCTAATGCGTCTGTTACCCGGCGACATCCAATGTGTAGTCCACGTTCCAGTCACTGAGCTCTCCTGACAGACCCATTTTTATGTTATTGCTTCTCTACTGACAGCACAATACATCCTGTCCTCTTGTGCACTGGTGGTGACACCCTCTCGTGACATCTGTTGGCCATTTTTGCATTGCATAAAAGTGTTCGGATAGTTTGGATCAGATAGTGTACCTCGCTTAGGATTCTGGAGAATTAGTTATGTGTTCCATAGATGATATGAACCATATTTCTATCCAAATGATGTGCAACGAGTCAGTTTATACACTGAAGCGCCAAAGAAACTGGTAGATGCATGCGTATTCAAACACAGAGCCATGTAAACAGGCAGAATACGGCGCTGCTGTCGGCCACGCCTATGTAAGACGACAAGTGTCTGGCGCAGTTGTTCGATCGGTTATTGCTGCTACAATGGCAGGTTATCAAGATTTAAGTGAGTTTGAACGTGGTGTTATAGTTGGCGCACAAGCGATGGAACACAGCATCTCCGAGGCAGCGATGAAGTGGGGATTTTCTCGTACGACCATTTCACGAGTGTACCCTGAATATAAGAATCCGGTAAAACATCAAATCTCCGACATCGCTGCCGCCGGAAAAAGATCCTGCATGAACGGGACCAACGACGACTGAAGAGAATCGTTCAACGTGACAGACGTGCTGCCCTTTCGCAAATTGCTGCAGATTTCAGTGCTGGGTCATCAACAAGTGTGAGCGTGCGACCCATCCAACGAAACATCATCGATATGGTCTTTCGGAGCCGAAGGCCCACTCGTGTACCCTTGAATACTGCACGACACAAAGCTTTACGCCTCGCCTGGCCCGTCAACACCGACACTGGATTGTTGATGACTGTAAACAAGTTGCCTAGTCGGACGAGTCTCGTTTCAAATTGTATCGAGCGGATGGCCGTGCGCAGTATGAAGACAATCGTATGAAACCATGGACCCTGTAAATCAGCAAGGGGCTGTTCAAGCTAGTGGAGGGTCTTTAATGGTGTGGAGCATGTGCAGTTGGAGTGATTGGGACCCTTGATACGTCTACATATGATTCTGACAGGTGAAACGCACGTAAGTAGCCTGTCTGATCACCTCCATCCATTCATGTCCATTGTGCATTTCGACGGACTTGGCCAATTCCAGCAGGACAATGCGACACCCCATACTTCCAGAATTGCTACAGAGCGGCTCCACGGACATTCTTCTGAATTTAAACACTTTCGCTGCCCACAAACTCCCAAGACATGAACATTATTGAGCATATATGGGATGCCTTGCAACGTGCTGTTCAAAAGAGATCTCCATTCCCTCGTGCTCTTACGGGTTTATAGACAGCCCTGCAGGACTCATGGCGTCAATTCCCTCCAGAAGTACTTCCAACATTAGTCGAGTCCATACCACATCGTGTTGCGGCACTTCTGCGTGCTCACGTGGGCTCTACACGATATTAGGCAGGTGTACCAGTTTATTTGCCTCTTCAATGTACTATATTTATACACGATTAGTGTTAATTGTGATGAATATACTGTATTTTTAATCCTATTAGGGTACAACACTGTCCTTTTCCGTCGATTCATATGGTAATAGAACTGGACAGAAAATTGCAAATTTGTATTGATAGCTTCCCGAAACTCAAACGTGGCATAAACCCCATCACTGCTACCTACACAGGCCTTCTCAGCCCTGTGAATTTCGCGAGCGAGCAAAGCTGGCTTTTAAGCGATCGGTATGTGTGAAACCTGTATTGTTTCCTACAGAGTCGTACAGTCTCACGAAAATAATAAACGGATAGAAGATTATTCGACAACATACCGACGATAGCGAGATCGCTGTGTAGTTTCGCAGGTCTGCGCTCAGACTGTTCTCAAAGAATAGTACGTCTTGTGCCTTTTTTTTTTAACGTTTGAGTGTGTGACGCTACGTTTTCCAGAGTAATCTCATCATCACGTTAGACCCACAGTCAAAGAATGAATTGGGTAGTCTATCCTGAACAGTTGTCTTTCTTCTATCGAGCATCTCCAGTTGTTTCCCGTTCCTCTTTATTTTTTACCCTTTCTTTCTGACTTTGCGCGACGGTCGGAAATAAAAACAATGATCTGGTCTTCTTCGGTACAACGATCTCTGAACTATTAAAGCATACTTCGGTTTCGCTACCGTTATACTTAACGAGCATCTGGACTGAATATATTAAAAACAGTAATATCAGAAATTGAGTCCGCCTTGATGCAAAACACTTTGTTATTCGTTTATTTCTTTATTATCCCAAACTAGTTTCGGCGACAAATATCACCATCATCAGTGTTTTTTTTTTAAATCTAAAACATGCATAAAATGGCATGGTTGTACAAACACAGGAAAACATTATTACATTTTTACACTTCGTCTTCTGAAATGTAGTTTTCTATTGATACTTTCATACTACCTTATTTATTGTATGTTACAGCATGTTTTAAGCAATTATTGACGCTGTTTGTGCTCTTTTTTTCTGTTGCCGTGTTTTTACTTAGCGAACATCATGTCATCTGCAACCATGTGAGCGGCTGTTAGTGAACAAATACTAAAAGGTGAACTTTCGTACGTCATTAGAAACAGAAAAAAACAGCACAAAAATATGTCGCAAACGGCGCCAATAATTGCTTAAAACATGCTGTAACATACAATAAATAAGGTAGTATGAAAGTATCAATAGAAAACTACATTTCAAAAGACGAAGTGTAAAAATGTAATAATGTTTTACTGTTTTTGTACAACCATGCCATTTTCTGCATGTTTTAGATAAAAGAAAACCACTGATGATGGTGACATTTGTCGCCGAAACTAGTTTGGGATAATAAAGAAATAAACGAATAACAAGGTGTTTTGCATCAAGGCGGACTCGATTTCTGATATTACTGTTTTTCTATGCAAACACGGACCAAATGGAAGAGTTCCAAGATAATATTACTGAATATATCATTTAGGACCAAAGTTTCTCAGGGAATTTTGACAACCCAGCAGGTAAATTTTAACTCCAAAATCGTTGAAAGCTTCTAGAATAGTTGAATTTACATTTATTTTGGATTCCACTGCATTTTCTTTTTTATCAGGAAGAATATGGCTTTATATGAATACACCATAAAGTTACCAGATTTCGTAATAGCTTTCTAGTAATTTCACGTAACTGAGGTGGGTTTTTCCTGTCTGTAATTGTCTTCCATGGCACGAAAATACCTATTACCTGACAAGAATACTTCCGAATATGTGCCCTAGATCATCCACATATGTCTCTCAAGGGTGAACATCTGCTGCTGGCCACTCAGTATTTTTCTTGTCGCTCGTATCAGGAACAAACACCATCCTATCTTCCCGCTCCACAAATGCGGTCACTAATGATGTAACGGCACAGTGGCCTCTACAGAAACGGAAATTTATGGTCGGCTTCATTGGTCGTAGTCAGCAGATCTCATACGTTTCTCTTGCAACTACATTGCTTATCAGCTAGGCAGCATGAAATGCGAAATGTCTTTCGATAAAATTTAGCAGCCTGACGACGATAAAATCGCAGTGACTGTGTTCCGTGGAGGAGAGGGAAAATCAGGCCTGAATCCTATTCGTAAATATTGAACATATAATAGAAACAGGCCTTGCATAGAGAAGGTCGAAGTTCGTTTTCTTCTTAGGTTCCTTCTTCAGTTCCCATCGTACATAGAAATCAAAGAAGCTGATCATTACATTTTGAAACCCATTTTATGTCAGAAGGACGTTATGCGCCAAAGTGGAATAGAATGAGTGTTCTGGCTTCAGATTTATTAAAAATAAGTGGTTCGAGTTTGAATACAATTTCAACATTTCTATCCAGATCGCAATCCTTGGGCCCTAGATACGCCCTTGTAGCGAAGCCTTCACCAACAGCAATACTGTCGTGCAGATTGCAGCTTACGCTGATGTGCAAATAAATAGACTGCCATTCCTAGAAACGGCTCCAGAGGCTGAGGAAAGTGTTTAAAAGTCGTGACGTCACCAAGTGACGCAACGTTCAAGGAAAACCTGCAGCACAAACTTTTTTTTCTTGTCCTTCTGCGTGCCGACGTCAAGGACACAACATGGTGAACTTCCTTTTCTCCACTACCAAGTGGACTTCGGTCTTGTACTCCAAGTGCCAGTCCCATGGCATGATTATTACGAATCCGAAAGCGTTTGATGTGGAACAGAGTTTTGGGACGCCCACATACTAGCACAATTGAAATTTAATTCTATTGCGCCGTCAATAGATGTGAAATGTGAGGTAGTACCTTTTGATTCCAATGGGACTGGGATTTATTACGATTACAAATGCACCACAGTGAGCCTTTGTGAATAATGTAAGTGTTACAAATTTCTGGTGCTAACACTACTGTATTTTCCGCCCGATTCACGACAGGTAAATATTCAAATATGAATATTCTAGTGTATTTAATGCATTAACCTCGAAATACCAAGGAGGAAGGGGAGGGGGGGGGGAGTTAGGGTACTTCATACCACCGTTTTGAAAATATTGTAATCTAGTCACTTACTTTGTATCTTAATATTAAAAAAATACTTATTGTTTTTAATGATTTCTTATACCAGATTCCGTAATTGTTTTGAATTTTTCAGTAAAACGTAATCAAAAAATTTGTGTCTTAGTAGTGAATGTGACTTTTCGCAACATATATTAATATTTTCAAGTGTAGGACCCTTTTTACACATCAGTGTATATTTAAAAAGTATGTGTGTATGAAACTCATGAAATCTGTATTTTTGTATATTTTTTGTGGTGGTTGTAAAGTACACCTCTTCTCTGTGCACACTTTACGGAAAATTCGTTGGTACCGCTAACATTGTGCTAAAACATGTTTTCAGGTTCTGGACGCTACTTATACATCAGTAATTATTTAAGAAGGATGCTGTTAACAAATTTTAATTTCTTTGTGGCAAGCATAAAGTTTCCCCTCCCCCCTTGGTAGTACGCATTATGGGAAAAACGTTGGAATTGTTGCCGTTAATGCAGATGCATATCACTTGTTTTATGTGGAGTTAACGAAAATCATGAGTACGCGGTATCGTCGTTTTCACTTGACATAGACCTTCCTAGCACAGGACCGCTTTTAACTGATAGCCAGCGACCGCGAGAAGACGGCGCCTGGGCTGTCAAGGTATACTAAGATTTTTATTGTAAAAGCAGGTCAAAATGTAAAACGGTCATCAATCCGGCGGTACTTTACTAGGCATGGTCTTATTCGAGGTGGTATGCTGCTGCCTTGAAATGACTTACACAATCAGGAAGACCCACAGATTATCTTGGACTATGAACCACTGCGCAACTCGGCATTTTTCAAATTAAAAAGCATTATTAGAGGTGGAAGAGCAGTTGAGCGGAATGGACAGTATCTTGAAAGGAGGACATAAGAGGAACATTAATAAAAGCAAATGGAGGATAACGGAACGTAGTCGAATTAAATCGGGTAATGCTGAGGGAATTAGGTTAGGAAATGAGACACTTAAAGTAGTAGATGAGTTTTGCTATTTGAGGAGCAAAATAACTGATGATAGTCGAAGTAGAGAGGATATAAAATGAAGACTGGCAATGGCAAGGAAAGCGTTTCTGAAGAAGAGAAATTTGTTAACATCGAGTATAGATTTAAGTGTCGGGAAGTCGTTTCTGAAAGTATTTGTATGGAGTGTAAACATGTATGGAAGTGAAACATGGACGATAAATAGTTTGGACAAGAGAATAGAAACTTTCGAAATGTGGTGCTACAGAAGAATGCTGAAGATTAGATGGGTAGATCACATAGCTAATGAGTAGGTGCTGAACAGAATTGGAGAGGAGGAGTCTGTGGCACAACATGACTAGAAGAAGGGATCGTTTAGTAGGACACGTTCTGAGGCATCAAAGGATCACTAATTTAGTATTGGAGTGCAGCGTGGAGGGTAAAAATCGTAGAGGGAGATCGAGAGATGAATACACTAAGTAGATCCAAAAGGATGTGGGTTGCAGTAGGTACTTGGAGATGAGGAAGCTTGCACAGGATAGAGTAGCATGGAGAGCTGCGTCAAGCGAGTCTCTGGACTGAAGACCACAACAACATCGGAGGTGAAAAAATGATGAATGACAGATAAGGATCCTACGAGAGGGGGGGGGGGGGGGGGGGATTGAACCCGAGATCTTTGGATCTAGCCCAACATTTTATTGTAACAATAAATGTGAAATAATTTTTGACCACGGTAAGCCCACTCTATGAAATGATGTAAATAATAACATAGTATTCGTGTATAAGAACATTCAGTTTTGTTACGAATGACGTGCAATTAAAATTACGTATTTACACAACATGTACTAGGAATGTAATAGATTCAGCTGTAAGAGAGCTCAGCACTCTTTGGAAGGCAGCGTTCTTCCGTGAGCGGGCCAACTTTAACCACAGAGGTACATTGTATGCATATGACGTTAACATAATTAAATTATTTCATTTCGTATGTGTAATCTTTCGAGTACGATGTACTGCGCTCAGGATCTTTTACATACATACATAGTTGGCAGCCGCCACTGCTGAATTTCCAACACAACTAAAGTTGTATGAATTATTACGGCGATATCAGTGTCATAATGTACTGGTAGTCGATCTGTTTCGTAAAGTGTAATGCTCCTTTCAGATTACAGTCTGATTAATATTTACAAGGTACGTGGTTGTTCTATTTGATGAAACACAACTTCGTCATTGCGATATTCTACGGCGTCTCATAGATAGTGCGGCCTGATGCAGAATGGATGCAGTCAGGACCTGCACTCAAGGGGCCACTTTTCATCAAGACAGCCATACTTGCACACAAACGGATTCCGGGCGGTATGTAGAGATCAGTTAACGACTTCTTTAGCTATTGCATCCTCTGTGGTTATTTGCATCATCGCCGAATACACGAACAAATTCTCCAGAAAGCTGTACAACAAACACCAGCAAACTACTAGTGTTGCTACATTGCGACACGCCGTAAAAGTAAAAACGTTTGCTATTAATACAAATAGAAAGTATCTTCCCAAGGATTAGTTTCACGTCTTGAGCAAAGAACTCTTCCAAGATTGAATAGTAAATAGCACTAGAATTTTTGAGTGATTAGTAATATTCAGAGGCTTTCCAAAAAACTTGCTGAGTTGAAGATTTTAGAGTACTTTTTTGACTTGAAATAAGACTAGTTTTAATTAGGCGCTTTGGGAGAGTGATCTATTTTAGTGGCCATCTGTAAAGAATGGGCCAATAAACAGTGATTCAAGTCGAGTTGGTTTACAAAAATAATTTTCGAGTTGAACAGTTTTATTCTCTTAAGCAATTTACTTATTTAACAAAAGTGAAAATTCATTTAGCGCATTTCAAGACGAAGCAAAACAAATATGTAATAAATGAGGGCAGAATAGACCGCGGACCACGGGTCGCGTGTGTCCCATTTTTTATCTAATGGCGGCCCGTCCCTGACTGTTCGCTGTGTTAATTTTTTTTTTTTTTTGTCATCTTTCATTTCCTTCGGAAAGGAGAGGGCGAATACATGAAGAACTTAAGTTCGTTTCAGTCCTGTTTGACGAATGACAATTTCGCGCAATTTTTGAGTCATAAGATGTGAACAACTTATTTTTTTAAAATTTTTATTGCGTTTACGCAGTGGCAGTGAGCGACACTAGGAAGTTTGTACACCCCTGCCCTAAATGAATGGTTTGAAAATATACGAGGCTGGAAACAAAAGAATATCTATTTATATTTTTCCATAAAAGAGAATCAAAACTGTTTTGACGAATTAATTGTGGAATATTTTTAGTAAAAATAAAAATAATGTATTTCATTTACTCAGTGGCAGTGAGCGACACTAGCAAGTTTGTACACCCCTGCCCTAAATGAATGGTTTGAAATAGTACGAGACTGGAAACAAAAGAATATGTATTTACATTTTTCCATAAAAGCGAATCGAAACTGTTTTGACGTATTAATTTGCGGAATATTTTTAGTAAAAACAAAAATAATGTGTTTCTTTGAAGTCCTCTTTTATCTGTGTTAAGGAGAAATAACGATTCTGGCGAATTCAAGAAGAGACAGAACGCCAAAAATTTTATTAGGTATTAAAGAGAATTTATTGCAGAGAAGAAGTATTTCACGTTGAGCTTTCCTACCATTTACATTTGCAAAGCTCATTTCGTACACGGACGTTTAAACTTCGGAACATCAAAACATCGCACAATGCATTTCCAATGGCGGCTTCGCACAGGCCATCCATCAATGGAACGACATAGGATAAGACATCAGAGTCAAGGTCTCTCTGGAAGAATGTTTAGTTGTTGACGTCAGCTGCTATCGAAAATAAACCTGTTTTCGCCACGCTCACTAATGTTATAGTAGCGGATTTTGTGCTTATACGTCTTCTTCGTTTTCATTTCATTGCTTCGTTTTGTTTTCGTGGCACGTCGTAGATGTACCATGACGACTTGGACATCTTTCTGCGGGGGTGTTCTTACACCAGAGATGCCAGATAGCTGAGAACGAGAAATGATCTGTATTTTACAATATCTGGACAGAGAAAAAGTCTGCATTGTATACAAATAAAAACAAACTGATGAAGCAATTTTCATTAAATTACCTATAAGGGTGGAAATCTCAGTTCTACAGAAGGGAAAAAAATACAGCTTTATAAAGTTATCTGCTACTTCGAAAGAAAAGAAAAACTCAATCACTAAGGTAAGTAGGCCCTATGTATTGCCTTACGAATCTTGATTGGTGTGTTTGTAAGTACAAATTTTAGCTAGCAAATAAATGTCAATGTTTCGAAATGTTTGGACGACACTTTTCTTGTTGTTCCATTTTCAACAGTTTTTCATGCAACTTTATCAAGAACATCCGTTATGAAAGTTACTTGACCGGCTAATAAACTTTATCATTGCTTGTTCCTTAATTCTGACGCTATATTAGGACTTCTCGTATCACCGATTGTATCTCATAACGTGACTTTCACTGGGCTAAGCGAAGTGACGTGTTGTCGTTTCGTCTAGTGTGAACACACCGATGTTTGACGGTGACGTCGCCTGCCGCTCCGTTGACGCCTCTTGTGAATAGATCTTAATGCGGCACATTTACTGAACGGTAATTGCCGCTAAACAAGCAGCCACTGCACAGCTCTTAGCGGCAAACGCTCGTGTCAACAGCCACGTTAGAGTTTATCCACACCACGACGACGCGGACATGGTGGTGTTCCGCATCTACTGCCACTGTACGGTGTTGTACTATAGGCCTGCGAGGAGCTAGATGGACCTAGACATTTGCAAGTAAACTGCTGTTTTTATAGAAAATTAATTCTACACCGTTTTATTGCAAGTAGAGAAGTTTATCCACTGGAGTGGCAGGGAGCAGATCCAGAGAGTGATGTTAGTACCACAATGTTACTTAGAACCATTTCTGTGTTAGTAGGTTTCAAAAGATATCAATCTCTAGATTTTTCTATATCTTTCAGGTCCAAGTTGTTCGCCAGAACAATGTTCGACGTAACGTGTCTGAGAAGAGAAGCAGATCCAGAATACACATTTGCAAGGGAAGTCACTCAATTGTCTGCGAGAAGTATTACGTTCATCTGCGCATAGAGAAGAAAAGGAACTGTTTTTTGGACATCCACAAAGAACAAGACTTATAAAGGTCGATATCAGATTTCTATTTGTTTTCCCACGTCAGCATGTCAATATAGTATATCTGTAATTATTCAGAAACCAAAAGTTAATTCTCCTGTATCCTTGAATTTGTACTGTAATTAATATTGTGGGTAGAGCAAACCAAAGACTGTGATTCATTGGCAGAACGCTTAGAAGGTGCAACAGATCTACTAAAGAGACTGCTTACACCACGCTTGTCCGCCCTATTCTGGAGTATTGCTGTGCGGTGTGGTATCCGCATCAGGTGGGACTGACGAATGACATCGAAAAAGTACAAAGAAGGGCAGCTCGTTTTGTATTATCGCGAAATAGGGGAGACAGTGTCACAGACATGATACGTGAATTGGAGTGGCAATCATTGACACAAAGGCGTTTTTCGTTGCGACGGTACCTTCTCATGAAATTTCAATCACCACTTTTCTCCTGTTGCCACCCACCTACATAGGGAGAAATGATCATCACGATAAAATAAGAGAAATCAGGGCTCTCACAGAAAAATTTAAGTGCTCGTTTTTCCCACGTGCCATTCGAGAGCAGAACGGTAGAGAGACAGCTTGAAGGTGGTTCATTGAACCCCCTGCCAGGCACTTTATTGTGAATAGTAGAGTAATCAAGTAGATGTAGATGTAGAATACATCACGCTACAAAATCTACATAAAAAGGCAATGTCCTGACTGACAGATTGACTCATAATCGCCCTGCCCAAATAGCTAAGGAAAGAAACTTGAAATTTAGAGAGGGTGTTCATCTTATACTGCAGGCATCGTTTCAGAACGGATGTTACAGCCCTAAAGAGATGAAATTAGGTGTGAAAGGTTTTTTGAAAATATGTCACTATTAAGGCAATTTTGAAGTTAGAACTGCAAACATTGGTATCTGGTTTTCCAGTCAGACATACAAAAATATTTGTTTAAGCATTTTTGGAAATTCTTCCAATAAGGTGGGAAAATATTGCGTGAAAATTTTTTAAAGTAAATAATTGTGAAATAACTACTAAAGCATTGGTATTTGGCCTATTGGTTACAGTTAAAAAAAAGTGCTTTGATGGTTTTAGAAATTCAAAATCCTAAGGGAATGAAATAGCGAATGAAAAGTTGTATGAAACTGTTCATTATGAAAGCTTTTTGAAAGGTAAGTCTATAAAAAATATTATTTGGCTTCTCGGTTGGAAATAAAAATATATCTATTTTATTGCTTCTGGAAATTTAACTCCTATGGACGTGAAATATGGGATGAAAGTTTTTACGGAAATATTTCATTATGAAAGCATTTTTAAACAATGATGCTGTCGCTCTTTGGATATGTCAGACACCGGCTCTATGTTCTATAATTAGATTGTTACAGACATGTTCAGATTAATAGACGAAACGATTATTTTTGATACTCTCAAGTTTTCTGGTGTAAAACAGAAGAGGAAAGTGTAAAAATTGATTTGCTTTAATGGTTTCATTGATGCCACGAAATTTCCCTTCCAAAAAACTCACAGATCACGGAATTTTTCATAGTTGGTAACATTTGTCAGTTTCCCTCCAAATCGTGTTGGTGTTAGTTGTCTGTGTACATGCCTTGAAACTGTGTTTACAGTAATGTTTTATGTTTCAGTGGCGTGCTTCAGCTTGTTATTTATTCTATCAATTCTTGCTCCATTACCAAGACATTATATAGCTTGTAAACTTGCATGTTTTTAGCTATAGGAATAAATCTTGGCGTTTCGAAAGACAGTGAGGTTATGGGGAAGACAAAAGATGTTTCACCTCGGAAAGTTTCAGGTGTGATAGCACTTCTTGCTGAAAATCGTTATACACAGCAAGAAATTGCTGAAAGAATGAGAATATCACAGAAAACTGTCATCAGAATCAAGCTTTCAGTGCAGGAAGATGGTGAATACAAGCCAAACTGGAAAGGAAAATGTGGACGTAAAAGTAAAATTAGTCCTAAAACAATGCAAAAACTTACAAACATGGTAACAATGAACTGTAAACTTACTTCTACAGACATGAGCCATCAGCTGAAAGGTTTGGGTGTTAAAGTATCACCTGTGACAGTGAGGAGGAGGCTGTTTAAATGTGGTTTAAAGGCAGGTTGTCCAAGGAAAAAACAGAAAATCATACCTGCCATGAATACCAAAAGATTGCAGTTGGCTAAAAAACTTCAGGAGTGGACAAGTGAGGACTGGCCTAAGGTATATGAAACGATATGGTAAATTAAGTGACTCAGATAACTAAAGTTAGGAGTTTTGGCTTGAAATTGTGATGTTTTATTGATACTGAAGAAATACACATTTCAATTTTGCGACTGTTGAGGTCTCCTATGCTACTATTCCCAACTTTTCTAACTTGCAGTTCTGTACATATGTCGGGTATGCATCGATGATGAATCTGTATTCACTGTGATGGAAGAAAGCAGCCAGTATGTTCGTCGCAAAACTGGAGAACAGTTCAAAGCTGAGTGTGTGCAGCAATGCGTGAAGCATGCAACTTCCGTTACGGTCTGGAGTGTGAAGTCTGTGAAAGATCCTGGCAGATTACACATTGTTGAAGAAACAGTGAGACAAGAACAATACAAAGAAATCTTTGAAAAGGAACTTTTCTCCCAAATAAATGAGTGGTTTCCTAATAAAGATGCCATTTTTATGGATGATAGGACACCTTGCCAGAAATGCAAAAGTGTTTCCAAGTACTTGGAAGATAAGCAACTGAAAGTGTTGCCCTGGCCAGGGAATAGCCCTGATATGAACCCAATTGAAAATTTATGGGCTATTGTGAAACAAAGGATAAGGAAATTTATAATAACTACCAGACAAGATCTCATGGAGAAACTAGAGGAAATACGGTACCATAACAATGATATTAAAATATCATGTGAAAAGTTAATAAAAACTATGCCAAACAGAATAAAATGTTGATTAAGAACAAAGCCATGCATACAAAGTATTGAATGTACAAATATAATCTGTATGGGGATGTAAACGTGTAATAAATGTAAAGTTCTGGAAAAAATGATTTTAGTCTAATAATTTGAACACGTCTGTACACGTCTTACAATGATAGTTTCTACGAAGGTTAAAAAATATGAACAAAAATCTTAATCTTAGGTGAAAATTAAGGTCCAAAGCGTCAAATCAAACGGATCGGGGTGAAGACTCGAGTGAGACATAGAATTGATGCCAAAGAAAATGAATGGAGATATTTTGGACATTTAGCCAGACAAATGACTGGTAGAGGGGCCATGGTAGTTCTTTGCTGCAGTAAGAAAAGCAGAGCTGAGAGGAAGATTAGGATTTGTATATACGCTCTTAATAAGCTGTTAACATTTGAAGTAAAAATAGAAGTCGGAAGAGAGAAAGGGCGGTCACAGTGATGAGATGAACGAAGAAAATTGAAGAAGCCTGGAACACCTATCTTTAACACGATGATGCGTGACTGTGGAAGGATGATTAATCAGTTTTGTGCGTCAGAATAATCTCTGCAATAAAATGATGACTATGAATTAGCATCGGATTTCGCCCTCATGCAATTAAATGAAGATAGGTTTGTTTCATGGAACGTGCTGTGAGCACTTAAGGCTTCGACAATGACGGCCGATCCAATGCATCATCATAAAAATTATTAAATGAAGATAAGGAGTAAATTAAATAATACAAATGAATAATGTAAATATTCATATCATTCCAGTTCAGCTTATCTAATTTAACATCGTAAGAGACAACCTTTAATTACATGCGTTCCCTGAGACGGCTACGACAGAAGAGAGAGAGTGCAAGACAGTATTGAGACATTAGCACTTTTTATAAAACAAAATCACATCGTAAGTAAGTCGCAGAACATTTCTGAGGTTGGGGAGATAGATACTAACTGTGAGATTACATTTAACGTCAAGTGGACGACGACGAAGTCATTAGCGATCGAGAATAAGCTCAGAATGGGGAACGATGCGGAAAAAAATCCCAGCTCTCACACTACATAATTTAAGGGAACCACGAAAAAACCTAAATCTGGATGGTCGAATTGGGTTTGAACCCCGTCCTCCGGAATGCGAGTAAATGTCTTCCTACTGCATAATCTGGTTAGGTAGAAAAAACCTCGACGAGAGCCTGGTGGAAGCTGTGCGGATGACATTATAAAATATACAGGAGTGGTATGGATGTATGCAGCTGAAGACTGTAATGCCTGCAGAAGTTCAGAGGAGGCCTTTATTCAGCAGTAGGTGTGAAATGGTTTTCTATGTACACTCATGCTCATAAATTAAGGATAACTGCAGAATGTGGTGCCACACAACGTGGCACTACACAAAACTGGCGCTAATAGCATAGGCACATAGGGAACACACGCGACACAGACCTGTAAGTCCACGGTATTGGTGATAAGTTGATAAAACCGTCCCGAAACACATGTGCTACAAAACGTCACTGTTTCCTGCGGATGTACCCCGACATCAATATGGGATATGATCACCATGCACACGTACACAGGCCGCACAGCGGGTTGGTATACTCTGGATCAGGTGGTCGAGCAGCTGCTAGGGTATAGCCTCCCATCTTTGCACCAGTGCCTGTCGGAACTCCTGAAGTGTCGTAGGGGTTTGAAGACGTGCAGCGATATGTCGACCGAGAGCCTCCCAGACGTGTTCGATGGGGTTTAGGTCTGGAGAACATGCAGGTCACTCCATTCGCCTCATATCTTCTGTTTTAAGGTACTCCTCCACGCCGGCCGGAGTGGCCGAGCGGTTCTAGGCACCATAGTCTGGAACCGCGCGACCGCTACGGTCGCAGGTTCGAAACCTGCCTCGGGCATGGATGTGTGTGATGTCCTTAGGTTAGTTATATTTAAGTAGTTCTAAGTTCTAGGGGACTGATGACCTCAGAAGTTAAGCTCCATAGTGCTCAGAGCCATTTGAACCATTTTTTTTTACTCCTCCATGGTGACAACTCGGTGGGGCCATGCGTTATCATCCATCAGGAGAAAGTTGGGACCCACTGCACCTCTGAAAAGGCGGACATAATGGTGCAAAATGACGTCCCGGTGCACCTGACCTGTTACAGTTCCTCTGTTAAAGACATGCAGGGGTGTACGTGCGCCAATCATAGTCCCACCCCACATCATCAAACCACGACCTCCATACAGATCCCTTTCAAGAACATTAAGGTGTTGGTATCTGGTTACTGGTTCACACCAGATGAAAACCCGGCGAGAATCACTGTTCAGACTATATCTGGACTCGTCTGTGAGCATAACCTGGGACCACTGTTCCAATGACCATGTACTGTGTTCTTGACACCAGGCTTTACGGGCTCACCTGTGACCAGGGGTTAGTGGGCTGCACCTTCTCCGGGAGAATAAACCATGCCTGTTAAGTCGTCTGTAGACTGTGTGTCTGGAGACTACTGTGGCTGCAGTAAGATGCCGAGCAAGGCTACCTTTAGTACTCCGTGGCCGCCTGAGGGCACTGATAGTGAGATATCGGTCTTCTTGTGGTGTTGTACATTGTGGACGTCCCGTACTGTAGCGCCTGGACTCGTTTCATGTCTGCTGGAATCGTTGCCATAATCTTGAGATCACACTTTGTGGCACACGGAGGACCCATGCTACGACCTGCTGTGTTTGACCAGCCTCCAGTCGCCCTAGGATTCTACCCCTCTTAACTTCATCAATATGTGTTCTTTGAGCCATTTTCAACACACAATTAGAACGTCTGCAAACGTCTACATACTTACTGGCTGCACCGTACTTTGACATGCACCAACACACCTCTGCATATGTGGACTTTTGCCATCGCCACTGTGGACGACCGCAGGTCAAATGCACCGCATGATCATACCCCGAGGTGATTTAAACCCGCAAACCGCCCACCAGAGCGTTGTTTCACCATGTATCAGCATTATCCTTAATTTATGAGCATGAGTGTAGATGAGACTACATTGTGAACGACAGTAATATAAAACGCATGCCAAGGTCGACGGTTTGCATGAGGAAAGGTCACCATCTTAACAGCATTAGGGAAGAGTTCTGGGTACATTTATCTGTCGACAAGGACCACATCTGCTGCCTACAGTACCTCTATGACAAGAGATTTGGATAGGCTGGCTCTCACACCACAACACTCTGTTATTAGGAAGTAGTCTATTGGAAAATAGAACGGTGCGGCTGTCTTCAGTGTTGAAGTACACTATCTGATCAAGAGTATCCGAACATCCTACGTAATGCGGGATTGACCAGTAGTCGTCACGAGAGGCCACTGTATAAAGGAGGCGAGGAGAATCGTGTTGTCAGTAGAGAAGCAGAGAGGGTCGGTCAGGGCTGCTCAGTGACTTCGAACATGGACTCTGTCACTGGATGTCATCAGAGTGACAGCTCCACCAGGTTGGATTAAATCCTTTTAAAACTGCCCAAGTTGACTGTTGGTGATGTGACTGTGAAGTGGAAACGCAGTGGAACAAACACCGCTATACGAAGACCAGGCAAGCCCCAAGTTGTAATGGACAGTAACCGACGAGTGTTGCGGAAGGTGGTTGTAAGATATACACGAAATCAGTACAAAAGTCTACTGGTGAGTTCAGAAGTGTTACCAGCTGGCCTGATAGCACAGTGACTGTGTGTAGGGCGTTAATAAGAATGAGGTACAATAGCCGAGCAGCTCTTCGTAAGCCAAACGTTTCTGTGGCCAATGTCAAGTGACGCTTGAGGTGGTATAGAGAGGGCAGCCAGTGGGCAGTGGCTGACTGGAAACATGGGCCTGGAGTGACGAATCTTGCTATACCCGTGGCAATCCGATTGAAGTGTTTGGAGAACGTTACTGCCACCATGTGTATTGTTATGAGTGAAATAGGGAGGAGGTGGTTAGGGTATGGTCCATTCATTACGCTTAAGACGACACTAAATTCGAAAGGATACTAACACATTTTACAGTATTGTTTACTGCATACAGTAGAGGATCGGTTCGCAGACGATGATTGTTTATATCAGCACGATAATGCACTCTGTCATAAAGCTGCATCTGTGAGGCAATGGTGGACAACAACATTCCTGTAATTGACTAACCTGTCCAGAGTTCGGAACTGCAACCAATGGTGTACGTTTGGGCTGAGTTAGAACGGCGACTTCGCTTCAGACTCACGCGTCCAACATCACTATCTTCCTTGGCTCTGAGCACTATGGGACTAAACATCTGAGGTCACCAGTCCCCTAGAACTTAGAACTACTTAAACCAAACTAACCTAAGGACATCACACACATCCATTCCCGAGGCAGGATTCGAACCTGCAACCGTAGCAGTCGTGCGGTTCCAGACTGAAGCGCCTAGAGCCGCTCGGCCACCCCGGCCGGCCTTCCTTCCCTGGTTTTAGTTCTTAAGGAGGAATGGGCTGCCATTCCTCCATAGATAATCACACACCTCATTGAAAGTGTCTCCAGCAGATTTAAAGCCGTCATAAAGGCGACTAGTGGATGCACCCCTTATGAACGTCAACTAATATGTGTCTAGCCCGCCCGGTTGGTCGAACGCACGGCTTTCCGGGTGGGAAGGAGCGCCTGGTTCCCGGCACGAATACGCCCAGCGGATCTGTGTCGAGGTCCGGTGAACCGGCCAGTCTGTAGATGGTTTTTAGGCGGTTTTCCATCTGCCTCGGCGAATGCGGGCTGGTTCCCCTTATTCCGCCTGGTTACACTATGTTGGCTATTGCTGCGCAAACAAGTTGTCCACGTACACGTACACCACCATTACTCTACCACGCAGACATTGGGGTTACACTCGTCTGGTGTGAGACGTTCCCTGGGGGGGGTCCACCAGGTGTGGGGCGGTGGAGGGGTGAAGTGGGCTGTGGTAGTCGTCGTGGGGTTGTGGACCACTGCGACTGCGGTGGGGACGGAGCCTCCCCGTCGTTTCTAGGTCTCCGGTTAACATACAATACATACAATACAATATGTGTCTGGATACTTTCGATCAGATAGTATAGCTTCTGTATGTACGCCATTCATGGAAGGTCGTGTGTGCGTACGACATAGCCTTGATGAGCGTTACTGTGTAGAATGTATTTTCCCTAAACACAGAGACCCAACTCTTTGTAGCGAAGGTAGCACTCGCTCTCATCGTTAGTACACATCAACAGATGGACAATACCTGTGCTCCCGCTAGTCCTTTGAGAGACAGGTCCAGCAGAATAGTGTACCTACATATAAGTCTGTTGCAAGCTGCTAATTGTGGTATTGAACAACTCGAAACTTGCATGTTATGTTTTCTCAACTTCCGTATATTACGTTCTTATGTTTCTATTACTCGAGAGCAACCGTTGCTGTCATATCTGTACTTATTGATCGATTTTACGTATATTTGGTGCTATGTCTGCTTTTCTAGTTTAAGACCTTTGAAGTGAGAGCGCCCTCGGTAATCAGGGCACTTAGACGCTCTATATGACTTACAAATTTGAAAGAGAAGTAAGCCTTCTTCATCGTTCTTTTCCGTTTGAGCTGTTCTGGAGTCAGGGTGTGTTTTTGAGAGTGGCTGTACTGAATATTGAGCGTGGCTGTACTGAATATTATCCTGAAAAAGATGGAGAGCGATGTCTGTAAGCAGCTTACGATTTGTATTGAGGAGGTGATACTGAATGTTCTACCCAATATCCTTCCATACGTCTGTCCTGAAATCCATGGTAATGTTTCCTTGGTTATCACTGTTAGCATTCAACCGCGATTCTTATACATGTATTTTAACAACGCGTTTCAAGAGACAATGCCCTCATCATCAGGTTGTAAAGTCTATGTCATGAAATTAAACGGACTAAAAAGACAAAATACCATCACAAATAGTTGGGAAGTCCATAGAGTAAAACAGAATTAAAAGTATATTGGACTGTGGGTCCTCGTCTTACATTGAACTTGTTGACACAAGTCGATGGCCATCCCATAGCTACCAAGTATGCTGTCGCACTGTGCCGGCTCGGGAGCTGTTGTGGACTGACGTGCCTAGGTGTTGTGGCGTGGTTACAGCCGTGTGCTTGACGGTAAAGCTATGCTATTGGGCGCCTTATTTCCTTATTGCATTGGTCTGCCATCGTTAGCCTCTAGCAACTCCGTCAGTGACATGCTACCAGTTTAAAGTCGCATACCTACCCTAAAATAATTCTAAAAACCCGCTAAAAAATCTCATTTCTTTAAAATTATCTTGTGCATTTAGAATATTGCTTTGTTTCTTTTCATGGATAGCTATCTCGAATTCCTCTAGTAAATCAAGTTTCCTCCCTTTCTTTTCTACATGCAATATTTCTACGTTATCTTCTATGCTATTAAGGGGATGGCCTGTTTCATATATATGGTTCGCAACAGCTGATTTGTCATAATTTCCTAAGCTGAACGCATCTTTATGTTCTTTATACCGGATCGCGAGTGATCTTCCTGTCTGCCCCATATATTTTGCATCACAAGTTCTACACTGAATCTTATAAACTCCCGATCTTTCAAACTTGTTTCTCTTCTCGCCAATATCGTGCTTAAGGCTATACCTCACTAGGTTATTAGTCTGAAAAGCTATTTTAACATCGTATGGCTTAAAAATATTTGCTATCTTTTGTGAGACTGTTCCGTAGTATGGCATCGTGATAATTTTCTCTTTCTCTCCATCAGGTTTTTTCTGTTTGCGCTTATTACTGTTCCGTAACAGTTTTTTAACCATATCTATTCTGTAACCGTTATTCATCGCTATTCTCTTAACGGTATTAATTTCAGTCTCCCTATCTTTTTCGCTCAAAGGTGTATTGACTGCCCTAAGCATGAGACTACGGAAAGCAGCTTCTTTATAAGCCTGCGGATGGCATGAATCATTCGGGATCACGGCATCAGTCGTAGTTTGTTTTCTATAAACGGAGAACGCATGTTTGTTGCCCCGCTTTTTTATATTCAGGTCCAGGAACTGTAAACAATTGTCAGTTTCATACTCCACGGTAAATTCTATTTTATTACGTGCGTCGTTGAACTTTTTTACTATTTCCTCAATGTCCTCACGGGAACCATCGACAAGTAACAGAGTGTCGTCAACATAACGTTTGTAATAAACAATTTTATCCATAATGTTATCGGGGCCGGCCGCGGTGGTCTCGCGGTTAAGGCGCTCAGTCCGGAACCGCGCGACTGCTACGGTCGCAGGTTCGAATCCTGCCTCGGGCATGGATGTGTGTGATGTCCTTAGGTTAGTTAGGTTTAAGTAGTTCTAAGTTCTAGGGGACTGATGACCACAGAAGTTAAGTCCCATAGTGCTCAGAGCCATTTGAGCCGTTTTGAATGTTATCGTCAGAATTTAGAACTTTATCTTCAAGGTGGTTGATAAAAATGTCCGCCATTGTTCCTGAAATACTGGACCCCATGGCTAACCCATCGTCCTGAATATAAAATTTGTTATTAAACGTAAAATAATTAAAACTTGTAATGAGCTGTAGGAGTTCAATAAATTCAATTGTCTCTTGCGTTGAAATTTTACCGTATTTAAGGAAATTTCTCTTAATGATTTCTATCGATTCGTTAACCGGAACACTGGAGTATAAGTTCTTAACATCCAACGAAACCAAACGGAAAGTGTCAGTGACTGGCGTATCTTTAATTTCACCTATCATGGTCATACTACCACGCACCGAATAGTTATTTTTATACACGTAAGTCTTTTTCAGAATTTGGTTCAACAATTTCGTTATTTTATATACTGGACTATTAATGGATTATATTAATGTTTCCTTTTTTTACGACTTGGTGGGACATATTGGAAAAGTAATATTCCATGATTTCCAAAGCAGAATGAATAGCAGTGTGTTAGTCTTGAGTACTATTAGTGTGGGGGCACCTCCGTTCTGTACTTGCTGCACTGGTACGTAATTAAGTTTAGCAATCCGGTATTTCATTGACCAAAGGTCCGCCCCGATAGCGCCGGTACGGTAGCTCAGCGTGTTCCGCCAGACAGCTGGTTGGCCTCTGTAATAGAAAAACTGAGTGGAAGGATCTACAAACGAACTTGAACGGTTGTCATGTGACGTCCGCAACGACCAAACACAACAATCAGCAACGAACAAAATGGGGAAAAAAATACCTGAGTGGTCAGCGAGAAGGATTGCCGTCATACGGGCCCGGGTTCGATTCCCGGCTGGGTCGGGGATTCTCTCGGCTCAGGGGCTGGGTGATGTGTTGCCGTCCCCATCCGGTACGCAGGTCGACCAATGTGGCGTGTATGTAATAAGACCTGCACCAAGTCGGCCAGACCTACCCCGTAAGGGGCCTCCCGCCCAATGACGCCAAACGCTCATTTCCATTGACCAAAGGATTTTTACACTTCGTATATTTCACGACAACGCTGAAGAGTTGGTCTTTGTATGTGTGTACCACGTGTTTCATGTAACGTTAATCTTATTGTCCTATGTAAAAAGCTGTGTATTTATTGGGAGTTAATAATCACAAGTCAAAAGAAAATCTCATATCTTTATTCATACTTCGTTCCTTTCATCAAATAATTAAATGACGTACAGTTTTTACCATGGTGATCCAGAGTAATCGCGAGGCCTTCTACTAATATCTTGCATACGAACAAAAATAGAAATGATCTCGTGGCTTCTGCTTAATCATTAGTTCGATGATAACCACTTCTCGTAATCATAAAGGATCTCTTTTACATTAATAATCTGTTTTCAGATTCCAGAACATAAGTTTGTCTTCAGAATTCCTGATCAGAAGTTGTTGGCGGTATTAATACAATGTTTTATCGGAACGATGTATTAACAGTTATGAACAATCAAGTGTTATATTTCTTAACTGCATCCGCAATATTATGCTTGTCCTTACTACTGGGAGTAATCTATATGATGCTTATGAGATGAAAATTGAGTTTCAGTGGTAAGAAATAACAATAGTAAATCACGTCAGATGTTAAAGAATATCCTTTGTGCTAAGTACGCGTGTCTGTGTCGAATCATATCTGAAGGGCAGACAAACCGCGTAATTATATTATCCCTTTTCGGCTTCATTCACGTAGTAGAGAGAGCATTTGTAGTTAGAGCAATTTTATATGGAACTTAACGACCACTAGGCTTTTTAAATTTGCAGACACCATATAAACTCCCCTGGGCACCAAAAACCTCAGACCGTCCTTCTGGCACTTGGTGGGGCAGCAAATTACGCAGCCTTTACATTCAGCCCGAACCATTGACAAATTGCAGTAACAGTTTTAATATGTTTAGGACATCACAGCACACCATTCGTCTCTCACATAATCATTTATATGTAAGAAAACGCCTCTGCGTCGGAGCCTGCAGAGGTAGGAGATTTGTTGTTTACTGCATACTGATGTGACTCTTTGAATATTCCAATAAACGCCTGTCTGATTTTCTCTGCTTTTATTACATAATATCACTATGTGATATGATATATCACTTCAATCGTCATAAAACTGAACGGTCTTTGAAGGTGGAGCAATTTGCTTCTAGCAGTGTATGATTTCATTTTTCACATCAGGTGCAAGTGATTTACAGACAAGGAGGAGTTAATTTAATATTAAGAACTAAGGCCTATAATTAGAGTACCTCATTTACACAAGCAGATTTTCCAACAAAGCCTATCGCATTTTTTTAAAAAATCGGGAAAGCATGTTTCCCTATGTATTATTTCAGAGTTGTCGACTTCATTTCAGTTGTTAATTTGTATTTGCAATAAGCAACATATATAATTTTTCTATGACGTAAGATGTTCATTTATACTATATTTAGTCACTGAGGCAACATCAAAAAGAAGAAAAAGAAGTACTGTTTGACTCTTTAGTATAAAATGAATCAGTTGTTGGTTCTTCACGTATCTTTGTGAATATTTTTCAGCAAGTACTATAAATTTCTGCCCCTGACTAGGTTAGATTCATTTCATCATTTTAACATAGGATACTGGACGCGCCTTCGTTGTAATAGCGTCAGCGTGTGGAAACCATTAAATGCCAGGATCGACGTCTCAAGAAGGCGTATGCAGATCGATGACTTTAGAGTTCTTAACCGACGCAGGCTGAACAGGCACCAGTGGGCCACTTGAGTGGGACCAAAACTGCCATAATAGTTGAACATCGCAGAAAGAAGAGGCGCCAGAAAGTTCCACATATTGTAACACTTCACAAAGAGATGTTGTCGGTTATTAACACATCAACTCAAGGTAGGGCACCCACAAAGGCTTAAATAATGTTGGTGCACACAGCATTAGAGTGGCTGTCTTTTTCTTAAAAAACTTTCATGTAGTTATTGGAACGCAAATGGCAGTAATTATCTTTAAAATGTGCAGGGAACATATGTGTTCAGTCTAATAACAAAACTGATACACGTAAGTGAAATTATTCGTGGTAACATAAGCTTTATATTAGATGTTAGACATAATAAATATATAATAACTAGGATCGTAGTAATCAGTGTTTAAATGTGCTTCATGATATAACTTTTACTTAATAACATTTTTTAATGTTGGCCAATAGGCTCAAAGCTCTACGGATTTGTAACTTATTGTATGGCAATAAGATGGAATGGCATCTGCAGCACACTACAGAGACAACAGCCAATAACAGACAAGCTGAAGGGTTAGTGGGGAGATGGTGTAGTTTAGCTGGGAACTGATGTAAGATATGAAGGATACTCGTCTGGGCACTTGAGAGAGTCAAGATGTCGTGTTTAGCAGGAGCCGCATATCCTCGACTGGAGGTCTTGTGTCTGAGACTTGAAATTGTCAAGACGTCTGGTTTAGGGACGCCGAGTGGCAATCGGCCGCACAGTGAAAGTTCCTGATTATTTCAAGTGAACATCTCAATTTTGTTTCTGAAAGTATTTGTATGGAGTGTAGCCATGTATGGAAGTGAAACACGGACGATAAATAGTTTGGACAAGAAGAGAATAGAAGCTTTCGAAATGTGGTGCTACAGAAGAATGCTGAAGATTAGATGGGTAGATCACATAACTAATGAGGAGGTATTGAACAGGATTGGGGAAAAGAGATGTTTGTGGCACAACTTGACTAGAAGAAGGGATCGGTTGATAGGACATGTTCTGAGGCATCAAGGGATCACCAATTTAGTATTGGAGGGCAACGTGGAGGGTAAAAATCGTAGAGGGAGACCAAGAGATGAATACACTAAGCAGATTCAGAAGGATGTAGGCTGCAGTAGGTACTGGGATATGAAGAAGCTTGCACAGGATAGAGTAGCATGGAGAGCTGCATCAAACCAGTCTCAGGACTGAAGACCACAACAACAACACATCTCAATTTAGAAGATTTCCATCTTGTGTGATAGTAGAAGCTTTGATCATTCGGCAGGTTCATCTATACACAAGCAGTAAAGCTGTATTGGAGAGTGTGTTCATGCACATGAACAGTTCGAACAGTTGCTCGCAAATTGTGAACGAAACCTTGAGTTGACTTTGTGAACTGACTGTTGCTAACGTGACAGAAATAATTAGTGCTAATAATAAACTAATTTTAGTAAATAAACAAGAAGAAATCAAACATAATCATTGTCTTGCTTAGCACATTTGGTAAAAAAGAAAGAAAAACAGCTCTAACTACATCCTTTTAACTAAAACACAGCTAACAAGTCCGCAAGGAAATCATAAACTTGTTATCATCTCAAAAGGAAAACTGTATTGCAGTGATGTGCGATTGTACTCTAGATGATAAGTGACAGGCAAAAATTCGGGTAAAATCCGATCCTACATTTATGTTCCCCTCGTAAGGAACAGTTTTAATACGCAATAAGAAGTCAAATCTCGCAGAAGAGGGCTCATCAATAATTTATTGAAATTTAGTGAGCAGACCTGTGGATAGTAGCTTGGAACGCTTGGATGAGTTAAAAACACAAAAAAAGTGAGCGGCAGTAGACATCGCCTGGTGTCTGAGACACAACACTGCAGCCAACACATCGGCTGTTCGAGATTTCGCATAAATGCAGTCATAATTTCGTCAGAACGATACAACACTTCACTACAGTCATAAGTCCAGTACTTCACATTGTGTTCCGGTTCACAGAGGCAGTAGCAGACATCCAAACTCACTGATCCAGTGCCACGACCGGATCAGTGCTCAAGTTTGGAGGCTTACATCAGCACACACTGCAAGCTACCACGAGAACTTCTACGAAAGCCAAGTACAGGCAGCAACAGCACCTTGTGTATTGTGAGTTTGTGTTGTCAACCATGGCAGACTAACTTATAAAACGCCAAGTGAACGTTGTTCAGAGCAGGAACCTAGTGAGTTGTAACTTGTAGGTCGGGTATGGAAGAGCTGACTGAAGCTTATCCATGACATCTCAGTTTAAATTACGTGGGAATGTTAAATTCATGGCTTGGGTATAAAATCAAAATTTGAAGATTTAAATTCAAAACGTGAAGTTAAATTTGGGGAAATGATATCGAAAACGGAAGCATTGAACTCAAAATCAACACAAAATTCCAAGTGTTGGAAGTTAGGTTTGCTGAGGCTGCAAAGCAGTTTGCTGCCATCTTGGAAGCGTTCGAGGGAAATTTAAGGGAGATACGGGATGTACGAGGTGCATTCAAAATCTAAGGCCTCCGATTTTTTTTCTCCGGACTGGAAAGAGGTATAAACATGCGCATTGCTTTAAAATGAGGCCGCGTTCATTGTCAATACATCCCAGAGATGGCAGCACCGTACGGCAGATGGAATTTTACCGCCAGCGGCGAGAATGAGAACTGTTTTAAATACTTAAAATGGCGACGTTTTCCTTACTTGAACAGCGTGCAATCATTCGTTTTCTGAATTTGCGTGGTGTGAAACCAATTGAAATTCATTGACAGTTGAAGGAGACATGTGGTGATGGAGTTATGGATGTGTCGAAAGTGCATTCGTTGGTGCAACTGTTTAATGAAGGCAGAACATCGTGTGACAACAAACCGAAACAACCTCGGGCTCGCACAAGCTGGTCTGACGACATGATCGAGAAAGTGGAGAGAATTGTTTTGGGGGATCGCCGAATGACTGTTAAACAGATCGCCTCCAGAGTTGGCATTTCTGTGGGTTCTGTGCACACAATCCTGCATGACGACCTGAAAATGCGAAAAGTGTCATCCAGGTGGGTGCCACGAATGCTGACGGACGACCACACGGCTGCCCGTGTGGCATGTTGCCAAGCAATGTTGACGCGCAACGACAGCACAAATGGGACTTTCTTTTCGTCGGTTGTGACAATGGATGAGACGTGGATGTCATTTTTCAATCCAGAAACAAAGCGCCAGTCAGCTCAATGGAAGCACGCAAATTCACCGCCACCAAAAAAATTTCGGGTAACTGCCAGTGCTGAAAAAATGATGGTGTCCATGTTCTGGGACAGCGAGAGCGTAATCCTTACCCATTGCGTTCCAAAGGGCACGACGGTAACAGGTGCATCCTACGAAAATGTTTTGAAGAACAAATTCCTTCCTGCACTGCAACAAAAACGTCCGGGAAGGGCTGCGCGTGTGCTGTTTCACCAAGACAATGCACCCACACATCGAGCTAATGTTACGCAACAGTTTCTTCTTGATAACAACTTCGAAGTGATTCCTCATGCTCCCTACTCACCTGACCTGGCTCCTAGTGATTTTTGGCTTTTTCCAACAATGAGAGACACTCTCCGTGGCCGCACATTCACCAGCTGTGCTGCTATTGCCTCAGCGATTTTCCAGTGGTCAAAACAGACTCCTAAAGAAGCCTTCGCCGCTGCCATGGAATCATGGCGTCAGCGTTGTGAAAAATGTGTACGTCTGCAGGGCGATTACGTCGAGAAGTAACGCCAGTTTCATCGATTTCGGGTGAATAGTTAATTAGAAAAAAAATCGGAGGCCTTAGAACTTGAATGCACCTCGTAATAAGTAGCAGCGCGACAGCTGGGAGAAAGAAGTAAAATCTGCTGATAACAAGCTTAGCATGATGTTATGCACCTCAGATCTGAATTAAAACATGCTGTGGAATCTCACATTAATAATTTTGATTCTAAGTTATCAAAAGTGGCAAGTCATGTCGAGGATACTGAAACTAGTAAGTTCTATATGCGTTTGTATACCTAAGCTACTCCTATACCCCTGACGGCTGAGGTACAGTGTGCACAAAATACTGGGGTGTACAGTGGGTGGGTGGTCAACAGTAGTAGAGAGGTTTCCGTTGTGAACGACCATCGCGCAATAGGGGAGTTGGTTTTGGCAGCTGAAACCTATGCACAGATGCGTAACTCGCATAACTCGTAAGCTATAGGTGGCGAGTGTGAAAATGACCATACTGATAGCGTTCGTCATTAGGACCAATAGTCTAACAAATATAGATGTTGGAAGTCAATAGTTTCTTGCTAGAGTACCGAAAAAGAAATGTTTATTTATTTTGCCTTTGGCAGCCAATGGCCATTTAACCCAACTAAAAGGTATGTAACTGACATAAAGTACGAAATATAAACTGATGACATAATATGAGAACAAACAGATACAAATTTAACAAAGGGATATGAAACACTGCTGTTGATTGATTTGCATGTAAGATACTGAACAATAAATTTACGTAATTTAAAGGAACAAATAGAAGAAAAATATGATAACATGAATGATTAGCAAAGGTGTCTGACATGCAGAGTGAAACTTTAACAGAGTAATTTAGCAGAGTTAATTGTTCTGGTATCTCAAATTGAAGAAATAAAACGAAAGAATAGGAACAATAGAGATACAAGCGTTCAGAGCTTAAATAGAATTAACTGTACATATGAACATGAACGACTCTTGATATACACTACTGGCCATTAAAATTGCTACACCAAGAAGAAATGCAGATGATCAACGGGTATTCATTGGATAAATATATTATACTAGAACTGACATGTGATTACATTTTCACGCAATCTGGGTGCATAGATCCTGTGAAATCAGTACCCAGAACAACCACCTCTGGCCGTAATAACGGCCTTGATACGCCTGAACATTGAGTCAAACAGAGCTTGGATGGCGTGTACAGGTACAGCTGCCCATGCAGCTTCAACACGATACCACAGTTCATCAAGAGACTGGCGTATAGTGACGAGCCAGTTGCTCGGCCACCATTGACCAGACGTTTTCAGTTGGTGAGAGATCTGGAGATTGTGCTGGACAGGGCAGCAGTCGAACATTTTCTGTATCCAGAAAGGCCCGTACAGGACCTGCAACATGCGGTCGTGCATTATCCTGCTGAAATGTAGGGTTTCGCAGGGATTGAATGAAGGGTAGAGCCACGGGTCGTAACACATCTGAAATGTAACGACCACTGTTCAAAGTGCCGTCAATGCGAACAAGAGGTAACCGAGACGTGTAACCAATGGCACCCCATACCATCACGCCTGGTGATACGCCAGTGTGGCGATGACTAATACACGCTTCCAATGTGCGTTCACCGCGATGTCGCCAAACACGGATGCGACCATCATGATGCTGTAAAAAGAACCTGGATTTATTCGAAAAAATTACATTTTGCCATTCGGCCACCCAGGTTCGTCGTTGCGTACACCATCGCAGGCGCTCCTGTCTGTGATGCAGCGTGAAGGATAACCGCAGCCATGGTCTCCGAACTGATAGTCCATGCTGCAGCAAACGTCGTCGAACTGTTCGTGCTGATGGTTGTTGTCTTGCAAACGTCCCCATCTGTTCACTCAGGGATCGAGACGTGGCTGCACGACCCGTTACAGCCATGCGGATAAGATGCCTGTCATCTCGACTGCTAGTGATACGAGGCCGTTGGGATCCAGCACGGCGTTTCGTATTACCCTCCTGAACCCACCGATTCCATATTCTGCTAACAGTCATTGGATCTCGACCAACGCGAGCAGCAATGTCGCGATACGATAAACTGCAATCGCGATAGGCTACAATCCGACCTTTATCAAAGTCGGAAACGTGATGGTACGCATTTCTCCTCCTTACACGAGGCATCACAACAACGTTTCACCAGGCAACGCCAGTTAACTGTTGTTTGTGTATGAGAAATCGGTTGGAAACTTTCCTCATGTCAGCATGTTGTAAGTGTCGTCAACCTCGTGTGAATGCTCTGAAAAGCTAATCATTTGCATATCACAGCATGTTCTTCCTGTCGGTTAAATTTCGCGTCTGTAGCACATCATCTTCGTGGTGTGCAATTTTAATGGCCAGTAATGTAGTTCCCAGTATTTTGACAGCTTGTAAAAATGTAAAAAGCAGTTTATTACATGTAGAATTACTCAAAGTAGAATGGCGGCACTTGTAATAAACTCGACTTTCAGATGACTTAATTGTTGAAAAACAATAGTCTGGGCCTCTCCTCTTCTGCAGATGCAAAGAAGATGTGATTGACGTCACCTTCTGTAGCGTTTGTGCAGTCCGGGTACAGAGTTGGAGTAATTCCAATGTGGCGATAGTGGAACAGTTGCATAAACAAAGGATAAATCAACACAAAAGAAGTACAACCATACAAAGCCAAAAGGAAATCTCATAAAACAAGAAAGAAGTAAAATTTAGCTTAGTGGGTAAATTACATCATACAATACTGATAATGTAAAATAAAGAACATGTATCACACGGAAATTATACATCATTCCTCCAACAGTCCTTTCGGTAATAAAATCTAAAAATAAAATTTGTTTCTCCTGCATCTGCATCTTTTCTTTATAGTGATAATGTGGCAAGTACTTGTACGTATTTTTTCTTCCTAATTGTATAGTGTCTTTACTGGGTGACTGCAATAACTAGTAGTTTCTGCAATCCTTTCAAGCATTCTTTTTGAGATTTTTACTTTCTCATTTGCCTCGCCTGACAAAAATTACTTATAATCGCGCCTGAATATGGTTCAACCGGCTCTAAGCACTATGGGACTTAACATCTTAGGTCATCAATCCCCTAGACTTAGAACTACTTAAACCTAACTAACCTAAGGACATCACACACATCCATGTCCGAGGCAGGATTCGAACCTGCGACCGTAGCAGCCGCGTGGTTCCGGACTGAAGCGCCTAGAACCGCTCGGCCAAAGCGGCCGGCTACGTGTGTCTGATTACAAAGAACTTTCGCTGCTCCTATGGGGCACAGAAGACTATGTGGTACATTGCTATGTAGTAAAGAGGCAATGGCGAGAGCACTCAGGGTTCACAGTTCGGCAAACGACAGTCAACTGTGGCGGCCGCCCCTTCGGAACGTACGAATGGACTCGTCCAGCGTTCACGACGAAAATGCCACGTTATTTAGCACTAGCCCTACCAATGGAACGTTAAGAGTAAATTCATCATTAGCGACATTATTATTCCACCGGGCGAACTGGTTTACTAAACAACAGAACTGTAGCTCGAAAACTCTGCACAACCCTGTGATGTCCCGTGGTGCACATGCATTTTCAGAGTCGTCTAGTGCTCGTTGTTATCACCATACACTGTGTGGCGCAGAGCGCAACTGGACAGACGACCTCGCTTGTCACTTGTCTCTTGTCGCTCAGCACCCAGAGGAAATGTAGGGCTCAAGCTACTAGAACATACCATGCCAAGATATGCTGATACGCTGCACCTCATAAAGTGAGGTACAAGCAGGAGACCTCTTGTAGACCTGAAAGACTTGCAAGGTTGCAAATTAATGTAAAAGCGATGACGAATGTGTGCCTAAAATTTGTGATACAACTGCCACCATTGCTTTTTGCAAGCCCTTGAGTCTTGGAGCTGAGACCCGTTTGACATGTGAACAATGTCTCACCCATGTTCGATTGTCTCTGACAAACTGCAGTAACCTTAGGAGAGTTGCGATGTGCTCTTCGAAGACATACTGAGGAATCAACAGTTACACATATGTACAAATAACAATCAGTGTCGCTGTCTGTACTTCCATTGGTGCCGAGAATGATTATTCGTTATTAGAATTGTCCGAAACATTTCTGTGCTTATTTTGCATTGAATTATCTGGAGATGAGGTGAAAGCTCCCTTTGGCCATGAAAACTCAATGCATATTTAATATTGAAGCTATATTTAATGGAAACTGCATTTCATTGAAACTAGTGTTCACGAGCACTGTAGAAGAATTTAAAACTGCTGTTAGTCACAAGTGTGCAGGCAGAAATGACCACATACGCACAGCTGGTTCGCCTGGGAACCAGCCACGTACAATTGTTAGACATGATTCAGTGATTTTGGTATAGTACCAATGCTCCTTCGGGACAACTCTTCAGATAAGTAGTTTCTAGAGGTTTCGTTCACTTTTCTCATAGAACAAACTTCATTTAGTTTGTAAAATGTGGTTGTATAGCTTCTTCTATTGGTCATGCTCTCCACTGGTTTAGAAATATACATCATTTCAATTTTCTCGTCACATTTTTCAAAAATTTGAATAAGTAGTACCCACTGTGACGAAGTGCCACTAGGACCTTCGCAGTAGACTTCGATATTTAAGCAAACTGAAGATTACACACCCTGTACGTCTGTACTCATTTTAACATGTTAAGATGACTGTATAGACAAAACCGGTACCCCGTTGAAATAAACCAAAATGTGGCCGAGAATGTGAATTATGCAGTTTATTCAAGTACCAATAGCATCGAGTGCAGAAGTATTTGTTCCAGATGGCGAATGTGTCATCTGTTCTGAGGAAACAAGGTCGGAGCCTTAGAGATATGTGCCTGAGATCATCTCAGACGAAGAGTAGCTCAGATGGGAAATAATGCTGGAGACCTGTAGTGGCATCGACTGAGGAGATGCCAGGACCTTCGCGCATTAAGTTATACTATCTGATCGAAAGTAACCAGACACCAATATACAATACGGAAGTAACCAGCAGATGTCACGAGACACGGACTTGTGAGTATAAAACAACTCGAGGAACACTGTGTTGTTAGTAGAAAAACAGTAACAGCAGATTGGATCAGTCAGAAAGAGCTCAATGATTTCGAACTTGTAATTGGACGTCACGTGAGTAGCGCCATCATGTACATTTAAACCCTTCAAGTCGACTGTTCAAATGGCTCTGAGCACTATAGGACTTAACATCTGAGGTCATCAGTCCCCTAGACTTAGAACTACTGAAACCTAACTAACCTTAGGACATCACACGCATCCATGCCCGAGGCACGATTCGAACCTGCGACCGTAGCAGTCGCGCAGTTCCGGACTGAAGCGCCTAGAACCGTCCGGCCACCGTGGCCGACCAAGTCGACTATTGCTGATGTGATTATGGAGTGGAAACGCGATAGAACAAACACAGCTAAACAAAGACCAGCCAGACCTCATGTACTGATAGGCAGAAACCGTCGAACATTGCGGGAGGTGGTTGTAAAAACGCATGAAATCTGTCTAAGGAATCACTCGTGAGTTGCAGAGTGCTACCAGCAGTACAGATATCACAATGATTGAGCGTAGGGAGTTGAATGGGATACAGTGGTGGAGCAGGTTCTTGCAAGCCATACGTTTCTCTGGGCAATGCTAAGTGATGCTTGAAGTGGTGTAAAGAGCATCGCCACGTGACTGTGGATGACTGGAAATGAGTGTCTGGAGTGATGAATCACACTGTTCCTTGTGGGAATCCGATGGAAGGGTCGGGATCTGGCGAACACCTGGAGAGTATTACCAGCCATTGTGTGTAGTGTTAACAGTAAAGTACAGAGGAGGTGGTGTTGTGGCACTGGAGTTTTCTTCGGGGTTACGGCGTGGTTCCCTAATTGTGGTTAAGAAAAAGCTATATATGGAAGTATACGTACATATTTTCGCACCGTTGTGTGCTGCGTGCAGCAGAGGAACGGTTCGCAGACGATGATTGTATCAACATGAGAGTGCGCCCTGTCACATAGCTCCGTCTGTGAGTCAATAGTTTGTGACCGGTAACATTCATGGAATGGACTGATTTGCCCAGAGTCCCACCTTAATCCTATGGAGAACCTTTGGATGACTCAGAACGCTGACTTCAGTCCAGACCACAGCATCCAACATCACTACCAGCTCTGGTTTCGGCTCTTAAGTGGGAATTTGTTGCCAATGCTTCAGGCGTTCAGACACATCACCGCAAGTTTTCTCACCACAGTTCAAATGTGGTGCTACAGAAGAATGCTGAAGATTAGATGGGTAGATCACATAACTAACAAGGAGGTATTGAATAGAATTGGGGAGAAGAGGAATTTGTGGCACAACTTGACCAGAAGAAGGGATCGATTGGTAGGACATGTTCTGAGGCATCAAGGGATCACCAGTTTAGTATTGGAGGGCAGCACGGAGGGTAAAAATCGTAGAGGGAGACCAAGAGATGATACACTAAGCAGATTCAGAAGGCTGTAGGCTGCAGTAGGTACTGGGAGATGAAGAAGCTTGCACAGGATAGAGTGGCATGGGGAGCTGCATCAAACCGGTCTCAGGACTGAAGACCATAAAAACAACAGTTCAACACATATCAAAAGTTAAAGACTGGACACACCCCATATTAGAGTCTATCAATAGGTTACTTGTTATCAGTATGCTTGACGAAGGCTAGAAAATAAGTAGACGCTGCTTTTGACGCCTACGGTCTGGACTATAAGGATTTTTCTTGACACTGCTGCGGTATGATGAAGACGCGTTGTTCGCGTGGCTCGTGGAGGCCTCTGCTGTTATGTTGCAGGGAGAGCGGCGCTGAGCTACAGCAGGGCTATCAGCTGCACTATCACCGCTCACAGCACGACGGTGCTGGGTCCCGCACTGTTCCAGTTGCCAGCGCACGCTGCCGTAGGGGCGCTTAAAAGAGTCTGGCTTTTAGGTTGCCAGTTTCTAAAAAAGCTGACAATGTGTTCTTGACTAACGGTCAAATATCTTCGTAGCGCTGTAGAGGACTCTGAGACAAGCAAGTTGATATGTTATTCAGAGATGTTTGCTATGTGGTTTTATATAAAGCACATGTGGACTTCAGTACGTTTTTAGCGACTACTCTGATGCTGTCTAAAATAACACGTCCTGCAAAGGCGTCTTTTAACGCCTTGCAACTCTTAAACTCACTTCGCAGTACGTTTGCTCCTTAATGATATCTGTTGTTGATAACAAAAACGAGTTTCGGGTGAACTGTCATTTGCACAATCACAGTACAAGACTGTCTGCTGCTCAGCGTCGAGCTAACGTATTCCGGCTTTTTCGTGCAGAAGCTGCCGGCCGATGTGACCGAGCGGTTCTAGGCGCTACTGTCCGGAACCACGCGGCTGCTACGGTCGCAGGTTCGAATCCTGCCTCGGGCATGGATGTGTGTGATGTCCTTACGTTAGTTAGGTCTAAGTAGTTCTACGTCTAGGGGACTTATGACCTCAGATGTTAAGTCCCATAGTGCTTAGAGCCATTTGAACCATTTTTTTTTTAGTGCAGAAATCTTCAACGAGCTTCCATCCTAAAGAAAACAATAAATTAAGACCCACTACCATTTCAAAAGAAAATCAGAAACTCACCTTATTAGCCAAGTCTTCTACAAGTTATGTAGACTGGTTTTAAAAAGTTCTGTTAAATTGGATTGCAAGAAAGAAAAAGAAAGATTGTGTGTAACGTCCCGCCGACATCGAGGCCATTACAGACAGAAAACAAGGTCGAATGGTGTCAGGAATGGGAAGGAAACGTACGATGCCCTTTCAAAGGAACCATCCCGGCATTTGCCTGGAGAGATTTAAGGAAATCACGGAAAACCTAAATATGGGTGGGAGGACGAGGTTTTGAACTGTCGTCCTCCCGAATGAGAGTCCAGTGTATTAACCACTGCGCCACCTCTCTCGGTAATTGGATGGAAGCATAAACGTGCATTGTAAAGCTCCATGGTAAGTAATTATTGTAAACAAGCCCCTGTTGTTTTTTCGAAAACAGTGCAAATGTTTCCTTGTAAATACTAAGCTACCATTAGATGATAAACAATAGCTATTGAATAAAACTGAAGAAGCAGCAGGTATTATCCAAGTGGCAGCTTTGTGCTAACTTACTTTGTTAAACTTAATTGCAGTAAGCACTTGTGGTATGAAGCAGAACACTGCCTCTTACTGTTAATACAGTGTACAGATTAAGTTTCTGAAAATTACTTCCTTTTTGTTATTATGTGCTCTGGATATTCTCCTTTTTGATGGAATCCACAGAATACAATCAATGTACGAATGAATCAATGGATGAAGGAAAGTGAATGAATTAATGCTATGGTGCTAGACATGTTTCGTATGAGGGCTCCTGAGACCCTGTAATCATACGTATGAAGTAGTCAACTACTCGCAATAATGATATTGCAGGCAGGCAAAACACATTACACGAGTAATTCGTCAATTGTCAAGAAAACAAACTTTTGATATAATACTGTTCGACCTCTCTTCTGTTATTGCACAACACTGTGTCGTCGAAGTAGTTTTTTAAAATCTATCTCGGAAATCGATAGAAGAGCGGCTCACGGACTGTTGAACACCCTCTGGCATCCAGGAGATTCGAGCGCAACTTCAGCGGATGCTACAACCCAGACAACCATATCCATGTGAGTAACGCCTGGAGTCTCCAAAGCTTGTATATATTGACCGTGCCGGTCTACTGGTGTCTACTGACCACTCTGGCCGCGCAGCAAGGGCACCGTGACCTAATTTGTCGCTACACAGTGGGTCCATGAAGCTGGTCCGTTCACTGCGTACTAGAAGGTCGGCGCACCGTCATGCTGTGACGACATAAGTACGCCTCGAAAGATCAGCGGCGCAGCCCTCAGGATTTGCACGAGGAACGTTTCAACGAATCTTCGTTAGATGTCTCCGTGCACTTATCCGTTGTCAGTGCGTTTTTTATACACTCTATATGAAAGCGAGGGAGTGAGGGAGAACGGCAGATAAATGAAGTATGTTTTGCAATTGAATCTGAAACACTTAGATGTCATCACACTCAAGAGCAGCTTTTATCTCAGAGATTAGTTGGGAATGACCGACATTCGCGTTGCGTAATAGATCTTATCGTTGCACCTGAAAAATAAGATAGGAGTATGCCAGTGCGATACCAGAGCCAGAATGAAGTAGAGGCCCGAGCGATCAGCGCTGCTCAAGGCCATTCGACTGCAGAACTGGAGATAGAGATTTTTCAGCCAGACATATGTTCTTGCTGTCTCGATACTGCTTCCCATGTTAACATCTCATAGATGATCGCAGATACAGAAGTAACAGTTTCATCGTTCACCGACGTTAACGTACTTCAGACCTCTGGCTTTTCGGGCAAAATGTCCGGCGTCAGTTTGTCCTTTTCGGTACATATGCTCACAAAGAACAAGCAGTAGAGCCCTCTTGGAATGCGTAATGATTTAGATACTTGTATATTTAGAAAGCTCCAAGTCCAGCCGACAACGGTCCCAAAACGATCAGTAGGTGCAACTCGATGTAAACGAGAAAGTAGAGCTTAATCTTAACAACGTTCTCATTCTACTCTACTGAGGGCTAAAACTAGCTATGCTAAGTGCAATTTATGCTTCTATACGCTCGCACAATTTTCTACAACACGTAAAGCCTTAACTGGTGATATGTTCCAAAAAAGCTGTCGAAATGGCCTCTCTGCGACGTTGATAATTTTCCATATTACCTTTGTTCGTCTTTCGAGTGCTTCTTTTATATGAAGCGTGAAGTTTGTGTTTGGTCAGCAGTGCATCTAGCTATAAGGTTACTACTCTTCCTGCATACTGCCTGTGAACTTATTTTGTGATTTCAGGTTAGTCTGCTTCTCAGCAATATGTGAATGTCGTCTGCGATGATAAAACCAGCTTATCAGTTGGAAACTATTCCTCTAAGTCACTAATCACAGCCTGACGACAGTTTAATATACCATCCTGAGTCACCTTGAACAGCACATCATCTGAATATGTCACTAAACTAATACATTTCAGCAATTACGAAACTTCTGTAGTGCAATCTTCATGTGGATTCCAAAAATGTAGACCATAAATTAGTCCCGGGACTAGCGTTTCCTGGTATGCTTCGTTAACTGACATCGGTAGACACATTAGCGTTCCTTGTCCACTATGAAACAGCCTTTGAAGTAATTTAAATTGTGGGAATTCGTCATTGTTGTGGAAGTGGGTCAGCGGCTGTGATATAAATAAAGATAACGAAATACCAAAGCCATTATGACCCAAGAAATTTATTTCAGACAACCAGTTTCGGCAGAACAATTACGCTATCTTCAGGTTCACTATAAACCAAAAGAGTACTTTCATTCCTTAGCCCACGTGTCTTAGAAACCATATAATACTAGTTGTATGCAGTCCAAGACAACCAGTATTACATGAGTTCTGTGATACGTAGACCAAGGCGCCGAAACTAGTCGTCTGAGATAAATTTCTTTGATGATACGGCTGTGGTGGTTCGTTTTTTTTAAGTAATTGTACGACACTTCGAGGCAGTTGCATTCTTCTCGCTAGTCTTCAACATAAAAGCCTGTTTAATACATTGTTCAGAAAGTTCAGCGGTCGAAAAAACATATACGTCTTATGGGATACTTGTCCTTCCCTGAAGCACAGCTTTCTTCCCAGGTGTGGACACTGGTTTAGTGTGCACTCGCTTACCACCTGTTCCACTGGTCGTGTGGAGTGTAATTATTATGCTGCTTTGCATATTATTTTTGGTGAACAATTTGCTTTTTCCTCATTAAATCTCAAAGAACAACCCGAACATAAAATAGAAGCCTACTGTGGGGAAAATAATTCTTTAGTTCGTTTTATCGTCTCTCTCAGTTACGTGGTACAGGGTGGAGAAAGACAACCCAATGGTAAGACCTAGTAGGAGAGTGGACATCTAATCCAGCAAAATTTTCCGGATAACCATAGGTGGAAAACGCACCGTTGTGGAGCATTGGCCAGCAGACGACAGCCCATCAACGACGAATGTGCGGAAGTTTGTCCGGTAAGCGAATGTTATTCGAGTGTGTCTAGCAGTGCCGTTTTGCCCGACTAAGCAGCAGCTGTGTTATACTGTGGTTATCAGCCTAATGGCGATGTTGGAGGCACGAGTTGGGAGCATTTGTTGTGAAATACATGACATGAGTATAAAAGTGTTTCAAATTTAATGTCTAGTTTCTTTTTCACCATTGTTTAGATTACACTTATTAATCTACTGTACTCTTTACGATGAGGGTTCATTTATGCTCTCTGTATATTAACAAACTTTAAAATATGTCGCCTTTAGATTTCATTATTTGTAACATTTCACCTCCTATCACCACATGTTGGATATCTTACTGCAGTGCCATTTCTGCAGTATAGCTTATTATCATAACAGATGAATATTACGGTACTTTCAGAGTAGTTCAATTATCAGCTTTAACCAATAAATACCACAGAGTATACGCGTCAGCCGGCCGTTGTGGCCGAGCGGTTCTAGGCGCTTCAGTCCGGAACCGCGCTACTGCTACGGTCGCAGGTTAAATCCTGCCTAGAGCATGGATGTGTGTGTTGTCAGGTTAGTTATGTTTAAGTAGTTCTAAGTCTAGGGGACTGATGACCTCAGATGTTAAGTCCCATAGTACTCAGAGCCATCTGAACCAATATTCACGTCTAACGTAACAAGCCGAGGACAGGAATTTAAAGTGCGCTTAGCTTTTGAGTGTTCAGCTGAAACTACTGACTTCAGCGCGCTCGTCGCTGACCGGATGTCATTTCATGGCCGCAGCTCCACTACGGTGCCTTTCCGGCCTGTGATTGTGTGAGAAATGTCCGGTTCGAGTCCCCTATCCTGTTCTGGCCTCACTGTAAAGTTATTAATTTTTTTATTTACTAAGGCATGTTATTAGAAATAGATACTCTCGATGTAGCGTAGCGACTCAAATCAATAAAGACAAATTCTCCGGCCCAGATTGTATGCCAGTTAGGTTCCTTGCGGAATATGTCGATGAAATATTTCCATACTCACCAATCACGTACAACCTCTCGTCCGACTAAAAATGTGTACCTAAAGACTGGAACGTTGCAGAGGCCATACTCAAGAAAGAAAATGGGAATAATCCGCTGAATTACAGACCCACATCACTGACGTCGATTTGCAGCGGGATTTTGGAACAAATACTGTGTTCGAACATTATCAATTACCTCGCAGAAAACGGCTTATTGACAAATAATCAGCACGGATACAGAAAGTACTATTCTTGTGAAACTAGCTCTTTATTCGAATTAATGAGTGCTATTGACCGGGTATCTCAAATTGATTCCATATCTCTAGATTTACAGAACGCTATTGACACAGTTCATCACAACCGACTTTTAATCCAATTAAATGCTTACGCAGTATCACCTCACTTATGCGAGTGACTTTGTGATATCCTATTAGAAATGTCACCGTCTGTAGTAACAGACGGAAAGTCATGAAGTAGAACAGAAGTGATATCTGGTGTTTCCCAAGGAAGTGTTACAGGTCACCTGTTGTTCGTATTTTAAATAAACGATTAGGAGACAATCTGATCAGCTCTCTTAGGGTGTCATTTACTGTCTCTTAAAGTCACCAGAAGTTCAAAACCAAATGATTTAGACAACATATATGCATGGTGCAAAAAGAGGCAATTGACTCTAAATAATGAAAACTGTGTGGTCATCAGCATGAGTACTAAAAGCAGTCCGCTAAATTTCGGTTACACGACGAAGTACACAAATCTGGGAAATTTGGAAATTGGTAAGTTCCTATGGGACCAAACTGCTAAGGCTATCGGTCCCTAGGCTTACACCTTAATGTAATTTAAACTAACTTACACTAACGACAGCATACACACCCATGCCCCATGGAGGAGTCGAACCTCCGACGGGAGGAGCCGCGCGAACCGTGGCAAGGCGGCTGAGACCGCACGGCTATCCCACGCGGCCCCAAATCTAACGTGTGCAGATTACGGATAACTTGAACAGGAACGATCGTATAGATAATGTTGTGGGGAAAGGAAATCAAAGACTGTTTTATTGTCAGAATTCCGAGAATATGCAACAGGTCTACGAAAGAGACTACCTACACTACGCTTGTCCGTCCCCTTCTGGAGTATTGCTGTGCGATATGGGATCCGGATCAGACAGGATTGCCGGAAGACGTCGAAAAAGTTCAAAGAAGGACAACTTGTTTCGTATTATCGCGAAAGTGTCAAGATACGATACGCGAAGTGGTTGGCAATAATTAAAACAAAGGCGTTTTTCGTTGTGGCAGGATCTTTTCACGAAATTTCAGTTGCCAACTTTCATCCGCAGAATGCGAAAATATTTTGCTGATGCTCATCTTCATACGGAGAAATTATCATCGTAATAAAATAAGAGAAATCAGAGTTCACAATGATAGATTTAAGTGTTCGTTTTTCCGCGCACTTTTCGAGAGTGAAACGTTACAGGAATAGCTTCGAGTTAGATACATGAACCCTCTACTAGAAACTTAATTGTGAGTTGCAGAGTAGTCATATAGATGTAGATTTTTCTCCACCCTATATAGTTACAACACAGGCGTTTTGCTTTCTACTTCCTAACCATCACTACTCTGCAATTACAAACGTGTCATTAACTTTCCATGGTTATTTTGGATTGAAAAGTTGCATGTGTTTGTTAACTCTTCGGATCTGGTACAGTTAGCTTGGATTGTTCTTCATAAAGAATACTAGCAGCTTTTCTGTCCTTCCATTACAAGAACTAATCATTGTATTTGCGTAGAGTATGTATGGAAATATACAGCTTAGTTCATGCTGTACGTGCATTTGACATATAGTGTAGCATGAAACTGGTCAGGCACTGTAATATTTGGCGAAATTCTCAACTCTTTAGGATCCAAAAGGTGTACTCCGCTGTCGTAAAAATGCATCATCAATTTAAGTTGTGCAAGAGACAGTAGCATTAACTCAACGAATTGTTAAACCTGATTTGAGGTCTCGGGTCATGAGCGCACGAAAATGATACGGAAGACAGCTTAAAAATTATACCTAACTGGTGTGTTGTGTATACTCTCCTATATCCGCCGGCCGCGGTGGTCTCACGGTTAAGGTGCTCAGTCCGGAACCGCGCGACTGCTACGGTCGCAGGTTCGAATCCTGCCTCGGGCATGGATGTGTGTGATGTCCTTAGGTTAGTTAGGTTTAAGTAGTTCTAAGTTCTAGGGGACTGATGACCACAGATGTTAAGTCCTATAGTGCTCAGAGCCATCTCCTATATCCTCAAGCCGGTGTACATGGGAGAGTGACGACATTTTATCAGGAAGGCCTTCTAACTGCAAAACAGTTTGTGAACAGATGAATCTAAAACGACGAGCCGGCCGGAGTGGCCGTGCGGTTCTAGGCGCTACAGTCTGGAGCCGAGCGACCGCTACGGTCGCAGGTTCGAATCCTGCCTCGGGCATGGATGTGTGTGATGTCCTTAGGTTGGTTAGGTTTAATTAGTTCTAAGTTCTAGGCGACTGATGACCTTAGAAGATAAGTCGCTTAGTGCTCAGAGCCATTTGAACCATAAAACGACGAAAGTTATAACATTTGTGGTAAGGTCTTTTGGGACCAAACTGCTGAGGTCATCGGTCCCTAAGCTTACACACTACTTAATCTAACTTACACTTACTTTCGCTAAGGACGACACACACACCCATGCCCGAGGGAGGACTCGAACCTCCGACGGGGGGAGCCCCGCTGACCGTGAAAAGACGCACGAGACAGCGCGGCTACCCCGCGCGGCGACGAAAGCTATGAACTAAAGTTGTTACCAGTATACATAGGTGCTTGTTTTTGCTCCCACGGCTGCATCTAATTTTGTCTGAACTGCTGTACATGACAAAAGGTACTTTTGTCGTAGTTATCAGTCTGTTGAATTTGTCCTTGGCCTGCCCCAGGTCATGTTGCCAACTAGCTTATCTGTTTCCTTGTTTACTTTTTATGTATTCTGCCCTTGGCATCAGTGGGTTTAGAGGAAGAGCAGCGTCTCAGAGATACTAGCTAAGCTCTTTTTTCTTACTACAGTCGAGAAAAGCCGTCGGCAAGACATCTTGTAAGTTGAACCTAATTGTCGTGAACACTGTGTCTTCCATTCGTCTGATAATCTGGGTAGTATTAATAATATCAATTCGCAAAGGAAGTTTAGCCCGCCACGATGTGCGACTGCTATTAGCCTTCCCGCTCCATTCACAAATGAAAACAGAATAGATTACTTATATGCCTAAATCCTTTTTTATATATTTACTCTGCATTACAATCTGTTGCCCAATATTCTACAGGCCGTATTTACTGTTACAGTTTTATTTCTACACTCCCTATAAACAAAATAATAACGACTCGACGGTTAAAAATGCAGCAAATGTTATTATGGCTATCGCCATCAGTATTAACAGTGCAAAAAGTACCAACATATTACTACTACCACATCAACCTTCTCCATTATTATCTGTGCTACTGTCATGATATTGAAAGGTTACAGTACCGCTCGACATTGAAAATAGGTACAACGTTCTTCGTTATTCTTGTCAGTACAACATATTTTTTCTAATAATAACTCAATTTCAATTAATACAGCGAAGCCGGATACCAGTGTGGGGAAGAATGACAATTTATTTATTTAATTGATCACATGTGCACTCCCACAAAATAAATCCCTACATCCAGTTTGGTGAGATCTGCGAAATGAACGAATGTATGGTCGTCTGCTAACTGCAGATAGTGAATGTGAATATATGATCATCTTTGAGACGGTTCTTTGGCCACCTTTGGTGGAACCAAAGAAATGAAGTTTACCTGTGCTTTGAGCGCCTGAAATGTGGCTAACCAATACGGTAGCATGGTGCTCCCCCACCTTGGCAGAGGTGCGAGATCGGCCATGTTTCAGCACTCTGCCGCTGGATCTAGTGTTGGTAAGACCTGTCTTAGGTATGCTCCGTAGACACAAAAGGGTGGAGACATGGTATGCATGTGAAATACTTAAGAGTAGTTTGGAATAATAATTTCTCTATATCAGGAACTTTTGTGGGGAGAATGAACTGTCAGGCAGGTAATATTAAGGGGATCGTAGTAATCTTCGGAAGTGACCAACAGTCACAATGAAACCACGTGTAGCAATAAGTTGAAATACTTCCGAGTGCTTAAGTTAAGCTGAATTACTAGCGCGTGTACTATAAGTTGGAAATATTTAAGAAATGGCGTGTGCAGGACTTGAAATTAGAGACGAGTACTTCCACATGGTGAGTACTGTGTGAGTCTCAATCTATGTATGACACAAAGGATAAAGAGAAGTACTCGTCCATGGTATCAGTTGAGGACTCGCGTGTGTGATGAATATGTTCTTAATATTACTTTGCGTGTAATGTTTCCGTGTGACGCTTGATTCAAACTATAATACTCTGAGAGAGAAGCAAGGTGAGTCAGCCGTCTACCCAGCAACGCCACTTGGCTTGCATTGCACAGGAAGACGTGCATATATCCTCCAGAGTTCATTGTAGGAAAGAAAAATTACGAAGTGGGGCAGTGTCGAGTGAAACTGGGATAAATACTATTTGAAGTGGGAAAGCTGAAAGTGATGTGACTATAACGTGACTATTCTTTGTATTGTATGTTGCCAGTGTGATGTATTTCATGAAATTTAAGTATGTGTGGTTGGCATGGGAGAGTAACAAGATAGTTTCAGAGGCAGTGTGTTATGCATGTTCCTTTTTGGGCCACTCGGCCTGGAGGAAATTTTCGTGATGATGGGTGCGAGAGTCGAAGTGTGAGACATAGCAAAAGATCCACCATCCTATCCAGAAAGTGCACTGTAGCGTTAAATAATTACGAGACCATAAGATAGAGAATCACCAATGTAAAGCCATGCCCACTGGGCGGAATTTCTCATTTGTTATTGTTGTAGGTTATTGAATTTGTGTGTTTAGGTCTAACATTCAGCGTGGTGTCTGTTTGTTCTATATCGTGTCTCCCTACCACTTTCGCGCAACGACGCTCTGAGCGTGTTTTTTAGGGATTTGACTAGTTTGAACCTGGGACCTGTTGCTGGTAAGGAGACGCTAGATCACACATGACATGTAGAGTTCAGAAGAGTTCAGTGAGACTAGCGATGATATAACCAAATACTTAATGATTTCAGCGTCAGCTCCACTGCACTCCCTGTAAAAGAATCTTAATACTAACTAAATTTAGTGGAAGGGGTTCAAGGCTTTCCTATTTTTAGTTAGCTGGTAAAATAACTTCGAAAAAGCGGTTAAGTTTACCATTGGAAATTTTATTCTAGTCACAAAACGTTTTTTATAAATTGCACTATTGAGAAAACGAAATGTTTTAATACAGGATGATAAAAACCAACTGCGTTCAACAAAAATGTGAACGAATATTCCCTGAGTGGGTTTTCAAGTTCTACAATGGATTGAAGGATGACCTATGCCATATCACATCTATAATCTAGGTTTAAATTAAGTTTCACAAGAGAGAAAACTATCAAAATGGTCTACAGTGACCCACAATTATCTTTAATTACTTATCTAACTTGTTGTAAATTATAGTGGCTGATGAAAAATCATCGCGTTTCAGATTTTTATTTCAAATGGCAAATGTGAACACCATGAGCTTTAATTGGCGATCAACACTAGTATTACGCAAAAAGGGGGTGTAAGAGATGAGACGTCTGCAGTTCTGAGTGAAGCTTTATGCGCTGTTATGCGGCATCGCGTGCGTTCATTACCTTGTCGGTGTTCATCAGGAGGCGGCAGGCAGCACAGCTCCGCTCACCTCGCCGTCTCGGAAGCAACTCTCTCCTAACTTCTCCTTACTACAATTTACCGAAGTTGGTTTAAAAAAACTATCTGGCTGTGTTTTCATCTGACCAATCAGGGAGCCGGCCGAAGTGGCCGTGCGGTTAAAGGCGCTGCAGTCTGGAACCGCAGGACCGCTACGGTCGCAGGTTCGAATCCTGCCTCGGGCATGGATGTTTGTGATGTCCTTAGGTTAGTTAGGTTTAACTAGTTCTAAGTTCTAGGGGACTAATGACCTCAGCAGTTGAGTCCCATAGTGCTCAGAGCCATTTGAACCAATCAGGGTCTCAATGTTAACCTTAAGCTCCGCCTACAAAAATTCTGTCTATCCAATGAGAAACGTTATACTTTTCGTGGTGGGGCAATGTTTTTAAAGTTTGCAACGTAATAGAGACGCGAAAAAGTCTCACGCTAAAACTTGCAGCTGGTGTGGTCCTTTTAGTGTTATCGTAAGACCTATACTATGCATGGGGGCTTAATTAAATATATATGATTGAAAATGATATTTAGTTTTTAATAGCTGTAACTGTATGTCCGATTACGCAGTGTCTCGCAATCGGTTGGCCCTTACTAGAATTATTACGCTATCTGACTGCAACAAACAATGTAAGAAAATTTTCGTAAACACAATTAATTAAGTCCCCAGCAACTATAAAACCAACAAAACCAATAAGCACAAGAGTCACTGTTCTGTATGTGGGAGTGTGACTCAACGTCCACATCTGGCACGGTTCTTTTCCAACAAGATAAGAATTTTTAAATACCAACTGTACTGACGTGACAAAAGAAATTTAGAAAAACTATAATTACGCAAGAAAACCAAAATTCTCTCTAATACAAGAACACAAGCCAGATGCTTTGTTGACTGAACCTGTAGTGACGCATTATTTCAGATACACAATTAATAAAAGAATATTGTAGATTTTACCTTCATATATATTGACGAAATGCACACAATACAATAACATCTGCTATCTCTCCCATCAAATAACTGCATAAAACATGGAACAACACTCTTTACTACAACATATCCCTCCGATTTCACGACAAGCAGTGCCTGCTACGAACTCTCAACACACACTGTCCTCTCCGAACTCTCAACAACCACTGACTTTCACGAACTCTCAACAAGCACTGACTGCGACGAGCTCTTAACACGCACTCTGGAGGCGGCTTAATAGTACTCTTTGGCGCAATCTCTGGCGCAGTGGCACAGTGTAGCCACCTTTCATATGCCCCTCCTCCACAGGCCAGAATTTGATGGTATTTTTGCCAGCATTGGTGGTGAAAATACCACCAAATTCGTCCACAAAAATACAGACAAAAATAAAAGATAATATTAATACCTAAATATCACATAATTAGTTAAAAATTTTGGCTTTGCACTGACCTTTTACTAACCTAGTATATGAAATACAGTAAGCAATACAACTTCTTTTCATACATGTGACTTTACATAATAGTTTACACAATATACAAAAAATTAGTTTATACAAATGTTCACATAAAATGTTTTCAATGATTAGTTTATACAAAAAAAGGACACCAACAGGTAACATCTTTTCAGTAAAAGCAGTCCATCAGTGGCACCCAGTAAAGTTTAGCAGGTACACCCAGCAACAAGTCACATTAGTTCAGTAGAAGCAATCCATCAGAGGTACCCAGCAATGTTGAGTAGGTGCAGACACCAACAAGTGACACCATTTCAGTAGAAGCAGTCCATTAGTGGCATCAGCAATGTTGATCAGGTGCACACAGCAACAGGGGACATCTTTTCAGTAGAAGCAGTTCATCAGTGGCACCCAGCAATGTTGAGTTGGTGCAAACACCAACAAGTGACACCATTTCAGTAAGAGTAGTCCATCAGTTGCACCCAGCAATGTTGAGCAGGTGCAGACAGCAACAAGTGACATTATTTCAGTAGAAGCAGTCCATCTGTGGCACCCAGTAAAGTTCAAGAGGCACACACCGCAACAAGTCACTTCATTTCAGTAAAAGCAGTTCCATCTGTGGCACCCAGTAAAGTTCAAGAGGTACACACAGTAACAAGTCACATTAGTTCAGTAGAAGCTGTTCATCAGTGGCACCCAGCAATGTTGAGTAGGTGCAGACACCAACAAGTGACATCATTTCAGTAGAAGCAGACCATCAGTTGCGCCCAGCAACGTTGAGAGCAGGTGCAGACGCCAACAAGTGACATCATTTCAGTAGAAGCAGTCCATTAGAGGCACCCAGCAATGTTGAGCAGGTGCAGACACCAACAAGTGACCATCATTTCAGTAGAAGCAGTCCATCAGTTGCACCCAGCAAAGTTGAGAGCAGGAGCAGACACCAACAAGTGACGTCATTTCAGTAGAAACAGCTCATCAGTTGCACCCAGCAATGTTGAGTGCAGGTGCAGACAGCAAAAAGTAACATCATTTCAGTAGGACTAGTCCATCAGTTGCACCCAGCAATGTTGAGCAGGTGCAGACAGCAACAAGTGACATCTCTCAGCAGAAGCAGTTCCATCAAACTCACTAGCACTGATCACACTGTTCATCAGAGTTTATGAGCACAAATTAAACATGTCCTAGCGGCACCAATCATGTAGAAAAGGTACCAGTAACAGTCCATGATTTTTTTTTTTACAATCTCTGATCACACAGTTCATCAGCAGAAATTAAACACGACCAAATGTCACACATCATGTTGAAAAGTGCCGGTAACAGTTCAGAATATTTATCTTCACTAATTAGACAGTTCAGGCATGAACAATAGTTTGAATGTACATACAAATGCTTTTACAGTAACATACAAATCATAACAAACACACAAATGATATCAGATAATTGTCCTATTAACTATTACAAATACTCAAATACCAGTAAACCTATAATATTCATGGGTGTCAGTGCAAGCCACTACCAACAAACAAAATAATATTTAGGAGATAGGTGGGTAGGATTAAGAAAGGAAAACACACAAAACACACTCATTCATCTTTCATTCACATTAAATACTACTGTGTAATTGAATAGTGTTAACTGTGTAAATGAAATTCTGTCTAAATCTGATGTTCATCATGTGTATCAAGTAGTAGTGGCAGCAATGTATAACAGTCAATAATAGTTAGTCAACGTCATAGTCATCATGTCAAGACCAATGTTTGCCAAGCCAGATCAAAATGTACTGTTGTTGAACAACTGTCAGTGAGCCAAGATATGCAATTACTTCCTCTCTTCAAAAAAAAGTATATACTGCTTAGTTATTTAACAAAGTGTGTGTATAGACTATCTTCCTTCTATTTTAATGTTCTAGTCTGCTATCTTCATCCTCCTTGTTCCATAAGACCAACAAAAAAAATATGCTCCTCACTTACTTTACCTCTTATACACCAAAACTCCAATAATCATCAGCTTCACACAATCTCAATAATACCTCAATAATACCTCTTCAATACGTCTTATCATCAATATCATTTACCTTACCTCTTGTCCACAAAAACTCCAATAATCATCTACTTCATATAATCTCTATACCTCAATAATACGTCGATAAATATAAACCTCAGCACCAATATCATTTCGCTTCCATAACAACTTTTTCCTCTAGTCAGTCTCCTCGAACAAGTACAGATAAAATCCTAATGCAACTTCAATTCAGCATCCCATACAATCCGAAGACACAGTGTCCACACACAACCTCTGTGTAATCCATCTGACCCAAATTTTCTACTCATTATAAATTATAAGATACATTTTGGTTCCTTGTCCATCATTAAATAAAAGAAATGCATACCTGACCTCTAACAGACTTAGTTCGAATAACTCTCAGTAATTAAGTACGATTACGGAGTGTGAATAATCATAATGTTTCACAGTGTGTACACCACTTCAAGAATTATGGCAGACAGAAGCAAACATGTGGAGTATTTCTTGTGTCAAGTGTCACTTCCTATTTCAATTGCTCACGAAAAATGCAGTGTAATGACTATTAATGGTCTAAACCTAGTTTCGGTCTGTCATGTCGTTAGCCTCCTTCCTATTAGCATAAATTTATACAGCTTCCATAAAACCTCAGCTCATGTGACTTCTATGACTTTCTTGTACTAATGTCGTTCGTCGAATTATAGCAGTTCATTTTCTTATCTTAAAAACATAAGGCACTGAGCGTAAGCAAAACTTGCAATAGCGAGTAAATATACCAGTAGAGAACAGAATGTCAACAAGTGGATGCAGCACAATTCCTACAACGAGGCTCTGCCAAGCGAACAATCTATAATTAATACAATAGTGTGACCTAAACTCTATGTTTGTACACCTTATATCAGCATTGCTATATTCTAAATTGAAGAGTAGTTATGACAACAAAACAGAAATGTGTAAATATGCAATCCATACAAAAAGCAGCAAACAGATATCTTACGTAATAAACAAGTCATTAGCATCATATCAGCCTAAGCAAATAAATGTTCATATGTCATCTTAATAAGTAAACATGAAGGCGCAAGCAGATAAATCACAAAGTATAACCTACATACATAACAGCACAACTAATCAGGTGACAATTATAATTTAAATAAATAAGCACAGCAGGCACATAATTAAAAAAAAAAAAATATGACATCAGTGAAAAAGCAGTGCAGCCAAGCGATGCATAATATACACAAGTTACAACCCAGTTCATTAATAATCATTGTCAAATTCAGTTAACGTACGCAAGCGCGTCGCTTCACACGTAAATTCATAGAACATGAAATTAGCACAAAGTATGAATCACGTAATCGTGAGCAGCAAATTACGTCTAAAGTACGTACCTAAGTGGAAATATGTTACCTGAAAAATGAACTCAATTAATAGTTACCTTTTTTTAGTTAATTAGTTTCTTCTTCGAAATTACATTCTTCCTGAAAATTTCTCGATAGCAGGTCGTCTTAACGTCGGACACGCACAGAATTTACCTGAAGGTCTTAAATACTTTATACAACCGTATCCTGCAAAATACTGAATGTTAATAACACAATTCAACAAGTCCTTATAGCTTTATACAGAATTTAGTCGGAGAAATTAGACTGTGTGTTTGTTTACGGCTGTCAGTGCATTCGCACTGAGCGCTCGATCAGCTGTAGGCGCGTGACGTAGGAAGCAATTGTTTGCGGTCAACGACTGCCTTGTGCGGCGCGCAGACTTGACTGTTGCTTTGAGTATGTGCCGCCGCCAAAACACAGCGCGGTATCCTTGTACTCTCCGCATGTTTACATGTAGCTGTTAGTTCTCTAAAGTATGTCATTCCACAAAAATTTTTACGTTAGATATATGATGTATTCCTTTAGAGCGTCGTGATTTAAGAGTTTCTACTTCAACAGTGTTATCATGAATAATTTTGCGAATTCTATATGGACCGTTATAAAGCAGAAAAAATTTGCGACACAAGCCTTTTCCTTTGTGAGACAAACGGTGGAACTTAATTAACACCTTCTGACCAACTGACAAGATTTTTGAACGACCAGGACGTTTAGCTGATTTCTCTCTTCTAGCAGCCGCAGACGCAATATTTTGCAGAGCCAGGTTGACAACTTCAGAATGCCGCAGTTTCCGTGAAGGCGGAAAAGGAACGATTTCAGAAATGCGATTTGTTGGTACTTTATTTTTTAATATCAATAGAGGCGGTAAAGAAGTTGAGTCATTAGGAAGTTCATTCAGAATGTTTTGAAAAATATGAAGATACTGATCCCACGTTCTGTGATTCTGATGACAATAAAGCCGACACAATTTATTGATTTCCTTCATCCATCTCTCTGAAGCGTTAGATTGAGGGTGAAAAAGTGAAATGAAAATTGGTTTAATTTTACGACGCTGTAGAGTACGAAGCCACATTTTAGAGCGAAACTGTGATCCATTATCTGATATAACCTTTTCAACATGACCAACTTCTTTAAGAAAATGTTTGATGAAAGCGTTAGATACTGAACGAGCTGTTGCTTTGCGTAAAGGTGTAAAACACACATATTTTGATGTCAGTTCCACTGCTACGAAAATGTACGCAAAACCATTAGTAGAACGAACCACTGGACCAAACAAATCGGCTGCAGCCATCTCCTTTAATTTCGCTGGAATGATGGGAAACAACGGTGCTCTGTGAGAAATCGTTGGAGGCTTAGCCATTTGACATAATTTGCATTTGGCAAGAACAGATCGAATACGTTTTTCCATATTACTGAAGTAACAATTTTCTCGTAACTTATGAAAGCATTTTCTGGGACCAAAGTGTGCATAACTGAAATGTGTATACCAAATCAGCTTATTAACCCACTCATCAGGAATACAAACTAACCAAACGGAGTTGTCGACCGATTTTCGTTTAAAAAGAATGTCATTGCGAACTGAATAGCATCTAGTTTCTCTGGATCAGGAAGAATACCTTCTGTAGCAATAATGTGACCGAGAAATTTCACCTGAGAACGACCCAATTCAGATTTTTCCAAGTTTACTGTAATGCCAACTCTTGCAAAGACACGTAACAATGAATCCAAAATGTTGTTGTGCTCACTCCAAGAACGTTTAGCAATAATAATATCGTCAACATATGAAGTAATATTGTCACGAAGATAAACAGGTAAAATTTCATTTAAACTACGAATGAATGCTGCAGAAGATACAGTAAGTCCAAACAGTAAATTCCAAAGTCACTTTTAGGTACAATTAGTCATATTCGGTTATTGTTTATCTGCTGTCTAGATAGATTGATAGTCGAAGAGTTGTTTTGACAGATGCAAAGAATAGTAAAAGAGTAGGCAGCGGTACAGAAAACTAAAAGAGAAATAGCACCACTACAGCTCGGGGCCCTATGCTCGCTACGGCACATATTCACTTAAGAGTAGTGAATCCCCTGAGGACATTAATAAGTTCAAACAGTAATTTTCGAAATCTCATTTTGGGTAAATTGTCATATCCGGTTATTGTTTACTTACTGTCTAGATAGATTGATAGTCGAAGAGTTGTTTTGACAGATGCAAAGAATAGTAAAAGAGTAGGCAGCGGTACAGAAAACTAAAAGGGAAATAGCACCACTACAGCTCGGGGCCCTATGCTCGCTATGGCACATATTCACTTAGAGTAGTGAATCCCCTGAGGACTTTAATAAGTTCAAACAGTAATTTTCGAAGTCTCATTTTGGGTAAGTAGTCATATCAGGTTATTGTTTACTAACTCTCTAGATAGATTGATAGTCGAAGAGTTGTTTTGACAGATGCAAAGAATAGTAAAAGAGTAGGCAGCGGTACAGAAAACTAAAAGAGAAATAGCACCACTACAGCTCGGGGCCCTATGCTCGCTACCGCACATATTCACTTAAGAGTAGTGAATCCCCTGAGGACTTTAATAACTGCACATAATTTCTAGTTTGTGACTTAGTGGCAAATTTGGCGGAAGTGCGTACATAAATTGATCTAACCATGCACATGGATGTATGTCATTCTTAGAGTTGCGGAAGATCTTAAATTTCCGGACAGTCAAAAAGTGTTTATAGTCAAAGTTTTCGCCTCGTGGCGACAAAGACCTACCGCGTCTGTCCCAGTCCGAGTGTCGATTATTGTAAAGTTCGCGCGCCTGGCGCTCTCTTGCTGCATCCCGTAAATGAAACAAATTATTTTCTTCAAGCCCCTCTGCTACCTGTGATTCTAAATTTCTTCTACTGTCCTTTCCTACTATTTCGCCTTCCATTTGTTTGACTTGCTTCCGTAATGCCTCAAATTCCTTTTTCACGCGTTCATTAAATTTTCCCTGATTCTCAACATGCTTATTTATGTTCTGATACTCTTCGGTTTCTGCAAATGGTAATGGAGCTGTATCATCTGAATCTCTGTCCCCATGTAAACTAAGATTTGTCAATTTATCTGAAATTTCCTCAACTCTTTCCGATAAGTCACCTAATTGTTCTTTCTGTTTATTTACGTCTTCCGTAAGTGTCGCGACTCGGGTTTCAGTATTGTAACATTTGGTAGCTAGCTGTTCATATTGTTGTGTTAGGTTATTTAATCTGTCATTTGGTACGGATCCTTCGATTCTCTCAAATATTTCTTCCTTATCCTTTGCACGTTGTAAATTTAACTCTGAAAAATTCTGTACTATCACGCGATCTCTTTCTTCCTGTTCTCTATCCTGTTCCCTTTGTCTGATTTCTACTGCAATTAATCTATTATTGTGAGAATTCAGAATCGGTTGTACTTCTTCTCTGATTTCTTTCTTTAATTCATCTTTCATATTTTTGAAACATGTCCCTATTCGTGAATCTAACCGTGTTTCCAAAGTTCCCATCTCTGTTTTTAATTCAGATCCTAACCGAGTTTCCATTGTTCCCATCTCAGTTTTAATTGTTCCTATCTCTGTTTTAAATTCAAATCGAAACTGCTCCATTATTCCCCTATCTGTTTTTATTTCAGATCCCAAAGTTTCCATTCGTGTTTCCATTGTTCCCATTTGTGATCCCTGTGAGTCTAACCGTGTTTCCATACGTGCTCCCAAATTTAATATAGCACTCATCAACTGCTCCATATTAAATTGTTCAGAATTCTTTTCGCCCCTAACATTTCCCACAAAACTAACTTCCTTCTGCATAGCCATAAGGCTATCTGTGTTCGATACTATTCCAGAATCTTCTGTCATTAATCTCGTATTCTGTAAATTTTCTGATTGAGAAAAACCTTGAACTGGTTCCGGACTGTCTTCCCGACTTATTAAATTGTTTTCCACTTCATTATCCATCATGCTGTTTTCCTCTGTTGGCGAGTTCGCCATGTCAACAATTTCGTCATTCTCACTATTCATCATTTTTCCCTTTTTCATCGATCGCGTAATCATTTGCAAAACATACAAAAAATTCGTCACTGTACGAAAATTACACACAATGACTCTTTATCTCCAACAATACTATTCACATGAAATGTCTCCCTCAGACACGATCAATCGAACAATTGAAATAATTGCACTAATTTGTCAAACGCGTATACAAGGCAATAAAAATTAAATTTTGAAAAATACCATTAGAAGAATGCTAATTACCAAATCTACACATGCAAAATAGACTACAATTACTAACTACAAATTACTGCAACAATACTACCATCTACTATTTTTACAATCAGAAGAATCCAAGGGACGATCCGAAGCAGCGGTCGCCACGTGCATGGGGGCTTAATTAAATATATATGATTGAAAATGATATTTAGTTTTTAATAGCTGTAACTGTATGTCCGATTACGCAGTGTCTCGCAATCGGTTGGCCCTTACTAGAATTATTACGCTATCTGACTGCAACAAACAATGTAAGAAAATTTTCGTAAACACAGTTAATTAATTAAGTCCCCAGCAACTATAAAACCAACAAAACCAATAAGCCCAAGAGTCACTGTTCTGTATGTGGGAGTGTGACTCAACGTCCACATCTGGCACGGTTCTTTTCCAACAAGATAAGAATTTTTAAATACCAACTGTACTGACGTGACAAAAGAAATTTAGAAAAACTATAATTACGCAAGAAAACCAAAATTCTCTCTAATACAAGAACACAAGCCAGATGCTTTGTTGACTGAACCTGTAGTGACGCATTATTTCAGATACACAATTAATAAAAGAATATTGTAGATTTTACCTTCATATATATTGACGAAATGCACACAATACAATAACATCTGCTATCTCTCCCATCAAATAACTGCATAAAACATGGAACAACACTCTTTACTACAACATATCCCTCCGATTTCACGACAAGCAGTGCCTGCTACGAACTCTCAACACACACTGTCCTCTCCGAACTCTCAACAACCACTGACATTCACGAACTCTCAACAAGCACTGACTGCGACGAGCTCTTAACACGCACTCTGGAGGCGGCTTAATAGTACTCTTTGGCGCAATCTCTGGCGCAGTGGCACAGTGTAGCCACCTTTCAACTATTCTTCTGGAGGACTCTAGCTTTAAACATGGGCTGGGGGGTGGTCCTAGCGGTTAGCTGGCGACGTGGGTGTCCATCCCTTATCGTAGGGTCTTCTAGCTTAACACGGTTCTGCTCTCGGCTTCTGTTCTCGTTTCTGCCCTCGGAACTGCGTCTGTCTCACGGTGGGAAGGTATGACATGCATTTAGGCATTCTTGTGTTAGTCTGTGGTATTCCATGTGCTCACTCGTTACTCGTATTACTTTGGTTAATTTAATGTCACGATTTATTCGGAGCTATGTGACATACTACTGGATTTGCTTATCATGTCAGGGTTTTCATGGAAGGTGTTGGATTTGCTGACACCTTACATAGGTTATAGAATTTATCGGAATAAATAAGATAGTGAAAAGAAAAATATTGGTGGCCTTTTACTTCGAATAGTATGTTGTCATGATACCCAGAATTTATAATGTGTGCGCCATTCATATTCAGTGCGCTGGCCGGGGTGGCCTAGCGGTTCCAGGCGCTACAGTCTGGAACCGCGCGACCGCTACGGTCGCAGGTTCGAATCCTGCCTCGGGCATGGATGTGTGTGATGTTCTTAGGTTAAGTTAGGTTTAAGTAGTTCTAAGTTCTAGGGGATTGATGACCTCAGAAGTTAAGTCCCATAGTGCTCAGAGTCATTTGAACCATATTCAGTGCGATGGCCACGTGTTGATCAAAGCCGTTAAATGAGAAAGAAAATGTGGTATTGCCAGAGCGTAGTGAACAGTCAGAGTTGTGTAAATTACTAACAGTCAGATATGCATTATCCGTTGCGTAATATTCATTCAGGAGAATAATTTGTATCTTAATTGTGAGTACTAGAGTTCATGTTACTCGAGAAATATGAATAAATCCACTCGCTTGGCAGTCCACTCATCTTGCAGGCCTGACTGCTTGATGCCACAGTATGAGCAAGGCATGTGGGTGCCTCTCAATATGTAGTTACAGAAAGCTCTATTTAACCATTTTTGCACCATAGATCCCTTACACTCACCCCCAATTCGTAAGTTCACTGCTGTCTTCGTGGATACTGCAGAGGACGTTGAGAAGGAATCATCGTCGAGTTGTGTTTAGGATGCAGTCTTCTTCTGGACGATTCTCTCCTGAGCTCCCCTAGCTACAGGGGAAAATCCCCTGGCCCTAAGGCGCATTGTTATGTGCATTGTCGATTTTCGCTGTGCTACCCCGATCTCTCAAATTCCTCGGATGCGCAGACGTACTTCGGCATTGCTTCTGCTCCAATAGTGCAAGGGGGTCTTGTCGGTTCAGCTGATGATAATGACCCTCCCATGCCTTTTATTTTTTTTAAAAAATGTTCAAATGTGTGTGAAATCTTATGGGACTTAATTGCTAAGGTCATCAGTCCCTAAGCTTACACACTACTTAACCTAAATTATCCTAATGACAAACACACACACCCATGCCCGAGGGAGGACTCGAACCTCTCCGCCGGGACCAGCCGCACAGTCCATGACTGACTGCAGCGCCCGAGACCGCTCGGCTAATCCCGCACAGCTATGCCTTTTTATACACTGCGCCTTTGTATACTTTGTCTTTGCCGTTTATAGCCGAGAAACATGCAGTCTTCTAGAAAAACTCTCTAGATTTCCCATAAAGTTAAAGAGGCAACATATTGCATAATCTGTAGCCACCACGTAATCTCTGTAAACAGTTACTATTTTTTTGAGTTTGTTTTCAGTACTGAAAAAAAAATGGCTCTGAGCACTATGGGACTTAACATTTGAAGTCATCAGTCCCATAGAACTTAGAACTACTTAGCCGGCCGAAGTGGCCGTGCGGTTAAAGGCGCTGCAGTCTGGAACCGCAAGACCGCTACGGTCGCAGGTTCGAATTCTGCCTTGGGCATGGATGTTTGTGATGTCCTTAGGTTAGTTAGGTTTAACTAGTTCTAAGTTCTAGGGGACTAATGACCTCAGCAGTTGAGTCCCATAGTGCTCAGAGCCATTTTTTTTTTAGAACTACTTAAACCTAACTAACCTAAGGACATCACACACATCCATACCTGGGGCAGGATTCGAACCTGCGACCGTAGCGGTCGCGCGGTTTCAGACTGTAGCGCCTAGAACCGCTCGGCCACACCGGCCAGCTTTCAGTATTGAGATTAAATATAAAAACGGTTGAGTCGGTTGTGTGCGTGCTCTACAGGTACTGCCGGCCGCGGTGGCCGTGCGGTTCTGGCGCTGCAGTCCGGAACCGCGGGACTGCTACGGTTGCAGGTTCGAATCCTGCCTCGGGCATGGGTGTGTGTGATGTTCTTAGGTTAGTTAGGTGTAAGTAGTTTTAAGTTCTAGGGGACTTATGCCCTAAGATGTTGAGTCCCATAGTGCTCAGTGCCATTTGAACCATCTACAGTACTGAAGAGATTTTATGTACGATCTGACACAAACACTTTATTCCTGAAACTTGTTTTCCTGCTCAGTCGTTAATGGTATAATGTTGCTTTTTGGACTGCCAATTAGTCTTTAATGTCTGTGGTTTTGTGTTGCTTTGTCGTCCTATCGGACCTTATAGCGAGAGCTAACTGAGAGCGACCGCTGAGTTACCCCATCTGTGCCACATCTCTAACAGTGGTGTTACGTGGCACGGCGGCGGTATGCAGGTCCATACGTAAACTTCGTCTGCCGAACACAGTAGTAGACGAGATACTGAGTTTACTTGTAGAGTGCATCGTTAAAGATGATTGTTACGCATACATAAAAAGACCATTGTAATGAAAGTGACCCCTCTTCATAACGTGCATCTATAAATAACAAAAAAAAGGTTCAAATGGCTCTAAGCACTATGGGACTTAACATCTGATGTCGTAAGTCCCCTAGACTTTGAACTACTTAAACCTAAATAACCTAAGGACATCACACACATCCATGCCCGAGGCCGGCTTAGAAATAACAATTTTAACTAAAATAGTGATATGGAAACTACTAAACAAATAATATCAGACTGCTATTTTTAAATGTTTTGTAAACCAGGTGAATGCAAACAAGAAAGTTCAGCAACGAGTATATCATAAAACGTGGACAGCCCACCAATGATAATATGAAATATATTCGAATGGGCACATTTTTATGCTGTTACCCATGAATGTGTTAGTATAAGAAAGCGATTGGCTGCTATGTGTTTTCAAGGCACATACTATAGTAATAATAATTTAAAGAATGTTCGTGGTCTCTCTTTCTGTTCATCGATATCATATTGATCTTCTACTTCAGCTGCTGATTACCACTGTTGTGGTTCTTTTTTGTTGTGCACCTTGTGCTGAGTGCACCGCATGGCCTAAGCTTACCGTGAAAATAAACGCAAAAATATTGTGGCTGCACGGAAAGTTCAGCGGTGTACGCAAGTTCTGCGTGTCAGATATGTGAACTTGTGCGATCGGTGCGGGAATAATTCGATAAAAGAGAGAACAATGGCGTGACTTTACTACACGTGAGGAGAGTAAATGAAAGAGCTGTAAATAACTTACACATGTGCAACAACACTGCTGTGGGAGTTTGTAAAGAAGAACGCTGTGCAGAACAAGAAGCGGTTGCCTCATCTAAGCTAGAAAGAAATATACTAGTAAGTAATGTAGATGGACACGTTTTCAGTAGATCGAGTTCGTAGTCGCACGTATGCATATTGCGAATTAACAGAACATCCATCAGTAAACAAGAAGAAGCTGCAAAACTTCTTTGTTAACAGTGAGAAAAGCTCTCGCTAACCCAATGAGTTACTTTAACGAACCGAGAATTACTGGAGATCGAACTGAAATCATTGCATGGCGCTGTCTGCTTATAATAGGTACAGTCTGTAGGCATCACGTGTTTGTATGGGACACAGATAAATGACTATGATTCCCTCAAAATAGACTGAGCAGATGCCAGTAGACTTGGAAGCACGGTTGATCTTGTGAGAAAGGGCGAACATTATTGTCTTGCGCTCTGTAACTTACTACAATTTTTTTTCGAATTTTCTCCTGCGTTACAAGACGAAGAAAGCAACCGACTATCGCTAAGAGAGGATTTTGAGAGTTTTATTTTTTGGTTCAGCGGACAAGTAACAGATAACTTGAATGGGTCTCTGTAACTGTCATGCAGTAACACCCGTATCATTTGGTTATTAAAGATAGAGCTCTGACGATGACAGAGAAAAAAGGGGAAGTTACTGATAGATTAATACTACAAAGTCTATTCAAGATGACATGCGGAAGGCAGAGCTCTTGGGACTTTTCAAACAACACAAGCCACAGCTTCGTCTGCATAGTAGCTACGAGCAAATACAAATAAATTCTTACAGAAAATATGGTAGCTTCCATTACTGTTTATTCTATTTAAAATGTTTTGAGCATGAAAAATTTACCGTCAAAGTGATGTAGATTTTTGTAGAATGTATTCTACGTTTCACTACTGACCGTTGTATATATCTTCATACAGGAATTTTGACTATAGGTGCACGAAACTGGTTGTGTGGGGCTATATACAACTGTCAATAATGATATGTAGTCTGCTGCTAATGTTACTGCTGCAGCTCACGCCGAGGTACTATTCGTAGCTAAAAACTTTAAATGATGGTGCGTGGGGCATTGAAACCAGTCACACGTTAATAAAAATGCTTTGCGATCGAGACAGAACTTTTTGGTTTTATTAATAGTAATGTGATCGCTATAGAACAATGACGTTGTCACTATTTCAAAAATTATAAAATGTCGACCGCAGAGTGATGATTAATCGTTCAGGATCGAAACAAGCAATGGCTCTGTTTTGTTACTATGAATAATAGCAGCAGGTTGCTGTGCTAATTTCATAACGATATTATGTACATTTGTAGTGCATCTGCTAATTTTCTGTTTTAAAGTTATTGAAAGACGTGTAGTGTTCAGCGTCGGTGCCAGTGTACTAAGAGGTCTACTCTTTTTTTGAACTTCCGATCGGTCGCGGAATTAAAAGCACAGTGAAAATCCGGTGAAGCTTTGCACAGCTGTGTTGCTTACTGTCTCTAGTGTGTCTAACTATATTGTCGCGTCGCTCTTTTAAATGCTGGGTGCACAATCAGCCAGTGAGCAGGTGAAGATGCCTACAACAACAGTGTCTTCAGCCAAGTGTGAAATGCCTGTTGAGGTTTAGACATATTTCATGCAGCCCACATAAGGTAACTGTCATCCGTTTGCTTCTTCATGGCCGACCGAGGTGGCCGAGCTGTTCTAGGCGCTACAGTCTGGAACCGCGCGACCGATACGGTCGCAGGTTCGAATCCTGCCTCGGGCATGGTTGTGTGTGATGTCCTTAGGTTATGTCCATTTTAATTATCCGGGCTGTTATGCCGTGGTCGGTTGATGAAATCTGTGGTGATTCCCAACGTTTCGTCTCCGACTGCGGGAGACATCTTCAAGGGAGTCTCCCGCAGTCGGACACGAAACGTTGGGAATCACCACAGATTTCATCAACCGACCACGGCATAACAGCCCGGATAATTACAATGGACATGATATTTCCGGCCGTGAAAGTCTACATTTTAGTGTCCTTAGGTTAGTTAGGTTTAAGTTGTTCTAAGTTCTAGGGGACTGATGACCTCAGAAGTTAAGTCTCATAGTGCTCAGAGTCATTTTTGAAGCTTCTTGATGACGATTGAAGACCTCGGTGCAAAAAGAGGATAACTCACATTTTTCATGAGGCACAAAAAAGTAATTAAAAATCTAGAGATGGTATTTCGTACTATCAAAAATGGTTAAAATGGCTCTAAGCACTATGGGACTTAACATCTGAGGTCATCAGTCCCCTAGACTTAGAACTACGTAAACCTAACTAACCTAAGGACATCACACACATCCATGCCCGAGGCAGGATTCGAACCTGTGACCGTAGCAGGCGTGTGGTTCCGGACTGAAGCCCCTAGAACCGCTCGCCCACCGCGGCCGGCCTATTTCATGCTATCATTTGTACAAGTTGAGTAGGGGTCTAAAGCTTATTTTGTAGCCACAAAAGAAAGAAACGCAATTTTTTTCCTTTAAACAGCGTTAAAAATTGGTTTACGACAAAAATGGTGTTATCCCCTTCTAACACCGAGGTCTTCAATTCTCGGCAGTACACTTCAGGTGCAACGAAGACACTCCTGCAGCGTTTTCGATGGGACGTGTTTGATCACCCACCATACAGTACTGCCTTCTCTCCTGATTTTCAGGTCTTCGCTCACATGAAATGGCTCTCAGCACTATGAGACTTAACTTCTAAGGTCTTCAGTCCCCCAGAACTTAGAACTTATTAAACCTAACTAACCTAAGGACATCACACACATCCATGCCCGAGGCAGGATTCGAACCTGCGACCGGGCTCACATTAACCGCTGGCTGTGAGAACAGCATTTTTCGACAGACAACGAGCTACAGAACAGCGTAAGGAGTTGGCGGTAATCACAGGGGGCTGTCTTTTATGTCGAGAGCACCGGGAAGTCGGTACCACGCTACAACAAATGTCTATGTTCGAACGGTGACTAAGTAGAGATGTAGCTGGAAGGTGTACCTTAATTCTGCGAATGAAACGTTTTTTTTATTTTAAGTGTGTTTTCCATTTCGCGACCGATCGGAGGTTGGAAACAAACAAACATAGCCCTCGTAGATCGAAACGATAGTTAAGTCTAAACAGAACTTGAAACTTTTATATCTCTTTAAAAACCCGCACGTCGTCCCTTACGGTTCAAGTGCCGGTATTACCCTATTCAAACACGCATCGCGAATGCTTAACGCAGGGTTGAACGGACTCGGTCGCTGCCCGTGGAAGACAAACAGTCCGTCCTCCGTGCCTCGCTAAGTGGTCGCCGGCAGCAGCGGTGAACAGCGCGCCAGACGGAGCGTGCGGCAAGAGGAGTGACGTCACGGCGGCAATGACCTCTGGCCGGGCGAAAGCGCCGGATGCGGAGCTCCCTGACGAGACGCGGTGCGCCCACGCCCACTCCGTTCCCAGGACCAGCGAGAACTGCGCCGTGACTCAGCCGCGCTCCCATTTCTCTGCTGTTCCGCTTACGATGGCAAGAACTGGCAGCGTGTACACGAAGCAATGCTTCATCTACAAGGTGACAGAGTGAGCCACTGTATGGGACAAGAACGGTTCACTTTGTGCATTGAAGAAGACACGGAAACGTAAGTGAAAGCTAGCCCACAATCAATACAGAACGTTACCGACTATCTGGGAATCCCGCTTGGCTACCCTGTGCAGGAAAGGCGTGGGTGCTGGGTTCGGTTCTGGCGGTTGCAGTTTGGTACTACACTCCCCCCCCCCCCTTTTCCTCACCAAATCTAACTTTTCTTCACACCCACTATTAACGTGATACATAGGCCTTCAATTTTATATATACGACGGTTGGAACTTTAATAGTGGCGTCTTTTCATTTACAGCTCGTACAATATAGATATGTGTTTCAAAGTTTTACTGATCTTCAAAGTAGTCACCGGCACTGTGTATAACCCGTTGCCAGCGATGTGGATGTCGTAGGATACTCTTAGCAGTGCCAGTTGTGACGACAGTTCGAGCGGCGCGGTCTATTGCCCGACGAATTTGTAGCAGTTCTGAAGTGAATGCCGTGAAGTGTTTTCTTCAGTTTAGAAATCGAGGTCGCTTAAGTCAGGGGAGCGCAGTAGGTGGTATAGCACTTAGCAGCCTCATCAGTCAAATAAATAAGTAACAGCTTGTACTCTACGTGCTTGAGCACTGTCCTGCAAAATAATGGTCAGGTCCTGCAGAAAGTGTCATCACTTGTGTCTCTAAGCTGATCGCAGGTTATGTTCCATACCTATATATATATATATATATATATATATATATATATATATATATATATATATATATATATATATAGGGTGGTCCATTCATCGTGACCGGGCCAAATATCGCACGAAATAAGCGTCAAACGAAAAACTACAAAGAATGAAATTCGTCTAGCTTGAAGGGGGAAACCAGATGTCGCTATGGTTGACCCGATAGATGGCGCTGCCGAAGGCCAAACGGATATCAACTGCGTTTTTGTAAATAGGAACCCCCATTTTTATTACATATTCGCGTAGTACGTAAAGAAATATGAATGTTTTAGTTGGACCACTTTTTTCGCTTTGTGATAGATGGCGTTGTAATAGTCACAAACATATGGCTCACAATTTTAGACGAACAGTTGGTAACAGGTAGGTTTTTTAAATTAAAATACAGAATGTAGGTAAGATTGAACATTTTATTTCGGTTGCTCCAGTGTGATACATGTACCTTTGTCAACTTATCATTTCTGAGAACGTATGCTGTTATAGCGTGATTACCTGTAAATACCACATTAATGCAATGAATGCTCAAAATGATGTCCGTCAACCTCAATGCATTTGGCAATACGTGTAACGACATTCCTCTCAACAACGAGTAGATCGCCTTCCGTAATGTTCGCACATGCATTGACAATGTGCTGACGCATGTTGTGAGGCGTTGTCGGTGAATCACGATAGCAAATATCCTTCAACTTTCCCCACAGAAAGAAATCCGGGGACGTCAGATTCGGTGAACGTGGGTCATGAAATATGCTATTCAATACCGCTTCAACCGCACGCGAGCTATGTGCCGGACATCCATCATGTTGGAAGTACATCGCCATTAACCCGCCAAGATCGCTGATGTTCCACTTGTCGCAGCCATCGTGGACTTTCCGTTGCCCAATAGTACATATTGTGCCGGTTTACGTTACCGCTGTTAGTGAATGACGCTTCGTCGCTAAATAGAACGCTTGCAAAAAATCTCTCATCATCCCGTAACTTCTCTTGAGCCCAGTGGCAGAACTGTACACGACGTTCAAAGTCGTCGCCATGCAATTCCTGGTGCATAGAAATATGGTACGAGTGCAATCGATGTTGATGTAGCATTCTCAACACCGACGTTATTGAGATTCCCGATTCTCGCGCAAATTTGTCTGCTACTGATGTGCGGATTAGCCGCGACAGCAGCTAAAACACCTACTTGGGCATCATCATTTGTTGCAGGTCGTGGTTGATGTTTCACGTGTGGCTGAACACTTCCTGTTTTCTTAAATGACGTAATTATCCGGCGATCGGTGCGGACTCTTGGATGATGTCGTCCAGGATACCGAGCAGCGTACATAGCACACGCCCGTCGCGCATTTTGATCACAATAGCCATACATAAACACAATATCGACCTTTTCCGCAATTGGTAAACGGTCCATTTTAACACGCGTAATGTATCACGAAGCAAATACCGTCCGCACTGGCGGAATGTTACGTGATACCACGTACTTACACGTTTGTGACTATTACAGCGCCATCAATCACAAAGTGAAAAAAGTGGTCCAACTAAAACATTCATATTTCTTTACGTACTACACGAATATGTAATAAAAATGGGGGTTCCTATTTTAAAAAAAACGCAGTTGATATCTGTTTGACCCATGGCAGCGCCATCTAGCGGGCCAACCATAGCGCCATCTGGTTTCCCCCTTCAAGCTAGACGAGTTTCGTTCTTTGTAGTTTTTTCGTTTGATGCTTATTTCGTGAGATATTTGGCCCGGTCACCACCCTGTATTGGAATACCGTTGACATAAAAGTTTTGTAGGTATGGTGCTGCGTCCTATTGTAAAATAACTGTCACTAGATAAAACTGAAGTTTCAGACACGATTATAGTGACCTTCTTCTGGGTGAGGAGAATGCACGGTTACACGGCTGCAGTGGCCTTCTTCTGGATAACGGGAAGGCCACTGTACGCGTGGCTGATATGTCGGTTTTATCCACTGCAGTAATTTTACAATACGACGCAGCAACATAGCCAGAGCACTTTTAAATCAGCGCCGGCCGAAGTGGCCGCGCGCTTCTGGCGCTGCAGTCTGGAACCGCGAGACCGCTACGGTCGCAGGTTCGAATCCTGCCTCGGGCATGGATGTGTGTGCTGTCCTTAGGTTAGTTAGGTTTAACTAGTTCTAAGTTCTAGGGGACTAATGACCTCAGCAGTTGAGTCCCATAGTGCTCAGAGCTATTTTTTTTTTTTAATCTGCGCGCGGAAGCATACGGAAGTAAGTACAGTGGTGTCCAGAACATAACAGGAAAGTAACTTACTCATGATGTGTCACTGCTAGGTAACATAGCTCGATGAAACTTGTATCATACATAGAAGGGACTGCCACTGTATAGTACAGTACAGAAGGTAACTGAAAGAAAATACGCAGTGAGACGAACAGAAATGACACTTATATTCAAAGCCAATACCTATACTGAAGTCACCACAATTCATGATGGCATCTGGACATTAAAAAGGCAGGACATCGTTCTTAATAAGGTGTGTGTTCACCACCGACAACAATGGACGCTTCCATACTGGCCACAATATTGGTGAAGAGTTCTTGTGGTAGAGCGTACCATTCCTCCACTAGGGCAGTTGAGAGCTGCTAGATGGTCGCTGGTGCATGTGGACCTGTTGCAGTACTCCTCCCCAAAGCATCCAACATCCTCTCGATGAGATTTAAGCTGGAGAAACGGGCAGGTCAGTCCATTCACCGAATATCCTATCGTTGCAACAGCTCCTACACTTGCGCCGTTCGAAGCGGTACCACATTGTCATCCATAAAACTAACGTCAGGACGGATTGCATCCCAAAATTAAACACATGGGGAAGGAGTACAGTGTTACAATAACGTTGACCCGTTAGTTTTCTACACTACTGGCCATTAAAATTGCTACACCAAGAACAAATGCCGATGATAAATGGGTATTCATTGGACAAATATATTATACTAGAACTGACATGTGATTACATTTTCACGCAGTTTGGGTGCATAGATCCTGAGAAATCACTACCCAGAACAACCACCTCTGGCCTTGATACGCCTGGGCATTGAGTCAAACAGAGCTTGGATGGCGTGTACAGGCGCAGCTGCCCATGCAGCTTCAACACGATACCACAGTTCATCAAGAGTAGTGACTGGCGTATTGTGACGAGCCAGTTGCTCGGCCACCATTGACCAGACGTTTTCAGTTGGTGAGAGATCTGGAGATTGTGCTGGCCAGGACAGCAGTCGAACATTTTCTGTATCCAGCAAGGCCCGTAGAGGACCTGCAACATGCGGTTGTGCATTATCCTTCTGAAATGTAGGGTTTCGCAGGGATCGAATGAAGGGTAGAGCCACATCTGAAATGTAACGTCCAGTGTTCAAAGTGCCGTCAATGCGAACTAGAGATGACCGAGACGTGTAATCAGTGGCACCCCATACCATCACGCCGGGTGATACGCCAGTATGGGGATGACGAATACACGCTTCCAATGTGCGTTCACCGCGATGTCGCCAAACACGAATGCGACCAACATGATGCTGTAAACAGAACCTGGATTCATCTGAAAAAATGACGATTTGCCATTTGTGTACCCAGGTTCGTCGTTGAGTACACCATCGCAGGTGCTCCTGTCTGTGATGCAGCGTCAAGGGTAACCGCAGCCATGGTCTCCGAGTTGATAGTCCATGCTGCTGCAAACGACGTCGAACTGTTCGTGCAGGTGGTTGTTGTCTTGCAAATGTCCCCACCTGTCGACTCAGGGATCGAGACGTGGCTGCACGATCCGTTACAGCCATGCGGATAAGATGCCTGTCATCTCGACTGCTAGTGGTACGAGGCCGTTGGGATCCAGCAAGGCGTTCCGTATTACCCTCCTGAACCCCCCGACTCCATATTCTGCTAACAGTCATTGGATCTCGACCAACGCGAGCAGTAATATCGCGGTACGATAAACCGTAATCGCGATAGGCTACAATCCGACCTTTATCAAAGTCGGAAATGTGATGGTATGCATTTCTCCTCCTTACACGAGGCATCACAACAACGTTTCACCAGGCAACGCCGGTCAGCTGCTGTTTGTGTATGAGAAATCGGTTGGAAACTTTCCTCATGTCAGCACGTTGTAGGTGTCGCCACCGGCGTTAACCTTGTGTGAATGCTCTGAAAAGCTAATCATTTTGCATATCACAGCATCTTCTTCCTGTCGGTTAAATTTCGGGTCTGTAGCATGTCATCTTCGTGGTGTAACAATTTTAATGGCCAGTAGTGTATGTTCAAAGATTTGTGGGTATGTACTGCCGTGCAACATTATGCCTCCGCAACCATGACACCTGGATCACCAAAACAAGTATGCTATACAATGTTGCACATATGAAGAGAGGTAGGAACAGGTAATGCACCGAGGAACGTTGTCTCGAATCTGATCGTTTTGGTGGTCCAGGTGTTATGGTGATGGGAGACATTACGTCGCATGAGTGTACATACCTCCTAATCTTTGACCACGGAACACTCACTGGTCGACACTATTGTAACACTGTACTCCTTCCCAATGTGTATCATTTCAGGTGTGAATTCAACCGTAATTTCATTTTTATGGAAGACAATGCGCGACCGTATGGAGCACCGCAGGTGAAGGAACTCATGGAAGGAGAGGATATTCGGCGAATGGTCTGCCTTGCTGTTCCCCCGACTTAAATCCCATCTAGATCGTATGGGATGTGTTGGGGAGACGTATTGTAACATATCCACATGCACCAGCAACCACCCAGCATTTGATAAGCACCCTAGCGGAGGAATGGAACTCCCTACCACAAGAAATGCTGACCAGCCTTGTGGCCGGCGAAGGAGCACGTTGTAGAGCATGTACAGATGTCCGTGTTCACATCCGCTACAGAAAAAAGTCCGGCCGTTTGTAGCGTCCAGAGGAGCTTTATGAATCACGGTGACTTCAGAGTAATTATTACCTTTAACTAAAAGTGTCTCTTCTGTTCGTGTCATTGCGTATTTATTTTAATTACCTTCTATATTATTCTATACAATACTGTCGTAGTTCTTTCTTCATATGGTCCAGGTTTCAAAGCTTTCAAAGCGATATTTTATTTGGCAGTGACACATCATGCGAAAGTTACGTTCGTCCTTAACTTCTGCGTCTCAGTGTACCGGGTGATCAAAAAGTCAGTATAATTTTGAAAACTGAATAAGTCACGGAATAATGTAGATAGAGAGGTACAAACTGACGCACATGCTTGGAATGACATAGGATTTTATTAGAACAAAAAAAAAAAAAAAGTTCAAAAAATGTCCGACAGATGCCGCTTCATCTGATCAGAATAGCAATAATTGGCATAACAAAGTAAGACAAAGCAAAGATTACGTTCTTTACAGGAAATGCTCAATATGTCCACCATCATTCCTCAACAATAGCTGTAGTCGAGGAATAATGTTGTGAACAGCACTGTAAAGCATGTCCGGAGTTATGGTGAGGCATTGGCGTCGGATATTGTCTTTTAGCATCCCTAGAGATGTCGGTCGATCACGATACACCTGCGACTTCAGGTAATCTCAAAGCCAATGATCGCACGGACTGAGATCTGGGGACCTGGGAAAGTGGCGGCTGAGCGCACGATCATCACCAAACGACGTGCGCAAGAGATCTTTCACGCGTCTAGCAATATGGGGTGGTTCTAATAAAACCCCATGTCATTCCAAGCATGTGTGTCAATTTTTACCTCTCTATCTACATTATTCCGTGGTTTATTAAGTTTTCAAATTTATACTGACTTTTTGATCACCCGGTATATCCGCTTAGCATAGCTTCTGAGACATTGCAATTAAGAGAAATACAGCATTCGAAAAACACTTCTCAGAAAATGTCCGGAGTGCATGTGTAATGCAATTTATTAAATAGCAACAAGCACTCAACTTTGACAACCTCATAATTTGTACGAAAAGAAATAGAAGTGTGCACCCATCATATTTATATTTCACTTAGCGCTAACACTGTGAACACAAGTCTGCAGAGTTTGACGATAAGAGTGGGTAAATGGTAGGAGTGCTGTTTTTTTGCCTTTGTTTGGTGAAGTCAGTCATTTTGCTATTTTTTTTGTTTGTAGAAGTTGTAATTATCTGCCAGCCGCTGTGGCCGAGTGGTTCTAGGCGCTTTAGTCTGGAACGTCCTGCTTCTACGGTCGCAAGTTCGAATCCTGCCTCAGGCATGGATGTGTGTGATGTCCTTAGGTTAATTAGGTTTAAGTAGTTCTAAGTGTAGGGGACTGATGATCTCAGATGTTAAGTGCCATAGTGCTTAGAGCCATTTGAACCATTTTTGTAATTATCTCTTTCTGTCTTACCTTAATCAACATTCTGTACTTGTAGTTTATCCTTTCCATCTGTGGATTGAAGGGCCAAATGTGATATGCTGTTGGCAGCTGGTATAGTGAACCTGCGAACTGGCGTATTGACCTCGCTTGAATGCAATATACAGCTGACCAGGTGACGATCCCAGTCACGTAGACAAGCCTCTCAGACAAGCAACTGGAAAGTATCCTGTATTAATCGTAACTTGTAAGTTTCTAGAACTCCTTTCTATTTTAGATACTCTGTTTTCATATTACTTTGTTGCCCGGAAGTTAGCTGAGAAATTTGGGACGATATAAGTGAAAATATAAGCGCTTTTAGTAAAACGTAGCTTGGACGGTGGGGGGAGGAGAGCTCCCCTCTACCTCTTGGGCATGCACTTTGTACAAGTTCCTATAATGGAGATGATTTACTACTCCTTCCTATTGTTCTTTTATGAAGTTATATCTCCGTAGTGTAGATACCTGGTACGAGGAGTTGTGCACTGCTATGATGTGTTTCTGTGGGCGAGTTTGGTTTCAGAGCGATAGAGTGTGTATGAGCCGGTTCCGCACACAGCCTTTCACTCCTGAATAACGCCAAGCATGTCGCTAGGCTTCTTGCGGCAACGTGGACGTGTTCGATATTTGTCACAGGACTTCCTTATAGAAAAAAATAATGCGCGCAAAATGCCGTGGCCGCTAGATGTGCAGTCGGCTGGTGAAGCGTGGGGAGAGTGGCAGTGGTGGGGGTCGCTCAGAGCGCTGTAGGGGAAATGGCGATCGCTGGAGGGGAGGTGCCGTTGTAAACTGAAACCTACGCTCACATTTTTTGTAACTATTAAGCGGAGACGCTTCACGCCCACACTTGCATGGTGACCATTCAAAAACATCTACTGTCACCTTTGATTTCGATAATATCTGAAAAGTATTCCAGCGCAAATGCACCTCTTTATTTTCGCCTGGCCTGTTAACCATTTGTAACTTTCAGAAAAGCGTCATGAATGGCGAATTTTCATTAAAACCTACACATTTCTCCGGTTGCCATGTCAAAATTTGCTTCTTTTGTCAAAACACAGTAGAGTTTACACCGTCTCACCTTACTAACTTGTTGTGTAGGTGTTGTGGCGTAACAAGCTAGTTACGCCACAACAGATTGGCGACGAGGATTCAAAGAGGATTACAGGATCGTGTTCTTTCTACTTGCTTTGCTCTGATTTATTTGTGTCATGGCTTCGCCACCACCTCCAGATGTACTGTCCGAATTTTATCGCTTGCAGAATCAGCAGACGCAGGCGTTATTGGATGCCCTTGGACAGCTCGTCCAGGGTCAACGTGCCATTCAAACCGATGCGGCAGCCGCCGCTTCACCGCTACCGCAGCCACAACTCGCAGTTGCACCGCCTTTTAGGCACTACGATCCAGCGCAAGAATCGTGGACTGAATGGTCCCGACAGTTTGGATTTCATCTAGCCGCCTACAGAATTCAAGGTAATGAGCGGCAGCCGTTTTTGCTTTCGTGTGTAGGTGTGTCCACCTACCGTGTGATAGTGAAATTGTTTCCCCGACGCGACGTAGCAACTCTGTCCTACGAAGAAATTTTGTCTGCTTTAGACGCCTATTTCAAAGAAACAGTCAATGTAGTTGCAAAACGGTATACGTTTTTTCGTACAAAACGTACGGCCTGTCAAACTAATAGGGAGTGGGTTGCAACTTTGCAAGGCCTTACAAGGGACTGTGCCTTTGACTGTGACTGTGGCCTTTCTTATTCAGATACAATGGTGCGTGATGCAATAGCACAGAACGTTTCTGATGTTCGTATACGGGAGCAAATTTTGAAACTAGTTAATCCCTCCCTTCAACAAGTGATAGACATATTGGATAGACAAGACACACTTGACTGTGCTCAGGAATCTTTTGAAACTTTGCCAGCTGTGTGTAACATTGACCGGCCCGCTGGGCGCGCTGCACGGCCCGGTAACCTGCCCTCGTGCACTTCGACGCAGCTGCCGCCGCGCTCTAAACCAGGTGTGCCGCGCCAGCGCACAAATGCAGTGAAGTCATGCCCACGGTGTGCTACTAGACATTCGCGTGAACATTGCCCGTCACGCCAAGCTATTTGCTTTTTCTGCAATAGGAAAGGACATGTTCAGAGTGTTTGCCAGAAAAAGCTCAGATCAGACAATCACAACCATTCCAGGCCCTTTGCTTCGCGCCGGAATAGAACCAAGGACACTCAGGCTCGTGGACCTTCGCCCATGGACATTCAGGTAGTTACTTCCACCCCGTCCAGTGCCACTTTCTCTAACAGTGACTGTGTTCGTCCCACAAAAACTGTGCGTCGACGTCGCCGGAAATCACGTCAATTAGCAAGTGATGCTGTACCTGTATCAGTTCAAATTGCACGAGACAGTCGCTCTTGTCGTCAGCAGGACAATAAACTTTTTGTAGATTTGGACTTTAATGGCAAAGTCATACCATTCCAGCTCGATACCGGAGCTGCAGTTTCATTGCTCAATCACGACACGTACAAACAACTGGGCAAACCTCCGTTGCGTGCCGCACATGTTCAGTTAAAAAGTTATTCAGGACAGCTCATCCCTGTGTTAGGACAGTGCACTCTTCTTGCAACATACAAGGGACAAACAAAACTTGTGTCATTTTACGTTCTTCGTTCTTCTTCTGCAGTGAACTTGTTTGGTTTAGATTTATTTCAGTTGTTTAACATGTCTATTGTAAATCAGGTCCTATCAGTGAATCAGACTGTGCCTTCAGACAGTGTTTCTCGTCTGTGTGAAGAATTTGCAGACATTTTTGCACCGGGCTTAGGGTGCGCTAAAAACTATGAAGCACATTTGGAACTGAAAGCAAACGCGCAACCGAAATTTTTCAGAGCGCGCAATGTTCCCCACGCATTGCGTGATGAGGTTGCAAGAACATTAAACGATCTAGAATCACAGGGTGTAATTGAACGTGTGCAAGCTTCTCTCTGGGCCTCACCCTTAGTAATTTTGCCAAAACCTTCCGGAAAATTGAGACTTTGCGTGGACTTGAAGGCCACAGTGAATCCACAACTAGTGACTGCTACTTTTCCTTTGCCCCGCTCGGAAGATCTTTTTGCTAAACTGTGCCCGGGAAAATATTTTTCAAAGTTGGACCTAGCCGATGCGTACTTGCAAATACCGGTGGACGACGAATCCCAGCGCGTATTGGTGGTTAACACGCATTTTGGATTGTACAGGTTCAAAAGACTGCCGTTCGGGTGTGCATCCGCCCCTGCATTGTTTCAGCAATATTTACAAACTATTTGTGCGTCGGTCCCTACTGCAGCAAACTATCTGGACGATATAGTGATCTCCGGACAGACAGAAGATCATCTTGCGAACCTACGAACATTATTTCAGGTCTTGCGACAAAATGGTCTTCGCTTGAGGAAGGACAAATGTGTGTTTTTTGCTCGTGACTTACCATACCTGGGACATGTCATTAATGCCCAAGGCATACATCCGAGTCCAGAGCACCTCCGTGCCATACAAGAATTGCCTTCGCCACAAAATATGAAGCAGCTACAGCGTGTGTTGGGTAAAATTAACTATTATCATAAATTTGTGCCGCGCGCCTCTTCCATTTCAGCTCCGCTTCATCGCTTACGCCGTAAGGGTGTTCCGTTCGTCTGGACGACGGAATGCGAACGCGCCTTTCGCCAGTTGAAATCGGCGTTGCTTTCTAATACTTGCCTCACGCCTTTCGATCCCCAGAAACCCCTTTTGTTGATGGTAGATGCATCGGATTACGGGATCGGTGCTGTGCTTGCGCACAAAGTTGGCTCGCATGATCGCCCTATTGCCTTTGCGTCCAAATTGCTCTCGTCTGCGCAAAGAAATTATTCACAGATAGAGAAAGAAGCTTTGGCTCTCGTGTTTGGTGTTACTAAGTTCCATGATTTCTTGTATGGTCGGCACTTTACCATCATCACAGACCACAAACCTTTGACGTCACTTTTTCATCCGAACAAGCCTGTACCTCCGCGTACAGCGCAGAAATTCATTCGCTGGTCTATTTTCCTCTCGCAGTACCGCTACGATATCTTGTATCGGTCCACTGCTAAGCACGGAAACGCCGATGCGTTGTCCCGTTTGCCTGTTGCTGAGGATAAAGCATTCGATTCTTCCGAACTTGCTTACATGTTCATTGATTCGGAAACCGATGAAGTGGTCGAATCGTTTCCGATTGATTTTCGTCTTGTAGCTACAGCCACCGCTGCTGACCCTGTCCTTGCTACCGTCCTGCGTTTTGTTGCTACGCAATGGCCTTTGTCAAAGTCTCGGGTCGAGGATCCGTTGGTTCGCCGATTTTTTGCTCACAAGGAGAGACTTTTTGTATGACGTGGTGTTTTGTTGTTGCGTTCTGATAATGATCAGTCCAGAGTCGTGGTCCCACGTTCGTTACAGTCCTCTGTTTTACGGCTTCTTCACCAAGGACATTGGGGTATAGTGCGAACGAAACAACTTGCTCGTCAGCACTGTACTTGGTTCGGAATCGATGCTGCGATTACGAATATGTGTTCTTCTTGCATGGCGTGTGCCGAACAACAATCCGCACCGCCGCGGAAAGTCTTTGCATGGCCAAAAGCCACTTCCCCTTGGCAACGCTTGCACATTGATTTTGCTGGTCCATTCTGGAATGCTCGATGGTTGGTTCTGGTAGATGCCTTCAGTAATTTTCCTTTTGTTGTCCGGATGTCTTCCACGACGTCCTCCGCCACCATCCAAGCGTTGTCTGCTATCTTTTGCATTGAAGGTCTTCCGCAGACTATTGTTTCCGACAATGGCACACAATTCATGTCCGCAGAATTTCAGTCATTCTGCAAGGCCAATGGTATTCAACATCTGACATCCGCGCCGATTTCGCCTCAGTCAAACGGTGCCGCTGAAAGATTGGTCCGGACTTTCAAGTCACAGATGTTGAAGTTGAAAGAGTCGCATTCTCGGGAGGACGCGTTGTTGCTCTTTTTGTCTTCGTATCGCTCTCAGCCCCGAGATGGTCGCTCGCCGGCTGAGTTGCTCCACGGTCGTCCTCATCGAACCTTGATGTCTTTGCTGCATCCGCAGCATCAGGTTCCTGTGCAGCGGCAGATTCCTGCTTTTGCTCCAGGCGCCGTTGTATTTTATCGCAACTATCGAGGTTCACGGCGTTGGCTCGCAGGGCGCATTCTTCGCTGCCTCGGCCGCGCGATGTATTTGGTTTTGGGGGCCTCTGGCGAGGTGCGTCGGCATCTCAATCAGCTGCGCCTCTGTCGTCGCACGGGTTCTGCCGCTCCCCGTCTGCTTTCAGCGACGGTGCCGTCTGGTCAGCGCCCTGGGGACCCATCTACTGGCTCGCCTCATCCCCAGGTGTTACCGACGATGCCTTCCATTTTGCCCCATGGCGACGCGCCGCCGCAGCCGCCGCCGCCGCCGCCTGTTCTCCCGCCGGCGCCGCCCGCATTCGACGTTTCGCTGCAGCCGCCAAGCGCCTCCCTGGGTCACGCGCCGCCGATCGCTTCCCGTGACCAGCCGTCCTCCGCCATGGAACTCTTGCCCGCTCCGGACCACATGGCGTCTTCGCGCGTAGGATGCCCCGACGCAATGGAGGTCGACCCTTCGGCCCCTCCTGTCTCTTTACGGGCGCATACACCGCATGTTGACGTGCACCCTGGACTAGGTTTTCAGGCGTTTCCTAGCTCCCCTCGGACCGAATGGCCGGGTGCGGGTGGCACAGCCTCGCCTGTTGTTAGGCTCCCCACCTCATCGCATACGTCAACATGGGGTCCTCCCCATGGCGGGCGGAAGCCTTATCACACGACCGTTCGCCGATTTGCGGGGGAGGAATGTGGTGTCACCGCCAGACACCACACTTGCTAGGTGGTAGCTTAAATCGGCCGCGGTCCATTTAGTACATGTCGGACCCGCGTGTCGCCACTGTGTGATCGCAGACCGAGCGCCACCACAAGGCAGGTCTCGAGATACGGACGAGCACTCGCCCCAGTTGTACGGACGACATTGCTAGCGACAATACGGACGAAGCCTTCCTCTCATTTGCCGAGAGACAGTTAGAATAGCCTTCTGCTAAGTCCATGGCTACGACCTAGCAAGGCGCCATTAGCCTTACCTAGTTTGAGAGTTATCGTATAAATGTCTCAAGAAGAACGTTGTAAACCAACAAAGATTAAAAGTTAAGTATAAAGCAGCTACGTACTTTTCTTGCTACCATTCAATAGTTATCCTGTTCCAGACTTGACGCCAGTCGGCGTGTGTGTACGCGTGCCTTTCGGCTCCCTTCTCAGTGTGGCGTAGCTAGCTTGTTACGCCACAACAGTAGGCACAACTGCGAGAGACTTCTGAAACTGGTTTATTAAGTGAGGAACTGAGGAAAAGCAAGGTCAGTAGCTTATGAAAAAAGCAAATCCACGGTATAAAAAAACGTGTAATGTCTTCACATATGTTGTTCCAAAACCCATAGCATTTTTCGTTTCACAAGATACCGATTGCCGTAAAAAATTAGTATTTCTTCAAAAACGTCTGTTACTGGACTAACACGATGGATAATAAGTTTTACATAATATTGATATGGTAAAATACTCTCCTCTGCGCGCGCTATCATTTGCCAAAATCTGATTTCGATATCTGAAACCGTTTATGAAATATGAGGAGTGTTGTGAATATTTTACTCTGGCTTCATCGCTGGTGCGGCGCGGTCACAAATGACTGTGCTACACCAGATCAGTTTTCTCGAGATCAGTGACAGAGAGATACCTCTGCCCAGATCTAAAGAAAAATTCAAAAAGCTAGCTAAATTTCATACACAACAATATAATGTGTAATATCACGAAACTCAAAATCATAACGACCTCTTTTTTCCATTGCATACGTTTCCGAACATCGCCCAGTGTCTTACTTTCACGTAAATATCGCAAAAAGTATGACCATGAACGAAATGATGGACACATCATCATAAACCTGATATATAAAGGTACAAGTAAAGCAAAAATGATTTTTTTTTACGGACTAGTTTCTGTAAAATCGTTTACCGGCTGAAAAGTGGAAAACACTTAGCGGCTTCCCCTTCCGAACAAACGAATGAACTCGCCCAGCGATTTGGACGAAAACTGGTCACTGCGCATCGACCACCATATCATGCGCGAGCTGTACACAGTCGGATGTCAGGAAATTGGCGTAGCCAACTCTCCTCCACCATCCGTCCAAATACTAGCGGTGTTCTGCCCTCAATGACTCCAAATCGAGTGTCAGCGACCTCGGTTACTAACAAGTTTGCAGAAAATAGGATTTAAAAAATAAAACATATACATTATACCGCCAGTAATGAACGGACATGTGCACAAAATCGCTTATTGCACATCTTACGACATCAGTACGACGTGTTCGCTTCTCTAAACTACCACAAGTGTTACTTTTCCGATTAGAATTTTCACAAAGCTGCCAACACAATTCGGTAGCCATTGTCATCTTTTAACCTTGCCAGACAATGCAGTAGCGGATTTTTGTCTTTTTGAGACGGCTGTGAACTAGCATTACACTTAATCACAAAGCTGCCTGTCTTATTTGAAATACGCTGAAAACCTACACTATTTGAACAAAAGTATCCGAACATTCCTGCCGGCTGGAGTGCCCGAGCGGTTCTAGGCGCTACAGTTTGGAACCGCTGAAATACGCTGAAATACGCTGAAAACCTACACTATTTGAACAAAAGTATCCGAACATTCCTGCCGGCTGGAGTGCCCGAGCGGTTCTAGGCGCTACAGTTTGGAACCGCGCGACCACTACGGTCGCAGGTTCGAATTCTGCCTCGGGCATGGATGTGTGTGATGTCCTTAGGTTGGTTAGGTTTAAGTAGTTCTAAGTTCTAGGGAGCTGATGACCTCAGAAGTTAAGTCCCATAGTGCTCAGAGCCATTTGAACCATTTGGAACCGAACATTCCTATGTAATGCACAATTGACCACTGGATGTCATGAGAGGCGGATTTGCCAATTTAATGGGAGGCGAAGAGTATTGCGTTCTCAGTTGAGTGGCAGTAACAGCAGAATGGGTCGCACAGGAAAGGTCAGTGAACCAGGCATTTGATGTCATCTGAGTAACAGATCCATTAGGGACATTTCAACTATTCTATAGTTTCCCAAGTGGACTGTTGGTGATGTAATTTGATGGTGGAGTGGAAACGCGAAGGGCAACTGTAGCTTCATCAAGGTCAGGCAGACCTCCTTTACTGACAGACAGACTGTAGAGAATTGGAGTAAAAATCACATGAAATCAGTCGAAAGAATCACAGTGCATTCCTGAGTGCTACCAGTTGTCGTCGAAAACAGTAATTGTGCTCCTCATAAGCCACACATTTCTATGGTCAGTGCTAAATGGTGCTTGAGACGGAGTAAAGAGCGACGCCACGGGACGACGGATGATTTACACTGATGAATCACGCTTTACGCTGTGGAAAACAGGCGGGAGGATTTGGGTTTGGCGAATGCCTGGAGAACATCACCTGCCTTCAGGTGTAATGCCAACAAAGAAGTACGGAGAAGGTGGTATGGCGGTCTTGGGGTGTCTTTCGTGGTTAGGGGTTGGTCCCCTTACTGCGTTTAAGAAAACGCCAAATACGAAGAATACGAACCCATTTTAGATCATTGCGTGTTGCGTACAGTAGAGGAACAGCTCCGAGACGATGATTGTATCAGCTTGACAACGGACCATACCATAAAGCAACATTTGTGAGGCAACGGTTTTTGGAGCATGATATCATGAAATGGACTGCCCTGCCCAGTACCCTGATCTTAATCCAATGGAATATCTTTGGGGTGTTATAAAACTACGACTTTGCTCCAGACCCCAGCTTCCTAAATTAACCCTCCTCTGCTTTCGGTTCTTGAGGCAGAATGGGCTGTCATTCTTCCACAGACATTCAGACACCTCATTGAAAGAGTCCTGAGCTGAGCTGAAGCTGTCAGAATGGCTAAGGCTGAACACACCACGTATTAATGTCCACTAATTCACTAAAGCGCCAAAGAAACTGGTATAGGCATGCGCATTCATATACAGTGATGTGTAAACAGGCAGAATACGGCGCTGCGGTCGGCAACGCCTGTATAAGAAACAGGTGTCTGGCGCAGTTGTTAGATCGATTACTGCTGCTACAATGGCGGGTTATCAAGATTTAAGTGAGTTTGAACGTGGTGTTATAGTTGGCGCACGAGCGGTGGGACACAACATCTCTGAGGTAGCGGAGTGGGAATTCTCTCTTACGACCATTTCAAGAGTGTACCGTGAATATCAGGAATCCGGTAAAACATCAAATCTTCGACATCGCCGGGGTCGGAAAAAGATCCTGCAAGAAAGGTGTCAATGACGACTGAAGAGAATCGTCCAGCGTGACAGAAGTGCAAACATTCCGCAAATTGCTGCAGTTTTCAGTGCTGGGCCATGAACAAGTGTCAGCGTGCGAACCATTCAACGAAACATCACCCATATAGGCTTTTGGAGCCGAATGCCCACTCGTGTACTCTTCATGACTGCACGACGCAAATCTTTACGCCTCGCCAGGGCCCATCTACACCGACAGTGGACTGTTGGTTACTGGAAGTATATGGCCTGGTCGCACGACTCTCGTTTCAAATTGTATCAAGCTCTAGTGGATGGACGTATGCGGGTATGGAGACAACCTCATGAATCCATGGACCCTGCATGTCAGCAGGGGACTTTTCAAACTGGTGGAGACTCTGTAATGGTGTGGGGCATGTTCGTTTGGAATGATACGGATCCTTGATATGTCTATATACGACTCTGACAGGTGACACATATGTAAACTTCCAGCCGGCTGCTGTGGCCGAGCGGTTCTAGGCGCTTCAGTCCGGAACCGCGCTGCTCCTACGGTCGCAGGTTCGAATCCTGCCTCGGGAATGGATGTGTGTGATGTCCTTAGGTTAGTTAGGTTTACGTAGTTCTAAGTCTAGGGGACTGATGACCTCAGATGTTAAGTCCCATAGTGCTTAGAGCCATTTGAACCATTTTTTGTAAACGTCGTGACTGATCACCTGCATCCATTAATGTCCACTGTGCATTCTGACAGACTTGGGCAATTCCAGCAGGACAGTGCGACATCCCACATGTCCAGAGTTGCTACAGAGTGGCTCCAGGAACACTCTTGGGACTTTAAACAATTCCGCTGGTCACCAAAGTCCCCAGCCATGAATATTATGAAGTAAATCTAGGATGCCTTGCAACATACTGCTCAGAAGAGATCTACACCCCGTGAAAGTTTCCTGCAGCACTACTTCAGATATTAATCGAGTCCATGCCACGTCATGTTGCAGCACTTGTGCATCCTTGTGAGGGCCCTACACGATATTAGGCAGGTGTACTTTTTTTGGTTCTTCAGTGTAGTTGTCCAGGTACTTTTGGTTAGATCATGTATATAACCTTAAATCGCGCTCGTTTCATCACAGCTCTCGGCAACGATTTTCGACTTATGAATGAGTGCACTATTATGTTTCAAAATAAATTGGTCCGACGTTGGTTATTCGATAGACTAAATGGACAGGACTGGGTTCACACCACCAATATAGGGCTGTGTCATAACGCTGGCTCAGGAAAATTATACATTACTCGAAATGCCATCTGGTTAAGTATTATTCAGTTGGCAATCACCAGGCTCAGTTAGTCAATCAGATGCCAGAACGCATGGTATCATTCGTCACTCTCTGTGACATTTGGCTACTGCTGTAGATTCTACAGGCGATGTGTATTGTATTTTTCCAATCAGTGGCGACAGTTAATTTTTGTAATACTTGAGCGATGTAGTCCAAGTACAAATGCTTCTCAGCATACAGTATGTATGCTAGATTTCACCCAGATGGCAATTGTATGCATGTCTCCTTGATTTCTAATTAAATTTGCTGGTCTGAGTTCACAGTACATGGAAGACAACGTAAGTTATTGGCCTCTTCTAATTGAGGATGTAATCTGAATATAAATGTCTGCTGTTCATAGTTCATTACTTCACCACATCATGTTCGAGACTTGTGAATCATGTGACCACTGATATGTAACACCAGACTTTACATCAATATTTACCTTCATTGTCGACAGTTTTGTGGTTAGCTAATTCTTTCAGATACCGCAAAGAACTTGGAAGATCAGTTGAACGGAATGGATTATGTCTTGAACAGAATTTGTAAGATCAACATCGACAAAAGTAAGATATGGATAACGGAATGTAGTTGAATTAACATGGATGATGCTGAGAAAATTAGGTCATAAAACGAGACACAAAAGTAAGAGATGGAGTTTGTTATTTTGGCAGCATAATAACTGACAGTGACTGAAGTACTGAGGATATAAAAGGCAGAATTGCAGTAGCAATTAAAGCTATTAGAAAGAGAGAAATCTGGTAACATCTGATATAAATTTATTAAGAAGTATTTTCTGAAGGCATTTGTCTGGAGTATAGTCTTATTCGAGAGAGAAGCATGGGCCAAAAACAGTTCAGACAAGAAGAGAACAGAAACTTTAGAAATGTGGTGCTACAAAAGGATGGTGAAGATTAGATGGGTACGTCGGGTAACTAATGAGGAGGTACTGAAATGAAATAGGGAGAAACGAAATGTATGGTATAACTTGATCAAAAGAAGAAATCGATTGATAGGACACATAATGAGGCATCAAGAGATCGTGAATTTGATAATAGAGGGAGGTGTGGGACGTAAAAATTGTGGGAGATCGAAGCTTGACTACGAAGGTTGAATGAAAAGTAATGCCTCCACCTTCGTTCACTGGGTTTGGATGGGAATATTTTAATAAGTCAAACGCAGAAATACTCCTTAGAATGTGATATTTAATTACCAATATTCACATTTCCACATAATCACCAGCCAATTGGATACATTTCTGCCAACGGTGAAAAAGTTTTCTGAAGCCATCACGGAAGAAGTTGGCACTCTGTTTCCGCAACCACAGTCTCACAGTTCTCTCAGCGTCTTCATCCGTAGCATATCGATGTCCCCGCGGATCGTCTTTCATTATTGGGAACAGAAGGAAGTCAGACAGTGCTAAATCTGGACTGTATGGAGGATGCCGTACGGTGGTGAGATTCAGTCTCTGTGCGCTTTCATTTCAGGAGTCAGCATCCAGGGTACCCATCATGCACAGATCTTCCGATAGCGAAGCAAAGCAATAATGTGACCCACACGTTCTTGTGAAATACCGATTGTGTTTGGCAGTTTCTCTCTGAGTGATACGACGATCGTCTTGAATCAATCTGTCAACATTTTGCTAGTGAAAGCTCGGTGGTTGATGTCACAGGACGTCCAACTCTTTGTTTGTCACGCAGCTCAAATGTTCCCACCTCAACATCTTTAAACTTACTCGCCCAATGACGCACAATCACCATAAACTACTTTCATTCTCTGATGAATCTCCTTTGGGGTGACACCTTGTGCTGTCGAGAATTTCATGACTGCACGTTGCTTAAATGGCATTGACCGACCGTCTACGCAGGGTTCCATACTTTACAATGTAACAACACAACCGTTCAATGCTAAGGCTTCCTATCACCTGGAGCTATAGAGAAGAGGCTGCGAAGCAAGCCAGTATCCGCCGCATAGCAATGCTGCCAACTGTTGAAGCGTTACGAAGGTAGAGGCATTACTTTTCAGTCAAGCACATTCAAATGGGTGCTAGGTGTAGGGGTTACGCAGCGATGAAGAGACTTCCACAGGGTAGATAGCGTGGAGAGCTGTATCTAACAGTTCTTCACATTGAAGGCTACAACAACAACAATAAACTTCAAAACCACAAAAGCTTGTCCAGTTGTGGGGGCCGCACTTGAAACAGGACGCCATCTGAATGGTTCTGCAGAAAACTCTTTACGGTTAGATCCAGTAGGACGTACTGAATCATCTAACAGGCAGGGAATGAATCTGATTCGAACCTGAAGCTGAATATCTCACATTAAGAACTGTGCACCTGAGCGATCCTAATTCGCTTGACAGGTCAGTTCTAAATACCAGTGTGCCACCACTCTGTACGTACTACATTTTAATGTTTTTCAGACAACCTACAGTTAATGTTGGACTATTGCTAATAAGAAACAGCATGTGACGTAGAATGGTTTAGGTACCTCCCAGCAGATACACCCAAAATGGTACTTTACAGATATGTGGTTTCGATTCCTGTTTTCTTGTCTCGTAGTATTTTAATTTGTGTCGAGTTTCTTTCCAGCGCATTTTCTGATGAATTTCTGGAAATTTTATTATGCGTTTACCTCATTTTCTCCAACTTTTAATTAAAAAGCAGTAACTGCATACAGCAACGTAGAAGAAGCAGTCTCATTGCACATACATTTCGTAGGCTTATTTATTAAGTACTGCTCCATAAAGGGGCTGGCGTACCCCGAGAAAGCAAATGCTAAGTGGACTGAATACCTCTCACTACACAATCTGTTAAGTATTCAGAGTCTCTGCGTAATTTATAGTGCCACAATTACGCAATACCGTAGCATATTGTCGAAACATATTTTTCTTTGCAGAGATCAAACACTGAGTGGAGATGTTATTCAGTTACTCAGGCGTGTTTGTGTTCTAGAAAAACGGATATTTCCTTGTATAAACTCAAGTAAAGTAGAAGTCGACGTCCTTCATTTTAGCACCAGCTAGTGACTTAAACTTCTTTTAAAAATAATAAGAGTGTTTTCTTTCTCCAAATCGTTTTCAGTAACTACATTCAAATGAAATTAAAGTATGCCACTTCGCAAAACATATGACAATTAACTAGTGCTAATAAACAGCGAATTTGAAGCATAGTGTTTGGCAGTGAATCAACATGTTGCTCACGCCGGGATCAACAATTCGCGTTGTTAGCACTTACACGCAATCTAAATTTACAGACGTGGGTATGTGTTAATGCTGAGTACCGTTTCACATTAGAATGTATAGCGGTATCCCTGGTTGCTTGCCAACTCCGCGAGGCATCTTGGTAGAGCATTGACTCGCAAGCCCCTCCATTGCTATCACAGCTTTCAATTTAAGCATTAACACATTCGAAACGTCAACATGGGTAGCAGAACCTCGTTTTTTTGCACGTTCCGATAGCCCCGCAAACAACGACCTTGTTTAAAGGAATTCTGAACATGAAAAAGTTGCAGTGTCGTACTTCGGTGCACGGATCCCTAGGTTGGTAGTAACGATGAATAAAGACCGATTCCCCTTGGGATGGATTTGCCACCTCACGTATGTATGCGTAAATGTTTTGATCGACCTACACTGGCAAGACGTATGGCATCGCGGATCACCCATCGAGTCGAGATTAGAAACTGAGAAGGAGATAGGTTGTGTCGTTTTCAGTGGAACCCTTCCAGCATTCCAAAAACCTAAATCTGTGTAGTTGGATTGAGATTTAAGTCCTGCTTCTTCCGATTTGGAATTTAGTATCTTAACGACAACGCCAGCTAGTTCGGTAAACATTACAGTTTAGCATCTTGTCGAGGGCGTGATGATTATGGAAGGAGCACTATCTGGGCTGAGGAAAGAAATGTCAGCGAAGGAGAACAGTGTGCCATATGTAGTAATTTAGTAAAATAACGGAGGACGCAAATCAGGAAGTCCGGGTGTGAATTCGAATTTTGCTACTTCCTGGAGTGTAATCACTATATTCGCCTCTGCGTCACCTTGGTCTTAAACACATAATAACTCTTGTTAAACGGAGACGGAATTTATAATGTAGAAATGGCTCTGAGCACTATGGGACTTAACATCTTAGGTCATCAGTCCCCTAGAACTTAGAACTAATTAAACCTAACTAACCTAATGACAGCACACACATCCATGCCCGGGACAGGATTCGAACCTGCGACCGTAGCAGTCCCGCGGTTCCAGACTGCAGCGCCAGTTCCGCACGGCCACCACGGCCGGCTTATAATGTAGAACAGCTGAATTTTCCATTTAATATAATTGAATCTCTCCCTGCAAGTCATAGTTAGGACTAGGTCCGTTGGAGAATGGTAAGAACGGAAAGTATAAAGTATGTTAGAATTTATGGTTCTATTTACAGGTCTGTCGGAGAGCGACGAGAACAGAAAGTGTATTTTAATAAACAATTTCATTTGGTCCGGGATACCGTACGTGAAAAGTGAAAGGTAGTGATGGATTGGACAGAAATTGAAACTTGTAGGACACCCAAAGCAAGCTACGACATGTAAATGTTTAGAATCAGAGAGAAGTAATGTTTTCCTGACCTAAGTAGCGGTCATAACTGTCGTTGTAGGTGCGTACAACCTTTTTTTCGTGAATTGCGAAAAATGTCGCAGTAATAACAGTAACTTACAAAGACGTGTAGAAATACAATGGCGGTCTTTACAATTTGTGTTTAATTTTGTTTAAACGTTCCGATTGAGAGGCCGGTAGTCGATATGCCCCGTCAGTCCATGAAGTTTTTAGAATTAATTGATACAAAGTAGAGAAACTTTAAGGTGTTGGTTTGAATATTTCAGGTGTTCCAAATGGCCTCTCCGCCCCATTGAAACATTAAATTTGAGCACAAGACATAGAACGTCCCTACAGATACGTGAAACTGTCGGAAAAGTTCTTCTTTGGACGTTGTTTAACACAGGTGTGACAGTGGCTCGAATCGTATTGACAGAACCAAGTCTCGACACCCTTACGACTTTTTCCAAAAACGTATTGTCCGCGGTTTGCACGTCACCCAAGTTGCAGCAGATATCCACGCGTTGTTGTTTTTGCTCGGCAGTCAAGGCGTGCGGGGGAAACTTTGCACTGAAAACATTCTGGAGAATGTCTTGCACACGTGGTATAGAGACATTGCTCCATTGCGAGTTGTGACACAACAACGTTGACACATTACGGTCGCACGTTCACATCGTAGCACTACCGGCTGGTCAAATGCACATCTTTTGCTTACAGCTATTAGTTCAAACGGAACGTTTTGGACGGACGGTGTACAATGTCTAAAGTTATTCACTCATTATAAATTCAGGACATCTTAAGCTTCCTATGCAGTTCCGAATGTTGTATCTCTGAAGACTTCGCCGGCAGACTGGGATGAAACTTTAGTGACTAATTTTAAGTACAAACCATGGCCTCTAAGCCTGGACGTTTTGACAGAAAATGTCTAGCGTTTGACACCATAGTTGATAATGTTAATGCTACGGTACTACTACACAAAACTGCCCCATACAAAACAGAATCATTCCACTATGTTCATGGTGGCAAAACATTAGGTTGGTGCATAAGTTCGAAGCCTTTCTCAATAAGTTTAATAAACACAACAGATACATAGAACAGAAACTTTAGTCCTTCAATGTTTACAAAAGTATGCCAACGCTAGGGAAACTTTTGTATTCCACGACTGTAGAAACCACGTAGTTTTGAGGCGAAGAACTCATAGAGTGATGTTCGGAGTGCGTTTTCATCCAGAAAGGAAGTTCCTTGGAGGTTGTTCGACAGAGAGCGAAAAAGGTGAAAATATGAGAGCGCAAGACCAGGTGAATAAGCTGGGTGCGGAGTGACTTTCCAACCCAAGTCCCGTATAGTACACTACTGGCCATTAAAATTGCTACACCAAGAAGAAATGCAGATGATAAACGGGTATTCATTGGTCAAATATATTATACTAGAACTGACATGTGATTACATTTTCACGCAGTTTGGGTGCATAGATCCTGAGAAATCAGTACCCAGAACAACCACCGCTGGCCGTAATAACGGCCTTGATACGCTGGGCATTCAGTCAAACAGAACTTGGATGGCGTGTACAGGTACAGCTGCCCATGCAGTTTCAACATGATACCACAGTTCATCAAGAGTAGTGACTGGCGTATTGTGACGAGCCAGTTGTTCGGCCGCCATTGACCAAAGCACTCCGTATTCAGGCCACAAGTGGCCCATCGGGACCATCCGACCGCCGTATCATCCTCAGTTTAGGATGCGAATAGGAGGGGCATGTGGTCAGCACACCGCTCTCCCAGTCGTTATGATGGTTTTCTTTGACCGGAGCCGCTACTATTCGGTCTAGTAGCTCCTCAATTGGCATCACAAGGCTGAGTGCACCCCAAAAAATGGCAACAGCGCATGGCGGCTGGATGCCGCCATTGACCAGATGTTTTCCGATTGGTGAGCGACCTGGAGATAGTGCTGGCCAGGGCAGCAGTCGAACTTTTTCTGTATGGAGAAAGGCCCGTACAGGACCTGCAACATGCGGTCGTGCATTATCCTGCTGAAATGTAGGGTTTCGCAGAGATCGAATGAAGGGTAGAGCCACGGGTCGTAATGCATCTGATATGTAACGTCCACTGTTCAAAGTGCCGTCAATGCGAACCAGAGGTGACCGAGACGTGTAACCAATGACACCCCATAGCATCACGCTGGGTGATACGCCAGTATGGCGATGACGAATACACGCTTCCAATGTGCGTTCACCGCGATGTCGCCAAACACAGATGCGACCATCATGATGCTGTAAACAGGTCCTGGATTCATCCGAAAAAATGACGTTTTGCCATTCGTGCACCCAGGTTCGCCATTGAGTACACCATCGCAGGCGCTCCTGTCTGTGATGCAGCGTCAAGGGTAACCGCAGCCATGGTCTCCGAGCTGATAGTCCATGCTGCTGCAAACGTCGTCGAACTGTTCGTGCAGATGGTTGTTGGCTTGCAAACGTCCCCATCTGTTGACTCAGGGATCGAGCTGTGGCTGCACGGTCCGCTACAGCCATGCGGATAAGATGCCTGTCATCTCGACTGCTAGTGATACGAGGCCGTTGGGATCCAGCACGGCGTTCCGTATTGCCCTCCTGAACCCATCGATTCCATATTCTGCTAACAGTCATTGGACCTTCACCAACGCGAGCAGCAATGTTGCGATACGATAAACCGCAATCGCGATAGGCTACCATCCGAGCTTTATCAAAGTTGGAAACGTCATGGTACGCATTTCTCCTCCCTACACGAGGCATCACAACAACGTTTCACCAGGCAACGCCGGTCAACTGCTGTTTGTATATGAAAAATTCGCTGGAAACTTTCCTCATGTCAGCACGTTGAAGGTGTCGCCACCGGCGCCAACCTTGTGTGAATGCTCTGAAAAGCTAATCATTTGCGTATCCGATCATCTTCTTCCTGTCCGTTAAATTTCACGTCTGTACCACGTCATCTTCGTTGTGTAGCAATTTTAATGGCCAGTAGTGTATTTTTGTCAGTCGAGCAAAATGCGTGCTAAGTTTATCGTGAAGTAGCATCACTTCACGCCATCTTTCTGGTCGTTGATCTTGAATTCCGTCTGCAAGACGTGTCAGTTGTTGCCAATAAATGTCAGCAGCGATGGTTACACCACGGGGAAGCAATTCGTAGCACACCACACCGTCGCTGTTCACCAGCTGCAGAACATTATCTTTTACGGATACGCGCAGGTCTTTTCCAGGGGAGCTGCTGCTTTCTTTTCCATGTGCTAGCATAAAGACACATTTCTCGTCAACAGTAACGATAAGGGACAGCAGGAATGGTCGAAGTTGTTCACGAACCAACTGATGACGAACATGCAGATATGCAGATGGGAACATCCGCTGATTTTTGTGATATTGGCCTAGAGAGTATGGTTCCCATTACCCGATTTTTGGACCTCCATTGCATGCGAATGTCGCACTGTGGTGGAATGAACACGGTTCATCACATTTGCCAGTTCTCAGTACACTGACGTGGATCATTGTGGATTAACGATCTTCATCAAACCCCGAAGGTGTTCCTCAATGCGGAGGGTCACTAATGTCACAGCGACCCACCTTAACACGAGAAAACCTATGAAACGTCCCCTTAGAAAAATTATGAATGACTGTGCCAGTAAACTTCTACCTTATTTGATACAAAGACAGCTGAGTAAAACTGAACGTACCCAGACAGTTGTCTCTTTACTTATTCTAATCATCACTAAACTGACACACAATATTTTTTAGCGCAACGCAATCTGACTTTCAATAATCCCTACAAAAGAATGGCCCTGAATAACAATAACCTATGCCTTTCACGAATCATTTACCTAACAAAAATCTTTGTTACTCGAACTACTGAAGTACAGCGAGCGCCAATACTGCCAGCTAAATAAAAGATTCTGACTACTGAAGGCACTAACTGCTGATAGGCAGAGTTAGCAAATGAAAGATTTTGATAGGAAACAAACAATGTATTTGCCTTCATAATGTTCAAAAGTTATCATATATATATATCTATCAATTCATGACATCCATCTCTACAAATTTCCTTTTCTGGCGGACCACGTCCAGGTCGTCCGCTTATAGTAACCTCTCAAAACTCTGGCATCTCTCTCTCCACATCCACCACTGCTGGCGGCTCACCTCGAACTGCCCAACGTTACACGCTGTTCACATCCAACTGCCGAACACTACACAAGCGAATATTCCAGCAATGTGTCCAACCAGTCACAGACTGCACACAGCACAGTCAGTGATTTTCATACAGAGCACTACGTGGCGTTACCAGCATAAAAACCTAAACAGTCTGCTTAAAAACCGTTTTCCTGCCGTCCTCTGTCCAATGGCATTATCTCCATACAGGGCGCAAATGTATCTAGCTGCCTCCCCTGCTGTCACCTCTCTATTGAATTCAAATAGAAGAATATGTCGGAAGTGTTCCGATTTGTCCACTTATCACTCTACTGCCCAGCGTCCACAGCTCCACTCAATATCTCCTAACGACAAAATTACAATTTGTAAACTCAAATAGCAACAGTGAACTACAAATAAGAGATGACGTCAATAAATGAATCCATAGCAGCCGGAATACCAAACAAAAACCCTAATATGTTAGAGTATAGGACGGCAGTTTGCCTTCGAGAGTGGCGGACGACGGTTCTACATCTACATGGATACTCTGCAAATCACATTTAAGTGCCTGGCAGAGGGTTCATCGAACCACCTTCACAATTCTCTATTATTTCAATCTCTTATAGCGCGCGGAAAGAATGAACGAACACCTGTATCTTTCCGTACGAGCTCTGATTTCCCTTATTTTATCGTGGTGACCGTTCCGCCCTATGTAGGTCGGTGTCAACAAAATATTTTCTCATTCGCAGGAGAAAGTTGGTGATTCGAATTTGGTGAGAAGATTCCGTCGCAACGAAAAACTCCTTTCTTTTAATGATTTCCAGCCCAAATCTCGTATCATTTCTGTGGCATTCTCTCCCATATTTCGCGATAATACAAAACATGCTGCCTTTCTTTGAACTTTTTCGATGTACTTCGTCAATCCTACCTGGTAAGGATCTCACACCGCGCAGCAGTATTCTAAAAGAGGACGGACAAGCGTAGTGTAGGCAGTCTCCTTAGTAGGTCTGTTACATTTTCTAAGTGTCCTGCCAATAAAGCACAGCCTTTGATTAACCTTCCCCACAAAATTTTCTATGTGTTCTTTCCAATTTAAGTTGTTCGTAATTGTAATACCTAGGTATTTAGTTGTATTTAAGGCTTTTAGATTAGACTGATTTATTGTGTAACCGAAGTTTAAAGAGTTCCTTTTCACACTCATGTGGATGACCTCACACTTTTCGTTATTTAGGGTCAACTGCCACTTTTCGCACCATTCAGATATTTTTTTCTATATCATTTTGCAGTTTGTTTTGATCTTCTGATGACTTTATTGGTCGAGAAACGACAGCGTCATCTGCAAACAACCGAAGACGGCTGCTCAGATTGTCTCCCAAATCGTTTATGTAGAAGTAACAGCAAAGGGCCTGTAACACTACCTTGGGGAACGCCTGAAATCACTTCTGTTTTACTCGATGACTTTCCGTCAATTACTGCGAACTGTGACCTCTCTGACAGGAAATCGCAAATCCAGTCACATAACTGAGACTATATTCCATAAGCACGCAATTTCACTACGAGCCGATTGTGTGGTACAGTGTCAAAAGCCTTCCGGAAATACAGGAATACGGAATCGATTTGAAATCCCTTGTCAGTAGCACTCAGCACTTCATGTGAACAAAGAGCTAGTTGGGTTTCACAGGAACGATGTTTTCTAAACCCATGTTGACTGTGTGTCAGTAGACCTTTTCCTTCGAGGTAATTCATAATGTTCGAACACAATACATGTTCTAAAATCGGACGGAGAGCTTGTTCAAATGACAAACTATGGAGAAGTGTTGTGTTGTGGCAGATTGGAGGCAAATCAAACTCAACCAGAGTTGACCAGACGGTTGACTGCTCGTCTTGTCTTAGATTGTTGCAACTATTTCCAACCACAGGTTCTGTATACTGAAGTTTTCGCGCAGGATAGCCGAGGACTGAGACACTCGTCGGTTACTGTATTTGGTGTTATTCAAGAAAGAAATCCTTCTGCTTATTCTGGAGCTACCGTAAGAGAGGTATTGAAGACTGTGTGCGGAATAGTTTCAGAAAGTGGTTTCTATGCGAGGCGGTGAGCCACTCTGTGCCGCTCGATGCTGCTCGTGGAGCGGTCACGACAACGCACACACTTGATTACAAATCAATAGAGTCCCGTTCTCTTGACGGATGAGCACTGCTTTAACATGCAAAAGGGGACACACGTGTACCGATTCGCCAGGAAGTCGGAGTACGTTACCATCCATCACACATTGCAAAAGCCTTCTGAGAACGCCGTGCCTTTGTGCGCCGTGCTTTTGTGCGGAGCGATAATTTTCAGGTGGACTCACAGATATCCACGTCTTTCGGCATGGAAACTGCAGCTGAGAAAGTAGGACTCACTTTCACTGTAAAGTACTTATGATGGTGGTACAAGACGACCATCTGTGAGTGTGCAGTACGAATATTTGCGCTAGCAATGAATTCAGCATACGTAATGATTCACTCGCATCCTAAGGTGAATCCCATCGACTATCTTTGAGATATTGTTTAGAGGCTTTTGCTTCGATTACATACTTGACAGATTTGAATAAAAAGAATCCGATATCACCCCCAGTAATGTGATACTTGAATATTTTTGCACTAATAAGTAGAATGAAAAGCAAAACAATGGGTTTTATAAAGCAAGAAACTATAGCCGACTTACTGCAAGGTTTCTCGCAACAGTGACGACCCATAAATTTATTCGGCAGTTGCGTGGTGCAGAGGGTGACATGGTCCCCTCTGGCAGACAGAAAGAAATATTTAGCCATTAGGTGACACGGTGACACACAGGTCCAGCTTTTCTGTGGGAACACTTACTCTACAAACGGGTTCTAGAGACGTTTTATATTCATTTCTCTCTCTCTCTCTCTCTCTCTCTCTCTCTCTCTCTCTCTCTATATATATATATATATATATATATATATATATATATATCCTCCCATGCAGCGGGTCCAGGTTCGATTCCCGGCCGGGTTGGAGATTTTTCTCCGCTCGTGGACTGGGTGTTGCGTTATCCTCACCACTGGCACGCAAGTCGCCCAATGTGACGTCGCTGAAATAAAACTTGCACTTGGCGGCCGAGCTTCCCCGAATGGGGCCTCCCGGCCAACAATGCCATAGGATCATTTCATTTCATTTTTCCTTGCACCTATTTATGTTTACCACAGATATTAGTCTGCACAAAATGACGGTATGAACGAGGTAAATCATAGAAATTGTAGACGAGAAACACTCTATTGGATAATTTCAACTATCATCGTATTTAACAGTGCCTTAAATAAGCAGTTAACAGTACTGTGTGTTAGCGCCTCGGCAAAGCAGTTTGCTAATATATCTTAGCCCGAACGGCGAGGAAAAGTGAAATTACTTTCAACTTGTTTTCTGTTTCGTACGGGGCACGTTTCGGTTGAAACTGGTCTACAGACCTGAATAATGATCATATATTTCACGTAATCGAAACTGGAACTGTGTGTCCTTGTAGTTGTGGCAGGCAACTCGGACCGAAAAGAACATCTGTTTCAGCAGTTCTTTTGATACCGAATACTGAAAACCCGTCTCACGAAAAAATATGGCGTTCAGTTAGGCGTGGATATATTATTCTGGAAGTGGCACCAGATGCCACGAGCGGGAGTAATTGCAAGAAGCTTCGGGAAGTTACTTCACATGTATTACCTTGATGCACAAAAGTCAAGGTGATGACTGCCTACATCGATTCATGTCTGCAGATAAGAAGAGTGTTAGCGTCTCGCTACATTATTGAGAATAACTGATTATCTATCCATGGCTTGAAAGCAATTGTGATGAAAGCTCGAGGCTTTTGCGACATTGTGATTATGATCTGTTTCTTCAAGATAAACATGTGCTTGAATGTTTGTCGAGACGCTGCTGATGATAAACGATAGTGTAATTTAAAACTACCAGCCACCACACTTCATACTGTAATCAATACATCCAGCTTTCATTCTACTGCATAGCAGCCCGAAATTCTCTTTTACGTAATGAGTTGCTCACAATTTACTAATGAAATAGCATACAACCAAACTCCTCTAGAACAGCAGGAACATTTAGGCAACAAATAAATACGACAGTTTTTAAACCACAGATGCTACAAAATTCATGGAAAACTATAAATACGACAGTTTTTAAACCACAGATGCTACAAAATTCATGGAAAAATTTTTATTCTGTTAAAATACTTTTATTCGGTTTATTAAAGTGTCAAGAGTTCGAAACCTGTAAGAATAACTAGTGCCGTATCTGTTACAGTTAAATCCGTATTAAGTTAGAACGCATTCTTACTCGTTAAAACTAGTTTATACTGAGCCACTACGTCAAAAAGTCAGTTAAAACTAGCTTTAAAACTAGTTTTAACTGACTTTTCTTATGACCAGCAGTAAATTCTAGTTGTAACTAAGGCTATCAGTATCAACTAGTTTCAACTAGTAAGAACGAGGTCTAACTAAACTAGACAGAACTAGTTTACACCAGATTTATTTAGGGGCAAATATTAAAATTAAGAGCAACTACGTGTTGACTGAAATAAAAACCAGCATTTTTGTATTGTGCAATGCAATATTTATTGAGAATATTGATCACACATCTAAGTCATTAATATTAACTACAGCAATACAAAAATAACCATACACTGAAGAAACATTTTAAGGAACATTACAGATCCATATTAACAGTATTAGTTACGAAAATGAAAACAAAATAATCATACAGTAGAAGTATATTAATTACTCATACATTTGACAAAAGTTGCTACAGTCTTAATAAAAGAGAAAAGTACCAAAAAAATTTAACAATTGAATTTTGATTATTTGTTATTGCAAGGCAAACTGTTGTGACATTTTAAGTTACAAGGGTTTCCTTCTTTCCTACAAAAGCACCTTGTTGAAATACATACCTTCTTATACACACAGCGAACAAATCCTTGTCGTGATTCTAAGGCTGCCATATTGGCAGCAGTTCTTAATGAAACCTTTGTCTCTGGCACATCATCCAGCAGCAAGAATTTATCTTTGGACACGTCGAATTCGTATCTGGAAGAGAACTTTAATTAGCTTGTTTGAAACGAGATTAGGTACTTAATACATATTATAAAATGTATTACAATTTATGTATTAAAATCTAAAATATTAATTAGTTACTTGATAGTTAGCAAAATTTTCAGAGCATTAAATCAATGAAGTAATGAATATGTCTGACATTTGTTCTTAATTATTGAAATCAGTTCAGAAAAACATAACTGCAATACAATTTGTCGAGTATCCCATATTTCGTTCCAATCTTGTGCAAGCCCTGTTCATCTTTCTGAAGAACAACTCCAGTAATATTGGGGAGATCTGCTTTTGCTCTGTCCATAACAGGAATCGGAATAATTATATTGTCACTGATTTCTACATTGGCGTGTACTGAATCTGAAGCCATCTTCATTCTTTTTCTAGTTGGTACTGATAACCGTTGTTACAACTAGAATTTACTGCTGGTCAAAAGCGAAAGTCAGTTAAAACTAGTTTTAACTAGGCAAAAAGCGTTTTGGCGAAGTGGCTCAGTAAAAACTAGTTTTATCTAGTAAGAACGCGTTCTAACTATAAACGGGTTTTGACTGTGACATATCCATGTGTTCCGCTTTGCTAGGTGAATTCCATTCAAATAATTTATACGTTTGGAGTCAGAGCCATGAACTTTGACTAGGGCATATGTGTGAAGCCTCAATAATCGATACTGATAGAGCCAGCCTGAGTGGCCGAGCGGTTCTAGGCGCTTCAGTCTGGAACCGTGCGACCGCTACTGTCGCAGGTTCGAATCCTGCCTCGGGCATGGATGTGTGCGATGTCCTTAGGTTAGTTAGGTTTAAGTAGTTCTAAGTTCTAGGGGACTGATGACCTGAGATGTTAAGTCCCATAGTGCTCAGAGCCATTTGAACCATTTTTGATACTGACAGATGAAAACGTGGGAAACCCGAAACCGTAGAATACTGAGATTTTTGGGAAATTAAGACGGATTCAGAGGACTACTACACAGCCTAACAATCTCGCTGAATTATACTCAGATACACTAATAAAAAAAAGAAACGACGCACCTCGAAGGAATTATTCCGATGGGACGGAAATCGGCAGATGTGCCGTACATGTATAGACAAACAAATGATTACAGTTTCGCAAAACTTTGCCGATTTGTTCAAGAGAAAGAGCTTGACAAGCTGAGCAAGTGAGTAACGCGATAGTCCACATGTGGACCTTATGCAAGCAGTTATTCAGCTTGGCATTGATAGACAAATTTGTTTGATGTCGTCCTGAGGGATACGGTGCCAAATTCTACCCAAATGGCGCGTTAGATCATCAAAACCCCGAGCTGGATGGAGGGTTCTGGGCATAATGCTCCAAACGTTCTCAATTGGGGAGAGATCTGGTGACCTCGCTGGCCAAACAGGGTTTGGCAAGCACGAAGCCAAGGAGCAGGAACTCTCTCCGCGTGCAGAAGGGCGTTACCTTGCTGAAATGTAAGTCCAGGAATGGTAACAAAACATGGCGTCGAATATTGTCGACGTAACGCTGTGGTGGAAGGGTACCGCGGATGACGTCCAAAGGAGTCCTGCAATGAAATGAAATTTCACCCAAGACCATCGCTCCTGGTTGAAGGGCCGTATGGCGGGTGACAATCAGCTTGGCATCCCATAGCTGTCCGGGACGTCTTCAGACAGGTCTTGCTGGTCATCGGGGTTCCGTTCGAAGCGGAACTCATCACCGAAGACACTTCTAATCCAGTCAATGAAATTCCAGGCGCTGTGTAGTTTTTTTGCTCTTAGAATGTATACTGATGCATGTTGTCTTCTTTGTTTTTCGGCCTCTTCTTTTCTGCAGTTGCAGATATAGTAGTTGTACAGGTTTAAATACCGTCTTTCGAAAATGTAATGAAATTTTTATTAGGAGCAAACGCGTTTCGTTTTATTCTAAAGCATCTTTACTGCTCATTGTAACAATGTGGGGTTTTTCTTTTACAATTTTATTTGCTGGCATCGTAAACAATTCGCATACTTTAACTTACTACTATAAGCAGCACTGAAACTTCCGCAGATTAAAACAGACTGCCGGACCGAGACTCGAACTCGGGACCTTTGCCTTTCGCGGGCAAGTGCTCTACCAACTGATCTACCCACGCAGGACTCAGGACCCGTCCTCACAGCTTTAATTCCGCCAGTATCTCGTCTCCTACCTTCCAAACTTCACAGAAGCTCTTCTGCGATCCTTGCAGAACTAGCACTCCTGGAGGAAAGGATAATTGCGGAGACATGGCTTAGCCACAGCCTGGGGGATGTTTCCAGAATGAGATTTTGACTCTGCAGCGGAGCTTGCGCTGATATGAAACTTCCTGGCAGAGCACTTGCTCGCGAAAGACAAAGGTCCCGAGTTCGAATCTCGGTCCGGCACACAGTTTTAATCTGCCGGGAAGTTTGCTGCTGGCAGCAGTGGTCTTGATAATTTACGGTCGCAAGAAACCCGGGCTCCGGACGGCCGCGTGGCATTACCGAGAGAGACGACCATCGTGTTCGGCGTACGGCTCTGGGGCATCGTACTGAGTCTGCAGCAGCCACTTGTGTAGCAGTTGTCACAACAATGACACAACGAACTGTTACAAATCAGTTACTTCAAGGACAGCTCGGAGCCAGTCCCCTACTGTGGTCTGGGGTGCGCCTTCGTATGATAGCAGGAGTACTCTCGTGGTTATCCCAAGCACTGCAGATCTGTACGTGAGTCCGGTGATTCGAACTGTTGTGCTGCCATTCATGAACAGCATTTCAGGGGGTGTTTTCCAATGGTATAACGCTCCCTTACATCTGGCTGTTGTAACCCAAGTAGCTCCACAGAGTATCGACCTGTTGCTTTAGCCTGCTCGATCTCCAGATCAGTTTCCAATCCAGCACGTATGGGAAATCATCGGACGATAATTGTAGCGTTATTCACAAACAGCATTAACCGTCTCTGTATTGACCGACCAAGTGCAACAGGCATGGAACTACGTCCCACAAACTAACATACGCCACCTGTACACCACAATGCATGCACGTGTGCATGCTTGCATTCTTCAACATTCTGACGGTTACACCGGTTATTAATGTACCAGCAATTCACATTTACAATGGCTTATCTCACGATTACATTAACCTGTGATCTCGCAATGTTAATCGCTTCAATATGTTACCCAGGGAAATACATTCCGGAAATTTTATAAGTGTGCATTAATTATTTTTTGGTGTTGCGACATTTTTTCTCCGTCAGTGTAGTTTAAGAAGTTCCAGACACCTTTTAGGTCTTGATATTCATAATTTTTACCTCTCGTCGAGAGCAGAAATTTGTATTTTTTTCATATTTGGGCTCGCAGATGAAGTGAAGTATAGGTGAATACACGTACAGTATACCGCAGTCGTGTTCTTCATACTCCACTATAATCGCTCTACCGTGCAAAACTGAATGAAGTCTCAGCAGGTCTTGACGGGTTAAACGAAAACGAGGTGACGGCTCTAACGAGATTTCGGGACGGTTGTCGGGCAGGCATAATGCACCCATATTCGTACAGCGCACACTCCGCTACAGAGTGAAAATCTCATTCTGGATAAGCAGCATTAGTTCTTATTGCTACTTGCGGTTTTTTTGTGACGATGTGAATTAATACTGTTTGTGGTAGTAAAGCATGTGAGGCGTTTGTGACTCAGGCAAAGAAAATTGTAAAAGCAATGGTATTACAGTGACTTCTGAAGATGCTTTAGAATACAGCGAAACGCCTTTCCTCTTAATAAGACTTTCTATACATTTGGGAAAGACGGTACTTAATTACACAACTTGTATTGACGCATTCCGAACTTTCCCTTTTCTATACTATTATGTCTCGTTGTTCTAGTCAGAGAACAAGTAGAGTGCGTACCACTGGTCTGTGAAGCACACTGTTCCACAAAACGTAAGCACCTTTGCATAACTTCGGTAAACGAAACGTTGGTGCTCGTCTCCAGCTACACCACAGATGCCGACACATTAACATAGGCGTTCGCTGCATGCAGGGGATAACACAGTGGCTTTAGTAAATACACTCATGCTCATAAATTAAGGATAATGCTGATACATGGTGAAACAACGCTCTGGTGGGCGGTTTGCGGGTTTAAATCACCTCGGGGTATGACCATGCGGTGCATTTAACCTGCTGTCGTCGCACGGTGGCGCTGGCAGCAGCCCAGATACGCAGAGGTGTGTTGGTGCATGTCAGAGTATGGTGCAGCGAGTAAGTGTGCAGGCTTTTTCAGATTTGCTAATGGTGACTGTGTGTTGAAAATGGCTCAATGAACACATATTCATGACGCTATGAGGGGTAGAATACTAGGGCGACTGGAGTCTGGTCAAACACAGCAGGTCGTAGCACGATTATGGCAACGATTCCAGCAGACAGGAAACGCGTGCAGGCGTTACAGTACGGGACGTCCACAGTGTACAACACTACAAGAAGACCGATATCTCACCATCAGTGCCCGCAGATGGCCACCGAGTACTGCAGGTAGCCCTGCTCGGGAACTTGCCGCAGCCACTGCAACAGTTGTCTCCAGACACACAGTCTACAGACGACTGAACAGGCATGGTTTATTCGCCCGGAGATCTATAAGGTGCATTCCACTGACCCCTGGTCGCAGGAGAGCCCGTAAAGCCTGGTGTCAAAGACAATACATGGTCATTGGAACAGTGGTCCCAGCTTATGTTCACGGACGAGTCCCGGTATAGTCTGAACAGTGATTCTCGCCGGGTTTTCATCTGGTGTGAACCACGAACCAAATACCAACCCCTTAATGAGCCTGTATAGAGGACGTGGTTTGATGGTATGGGGTGGGATTATGATTGGTGCACGTATACCCCTGCATGCCCTTGACAGAGGAACTGTAACAGGTCAGGTGTATCGGGACGTCATTTTACACCAGTATGTCCGCCTTTTCAGGGATGCAGTGGGTCCCACCTTCCTCCTAATGGATGATAACGCACGGACGCACCGAGCTGCCATCGTGTAGAAGTACCTTGAAACAGAAGATATCAGGCAAATGGAGTGGCCTGCCTGTTCTCCAGACCTAACCCCCATCGAGCACATCTGGGATGCTCTCGGTCAACGTATCGCTGCATGTCTTCAAACCCCTAGGACACTTCAGGAGCTCCGACTGGCACTGGTGCAAGACTAGGAGGCTATACCCCAGCAGCTGCTCGACCACCTGTTGCAGAGTACGCCAACCCGTTGTGCGGCCTGTGTACGTGTGCATGGTGATCATACCACATATTGATGTCGGGGTACATGCCCTGGAAACAGTGGCGTTTTGTAGCACATGTGTTTCGGGGCGGTTTTCTCAACTTATCACCAAACCGTGGAATTATAGATCTGTCTCGTGTGTGTTCCCCATATGCCCATGCTACTAGCGCCAGTTTTGTGTAGTGCCACGATGTGAGGCACCACATTCTGCAATTATACTTAATTTATGAGCATGATTGTAGTACATTATTTGATTGTTGGTTGCTCATGGGAAACTGTAGCGGTTGTTTGTCATCGTGACGTTTTCGCCGTTGTTTGACAATCTTGGGGGACTTGCAAAACAGGGCCGAAATTGAGTACCCCTTCTCTGTCGGCTTTCTTCTACTGCACCTAACGACCTACTCAGCTGAAACAATTTCAACACCTAACACTGTACGAATATGGCTGCATTATGCCTGCTCGAGAACCGTCCCGAAGTCTCATAAGAGCCGTCGCCTTGTTCGTGCACAGTAAGTTTTCGTTTAACCCGTCAAGACCTGCTGAGACTGCATTCAGTTTTGCACGGTAGAGCGATTATAGTGGAGTATGAAGAACACGATTGCGGTATACTGTACGTGTATTCACCTATACTTCATCTGAGAGCCCAAATATGCAAAAAAATACAAATTTCTGCTCTCGACGAGAGGTAAAATTTATGAATATTAAGACCGAAAAGGTGTTAAGAAGATTGGCATTCGCGCCGAAATCTCTTTTCCCGAGGTTTGGAGATAAAAAAGCTATCAAAAACTTTCCCGCGTTAGCCCATAATACAGGATAAGAACCAAGTATATCCCTCTCAAGCTACAATTGCTGACATTCCTTTCTCAACTGTAACGGCACGAGGTGGCGCAGTGGTTAGCACACTGGACTCGCATTCGGGAGGACGACGGTTCAGACCAGCGTCCGGCGGTCCAGATTTAGGTTTCTCGAGAATTCCCGAAGTCTCTCCAGGCAAATGCCGGGATGATTGCTTTGAAAGGGCACGGCCGATTTCCTTCCCCTTCATTAACACGATCCGAGATTGTGCGCTAATGATCTCGATGTTGACGTGACTTAAAACTCAATCTTCCTTCCTTCCTTGTTTCTAAATTTCGTTAGTAAATATTGCGATGAGATCTTCTTGTAATATGATATCCGTTTCATTGTCACTGTATGGACTGATAATCCGCTATGGTATTTCTGTAGTTAAAACATTCTTAAACGTAGATTGAAAACCTGTGTGAAGGACATTTTAATACTTGAACCTATATGGAAATGTCACCATTCTGGCAGTTTGAATGTTCAAATTGGGGCAATGGGCAAATTAGCGGCGTCCAACGTATTGCTTCATTAACCTAATACTGGCAAAAAAAATTTAAATGATGCACTTTGTTTTTCTCAAATTTCGACAGTCACCTTGAAATCGCAAGTTAACTTCATTAAATTTACAAAAAGTGTGTTAAATAAGCATTGTCGTGTTTCAACTTGATTAAATTATCTTTTAAAATTGAATCTTTAGCATCCAAAAACTCTAAAACAGTCTCAAAAAGAGATAAAAATACTGACGAACATAAACTTTTTGACATCCAGCGTGCTTCAGTTTGAAGGCGTAAACAATCGAAGTTCTCGCCGTTTTCTTCGCATAACTGTACAAATAACCTAGAATTCAACGCATTGCTTTTGAGTTTTCTTTACTGCGTTAACGACAGATTGAAGGGGGTAATGCAATCTGCCACTCAGAGTTTTAGCCGATAAATGTTGGCGATGGATGCAAACATTACGAGTATATTTTTTCTAAGTGGCTTTTAAATACACCGTAGGGTCCAAACATGGCAGGCGGTTCATCTACAGCCACTTATATTACGCCTGTACTTCATAAGGGGATCACTTTCTCCATGAAATAATCTTTCAAAACATTAAGTACTGATCACGTTTAGCGTCTGTTGTTGCAGTTATCACAAAGACCAATTCTTCATAGATTTCTTGGTCCATAACAAAAGGAACATATGCCAATAATAATGCTTCATTTTCAGGTAAAGCTGACTCGTCCAGTTGTATAGAGAAATGCGCCGTTTGCGCCTAACTGCACAGTGTCATAACTCATTTCATCGACACGTCTCTGAACTGTGCTGTTGTTCAGAGGAATTCTGTTGAGAAAAATCATAAGCTGGTTTGTGTAGAACAGTTTTTACAATCTGTTCAATGGCTGGCAAAATTAACTGTTCCCCAATACTACGCTGTTTCCTATATTTTGCTGCAAGTGGGGAAGTATTGTAAGATGCTTACAAACCATCATCATTTCTTTGTGACGTCGAAGCGAACGTACTGTCCACCGTTGGTCTCTTTTGATCCAAATGGTTCAAATGGCTCTGAGCACTATGGGACTTATCATCTGAGGTCATCAGTCCCTAGAACTAACAACTACTTAAACCTAACTAACCTAAGGACATCACACACATCCATACCCGAGGCAGGACTCGAACCTGCGACCGTAGCGGTCGCGCGGTTCCAGACTGAAGCTCCTAGAATCGTTCGGCCACAACGGCCGGCCGGTCTCTTTTGAAGTGATTCTTTTAAGCAGCTGGAAGTATTTCAAATCTTTACCTGTTGTATCAGGATGACAACCTCTCAGATGATCTTCCAGCTTCGATAGTATCATAGCGAAATTGTTGAAAGCTTTTTTCGACCTGCCTAAATGGAATCCTCTCTCGTGGACCTACATCCACATCTAATGCACCCTCAGTTTTGTTTTTCGTTGGCGGGTTGCAGTTGCCCCCAGAGGATCTATTAGACCACTTTGGGAATCACTGCACAACAAATGCACAACAAATATTTCATGCAGCGAGACTGAACTCTGCAACTCAGCAACGATGCGAATATATACAGCCGGCCGGTGTGGTCGAGCGGTTCTAGGCGCTTCATTCTAGAACTTCGCGACCGCTACGGTCGTAGGTTCGAATCCTGCCTCGGGCATGGATGTGTGTGATGTCCTTACGTTAGTTAGGTTTAAGTAGTTCTAAGTTCTAGGGAACTGATGACCTCAGAGCCATTTGAACCATTTGAGCAACATATACCTGAAGGAAGAGCAGTAAAAACTGCACATACATTCCAACACTAGCAGACGTCACGCCGAGACAGTCGTAGCGGATGTGGGCGGCACCGTTAGACCGGGCGTGTGTCAGGCGGGTGTGGGCTGGCGCAGCGAAAACAGCTACAAGGACGTGCCTTCACAGTGACGCACGCCAGGGAAAGCACCGTAACATCTTTCCTGTCAAGTGTGCCGCGGATCACTACTACTGCGTTGTGTAAGGGAGGACTATGGGTGCGGTGTGAGCTGATGTGTTCTACGTGACAAAGTAGGAAAAGAATCGGCGATATGTTTCCACTACCATGCAAGATTCTAGACCCTATATATTCAGCAGCACTGTCAGAGGCTATATTGTAACATCTACATCTACACAACACTCCGCAAGCCAACAATCGGTGCACGTGGGAGCGTACTTTGTACCACTACTTGTCATCCCCCCTCCTATTTCACTTTCAAATGGAGCGAGGCGAATATGTCGATATGCCTCCGTACAAGCCCAAATTTCCCTTATCTTGTCATCGCAGTTCTTATGCGATATGTGCGTTGCTAGCAGTAGAATCGTACTACAGACTGCCGCAAATGCCGGTGCTCTAAATTTTGTCGATAGTAATTCTCGAAAAGAACGTCGCCTTCCCTCCAGCGATTCCGTTCTGAGTTCACGAATCATCTCCGTAATACTCGCCTGTTGATCGAATCTATCGGTAACGAATCTAGCAGCCCGCCCCTCAGTTGTTTCTGTGTCTTTCTTTAATCTAACCTGGTGGGGATCCTAAACACTCGAGCAGTACTCAAGAATGGATGGCGCTAGTGTTCTATACCTGGTATCCTCTATAGATGAGCTACACTTTCCTACAATTACCCCAATAAACCGTATTCGATCATTCGCCTATCCTACTACCATCCTTATCTGCTCGTTCCACTTCATATCGATTTGCAATATTGTATATTTAATTGACGTGACTGTATCAGGCAGTGCACTACTGTCGCTGTATTCGAACATTACGGGGTTGTTTTTCCTACTCATCTGCATTAACTTACACTTTTCTACATTTCGAGCTAGGTACCATTCATCACACCAACTAGCATTTGTCTGAGTCATTTTGTATCTCTACTATCACTCAACGACGACGCCTTCCCCTGCACCGAGCATCATCATCAGCATACAGCCGTCGATTGCTGGTCACCCTGTCTGTCACTTCATTTACGTATGCGGAGAACAAGAGCGGCCCTATCCCTCTTCCCTGGGGCACTCCTCACATACCGTTGTCTTCGATGAAGACTCGCCTTTGCGGGCAACATACTATGTTCTATTACTTAAGAAGACTTCAAACCACTCACACATTTGGGTACCTATTCAGCATGAACGTACCTTCGTTAACAGTCTGCAATGAGGCACTGCGTGAAAACTTACCGGAAATCTAGCCGTATGAAATACGCCTGTTACCCTTCATCCATGATCTGCAGTATATCACGTGAGAAAAGGGCAAGCCGAGTGTAGCACATACGATGCTTACTAAATCCGTGATGATTTACTGACATAAGCTCTTCTGTGTCAAGGAAGTTTCTTACATTAGAACTTACAGTATGCTCAAAAATTCTGCAACAGACTGATGTTAAGGATATTGGTCTGTAATTCTGTGGCTTCTTTCTTTTATACAGAAGTCAACTGGGGTTTTACCCAGTCACTTACGACTTCACGGTGGGCGTTAAATTCGCGATAAATGCAATCTAAGTAAAGGGCTAATGCCAAAAATAATTTCTGTAAAACCGAATTGGGAGTTTTTCTGGACCTGGCGACTTACTTGTATTCAACTCCTTCAGATGCTTCTGAACGCCAGCGACGCCTACTACTATGTCCTCCACACCGGAGACTGTGCGAGGATCAGACGATGCTACGTCTGTGCTTTCGCGCTGCATGAATGATTTTTTAAACGTGAAATTGAAAATTTCAGCTTTCTTTTGGTGTCTTCTATTGCCACAGCAGACTGGTTGATGAGTGGGTGGAGAACTTAGTGATTTTACGTATGATCAGAATTTTCTCGGTTTCTCGGCAACATCTTCCGCTAAGATATGGCGGTGGAAGTTGTACGCTTCACGCATAGTTCTTTCTGTAAACGAACGGATTTCTACTGACTTTTACCCTTGGACATTTCCACGTTCTTTGTTGCATCTCGATATCCCACCTCTCCTGCTACCAGGCGGGAGCTCTTGTGCGGCTGATACACCCTGAGGGTCAGATCCCCTATAAATCAAATCTCCTGACCTGATCCGAGACCGACTAATACTGCACGAAGAAACCCAAACCCCTGTTCCACAATCAATAGTACAGTGAAATCCTGCAACATCCAAGAGCGTAGTGTTTTCACAGAGGCCACGTTCTATGATTACTTCAGTACATTACGGTTTCCGGCTAAACTCATCCGTATTGCTCCTCTCTAGTACTATTATGGCCTAGGCACCTTCCATTTGGTTGTCACCCTGTCGTTTGTTCAAATGGTTCAAATGGCTCTGAGTACTATGGGACTTAACATCTGAGGTCATCAGTCCCTAGAACTTAGAACTACTTAAACCTAACTAACCTAAGGACACCACACACATCCATGCCCGAGGGAGGATTCGAACCTGCGACCGTAGCAGTCACGCGGTTCCGGACTGAAGCCCCTAGAACCGCTCGTCCACCGCGGCCGGCTGTCTTTTCTTGTCTGCTGGAATCCAGCAGAGACGTTTATTGATTCGTCTTCTGCCCTTTTAACTGAATGTACTCCGCGCCTGGGGTCTAACTCATTTTCCTTACAGTCATAATTGCGCGTTTCATTCCTCTGTTCGCTGATTCATTTGTTTTCCTCTGTCTGCTAGTAATTCACAAAATAAATCTTTCCATTATTCGGTGAGCAACACGCAGTTTTTGAATGATTTTCGGATTGACGTCTCACCGTGACAAGTCAAAACCGGTGACAACTAATTAGTTACATTTTCCTTAGGTCATGTTTAAGATTTCTGTCGAGATGATGTGAACATAGACTGCTCACATGCCACATTTACGTGACTTGTTTGTTTTTATGACAGCATACAAACCATTCGCAGATTCGTAAGTAACATAGCGGCTTAAATTAAAAAAAAAATAATATTATGAGCTTTGTTACTTCTCATGTTAAAAATGAAACACAAATTTAACAACAAAGTAAACTTATTTATCTGCTATGCTACGTAAGCTGCCCATGTTTAATATTGGTCTACAGATCTGACGGAGTTGATCAGAAGAAATTATTTGGATTATACACACATCAAAAAAAGTTTTGCGTCACCTCGGTTCCGAGAGTTCCGGAGCCTGTACAGGAAACTGGAATAGAGATCAACATAAACATCATTTCCACCCTTTTTGTTGCTCATGAAAAAAACACATTGCATATTATACCACAATACGGCGAGACCTTCAGAGGTGGTGGTCAGGATTGCTGTACACACCGGTACCTCTAATACCCAGTAGCACGTCCTCTTGCATTGATGCATGCGTTTATTCGTTGTGGCATAGTATCACAAGTTCATCAAGGTACTTTTGGTCCTGATTGTCCCACGCCTCGACGTCGATTCGGCGTAGATCCCTCAGAGTGGTTGGTGGGACCCGTCGTCCATAAAGAGCTATTTTCAATTTATCCCAGGCATGTTCGATAGGGTTGATGTCTGGAGAACATGCTGGCCCCTCTAGTCGAGCGATGTCGTTATCCTGAAGGAAGTATTCACAAGATGTGCACGATGGGGGCGCGAATTGTCGCCCATGAAGACAAATACCTCGCCAGCATGGAGGTTCCATACGCCGCCGCTGCTGGAAGACCCCTTACGTGAGCGTAGCGCTGCCCACCCTACTCTGTGATAGTCAATTAAGACAGCAGCGTCTACCTTGGTCAGATACGGCGGAGCTGTGTATCAAAGTTTAAAGATAAATGTACACTGATTTGTGACTGTTCTTCGATACTACTCAAGTATAAGACCGCACTGCAGTTCCTTCTCTAAATCCTCGCACAAACGAAAAAATGGCTGGCATCGAAATAAGTGTCCAAGGAATAGAAAAGCAACTGGAATCACTCAACACAGGAAAGTCCACTGGACCTAACGGCATACCAATTCGATTCTACACAGAGTACGCGAAGGAACTTGCCCCCCTTCTAACAGCCGTGTACCGCAAGTCTCTAGAGGAACGGAAGGTTCCAAATGATTGGAAAAGAGCACAGGTAGTCCCAGTCTTCAAGAAGGGTCGTCGAGCAGATGCGCAAAACTATAGACCTATATCTCTGACGTCGATCTGTTGTAGAATTTTAGAACATGTTTTTTTGCTCGCGTATCATGTCGTTTTTGGAAACCCAGAATCTAGTTTGTAGGAGTCAACATGGATTCCGGAAACAGCGATCGTGTGAGACCCAACTCGCTTTATTTGTTCATGAGACCCAGAAAATATTAGATACAGGCTCCCAGGTAGATGCTGTTTTCCTTGACTTCCGGAAGGCGTTCGATACAGTTCCGCACTGTCGCCTGATAAACAAAGTAAGAGCCTATGGAATATCAGACCAGCTGTGTGGCTGGATGGAAGAGTTTTTAGCAAACAGAACACAGCATGTTGTTATCAATGGAGAGACGTCTACAGACGTTAAAGTAACCTCTGGTGTGCCACAGGAGAGTGTTATGGGACCATTGCTTTTCACAATATATATAAATGACCTAGTAGATAGTATCGGAAGTTCCATGCGGCTTTTCGCGGATGATGCTGTAGTATACAGAGAAGTTGCAGTATTAGAAAATTGTAGCGAAATGCAGGAAGATCTGCAGCAGATAGGCACTTGGTGCAGGGAGTGGTAACTGACCCTTAATATAGACAAATGTAATGTATTGCGAATACATAGAAAGAAGGATCCTTTATTGTATGATTATATGATAGCGGAGCAAACACTGGTAGCAGTTACTTCTGTAAAATATCTGGGAGTGTGCGTACGGAACGATTTGAAGTGGAATGATCATATAAAATTAATTGTTGGTGAGGCGGGTACCAGGTTGAGATTCATTGGGAGAGTCCTTAGAAAATGTAGTCCATCAACAAAGGAGGTGGCTTACAAAACACTCGTTCGACCTATACTTGAGTATTGCTCATCAGTGTGGGATCCGTACCAGATAGGGTTGACGGAGGAGTTAGAGAAGATCCAAAGAAGAGCGGCGCGTTTCGTCACAGGGTTATTTGGTAACCGTGATAGCGTTACGGAGATGTTTAGCAAACTCAAGTGGCAGACTCTGCAAGAGAGGCGCTCTGCATCGCAGTGTAGCTTGCTCGCCAGGTTTCGAGAGGGTGCGTTTTTGGATGAGGTATCGAATATATTGCTTCCCCCTACTTATACCTCCCGAGGAGATCACGAATGTAAAATTAGAGAGATTCGAGCGCGCACGGAGGCTTTCCGACAGTCGTTCTTCCCGCGAACCATACGCGACTGGAACAGAGAAGGGAGGTTATGACAGTGGCACGTAATGTGCCCTCCGCCACACACCGTTGGGTGGATTGCGGAGTATAAATGTAGATGTAGATAAGCAGTATTCTTATACTCAGCGACAGTAATAAATATTACTTGTCATTCAAGTGTAAATGGACAGCATTGTGGTTCAGTATTTTATATTAATCAGTATGGTAAAATGAACTAATATTCTATGTGCTGAAGTAGCCACTCGACTTCCTCCTGAACTAAGTCTAGGCTTGCTGCGTTACACAGGATCGCATATAAATAATAAAAGACTTTTGGAATCAGCAATCTAGGCCCTGTGTCGAAAATGATTGTAGTTTGATAATACCTCGCTAAAAACGGTAAACACGAGATATTACGAATTTCTTCTCATGTTCAGTGAGTGCTATTGTTACATTCAAGGGCGTTTCTACCTTCAGTGAAGACGAGGTGACCGCCTAGGGCGGAAAATTTTAGGTGCGGCAAAGAGCGTAAAAAATTATTTTCAAATCAAACAGTGAAAAAAGCTGAACAAATTAGGCGTAAGGTTAAAAAGAAAAGAAATAAAACACCGAATTGTTTTCAAAAGCATATGGAGCAGTTATTTAATAGATCTTTACGTACTCTGACGAAAGTGGATGCTGAAAAAGATGAGATTTGCCTCCCACTGTAAAAATATTTCAATTAAATCAGAAACGAAATAACACCTCTATTATCCAGATGGCTTATTTTGATGTTTCGACATGTCTCCCATCAGTACAGTATAATTTCTAAATTAAAGGAAAAATTAATTCGCACCAGGAAATTGCTCCATACCTTTATTAGTCCATTTTCTTCCAATTAACTAAAATTTAATTGCACTTGTGTGTTCATTTGAGTTCTAGTTTTCCAGCACATTCTTTCTATTTTAATTGTTTCGGGAAATTTAAAAAACTTAAGAATAAAAAATTAGAAATTGAGGATATTTATTGCCCCTGTCAGTTTTAAAGGAATTGAGGTAAAGCATGAAGACTGACGACTGTCCCCGAAAAATGAAGACGTATGGTTAATTTAATCATGAAAAGTGTAAGAGGAGATTACCATTGTTGTGCCGTTGGATTTTGGTGGTGGTGGAGTGCGGCGGGTATATCGGGGTGAGAGATAGTAGTAACAAATAGGTGGCGTCATTTTTCAGTTCTACCTAGAGCTGTAATACACCTATCAACGGGTCTGGATACACTCAATGACAGCATCACATGCCGCCAGGCAGGCAAGCACTGTGTGTGTGTGTGTGTGTGTGTGTGTGTGTGTGTGTATGTGTGTGTGTGTGTGTGTGTGTGTGTGTATGTGTGTGTATGTTTGTGTGTGTGTGTGTGTGTGTGTGTGTGTGTGTGTGTGTGTTCAGCTTGCTGACAGCAGTTGTCTGCTGGTGCCTGCAGCTCGTGACAGCCGTGTAATAACACTGTCTGCTAATGCACTACACCAAAGGCTTCTGCTATGTTGCGGAAACGACAAGTAACACTTCTTAATTGCGCTACAACATGATTCACATACGTATTCCACAGAATAGAGAACAGTGCATTACAGTATAGCATCGCGAATAACGTTATTCAAAGAAATAAAGACTTCTGAGAAGTAGCAACTCTCTTGCACCACACTTTCTATCTCTTACGTTCGTAACTAATGGAGAAGAGAACGAGAGAGACAGAGAGAGAGAGAGAGAAATGTACTTCTTGTGAAACATAAGGAAGCGAATATGCGGTCTCCGTGGTGCTTGTAGAAGTGACTATGAGGCAAGCACTGATATTGGTTTGCTCCACGACGTGTGATTACATGTACATGTGTACTCCACAGGTCATTCTAGACTGTATAGGAAAGGATACTCCTTATTTTCATTTGTCCCGCCTTCCCGTTTCCCTAGTAAGTAGAGTATAGGAAAACTTACGTTTGTTTTGCGTTTCAGGAAACTCAACATTAAGCTCATCAGTGCATAAAAACTTCCTGTATGCGCCAGTACGGGCTATAATCGCGCATACTGAAACGGTTATTACTCAAAGTATAGAATGTTTGCCAGATTTCAGAATGAAATTTCATTCTGCAGCGGAGTGTGAACTGACTTGAAACATCGTGGCACACTGTAACTGCTTCCTCGACTGGAGCCAGAACCTGGGACACTTCCCTTTCTACCGACTAACCTATCCAAGCACGGATGATGACCCCTCTCTCACAGGTTTCCCGTACCTCGTCTCCTGCCTTCCAAAATTCACAGAAGTCCTTCTGCGTGCCTTGCGGAACTAGCACTCCTGGTAGAAACGTACCTGGTTCGAGTCCTCGTGCAGCACACAGCTTTAATCTGCCAGGAAGTTTCGAGTTTTGTGCTGTTGTTTTACCGTCTGTCGGAAGTTTTTTTCTTTAATTTTGTGCCAACATTATTTCACAAAAACAACATATAACTACAAAAGTGTTCCTCTTAAGATTTCTCAGTAGCAGTATCGCAGTGCCTTAACTGCCCAGTTACATATCTAGCAGCAGACCGTCGAATTCTTTCAGTATTCTTTCGCAGTCTTACATGGTCATGTTCCCAAATAGCTGATGAGTATTGAAGTACAAACCACCGAAGGATCTTGTTCGAGATCTTCCTTGCGGGTGCTTTTCTTTTTTGCAGAATTTACCCAATGAATCCAATTCGCCCATTTGCTTCCCAGTAACTAAAGCCATGTTTTCGCTCCACTTCGTACCACTTCACAACGTCACACAGAGACACTCAACCGACGTTGGTCTGTTTTTGGACATTTGTATGACATATGAGTAACAAATGGAAGCTGCACAACTCCAGAAGGCACTACCACAGGACTCCCTCGTCGCCAGTGAGACTGAGCTTAGAGCGTCACGTGGGCAACATTTCGCAATCTACGTCCCATGAACGATGCAGCACGAACTGGATAGTTTGCACTTCCCTGATTCCCTGTCCTCTCGCATAATAGCTGTGAGCACTATGGCACTTCTGAGATCCCCTAGAACTCACTACTTAAACCTAACTAACCTAAGGACATCACACACATCCATGCCCGAGGCAAGATTCGAACCTGCGACCGTAGCGGTCGCGCGGTTCCAGACTGTAGCGCCTAGAACTTCTCGCATAATGAGCACCTTCGAATTTCCTACACTTTCCGCACACTGATCACCAGCCACCCTATCGTCTCATCCCTAATCATCTACCTTCATAAAATAGCGCGCTTGTGCTGACTTCGCACAACCTTACACCTACACACTCTCTGCTCCCTCTCCCAACGAATCTTTAACCACCTCGCCCTGCCTGTCCACGAATCGCACCCAGAGATCTTTAACGCAACACTCCTTTTCCTGTCAATATCATGACCGTTCTACCTCTCATTTCCCACCCTTCCTTTCACTGAGTTTTGCACTGGATCCTCCTTCCATTCTCTTACCTTTTCCAAAACAGTCTTTCACAAAGACCGTCACCTACTGCTCACGTTGTAGAATTTAGTGCAGTGAAATGAAATATTCCGTTTTTATTACAAAGGGTAGCATCAATTTTTGTATTTTACAAGAGAAAATTATTTTATTTAACATCGTCACCTGCATAATCATCGTTTTTAATACTTTAAAGAAACGTGCACATGTTTTTCATTTCCGTTATTTTTTAAACCTTGCCTGTATCGAGTGAAACAACAAGTTTACAGTTACCAGTTACCATTTAATTTATTACCACAACGCGTTTCGAAAGTTTAAGCCTCAATCGTCAGCTGGATTTATTTGTTTTAATATGACGTGTGTGGTATTTTCGACCTTGAGCTAACCTGTGGCACTTTCCCCAGTGGTCACAGGCTCCTTTCTCTGTCGTACTACGTCCCATGTAAACTGACACACTTTGGGAACAAAGTTGGCATCTTCGCCATCTTTGTACACAAACTGTGACATTTTATACACACATTTTATGTATTACGACAGAGAAAGGAGACTGTGATCGCTGGAACTCTGCCATAGGCACACATGATGTCTTCACCATCTTTGCCGGCCGAAGTGGCCGTGCGGTTCTAGGCGCTGCAGTCTGGAACCGCGAGACCGCAACGGTCGCAGGTTCGAATTCTGCCTCGGGCATGGATGTGTGTGATGTCCTTAGGTTAGTTAGGTTTATCTAGTTCTAAGTTCTAGGGGACTAATGACCTCAGAAGTTGAGTCCCATAGTGCTCAGAGCCATTTTTCACCATCTTTCTTGACAAAGTGTGACCATTTATATGGTTCATATGACTCTGAGCACTATGGGACTTAACTTCTGAGTTCATCAGTCCCCTAGAACTTAGAACTACTTAAACCTAACTAACCTAAGGACAACACACACATCCATGCCCGAGGTAGGATTCGAACCTGCGACCGTAGCGGTCGACCGTTTATATGTGATGTATTACGATGAAGAAAGGAGCCTGTGACCACAGACAGTGCCCCAGGTTACCCCAACGCCGTAACACTACACACAAATGTCACATTAACACAAATAAATACACATAGTGATGGGGGTTTAAACCTTTGAAACGCGTTTCGGAAACGAATTAAACAGTGGGTGGTAACGGTAAAGTTGTTGTTTCATCCGATATCAGTAACATTGACGGTAAAGCTTAAAATGTTTGTGTATGAAACTATTTTATAAATGTTTAGCTACCTACATATGCTTCACACGGGTAACACTGAGTACCTACGGTAGGACGCCTTGTCTGGTGTAGCGGTAGTGTTATTTATAGGCCACTGTATAGGGTTACGATAACAGTTTCGGTGCGAGCTGCGGACAATTGCCGGCTGTACGACTCCAGCGCCAGGCCAGCGCGAGTTACATTTTCTGTTTGACCTTTTTCCTTTTTCTGCATTTCCCAGTGTAACTTCACTACCAGGCGCTCTTTGCCATGAAACTAGGATGACCTCGATATTGATAAGAAGCGCACCCCATTGGTATAAGCATCCTCTAAGACGCGACACCGGTACGAAGCACCTTCTGCTTTGCACAATCGATACAGAACACCCCCTACCACATAACACTGATGAGTCTATGTAATAGCGTAAGTAGGCTGTTTAGGTTTTTATGTTGGTAACGCCACGTAGCGCTCTGTTTGAAAATCAGTGACTGTGCTGTGTGCAATGTGTTTGGTTGGCATTGTTGGAATGTTTGCTATTGTAGTGTTGGGCAGTTCGATGTGAACAGCGCGTAGAGTTTTGCAGTAGGAGGTGAGCTGCCAGCAGTGCTGGATGTGGGGAGAGAGATGGCAGAGTTTTGAGAGCGGGCGATCTGGACGTGTGTACATCAGGAAAAGGAAATTTGTAAGATTGAATATCATGAACTGCTATATGTATTATGGCTTTTGAACACTATTAAGGTAAATACATTGTTTGTTCTCTATCACAATCTTTCATTTGCTAACTATGCCTATCAGTAGTTAGTGTCTTCAGTAATTAGAATCTTTTATTTAGCTGGCGGTATTGGAACTCGCTGTATTGCAGTAGTTCCAGTAACGAAGATTTTTGTAAGTGATTCATGAAAGGTATAGATTATTGTTAGTCAGGGCCATTCCTTTCTGGGCATTTTTGAAAGCCGGCCGCGGTGGCCGAGCGGTTGTAGGCGCTTCAGTCTGGAACCACGCGACCGCTACGGTCGCAGGTTCGAATCCTGTCTCGGGCATGGATGTGTGTGATGTCCTTAGGTTCGTTAGGTTTAAGTATTTCTAAGTTCTAGGCGATTGATGACCTTAGAAGTTAAGTCCCTTAGTGCTCAGAGCCATTTGAATCATTTGATTATTGAAAGTCAGATTGCGTTGCGCTAAAAATATTGTGTGTCAGTGTGGTGTTGATCAGAATAAGTAAAGAGAGAAATGTCTGAGTCCGTTCAGTTTTGCTCAGCTGTATTAAAATCAAATAGCGTAAGAGGTTTATCAGCACAGTAATTTATAATTTTCCAAAGGGGACGTTTCAATAGCACTGAATTGTCTGCTGACGCAGCAGGAATCATTGGCTCTGTCTTTATAAATTGTTGCAGTGCATCAGATATTACCTGGATTTTTTCGTTGTATTCTACTCTAGATTGTCTGTGTGACATAGAAGGTGTAAGAGGTAATTCCGAATTAAACGACGTGCCACTAATACTATATTCAGAACGTAACCGATGTCTACTACCCGGCCGGCCGGTGTGGCCGTGCGGTTAAAGGCGCTTCAGTCTGGAACCGCGTGACCGCTAGGGTCGCAGGTTCGAATCCTGCTTCGGGCATGGATGTGTGTGTGATGTCCTTAGGTTAGTTAGGTTTAATTAGTTCTAACTTCTAGGCGACTGATGACCTCAGAAGTTAAGTCGCGTAGTGCTCAGAGCCATTTGAACCATCTACTACCCATACCCACTGTCTTGCATTTATCGATATTTAAAGAAGGCTGACATCGCTATGTCTCGATGTATTACCTAAGACGTCCAGGGTTTCGTGACAGTTGTTCAATGACGAAACTTCCTATAGACCTCCACAAAAGGGTTTTCAGCAGACACGTTGAGTCACTCTGCAACACTATTTCCACTGGTCTTTTCTGTACAGTGCATAATGAGGAAACAGATACACGTTACGAGGTGATAGTATAGACTATTATATAATCACGCGCTCGGTAATACCCAGCGTGCAGCTGTTAAGAACTAACGATGTTTACCATGTTGGTCACTTGAATTTCTCCGTTAGATTACTATTTGTGCTGTTGGTTAGAAGAATAGATCTACCAGGGAAACGTGCAGACGAGGGAGGAATTAGTTCCTTGTTCTTTGAATACTTGTGCGAATCTGTGTATCTGCTGCTGTTTGCGACACAGGATGAATCTACACGATGTGCAGAGCGCGCCGAGGAAGACAGTTTATTGTAGTTTTGGGTATGAACTGTAAGATGGATCAAGTGTACTTTCCTCATTCCTACCTGTTTCAAACAGCCGCATTTAGGAAACGTTGAGTGTAGACTACATGCATACATGATATTCTCCATTCAGAGTGGTCCATACTATTAGCTCCCCACAAACGTCCATTCAGTCCTGAAACTTGGGCATACTGAGAACAAAAACAGAATTCCGATGCTAATTTGGAGAACCCCCGACGCTCTCTTTGTTTCTGACAAGTTCTCGTCATCGAGGATACAGTTCTAACAGGGCTCTGACTGTATATATTTTCACCAGCCAACCACATATTGGCCATCACATTCTGCATTTTGTCCACCTCAGTCGGCAGCGGGTACAGTCACGACCGTAGTTTGGCAACGTAAGGACATAGGCTCAAACTGTTCGGTTGTGTTCACGATTGGCGAGGTAATGCGTGTAAAAAATAACACCACACCTAACATACAGCGAATAGTTCGTGCATTACAGCGATGTGAGAAGCTGCATTAGACTTCAGCACGGTTATTTATTGCTGTATCCTTTCGTACAGGGGCAACGGCCTTGCCGCAGTAAATACACTGGTTCCCTTGAGATCACCGAAGTTAAGCGCTGTCGGGCGTGGTCGGCATTTGGATGGGTGACCATCCAGGCCGCCATGCTCTGTTGCCATTTTTTCGGGGTGCACTCAGCCTCGTGATGCCAATTGAGGATCTACTCGACCGAATAGTAGCGGCTTCGGTCAAGAATACCATCTTACGACCGGGAGAGTAGTGTGCTGACCCCACGCCCATCCTATCTGCATCCTCCACCGAGGATGACACGGCGGTCGGATGATCCCGGTAGGTCACTCGTGGCCTGAAGACGGAGTGCTTTCTTGCAGGGATCCAAAGTGCTGTAACGTTGTAAGACAGCTACCTGAGTACCTGGCGTTGCCCAGAGATGTATTTATTCCAATCTTCTATTAGTCCATCTCCTCCTTCCCCTTTCCTCTTTGTCCATTTCCTCCTTCCCCCCCCCTCTATCAATTTCCTCCTCCACTCTTCTCCCTGTCGATCTTCTCTTCCCTTCTCTGTCCTTCTGCTCTTTCCCCTTCTGTCCATCACCTCCTCCCCCTTCTAAGTGAATCTCCTCCTCTCCATGTACCGCCACTTCACCCCTTCTAAATTCACCTCCTCCTCCCTCTCCTTGTCCACCTCCTCCTCCCCCTCCCTTTGTCCATCTCCTCTTCCCCTCTCTGTGTGCCAGCTGCTGGTGGCTGAGCAGTTCTAGGTGCTTCAGTCTGGAACCGCGCGACCGCTACGGTCGCAGGTTCGAATCCTACCTCGAGCATGGATGTGTATGATGTCTTTAGGTTAGTTAGGTTTAAGTAGTTCTAAGTTCTAGGGGACTGATGACCTGAGATGTTAAGTCCCATAGTGCTCAGAGCCATTTGAACCCCCTCTGTGTCCATCTCTTCCTACTCCTCTCTCTACCCATCTCCTCTTTCCTTTCTCTGTCCATCTCCTCCTCTCTCTCTACCTCCTCCTCATCCGTTTCCCTGTTCATTTAGTTCTCTCCTTCATTCTGTCCATCTCTCCTTTCTCCTTCCCTCTATCCTTCTCTTCCTACCCCTCTCTGTCCATCTTCTCCTCCCCTCTCGCTGTCCATTGCGGCCTTCTCCCTCCCTCTGTCCATCTCCTGCTCTTTCCTATCTATGTATAAGTCCTCCTATTTCCTTTCTCTGTCCATTTGCTCCCTCCTCTCTATCCGTCTTCTCATTCCCCCGCTCTTTCCATCTCTACTTACTTCCTCTCTCTGTTCATCTTCTCCTCTTTCCTTTCTCTGTCCACCTCTTAATCTTCCCTCTCTCTGTCGATCTTCTCCTCTTCCCTTTCTGTCAATTTCCCCATCCCCCTATCTGTGTCCATCTCCTGCTTCCCCCTCTGTTTGGCCAACTCCTCCTTCCTCCTTCTCTCTCCAAGTTATCAACCCTAGCCCAATAGGAGTTCACTAATTCTTAACCCTACAGCATTTATTTCCAGTTAGTAAGTAGTATGTGTACCCAATTTGGTTGAAATGAATCGATAGTTTACGAGGAACATTTTACCAATGGCTTTGGTCACGTACACAGTCTTATATATTCACATGTGTTTAACAAATTTAAGTAAGGACAGCAATTAATCGGAAAAACTGTTATTTATTGCAGATCTAGTTTGCGACCTTAACGTCGTCATCATCGATACCTTTTCAGAAGATTCATACAGGTAATCGCTATGCACACAGGCATCCAATGGATTCCACTTTATTTATGTATTGAACACATATTTCTCCTGTATCTCTAGCAAATTTCGTCCTGCAGTTTCGTTTCCACTCATCTCAGTGTTTATAGCGTTATATCTCCTGAAATATGCATTTTACAATGATATAATTTTGCATTTACATTCTGTAGTATACATGAATACTGTCTGCAAAATATGTCGTGAATAAAATTAGTAGTAAAGACGTAATAAATTATAATGCCATGCCTGATGCAGAAGTTTTACCACATGAACAGCGAATATGTAGTAAGCGATACACGTTTTTTTCATTCATCGTTTGTGGCGACTGTCAGCGAGAAAAAGTTTCTTAAAGGTTTGCAATTATGTGTAAACTTTGTTGCAAGTCGTGAACACATTAGTGTTCATATTCTCTAATACTGGACGAATAAAATCTCGGTATTTGCCCGTCGTGGGATACACTTCATTTTCACCCCCACCACTTTCTTAGGCAGGTGGTTCTTACCCCCACAGGGATTCTTTCCAGACAGTAAGTGATATGTGTACCAAGTTTGATTGAAATAAATCCAGTGGTTTAGGAGGAGATATGGAACATACATACATATGTACATACGTATTCACGTCTATCCATTTTTATAATCTGTATGGATGTAGGTAGGCTCAGGGACTGTAGGAAAGGAGTAGACTGCAGTGATATGTTGGCCCACGAAGCCTGCTCGCATAGCTGATTTAGGAGAGCACTGGGTGACAAAAAATAGGGATCCATGTCGCACCGCCCATCTATCACACTCTCGTAAAGAGCATTTTCAACAAGAACAACACTACTAGTTATAGATACTTGGTCTAGTATGAGGACAACATATTGGGAGATCATACTGTCTTCTGAATACCTTTCATTTGCCTTTATGATTAAAATACAGGATCTGATTTCACAGGTTTGCATCCCCTACCAGAATGGAGACATACACTTGTGGTGAAATTTGACTTACACATAGGGCTATGAATTTTTATCTCCCAAAGAACGATCCGATTTGACTAGCATGCATTAGCATACAGCCTTATGGTACTTTCAACTACTATGAGTACGTTTAGGATCAATGTTTTCATTTACCTTTCACAAGTGCTGAATGCGTCGTCCTCAGGACGCAGGACGAACATCGACACCATAGTCAAACTCAGCCAATACTTTTGAGAGCATATATGGAGCTACTGTGTTTACTGCTAGTGGTACTGCTATCACAAGAAAAAAAAAATGTTCAAAAGTGTGTGAATTCCTAAGGGACCAAACTGCTGAGGTCATCGTCCCCTAGACTTACACACTACTTAAACTGTTTTATGGTAAGAACAACACACACACACACACACCCATGCCGGAGGGAGGACTCGAAGCTCCGGCGGGAGAGGCCGCGCAATCCGTGACATGGCGCCTCAAGCCGCGCGGCCACTTAGCGCGGCCTATCACCGGAGATCTGCGGAATACAGCACGCTGGACGTTACTTTAAGCTGATGATGTGCTATTGGCCTCTGAAGATAAGACTGACCTGCAACGTCAGGTCCAAGTGTGGATCGACCTCCTTGTAGAAGTTGTCTACGACCCAAAACAAGGAAAACGTAGTATCTCATCACCGATATAAATGACTTGGATACATTCAGAAACAATAATCAAGACCCCCCAACAGCAAGGGCTTTGAAGTACCTAAGCTCAGTAATTGCTGCTGATGGAAATGTACGTGCAGAACTCTCTAGCTGCCTGAGCTCTAAAGGTCTGTGATGGTTCAAATGGCTCTGAGCACTATGGGACTTAACATCTATGGTCATCAGTCCCCTAGAACTTAGAACTACTTAAACCTAACTAACCTAAGGACATCACACAACACCCAGTCATCACGAGGCAGAGAAAATCCCTGACCCCGCCGGGAATCGAACCCGGGAACCCGGGCGTGGGAAGCGAGAACGCTACCGCACGACAAGGTCTGTGACTGGTGTAGTCTGTGACGAGAAGATTCCAGAGAGACTCAGATCGAAAGTATACCGATCTGTTCTCCATTCTATTCCACTGTATCGTGCTGAATGCTGGCCTTCAGTAAAATAAAAGTGGAACAACAACTTGCTGTCATGGAAACAAAGATCCTCAGGTGGATATCTGGATTAACACTGCATGGTCAAGTCACTTATGACAACATTCGTAAGTCATATGTAGTAGCACCAGTAGTAGGCAAGATGTGAGAAAGCCGCCTACGATGGTGCGGGCAAGCCGCAACAACAGCAGCAAAAAGTGGTTGTAGTTCGAAGGTAAACGACGAACGGGCAACAGGATGACGTAGGCCGCGAAGGCTTGACATCCTGCACGAAGATCTCAGGCCTGCACACTGATCAGCCACAATAACGGATAAAATAGCTACAGGGAGCCAAAACAACCGACCTCGCCAGCACGGGAATAAACGCTAGGGAAGAGGAAGAAGGTGATATGGGGCGTCACAGTTCACCTGAAAGTGCCCAAAGTAGGGGCAGATGTTACTGCAGATATTCACGTGAAATCATATTAGTTTCATGACTTAACCTCATGTTATAAACAATCAAATCGAACTATGATTGATTCGATATCATAATGCACCTATTGTGCGTCACCATGTGCATTGCATGCTTTGTAAAAAAATCATTTAGAGCACCAATAAAGATGTACAGATCAGGGGACTTTGGAGATCAATGGTGCAATACGAGAGCCAAACGTTCCTTCGGTGTAGGCTGTGCAATATCGCAACTCTCTACGAGAAGTACACAGCATAGTTGTAACTGAATTGCACCTGTAGAAACGGAGAGTGCAACACCCCTTTTCTTGCTGTGTTACCACCACCTCGACTCGACGAACACTGGCTAATAAAAGCATGAGGCGGCTGTACTGGGGAGACCTTCACTGGCAACAACATGACCCAGCAACTTACATCTAGAGCATAAGCTGATTTGTTAGTGTTGATGTTCGACTTAAAATTTACTCCAAGTTTTTGCCTTCATTCATGTAGAAGGTAGTCTCGTAAAATCAATTGAATTTGTTTGGAATGCTCCGTATTGAACTAAAGTTGTGTAACTGAACACAAAGGTCGCGAATAACTAGGAATCATTCATGATGGGCTTGCGCGTTTCTGCCGCCAAGCGTGCAGCCTCGCAGCAAATTCCAGCCGACACGGAGCCAGTGGCCGCTGACCGCTCGCTGCAAGGACGACGGGTTGCGTCAGTCCAGCCGCAGTGAAGACGTCAGCGGGAATCAGTAAGTCATTAGCTTCCAGTACGCAAGCGCGAGTGTGGATCGTGCATAAGTATATTTTCGTGTGGAGACAAAATGACATATGAGACTAACTCGACTACTGTTAGAAGCGACGATAACTTTATGACCACAAAACGGACCTATCCCGCTCGCATTAAAAAAAAAAAAAAAATCTCATACAGTACTTACACTACTGCTCATTAAATTTGCTACACCAATAAGAAATGGAGATGATAAACGGGTATTCATTGAACAAATATATTATTCTAGAACTGACATGTGATTACATTTTCACGCAATTTGGGTGCATAGATCCTGAGAAATCAGTACCCAGAACAACCACCTCTGGCCGTAATAACGGCCTTGATACGCCTGGGCATTGAGTCAAACAGAGCTTGGATGGCGTGTACAGGTACAGCTGCCCATGCAGCTTCAACACGATACCACAGTTCATCAAGAGTAGTGACTGGCGTATAGTGACGAGCCAGTTGCTCGGCCACCATTGACCAGACGTTTTCAGTTGGTGAGAGTTCTGGAGAATATGCTGGCCAGGGCAGCAGTCGAACATTTTCTGTACCCAGAAAGGCCCGAACAGGACCTGCAAAATGCGGTCGTGCATTATCCTGCTGAAATGTAGCGTTTCACAGGGATAGAATGAAGGGTAGAGCCACGGGTCGTAACACATCTGAAATGTAACGTCTACTGTTCAAAGTGCCGTGAATGCGAACAAGAGGTGAACGAGACGTGTAACCAATGTCACCTCATACCATCACGCCGGGTGATACGCCAGTATGGCGATGACGAACACACGCCTCCAATGTGCGTTCACCGCGGTGTCGCCAAACACGGATGCGACCATCATGATGCTGTAAACAGAACCTGGATTCATCCGAAAAAAAATGACATTTTGCCATTCGTGCACCCAGGTTCGTCGTTGAGTACACCATCGCGGGCGCTCCTGTCTGCGATGCAGCGTCAAGGGTAACCGCAGTCACGGTCTCCGAGCTGATAGTCCATGCTGCTGCAAACGTCGTCGAACTGTTCGTGCAGATGGTTGTTGTCTTGCATACGTCCCCATCTGTCGACTCAAGGATCGAGACGTGGCTGCACGATCCGTTACAGCCATGTGGATAAGATGCCTGTCATCTCGACTGCTAGTGATACGAGGCCGTTGGGATCCAGCACGGCGTTCCGTATTACCCTCCTGAAACCACCGATTCCATATTCTGCTAACAGTAATTGGATCTCGACCAACGCGAGCAGCAATGTCGCGATACGATAAACCGCAATCGCGATAGGCTACAATCCGACCTGTATCAAAGTCGGAAACGTGATGGTACGCATTTCTCCTCCGTACACGAGACATCACAGCAACGTTTCACCAGGCAACGCCGGTCAACTGCTGTTTGTGTATGAGAAATCGGTTGGAAACTTTCCTCATGTCAGCACGTTGTAGGTGTCGCCACCGGCGCCAACCTTGTGTGAATGCTCTGAAAAGCTAGTCACTTGCATATCACAGCATGTTCTTCCTGTCGGTTAAATTTCGCGTCTGTAGCACTTCATCTTCGTGGTGTAGCAATTTTAATGGCTAGTAGTGTAATTACGAAGTTTTTACGTCTGCCCTTTGAAATTATGTTCTGCCCGTAGTTTATGACAACATAACTCACGATTTTTCAAATATATTTTTAAGCCGCATGGAAAAATTAAGAGGCTGAAAAACTAGTTTGCTAATATACAAAACTAATTACATGCTCTAAGAAAAAACAGTATACGCAATGGAGGAATTATCCGAATGGGACGGGGATCGATAGATGTGATGTGCATGTACAGAAAGTTGGATGATTTATTCACGAGAAAGAGCTTCATAAATCGAGCAAATCAATAACGTGTTGGTCCACCTCTGGCCTTTATGCAAGCAGTTATTCAGCTTGCCATTGATTGATAGAATTGTTGGATGTTTCCTGAGGGATAACATGTCAAATTCTGTCCAATTGGCGCGTTAGATCGTCAAAATCCGAGCTGGTTGGAGGGCTCTGCACGTAATACTCCAAACGTTTTCAATTGGTAACAGATCCGGCGACCTTGCTGGCCAAGGGAGCGTTTGGCAAGCACGGAGACAAGCAGTATAAGCTTTCGCCTTGGGCATTAGCTTGCTGAAACGTAAGCCCAGGAGAGCTTGGAACGAAGGTCAACAAAACGGGGCGCATAATTGGGTCCACGTACTGGGGTACTGTGCCGTAAGGGTTCCGCAGATGACAACCAAAGGGAACCTGCTACGAAAAGAAATGGCATCCGAGAGCATCACTTCCAGTTGTCGGGCCTTATGGCGGGCCACAGTCAGGCTGGTATCACAACGCTGTTTGGGATGTCTCCAGATACGTCTTCGGCCTGAATTTCGTTGAATAGAGAAGAACTGTCTTCAGTGATGTGTCTCCCTTTGGAATGAGCCACAGGAACACGTAAGGGTTGTCCTCTGCGGATTCTCATGTTCAAAGATGTGGGCTGAACGTATGCTTCGAAACACTTGTGCCTGCAAGAGCATTGCACACTGCCATCAGATCTGCCACAGATCTCCGCCAATGCGACCTTACTGAGCCTGCAGCTCTCCAACGTCCACAGTCTTTGATAAGACTTGGATGTCCAGCGCCTCATCGTCCGCTCGAGGTTCCACCATCCTTCAACCACTTTTCATATATACTCATGACACTATCACGCAAACAGACGACTAGTTTCGCTATTTCCGAGATGCTCGTTCCCGTGCTCACCGAATGACATGATCAATGACGACTTCAGCAGGCACAGGATCAGCGAGATTGGACGTAGATCACTCGAATGGTGTCACCTGTCTTTTGCCAAGGTCGCTTGTGTCAGTGGCTTTCCTCACTAGCTATCGTTGCTAAAATTATTTCCTTTCGTCTCTCTTCCATTTATATAGTTTCCTGGCCGCGTCGGGAATCCGCAACGCCTTCTGGCGTCATTCAGTCTCGCCGAGGTCAGACGTCATAACGTCTTGTCTCATCACTTTATTTGAAAACATAAATTTGAACGATTTTTAGGTAGGGGTCTTGCTGTGAACTCAGCTTCCAAGCTATAGACAAATTCTGGCACATTAATTTTTCAGCTTTTAGATATACTATAAAATACGAAGAAATTACTTGAATGGGACGGAAACCGGTAGATGTGATGTACGTATAGAGACAGACAAATGATTAAAATTTCAGAAAAATTGGGTGATCTGTTCACGAGAAAGAGCTTCACAAATTAAGCAAGTCAATAACACTTTGGCCCACATCTGGCTCTTATGTAAGCAGTTTTTCGCCTTGACACTGGTTGGTACAGTTACTGGATGTGCTCCTGAGGGATATCGTGGCACATTCTGTCTAATTGGTGGGATAGATCGACAAAATCTCGAGCTGGTTTGAGGCTCTGTCCATAATGCTCCAAACCTTCTTAACTGGAGAGGGATCCGGCCACCTCATTGACCGAGGTAGTGCTCGGCAAGCGCGAAAGCAAGCAGGAGGGACTCTCGCTGTGTGCTGAAATGTAGCTCAGGAGGGCTTACCATGAAGGGCGACAAAACGGGGTGTAGAATATCGTCGCCGTACCCTCGAGCTGTAAGGGTGCCGTAGGAGTCCTGCTACGCAATTAAATGGCACCCAAGACCATCACTACTGGCTGTCGTACAGTATGGCGAACGACAGTCAGTTCAGTATTCCACCGCTGATCCTGTGCCTGCTGAAGTCGTCATTGATCATGTCATTCGGTGAGCACGGGAACGAGCATCTCGGAAATAGCGAAACTAGTCGTCTGTTTGCGTAATAGTGTCACGAGTATCTATGAAAAGTGGTTGAAGGATGGTGGAACCCCGAGCGGGCGATGAGGTGCTGGACATCCAAGTCTTATCAAAGACTGTGGACGTTGGAGAGTTGCCGGCTCAGTAAGGTCGCATTCGCGGAGATCTGTGGCAGATATGATGGCAGTGTGCAATGCTCGTGCAGGCACAAGTGTTTCGAAGCATACGTTCAGCCCACATCTTTGAACATGAGGCTCTTCAGAGGACAACCCTTGTGTGTTCCTGTGTTGACCGAATGAAATGATCAATGACGGCTTCAGCAGGCACGGGATCAGCGAAATTGAACGTGGATCACTCGAAACGTGTCACCTGGCCGGATGAATCGCGTTTGCTGTTACATCAGGTCGATGGTCGTGTCCGTACCTGCTGTGAACAGCTGCTCGAAGGCACAGGCCAATGGGGGCAGTCCTAAGAGGGTTTGCAGGAGATATATGGTAGTAACTGAAGGTTCCACGGCAGCTGCGAACTACACGAACGTCACTGCTGACGAACTGAATCCTACATGCTTCATGTCTTCCCTGACAGTGATAGCATCTGCCACCAGGATAATTGTTCCCATCACAATGCCAGAATCGTCTTACAGTTATTTGAGGGGCATAACAGTGGACTCATGTGGATGTGTTGGGCACCAAATTCGTCTGATCTGAACCCAGCGGCACACATCTGGGATACTGTTGGGGGTCATCTATGCGCCCGCAAACCACCGACGAGTAACTTATGGGGTATTGCCTGACGTATGCCAGACATCTCGTGCCACATACTTCCGAACTCCTGCCAGAAACTTGTCTACTACTCGCCATGCAAATCGCTGCTATTCTGCGTTCCGGAGGTGGGACAACTCGCTATCAAGCAAGTGGTCATAATGTTTGGCTCATAGTGTATGTACTATGTACATATCGAAATCGAATCACATATGAGGGGCGTTCAATAAGTAATGTAACACACTTTTTTCTCCGCCAGTTTCGATTAAAAAATGCGGAATTTTTTGAAGGACATCATAGAATACTCACACTTCAGCCTCAATAGTTTCATGAATTTTCTGTCGATGACGGCTCTATAAGTAGCCTTCAAAATGGGGTCTGTAACTGAGGTGCGTTTCCAGCAGAGAGCTTTCATTGAGTTTCTTTTGGCAGAAAATCGGGGCATCGCAGATATTCATAGGCGCTTTCAGAATGTCTACGGAGACCTGGCAGTGAACGAAAGCACGGTGAGTCGTTGGGAGACACGCAACAATGTCGCGCAAACCTGTCCGATCTCGCGCGTGCTGGCTGGCCACAAACAGCTGTTCTGTAGGAACGTGCGGACACTCTCATTTCAGGCGGATGACGGATCACGTTCAAACACGTCGCTGCTCAACTGGACACCTCTGGTGGTAACGTTAACACTTGGTGTACTCAAAGCTGTGTGGCCGCTGGGTTTTTCGTTGCCTAACAGAAGACCATAAAGAGAAACGAAGGACCATCTGTGCGGAATTGCTTGCGCCTTACATGGATGATGGGTAGATTATTGATGCAGCAAGACGTTGGCTCCGACACCGACCAATAGAGTGGTAGCATGGAGCCATAAAGGCCCTCCCTGTAACGTGGCGTAAGGCCGTCGCATGGAACGGAGTTTATGTTGAAAAATAGGGTTTTGTAGCCAAAAGAGTGGGAAATAATATGGTGTACTGGAATCCTGAATGAAACCAATATGCTTTCAGGAAAAAAGGTGTTGCATTACTTACAGGCTACTGAAGATGCTTTAGAAATAAAAGTAATTGGAACGTATGTAATAAACCTTTAAAAGTACCATACTTCATGTGGCCACAGGCATTGATCACAGGAGTAATAAAAATAAAACCACAAAGGAGAGTCTGTACTCCTTAGCTTGAATTATATAGTCTCGTGTTTCCTTAATACGAGCAGTATCGTTAAATTTTATTTACACTGCATCTAGTTCAGCATTATCCCGTAAAGGTGTATTACATTATAGAAATACTCAGATTCTTGCTAGTATTTATGCCCTTACAAATGTTGTGTAAGTAAGTGTGTAATTTTTCATTACTGGCAAACACCTTTAATCCATAAAATCTTTTAATGAGTAGTTACTCTTACCAAAGAAGGAGGCTGACTGATATGAGGTTATATTTGTTACGTGAAAACGTTTTATTGTCTCTACATGTACATGCCGCTACACTGGGTAGCAGTAATGAAAAACAGACAATACAAAATATTATCAATATTCCGCATGCTTTACATTTTTTGTGAATTACTCTTCATTCAGTCTGCGCTGCAGGATTTCAAGAACCTTCTGGCAGCCTAATTCTGCTTCAGAGATGGCAGACTTGATAGATTCCAGTGTCTTCGTTTTGAAGCTTTTGTCCTCTATGTTCTTCAGATTAATAGTTACGTTATAGCTGGCTCCTATTATAGCTGTTCTCAAGCACTGCGCTCCAACCTGTTGCGATAAAAACATTTGTAACTCTTTCGCTAAAAGAGCAACATACAGTACTGATTAACTAGGTTAGATGATTCAAAGAGCAGTATACATCAGTTAGACGATAACAGAGACTTATAAAAGGAAAAGGAATTTAACTTGAGGTGGGTAGGTATCAGAGAGAGAGAGAGAGAGAGAGAGAGAGAGAGAGAGAGAGAGAGGGGCAGAGAGAGAGACATGTCTAGAACAATGTGTAATAACCTGGAAAGTGATGGTATTTGCGATTACAGTGTTAGCAACGATCATATTCATGTGAGTCACACAAAGCAAGTAAAGAGTGATGTGCTTCGATTTTGTAATGAAAGGATAGTTAAAAGCTCAAAAACTTATCTTTAAATTTTCCCATGTTGCACTGTTACCAGTGGGGGATATACCGCGGAGTGACAATTTTATCGGATGAGAGCAGCAAAGATGCATGTAATTTAATCAATACATCATTAAATACGAAACAATCAAATTTGCATACCATATTTAGGTGGCAGAAAGGGGAGGTCTGTCATTACATCATACACAGAGACCTCATATTTCCCCCCTTTTCAAAATGGTTGAAATAGCTCTGAGCACTATGGGACTTTACATCTGAGGCCATCAGTCCCCTTGAACTTAGAACTACTTAAACCTTATTAAGGACATCACACACATCCATTCCTGAGGCAGGATTCGAACGTGCGACCGTAGCAGTCGCGCGGTTCCGGATTGAAGTGCCTAGAAGCGTTCGGCCAAAGGGGCCGACTCCCCCCTCCCTTTTTCATGATTGACGAGAAGCTGTCAGATGGTGAGAAGAGAAGAGACAATCAAAATACTGGATATATCATCAGTGCACGTTTTAATGAAAGATGGTGCCGTTTCGTGTCTAGAGGTTACATGTCTCTTGTTGGCTCCACACAGCACTTAGATGTGGTACCTTAGGCGCTCAAGGTAATCTTGGCTAATTCTGCACTATACTGCAACCCTCTGGAAACTGTAATGGCTGCACGCACATAGTTTCTCTACACCCATATTCTCCAAGCCAGTGACAAGTGCGTGGCGGAGGTTTCATCCAACTCTACCCGTTATTAGGGCTTCTTCCAGTTCCATTCACGTACGGATCTCGGAGTGAATGATTGTTTAAACGCCTCTGTCCGCGCTGTAATTACTCTCATCCTCACGATCCTGGCGGCAGCGATGTGTAGGGGTTGTAGTACACTCCTGTGTTTATCCCTTAAAGTTAGTTCTTCGAATTTTGGTAGTAGCCTTTCTGGGTATAGTTTACTTCCGTTTTCAAGAATCTGCCATTTCAGTTTTCTCAGCATTTCCGTGACATTCTTCCATGGTCCAAACAAACCTCTAACTATACGTGCAGCTCTTTTTTATGTACGTTCCATATCCCCCGTTAGTTCTGTCTGGTATGGGTCATACGCATTTGAGTACTATTCTGGGATGTGTCGCACGAGTGTTACCTTATCAATCTCCTTTGTAGACTGACTGCGTTCTGCTTTATCTACGACTGAGTCTATGTAAGCGCTCCATTTCATATCTCCATAAACTGTTAATCAGGTGATTGTAAGTTGGTAGGTTCCAACTGCAACTTACTAATATTGTATTCAAGGAATACTAATTTTTATTTTTCGTTTTGTGACATGCACAGTTTTACATTTGTGAATATTTCAAGCAAGATGCCAAACTTTGCACCACTTTGAAAGCTTATCCAGATCCAAATGAATATATTTGCACCTTCTTATAGGCAGTACTTCGTTATAGATAGCTGCATCATCTGCTAAAATTTTGAGATAACTATTCATATTGTTCCGCAAGATCACTTCTACATATTCGCTGAATCTCTATCCAGGATAACAAGCTGTGTCCTCCCTGTCTTTTTGCCCCCTTTGATCATATTGTTGATAATAAGCGTAGATGCGTTATTAAGTCAAATACTTTTCGGAAATAGCGGTATGCTGCATCTGTTTGATTGACTTGATTCAACGTTTTCCGTATGCCACATGAGAAAAGTGCTGGTTGGGACTCATATAATCGAGTTTTTCGGAATCCACGCTCGTTGGCGCGAGAAGATCATTCTGTTTGAAACACCTCATTATGTTTCGGCTCAGAATTTGTTTCAAGATTCTGCAACAAACGGGTGTCTAGCGTACTGGACGGTAGTTATGTGGATCACTTCTGCTATCCTTCTTATAGACAAGTGTGACCTGTGTTTTGTTCTGCTACTGGACACGGTTGTTTGTTCGAGGGATCTACGGAATATTATGACTAAAGGAGATTTTGTATAAGTCTAATGGAAAATCCATTGAGTCCTGGGATTCCGTTCAGTTTTGGCGATTTTAGCTACATATCACTCCTTTTTGCATGTGCTGCGAGAATTAAATAGGACCAATATTCCTGATTTTTCTTTTGTAAAGGAGCATTTGAACACGGCGTCCAGCATTTCTGCTTTTGCTTTACATCTCATTTCAGCTCCTGTTTCGTCCATGAGCGTCTAGAAACTAACTTTTCCTGGTACTGACAGTCTTTACACACGACCAGAATTTCTTTGGGCTTTGCACGGGATCCGTCGATACTATTCTGTTACGATAATCGTTGAAGACATCATGGATTGCCCTCCTTACATCCGTATGCATTTCATTCACATCTATTTTAGTCCTATGCTTTGTTTAACACCTACTACAGTTTCGCTGTTTCTCACTGCAGTAACTCCTGTAAAAATGTGAAAATTGACCTTCGGAACATAGGGTCATACATGCTGCGGAAGTCATCCACCAGTAGTCACGGCAATTAAATTTTCGAGTCATGGTCTTCGCAGCTTTAAGATAGTTCGTTCTTGTGGTACAATATGTGTTCTCTAAATCTCATACAGGCCTTTGTTAAGTGTATCTGCGGCATTCCACTTCTCACGAAACAAACAACCTTTCCTGCCCGTGTTGTCAGTTGTTTGGCTAAGATCCCAACAAGAAAGATAATTACTACTAATTTATTTTTATATAGTAATAGGACCCATGTCAACATTTTCTCTTCAGTGTCTTGTACAACAATACGCACAGCAATAACTACTGGTGCTAGGGCGTGCTGAAGAGTAATACTTCCGAATTTTAAGAGTAATACTTCCGAATTTTTTATTCTGTGCTCTATATCGATTGAGGTATTACATGTCGTGCATATCACTCCGTCGACTTTCGCTCTTCGCTGATGCAAGTTGCAACCCTCTGTCGCTAGAGGGCTCAGAATTCTAGCGTGTAACATGGCGGTGTGTAACGTAACTATGTCGGTGCGTGAGGAACAGCTAGCTGTAATCAAGTTTCTAACCAGAGAAGAGTTCGTCTGCACACGGAGCACCCTCTTCTTCTATATAACAGTGCCAGACTACACTCGAACACTGTGACATCTGCAACATTCCGACGCCTTGGGTCCAATGTCATCGATCACCTTCCATACAATTCCGACACGCTCCATCAGATTTTCGTCTGTTTCCACAACTTAAAGAACACCTTCGAGGACTTCACTTTCGTAATGATGAAGCGATGCAACCTCGTGTGAGGTTGTGGCTCCGTCGAAAAAGTCAAACATTCTGCAATGACGGAATCAACAAACTGGTCTTTCGTTGGGAGCAATGTGTTCGTCGCCAGAACGACTACGTTGTGAAATAAATAGGTATATTTGAAGAATGAAGATGTAGAATGTTAATAAAGTTTATTTTATTTAAAAAGCTTTAAGAGTTTTTACGTAAAAAGTTCAGAGACTTTACTTTTCAGGAGGCCCTCGTATTCTGTAGCAACGAAGTTTATCAGTAACATTTAAATACTGGAACTTAACAATTTAAGTCTTAGGTTCACCTGTAAGTCTGATATTGTCGTAGAGTTTCCAACTTCAGCCAAGTCTGCAAATGAAGTCCACAGGCTGTTAGCATTTTGTATTAATATCTGAGGAATTTCAATGGCTTTCATTAGCCCTTTTTGCATAGCTGCTGTTCTTGCTTGAGCTTCCTCTTCCGTTCTCTTAGGCATTTTTAAAGCCTCCTGGAAAACAAATGTTCTCTATTAATGTGTGTAAAGAATCTAAGTCTTCACAATATACACGAATATTATAGGCAATTCATTTACTTTTTGGTGATGTTAAGAGACAGATATTTGCAACTAATTTATCCAATACTGCAAATTATTAACATCCCTGCAAAGTTTTATTTCATTGTACCTAGCAGGAAATTTGTTGGTAACAATTTTCTTTAAAAAGCATCAACATATTCAAGTTACTGATACCAGTAAAAGGATTGTACATGTTTCCAATGTAAGTGAGAAAAAACAGCTTTTTTCAAGGTGAAGTGTATATTGTGACAGTTAACTATAGGTCTACATCTAGCTAAAAAATAATACACAGCTCTTTAAAGCAAAATAAAGTGCAAATGCCTTTGAAAATAACCAAAGAAAAGATTTTACTTTACTCTGTAACAAATTGATTACGTATAATGCCAAACATTAGCCTACAAAATATGCAGAGTAATACTATATGAAATTAGGAGTGTAATATTTATTGTTCTGACATATTAACTAGAAGAATATAAAACTATTTTTTGCTGATTGTGTCCCATAGCTTTGATAAATTGTAGAACAGCCACCATATAATACAGTAAGCTGCTTTTAAATTACGCTCCAATTACATTAAAGAAAAATAGAATAGCAGCCTATGATGTTACATGATGTAATTTCTGCAATTAAGAATTTCCTTGCTGCTCGAAGTATGCAACTACTGTGTCATAGTTGCAGAATATGACATAGATTCTACATGAGAGTTTAGTGTCTATTGGAAACTGTGTTACGTACAACATGCAATAAGTGACATGAACACTGATGTTGGTCGTATTCAAATTCATTGTTTAATAATGTGTCATGCATATCTGCATGGGCACATTTACATTACCATGTAGGTGTCAAAAGCCTGGCTGTCCTTGTCAATAAGGGTAACAAATCCTTCAATGGATGCATGTATTGTTGGAACAATCTTCCTTATTTCTGCATCTACAGCTTCAAATTGTCGCTTTCCATATGTTAGTTGACCAACCATAGTTCCTAAGCCAGCAGCCTGTGTGATAAAAATATGAGAATACTAAAAATTAAAAAACATTTTCTAATCTAAATTGTATACTTCAATATTTCATCTTAAGATTTTTTTTTCTTTTTACAATTAGGCCCTACTAGCTGCAAAACATAGTGTTGCGCAGTTCAGAATAGACAGCACAATTGATGGCATGAAAACCATTCTCCCTGTCATTTATATATCGATGTATATTTCATTAAACATATGATCTATGTGGTGTATACTAAAATAATTAATCAATGATGCAAAAAAATATTATTTAAATAAAGCAGCTCAGAGCCAAAAGTTACTTGATTTAATAAGAAATGTAATTTTTTATTAATACGCGTATTTATATTTTCATTTTTTTTACACTTGCTTATATACTATATTTGTACTTTTATTGTTGAGGCTATAAATGAACAACATTTGAGGTGATCCAACTCATGAGCACGTGACGTACAAGAAGCCCTGTGAAAAACAATCACATATAATCAGTCATATCTGGTGCCATTCCGATCATATAACTGAACAGTTCTGCTGGTGGTGCTTGTAACTCTATATCCCTGATACAGCACGTCTAGAGCTTCGCCTTTAAATTTCTTTTGCGCAGCGGTATTTGCAAGTCTTTTCCATTTTTCCGATGGCGAAATTTGGATGTTCATTGTATTTTTTCATAGAATCTTAACGGAACGCCTGAAGTTCATAACGGTAATTTCTATGTACCGTAAATCATTGATTTTCGCGCAGAGTGGTTATTCTTGCTCTGTCTTGTTTATTTCGCATTTGACGGTGATTAGCTGGCTCACGGTTTGTAAGTGAACTTCGCACCTCTTCCTTAATGTTCGCTATTTGTTCGTCACTTCGCCTTTCTATTACAGTATTTGTTGAACTCCTTCTTACAGTATTTGTTGGACTCCTAGAATTTTCATAAATCGTCTTTCCATTTCTTCTTCTGTTTTGTTTCTACGTGCATCTTTTCTTCTTTGCGAATTCACATAAGATTGTGTAAACACTTTTGTCGACACACTTTAGCTTTTGAACATTCAAAATATTTTTTTTCGAAACGCTTTACTATTTTAATATTAACTTTTTACTTTTTGTTATTTTTCTCTTTGATCTTCTCTTGATCGCTGTTAAAATGTGATCGACGAAAACCCGTTGAACTGAGATTTATATCGCCGATCGAAATTTGGTATATTCTGTTTAGATATTGTATAACATTCAAGTGTATTCGAGTCCGGAAATTGAAGAAATTTCTCGAGAATTTAGCCTATTGCATATTCGAGAATGGATATCTAATTTTTTTGAATATTTTAGAATTTTCTGTGAGATTAAATTTTGGAACTTTCTAGAAAATTCTAAAAGAATTTAAAAAATTGTGAAAGATTTAAGCTGTAACTTTTAAATATTTCTACATCTGCATCTACATGGATACTCTACAAATCACATTTGAGTGCCAGGCAGAGGGTTCATCGAACCACCTTCACAATTCTCTATTATTCCAATCTCGTAAAGCGCGCGGAAAGAACGAACACCTATATCTTTCCGTACGAGCTTTGATATCCCTTATTCTATCACGGGGATCGTTTCTCCCTATGTAGGTCGGAGGAGAAAGTTGATGATTGGAATTTCGTGAGAAGATTCCGTCGCAACGAAAAACGTCTTTCTTTTAATGATGTCCACCCCAAATCCTGTATCATTTAAATATTCTCTCCCCTATTTCGCAATAATACAAAATGTGCTGCCCTTCTTTGAACTTTCTCGATGTACCCCGTCAAACCTATCTGGTAAGGATCCCACACCGCGCAGCAGTGTTCTAAAAGAGGACGGACAAGCGTAGTGAAGGCAGTCTCCTTAGTAGATCTGTTACATTTTCTAAGTGTCCTGCCAATAAAATGCAGTCTTTGGTTAGCCTTTCCCACAACATTTTATGTGTGTTCCTTCCAATTTAGATATATAATTCTATTCATAGGTGTTTTTGATAGTTATGGTTATTAATAATTATTGATAATAATGTTATTTTCGGCGCTACAGATAAACACGAGTGTGAGAAAACGACATTTGCCACCCAGAGTCACCCATTTCCACCCACCACGACGTAACTCCCTTCCTAATAGCAGGAGGGCAAGAGCTGTCTACCATCACCACAACAGCCTTTTATTCGTATATATTGATATACTGATTAACCGCAGAAATAACAGAATTTCAAAATAACCTAAATCGTTAATGTTGCAATAGCTCGCCTTTCAGGAGAGGTCTGGCAAAGTATAGAGGAGCAAATGATCTTTTAGAAGTATGTGATATTATGAATATTTTGTGCTTCCTTGAAAAGATTGCAATCCTTTTCCTGGGCTTTGCCCTGTACTCACGGGGTCGGCATATTAACTTCGGTATTTGGCAGTGTTAGTGGCAGAGGGTGACGGCCTACCCCTCCAGTCGCCACCTCTTCTCTCTCCCCTCTACCGGAATTGGTGTACCCCCAATGTTAGCGTCTGGTGTTATCCTATGGACGATTTTTAATCGTTTGCGTACCATACAACTGAATCGAGACATGTGTACCAGCCTGGTATTCACCTAGTCGAATGTGGGAGGCCGCCTAAAAGCCACATAAAGCCAGATAGGTGCCCCTCCCCGAACCCCGGAAACGGCGTGCTAGCGCGCGCAACCATCGGGTCAAGTCTTCGTTTTTAGGGCATTTATGTTGACCATAATCATTACAGTCATTGGCTCTGAAGAGAAAAAGAGTCCACAATTCGTGTTCAAGCTAAATATAGGAAATATAAAAAAATGCAACTATGACCATAAATAAGGATCGCAGTAATTTATCGCTCCAGCTTTTACAAATGGATTAGGTTGTTGTGGTCATAAGCCCGAAGACTGGTTTGATGCAGCTCTCCATGGTTCTCTATCCTGTGCAGCCCCCTTCATCTCCGAGTAACTGCTGCAGCCTACATCCTTCTGAATCTGCTTACTATGTTCATCTCTTGCTCTTCCTCTACGATTTTTATCCCCACACTCCCCTCCAGTACTAAATTAGTGACCCCTCGATGTCTTAGATGGGTCCTACCAACCGCTCCATTCTTCTAGTCAGGTTGTGCCACAAATTTCTTTGTTCCCCAGGTCGGTTCAGTACGTCCTGATTAGTTACGTGATCTAGCCATGTAATCTTTAGAATTCTTCTGTAGCACCACATTTCAAAAGCTTCTATTTTCTTCTTGTCGAAACTGTTTATTGTCCATGTTTCAAATAGTTCAAATGGTTCTAAGCGCTATGGGACCCAACATCTAAGGTCATCAGTCTCCTAGACTTAGAACTACTTAAACCTAACTAACCTAAGGACATCACACACATCCATGCCGGAGGCAGGATTCGAAACTGTGACTGTAGCAGCAGCGCGGTTCCGGAATGAAGCGCCTAGAACCGCTCGGGCACAGCGGCCGGTGTCCATGTTTCACTTTCGTATATGGTTACACTCCATACAAATTTTTTCAGAAAAGACTTTCTGACTCTTAAATCTATACTCGACGCTAGCAATTTTCTCTTCTTCAGAAACGATTTTATTGCCGTTGCCAGTGTACATCATCAATTATTTTGCTGCGCAAATAGCAAAACCCATCTACTAACTGATTTAATTCAGTCATCAACAAACCTCAAAGTTCATATTTCTTCTCCGTGAACTTTAATTCCTACTCCAAATTTTTCGTTTGTTTGCTTTATTGCTTCCTCATTGCACAGATTGAATACCACAAGGATTGGCTAAACCTTGTCGCACTCCCTTCTCAACCACTTCCATAGCCCTCGACTCTCACAACTGCCATCTGGTTTCTGCACAAGTTGTAAATAGCCTTTCGATCCTTGCATTTTACTCCTGCAACCCTCAGAATTTCAAAGAGACTATTCCAATCAACATTGTCAAAAGGTTTCTCTAAATCTACAAATGCTGTAAACGTAGGTTTGACTTTTCTTAACCTGTCTTATGAGAGAGGTCGTTGGGTCAGTATTGACTTGCATGTTCCTACATTTCTCGAATCGAAACTGGTCTTGCACAAGGGCGGCTTCTATAAGTTTTTCCATTCTTCTGTAAGAATTATTTTGCAACCTTGACTTATTAAACTGATAATTCGTTAATATTCACATCTATTGGCACATGATTTCTTTCGAATTGGGTTTATTATATTCTTCTTGAAGTTTGAGGATAGTTCGCCTGTCTCATGTATCTTGTTCACCAGATGAAAGAGTTTTGTCATGTCTGTCTTTCCCAAGTCTATCAGCAGTTCTAACGGAATGTTCTCTACTCCGGGGCCTTGTTTCGATTTAGTCTTTCAGCGCTCTTTCAAATTTTTTCGCAGTATCATATCTCCCATCTCATCTTCATCAGGAAACAAAGGGTGTTATTAGGAAAAAGACATGTATTAAGCTATCAGGCATAATCCAACTGGGAACTAATTACATGTGGGGTCCCACAAGCTTCCATTTTAGGGCCCTTACTTTTTCTTGTGTATATCAATGACCTTTCATCAGTAACATTATCAGATGCCAAGTTCGTTTTGTTTGCTGATGATACAAACATTGCAATAAATAGCAAATCAAGTGTAGTCTTAGAAAGATCGGCTCATAAAATATTTGTGGACATTAATCACTGGTTCCTAGCCAATTCTTTGTGACTAAACTTTGAAAAAACACACTACATGCACTTCAGAACTTTTAAGGGGTGTCCCACGAGTATATGCCTAATATACAATAACAAGCACATAGAAGAAGTGGACAGTGTTAAATTCTTGGGATTACAGCTTGATAATAAATTCAACTGGGAGGACCATACCACAGAACTGCTGAAGTGTCTTAACAAATCTCTATTTGCAATGCGAATTCTGTCAGACATAGGGGATATAAAAATGAAAAAGCTGGCATACTATGCTTACTTTCATTTCATAATGTCATATGGGATTATTTTTGGGGGTAATTCATCAAGCCAAGCTAAAGTTTTTGGGACACAAAAACGTGCAACAAGAGATATATGTGGTGTGAACTCAAAAACATCCTACAGAAGCCTGTTTAGGGAACTAGGGATACTAACTACTGCTTCCCAATATATTTATTCCTTAATGAAATTTGTCATTTAAAATATATGACTTTTTCAAACCAACAGCTCAAGTCATGGAATCAATACTAGAAATAAAAATAATCTTCACAAGGATTTAAAGTCACTTACTCCTCTTGTAGAAAAAGGTGTGCATTATTCAGGAACACACATTTTCAATAACTTGCCAGCAGCCATAAAAAGCTTAACAACCAATGAAATTCAGTTTAAGAAAAGCCTAAAGGATTTATTGACAGCCAACTCCTTCTACTGCATTGATGAATTTCTCAGTAGGACCAACTGATTTTTATGTATATATATATATATATATATATATATATATATATATATATATATATATATATACTGCTGGAAATGGAAAAAAGAACACATTGACACCGGTGTGTCAGACCCACCATACTTGCTCCGAACACTGCGAGAGGGCTGTACAAGCAATGATCACACGCACGGCACAGCGGACACACCAGGAACCGCGGTGTTGGCCGTCGAATGGCGCTAGCTGCGCAGCATTCGTGCACCGCCGCCGTCAGTGTCAGCCAGTTTACCGTGGCGTACGGAGCTCCATCGCAGTCTTTAACACTGGTAGCATGCCGCGACAGCGTGGACGTGAACCGTATGTGCAGTTGACGGACTTTGAGCGAGGGCGTATAGTGGGCATGCGGGAGGCCGGGTGGACGTACCGCCGAATTGCTCAACACGTGGGGCGTGAGGTCTCCACAGTACATCGATGTTGTCGCCAGTAGTCGGCGGAAGGTGCACGTGCCCGTCGACCTGGGACCGGACCGCAGCGACGCACGGATGCACGCCAAGACCGTAGGATCCTACGCAGTGCCGTAGGGGACCGCACCGCCACTTCCCAGCAAATTAGGGACACTGTTGCTCCTGGGGTATCGGCGAGGACCATTCGCAACCGTCTCCATGAAGCTGGGCTACGGTCCCGCACGCCGTTAGGCCGTCTTCCGCTCACGCCCCAACATCGTGCAGCCCGCCTCCAGTGGTGTCGCGACAGGCGTGAATGGAGGGACGAATGGAGACGTGTCGTCTTCAGCGATGAGAGTCGCTTCTGCCTTGGTGCCAATGATGGTCGTATGCGTGTTTGGCGCCGTGCAGGTGAGCGCCACAATCAGGACTGCATACGACCGAGGCACACAGGGCCAACACCCGGCATCATGGTGTGGGGAGCGATCTCCTACACTGGCCGTACACCACTGGTGATCGTCGAGGGGACACTGAATAGTGCACGGTACATCCAAACCGTCATCGAACCCATCGTTCTACCATTCCTAGACCGGCAAGGGAACTTGCTGTTCCAACAGGACAATGCACGTCCGCATGTATCCCGTGCCACCCAACGTGCTCTAGAAGGTGTAAGTCAACTACCCTGGCCAGCAAGATCTCCGGAACTGTCCCCCATTGAGCATGTTTGGGACTGGATGAAGCGTCGTCTCACGCGGTCTGCACGTCCAGCACGAACGCTGGTCCAACTGAGGCGCCAGGTGGAAATGGCATGGCAAGCCGTTCCACAGGACTACATCCAGCATCTCTACGATCGTCTCCATGGGAGAATAGCAGCCTACATTGCTGCGAAAGGTGGATATACACTGTACTAGTGCCGACATTGTGCATGCTCTGTTGCCTGTGTCTATGTGCCTGTGGTTCTGTCAGTGTGATCATGTGATGTATCTGACCCCAGGAATGTGTCAATAAAGTTTCCCCTTCCTGGGACAATGAATTCACGGTGTTCTTATTTCAATTTCCAGGAGTGTATATATATATATATAATATAACTTCTGCACCATTTCAGTTCAGTAATGTGTTCATTGTAAATGAGTATTGTAGTAGTTCTATTACATGTTTATTACCTCATTAATAAAAAAACTTTTTTATTTTAAATTCTGTGCATTAGTGTTTGTGAAATGATTCTTTCATATTGTGTTCATTAAAAAAAATGTCGATCATTCCACTTGGGACCTGTGGAAGGTACATTAGCTTATTTGTTTCAGTTGTAAATATTTGTCATATATTATTTTTTTCTGACATGTTCCACCTCCTCGCTATGGATCAATTGGAATGAAAGCAAATCTAATCTCATCTAATCTACGTTCCTTTCCATTTCTATAATATTGCCCTACAGTATATCTCCATTTATAAACCCTCTATATGCTCTTTTCATCTTTCAGCTTTCCCTTCTTTATTAAAGACTGGTTTTCCATCGAGTGCTTGATATTCATACAGTTGCTTCTTGTACCTCCGAAGGCCTTTTTAATTTTCCTGTAGGTAGTAGCTATTTTTCCTCTAATGATATATGCTTCTAAATTCTTAGTTTTTTCCTCAAGTCATTCCTGCTAGCCATTTTGCACTTCCTGTTAATATTTTTTAGACATTTGTTTTCCTTTTTGCCTGCTTCATTTGTTGCATTTTTATATATTCTCCTTTCATCAGCTAAAATGAATATATTTTTTGTTACGCAAGGATATTTTTACTAAGCCCCGTCTGTTTCCCTATTTGAGCCTCTGCTGCTTTGACTATTTCATCTCTCCAAGCTACCCATTCTTCTTCTACCGTATTCCTTTCTCCTGTTCTTGTCAATTGTTACCTAATGCCCCTCTGAAACTCTCAACAACCTACGGTTCCTTCCACTTATCCAGATCCCATCTCTTAAATTTCTTACTTTCTTGCAATTTCTTCAGTTTGTATCTACAGTTCATAACCAATACATTGCGGTCAGAGTCCACATCTGCCTCTGGAAATGTCTTACAATTTAAAATCTGGTTCCGAAATCTCTGTCTTACCATTATTTAATCAGTCTGAAACCTTCCAGTGTCTTCATGTCTCTTCCACGTATTAAATCTTCTTTCATGATTCTTAAACCAAGTATGTGGGATGATTAAATTATGCTCTGTGTAAAATTCTACCAGGCTGCTTCCTCTTTAATTACTTTCCCCCAGTCCATGTTCAGATACTATTTTTCCTTCTCTTCCCATCCCTACTATCGATTTCTAGTTTCCCACCACTATTAAATTGACTATCTGAATATTTTTTTATCTCATCATACATTTCTTCAATCTCTTCATCGTCTGCGGAGCTAGTTGTCATATTAATTTGTACTACTGTGGTGGATGTGGGATTCGTGTCTATCTTGGCTACAATAATGCGTGCACTACGCTGTTCATACTAACTTTTCTCATTCATTGTGAAACCCACTCCTGCATTACCGCTATTTGGTTTTGTATTTACAACCCTGTATTCACCTGACCAGAAGTCCTGTTCATCCTGCCGACGAACTTCGCTATATCCCACTATACCTAACGTTAACCTATCCATTTCTTTTTTGTAAATTTCCTAACCTACCTGCCCGATTAAGGGATCTAACATTCCAAGCTCCGATCCACATAACGTCAGTTTCGTTTCTTCTGGTAACAAAATCCTCCTGAGTAGTCCCTGCCCGGAGATCCGAATGGGGGACTATTTTACCTCTGGAATATTTAACGCAAGAGGATGTCATCGTCATTTAACCATACCGTAGAGCTGCATATCCTCGGGAAACGTTACGGGAGTAGTTTCCCGTTCCTTTCATCCCTTTCATATGTGTGTGAAATCTTATGGGACTTAACTGCTAAGGGCATCAGTCCCTAAGCTTACACACTACTTAACCTAAACTATCCTACGGACAAACACACACACCCATGCCCGAGGGAGGACTCGAACCTCCGCCGGGATCAGCCGCACAGTCATGACCGCAGCGCCTAAGACCGCTCGGCTAATCCGCGCGGCCATCCGCTTGCAGTACTAGCACGGCAGGGTCGTATTGGTTGAAGTTAAATGGCCAGATCAGTCAGTCAACCAGACTGTTGACCCTGCAACTAAAGAAAAGGCTGCTGCCTCTCTGCAGGAAACACACGTTTGTCTGGCCGGTCAACAGATACCCTTCCGTTGTGGTTGCACCTACGATATGGCTATCTGTATCGCTGAGGCACATAAACCTCATCACCAACGGCAAGGTCCATAGTTCATGGGTGGATACAAATGGATATGACTGAAAATAACAGCGATAGTGTCCAAAATAAACATATCGGTAGGAGAGGAAATTGGATGGTGAAAAAGTGAGCTATCAGCTCAAATGATCGTCCAGGTTTTTCTGAAGTCAGGAATTGCGCTGCCTGTTTAAAGAAGGGTATTATCTGCTTCATAAAGGCATGTTATTCAAAGATCATGAAATTTAGTGCATTAAATGAATTGTGTTTCAGTTGTGTTTGCATGTTCGTTGTTAGTGGAGTACAGTCTCTGGGTGATGTTCGCAATTTAATGCCTTAAAGAGGCAATTTGATCCTGGTTTTGAAGGGCAGAATCCTCAGACTACTTGAAAAATGCCATACACTGAGCGCAGTCTCAGCAGTGATGAGTGCTCTATGCAGTATCATTTCAAGATTTTATTTAAATTCTGTAATGATGGACACGTTACCCATAGGCAAAAAAGTCTCATATCAAGTGTAACCACTCCACAGTGAGATTGATATCTACGATATTGCCCCACGAAATTCAGCAATGTCTGCAAGATTACAAGAGGATTTGCAGGTTCTTGAAAAACTGAGCACAGGAGAGTGAGAGCAAGTAGTAAGTAAACAACACGAGCGGTAGTCTAGGTTCTGCTCATAACAGCGCAGAACCACCTACATTTATTGTCATGTGTCGGGCAACGTTTGAGGACCAATACTTAAGACAGACTGTAAAATCTTTCTTCAGTTATCGTTCTGTATCTTATGTGAGAACTACAGCGACAGCTTAAGGATGACTGGCATGTGCTTGGAGATACGCGACCACTCTCTCCACAGTCCTCTCTCAAATGTACCTGATAGGCAATGACAGTAGTCGTAAGAAGTACCCTCCACCAAGTACAAAGGCTTGTAGAGTATTTATGTACATACAAACAAAGCTTAAATAGGGTTATATTTGGTACTTGACGATTAATGTCGAAAGCACGCTAATAGCAGTGGTAGAACTGGCAGGAGCACTATATGACAAAACACAGGACGCACGAAACGACAAAAAATAGCGAGGTGTATTACGAGAGAAGGTAATGAATATGAAACTTTGGTGACATGAAATTGTTTCCTGAGGAGCTGTGAAGAGAAGAGAAAAGGCTTAGAGGTGTGATACAGACGGACATACAGCGCATTCTGGCCCCTCCTGCGGCGTGGAGGTGGATGAGCTGTTGCTGTGTTTTGTGTGTGTGTGTGTGTGTGTGTGTGTGTGTGTGTGTGTGTACTTCGAACCTAAGCACTATAAATGTAAATAGAATGGCGAAGAAATATCACTAGGACATTTAAAATTGATGATATTTACATGTATGTACCATGTAATTGTGTGCTCATAAATAAAGAGGCGCAATGCCAACTGTCACGTTTGAAAAGAGAGGAACATAGACATCAGTTTGCTGCGGACAATAGCTTGGAGTACTTACCACATCTAATCTCACACAGAGATAATGTGACAAAGAAAGTAATTAATTTCCCACTGTCACTGCCAGTTCCAGTATTATGAAACACACATTCATCTATTGTAACATCATCGTGCGTGGCATTCTGCTCCCACAAATGATAACGTCTTCGAATTCCTATAAAGTTGAGTTAAGATAATTTTTTATCATAGTATGAAAGCTTTCACGACCGGATGACATATCTTCTGGTAAACCTTCCGGGATGTAAGGTCGTGGTCCATGAAACTCTTCACCCCTCTGAAGATGTCCAGCGCAGCTCTGGACGAAACGTTAGGAGCTGAAGAGTTTCATGGACCACTACCTTGCATCCCGGAAGGTTTACCAGAAGATATAATTTTTTATAGTCTCCATTCCTTCATTCTCGCCTTAATGGGGGTATTGTACTGAAGTTTAACATATTTATGTTTCACCAGTTGAAAGTACGCACATGGAGCTCTAAATGTATCGTTTATTTTATTTATAAACACCGAGTCTCATTTAGCAGATATTAAAATCCACAGCTCCCGTTGATATACTTATCTTGTGGTCGTTGGTTGTCCCGAGTTACAGGTCCGAAGATCTGTTGTATCATTCCGACGATCTTGGCTTTATAAATAACAAACAGAAACGTTGAATAGTGTTCGTTCAGTATTGTTCTGTTCAAAAACTAGAACATTCTGCTCCTGGCTTAGTCAGCGTTTCCAACATATTAACTAATAAAATCGGAAAATCACAGTCACAGGCTACCTCCAGTTGACACTGCCTCCTTTCTTCTGGTGCGTTGTGACATCACTCCCATAGCGTCAAACAACCTCCAAGTCAAGATTAAAGACATTTTGTGAATCAAATAAGTTTCACCTAATTTTAACTTAACTGATGGCCTATTGTAGGAATAATTCAGAGCATCTATGTAAATGACCTTCGGAGTCTCTTACAAATTACTGCTTCTGTTTGCATGCAAATCATGTTTACAATATAACGATTGAATCAGTCTGAATTGAGGAAGAAGGGTGCGTGGGTGTGCAGGGTGAGGGGAGGTGAGGGGAAAGAGAGAGAGAGCTAGAAATATCAGAATAACAACAATCGCTAGAAAAATACCATGTCGTAAAAAAGTGAAACGGAATGTTGTTGTTATGTGTATCAAACGATTCCATTTCCTAAGATAATTGTGCAACTGAAACTGGATTTCGTCTAGTCAGAATATTAAGTAAATTATCTATTTACCTTTAGTGATGTTTCAATAAATTAATAGCAACCAAAACCTCGTTTTTTACGCAAAACTTGTTATCAGAATCAGAATATTTGATCTCTTGCTTCTATTGAATAGCCTTTATTGCACGAAAAGGTTTTTCTAAAAAAAGGATCAAAATTAAGATGAGCAGCACATGTGGATTTGATTAGATGTACTTTTCATTCCAGTTGTTTCTTAGTGAGGGGATCTTGTGGAATGTGGAACCTATGACTAAATATTTACAGAATAAGAACAGATATGCTAATGCACCTGCCAGAGATCCCAAATGAAATTGCCCTTGTGGATGTGGAATCGGTAAAAAAAAGAAAAAAATGAAGCACTTTTAAATTTAAAAGGATGTAAAACTTGTCATCCAATATTAAGTGTTCAATATCCTTAGGTGCATATGATAATTCGTAGGCTATTGCAAGACGCATCGCCAAATAAAAAATACAAACATTTTACAAAACTTATTTGTAATGATACCATCGCTGCACAAAATTTGTGCAGAAATCGGGGAGTAAGCAGTATTCACATTATGCGATATTATAAACAACATACACGTATCAATTGCTTCTTCCAAGTGTATCCGTTACAATCTCGACGTAAATTTGTGTAGTTTTTGCTTTATTACTTCGCCTCTGAAATAGTGAATACAATCCTTGGCAACGAAAAAATTAAATCACTGGTGCGAATCTGTTTCCCACTGCTTGTTTTATCACTAGATTTTGTTAATGAAAGAACGAGCAATATGTTTTGTCTGCTCTCGTAATTGCACATTTGCCATATTTCTGGTTAGACTGTTGACTTCAACCTTGGTGACTGAAGCCACTGCCCGACGATAAATACTTATTAATAAATAAAGTAATCTAAAAATCTTCACTTATTGATAATTTAGTAATTTGGAACCTACTGCTGCTAATCCGTTTTCTGTTTAAGTATTTTGTTATAGATTTTTCGTTGTGGCGTACAATAACATGTACGACATACGTTGTTGCGAGAGAGGTATTGAATAGTGGAGAGAGGTATTGAATAGTTCCCCTCCTCGCACACCAGCGTTAATTAAGGAGGAACGGACCCGCAGCATAATCTTCGGAACAATTACTAGCTGTCCAATTGGTAAGACTTTGCAAACAGTCACTGTGGGATAGGTATACCGCTATTATTAATTAAAATATAATAGAATATCAGTAGGATACAACAAACTCTCACATCAAACATTGCAGGTTTAGTTCATGAGAGGTACCCCCACAAAACCTATAAAGTAATTGCAAATAAGAGGTGCTTCCGACTTGAAATACATGTTAGTAAAGCTGGGTGTAATTTTTAAAAGAGAAGCTAAATACGAAAAGTTGGACCGCATGAAGAAAGTTGATTAAGTAAGTAGAAGGAAAGTAATCGATATGGAAGGGACGGGTAATATCAAGCAGTGACTAAAGTGTTACATCAGAACCAACTTTTATTACATAAAATTTTACTTTACACTTTATACAAGAGTTTTCCTCTGAAGCAGTCGATTAGGAATACATCGACTAGGCGTAGTCGATCTCTGATTTATGAAAAGAGAGTTGGAGTAAGTAGAATTAGATCACACGTCGAGAGAAAGAGCCAAGACTGAGGGTGTTGTGGGCTTACCAGAGCTGCCAGCAGGGCCGATACTGAACCACCACCCGGAGCTGGAGTTCTGGCCGACACTGAATTCACAAATTCCGTTAACGTCAGCTTCGACAGATTTCCAGAATTCTGTGTGTCTTTTAGCCGGTATTCCAGTATTCTTTCCCTGAAAAAGCAAGAATGAAAAAAGAAGTGCAACATTTTGCTTAGACAAGCAAAAAGCGTAAACACAACAGAGTGAAGAATAAAGAAAAATAGATGATGTGGAACACATATCGTCCTTTGCAATGCCCCTCTTTTGGCGATCGTTTCTCGTCGCCTTTCTGAAAACAGGAACCAAATCTACGGCCACAACGTCATAGGCCTATGCATGAAAGCTACGTACACGCTTCATACGGTATGTCGTGTCTGTCAAATCAGTTTTCGGAGTAAGCGGCAATACATTTCATAAATCGTGTCTGATGCTTCTGTAGCGACACTGTTTCGATATCAGTTGTATGTTTCACCCACTGTATTCACGATAACCGTTTATATGTGGAACATGTCAACGGAACACAGTTGCAATCATATGCTTCATGCTATCACTTTCATGTTTCTAATTGGCTACTTAGTTATTACTGCATACTGCGGAAGGTGCTTGCAAAGAAAACCAACTTTAATCGCTATGCAAAAGTAGTTAGATATTTAGTTTCTCACCGTATATCAAAGAGTTCTATTGGTGCGTATTTCACCATCTTCTTTACGAATTCTATATAGTGGAGGATAGTGCAAATAACTTTTCCTTCAAGAATCGTGTTTATGAATATCACTATCAGTATCAAACTTGACTTGCTTGTATAGCTGAACGGAAAGCGCCAGAGCTTGCGGGGCAAGAAACAGCTGGACACAGATCGACCATTGGTTTGGTACATCAGCCAGCCTGAGTGTCGTTTTTAGGCGATTTTCGCGTTCGTTTAGGAAAATGCAAGGCTACTATCCAACTTACGAATCACAAATAGGAATACACAAACAATTAAAATCGATAACATACAGAACAAAGTTCAAGAGGCGTAGCCATAAAGTTTTAGTTATCGCATCGAAAAGATAAACTTACTTAATTTTAATTTAGTTTATATGCGAGTACATGTCTGCAGTCCCGGCTCACACTGAAATTTCCTCATCGCAAATAGTTCAAATGGCTCTGAGCACTATGGGACTTAACTTCTGAGGTCATCAGCCCCCCATAGAACTTAGAACTACTTAAACCTAACTAACCTAAGGACATCAAACACATCCATGCCCGAGGCAGGATTCAAACCTGCAACCGTAGCGGTCACGCGATTCCAGACTGTAGTGCCAAGAACCGCTCGGCCACCTCAGCCGGCCCTCTCCACAGTATCGTAGCATGCCGCTAGATCATTCAAAACAAAATGGCACACCCCATCTGTACTTTCCAGTGTGATACGCACTTTACACTGTAGTAGGGCCTATCTCAGAAATATCCATAACCGTTTACAGAGCAAATTATTCTTCACAAATCGAACTAGAATCCTCGAGTACTGCTCCGCCACTCAGACAGAGGTATCAATTTGGTATCAGTCTGAAGAAATAAACGAGCTGTTTGTTGTGAAACCCCAATTCTATTTCGCCATGCACCGTGAAACTACTGTGAATTGCACGCCCCCTACAGCTTAGGTCCTGACTACACGCTTGGAAATATCCTAAAATTTTTAAGTCAACAGTTACAACTTCAGACGTGTGAACTAACCTAGTGAAAATTTACTACGGCGCACTATTGCTGTTTATCTTCGTATTCCGATAAGATGAGGGCGGACGGGCGTTACGGATAATGTTGCTGACCGTATGCGAGACACGAGGAGGCGGCCGGCGGTTGTGTATCTGCGCTGCACTTCCGCGCGATAGAATTTCACCCCAATACGACGCACGTGTTAGGTTAACAGTGAAGCCACTGACGACAACTACGTTAACAGTCCAGAGAAGAGTCCGTTTTGTTGTGTAAGAAGTGACTTCAACACATTGTATGAAGAGCATTGTATGTCACCGTTTCTATAAGTACATTAAAGTAGCACGACGAAGATCATTTTCGGTCAGCTTGTATCTATCACGCTTTCTGTTTAGTCTATTGACAGGGTGAGCAAATACACTATCTGATCAAATCGAAAGACCTGCACCAGGCGAACGGTCTACCCGACGGAAGGCCCTAGCCACACGACATTTCATTTTTTTATCAAATATTCTGGAGATCTATTAGTGGACATTAATAGGGGTTGTCCCCACTCTTCATCTTTATCACAGCTTAAATTCTGTTCACGACACTTCCGATGTATCTGAATGTCTGTGAAGAAATGACAGTCCATTCTTCCTCAAGAGCCGAAACCTAAAGAAGATAGAGAAGATGGACGCTGGTGTTTGGAGTCAGTCCACTTCAAGAATGTTATTGTCCAAAAATCATTACCTCGCAGATGCTTCAAGAATGTGTCGATTATCATTCCAATATAAACTATCATCGTCTCCGAACTGTTCCTGTGCAGTACACAGTGCTCTAAACGTGTTCATATTCTTCCAAATATTGCGTTTCCTGAAGCGCAATAAGGGGTCACACCCTAACTACAAAGAGCTCTCGCATACCATAACACCACCTCCACTATACTTCACTGTCGACACTACACATGACGACAGGTAATGTTCTCCAAGTATTCACATAAACCAATGCCCTTCGTCGTATTTCCACGGGGTGATTCGTCACTCCAAATCATTCGTTTTCAGTCATCCACTGTCCAATGGTGTTGCTCTTTACATCACCACAAGCCTCGCATAGCGCAGACTATAGAAATGCGTGGCTTATGACGAGCTGATTGACCACTACCCCATTCTTTTTAACTACGTACACACAGCCATTTTGTCAACTGGGCTGCTGATAAGTGATGACAGAGAAACCGCGAAAAAATCTGTGGAACTGCCACTGAATTTTGACTTTTCCCAAATACTTTTCTCAGTTGTTAAGAGCCGTTTAGTACACGGTATGTATTAACACATTCACGATAAAGAATATTCATTATCATAAACGCTATGTAACAACGAGATGGACACTGATCACAGAGTCTCGATTTTCACTAGTCTACACTCAAAATCTACCCCAGTTAAAAGTGGTTAATTCCTACACATTTCGGTGCGAAATAAACAAAGATGATGTTTCAAATGTTTGCTTAGTTCTCATTCCCTCGGAAAAACAGGAATTAATTTTACGATAGATGGAAATTTTGCAACGTTGGTAACACTTTAATTGTTGCAAATAATGGCTGTCAAAACTGTGTATGTCGTATTTCGTTCCTAGAGAAACCATTGTGTCTACATAAATGTCCTTTGTTGTGCTTAGAAAACCTATATCCTCATCTTTCTCAGTAATTTTCTGTTTTCGAAGGCAAATTTTCACAGGTAAATAGGAAATGAAGCGCAAAAGACATAAGCATAATCCAAATTTTCTAAGCTAATTTATTTTGTTTACATTTCAGATTACTATAAATTGTTAGCTGTAAAAGAGTTAACAATGTGAATAAATTTTGCTGTCTGTGCAGTGAAGTGACTTCCGCTTCTCAGAAACGTGAATGGATTTCGTTAATAGAAACAGCATATTACGATTACTTAGACTGTAAAATAAATGAGGATAAAAGTTTGGCAAGATATTTGTTGTAATTCACGTGCATTAAATCTCCGTTGTTTGTTAAACAAAACAGTAAATTCGGTAGTATTCTCAGTTCTCATGACATGGCGAGAATCTTCAAATCACATCAGTGATTTTTATTTTTGTATTATGCCCCCTCTTAAACATGGAATATCGGGAAAGTAAAAGTGGATCACCACATATCCAACTTCATCAGCTATACGACCTGTAACACATGGAGAAGGTCTGCCTGTTCCTATCTTTCTAGAAGATTTTGTTCTAGAATCTGAGGAAAAGGTGGTGGTTGAATGCAAACAACAGCCTGAGTCTTTACAAGAAGATCCAGATTCTACGCCGGAATCGATCTCGCGCTGAAGGGTACATAAAATTTCTCAAGAAAAGCTTAACGGTTCAATTCATGTTCTGGCTCTGTCAAAAATCAAGGAATCACAAAAGAGAAGCTTTCAAGTATTTAAAGAAAACATTCCCGCAGTTCAGGTTGCTAAGTTAAAAAAGGGAATCTCATTGGACACAAATTCGAGATGGAACATTTGAAACGGTCAGTCAAGGGAGAGGGAAAGCAGTTTGGGAAGCCTTCCAAAATGTTGTTTAAAATTTCTTGTGAAATCAACGAGCTAAAAATTACATTCTAGCTTTCAATGAACCCCTGAGGACATACCAAGAGCTAGGTTGCAATATGTCGCTCGGGATCAGGGGCGATTGTAGAAGTCGGTCAAGGGGATAGCTGATGGCGTTGGGTTGGGGGAGGGTGAGGGGAGGGGGGGCATGGGGTTTGGGGGAATGGAATATCGTTTAACAAAAGGAGGGGTGGGGTCCTCCACCGACTAATTGGTAAAATCTGGTGTTGCTTAAAGTAGTTTTTGGTAACTGTTTCGGAGTTCAGGGTAAAAATGTGTCTACAGAATGGGTGTGCCCGGGAAAATAATACGATTTGACCAAGATGACCAGCGATTTAGAAGTTTTTGTCTGGGGTCAGGAGATTAAATGTTGATAGGCATACCCGGCTTATTTAGCTTTCTTGATTATTGTAAGTGGTACTCGTACATTAATATACATCCAATGTATATTAATCAATAATAAGACGCCCATATTGCAACCTTACGACTTATCTTAGAAGAAAGATTAAGAAAAGGCAAACCTACGTTTCTAGCATTTGTAGACTTAGAGAAAGCTTTTGACAACGTTAACTGGAATACTCTCTTTCAAATTCTGAAGGTGGCAGGGGTAAAATACAGGGAGCGAAAGGCTATTTACAATTTGTACAGAAACCAGATGGCAGTCATAAGAGTCGAGGGGCATGAAAGGGAAGCAGTGGTTGGGAAAGGAGTGAGACAGGGTTGTAGCCTGTACCCGATGTTATTCAATCTGTATATTGAGCAAGCAGTAAAGGAAACAAAGGAAAAATTCGGAGTAGGTATTAAAATTCATGGAGAAGAAGTAAAAACTTTGAGGTTCGCCGATGACATTGTAATTCTGTCAGAGACAGCAAAGGACTTGGAAGAGCAGTTGAACGGAATGGACAGTGTCTTGAAAGGAGGATATAAGATGAACATCAACAAAAGCAAAACGAGGATAATGGAATGTAGTCAAATTAAATCAGGTGATGCTGAGGGGATTAGATTAGGAAATGAGACACTTAAAGTAGTAAAGGAGTTTTGCTATTTAGGGAGTAAAATAACTGATGATGGTCGAAGTAGAGAGGATATAAAATGTAGACTGGCAATGGCAAGGAAATCGTTTCTGAAGAAGAGAAATTTGTTAACATCGAGTATAGATTTAAGTGTCAGGAAGTCGTTTCTGAAAGTATTTGTATGGAGTGTAGCCATGTATGGAAGTGAAACATGGACGATAACCAGTTTGGACAAGAAGAGAATGGAAGCTTTCGAAATGTGGTGCTACAGAAGAATGCTGAAGATAAGGTGGGTAGATCACGTAACTAATGAGGAGGTATTGAATAGGATTGGGGAGAAGAGAAGTTTGTGGCACAACTTGACTAGAAGAAGGGATCGGTTGGTAGGACATGTTTTGAGGCATCAAGGGATCACAAATTTAGCATTGGAGGGCAGCGTGGAGGGTAAAAATCGTAGAGGGAGACCAAGAGATCAATACACTAAGCAGATTCAGAAGGATGTAGGTTGCAGTAGGTATTGGGAGATGAAGAAGCTTGCACAGGATAGAGTAGCATGGAGAGCTGCATCAAACCAGTCTCAGGACTGAAGACCACAACAACAACAACAACAAGACGCCCATTTTAAGTTAAATGATATTTATTGGTTTAGATAGTAAGCTATTTGCCGCTCTTATTCCTTTGTTAAATGTCTTTGAAATACATTGAAACCTATATTGTTACATAATTATAAAAATAAATGATTGTATCAGTTGAAGTAATATATTTGCTGATATCTGAAGTCATTTTATCCAGTGTAATATGATAGTCTGTTGGGAAGGGGGGGGCACTATAGACCCCATGGCCGCCCCCCCTCCCTTGCCACCGCCCATGCTCAGGATCCACTCTTTGGACTCACATCTCGATTTCTTTCCAAGTAATGGTGTCGCTGTGAGTGACGAGCACGGAGAGTGCTTCCATCAAAACATTTCAACAATGAAAGAAGGTATTAGGGGACATCTGTGTTTTCAGATTATTATTGGAATGTCGTGAGAGACTGCCTAAGGGAATCTCATTGGGCACAAATTCGAGATGGAACATTTGAAACGGTCAGTCAAGGGAGAGGGAAAGCAGTTTGGGAAGCCTTCCAAAATGTTGCTTAAAATTTCTTGTGAAATCAACGAGCTAAAAACAAAGGATATATTAAAAAAAGAAAAAACGCTCAAGTAAATAATTAAGTAGGTAAAAGACCACAGGGAGAAGTTCCATACATAGGGGTATAGCCCTATCTTTGAATCAAGAGCTAATAAAAAGATTCTGTCGACCTCAGTTTGGTTGGAATGTTTTTTTTTTTTTTTTTTTTTTTTTTTTTTTTTTTAGGATAGAGACAACTTTTTTTTTTTTTGAGAGAAGTGATATAAAATCGCTTAATGGGTACGACTGACGAAAATGGTTACTAGCGAAATAGAATGTGATCATAGATAGTCAGTAAATATCGTAAGGAATGTGAATTATATGTTGTATTATAGAATGATGTTCCATAAAACGAAAATTACAGACATTTGTCGATGCATTAACAAAATCACACGAAGTACCATAGTTTGAGAACCATAAAATTGTACTAGACATGGTCTTATTGATGGTGGTACATCGTTTGGTCTGTTCCAATTCTAAAACAACCTATTATCCAGCCAGTTGTTGCGAGACTCATTGTCAGTCATAGACGTTAGCTAGGGGGAGAGGAGTGAGGGAGGGGGGGGGGGGGTGGCAAAGGATGCATTTGCTCCCTCCGAACATCCACCTCCCTATAATCTGATGCACAGAGCTTTCATTTATACAGTTGGTGGGTAACTCTGGGATATACAATTTTCAGAGCCTGCTCTCCCCCCTCCCCCCCCTTTTAGAGTCTCTCAACTCCCCCGCTCCCCCTCCCCCACAGAACATTTCTGTAAATGCACTTGACCACAGTTTAATATGGGATCTGCACCACGATGAAAATTGTTGTTTTTCATACAGGCCCTAGACTACATAATTAACTGGTTGTATGTGCCAGAAAAAAATAAATCCGAATTTTTAAGTAATATTCAATGCCCACATCTTTGAACCGGTAATACAACATATACTGACATGACAAAATATTGTTACTACAACCTATAGCGAGACTGAATGCTACCTGGTGGTGCTCTAACCACAGACACAGCAAAGGAAAATACACATGCAAAGCAAGATGAATAGCGTGTCGTTCTGGTGACAATAAGGGTCACAAATAGGAAAATCCACTAACATAACAGACCTTGACAAAAGGAAGATTGTTATGGCCTGATATCTGGGTACCATCATCTCAGAAGCTGGTATGCTGTTTACATATTACTGCGTCTATGGAAAGTAGTTGAAGGATGGTGAAACCATGATCAGGAGACAAGCGGCTGGTAATCCACACCTCATCATAGATTGTGTAGCTTGGTGACTTACCCACTCCATAAAGCAGGATAAATGGAAATTTGTGGCAGATCTGATGACAGAGTACATTCTGGTGTAGGAACAAGTGTTTTAGAGCACATTTTTTAGCATACTTGGTGAAACATGGAGCACTGCAACTGATGACAACTATGCCTTCCTGTGTTGATCCAACAATATTGTGAGTTACAATTGCACTGGGCACAGGATCATTAAGGTTAAGCACAGATCCATGGAAACGTGTTGTCTGGCCAGGCAATACCGTATTTTGTGACACCAGGTTGACAGCAAATCCAGATATGCCACCATGGAGGCAAATGCTGATCGAAACGTGTGTTGTGCCACAGACAAACACCAGTTGGGACAGCATTATCCTATGGGGTACACTGACCTGGGCTTCCATAGGACCTGTGACAGTGATCAAACACATAGTGAAAGCTGTGGACTAAGTGAACAGTTTGGAGACCACCTGCATCCCTTCATACTTGATAACTTGCTTGATGGCAACGGCATCTTTCAGTAGGATAACTGCCCTTGAAGACCAGAATCATGCTACAGTGGCCTGCGGAGTGTGATAGTGAACTCATGTTGTCTTTTCAACCAAATACACCTGATGTGAATTTGATGGAACACATATGGGACTAGTGATGTGGGCTGGGCAAATGCCCAGTGGGCAAGACATTTATAAATGGGAATTTTCCGAGGAATTTGGCTAAAGTAGTTTGAAATGCCCAAAATCCAGACATTTAAAAAAAGTACTTTGTAAAGTTTTTATTGCCAGAATGTATAATTTCCCATTTAAAATAAGGGATTGGATGATACTCCTGATATTAAAAGTTATTAAATGTTTTCACTTAAATCTATACACCTCATTCATTACCTTTACTTCTAAGAACAAAAGGAATGAAGAGGGAAGCTTTTTTTTCACTAGCATTCCAACTTACTGCAGCAAGGAAGGGCGCATGTTGCTGACAGCAGCCTATCGTTTATAATGTTGCTAGTTCTGTTCTTCACTCTTGGTTTCTCTCTGTCACACACACACACACACACACACACACACACACACACACACAAAGAGAGAGAGAGAGAGAGAGAGAGAGAGACATTGCATTGGAACAACAGTGCAGTGATAAGCATATATATATATATATATATATATATATATATATATATATATATATATATATATATATATATATAGGGAAACATTCCACGCGGGAAAAATATATTTAAAAACAAAAATGATGTGACTTACCATACGAAAGCGCTGGCAGGTCGATAGAAACACAAACAGACACATACATACACACAAAATTCTAGCTTTCGCAACCAATGGTTGCTTCGTCAGGAAAGAGGGAAGGAGAGGGAAAGACGAAAGGATGCGGGTTTTAAGGGAGAGGGTAAGGAGTCATTCCAATCCCGGGAGCGGAAAGACTTACCTTAGGGGGAAAAAAGGACGGGTATACACTCATGCGCACACACACACACATATCCATCCACACATATACAGACATATTCAAGGACAAAGAGTTTGGGCAGAGATGTCAGTTGGGGCGGAAGTGCAGAGGCAAAGATGTTGTTGAATGACAGGTGAGGTATGAGTGGCGGCAACTTGAAATTAGCGGAGATTGAGGCCTGGTGGGTAACGGGGAGAGAGGATATATTGAAGAGCAAGTTCCCATCTCTGGAGTTCGGATAGGTTGGTGTTAGTGGGAAGTATCCAGATAACCTGGACGGTGTAACACTGTGCCAAGATGTGCTGGCCGTGCACCAAGGCATGTTTAGCCACAGGGTGATCCTCATTACCAACAAACACTGTCTGCCTGTGTCCATTCATGCGAATGGACAGTTTGTTGCTGGTCATTCCCACATAGAATGTGTCACAGTGTAGGCAGGTCAGTTGGTAAATCACGTGGGTGCTTTCACACGTGGCTCTGCCTTTGATCGTGTACACCTTCCGGGTTACAGGACTGGAGTAGGTGGTGGTGGGAGGGTGCATGGGACAGGTTTTACACTGGGGGCGGTTACAGGGGTAGGAGCCAGAGGGTAGGGAAGGTGGTTTGGGGATTTCATAGGGATGAACTAACAGGTTACGAAGGTTAGGTGGACGGCGGAAAGACACTCTAGGTGGAGTGGGGAGGATTTCATGAAGGATGGATCTCATTTCAGGGCAGGATTTGAGGAAGTCGTATCCCTGCTGGAGAGCCACATTCAGAATCTGATCCAGTCCCGGAAAGTATCCTGTCACAAGTGGGGCACTTTTGGGGTTCTTCTGTGGAAGGTTCCGGGCTTGAGGAGATGAGGAAGTGGCTCTGGTTATTTGCTTCTGTACCAGGTCGGGAGGGTAGTTACGAAATGCGAAAGCTGTTTTCAGCTTGTTGGTGTAATGGTTCAAGGATTCCGGACTGGAGCAGATTCATTTGCCACGAAGACCTAGGCTGTAGGGAAGGGACCGTTTGATGTGGAATGGGTAGCAGCTGTCATAATGGAGGTACTGTTGCTTGTTGGTGGGTTTGATGTGGACGGACGTGTGAAGCTGGCCATTGGACAGGTGGAGGGCAACGTCAAGGAAAGTGGCATGGGATTTAGAGTAGGACCAGGTGAATCTGATGGAACCAAAGGAGTTGAGGTTGGAGCGGAAATTCTGGAGTTCTTCTTCACTGTGAGTCCAGATCATGAAAATGTCATCAATAAATCTGTACCAAACTTTGGGTTGGCAGGCCTGGGTAACCAAGAAGGCTTCCTCTAAGCAACCCATGAATAGGTTGGCGTACGAGGGGGCCATCCTGGCACCCATGGCTGTTCCCTTTAATTGTTGGTATGTCTGGCCTTCGAAAGTGAAGAAGTTGTGGGTCAGGATGAAGCTGGCTAAGGTAATGAGGAAAGAGGTTTTAGGTAGGGTGGCAGGTGATCGGCGTGAAAGGAAGTGCTCCATCGCAGCGAGGCCCTGGACATGCGGAATATTAGTGTGTATGGAAGTGGCATCAATGGTTACAAGGATGGTTTACGGGGGTAACAGACTGGGTAGGGATTCCAGGCGTTCGAGAAAGTGGTTGGTGTCTTTGATGAAGGATGGGAGACTGCATGTGCTGGGTTGAAGGTGTTGATCTACGTAGGCAGAGATGCGTTCTGTGGGGGCTTGGTAACCAGCTACAATGGGACGGCCGGGATGATTGGGTTTGTGAATTTTAGGAAGAAGGTAGAAGGTAGGGGTGCGGGGTGTTGGTGGGGTCAGGAGGTTGATGGAGTCAGGTGAAAGGTTTTGTAGGGGGCCTAAGGTTCTGAGGATTTCTTGAAGCTCCGCCTGGACATCAGGAATGGGATTACCTTGGCAAACTTTGTAAGTAGTGTTGTCTGAAAGCTGACGCAGTCCCTCAGCCACATACTCCCGATGATCAAGTACCACAGTCGTGGAACCCTTGTCCGCCGGAAGAATGACGATGGATTGGTCAGCCTTCAGATCACGGATAGCCTGGGCTTCAGCAATGGTGATGTTGGGAGTAGGATTAAGGTTTTTTAAGAAGGATTGAGAGGCAAGGCTGGAAGTCAGAAATTCCTGGAAGGTTAGGAGAGGGTGATTTTGAGGAAGAGGAGGTGGGTCCCGCTGTGACGGAGGACGGAACTGTTCCAGGCAGGGTTCAATTTGGATAGTGTCTTGGGGAGTTGGATCATTAGGAGTAGGATTAGGATCATTTTTCTTCGTGGCAAAGTGATATTTCCAGCAGAGAGTACGGGTGTAGGACAGTAAATCTTTGACGAGGGCTGTTTGGTTAAATCTGGGAGTGGGGCTGAAGGTGAGGCCTTTGGATAGGACAAAGGTTTCGGATTGGGAGAGAGGTTTGGAGGAAAGGTTAACTACTGAATTGGGGTGTTGTGGTTCCAGATTGTGTTGATTGGAATTTTGAGGTTTTGGAGGGAGTAGAGCTGGAAGTGGGAGATTGAGTAGATGGGAGAGACTGGGTTTGTGTGCAATGAGAGGAGGTTGAGGTTTGCTGGAAAGGTTGTGAAGGGTGAGTGAGTTGCCTTTCCGGAGGTGGGAAACCAGGAGATTGGATAGTTTTTTAAGGTGGAGGGTGGCATTCTGTTCTAATTTGCGGTTGGCCTGTAGGAGGATGCTCTGAACAGCCGGTGTGGATGTGGGAGAGGAAAGATTGAGGACTTTTATTAAGGATAGGAGTTGACGGGTGTGTTGATTGGCTGAGTGGATGTGTAGGTGAAGGATTAGGTGGGTGAGGGCAATGGATTGTTCAGTTTGGAACTGGTATAGGGACTGATGGAAAGAAGGGTTGCAGCAGAGATGGGAACTTTAAGTGTGAGGCCTTTGGGGGTGATGCCAAATGTCAGACAAGCCTGAGAAAATAAAATATGGGAGTGTAATCTGGCTAGGGCAAAGGCATGTTTGCGGAGGGAATGTAAATAAAACTTAATGGGGTCGTTGTGGAGGTGTTGTGAGGGTGACATGGTACTAGAAGGTGGAAAGTGTAACATGAGGCTGAAATGAAAATGAAAATAAATATAAACATATATGCGGAGAGATAAAGGTGAAGTAGAAAGCAAATGGAGATCTGGTGTGAAAAAAGGCGAAAAAGGGTTGGTTAGAGCTGGGCTATCTTGATCCTGTGGTGGACTTGTGTAGGTAGATAACGATGTGCATAAAGATTAGATGGTTATGTTGCCGCCAAAACACGTTAAAGGGTGGAGAAATTCGGGAAAATTTCGAAAAAGCTATGTGAGGATGTATTAAAAGGAGTGGTATGGTGGTGGCAGATTATGGAAATGAGGCTAACAATTGTCTGATGAAGAAATAATGACGTTAAAACCTGTGGGAAGCGGCTAAAAATGATCGGTGATGTGAGAGAAACGGGAATGGAAACAAAGCAAAAGTAACCCGGAAGGTGTACACGATCAAAGGCAGAGCCACGTGTGAAAGCACCCACGTGATTTACCAACTGACCTGCCTACACTGTGACACATTCTATGTGGGAATGACCAGCAACAAACTGTCCATTCGCATGAATGGACACAGGCAGACAGTGTTTGTTGGTAATGAGGATCACCCTGTGGCTAAACATGCCTTGGTGCACGGCCAGCACATCTTGGCACAGTGTTACACCGTCCGGGTTATCTGGATACTTCCCACTAACACCAACCTGTCAGAACTCCGGAGATGGGAACTTGCCCTTCAGCATATCCTCTCTTCTCACTATCTGCCAGGCCTCAATCTCCGCTAATTTCTAATTTCAATTTGCCGCCGCTCATACCTCACCTGTCCTTCAACATCATCTTTGCCTCTGTACTTCCGCCTCGACTGACATCTCTGCCCAAACTCTTTGCCTTTACAAATATCTGCTTGTGTCTGTGTATATGCAGATGGATATGTGTGTGTGCGAGTGTATACCTGTCCTTTTTTCCCCCTAAGGTAAGTCTTTCTGCTCCCGGGATTGGAATGACTCCTTACCCACATCCTTTCGTCTTTCCCTCTCCTTCCCTCTTTCCTGACGAAGCAACCGTTGGTTGTGAAAGCTAGAATTTTGTATGTATGTTTGTGTGTCTATCGACCTGCCAGCGCTTTCATTTGGTAAGTCACATCATCTTTGTTTTTAGATATATTTTTCCTACATGGAATGTTTCCCTCTATTATAACTATATATATATATATATATCCTTAAGTCATCGCTTTGTAATGAAACACACTTTATAATCCATGTTAAATCTCTGAATAATATTGAAGAATGATTATTGATAGCAAAATTATTATTGAATGTCGTATCGTAGGGATTTACTCGCTGATTAGTATGAAATGTCTTTTGGTAGATTCTTTGGTGGCTAAATCATCCTATTCTGGAGCTACAGATTCTCCTGCAATAATGGCATACCCAGTTCTTGTTGACTGAGTGGTGTAATAGGTTTGTCCCTCTCAAGAGCTCTTGTTCTCTTCTGTGATCTCTCTTCCTGTTCTCCTGCAGTTGTCTCTGATTTTCAAAATTAAGTGTTCCTTGTTGAACAATTTGTCACCATTTGGATCTATCTAGTGTAGCAGTTTCCCAGTCGTTTGTGTTTATTCACCATTTTGTCGTATTTGACTTGAGGACGTCTTTATATCATTTCCTTTGCCCTCCCTTGCGTTGGCCATTCTTCAATTGGGAGAACAAGATTTGCTCAGGGAACTGGGAGTTTGGCATGCAGATGATATGACCAGCCCAGCAATGCTTATGTATGACAATTTTTGCTTCAATGCTGGTGGAGTTGGTTTCTTCCAAAATGCTGTTGTTTGTTCGCTGATTATGCCACTTTACTTTCAATATTCTCCTTAGACATCATTGGTGGTATTTTTCTAAGGACTTTAAGTGATTTCTGAAGGTGGTCCAAGTTTCACATCAATGCAGGCATGATAATCGCATTGTAGACTGTAAGCTTAGATTTAGCACTCAAATCGTGGTTATCAAACACTCCTCTCAAAAGACAACCATATACAGCATTTGTAAAGTTTAGTTAGTGTTGAATTTCTGCATCTATGTTAGAATTTGCAGAAAGATGGCCTCCCAGGTATGAAAAATACTCTACAATCTCTAGAAGTGTTCCATCAACTGTGATAACTGGAGCTGCTGCAGTGGCATTTGGGGCTGGCTGATAGAGGACTTTCATTTTGTCTGTGTTAAGCTCAAGACCAATGCATTTATGATGCATTTATGATAGTTTGTAGATCTTCCTCTGTATCTGCCAGGATAATGTTATCATCAGTGTACTGAAGCTCGATGACAGCTGTTGTGGTTATTTTGCTTTTAGCTCAGAGTCTGCTAAGGTGGAATAGCTTACCATCAGCCCTATAAGCTATTTCAACACCCACCAGTAGGTTTTTCTTAACAAGGCGAAGAATGGTTCCCACAAATATTGAGAATAGGCTGGGTGCAATAATACATCCCTGCTTGACTCCTGTGGTGATCATAAACATTTCTCGGGGTCCATTGCGGCAAGGACAGCAGCATTCATGTCATTATGTAGAAGCCAAAGTATTTTGATGTATTTTTCAGGACATCCATTACATCAGAATTTTCCAGAGTGCTTCTCAATTAACAGAGTCAAAAGCTTCAACAGGGTCTATGAATACCATGTACAGGGGTTGGTCCTGTTGTTTAGATTTTTCTTGGATTTGCCTTGCACTGAAAATCATATCCAACATGCCTCGATTAGGTCTAAAGCCACTCTGAGTTTCAGGTAGGGTTTTTTCAGCCACAGGAATAAGTCGGTTGGAGATAATCCTAGCAAGAATCTTTCCAGCTATTGAGAGTAATGATATTCCTTGGTAGTTTCCACAATGGGTCTTATTGCATTTTTTTGAATATAGTAATAATAGTGATGTCACACAGATCAGCAGGTATTGTCTCAGTGTTTCATATCTTGGTAATAAGGATGTGAAAGTTTTTGATTAATTCGGTACTGCTATTTTTAAATATGCAGTCAAGATTCCATCCAGTCCATGGGCTTTGTCATTCCCCAGTTGGTGGATAGCTTCCTCAACCTCTTGAGTGGAAGGGACATCACCCATATGGTCTCGAATGGGTTTTTATGATATTTTTGTAAAAACATCCTCGTGCACCTCTGAATCTCTGTTGAGAAGTTCTTCAAAGTGCTCATTCCACCAAGAGCCAATTGATACTGAATCTTTAAAAAGTTGTGTTCCATTTCTATATCGAATGGGGTTTAGGCCTTTTTGAGGGGGCCACAGATCGCTTTTGTGGCAGTGAAGAAAGCTCTGGAGTTGTTGGTTGCTGCTAAATTTTCCATTTTAATTGATTTTATAGTCCACCATTGATTTTTGAGAGCTCTGGTTTTCCTTTGAACATCAGGTTTGGCATGGAGATAAGCTTTTTTTTGGTGGACTGATGCTGGATCAATTTGCCAGGCATTGTAGGCCTTTCCTTTTATTATCTAACATGCTTTGAATTTCATCATCATTTTCGTGAAACCAGCCTTGATGTTTTCTTTAGATGAATCCAGTTGATTCTTGGCAAGCCAAAAACAAGGAGGGATGGTTTTCAGTATTGACCAGTGTACTTCAACTTTGTCAGGATACTCAGCAGGCAACTTTTGCTTCACAATGTTCTGGAAATTCTTTTGGACTTTTTAATCTTTTAGTCATTCAGTATTTAGCAGATGTTTTGCTTGTTTCTTTTGCTTCCACCACTTGGATGGCACTTGTAGAGCCATTACTGAACAGACCATTCAATGATCTGTCCATCAGTCATCAGCCTGAGCTACAGTTCTTGTGATCTCCACATCACATCGATCTCTAGACTGCCCAATCACATAATCTATGAGATGCCAGTGTTTTGATCTGGGATGTTGCCATGTGGTTTTAAACTTATTTTTCTGTCAAAAGAGAGTGTTTGTAATGACAAGATTGTGTTCTGAGCATTTATTCAGAAGAAGAGTTCCACTGGAGCTGCCATTGTCAATACCCTCCTTACCAGTAATACCTTTCGATAGGGAATAGTCTCTGCCAACTCATGCATTGAAATCACCTAGTAGAATAATTTTATCTGACTGAGGTATGGTTGATAAGAGTCAGTTTAGCTGGGTGTAGAGCTCTTCCTTCTTATCATCCTCTGAGTCTAGGGTTGGTGCATATGCACTAATTATAGTGGCTTTTTGGTGTTCATGAGTTTGAGACAGAGGGTCATAAGTCTTTCATTTAGTTTTTCTAGATCATTGATAAGTTGATTCCTCACAGCAAACCCTCCACATCGATACAAGGCTCATTTTCATCTTTCCCTTTCCATCAGAAAGTGTAGCCTCCAGCTTGTTCTTTTATTTGACCCTCGCCCACAAGTCTTGTTTCACTGGGGGCAACAGTATCGATGTTGCATCGTTTTAGTTCATGTGCCACAATAGCTGTTCTTTGTTGTGATTGGTTGCTTTTGTCTGAGTCAATGAGAGTTTGATCATTCCAGGTAGCAATACTTAAGTTTCGTTTCTTCCTTTTGTTTCGACATATGGTGTATCCTGTGGACATGGCTATCCGGTCAAGTAGTTGGTTGGTTAGGATGACTGTGTTTAGGGCACCTTTCCAAGCCCCCTCCCCATGCAGGATGAGCAGAGTGGATTCTGAATAGGCGTGCTCAGTCACAGGTGCAGCACACGAGCTACTCTACAGCCTCCTCGAGTAAAATGGTGATCACATGCCTGCCACCTACATGCCATTTTGTCACTAAGAGCTTCCAGATTACACAGTCCTGCTCCCATCGCAACTTGCTGTTCTCTGCAGGGCTTTTCTGTATTGGACTGATAGTACTGTCCTCCAAAATATGCCTGTGCTTATATTTTTTTAACATGTAAAAGTTCCTGCACAACAACAATCACACTGTCCCCGACAGCTTTGTAATCTTGGTCCAGTGGCATAGTGACTGATAACTGAAGACACAAAAACTGCTGAGGCGTTTTGGGCCCCTGGGACAGGTTGTGGTGGAAAGAAGGAAGATGGGTGAGGAAAGGAAAGAAAGAAGGGACATTGGAAGACACACTTGATCTCGCTCCTCTGCTGAGATCCATCTGGCTAGGTTGGACCTGCCAGTAGCTATGCTACTGCCTGCATAGCTCCCAGCTTCACTGGAGTACACAAACTCTCCCACCTGCACAGACAGTGCTATGGTAAGCACTCCTGGCATAGATCACCGAATGTATTAAACAACTGACATGTGTTTCTTGATGATAAATGTATTCTTAAATGTTAAACTGTTTTCATTGAAAAAACATAAAAAGGGCTTTGTTGTCAGATGTAGTGACTCTTGAGATAGATTATAGTTTTCTATTCTGCTCCTTTCTTTATCTACTCTCGTATGACTACACTGCTGTGAAGATAAAATGAGAACACTAACATATATTTAAAAACAAAGAATCAATGCCCACCTTGCAGCTACTCTTCTTGATACAGTAGTAGAAGGTAGTAACCTAAAGCCTGTCAAGGTGCCTGATATAATAAGCTTAGTTTGTGGCACAGCCAAGAACACGGGACTAAATATCATTCAAGTTAGAGAGAACTTAGCTGATTATAGGGACAAACAAGGAATATGATCCAGATAATATGTGTAGGAAGGGATGAGTCCTCACTCTCAGGTAGATAAAAATCATTGTATAAATCCTCCATTGTGGTGGCAAGATTTCAGAGGAACCTGTAAACTGTCAGAAGTTGCCATAAAAATTCTGGGCACACCTGTTACATCTGCTACTAAAGAACATTCCTTCAGCACTTTTGGATGGATCCACAGTAAAAAAGCAAAAGACTCACATCAGAGGGCTGTAAAATTAAACTATCTCTCCTACAACTGGACGTTGATGAATGGAGCAGGTATATGTCATAAGCCTGTTGACCCCAAGGAAAAACTCATACTGAACAGTCCAATCCAAGACAAAATGGAGAAGAATCCAGTGGTCAGTGAGGAATCAGATTCAGGAGAATCTGAGGCAGAGTCGGAACTTCATTTTCCTTCTTCATCTTATGAAGATCAAGAAAGTTACTGACATTTTTTAAAATTTTTTGCAGTATTATAGTATAAGTAAAAATACTACTTACAAACTAGCTACTTAATTCAAACTATACTTCATTTCAAAAATTAATTTTAAACTTGAGTGTTGTTTTCTTTTTCGTTGTGCACTACCCTAAGAATTGACCTAATTAAAGATTTAAAAAGTTATGTTTATAGTCCAGTTTATTTTCCTTAATTACTCTCCCCTAACTCTCAAGCAATTTTATCAGCTTAGTTATCTGACCACGGAAGAAGTAGTGTTGTAAAACACTTTTTCTAATGCAAAATATTAGATTAAAATTTTTTATTAGTGCCACTTATCAATTAATCTTTAAAACGCATAAATGCCTGGGAATTTATGAATTTTGCAGATTTGTTCAGGCATTTTATGCTGGACATTTTTGCCAACTTATAAATGCCCACGCATTTTACACTATTATGTGGAACGCTATCAGGCACCAGCTCTGCACCCTCAAACCCCCAGTCTGTAATTTACAGGAAATGCATGGCCTGTGTGTAGACATCTGGTGTCATGTACCTTTGAAAACCTACCAAGGATTTGTTGTATGCATGATATGCATAACAGCTCCCATATTGTGCTCCTAATATGGACTAACACCCTATTAAGCAGGTCGTCATAATGCATTTGATCATTAGTGTGTAAGTGTCCAACCAGACTGTCATGTAATTCATTACATAAAAGGATTTGTTAACAAAGAGTTATTGCATTACCATATGTTAACATGCAAGGGTGGCTCCTCAGCCTCACTATAAGTGGTCATCTCATCCTGGATTTGGAATGACCTGCCCTTCCTTTTAACCTTCACCAATTTATCCCTCTCTTCTCCCCAGGGAAGGAACTTCAAGTTATGAAAGCTAGGTAGAGTGTCATTTTATGTTTGTCTATCGGCAGTACTACACATTTTTTCTCCTGTAAGTAAGTGCTGCCCAGGAATTCTGTCTCATAATTCATTAATTTTCTCAACTGAATTTTCCCTGATGCTGTTATCTAACTACACTATCATTCATACTTCATAAATATATCCCAATATGATCTATGAACTACTTTATTTTTAAATTCGCCTTGATAACTTTTCATACTCCAAGCTATTTCAGTTCCCAGGTGGCATTGCTTCACATGTATCAAGATCACGAATTCCACTTTTCTCTGTATGTTCATCTTTCCACAGATGGCTATGGGACTTTGGCTGTTCAGTACAAAACATCAAATGAGAACACCTTTCAACCATCTAAATTTCCAATTTGTTATTTTATTGAGCAACCAATCTGAGCTATATCTTACATTATATTCACATCTTCTGACAAACATGTAGGAAGATTCCCACCTCTGATGCAGTCAAAATAGAGGTACCTGTAGTTTTTTGAGACAGCAATAATTTCAGTCACCACCTGCTGAGTTTTGTTGACACACTTTTTATTGAAATATTTTGAACCCAAAGCATAAGAGAGTTCATAATATCCTGAGGAACTATTTGTATTCAGGAGAATGGACTTAGGAGGGAATATCTGCATCACAGAAATGAATGAAATCTTTTCTCTTACTAACTTACTGGAGGCAAGGACTCAACTAAAACAGAAACCAAAATAAAGCATGTGTAGCCCTCATAAATATTGATGTTGGAAGTAACAGTCATCACCATTGTCTGGTTGACAATTGGTAGTGTACATTTTCAGACTGTGGCGAGATGGGCTAGGTTAAATTTGAATCCTCAGTGCTGAGTCTTATAATAAGGTATAGCTGTCAGCTAGTGGTGGTCTGACTGCTGCATGCTCATGTTGTTGGTTTTATGTGCAGGTACATTGAAATTGATGTTCATCCTAGAATGTCCCAAAAACCTAGGTTATCGGTCAGCATTAAGTGTTATGATTTCACTTCCAGTAATTGCACACTCGCCTCTACCGACATAAACTGTCTATATCCAAGAACTCAGTACTGCTATAGGTTTGACACATTAATCTCCGGCTGGAATATGCCAACAATAGACCTAGTTTGATAAGACCTTACAAAAAAAGAAAGAAATTCCATGTTGCCTCCAAAGTTCATTGGGGAGTATTTAACTTCCTTTCCATTCGGTCACAAACTGAAAATAATATAACCCAATCTGTACCCCACTGTGCTAAAAGAAAGCCACATTCGGGCTCTAAGACTGGAAACTTCGTTTTTATTGATACATAAAGTGCTAGGCCATACAAAATACAAGAGACTGCTTCAAAATTTGTCTTGGAACATGAAATGAATGCATTGTACAGTAAAAGGAAGTAAAGTAAAGTACATCATCAGTCTGAAACATTATTTGAACATTACAGTGCTTTAACAGACATTATTCTGTTGGTGGTGTTATGCTGTTCTTCTCTATCAACAATGGAACCAACTCGTTCAGCCAGTTATAGAGGGACATAGCCCAAACAATGGTGCAGTTTCATTTTTTCATGTTTGTGAACATGTATTAGAGGTGGAAGTCATGTGCAGTTACGCAAAAGTCATAGAATGAAAGACTAATTCAACCTCAAATATTTGAAGTCATTGTGTTATACTCACACAGACACTAAGTCTTCAATGTTTCATTTTATATCTTTTAGCTAAAGGTCACATGTACTAAGTCCAGCACATAGACATCACACACAGTAGCAAAAATATTGTGAAAAGGATAGTTGCTAATCACCATATATGGGAGATGCTGAGTCACAGTTAGGCACAACAAAAAGACTCAAACAAAGCTTTTGGCCACACAGACCTTCATCAAAACAGTCAACACACATACTCATGCAAATGCAACTCACAACATACATGATCACAGTCTGGCTGCCAAAGCCAGTCTGGTCAACTAACCTGCGTGCTACTAAAGCAGTGACTGACGATATGCTGCAAGCTGGTATTGTTCATTTGTCCGGTAGCCCATGGGGATTTGTTATCAAATTAATACCAAAAAATGATGGCACTCTTCACCTCTGCAGCGATTACAGAGTCCTCAACACCAATACAATCCATGCAGTTTCCCAGTACCAAATATACAAGACTTTATTCATGCACTGGCAGGCACATCCACTAAAGCATGCTTGACTGTAAAAACGTGTATTTGCAAATCATCATGCACACTGACAGTACCACAAAAATGGCAATCGTCAAACCCTTAGATCTGTACAAGTACCTTTTCATGCCTTATGGGTTTAAAAATGCTGCATAAATGTGGAAACAATTTATTGAAATCCTCTTTCACCTCAGTCATTGCTATTCATGCCTCAACAAAATCCTTATTTTTTATGCCACCACTGAAGAACATGAGGTACACCTCAAGTTAGTTTTCTAAACCTTACAAGACAGTAGTGTGTCAAAGTGTGTCAATCAGTCATGACAAATATCAACTATGTCAAGAAGAAGTCAATTTACTAGGACACTTAATCAGTGCCACAGGCATCAAACTAACATTAAAAAGGGTAGAAACTGTATGACAGTTTTCACTACCACTAATTTACCACAAACTTGATGTTTCCTTGGAATTCTAAATTTCTACCGATGCCACATGCCACAAGCAGCTGCCTTACAAGTCTTGCTTATAAATGCTTCATCAGGTAGCAACAAAAATGAAAAAAAAGGAAAGTTGAATGGACTGAAGACACATGAAATGCTTTTGATAGCAGAAAAATTAGTCTCGTTAATGCAGTCACAGTCACATGTCCCATCCCAGATGCTCAACTGATAGTTACCACTGACGCGAGGTGCGGTGCTACAACTGTTTGCTGGGCAGTGAAACCCAACCTCTCTGGTTTTTCTCTTACAAACTGACAGCTTCCCAATCCAAATGGCATTCAACAGGGACTCCTCATGCTTTGTGAGGTAGTTAAGTACTTCCACAAAGACACTGAAGATCAGAATGTCATTCTACTCATGGATCACAAGTCACCTGTCAACACTATAAAACATCCATCAAAGGAGGTAAGTGCATAATTTTTTCCACACCTGACTTTCATCTTGCAGTACTCAACAGACATATGACACTTACACAGTGCAGACTTCATTGCTGATTACATGTCAAGGGTTAATACCATATCCCTTCACTTCAACTATGAACACCGGGTTGCCACCCAACAAACTGACCCTAGCATTGACGAACTACTATTCAGCAATGAAACCAGCCTCAAAATTGAAAGAGGCACAATCACAGCCAATGGAACATCGATCCTGTGTGAAATCTTTCTCAACAAAATTTGACAGCTGGTACCACTAAAATGCGACGTGAAATGCTTAACCAATTGCACAACCTTTGACATCCTGGCATATGCCCTACAGTCTGCCTCATCAACAAATGCTTTGTGTGGCCCAAAATTAAGAGAGACTGCCACACCTGGTCCAAGACGTGTGAATATGCCCAACTGCAAAAGGTCAATTTGTGATACCCCCAGCTCATTTCCATCACCTCCAAAGCTACTTAATGGGGCCCCTTCTTGAGTCAAAAGGTTACAAGTTTCTTCTCTCCATCATGAGCAGAGCTTCATGGCAAATGGAAGGACATTACAACTGAAACAACAGCGCATGATTTTGTTGACACTTGAATATCATGCTTTGGCACATTCAGACCATCACTATAGATCAGGGCCATCAATTTGAATAAGCACTTTGCAGTACTTAGCAACCTGTGCAGTATTAAACATACCTGCACAACCACCTACCACCTGCAGAGCAATGGCCTGGTCAAAATGTGGCACAGGGTCCCTAAGGCTGCTATCATGTGCCACAGCAGATCTTGGATGGAGGCTCTGCTGTGGGTCCTTCTTGGAGTGTGCATAGCATACAAAGAAGACCTGCAAGTATCGCTGGCTAAAATCTTATACAGTGGTCCTCCTGGTGGAGTTCGTACTACCAACACAAAACAATGAATATCCAACCCACCAAGCACTTGTACAATGTGTCAAAGAACACATCTGACACTCCCATGTACTGCCACGCAGTCCTCACACAGCACCACGAGTATTTGTACACAAAGCCCTTTCATACTGCAAATGTGTTGCATGATGATACAAGTCAACCTGTGCTCCAACCACCTTCCTGAGGCTCATACAAAATCATCAAATGAAATGTGCACACTTTTGATATCACTATCAGTGATATTTAAAGTCACCACTGTCACTGTCAGTGAACTGGTGCTATGTGGGGATATTGATACTTGTAACCACCACTAGCAAGTAAGGACTGTAATGTCTGCAACTTGACCAAAGACAGCAGTGGGTTTTGAGCTATATCTGTGAATGGATATGCTGCTTGTATTGTGCTTGTCAGTAAATTATGTTTCTATATCATCATTCTTGTCTCATTACTGGTACATTGCTACTGCCTCTTAGTGTGATTTCTACCAAAGGTGATATTCATCAGGCTCTCTTTGATGCGCCATCAATATTGGCAAAGCTCTGGCAAGCAAAAGATAAAGGAGGAAGAGTGTTTTCAAGTGAGATGGAGGGCAAAATATTTTTATTTGTTATTGTTCCAGAGGTGCTTCTGAGAGCTATTTATGTTTCTCACAAATTGTGTCTTATCAGCTACTTCCAAGATGGATGCATTCATCAGCTGGCATTTGTGTGATGTTACAATTGATAACTTTGATACGGTCCTTTCAGTGGTCTGCCACAGCTGATTTCACACTTTGTCTTAAGAATGTGTGTTGTTTATACTGATTTACACCCTTTTGAGGGTCCTCATTGTTTCACCTATACTCTTTACCAGAAGCATGCATCAGCTCATAAACTCTATCATTGATGGGATGATTAAATGGGCTCAGAGCAGATTGGAGAAAGTCTTTTATTTTATGTTGACAAAAAATATATGTTTTATTTCATTTACCTACGGTATATTTCATATGTCATCTGTTATTATGCTGAATATTTACATATTTTTAATGACAGCTCAACTGTCAGGATGTTTTTCCTTTTTGGCATGATATTCTCTGCATGTAAGACATATTAGTCCATTATATTAGGTGTTTTGGTAATGGTACTTACCTTGGATTGAAGGTATGTAGTTCTGAAAGGCCAAGTTTGTTAATAGCAAGTCGAACTTTTTGATCTTCTGTTAGTACAAACAGATTTTCCTTGTCTATATAATATTCTGCAACCTGTAAGGAAATAATTTCTTGGTATTACTGTACATGTAACAACATTTCAAGATGAATATGTTTTTATTTCTGGAAGATTCTCTGCATAGCTGATGTCTGATGAAATGTAACATTACCTTTCCTTTTGCTAAACAAAATCAGATTTAGGATTTGGTAAAATAAATCTGAATTTTCTACTTATATTTTTATTTTCCAAGCAGAGTAGTTATGAGGTTCAGTCAAAAAGTAATGGCTCCTATGTTTTTTTATTTTACTTGTCAAGAATTTCAAATGCAAAAACATAGATTGAAAACCACAGCACTGATGATTAATTTATAGCTTTTCAATATAATCTTTATTCATTCCCACAGTTTTGATCCATCTTTTAACAAGGACATGTACTCCAGTGTGATAAAACACATGGTCCTGCTTCCGAAGCCATTGACACATGGACATTTTCATGGCCTCCTCATCTTTGAAGTAAATCACACAATGAACTTCTTTCAACAGCCAGTACAGATGAAAGTCTAATGGTGATAGGTCAGGGCTGTATGGGGGATGAGGTGAGACTTCCCATCCATTTTCACAATATCTTCAATAGTGTGATGTGGTTTTGCATTGTCACAAAAAAGAACAACATGCACAATAGCTTCTGTTGGACAAACTTGCTGAAGATGTGCTTTAAGATGTTTGAGGGTTATGACATATTGGAGAGAATTTATTGTGCATCCATGCTCCAAAAAATCAACCATAATCAAACCCTCAGCATCCCAGAATATTTTAGCCATAACTTCCCCTTTCAACTGCACAATTTTGAACTACTTCTTCTTCAATGAGTTTCTATGTTTTCTGTCAAAGAATATTTAACATAGATGTAGATTATTAGCAACATATGACATTATCACCAAAATATTATGTAATTATAAATTTGTGTATGACTAGTTAGAAAAACTACACAAAATATGAGAAACCTGTTTAATTGTAAATGTAAATGTGTGCTCATGTGTTGTAATCTGACGACATCCATACAATATTTATTGTTCCACAGATGAATAAATAAATAAATAAATAAATAAATAAATAAAAATGATGCCTTGACCGACTCATTGATTCTGGTTCAGAAAAATGAACCAATGTTTCATGTTCAGCCACAGTTTTTTTCAGGAACTCCTCTCCCTCCAAATGGAAGTGCTGCAAGAGTTCTGTGGTAATTGTGTTTCTTATCTCTTTATTTGGAGTGAGTAACATTCTTGGTACCCAAGTTGCACAAAATTTTGGGTATATCAGTTGCTGAACAATTTTCATCACACAGCCTTTACTGAGAGAGGTAATATGACAAAAATCATCAGCAATTACCTGGCAGTCACGATAAATGATGTCACTGACAAGCTGAATATTGTGTGGAGTCTATGTAATGACTGGCCTGCTGCTCCCTGCTTCATTGGCCAATGATATTCGCCCCTTAGCTTCATTACAGTCACAAACCCAGTAATCCAACAGTGCTGGTATCCACTGTTGCATGACTGTACACATGTCATTTTTCAGTCTCTCGTGAATGCAAATGGGCATTTCACTTTCTGAATATAAAAGTTCTATCACTGAATGCAATCTTAATACACGTATATGAAAATCAATGTTGGCCATTTTGCAAGTGATTGCAATACTGGCATCCTTTCATGCAGAAAGTTGCTACTGTAATGAAATGGAGAAGAGGTTTTGCAGAATGGTATGACATTCAAATTTTTGGCTTACCAGTAAAAACAGTAAGTATTATTTTTTGTCTGACTATCATATAATAAATAAAAAAAAGAACTGGAATGACATATTCTGCTACTGAAAAAAGTGGGTGTACTTTTTTGTATTAAAGACTGAAATTTAATTTGTCACTGTTACTAGTTGATAAGTCTTCTCAAAAAGGGCAGGTTCAGCAAATACATTTTCAACTTATCTGTTTCAGTCGTTAATGAGTTACTGGTACTAAAATAATCCAAACATGACATAAGCTTGTACATTGCTCATATTTATTTGTCACCCTGACATTACCTGCAGAATTGCTTTCAGTGGAACAACTCCCAACAATTCTGATCCCATGACTGACACACGTAGAGCTGCTGCCTCTTTGCACACTTCTTCATAGGCTATATGAAGTGGAGTTACGTCAAAGTCTGTTATGTTGAGTGACACTTGTGCTAGGTTTTCCTCCTCAAGCCACCATCCAATGCCCTGAACTTCCTTAAGACTTCCTGGTTGCTCAGTACCTCGACCAGTTGTTCTTACATTCAGTGCTATTCTGAATAACAGATAAACTTATCTTCATAGATTAGTTAACAGATTCATTATTGAATAATTACTTGTTAATCATATTCTAGCACTGTAACTAAACAAAACTGCCAAGATCAAAATGAATCAGAGTTCCATAGTACACTGTATCAAGAATAGCTTGAAGGCAGTGTGTGTTCAAAGGGTACAAGTTGAATTATCTAATTGTGTTGTATGAAGTGGATCATATTTAGAAAAGATGTATTTTTGTAGTTAACAGTCATGTCTAGCTCATGTATACTACATTAAGTCAGTTATGGTTTCCACAGTAAATGAAGTTTACAGGAAAGAGATTGACAGAAAGTGCAAAATGGTAAACAGAGTGGTTTTTTATCAAAATGATGTGGAATGAGTCAGTTTACCGGATATCTTTTAGTGGGCATATGAGCATATTACTTTTCATTCCTCCTCATTGACTACACTTCAAAACTAGGATTTTTATAAAGGTAACTGGTTTTTAAATAAAAATTAGTCCATGGAATAGAAGCAGTAGTCCAGAATAAATGACTTTAGGTTATATTTAAAATGTGCTTTGCTATGTGCCAGGCTTTTACATTGAGTAAATTTTGTTACTGCATATTGAATTATTTTCTGATCCACTGACAGCTTTAATAATGAATAATAAGGGTCACTTTTTCCTTTAGTGTTGTAGGTATGGAGCAGGAATGGCTAGAGGAGAAATGCAAGGCTGTAGAAGCACATCTGACTAGGGGAAATAGAGATGCCACCTATAGGAATATTAAGGAGACCCCGGAGAGAGAATAAGCACCTGAATAAATATTAAGAACTCAGATGACAAAACAGTACTAGGTAAAGAAGGGAAGGCTGAAAGGTCGAAGAAATGTTTATATGGGAGAGCTATACAAGGGAAACAAACTTGAAGACAATATTGTAGACACTGCAAGAACAATCTGACTGAGGTCTGAAAGATTTAAGTTGGAACAAACCACCTGAAGTAGATGACGTTCCCTTAGAATTATCCAGATCCTTGCCACCCCATACCATATAAAACCTATTCTACCTAGTACACAAGATACTAGTATATGAGATAAGAAAAATACTCTTAGTCTTAAGAAAATAACAGTTCCAGCTTCACAGAAGGCTCATGCTGACAGATGTGAAATTGTCACCAGACTATTTTTGTGATCATAAACTGGAATAAAAAAAAAGAAATTCCTTATTCCATGGATCCCTGTTTTTATTTGTGATGAAGTCACAGCTTGTAAAAAGAGAAAATGCTCTTCTGCATATAAAAATATAAATTTGAGAGCAACCTAGTGCTCAGTATCACATCTTTTATTGATATTAAAAAATTAAAAATGAGAACAAGCAACTATTCACCTGCTGGTGAATAAAAAGTGCTGCATCGGAACATTTAGACACTGATGTATATTTTAGCTTTTACTTTTCTTTCAAATGAAGTGGAGACACCCACATTTGGACACCAAGACAAGTGATTTATGGCCGGTCCTAATATTTTGAGTGCTGTTTCCATCTAGTAATTTTCATTATGATACAGTAAACTTTTGATATTTTCTCATCACTCTTCATGTCATTGTTGTCATTTGTTCAGTAGATATTGTCCATACAGAGCTTTTACTTATCATATAGGATATGGAAATATAATGATATAATAGTGGGTGACTTGCGAGATGATGCTCGAATACAGCACTGTAAGCCACTATACTATAACATTTAATAATGCATATTATTCAGCATTCATTCATTCTTTCATCACATTCTGTAGACTGCATCAACAAGGTATTTGGTATGAAAATTAACAAATGACAATCAAATCATACATTCTGATGATAGCTTTATAAGATTTAGAAACCAGTTATATTATCATTTGTATCACATGATGCATACTTTTATTTAATACTGTTCTGTGGCATAAACTCCTTAGGCAGAGGAGCTATAGTCATTTTTTCATGGAAGCTCAAGACACTCACTTGTGAAGCTGAAGCCTACTTAAACTTCAGAAGGACACACTGCTAGAGAATGTGAGACCTTTTAGGACTTTGGGAGGTTGGGTTAGTTCTGGAAACTTTGCTTGCCACAGTAATTAGTCATGGCTAACAATTATCCATAATTTTGATCACTGAAGGCAGATCCAGATAATATTTCAAAGTGTTGCAAAGACTGGCCACTTGCTTTAAATCTTCATAAATGGAATCCAGTCTTATAAGAAAAGAAATGAGGTGATTTTATACAGAATAGATGAAGTTTTAAGGAACATATGAAGAGTGAGACATGAAAAGGTTCTAAGCACCAAATCTCACATTCTTCAGGAGAATGAAAAAACAATGTATCTCTCTCTGTACATAACTGATTTGTATCCAGAAAATGGAGACAGTATTATGATACAACAAAATTATGCTGCTGACCACATCATCACAAAAATAATGTGACACATTAGACAATAAATACTTTATTAAGAGCATTCAAAGTGCCACATCAGATAATTGACTGGGTCTAGCTGTCAATAAGAAAGTTTATTCTTGCAAAGAAGAAAACACAACCAGCCACTGGTAATAATGCTATTTATTTATAAAAATGGTGTCTTTACCAGTTTTGAACTGCCAAGTTCATCTTCAGATAGCTGTTCTTGTTTATATTATATTTATATCTGAGAGAGGCCTGGAGATACTGGAAGGTTTCAGATAGATTATATAATGATAACACAGAGATTTAGGAACCAGGTTTTAAATTGTAAGACATTTCCAGGGGCAGATGTGGATTCTGACCACAATCTATTGGTTATGAACTGTAGATTAAAACTGAAGAGACTGCAAAAAGGTGGGAATTTAAGGAGATGGGACTTGGATAAACTGACAGAACCAGAGGTTGTAGAGAGTTAAGGGAAAGCATTAGGGAACGACTGACAAGAATGGGGGAAAGAAATACAGTAGATGAAGAAAGGGTAGCTTTGAGAGATGAAATATTAAAGGCAGCAGAGAATCAAGTAGGTAAAAAGATGAGGGCTAGTAGAAATCCTTGGGTAACAGAAGAAATATTGAATTTAACTGATGATAGGAGAAAATATAAAATTACAGCAAATGAAGCAGGCAAAAAGGAATACAAACGTCTCAAAAATGAGATCGACAGGAAGTCCAAAATGGTTAAGCAGGGATGGCTAGAGGACAAATGTAAGGATGTAGAGGCATATATCACTAGGGGTAAGATAGATACTGCCTACAGGAAAATTAAAGAGACCTTTGGAGGAAAGAGAACCACTTGTATGAATATCAAGAGCTCAGATGGAAACCCAGTTCTAAGCAAAGAAGGGAAAGCAGAAAGGTGGAAGGAGTATATAGAGGGTCTATACAAGGACAATGTACTTGAGGACAATATTATGGAAATGGAAGAGCATGTAGATGAAGATGAAATGGAAGATATACTGTGAGATGAGTCGACAGAGCAGTGAAAGATCTAAGTCGAAACAAGGCCCCGGGAGTAGACAATATTCCATTAGAACTACTGATAGTCTTGGGAGAGCCAGCTCTGACAAAACTATACCATCTGGTGAGCAAGATGTATGCAACAGGCAAAATACCATCAGACTTCAAGAAGAATATAATAATTTCAATTCCAAAGAAAGCAGGCGTTGACAAATGTGAAAATTACCAAACTATCAGTGTAATAAGTCATGGCTGCAAAATACTAACACAAATTCTTTACAGATGAATGGAAAAACTGGTAGAAGCTGACCTCAGGGTCAATCATTTTGTATTCCTTAGAAATGTTGGAACACGTGAGGCACTACTCAGCCTACAACTTATCTTAGAAGATACATCAAGTATAGATTTAAATGTCAGGAAGTCGTTTGTGAAAGTATTTGTGTGGAGTGTAGCCATGTATAGAAGTGAAACATAGATGATAAATATGATAGACAAGAAGAGATTAGAAGCTTTCAAAATGTTGTGCTACAGAAGAATGCTGAAGATTAGGTGGGTAGACCACATAACTAATGAGGAGATATTGAATAGAATTGGGGAGAAGAAAAATTTGTGGCACAACTTGACTAGAAGAAGGGTTTGGTTGGTAGGACATGTTCTGAGGCATGAAGGGATCACCAGTTTAGTATTGGAGGGCAGTGTGGAGGGTAAAAATCATAGAGGGAGACCAAGAGATGAATACACTAAGCAGATTCAGAAGGATGCAGGTTGCAGTAGATACTGGGAGATGAAGAAGCTTGCACTGAGTAGAGTAGCATGGAGAGCTGCATCAAACCAGTCTCTGGACTGAAGACCATAACAACAACAACATGTGAGAGTCAAGGTAATTCCTGCAAGAGGCAGAAAGACAGTGTTAAAGTGTATCTCCTGCCAATTATGACTGCGACTTGCTGTGTGACTAACAAGTCAGATTTGAGCAAGTTACGTGCATGCAAAATAAAGTTTCTGGAGTCAGCCTTGCAGAAGTCTAGAAAAGATAAAATTAAGGATGAAGATGTCATAGGTGAGATGTAAGTGGATCTGTCATTGACTGAGAGACTAAGTGCTGCAAAGCTCAAGAGGTTTGGCCATTTGGAGAGGATGAATGGTAACTGCCTGTCAAAACAATACTTCGATAGAAATGTGCAGGGGAAAAAACCAAAAGGACAACTCAGAAAAAAATGGTAAGATCAGATTAAGGAAGATCTGAAGACTAGAGAAGAAAATTGGGGAACAATAGCAAGCAAGAAGTATATCAAGATAGTGCAAGATGTTGGAAAATTATTCATAAACACCCTATCTGACTTGCTGGAAGGATACAAAGGTGATGATGATGATGTTGTTGTTTACATTAGTTGGCTGTTTTTCCCCAACAATTAATGTAAACAACAAAAAACAAAATTTTAACATGAACAGCTATCTGAAGATTAGTCTTTATTTGTCTGAATAAATTACATTTTTAAAATTTCAGAGGAAAGCCCAGATATGTACAAAGATCATGTGCCATCTATTAATGCATATTTGAAAGTCTAGGGGCATGCAACAGAGTATGAGAACACAAAAGCACTGAAAGTTTGCTTTTTGAAAAAATGGTACTTCGAATAATTTCCATTTCCACTCTTCATACAGAGAATACTGACTAGAAGGAGGAACAGAATGATATGTAATTTGTTACATTCAGACATCAGGGAATAATTTCTATGGTCCTAGAGGAAGCTTTAGAGAGTAAGATCTGTCACTGAACACATCCAACAAATAACTGAGGACACTGTGTGCAAGTGGTTGCTTGAGTTGAAGAGGTTGGTGTAGGAGAGAAGTTGTGGTAGGATACATCAAACTAGTCAGAGGACTGATGAACCAGACACTTCAAAAACACATAAAAAAGTGTTGTGTCCCATGACTATAATATCAGTGGTTCGCAGCTGAAATCAGACAAATGTTTGCATGTAGCAATTTGTGGATATACAAAATGAAATCATTACATAGGCAGTCATGGGTAAAGTTGATAAAATATTGGGAAAATAGAGACACAAGCTATAAAGGATATTTCTTACAAAATACTTGTGCAAACCATCCTAACATACTGATTAAGTGTATGGGAGAGGGGTATTGAATGCATACAATGAAGGGTAGTGTGAGGGCCATATATTTGTTTGACTCATGGCAGAGCTTCACACAAATGCTGAAAAACCCCAGCTGGCAGATGTTTGTAGATAAATGTTAGTTATCCCTCAAAAGCCTGCTTTCCATTTTTCAAGAACCAGTATTTAATGAGGTGTGGAGGAACATAGCTTGGCTTCCTATTACTCCCATTGGGATACAAAGTTAAGAATAGACTGATTAGAGCACACACAGAGTCATTCTTCCCATGCTCCATATGATAATGTAGTGGGAAATATTGTCTGCCATGCACTTTACAGTAGTTTGCAGCATATGAATATAGAATAAACTTCACTATTTGGCCTTTAAAATTCATTTATGACAGTATGTGAAATCAACAAATTTCTGGGTGTAGCAATGTGTAGGAATATGAATTGGAATGATCACATAGGCTCAGATGTAGGTAAAGTATATGACAAACTTTGATTCAGTGGTAGGATATTAGAAAAATTCAATAATCACAATGCAAATTGCAGTAAACACTCAAGCAACCCACTACAGAATATTGGTGAAATGTGTGAGACTAAAAGGGAATATTAAATGTATACTAAGAAAGCCAGCAAGAATGATTCCAGGTATTAGTCACATGGATTATAAGCTATTGGATTGCTTTAGCTGTTCACAAGTAACAAATGACAGCCCAATCTCACAAATTTATCTAACTGATTTTATTTGATCTTCATGAATTATGTTACATACAGACAATCTATTTATAGAAGTCCTAGAGGAGAATTGAAAACTCTACAATTTTACTTCAGTAAATATAATGTAACTAAATAGTATAACTACTAGATGAAGTTGTAACTGATAATCATTGCATAAAATTACAATATTATAATGTTTTTCTTGTGTTAAATTATCTTTGAGCACCTTTGAAAATACCTTCTTACCTTTATTATCCTGTAGTGTCCATGGTAAATTTTGTAATAACTTTATTTTTGAATGTTGAGGTCCTGTTTTGAGGCAGTACTATATGTATCTTAGTTAGTGGTGATTTCTGGTGCAACAGAAGTGGACAGTAGACTTTTTATGCTATCAACTTGTCTTTATGATGTTACCGTATTACATGTTTATAGGATTTTTGGTTGTTGTTTAATGACAAAATATACTGATCTTAATTTACAACAACAATGGAAATTCTTGGATGGAATGATATACAAAATAAAGGAAAGGCAACTATTCACCTACAGCTGATTGATGTGTGGCACACAAAAACATGTAACAGAAAACAGTATTACACTAGCTCTCAAGCTCATGCTTTTCATCTAGCAAAAGTACGCACATTCATACACACATAACCAATTCAAATGAATCCCTTGCACTCCAGCACCTGGAACAGCATTCCAGACAACACTTCCTTATGTTATCCAGCCTGCTGACATCCTACTACCATCTTGGAGTTTTCATACTCGTCAACTCTTCATACCACCCTGATGCTTCCTAGCTGACCTTTTCAACTTGCCACTGCCCCCAAAACTGCCTTCCAACACCTCACTAAATCCATAGCTGAAACAGTCCCATAACAATGTTGTTAATCTTTCCACAAAAATCCTCAGCCTCACAGAAGTTTGTTCTACCAAAGGCCTCACCTTCAGCTCTGCACACAAAATTAGCAGCGTTGGACTCATCAAAGAGCTACTCTCCTTCTCCCGATCTGTACAGTGGAAACATTTCTTTGATAACAATCCCTCCAACCAAAGTCAACTTATACCCCAACATTGAACCCTGCCTCTTCCAATACCTGCCACCATACAACCTTGATCCTCCACCCCTCCCACCTAACCACACTTGGTCATCTCAACTTTGTCTCATCATCCTTCCCTACGTCCCTTCCTGAGAACACCAACCTATCAGCAGAAGAAAGGACAGCCATACACAGCCTCTAAACAGATCTTGACCTAATCATTCTGCCTGAATCTCTCCCCTGAATCCATTTTCCTTCTCACCCCTATGAAACCCCACACACCCATATTCTACACGCACCCCAAAATCCACAAATCGAACAATCCCAGCTGCCCCATTGTAGCTGGTTATTGTGCTTCCACTCAAAGAATTTCAGTTCCCATTGACCAACACCTCCAACCTATTGCTCAAAATCCAGCCACCCACACCAAAGATACCAACCACTTCCTTCAATATCTCCCCACCATCCCCACCCTTTTACCTCCTAGATCCTTGCTTGTTGTTGAGGCTACTTTCCTATAAATCAACATCCCTAATGACCATGGTATTGCCATTGTTGAACATTACCTCTCCCATCATCCTTCAGATGATAAACTTACTATCCCATTTCTCATACATTTTACTAACTGTATTCTCACACACAACTACTTCTCCTTTGAGAGGAAGGTACACAAAAAATCTGGCACAGCCATGGACACCCTCCTATGCCAACCTGTTTGTGGGCCATCTAGAGGAAATCTGAGCCTCCCAAAATCCCAAACCCCTGGTGTGGTTCAGGTTCATTGATAATACCTTCATGATTTGGACTCAGTGTGAGGACACCTTATCCTCATTCCCTCACAACCTCAATAACTTCTCTCCCATATGGTTCAGTTGGTCCTCCTCAACCCAGCATGCAACCTTCCTGGACATTGACTTCCTCCTCTCCGTCCAAATCAAACCCACCAACCAACAACAGTAACTGCATTTTGACAGCTGCCATCCCTTCCATACCAAAAAATCCACCCCATACAGCCTATCCACCCATGGATGGCACATCTGCAGTGACTGGAGCTCCCTTGAGACCTAATCCAAAAACATATTTCCCATGCCATATTACCACACACTCCCAATCCTCCCACCATCCACAAGATCCAGATATAAAGGAGCACCCCTTTGACACCCAGTACCACCCCAAACTGGAACTACTGAACAACATCTTTTGTCAGGGCTTTGATTATCTATCATCATGCCCTGAAATTAGGGAAGTCATACCCAAGATTCTTCCGCCTCTCCTAAAGTGCTGTTTCATCACCCATCCAACCTCCAAAACATTGTAGTCCATCCCTATGGCAATCCCAGCCCCTTGCCACAGGGACCATATCCCTGTGCAAGACTCAGGTGCAAGATCTGTCCAATCCACCGACCCAGTGCCTCCTATTCCAGTGAAGTCACAGGCTTATCCTACCCCATCAGAGACCTGGCCACCTGTGAAAGCAGCCATGTCATGCACCAACCATGCTGCAATCATAGCTCAGATTTTGTTTTATCGGTATGGATACCAACCAGCTGTCCACCAGGATGAATGGCCACTGCTAAAGCAAAGTTGAACATAATGTGGCACAATATGCAGCTGAATGTAACATGCTCGATTTCAATGGTTGCTTCACAATCCAGGACATCTGGATCCTCCCCTTCACTACCAGCTCTTATGAGTGCGCAGGTGGGAGTTGTCTTACAGCACATTCCCATTACTGAAATCATCCCATCTTCAACCTACTGTCCCCACATCCTCCATCCAACAATATCTGCACTTTCTGACTTTCTGTCCTGCTACCTCTTCACAATTCATGTCCCCTCACCCTCCTGTGTGCTGCTTTCTGCTGACACACCCACAGGTCTTTTCCCCCTTCTCTGCTCCTCTCCTTTCTGTCACCCGTTTTTCCCTACTCTCCCTGCCATACAACCTGCTGACACTGCGCCTGATGGTTCTGTCCTGCTACCTCTAGTCCCTACATGCTCCACCAGGCAGGGCTGATTCCTCTTTGCCTACCCATGCCCATCTATCCCTCACTCTTCCCTGCCCCACTCCAGATTGTTCAGATTGTTGTTCCCATTCAATGTGTTTCAGTTGGATTCTGACCTGTGTGGCCAGAGATAGTGGTCATGTGTATGTGAGATGTGCTTACGTATGTGAATGTGTGTGCATTTTTCATTTTTAAAGAAGGCTTTGGCTGAAAGCTTATATGTAAAGTGCTTTTCATTGTGCCTGTCTGCAACTCAACATGTCATCTTTATGGTTAGTAGCAGACTGTTTTTTAAATAATACTGTTAATTTAAGTAAGATGGGAATATAATTTAAAGGAGAAAGAAAATTTAATCTGTAGTTTCTCTAATTCATAGAACAAACCACATTCTTTGGAGTTGGTTTTGTTTAATTACCTATGTGCCTGTTCTTTAGTCCCAAGAATGTTGATGTTATAGGCAAGCAGAAATTTTCTTACACCAACCATAGTAGCTCCCCATTTGGGACAGAATTCAACTGGTCCATAGTCAGGTTTCCACTGTGGATCATTCAACTGAAATGGAGAGAGGTAGTACAATAAGTTTTCAAACATCTAACAGTCCATATGTGTTTGCTATGTACTTATTAGCAATAATACCTTAAACATTTAAAATATCTGTCCTTGTCTTCATCATTCTCTGTGCTTTTACTTCCATTGTCACACAGGAGCCCCTGTTGGGTTTACATCTTATAGTTCCACACTCCTTTCAATGGACAGATCTCCTTTCTGATGGTACTAGTTACATGAGTTGAAAGAGAGTTTGGAATGAAGGCTGGAGTCAAGTGTGGTGGAGGGAGAAGGGGGGAGGGGGGGGGGGAGGGGGAGGGGGGGAGTTGACTGAATTTTGTGCCTCATACAAAAGTGACAAACCAACCTAGCATACTATTCAATGTGTGGATAAAATGGGCAAAACTCAGTTTTCCATCTGGGTAGTGTGAACAGTGATCATTCACTTAGTGGGCATATCACATCCATGCCTATATCATATTATAATCCTAGAAATAGGTATAGAATTTACTGTGCAAACTGCATAGATCAAATATTTCTTAATTTGCTAAAAGGTTATTCAATTTGTCAATAATCAGTGTGTTCATTAGTGAAACAATATGTCCCATTCTTTTGCTTTCTTCTGTAGTCTTTAGAACGAGTGTTCTCCACATGTTTGTGTGACTGCCCAGTAGAGACATGATATCATGAGGCTGTGTCATAGCCTACAATGTTTCTGTTAATTGGAGAAACAATTTCATACTGTAATCATTTCAATATATTTAAAGTTTTTTTGATTGCAATAATATATTTTCATTGGGGTCAGTTACTCTAGTTTCCATTACACTACCACTCCCTTTTAATCACTATACTATACAAATATTTGTGACCTCTCAATTAGCACACTGGCTCAATACACATTAGAGAGAAACCACTGATTTCTTTTTGCTTTTGTACCATAACTAATGTGCAGGAAGCAAATTAATGAAGGAATTTAATTTGTGGTTTTTATTTCATAATTTATTATTATTTGGCTACTTATTTTCTCACATAATATATAGACTATTGCAAGAACAAAATTATCATAAAGTCACATTCAGATTTAACATTTCATATTGGTAGATACTGTTCTTAATACTAAACATTTAAGAAAGATCAATGCACCTGATGAAATGAGGTAATGGATAAAACTTGCAATCATTATAAGCTGAAAAGTGTTGAACTTAAGCAGTGAGCAGACTTCTTTATGCCATGAAATATACTACACAAAGAAAGGGGCTGTACAAGTCCCAGCATTTTCATAAGTAGAAAATGGAATCCAATGCAAACCACTTAAACCGTTTGTACAATGTCAGAAAATGGTTTGATGTAATATATATTACTTAGTAACAAACACATTCAGCACTAATGACCTGTAAGTCAACACAACTGCAGACACACACCTGCAGACAGCAATATTATTATTTCTGTGTAATTTATCTGGCAAATTACTGTGTTGACATGTTGGACGTACAAACTCTACATTTATATGGGAGTGATATAATCACATGTCAAACAATCCTCAAAACCAATGCATTTTGTCAGAACAGACTGACAGTACCAAAAGCTTCAGTATTATTTTTCAAAAATATTTTTATTATTTTTCATAAACGGATTTCATTATTTGAAATATCTTGTCACAAAATGATTACTTAAAATTACATAACACTATTGTCAGTTAATGATTCTCATTATGAACTATTTTGGTATGATTGTAATATACAGAAATTTTGCAGTCATTAGGTTTTGTAAAAAACATATTTAATAGAATAATTCATGCAAGTTTTTATTTCCAGAGCAAATAAGTGTGGAAGCTGCTACAGAATTATCAGGAATGAAAACTGATGCAAGGAATGTCAGTGTTGTTTTCATGTGTGGTGATATGCAGCAATCTGTTGAGGAATGCTGGCCTTCTTGAGTGATACAGTGATTGACGATATTATTTCACATAGTAGAAAAAGGGCAGGTAAACTGTAAACTTTGAACTTAATAGGTAACTGCACAAGAATAGTTAAGCACAATTGTAATTTGCAGTTTCCTGCAGTAATGTTAAGACTAAACCAGAAAATGGATTGCAGTATAACCAAGCAAATCAGTGAAAATATCAAGGACATATGAAAGTCAGTATATTCAGTGTAGATATTTTCAAAAGCTTCAGTTTTTGGAGACTATGGATAGAAAGATTATGACATTCTAACGAGTTGAGAAGTAGTCTGGCAGTACATGTGGAAGCAATGGAAAAGAATGGAAAAGGCTAAGGAGATTTTATTGCTAATTCACATTCAAGGGCGAGGAATCATAGAATCAGGATGCAACTTTGGGAGACTGTAATAGGATAACTAGTATTATTACGTGAAGTCTGGGGTTCATCGACATTAACTGTGATTTAAGCACTTTGGAAAAATACTTTACTAAACGCTATCACAGAACTATAAAGTGAGCATGTAGCAGAACTGATATCAATTTTGTAGTCTCCCCACAACAGCACCAATCTGATCACCAAAACGCTGAAAATTTAACCAAGTGTTTGTGCACTGAAATAAATGCACAATATTATTGATGGTATTAGCACACATATTTTATTCATGTGAAGTCCAGTTATTAATTATGATGACCACTTTTTACTCTATGAACAAATTATTAGGGCACTTCTCTAGGCCAACATATATAACCACAGTGGTGAAGTTTTGAATAGTGGCACAAAATAATCAGTTCACATTTATCTAAAAACGACACAGTTAAATTTTAGCACAGTCCTAGATCAGTACATTGAAGAATATTACACTGCGGTCTATCCAATAAGTTAGTCCTTAATGAAATATACCTTGGTCAACACTCTATCTCTTGGTTGACAATAACCTTATACACAGTTGCTTATTACTACACAGTTCATTTCACACATATTACATACTGAAGTCAATCAAAAGTAATTAAACAATTGTATGTATTCTTACATGCAGAATATTAATTATTGTGGTAAGAGCACTCAATGTAGATGTTACTCATTAGATTTCAAACTGTGGATTGAATATTTCATGAATCAGGTGATTTTATAAAGACTGGTGTAGAAACACACTGTTATTTTGAAAACTATATAATATTTTGAAAAATGGCTAGCTTGGAATTTACTGTTTTTGATGAATGTTGCAAGCTAAAAATTTAGAAAAATACTTGCCTACTACTTTTCCTTCTACAGTGTGAATCCCCTAGTTTACCTGAATGAGTGCAATATTTCAAATTATGCTGAATTACATGAGTTTATTAATTAGTGAGTTAATTAATCAATTAATTAATCAATGCTGTATGTCATTTTCTACACAAAAATAGGTAACAGAAGTAAGTAGTCAAAGTCTGGAATCTAACAGTGGTTTTGACAAATTCTGTGATGGAAAATGATACTGGTCCAGAACATCAACTTTAATTCTTGTGGAATATCATTAGTTTTCAGTCATTTAAAACACTTTACAGGAAAGTTGGAAGGCTTAATTTTTAAATGGTATGGGTAACTTTTCACAAATTTGCTTAGTTCACCACTGTGATTAGCTCACACCTGTCAAACTATTGTCTATCTTTAATTAATTGTAACTTTTAATTTGCAGTGCCCTAATGAAAACTAATTACACAAATTGAATAAGAACACTTGAAATTAGAATCTAAAGAACAAATTCCAGTGAAATTTAGCTTAATAAAGCACTTGACATTTTTAAGTAAGTGCTACATGCTACTTTGTAAACATATTGAACATAAGATAAAACTCTGTGAAAAAATTTGGTTACTTTTGGGAGTAGAAAAACATAACAGATGGGAAGAATCTGCCTGCTTTGTCATAAGGTGTTCAAGCAACAGTTTGGACTGAAGTCTGAATAACATAATTTAGGATGACATTGGGTGCAATGTAGAGAATACTCACAGTAGTGTGAAGATTGTGCTATTCTTGGAGTTGTATGGCAAGTCATGAATAAAGTGTCCTGTGAAATATGCTAATGCAGAGCTTAGAGAATTATTCAGGAGAGAAGGCCATTCACAAATGGCTCACTCAATTGGCAGTGTAGATAGCATCATCTTCAATTAAATGCATCTGATAAAAGGTTGCTTGCAAAGGCAATTGCAAGCAGCATCCAGTTTGATCAAAGCAATGTTGATCATTCTGTTCCAGTGATATGTAGTCTTTCCATTAGGCCTTTTTTAAAATTCTTCTGAAAGGCAGGTCTATGAAGAAGATTCAGTACTGCACAGTTGAAAGGATAGTTTCCTACTCACCACTTACAGGAGACATTGAGTGTCGGACAGACACAATGAAAAGAATGCTAGAAATATTCAGCTTTTGGACTACATACTGCATAAGAAGACTGGAGACAACAATGATCATGTGTTTGTAAATTGTGCTTATGTGAATGTTTTGCTTTTTGTACTTCTGATGAAGGACATACTCTGAAAGCTGAACACTTCTACCATTCTTTTCATTGTGCCTGTCTGTGACTCAACATCTCCTCTATGTGGTGAGTAACAATATATTCTCTCCACATTGTTGTTATTCCATCCAGAGCTTTTCATTGTTTGATATAGTACAGTTGAGGTAGATATCAGCAAAATAAAATACTGCAACTTGGTAAAATCTGTTAACCTGAAAAACCACTCATTCAGTGTCTTCCATCGAAACCTAAGGAGTCTTATAAATAAAAAGTGACTCTCTAAAATAAATACAAGAGAATGAAAGAGCAAATGCACTATCAGTAGATGTACCATAGTTATAACATTATTTGGGAGCAACAAAAATTGAAGAGATGCTGCTAAATGGGCACAGCTTAGCATTACACTATCATAGAAAATTTAAAAGAAATGGTGGGATGACTATAAAAGGGATGTTTTTTAGAAAAGAGGGTCTCACATTCATACTGTAGACAATACACATCATATATTCAAAAAAAGGTGTATTAACATATGTCTGGAAACAACTACCTGTTGAAATATGAGACAGTTTACTTGTATCAATAATGGGCTGTAATCAGGAGTTTTAGGTAGACTCCTTGTTGGTGACAGTTACCCATTTCCTACTGGCTGCATTTCTGTGCATAGTCCCTGGATGTGATTCTGTTGTCAGGCCTAATACTTACAGTTCACTCCTGTATCAGTGATACCACATATATCACTTCGGGGCTGTGCTGGCATCAGAATATGGAATGTGGAGTGTGACTATCATAAAGACTGAACTAGAGTCCTAAAATTCCATGCAGGAAATTACAGACGTGGTATTCTGATGTGTGTAGCCATTGTCATTATTTAACAGGAATGAGTTGTGTATCTCAGACACCCACAACATTGCATTTGATCTTGAAAAAAAAAATGAGTACAGTTTTTCCATTGACTTGCAAATATAGGATCATTTACAACAAGGAGAAAGGACTGTGGCAGATGATTCACAATTTGTATGCTGGAGGTGGAGGTGTGAGTGTTGCAATGAGTAGAAGACAATCCTGAAACAAGTGTGCAAATAACTGGTGCTGCTAAGCATATAAAATATGATACTGTGTGATTAATATTCAGTTGAAGGAGTCTGATAGTTGGTCCAGTGTTTCTTGTTAATTGGCTCTGAAAAGAACTGTTTCTGACATTTAGTTTATATGTCATTGCCAGGAGATCCTCTGGATAGTCTGGCTGCCTGTAATCACTGTTGCTCAGTTAGGACCACCCAGGAGGCATTTGTAGGGTGTTTTAAGGTTAAACCTATGGACGTTTGTTGATCTAACCGCTGCCTTCGACACTGTGTGGAGGGAAGGCCTTATCTAAAAATTTCTCTGCATCATACCCTGCAGAACAATGGCTTGACTGATTAACAGCATGCTAAGTGATCGGAAGTTCCAGGTAATCACTGGAAGCAACATAAGTAAGGAGAGGAAGCTGCCTCAAGGATCAGTTCTCTCACCATAACTGTTCAACCTATATCTATTTGATCTACCTGACGCTTCGTCCAGAAACTACTGCTATGCCGATGACCTGGCTCTAGCTGTACAACACCAGGAAATGAAGACAACAGAAGAGATTCTAACCAGTCACCTGTCTGCATTAGATAATTACTTCTAAATCTGGAGACTCCAACTCAGTGTGAGTTAAACAGAAGTGTGTTGCTTCCATCTAAATAATCGGTTGGTGTACGTAAAACTGGAAGTAAGTTTCAGGGGCAGAATTCTTCATCATAATTGGAACCCAAAGTATATGGTGTCATCCTGGACCATACACTATGCTTCAAACAACACCTTCTTAACTTAGCTCAAAAGTTGAGGACTCGAAACCATATCCTCCATAAGCTATGCGGAACTACCTGGGGATCTTCAGCAACCACCCTGTGATCTTTAGCTCTGGGCTTGGTGTACTCAAGTGCTGAGTATTGTGCACCTGTTTGGATGAACAGTCATCATACAAGGCTTGTTGACACCCAGCTGAATACAACAATGCGCATAATATCTGTCACAATCAGATCTACTCCAGTTTATTGGCTTCCACTGTTAACCGGTATAATGCTTCCTGATCTATGCAGATGTACTGCCCTTGTGACAGAGTTTCACAAGATCTCTAGGAATTCTAACCTACTCGTGCATAGTGATTTGCCACTTAAATCGTAAGAGACTGTAATCACACCCTCCAACTCTATACAATGCTGCTGACATGGTTGCTAAGGATTTCAAACCTCTTGAAGAATGGAAAGGTCAGTGAGAAGCAGTGACAGATTTGTGCCCGCATAACATCTTCTCAGGTGCTAAACTTCCAAGTGGATTCGACCTACCACACAAGACCTGGGCTACTCTCAACAGAATTCATACCGGCCATGGCCAATGCAGGGATGCTGTCTTTAAGTGGAAGAAGCTGCCTAATCCACCCAGTGACTGTGGGGCTCCATACCAAACTGTTCACCACATTGTCAGTGAATGCAGGATTTGGGCTGAAGAGGACTTCCCGCTAGCAACTCCAGATGTAGTGCACTGGATTGAAGGACTGGATATTCAGTTGTAAAGAGAAACTTAAGTTTCTTGTGTGTCAATATATACGGTCTTAGACATAAAAACTGACCGCTGGCCGGCCGCTACAGAGACTAAGTCTGAGTCATTCACTTAAGGTGGCCAATAAAACTGACCGCCCCTGACAACTCTAAGTCCGGCCATCTGCACAATCTGGGAACACTGTAAGATGCGGAAGTGTTACGAGGAAGTGTTGTCTACTTCTGAGATGTTGTTGGATTGTGTGAGCCCCTAGTCTAGTGGTAAGCATCGTGCATTCTAAACTTTGCTGGCATGGTAACTCAGCGTGTTCGGTCAGCGGGCTGCTCGCCATCTGTAATAAAAAAACTGAGTAAAGGAATCAATGATCAACTTGAACAGATGTCTTGTGACGTCTGCCCAGACCAAACACAACAATCAATATAAGAAAAAAAAATAAATGTGGTAAGCGTCGTGCATTCTAAACTTATAGTCGTCTGTTCGCGTCCAACTGTATTTTTTTTGTTTTTTACCACATTTCGGCCTTCGTCTAAAGTTACGAGTATGATTGAACATCGAAGATAATTCGCTTCACATTCTACCCACCAGCAATAACGAGTACTTCCAGAAACAATTCCACAGGACAGCTCGTGGCTGCATCGCGATCATAACAGATTACGCTCAAGCGTTTCCTCGCGCTGTGGAGGCTACCAGCCAACCGGCCAGACACCACCCACCGCCTAAAATCCGGCGCCGCCCCTATGAACGCGGCGCGACACTGTCAGTGTATGTATCAACTGTCAGTTTCGAATTTGAAGTTCTAGTTATTATCTCTAGTTATCATCTCCTCCCCCCCCATGAACCATGGACCATAGGTGCAACCACAATGGAGGGGTATCTATTGAGAGGCCAGACAAACGTGTGGTTCCTGAAGAGGGGCAGCAGGCTCTTCAGTAGTTGCAGGGGCAACAGTCTGGATGACTGACTGATCTGGCCTTGTAACACTAACCAAAATGGCCTTTCTGTTCTGGTACTGCGAATGGCTGAAAGCAAGGGGAAACTACAGCCGTAATTTTTCCTGAGGGCATGCAGCTTTACTGTATGATTAAATGATGGTGGCGTCCTCTTGGGTAAAATATTCCATAGGTAAAATAGTCCCCCATTTGGATCTCCGGGCAGGGGCAATTCAAGAGGATGTCGTTATCAGGAGAAAGAAAACTGGCGTTCTACGGATCGGAGCCACTTTCGTTTTCTACCGAAATATTTTTTGTTGTTGTGAATACGTAATTTTATCTATGAACTGCCACATTTGCATAATACTTGCGAATGATACAGGAAATGAAGTAAACACAGATTTTTTTCAAAGTCAAAAGCCAGTAATACCCTACTAATTTGTGTTAAAATAGGCTCAATCGGCTTACAGATACTTAATGCTTTATTAAGATAGACTGCCATCGTGAAGTTTCTGTAGTAAGCTAAATTTAATTTGTATTAGTACAGTGAATATTTTAATTGCGTTTTCCATTAGTTTACTGAACACAACAGTAATCATCAAAGAGAAATTGAGCAGCATCAGAATTTTCTTTCATAATATCTAAAACAATCTGACAATGCTAAAGTTGTTTACAAATTCTATGCCTGTAGAAACCTACTGGTTCTAACAATGTCATTAAACCAGTGGAGATTGAAGAGTATTTTCATCTAGAAATGAATTGCCTTGATGGTTGATCGATCAAGAGTGGGAAAGCTAAATTTTAAGGGCAGACCCGTGCGGGATTAGCAGAGCGGTCTCAGGCGCTGCAGTCGTGGACTGTGCGGGGTCCTGGCAGAGGTTCGAGTCCTCCCTCGGGCATTAGTGTGTGTGTCTGTCCTTAGGATAATTTAGGTTAAAGTAGTGTGTAAGCTTAGGGACTGAAGACCTTAGCAGTTAAGTCCCATAAGATTTCACATACGCTTGAACATTTTTTCTTACTGGTATATGTCGAGAGGGACAAGTGCTTGAGAGAGGACTTCCCTACCAATACAAGTGCCTGAGAGAAGACTTTCCTATCAGTCTCCTGGATAGTTTATTTCTCAAATCAATAGAGTGCGTTATCATGCAGTAGCACAGGTGATGTAGTTTGTTGCTCGGTTTTCTTACACTGTGACTGAAAGGTGCCTCAGTTGTTGTCAACAAATTCCAGCTGTGATGCACACATCCCTTGGGGCAGAATTCATAGCTCAAAACACACTTTTGGAGCTATCAGATGTAAAATATTATGTTCACACTACTCTTTGCTCGAGTTTATGCCTTTTGGTAGGGCTCAGCCTTTCATTTCTTCTTAAGAAGGTAATGATAAAGGCATCATAACATGTGACCAGTAACAGTACTGCATAGGAATGCTCAATGAGCGACCTGATGACGTTCAATAATAGTCACTCCGTTGATTTTTGTTGTTTAGAATTAGAGCATGCGGTACTCCTACACCAGACTTCTGAACTTTGGCTGTTGAATGCAAATGTTGCTGATGGTTAAATGGTAATCCATCACATATATCAGTAGACGAGATTGCCTTAATGTGGAAAATCATTCATGCCAGAACGATCTCTGTTGAAACAAGTATATATTTTTCTGGCGTATTTTTCCTAAAAGCACTCTCTCCACACACAGTTCAAACCTTTCTAGCTGCCTCCTCTGCATTCACCCCTCTGTTATACCATAAGTAAATATTGTGTTGCAGATGTTACACCTTTTTCCACTTGCGACTCAATTTTACAATCCTTAACTGTAGTTCATGATTTTCAGGCATGCAAATCCAATGCTTAACTGCAAGATGATAACTAGAACTTCAGATTAAAAAATGACAGTTGATACATACACTGACAGCATCACTCCGCTTTCACATGGGCGGCACCGGATTTTAGGCGGCGGGTGGCGTCTGGCCGGTGGCCGGTAGCCGCTGCAGCGCGAAGAAACGCTCGAGCGTAAGCTGTTATGATCACGACGCAGCCACGAGCTGTCCTGTGGAATTGTTTCTGGAAGTACTCATTATTGCTGGGGGGTAGAAGTGAAGTGAATCTTTGATGTTCAATCAGACTAATACCTTTAGACGAGGGCCTAAATGTGGTAAAAAAAAAAAAAAAAATTACAGAGGGACGCAAACAGGCGACTATAAGTTTAGAATGCACGACGCTTACCACTAGACCAGGGGCTCACATAATCCAACAACATCTCGGAAGTAGACAACACTTCCTCGTAACACTTCCGCATCTTACAGTGTCGCCAGATTGTGCAGATGGCCGGACTTGTCAGGGGCAGTCAGTTTTATTGGCCACCTTAAGTGAATGACTCAGACTTAGTCTCTGTGGCAGGCATACGCTAAATAATAATGTGTGATTAATTATGCAGGAGCAGTTACTTTATTCATATCACTTAACAAGGTGTGCAAGCTCTCAGACCACAAGACCACCATACCAGACTGCAGCTCTGCAAAGGAGTTAATTTGGATTTTATTTATGAGTGAGGATGGTACCACAAGGATTGGGATAATAAATTACTTAGTTTATTCAAGATCGATTGGCCCCCCTCCCTCCCCTCCCAAATCTTGAAATGTGTGTCATGTATAAATGAAGACTGTAGTGTTGCTGCTTCCCATAGGTGGCACTCTGCAGCGGCACTTGTTCTGGCTTGCAAGTACAAAGGTGGGCATTGATAAGACAACATGAAAGTGGACAAGCATGGCAACAGTGGACAGTCTGGTTTCTACGGAGGGAAGGAGTGACTGCTTCAGACGTCAACAAGAGGTTAGTAGCCATATGTTGGGAAACAGCACTAAATCACAGCTCCATGTTTAGTTGGTTATCAGAGTTCAGAGATGGCAGGGGCTGTTCTGAAAACACAATTGGTACCCTTTCTCTCACCATTGTGCAGAAACAGAAATATATGGAGATTTATCAGAAGGCAGTAGATCCAACATAGTTCTGCGAGTGTCTTGTCACTTTTGATGGGTCTTGATTCTTCCACAAGACTCCAGAAAAGAAACGTCAGTCAGTGGAGTGGAAACATACTGGGAGCCATTGTCCCAAGAAGTTACAGCCAGGACTATTCATGTTGAAACAAATGATCACTATGTTCTGGGACCAATGAAGAATGCTGCCAGTGGACTGGCTCCCTCTCAATATGACCCTCAACAGTGGCCAGCACTGCAGTTCACTGCACTACTGTGCTGATGCTTTCAACAATGCCACTATCAAAAATAGGGCCATAGCATTCTGCTCAAACATGACAATACATGGCCACACGCCAAACACTAGACAATTGCCACCGTGCAATAACTGGGGCACCATGTAGCCACATCCTTTATATTCACCGTATCTGACACCTAGTAGCCATGTAATGGCAGAGGTCATAAAGGATGATAAGTTCACCACCAGTGATGAAGTTCGTGCAGTTGTCCAATAGTGGCACTGGGATAGGAACCAAAGAATGGTTTGCTACACAAATACAGAAGCTGCCAGAATGATGGCATAGACATTGGTGAGGAATACCTATAATATATTCTGTATTCTTTTGTTCAGTAAATAGTTCCTTTGAACACAATAAAATTATAGTGTTAATCATTATGAATGTGTCAAGTATCACAATAACTGCATGTGTGCTGATGCAAATCCTCAAGCAATCATGGAATCAAATCATCAGGCTTGTCTCAGAATCATTGTGTCTGCAACAAGTGCAGGTGGCACACTCATAAGGCTGTATACTTAACCAGACAAATTGATGGGTGCTGTTTATCACCAGTTCCTACCCAACAGATTACCTAAACTGTGGAATAATGCTACTCTTATAGAAGAACAATAGATGTGATGTTTGCACAACTGAGCACCATCCACAACCCCATTTGTTATAACTCAAACAACACAAATTATAAATGAACAGCGGATTGGCAGAGGAAATCCAATAGCATGACCATATTATTCACCTGACCTTAATCCCTTAAGGTGTCTCACTACGAGGACATTTCAAGATGTCAGTGATTTTTTAGAAGGAGGGCTGAGGGACTTACTGAAGCATGTATAAGAATGAGTTGTACATATGTTGAGGATTTATTGTAGTGTGAGCAGACAAAGGACTACTATAAGATAGAAAGGCCCTTATCTCAACAGCTGTTTATTTCTAGGCAAATATTTATGGGATGGCTTTTTCTCATTGTGACCAATACTGTCTCCTACAAGAATATGTAATAATTTTTAAGCCTTTATGTGAAAATGAATTTGGATGTATTTATTTATATATTTATTTACATTTTCTTTGCATGGAGCCATTACAATGATGGCTTTTGCAAATATAAAAAATAATAGTATGACAATAATTACACTTCCAAAATATGTTGCATACTACAATTGTTGCATCTTTATCTATTTTATATATTTATTACTTTACAGCTCATATTCTAGTGGTTCATGTCACTAGCAGTTTCTTAAAATTCATTGAAGAAATGTTAATATTTTTGAATTGGAAAAGATTTATTTTTGTGTTAAAATCAGTACACTCACATGTTGTTAAGGAATTTGTAGTTTGTTAAACAAAACAAAAACTATTGATATATGGGCTTCAAACTGTCATTTTTAATTTTATTCTTTTCCTTAGATGGTTGTATTTTGTTCTGGTGCTGTGATCATGTACATCAGTGCAGTTTATTACATCAGCTAGTTGAGTCGTAAGAAATGTAACTAATTTGAGTATGTCTAAGGAATATATTCTTAACTCTCTGAGCTTATCAAACACTTCAGAATGTAATTCTCTATGGCCTATCCCATGTATGACACTTATCATTCATTTCTGTGACAGCAGTATTCTTTTTAAGTGGATATCAGCTGCACACCTGCATTATTCAGTCCCATAGTAATGGGTTAGTGAATATTGTGATGGATAGGTATTTGAATGCTGTACCTTAATAGTGGGTCTGGAGTCACAAAAGCTACTGGTACTGACAGTATGCAGGTCATCAGCAGGAAATATCATGTTTCATCAAGCAGTTAGAAGAGAGAATATTAATAATGTTATGCCAGATGAACTGGGGACTTATTATTGTGGAGACTTCAATACTGATTTCCTGTTTGATAGAGCTAAGGACACCTAAAAGCATTGATGGTCAAATGAGTATTCCTGTGCATCTCCAAATCGAAGACAAGATTTTTTACAGTTTTTTTCCCATTAAGCTGTAAATCTACTCTCTGCCTTGCCTGCCATTTAACCTTGAATCTATGCATGCAATTTGAACTTTGTGAAGTGGTTGTTGTAACAAATTTTTTTATTAGTTGTTTGACTTCAGAGATCCCACGTCTAAACTGCATAGCAGAGTGTGTAATGGATCATGATGTGGAACAATGTGGTTCAATATCAAATTTTTCAGCGGTATGCAGGTATCACTATGAACACATTTCAAAATCATGGTTGTTTGGTGTGCAGAAGCAACGAACAATTGTGCAGCTTTGAGGAAATATAGAGTCACAGAAGCCAGTGCTTTGAAGTGGCAAAAGGACAAAGGACTTCTGAAAAATGCAAAACTGACTAGGAAAGCTTTCAGTGGCCCGCAGAGTGGAAATTTCAAAAGTGCTGAAGTGGAAGTAGTGGCATTTGTCTGTGAGAAACATAGTGAAGTAATGGCAGCTTCTTGTGATATTGTAGAAAATAAAGTACAGGAACATGGTGTCCAATTTAAGACCAGATCTGGGTGGTGTACAAGGATGATGCAGTACAATGGACTTGTGCTGTGATGTCAAAGATCCTTTGCTCGGCATCTTCCAGCATTATATGATTGAGTTGAGTATTATCTATACGTTATAACACTGAGAAAATGATATGCTTACCTATTAGGGCAAATCAGAAATGCTAAGAAGAACCCTGATTACTTCAACATGCAGTCCAGTACAACAGTTGAAGATAAAGGTGTCAAAAGTGTATTGCTAATTTTAGATAATATTATTGTGAAACAGTGTTCTGTCAGTTAAGTAAAATTTGTAGTGTTGGCAGAAGAGCCAACACCGAGTTACTAGAGGAGGCCGAAATGCATGTGTTTTAGCTCACACAGACTGGTGTGAGGAGGGAAGAACTATATTGACGTGAGGTCTGGAACATGACAAGGAATTAGAATTCAGAAAGTGGACGGAAGTAGTTTGATACTTAACTTTAATCCATTTAATGATGAACGTCGCTCTTGACAGTACATGATTCACAATATCAATATCAATAGTAACTGAATATGGCGCCTTGCTAGGTCATAGAAAATGACGTAGCTGATGGCTATGCTAAACTATCATCTCTGCAAATGAGAGCATCTGTAGACAGTGAACCATCGCTAGCAAAGTCGGCTGTACAACTGGGGCGAGTGCTAGGCAGACTCTCTAGACCTGCCGTGTGGCAGCGCTCGGTCTGCAATCACTGATAGTGGCGACACGTGGGTCCAACGTATACTAACGGACTGCGGCCGATTTAAAGGCTACCACCTAGCAAGTGTGGTGTCTGGTGATGACACCACAAAATTAGTGGTAATCAGTCTCAGTTGCACAACCATTTATTAAAAATATGACCGATTTTGGTCTCTAGTAGTAGGCTACCTTCAGATAATGCACCATCAGGTTGATGGTGATGACGCTTTGAACAGCTGGCAGTGTAGTGACTGGGGGTCAGCACAGCCATTCCAGACATCATCAGTGTCAGCCAGATGGTACATTATCTGTAGATGACCTCCTACTAGAGACCACAGCTGATCATATTTGCAATAAATGACTGTGCAATTGAGACTGTTTTTCACTCATTTTAGAAGTGTATTGGTTGATACTACAGACAATGAGAAATCATGAATCACTGTGATGTTGTGTGTGCTTGCTAATGGAATACAGATGTGGCCATATGTCATCAGTCTTAAAACTATGCCAAAGAAAAAGCTGCTGCCTGGTGTCATATTTCATTACAATGGTGAAAGATGGGTGACTAATGAGTTGGTTATAGATGGGTTCTATACAGTCTGGAGCAGGAGGCCAGGTGCTCTTCTAAAGAACCAAGGGATGTTGATCATTGATACTTTCAAGGGACGTATAACACCAGCAATATAGGCAGGAATCCTAAAATTAAACCCTGACCTTGTCAGTGCAGGAGGCATGACTTCACAACTACAATTGTTACAATTGTTAGATGTGGCGGTGAATAAGCCATTTAAGCACCATCTGAAGTAGATGTACAGCAGTTGTTTACTTCATGTTGGACAAGCCCTGATCCCTGTTGGGAAGCTGATGAAGCCTTCAGTATCTCTAATTGTGGAACAGATCCAGACTGTTTGGACACGTATATCCAGTGCATCAGTTGTGAGTAGTTTTAAGAAGTGCTGTGTAACAAATACATTAGGCAGTAGTGGAGACGATCTGCTGTGGGATGAAATGCGAAATAACCATGACAGTGGCAGTGACACTGCAGATTCTGTGGACCATTCCAGTGAGGAGGGACAACAAGGGAACATTCCCACGTGTCAATAAATGATCATGATGAGTCATGGCGGGCATGTAGAGGGGGCAAAATTATTCAATATGTATTTTTTTTTGTTCGTGCCCAATTTCATTTTTAAAGGGTAAAACATACCCCCAAAAGGTAATTTTGCATTTTAGGTCTGGAGGGAATATCTTTGAAACAATGATATTGAAGATGTTTTTCATACAACAATTTAAGACAGAAAACAAATATAAGTAAAATAAATAACTGGACTAATATTGAATGTTTAGATAATTTAATTAGGTATGTTGAAAATACTCTGACAACATGTTGCATACAGATTACTTTTCAAAAATGGTATTTCAGAAATCATCTTTATTACACATTGACATATGTAGCTTGAAAGCTTCTTTAACTTACATTGTAATAAAAGTTTTCATTTTTAAAAATTAATTAATGGTGGTTGAATATTTTGTAAAATTTCAAATTATTATAAAATCAAACAATGGAAATTCCAGGTGAGAATATGAATAATGTAGGAAAAGACAGGTTGCTATTTACTGCAAAGAAGACATGTCAAGTTGCAGACAGGCACAACTAGCATTCTGGTCCAAGATGTTGGAGTGGGTGGTCATGTGTTTGTAAAGTATACTTGCTTGTGTGTATGAATGGTGTGTGTTTCTCTTTTACTGATTAAGACTTTGGCCCAAAACTTTATGTAAGTGTCTTTTAATGTTTTTTTTTCTTCAAGTTTCTTCAACATTATTTATTGACACTTGGGAAAGTTCCCTTGTAAGTCACATCTATGTCTATAAGAGAGATCTTTATTTAATGTTATTTGCTATATACTGTTGCATTTCTTTTCTTCTTCAGTTACTTGTAATAAGGTAACAATCTGTCAGATTTCTAAGTAAACCCAGTATGAGTATGCATGTATTTTGGTAATCACTTGTTGAACAATGGGGGGTCACCTTGCATTTGGAGTCATCTTGGATGCAGTGTATGGTATTTCACATGATAAACTTCTCAACAAGGATTCATTATAAGCCTAAAGCAACAGCCATTGACAACCTGTTCTTAAGACAGAAATAGATTAGGTGATTTACACTTCAAGTGATAGTATCCTTTAAAACAAATTCAAATGAGAAACAGTTTAAGAAAGTGAACTGTAAATAGTGCAGCACAGGAAATACTGCAGAATGAGAAAACTGCCAAGTGCACATGTGAAATGAAGCCTTTCAGCACCAACCACTGCTAGCAAGGAGGGAAGGAGCAGAATATGTTAAGAAACACAAATAATCACAGAATATGCTTTATAAACAAAAGTGAAATGCATCTGGTGTAATTCTTCTTAATTAGATTACAGTCAGCTCAAGACGGATAACCTATACTAACAGCATTGCACTTGCTCTAGCAGACATTATATTTGCCACAAATGGCAACAGCTTAAAAAATACAATCCTGGAAGAGATTGAAAAAACTAATACATCCCTAAGAAGTGGCAATCCTTCTGACAGAGGATAATGGTTCTAACAGAGAATTCTTTGTGCTGACTTAATGGGAATACTCTTGACCTATCTTTGTAATAAGACAGAATACTAAGGCATGTTTTCTAGCATATTTAAGTAGGCAGTAGTGACACACATATTTGAAAATGGTGATAAGAAATCACTAATGCCGAAGACACAATTTACTACCTAAAGTCTTGTAAAAAACTTTTGACAAAATGGCCCACAGTAGAATTCAGTTTCATTTTCACAGCATAACACGATAATAACCTCCTGACTAGCCTTTTGTAAGAGATTCTGTCCAGAGAGTTTATTATATGATCTCACCAAGTCCTGCAAATATAAACAAAGAAAATAGTCCAGTTTTTATATATTGTAATCCTACCAAGCAAGGCCTTTTATTACGTATCCCATGCAAGTCTGTTGGGAAACTATCAATTTATGATATTATGGCACACCTTTAGCATAAATAGAGTTTCCACTTCATTAACATATGCAGATACTCATGCTGCCAAATTACCCCAAAAGAATAAAATTTAACCCACAATGGAAGAGTGCAAAATGTTGAATCCCAGAAGGTTCAACATGGGTCTGATCCTGTTTCTGATTTGCACATGCGACTTTCCAGTGGCTTAGAGGGTTATTTAAAAGTAGTAGTATTTGTTCCTGACACAAGTGTATTAATCAAGGACCCAGAGATATTGGTAGGATTAAAGCTGTGAAGACGAGTCACAGGGTTGAGCTCAGATAGCTCAGTCAGTCAATTCAGAATAATACATACTGCACTTCAGAGTGAAAGATTCATTATGAAAACTTCTGCCCATGCTGTGTCTAAGCCACATATCTATGATATTCTTTTGTGGCACCCACACTCCAAAAATTCGTGAATGGACCAGAGCTTTTCACAGCTGGCACAAGCTAGCTGCATCAGGTATCCACTGGTGTGCATACTTAGCAATAGGCAAAATTCTGGCTACATGTGGTGTGCAATAGTGCAGGTTAGTGAAAATCAATGGCAGTGCTAGCTGAGCCACCGTATGGTACAGACACATTTTTCCAGAGTCTGAAACTGCAATCTGCAGACCTCTTGGGTCGAGCTTAATGTGAGCACACTACTGATGGATGTAGAAGTTTGTTTTGCGATCTCCATTTATTTTCACTTTCATTTCATCATGTCTGCAAAATACATAGTACCAAACTTTATTCTGGACATGCATCCATTGTTCTGCCATGGTCACATGATCAGACAATGCACTCATCAATGAAGAATTTGTCTGAGTGGAATTTCAGTGCAACACCATTACCACAATTGTCAGCTAATAGACACTGTAATTAGAGTTTGTTTTTGTCAGTCATTCATTTTCTCTTTTGAGTAGAATAAATTGTTTTTGACAAATGTGTATTTTGTCAAATTCCCTCACTGCACTGTCACCGTAACCTACATCCTAAACATAATACCTGAGTGCAGCAGTGAAGCCAGCTCACTGCATGATTGGCAAGCAAGTGCTATTACCCATGTGTTTCACTTCACTTCCATTCAAGAGTGCTACTTCAACCAAGAGTAAGGATAACATGTGTGGAATATTCAAAGTAAGAGAATACAGTAGAATTTAAGCTATGAGGAAAGGTTATGAATCAGTGCTAGATGGTTTTGTTAGCAAAACCTGTGCCTACAGAAGACCTTAGTAAAAGTAACTGACTCATATGTAAGTAATAGAAAACATTTTTTCACTGTATAAAAGAGACATTCTTGATTGTTGAGACAGATGCACCTCAGGGCTCATTTCTTGGAGCATTCTGTTTCATAATAGTAATCAACGATTTTTAACATCATTTCCTCATTCTGTGATCTACTCTGCAAATGACACAACTGTAATTACTGATCATGAAAAACACATCTGCCTTAAAGCAAATGTATCAGGAATATACAGAGACATCAAGGAAGAGGTTCTGCCTCAATAAACTTCTTTGTAAGCCAGGTGATGGTTGAGAATATCAAAATATATATTTCCTTCTCATCTCATCTGGCAAGTCTCCCATGACACAGGGTTCTGGGTGACTTTTCTAAACTGCACCCCTTTCCCTAAACCATATGTAAGCTCAACAGAATGGGTGGTGGATCACCCTAGCAAAGACAGGGACTGCAAATGGAGAAATCTTTGTCAAAGGATAGATTTTTATTATCGAAGCCTGCGAACAATTATCTCAAAAGCAGCAAAGCTGGTCAAATGTTCACTTGCTACTGTTGTGAGCATCTATGGAAAGAGACAGGACAGTAAAACCACCACTAGGTGGTAAATGGTTGGAAATCCATGACTCTTCACAGAACATGGCGTTCAGAGGCTTGTCTGCTCTTTAAAGGAGGATAGACGGTGATCTGTGGCATCTCTGCTGAAAGAGCACAATGCTGGTGCATGCACAAGTGTTTTGGAGCACACTGTTCATTGTACTTTGTTGAACATGGAGCTCCACAGCAGACCACACCTACGTGTTCACATGTTGACCCAATGACATCATCAGTTATGACTGTAGTGGGCACAGGACCATTGGGACTCGACCGTTGACCAATGAAAATATGTTGACTCTTTGTGTTAGTAACATTTTTGCTACACTAGGTCGATTGTGGTGAACAGAGGCTTGAAATGTGCAATGCACTACAGACACAGGCTGATGGGAGCTATGTTATGCTGCTGGAGGCATTTCTCTGTGCTTGCATTGGTAGTGTGGTAGTAATTGAAGACATGCTGACAGCTGCGAACCACCTGCACCCCTTCATGCTTGATGTTTTCCTCAATGGCGATGTCATCTTTCAGCAGTATTATTGTCCATGTCTCAGAGCCAGAACTGTGCTACAGTGGCTTGAGGTGCATTCTAGTGAACTCCCATTGATATCTTGGCAACCAAATTCACTTGATGTAAATCCTATGGAACCCATCTGGATCACCATCACTGTGTATGCAAATCAGTGGTCTGTTATTTACACAAATTACGTGACCTGTGCACAGACGTCTAATCCTGCATACCTCCAAAAATCTATCAACACACTGTCAGACCCATGATACAATGAATCAGTATCGTATTTTGATCCAAAGACAGACAAACAAGCTATTGAGCAGGTGGTCATATTGTTTTGACTCATCAGTGTATAATCTAATTTCCTTAGGATCACCTGATTAATTTTACTCCATTCCATTATTTTCATAATAATTTCCTTGATTCTTAACTTATAATCTCTTTTTAAGGCATTAGACATTCAGATCAACTGATCTTCCAAGTCCTTTGCTGTCTCTGAAAGAATTATAATGTCATCAGCAAGGTGGAAAGTTTTTATTTTCTCTCCCTCAACTTTAATTCCCTTTTTTAAAAAAAAAAAAAAAAAAAAAAAAAAAAAAAAAAAAAAAAAAAAAAAAAAAAAAAAAAAAAAAGGAAGCAATACGAGACTCAACAACACCAGAATCAGGCATATAAGAAGCAAAGAATTCTTTAACAATTGCAGTCTAGTCTGTGATAGTAGGGGAATAAAGCAGACAGTAAAACCCAATTTTAGGGAACTCTCAAGAGTAAGATTTCAGAGGCAATGGAATTAGTTCATAAGTGTCTCAGCAAGGGCTGTTGCATGATTAAGTTCTCTGAACAGAAAGCTCTGATGAAACTGTGATATTAGTAACAGTTCTAAATGTTGCTATAATTTTATAGTAGTTTACTAATACTTTTGAATGTTTGTTTCGTGTCTTATTCTTCTGTTTATTTTTACTCAGGACAAACATGTTTGTATGGGTTTGAAGTTAACTTTTTTTTGTTTTTATCACAGCTATTTTCCCACACAACATGTTGAAGAGGACTTACTGTACGCATAGGTTATGACAAAAATTCTAATTTCAACCATTTAAACATTGGTAATAAAGTGACAAACTAAAGTGTAAGATAATAATATTATGAGAAGGATGGTTGCCACTCACCATATAGTGGAGAAGTTGAGTCGCAGAGAGGCACAACAAAAAGACTGTCACAAAATAAGCTTCTGGCCAACATGGCCTTTTTGTCAGAAATAGACAACAGATAACATACACACACACACACACACACACACACACACACACACACACACACACTTACACACTCATGCAAGCACAGAGTGTATGACATCCATTTGAATAAAGAAACAAAGAAGCAAGACCACAGACTTTTTTTTTTAGACATGGACGTTGTCCCTGAATAAACATAGATGTCTCCTATTCTTATGCTGATCATAATGTAAAAAGCACAACTGTCTAAAACTTGACAGTGGACTACATGTGAGGTGCACCCTACAGCAAACAAGGATACTAAGCACCCAATGAAAATGTAAAGGAATCCCAGTGATAAATAAAGATTGCTCAAAAGAAATTTAGAATCAATTCTAAGAACCTCTAATAATAAGTGCTTACACAAGCAGCTTTGAGAGGATGTGTGCAGAGCAGCCCAGCCCTAGTGTTGCATATACTGACAACAAGAAACTAATATACAGAAAACCGCCCTGTTGTGCACGTGCAGAAACATACATGCTGGTTAGTAAAGACGTGCCACGATAGTAATAAGACATGGTACAGTGCCAATATTATCTAAATTAAAATTAAAAATACTTGACAGAAATGAAGATTTGGGGGACATCTGTTCAATAAAACTTTGATACAGAAAACATATTAATAAAAAATATGTAAGTTCTCCTAATGCTTTAGGTCAATTGTTGGGCACCTGAGGATGTGACTTTAAAGTCATGAGACTAGCTGTGAACCAATAGGAGATCTATAAATCTTCTCATAGCAGCTGTTGCAGGTATTTACTTATTCAAATGGATTTACACAGCTGTGCCTGCCCCACTCACCAAGTGATTTGTAAGGTGTAAGGTTTTCTAATTTGCAATTCTATGTTTATTTAGTTATATGAGACCTGTTAAGTATTTTTCAAATTTTTTTTACATTTATAACTACAAAATAATTTACTGTTTTTAATCATTATTAAATAAGTGCAACAAAGGTTAACTGATCACTTGTTTAAATATAAATCTAAGATTACCTTTTCTTCCAGACCTTCATATTCACCAGCTCGGATCTGAGGTACAGTTTTCCGGTAATCTTGTGATGATGCAGCACCATACAGATATACAGGGATGTTTAATACTACTGATAAAGTCAATGCCAAGCGTTCAGCATATGAGCAACACTCTTCCTCAGTAATACCTTTCACAGGCACCAGTGGACATACATCCATAGCTCCAAGCCTTGGATGTGAACCTTTGGATAAAACTTTGAATAAATCAATGTGTCAGGTATCAAAAGTGTATGAAAAGATAGGCTGCTACTTACTATGAAGATGAGATGTTCGGTTGCAGACAGGCACAATTAAAAGATACTTGCACATAAACTTTTGGCCACAGCATTCATCAGAAAAAGAAAGAGAAACTGCCATCATTCATTGATACAAGCAAGCACACCTCAAGCACATAACCATCAACTCTGACAGCTCAGACTGGTCCAAGCTGCCGGAGTTGGTGGTCATGTGTGCATGTGGTTTGCTTCCTTCTGTGAATGAATGATGTGTATTTCTCTTTCTTTTTCTGATGTGGGGTGTGGCCAAAAGCTTATGTGTAAGTGTCTTTTACGAGGGTCGGTCAAAAAGTAATGCCTCCCATTTTTTTTCTACTTAAAGAAATTAAGTTAAGTGAAAAATTTGAATTTGGCGCCATTCCTCAAACCTTCTGCAATCCACTGCAGTAGTAACTTTCTGTGTCAACAGGTGGCAGCACAGCAGAAGTTTGTAAGATGGCCGACATCGATGTTCGTTTGAGACAGCGTTGTGTGATTGAATTCTTGAATGCAGAAGGTGAAACGCCCATACGCATTCATGAAAGACTGAAGAAGGTGTATGGTGTTGTGACAGTGGATGTCAGCACTGTTAGACGATGGGTTCGTCGTTGTAAGGAAGCTGAAGGGCAAACACCGTTGACTGACGAAAAGCGGAGCGGCAGGCCGGTGAGTGCAGTGACTCCACACAACATTCAGCAAGTTGATGACACCATTCGTGGTGACCGTCGGGTGACTGCAGATGAAGTGTGTCGCATTATTTCTCTTAGTAAAGGCAGTGTGATCACGATTATTAAACAAGTGGGGTACTCAAAAGTTTGTGCACGGTGGGTTCCAAGAATGTTAACCGATCAGAATAAAGAGGCAAGGAAAACAATAGCCTCCCAACACTTGCAGCGCTTCCGTTTGGAGGGAGATGAGTTTCTGAAAAAAATTGTGACCGGGGACGAAACATGGGTGCATTTTTTTGAACCCGAATCAAAGAGGCAGTCAATGAAGTGGCGTCACACAAGCTCGCCGAGGAAGAAAACATTCAAAACTGTGCGATCGGCAGGGAAAGTTATGGCAACAGTTTTCTGGGATACAGAGGGTGTGATTCTGGTTGATTTTTTGGAGCAGGGATGCACAATAAATTCTGTTCAATACGTCACAACCCTCAAAAAACTTAAAGCACGTCTTCAGCGAGTTTGCCCAACAAAATCAATGGCAGATGTTCGTCTTTTGCATGACAATGCAAGACCACACACCAGTCGTCACACCTCTGACGAGATTGTCAAAATTGGATGGGAAGTTTTGCCTCATCCCCCATACAGCCCTGACCTGGCACCATCAGACTTCCATCTGTTCGGGCCACTAAAAGAAGCTCATCGTGGGATTCATTTTGAAGATGAGGAGGCCGTCAAAACATCCGTGCGTCAATGGCTTAGGAAGCAGAGCTGTGATTTTTACCGTGCTGGGATACATGCCCTTGTTCAAAGATGGACCAAAACTGTAGAGATGGGCGGAGATTACATTGAAAAATGACAAAATGATCCTCAATGTTGTGGTTTTCAACCTATGTAATTGCATTTAAATTTCCTGACAATTAAACGTAGAAAAAAAAATAGGAGGCATTACTTTTTGACTGACCCTCGTAGTTGTGCCTGTTTGCAACTTAACATGTCATCTTTACTGTAAGCAGCAGTTTACCTTTTCCTTCATTATTGATATTCTAACCTGGAGTTTCGGTGTGGTAAGTTTAATTCTACTGAACAAGTTGGAATACTAAAAAAATATGCCACATTACACTGATGTCAAACTAATTCAACTGTCAAAAGTAGTTTTGTTTGCAAGGCTTCATATCTCTTGGGTGTAAGTGATATTACTCTTCAGTCATTTGTTGTTCAACAAATCAACTGTAAAACTCAGACACCATGGAGATTAGCAGTCTAACCATTGTGCTCTGCATTAATCTGTGTGAAACAATTATATTTATGCCAATGTTATCTTATGAAATGCACTGTCTCTGCACTCTTAGTACCAAAACTCATGATGATCAAAGAAATCTACTGTTTCTGTACCTGTGTGAAAAGCCATGTCTATGTGCTGCGCTGCAGCCTTAGCAGCATTAACAGCTCCATCCACAACAGCATCTGGTGGTCCAACAAAACTTACAACTGTTCTGTTTGTAGAAATTCCAGGTTCCACTTCCAACAATGTGCAACCCACTGTTGATTTGATGGCTACAGATATTGCTTCAATTGTCTGAAAAGCATGCAGTATTTTTGTATGAATAACTTCATTCACTTTTATCAAAGTACTATTGATAATGACATTGATTTTCATTACTAATAATGTCTGCAGCCTTTTGAATATCTGCTAAAAGAAAACAATAATAAAACAGAAACAGAAAAATTCAATATTAAGACCTCAGAGATGCAAAAAAGAACCTTTATGCCTAGTTGATGGTAGCAGACACACAAAAGAAATATAATAAAATGTGTCTTAACTTTTTATGAAATATGTCGTGCCAAAAGTCATAAATTGCACTCCATATAATACTGCAAGCAATGATCTGTACATTGATCAACGAATTATTCAAGCCAAAGAAATCAATTATCATTCAAAAAGATGGGACTGTTTTTCATTCCTTGTCAGTGTTTGAAAACAAATGGTTCAGTTTTAAAACTGACAATGACAAGTTGCCAAGAAATATGAATTCTTATTCTGCAGCTTCATTAGTATTGATGACATGATTAAAATGCAAATTTAAGTAGCAGCTATTTCTGTATGTGTACAACATTCTTTGTTGATTGACATTCATCATAATATCTCATTACCGACTGTAAAATCTGAATATGCTTCATAACTTTAATGGAAACTTTTTGGTTTGTTATTGAATTTTGTCTGTATACATTAATGCACCTGTAGTTTGAATACCTGTTCAGTATCTAAGGGTTCAATTTAGGTAAAAGAATTATTAGACCATATTCCACATGAGCTGGGTGGTGGAAAGACGTTGGACTCCCATTCAGGAGGATCAGCTGACCATCAAGGGTTATGCATTTGTAAAGAAAAATGAAATGTATTGTAATATCTGTGTAATGTGAGTTTGTCATATCTTTGTAATATGTATACAATTGAATCTTTGAGAGCAGAACCAAAGGTGCTCATCTTGGGCCCAGACTGCTTGTGAACAGCTGCAAAGTAATTGGTTTTGCTTGTGACTAAGATAACATGAATTTGCTTGTTGTTTGTGTGTTCAATGAAAATGGCAGCTGGTGTTGGTGATAAGAAAATACCAGTGGAAAAAACTCGAAACACCTGAAGACAGGGCAAAGTGGAAATGGCATGTGTCGATGCTGTTGCGAGTGTATGTGCTTGAAGACATCGTAAACGTTACATACAAGTGCCCTGAACTGCTGCACGATGTGACTATGGAGGAAAAGGCGGCACATCAGCAGTGGCTGAAAGATGATGCGAAAGCAGGAAATTTACAGCAAGTGTGTTAGAAAAATCTGTTGCTGAGCTCATTTTAACATTCTCCCATGCAAGTTAAATTTGGGAGAAGTTACATGCACAATTCAAACAGTGCAGTACACAACATCTGAACATGTTGGTAGAAGCATTTTTTTCGTATTCATTGTGACACCAAAGAGGACATTAGCACACATGTCACAAAACTGCTGAAGCTTTCCATGGATTTGAGTCACAAACTGCAGAAGCACAATAAAAATGTTTTGTCTGAAAGATTTTTAAATGGCTGAATTCTCTCCACACTAGGCAAAGAATATGACAATTTCAAGGACCTGTGGGACACAGTTCCATCTAAAAATCAAAGCATGAACTTTTTGATTGAAAAATAGTGCACAAATGAATTGTGTGGTCAAAGTATGGTTGAAACAGCTGCATTTGATACACACAGTTGCCCTAAAAAGAAAATTCAGTGAAATGAAAGTGACAATGTCGGTTGTGAAAAATCGAAAATGAATATTCAATGCGCGAAACAAAGATTTCCTTGTCACAAATGTGGGCAGGCAGGCCACTGGGCAGCAGAGTGTCCAACAAAAGAGACAGATAACATCTTTGAATCAATCATTCTGAAAAGAACATGGAAAAGAATGTTGCTTTTTTGTCACACGTTTTCAGTGTTCAGTCGAAAACTGTGTTGGAATTGACAGTTGTTACTGTGACAGTGGTGCCACAAATCATATCGCTTCAAATAAACAATATTTCATATCATATACAAAATTTGCCATCACTGAAATGATTTCTATTGGAAAAAGATGTGTGAGAATGTTGGCTCACGGACAGGGAACTGTGAAAATTCAAATGCAGTTGCATAGTGCCAGAAAAATTGGTGAATTGAAAGATGTACTTTATGTTCCTGAAGTGAGTACTCACTTGTTTTCCATCAAAGCAGCTGTGCGAAGAGGTTTTTATACTAGACTTGATGACAAAAGTGTCGAAATTGAAGACAAAATGACTGGGCAAACAATGCTGACTGTCATGTCAGCCATGGTCTCTATGTTCTTGACATGCATGTTGTTAAACCAGTACAGCCAGTTCTAGTGAATTCAGTGACATTGTCAGATATGCTGCAAGTTTACCGTGAGTTATTTGGACATCAACACAAACAGCACATGAAATGGATCTTGAAGCAGATGAACATCAATGTGGGTGGGTGCAAAGAAGAATGGACGTACACTCGGAAAAATGTATGCACTGCTATTCATGAATAGAATGAATCAACGAATGGTTACAGGTGAATAAATCCATGCTGACATAAATGGATCTATGTCTCCAGAGTCTCTCAGAAAAACTCTGTATTACAAATGTTTCAAAGATGATTTTAACAAGTTTTGTAAAATTTTCTTTCTTAAGCAGAAAAGTGAAGTCAGCACAGTGTTGTAACACTTCTTCAATGATGCCAAGACAATTTGGTCATGTTGTTAAACAGTTCAGGTGTGATGGAGGAAGAGAGTTCAATAACAAGGAAGTCTCAGAATTGCTGGCAAGCAGAGGCATAGAGCATTGCATCACTCTACTTTACACACCACAGCAAAACAGCGTTGCAGAAAGAGAAAACTGCACTACTGTGGAGTGTGCACATTCTATATTGAACCCTAGTAAACTGTCAAAGGAACTGTGGGCAGAAGGATGCAATACTTCTGCATAACTTTTAAATCACACTGGGAAGCCCTCTACTGAAAACAAATTTCCATATGAACTGTGCTATGGACGACCAGTAAGCACACTGGATCATCTGAAAATCTTTGAAACACAATGTTATGCGCATGTGAATTAGAATTTTCGTTCAAAATTTGACAACAAAGCTGTGCTTGGACATCTGGCAGGGTACATAAATGACAGAGACAGCTATAGGGTCTGGATTACATCTCAAATAAAAGTTGTGCTAAGTCACGACGTAAAATTCAAGACTGAAGCTGTATGCAATCTGTGCACCAGTGCTGCTGAATTTGAAGTTTTTGGTGAAGACACTGTTCAACAGAGTCAGCCTAATCAAACTGCTGATGAGAAAAAGGAATCAGAAGCTGTCAGCGATGATGAGAGAACAGAAAGGGTAAGTAAAGTGGAAGAAGACTTTGAGACAACATCGAGTTCTGGAGGAAGTAATAAGGAGGAGGAAGATTTGTATATGGTATCAAGTTCTGGAGAAAGCAAAATTTTGAGTGATAAATGAAGTACTCCATGTGAGAAGAAGAAACCAGAATGGATGACCAGTGGAGATTATGTGTACATGGCTGGAACTCCTATCATCAGGGATGAGAATCCAAGCTCAGATGCAGAAGCTTTGCAGTCTAGCAATAAAAATCAGTGGCTGGAGGCCATTCATGAAGAATTAAAGTCCCTGAAAGAGATTAATTCTTGGATATTAGTTGAGCATCCAAGTTGTGCACAGATTTTGCAAAATCGATGGGTCTTACAGAAGAAAACTGCAGAAAATGGGAAAGTTCACTGTGGCCAAAGTACATGTACAAAGACAAGTAACTGATTATGAAGAAACATTCAGCCCTGTCATGCATTATGATACAATTCGAACTCTGTTGGCAGTGGTTGCTGCTGTGAAATTGAAGCTTGACCAGTTTGATATCAAAACAGCTTTTCTAAATGGTGTACACGAAGAAGGTATATACGTGGAACAACCTGAAGGTTTTGAAGATGATACTGGGCATGTTTGTTTGCTGAAGAAAAGTCTGTATAGTCTCAAACAGTCACCACATTGTTGAAACAAACGTTTTCTAGACTTCATGATGGAGGCTGGATTTAAAAACAGTGATGCTGATCCATGTCTCTTCTACTGTTGGAGCAATCTATGTTGATTATGGTTTAGTTGTGGACAGCAACATAGCAGATATTGAAGAGTTCATTAAAATGTTGAAGCTGGAGTTTCATACAATTAGAAGGTCTCTAACAACTTTTTGGGTATGAAGATACAGCAAAATTAAGTCAGGTCAATAGCTTTGAACCAAGAAGACTACACAAAGGAAAAATACTGAAAAGATTTGGAATGGATGAGTCTAATGGAGTTTCTACTTCAATTGGACATGACGAAAATAATGTCAAAGGGAAGATCATAGCCAAAGTTCCAATTTTAGAGGCAGTGGGTTGTCTGACATATTTGGCTACATTCTCATGTCTGGACATTGCTTTTGTAGTGAACAAAACAGCTAGAGCGATGGAAGATCTCACAGTTCAAGACTGGTATTAAGTAAAATGAATGTTTAGGTACTTGAAGAACATGGTGGACTATGGAATTAGTACAACAACAAAGCGAGGTTGAAAATTTACAGTGATGCTGATTATGCTGGTGACAAGGACACGAGATGTTTGACAGGTGTTGTCACAACTATGAGTCATGGATATGTATCATCAACCAGTCAGTTACAACAGACAGTGGCAGCATCTACTTTTGAAGCAGAAATAATATCAGCCAGTGAAGGAGCAAAGGAGCTGATCTGGTTAAAAAGGTTGCTATATGAATTGATTGCAGCTTAAAATAAGAAAACTCACCTACACTGTAGGTTGACTATGCAAGTACAGTAAAACTGTCGAGAAACTCAACATATAATTGAAAGTCAAAGCACATAGAAGTCTGTCACTTCTACATCAGGGAAAGATTCCTGAATGGGGGTCTTGAATTAGAACACATTGATGGGACCAACCAGTTAGCTGATCAACTTACCAAGTCACGGGAAAGGGTTCTACTTGAGATGCTGCATGAAAGATTTGGAGTGTAGAAGATTAAATACATGTGAAATTCATTTCTCACCTTCTGTTTTTCTTTGAAGGGAGTGTAAATATTGAAAGAAAAATTAACTGTAATGTAATGTCTGTGTAATGATAGTTTTTCATATCTTTGTCACATGTGTGCACCTGAATCTTTGGAAAGTAGAACCGAGGGTACTTGCCTTTGTCACAAAACTGAACCTATTGTGTGCGTGTGTGTGTAACAGTGTATCTGTGAGGAACCACGTTTTTGTAAATCTTATGCACTTTGTAGTCTGTTTTAAATAAATAATCTTAACATGTCCTACTATTTTAATGTAGCATTTCTTGGGAGGATAACTTCCACGAAATCAGTCCGCACCAGAAGTAGTGCACATAACAGTGTACATTCACAAACAGCGAATATTGCTTAAAGTAATTATGTGTTTGTATGTTATCTGTTTCATATGGTGTATGTTATCTGTTCCATATTTAATTGGCATTTGGGATAATAGCTTGTGGCTGTGATTGAAGTTACAAGCTTGTCAGCTTCAGAGGATGTGGTATATTGTTGGAAAGACAGTAAAGTAAACAGCCACTGTGACTACAGAAAGCAACAAAGGTGGATGAGAATATGTATTAAACCATAAAATGAACTTGGTCACAACTGGCCCATTATTCAGATGATGTAATAATTAACTGCATTGTCATAAGAGTGCAAAGCATTGTCCAATTTGACCTAATTAAAAGTTGAGAAAGTTGCCTATTATCTGACATCTAGAGAAGATGTGTATTCAGCAGTCACACAGCTGTAGCATTTTTGCGGTAATGTATAGCAAACTATAATGCTCTGTCTACCTTGCATTTGAGTTTGTTGCATCTGAGCTGATAGATTTGTGTAGTGTATGTTTGGAATGAGATTTTTGAATAGACATATCATACCTGGAGTGTAGAGAGGAAAAGTAAAGTGTGGCTTTTCCTTTCTTTTTTGTAGAAAAATGGCACCTTTGATCAGAGATCATTTTTCTTACATTATTCTGTAGGACAGATACACAGAAAAAGCAGCAGGTAGGACTGAGAATAGAATATTTTATCATTCCAAGAGCAACTCTTATAACTGCCATCTGGTTTCTGTACAAAATGTAAATAGCCTTTTGCTCCCTGTATTTTACCCCTGCCACCTTCAGAATTTGAAAGAGAGTATTCCAGTCAACATTGTTAAAAGCTTTCTGTAAGTCTACAAATGCTAGAAACGTAGGTTTGTCTTTCCTTAATCTATCTTTTAAGATAAGTTGTAGAGTCAGTATTGCCTCACATGTTCCAATATTTCTACGGAATCGAAACTGATCTTCCCCGAGTTCGGCTTCTACCAGTTTTTCCATTCATCTGTAAAGAATTCGCGTTAGTATTTTGCAGCCGTGACTTATTAAACTGATAGTTCGGTAATTTTCACATCTGTCAACATGTGCTTTCTTTGGGATTGGAATTATTATATTCTTCTTGAAGTCTGAGGGTATTTCACCTGTCTCATACATCTTGCTCGCCAGATGGTAGAGTTTTGTCAGGGCTAGCTCTCCCAAGGCTGTCAGTAGTTCTAATGGAATGTTGTCTACTCCTGGGGCCTTGTTTTGACTTAGGTCTTTCAGTGCTCTGTCGAACTCTTCACCCAGTATCATATCTCCCATTTCATCTTCATCTACATCCTCTTCCATTTCCATAATACTGTCCTCAAGTACATTGCTCTTGTACAGACTCTCTACATACTCCTTCCACCTTTCTACTTTCCCTCCTCTGCTTAGAACTGGGTTTCCATCTGAGCTATTGATATTCATACAAGTGGTTCTCTTTTCTCCAAAGGTCTCTCTAATTTTCCTGTAGGCAGTATCTATCTGACCCCTAGTGAGATAAGCCTCTACAACCTTACATTGGTCCTCTAGCCATCCCTGCTTAGCCATTTTGCACTTTGTGTTGATCTCATTTCTGAGACGTTTGTATTCCTTTTTGCCTGCTTCATTTACTGCATTTTTATATTTTCTCCTTTCATCAACTAAATTCAATAGTTCTTCTGTTGCCCAAGGATTTCTACTAGCCCTTGCCTTTTTACCTACTTGATCCTCTGCTGCCTTCACTATTTCTTCTACTGTATTTCTTTCCCCCATTCCTGTTAATCGTTCGCTTATGCTTTCCCTTAACTCTCTACAACCTTTGGATGTGTCAGTTTATCCAGGTCCCATCTCCTTAAATTCTCACCTTTTTGCAGTTTCTTCAGTTTTAATCTGCAGTTCATAACCAATAGATTGTGGTCAGAGTCCACATCTGCCCCTGGAAATGTCTTACAGTTTAAAACTTGGTTCCTAAATCCCTGTCTTACCATTATATAATCTATCTGAAACTGTCCAGTATCTCCTGGCCTCTTCCATGTATACAACCTTCTTTCATGAGTCTTGAACCAAGTGTTAGCTACATTATTCACACATTCACCTTCTGCATTTCCTTCTCTTCCTTTTCCTACTATCGAATTCCATTCCCCCATGACTATTAAATTTTCGTCTCCCTTCACTATCTGAATAATTTATTTTATCTCAGCACACATTTCATCAATCTCTTCGTCATCTGCAGATCTAGTTGGAATACAGGGTTTTTACAAATGATTGAAGCGATTTTACAGCTCTATAATAACTTTATTATTCGAGATATTTTCACAATGCTTTGCACACACATACAAAATCTCAAAAAGTTTTTTTAGGCATTCACAAATGTTCGATATGTCCCCCTTTAGTGATTCGGCAGACATCAAGCCGATAATCAAGTTCCTCCCACACTTGGCACAGCATGTCCCCATCAATGAGTTCGAAAGCATCGTTGATGCGAGCTCGCAGTTCTGGCACGTTTCTTGGTAGAGGAGGTTTAAACACTGAATCTTTCACATAATCCCACAGAAAGAAATCGCATGGGGTTAAGTTGGGAGAGCTTGGAGGCCATGACATGAATTGCTGATCATGATCTCCACCACGACCGATCCATCGGTTTTCCAATCTCCTGTTTAAGAAATGCCGAACTTCATGATGGAAGTGCGGTGGAGCACCATCCTGTTGAAAGATGAAGTCGGCGCTGTCAGTCTCCAGTTGTGGCATGAGCCAATTTTCCAGCATGTCCAGATACACGTGTCCTGTAACGTTTTTTTTTTGCAGAAGAAAAAGGGGCCGTAAACTTTAAACCATGAGATTGCACAAAACACGTTAACTTTTGGTGAATTGGGAATTTGCTGCACGAATGCATGAGGATTCTCTACCGCCCAGATTCGCAGATTGTGTCGGTTCACTTCACCATTAAGAAAAAATGTTGCTTCATTACTGAAAACAAGTTTCGCACTGAACGCATCCTCTTCCATGAGCTGTTGCAACCGCGCTGAAAATTCAAAGCGTTTGACTTTGTCAGCGGGTGTCAGGGCTTGTAGCAATTGTAAACGGTAAGGCTTCTGATTTAGCCTTTTCCGTAAGATTTTCCAAACCATCGGCTGTGGTACGTTTAGCTCCCTGCTTGCTTTATTCGTCGACTTCCGCGGGCTACGCATGAAACTTGCCCGCACGCGTTCAACCGTTTCTTCGCTCACTGCAGGCCGACCTGTTGATTTCCTCTTACAGAGGCATCCAGAAGCTTTAAACTGCGCATACCATCGTCGAATGGAGTTATCAGTTGGTGGATCTTTGTTGAACTTCGTCATGAAGTGTCGCTGCACTGTTATGACTGACTGATGTGAGTGCATTTCAAGCGCGACATATGATTTCTCGGCTCCTGTCGCCATTTTGTCTCACTGCGCTCTCGAGTGCTCTGGCGGCAGAAACCTGAAGTGCGGCTTCAGCCGAACAAAACTTTATGAGTTTTTCTACGTATCTGTAGTGTGTCGTGACCATATGTCAATGAATGGAGCTACAGTGAATTTATGAAATCGCTTCAGTCATTTGTAATAGCCCTGTATAATCTTGTACTACCATGGTAGGCGAGGGCTTCATGTCTATCTTGGCCACAATAATGCGTACACTATGCTGTTTGTAGCAGCTTACCCACTCTCCTATTTTGTTATTCATTATTAAACCTACTCCAGCATTACCCCTATTTGATTTGGTATTTATAATCCTGTATTCGCCTGACCAAAAGTCTTGTTCCTCCTGCCACCGAACTTCACTAATTTCCACTATATCTAACTTTAACCTATCTATTTCCCTTTTTAATTTTTCTAACCTACCTGCCCGATTAAGGGACCTGACATTCCACGCTCCGATCTGTAGAACAGCAGTTTTCTTTCTCCTGATAACAACATCCTCCTGAGTAGTCTCTGCCCGGAGATCCGAATGGGGGACTATCTTGCTTCCAGAATATTTTACCCAAGAGGACGCCATTATCATTTAATCATACAGTAAAGCTGCATGTCCTCGGCAAAAATTACGGCTGTCGTTTCCCCTTGCTTTCAGCCGTTCGCAGTACCAGCACAGCAGGCCGTTTTGGTTAGTGTTACAAGGCTAGATCAGTCAATCATCCAGACTGTTGCCCCTGCAACAACTGAAAAGGCTGCTGCCCATCTTCAGGAACGACATGTTTGTCTGGCCTCTCAAGAGATACCCCTCCATTGTGGTTGCACCTATGGTACGGCTATCTGTATCGCTGAGGCACGCAAGCCTCCCCACCAACGGCAAGGTCTATGGTTCATGGGGGAGGATCTAGAGAATATGCTACCTTTAATTATATGGAGCAGCATTAAGTCTTCATCATGAAGCTTGATTTAAAGTACTATCATATGATGTCAAGAACGTCTCAAAATATCAGAAGGAATCCGTAATAAGACGTTCTACTGGCTACCTAACAGCTACATCCAGCGTTCCTTATACCCTCTGAGTGGATGTTCAACACAACTTCTACTTAGAGAGGTGAATTCAGATTGCTGTCAGCTGAGGAGTTGATACTGATGAGCTGGAATACTTTCCCACGTGCACTCAAGCACTTCTACCAAATAATTACTGAAATGACATATTGTCGTTATGAAAGCTGACAGCATACGCGGCTGTATATGTTTTCGAGCAGGCGCCAGCAACACTAATGCGACAGGCAGCTGTTCGTTATGAAACGTAAGCAGTTTACAAACATGTGCGTCATATGAATAACTTATGACTTGGTACCATTCGTCAGAGACAGGGGCTTAGTGAGGAGTGCCACACAGAAGTGTGATAGGACCACTATTATTTTCTGGCAGGTTGGGCATCAATCAGTGAGTGTTTGCTGATGATGCTCTTGTGTACGGGAAGCTGTCGAAGCTGAGTGACTAGGAGGACACCAGATGACTTAGAAAAAATTTCTAGTTGGTGTGACAAATGGCGACTAATCCTAAATGTAAAAAAAGGTAAGTTAATGCGTACGATAGGGAGAAACAAACCCTTAACGTTCGAACACAGCATTAGTCATGTACTGTTTGACCCAGTCATGTCGTTTAAAAAATTGGATGTAACATTGCAAAGCGCTATGAACGGAATGAATATGTGAGAATTGTGGCAGGGAACGCCAATGGTGGACACAGTTTGTTGGGAGAATTTTAGGAAACTGTGGTTCATCTGTAAAGGACGCCGCATATAGGGTGCTAGTGTCACCTGTTCTTGAATAGTGTTCGAGTGTTTGGAATCCACGCCAGGTCGGATTAAAGGAAGACATTGAAGCAGTTCAGAGGCAGGCTTTTAAATTTGTTACCAATAGGTTTAAACGACATGCAAGTATTACAGAGATGTTTGGTAACTCTCGGAGGGAGGGCGATATCCTTTTCGATGAATACTGTTGAGAAAATGTAGAGAACCTGCATTTGAAGCTGACTGTAGGACTATTCTAATGCTGCCAACATATATTCTACAAAAGGACAACGAATGTAAGATACACACAAGAAATTACGTCTCGTACGGAGACATACAGTCATTTTTCCCTTCCTCTAATTATGAGTGTAACAGCAAAGAAATGACTAGTAGTGGCATGGGGTAACGCCCGCTATGTGCCATAATGTGGTTTGCAGAGTATGTAAGTAGATCCAGATGTAGACATCTGAAATATTCATTACCAACGAGTTGCTCCTTATCTCGAAGTGCTCAGCTTCGGATTCTCTATTAACTTTTAATTTGGGATACCATGCGTAGTTGTGTCTGATGGGGCTGACACCTGGTCAGTCTCGTATTTTGAGCATCTACGTGCATTAACACCAGTGCACACTAGCCAAAGGTATTCTTTAAAAAAACTGTCACATATTCCTATAGGAGGTTGTACTGGTCAAACCTAGAAGAAAAGTTATCATAATATTATGTCCGGAAACCAAACCAAGCTGAGATATGGGCCAATCTGTCCTCTCATTCCCAATTGCCTGTTACCTAAAAGTAGATATTATAGGCAGTGTTGTATGTGGTTATCATACGTCCTGACACATCATTCAGCCTTTCTTCACAGTGAATCACACACACTTTCAAAGCCGGCCGCGGTGGTCTAGCGGTTCTAGGCGCGCAGTCCGGAAGCGCGCGACTGCTACGGTCGCAGGTTCGAATCCTGCCTCGGGTATGGATGTGTGTGATGTCCTTAGGTTAGTTAGGTTTAAGTAGTTCTAAGTTCTAGGGGACTGCTGACCACAGATGTTAAGTCCCATAGTGCTCAGAGCCATTTGAACACTTTCAAATACACCTGAATCATTTCAGATTGTGTCACATGCATTGGTGAGGTGCTCCTGTAATATCCGTGGATTGTCAATGGGTGGACAAACACCAATGCCCTTAAATGTCCCCAAAGCCAGAAATTCAATGGATTTAGGTTTGGTGAACGGGGAGGCTCTGCTCCTGGACCTCTTTGCCTAATCTGTCACCCACGAAACATAATTGCGGGTGAGGCACTGTTGCACGGTTCGTAGAAAATGGGCTGGTGTCCCGTCATACGTGAAACATAGTTGCTGTCTTACTGCAGGGCAATGTCCTCCAACACTAATGGTAATTCATCGTGCAGAAATCAATGATACACAGCAACTGTTAATCTGTTTCGTAAAGTGTATATATGTCTCATGAGTCAGTCAACGACAGTTCCTGACCATACATTGATACTGAAACGATACTAATGCCTCTGTGACTGATAGAGGATTTGTATCTGCCCACACATGCATATTGTGGTAATTTACTATGCCATTTCTGTTGAATCCTGCAAATACTACATAACTACTCGTCAGAGGTAAAGTGGTCAGTATCTCAACAGGAATTGGTTTCAAGCCATACAATAATAGGAATTACTCGTCCAGTTTTGGCAAAGCGCCAGTAGGAATATGTGACACTCTTATTTGAATATTGTGGATAACATGTCACTGTGGGCCACAGGGAATCTTTATGGGACAATAACCACGAGTTAGTAATTGCATAGGAATGCTGACTTACTGCTCTCGCAATTAAATTTGTGGCAGCAAAATGGAGATATTAATGTAGTCCGATTCCATTCAGTAGCCATGTTATCGATTGGGTTAGGTGCCTAGAGGAAGAGATTGTCAGGAGATATACACTATCTGATCAGAAGTACACAGACACACCTACGTAATGCGTAATTGACCACTAGAGGTGAAGCTGCCAGTCTAAAAGGAGCCAGGGAGTGTTGTGATGTTAACAGAGGACCTGTAACAGCACAATGGATCGGTCAGGAGAGGTCGGTCAGTGACTTCGAACATGGACTAATCCCTGTATGTCACCTCAGTAACAAACACATCAGGTTCGTTTGAACCCTTCTGAAGCTGCCCAAGTCGACTGCTGGTGATGTGATTGTGAAGTGGAAATGCAAAGGCACAATCACAGCTAAACCAAGACCAGCCAGACCCCAAGTACTGCTGGACAATAAGGCATCGGCAAGGGTGGTTGTAAAAACTCACATAAATTAAGCGGAACGAATCACTCGTCAGTTCCAGAGTGCTATCAGCGGTCCAGCTAGCATAATGACTGTGCGTAGGGAGTTAAAAAGAATATGCTACAATGGTCGAGCAGATCCTCATAAGCCACACGTTTATGTAGTCAGTGCTAAGCAAGGCTTGAGGCGGTGTAAAGAGCGACACTGTTGGTCAGTGAATGACTGGAAATCGCGCTGTAGCCTGTGGCAATGCGATGCAAAGTTTTAGTTTTTGCAAATGCCCGGAGAATGTAACTTGCTATCACGCATAGTGCTACAGTGAAGTACTGAGGAGGTGGCGTCAGGGTATAGGGGTGTTTTCGTGGATAGGGTGTGGTTCCCGTATTTCACCTAACATTAAATGCAGAAAGGTTCAAAGCTATTGTACAGCATAGTGTACTGCGTACAATAAAGGAGCTGTTTGGAGATGATGACTATTTGTATCAGCTTGGCAATGCACAGTGTCATAAATCAGCATCTGTGAGGCTGCGCTTTGTGGACAATAACATTCCTGAAATGGACTGCTCTGGCCACAGTTCTGACCTGGACCCAAATAACACCTTTGGGACAAGTTAGAACGTCGTTTTCGCGCCAGGCCCCAGTGTCTATCATATCTATCTTCTCTGGTTTAGCCTCTTGAGGAAGAATGAGTGCCCATTCCTCCACAGACATTTAGACTTGAAAGTGTCCCCACTGGAGGTGAAGTCTTCACAAAGGCGAAATGTGGAGATACATCATACTAATGCCCCTGATAGGTGTCCAGGTATTTTTTTATCTGCGTATCCCTGTGATAAGTAAACCTACTATTGTCGTCAAGTACGTTGTGTAGCGGCCTTTTGTGTTCGTTACACGTTCTCCACGACCTACCATATACAGACACAGCTGATCAATTGATAACAGTGACTTTCTCTAGTTGTGACAATGCACAAATATCACTTGTATCACTTTGATTGTCCATCAACAATCGTAACCCCAAACATGGCGTCCTTTAACCGAATTCCTACAGGATTATTCAAGTAAGAGTAGTGTGCTACGATGGACTGCTTACATATTCTACAGTCTCTTGGGTTGACAAAGTACAGACAAAATATTAGAGGTTTATTGTGATAACTGGGCTTCAGAGGCACCACCGCATATGTCTCCAAGACAATGTACCTTTCCAACACACTCACCATTAGACACTGCAGCTGCAGATGTGGCTCGCTCTTTGTTCCTTAACAACTGTCAAACAAAATGTTTTCACGTGATTACGAAGACTTTTCCGACATAATGACTAATGATACTCTTCTTGGATATTCATACGGCTAATATACTCATCTTGACACAATACTTCAGTGAGCCAACTGGTCATCATCTTCAGGTGAGTATACTGGAAATGAATTTCCAACAGAATCGGCAGCTCCTTTATACACCTCGACCAATTCTGTTGAAAACTCAGTTCCGGCGAGACTGTGCATCAGCATTCTCACCTGAAGATTGCGGCCAGTTGGTCCGTTGAAATATTGTGCCGAGATGACTATATTATCTGGCTGCATATCCGAGAAGAGCATCATCAGTTTATTTTCAGAACATACTACAATTAATAGCAAAGAATGGCAAAGGAAAAAAACCTTTCCAGTAATTAGGAGATAATTACGAATTTGTGATTACGAGCCATCACAGGCGTCAGTATGAAACGTTGTGCTAATCAGTGAATTGTAAACTTTGCGATTCAGTCCACACTTAACTAGACTCAGATTTCACCCATCACCACGAAGTACAATACTGCTTCAGTGGGTTACATGATAAAATTTAATGTACACTGGTACCTGTTGAAGGAGGTGTTGCACATGCTGTTCTCGCATTTGGATGCAATACTGCACTCATCTCTGCAGTGAGTTGTGAGGTCTTTCAAACACCCGTGGATCAGTTTGCAAAGCTTGACAAGACTATGCACATCACTGTTTCAGTTCTTTAACTGTATCAACGGGAGTGCTGTACACTCACTTGTAATATGAACCTAGATAGGAAAATCCGAGTCCCAGTTCCACCAATCCATCTTGTACCCAAACTGGCGCGTTAGATGTCGACTTACATCAATAGCAAAATGTGCCGGAGCTCCATCACGCATCTTTCCTTAACAGTGGGTCATGCGTTAAATTTGAGCCCATTTAGGTGGGGACTTAAGCGAAAAGTTTACCTTAAAAAAAAGAAGAAAAACACGAAGATATTATTCAAATGAGACGGAAATCGGTTGGTGTGAATGACAGGTACAGACAAACAAATGATTACAAGCTCAGAAAAACTGAAAGTTTATTCAAGAAAAAGAATTTCACAATTTGAGCAGTAAAATAACACACTGGTCTTCCTCTGGCCCTTATGCAAGCAATTATTCGGCTTCGCATTGACTAACAGAGTTTTTGGATATCCTCCTGACCGATATCGTGCCAAGTTCTGTACAACTGGCGCGTTAGGTCGTGAAAATCCGTAGTTAGTTGGAGAACCCTGCCCATATTGCTTCAAAACTTCTCAACTGGAGAAAGATCCGGCGATCTTGCTGGTGAAGGTAGGGTTTGGCAAGCACAAAGACAAGCACTGGAAACTCTCTCTGTGTGCTACATGTAAGCCCAGGATGACTTGCCATGAAGAGCAACAAAACGGGGCGTAGAATATCGTCAACGTACTATTGAGTTGTAAGGTTGCCCTGGATGACAAAGGGCTGCTGCTACGAAATGAAACGGCACCATAGACCATGACTTCTGGTTGTCGGACCGTATATCAGCTGATAGTCAGGTCGGTATCCAACCGTTGTCCAGGGCGTCTGCAAATATGTCTTCGCTGGTCATTGGGGCCTGAAATCTCATCGATTGGAGTAGAACTGTCTTCAGTGATGAGGCCTCGCTTAGAACTGAGCCGTGATGACCAGCAAAGACGTCTCTGAAGATGCCCTGGACACCGATGGGATACAATCTGTCGCCCGCCATACTGTCCGAAATCAGGAGCGATAGTCCGGGGTGACATTTTGTTTCTTAGCAAGACCCCTTTGGTTGTCATCTGCGGCATCCTTACAACACAGCAGTACGTCAACTATATTCTACGTCCTCTTTTGTTGCCCTTCATAGCAAGCCATCTTGGGCTTACATTTCGCACACGACGAGAGTTTCTACTGCTTGTATTTATGCTTGCCACACCCTATCTTGGGCAACAAGATCGCCAGATCTCTCCCCAGTTGAGAGGTTTTTGTAGCATTAACAAGTTCGGGTTTTGACGGTCTGACATACCAGTTGGATTGGACAGAATTTAACACGATATCCCCCAGGAGGACGTCCAATAAGAGCCGAATAACTGCTTGCATAAGGGTCAGAGGTGGACCAATGTTATTGACAATTTGTTAAGCTTTTTCTCTTGAATAAACCATCAATTTTTTCTGAAACTGTAATCATTTTTTTGTCTGCACATGTACGTCACATCTATCAATTTCCGTCCCACTCGGATAATTCCTTCTCAGTGCGTCGTTTTTTGTCTTAGAGTATATTCTCCAGGGCAGTGTTTTGTATCTAAGTCACTGGCGGCTTGTAACCATATATTGGCAATTATCTCTCGAACAGCTCACTTGCGTACCCACGTTTATTGGACGTTGTTTCTTGTATTGTCTGAAACTTTCATACACGTAAGTTTTACTATTAATTATGATACACACTATATTTACGAAATGGTTGGAATGGCTCTCAGCACTATGTGACTTAACATCTGAGGTCATCAGTCCCCTAGAACTAAGAACTACTTAAACCTAACTAACCAAAGGACATCACACACATCCATGCCCGAGGCAGAATTCGAACCTGCGACCGTAGCGGTCGCGCGGTACCAGACTGAAGCGCCTAGAACCGCTCTGCCACACCGGCCAGCTCACTATATTTACAGTTTAAACCGTTATCAGTCAGCGGTAGCCTATATTCTATATTTTCTGACGATTCTTAGACATTCGTCCAGCTTATTTTTGCTCGTAATCGATGACTGGCGTGGCTTACTTGGACTGGAAAGACTTATTTTGTGATATCTGTTTCGTGAGACCTTGATCTCATAAAAGAATTTGTAATTTTTTTTAATGATTCGAGTTTTGTAAGGCGATTCAAACACCTGTGTTCACTTTAGCCTGGAAACGTCATTCACACGCCAAGCCACAAATAGGGCAACTGAACGTCGCAGAGAGCGTGTATTGTAGAACAGCCTTCTCTTCTCAACAATGGGAGTCTGTCATTGTGCACTATGCCTCCATAACGCGCACAGGGTGGACAAAAACAACCTGATAAGTTCTGAGCGTGATAGGCGACACCGGATCGAGCAAAAGTTTCCAATAACCAGACGTCGGAAATACACCGAGCATGCAGAGGTGTGTGTATTCAAAATGACTTGCCTCAAATAATACGGCTAACAGCGTGGTTATTGATTATGTTAGCTGAAAGTAATGGTTTCACCTGAACAGACAAAGTTAGGAAGATTTAAATTCTTACCCATTGCTGGTTACGCTACACAAAATTTACTGCGAAATTTATTGGGTAGAACTTGGCTACTGAATCAACTACGCTAAAAGTATCGTAATGACATTAGTTAGTTAATGTAATAACCTGTACTTCAGTAAGGTAGTCACACTGCTAGACACATCAAAACACGTTCGCATACCGTACAACCTTCAACGCACTTGTCGTTGACTGGCTATCGTTTTGTGGCCGTATCTCCACAACCGTACATTTCCGACCTGCGGTTATCTGGGCAATTTTGCTACGTTCGACTTCTCGTACACTGCTCTGGCCTTATTATCAGGTTGTTTTCCTTCGTCCTGTATGCCATGACGTGCCATGATGTGCCTCGCCCGTTCAGATGTCTTCGTAGCTTTAAGGAATGTTTTCATGATTGCTATAGTTTAGTGTACACCAAGACTTGGAAGAAGGCCCACTTGGCACTGGTGTGCTCCCTGCTCAAGGCAAACCGCTGGAGCGCAGACAGCACGCCACTGGTTCTACATGTTTTGCAGTTTCCCATCTCCAGCTGCTACAAACAGGCTCCAGACATTTTCGTCTCAGATTTAACGATCTTTCTAAAATTTTCTTGAACGCCGATATTTTAGCCATTGTTTGATCTATACAAGGAATAATGACGAAGATTTTGTTTTACGTGGCGAATTTTCTCGGTTACTTTTATGACCGCAGTGCTAATAAGAGGACAGGCGTTTAGTCACAGTTAACTTTGTGAAATATTAGTGGACGATTAATTTGGGCGATAAGGAAGAGACAAAAGGAGTTAGTGTGAACCTAAGAATTATAACTTAGTTTGCCGGAAATATGTACTGGTAGATTTGATTTTGTTTGTTTGACTAACGCAGTAGTTTATCGTCAAATGTACGTCTACGTCCGTAGTCTACGTGCATCCTTACGATATATGACGGAGGGTCTCTTGTATAGCAGTATCAGTGGCCCCTACGGTTGCCAGATTAAGTTCACAAAATTACCGAACATTGGTTGGCATGGCGAAAGGATCTGCAGAGCTGAGGGTTGAGGGTGAGCACGATAAAACAGTTCTCATTAAAAATTATATTTATTATTACCAGTTACAGCTTTCAACTAGTGCATATTTCTGTTTTTATTATGTCTACACACAATTTGTTTCTAGGGTCACTTTCCGTTAGCATTTATGTGACGCTGTCGCGATGACTGAACGATCAAGTGATGAACTACGCACTTCTAATTTGAATCTTCTATGTCTCGCCAGTTAATTCAACGTAAGAAAGATGGTAAACTGACAAACACTTGTCCAGCGTCGATCGGACGACAGTTTCGAAAGCGAGTTCTTTCCATGAATCTCACGTCTGTCTGGTAGCAGCCATTCCACAACTAGTCTTACGTGGTCACTCCACTTTAAAATTGCTCCCGGTCGATACCTTTATACACCAAAAAATAATTAATCTGGAGTAATGAGATTTCGGGAATACATTTGTCTAGGTAAAATATTTAAGTGATAAGCATTGCAAAATCACGGTTACTGTAACTGCGAAATAAGCCATTGCAAATGTGAAACGCTAGTACATTAATCACGGGTGTATCCGCCAGAATGTTGAAGAATGCAAGCATGCAGATATGAATTTGTTGTGTTGTACAGGTGCCTGATGTCAGTTTGTTGGTCGGACTTCCATGTCTGTTGCACTTGTCTGGTCAATAAAACAACAGTTAATGCTGTTTGTGGGTGACGCCGGAGTTGTCGTCCGATGATGTAGAATATGTGCTCGATTGAAGACGGATATGGCGGTCGGGCAGTCCAAGGCAATATATCGAAACTGTACAGGATGTTGGGTTGCAACAGTGGTATGTGGGCGAGTGTTATCCTGTTGAAAAACATCCCCTGCAATGTTATTCATGAATGGGAGCACAACAGGTCGAATCACCAGACTGACGCACAAATTTAGTCAGGGTGCATAAGATGACTACGAAAGCGCTTCTGCTGTCATACGAAATCGCACCCCAGACCATAATTCCAGGTGTAGGTCCAGCCGACGTTCGTTAAATACCGTTCTCAATTTATCCGCAATACATTACGTTTGCTTATGTTGACAGTCAACTGCCAGTTTTTTCACCAAGCTTTCTACATCTACATCCACATCTACACGGATAATCTGCAAATTACATTTAAGTTCCTGGCAGAGGGTTCATCGAACCATCTTCACAATAGTTCTCTATTATTCCAATCTCGTACAGCGTGCGGAAAAAACGAACATGTATATTTTCGGTGCGACCTCTGGTTTCCCTTATTTTGTTGTAATGATGGTTTCTCCCTACTCAGACCGGCGTCAATAAAATATTATCGTATTCGGAAGAGAAAGTTGATGATTAAAGTTTCGTGAGAAGATTCATCCGCAACGAAAAACGCCTTTGTTTTCCCAGTTTTATGATTTACAGGTCTTCTTACGTTTATCGATACTCCAACTATGTGACTGGTATACACACAATCCTGATTCATGTAAATAACCTGAAATAGCTAGCTGTGATATCTACCAAGTCAGGTGTAAAAATTCATGGGAATTTAAAATGGAGTGATAACTTGCGGTCGAGAGTAGATATAGCAGGGGGCAAACTGCTGTTCATTGGTAGCATACAGGGAAACTTCAATAACTGTGGAAGGGACATTGCTTACAAAACACTCTCGCGATCCATCATAGAACATTGCTCAAGTACGTCGGACCCGTAGAAAATTGGACTAACGGATGATACGAAGCGTAGTAGCACGAATGAGCACATGCATCTTGGACACATAGGAGAGTATCACGGAATTTCTGAAAAACTTGAACTGGTGGCGGGTGAAGATAGGCGTTAACAATTCCGTAAAAGCCTATTTACAAAGTGCCAAGAAGCAACGTTGAATAAGTACATTACTACATACTCTTATCTATTGCAGTGCAAGGACAGGATTAGATTATTTGCAGCATGCACATGGCATTTCAGTAGTCATTCGCACCGCGGTCCATTCGTAAATAGAGCTGGAAGAAATCTTAATACCTAGTACGTTGGGAAGTACGCTTTACCGTGTACATCAGACTGGTTTGCAGAGTACGATAGTAGATCATCCGTGTAATATGATAAATAGTAAATACCATCTTACTTATTTATAAAACACTAAGTGCGAAATGAGATAGCGTACGAGCAGCTTATTGTTTCCTGGAGTCATACACTGACGAGTCCGTTGATGTTTAGAGGCACTGTGTATACAGTAACAGAACGTTGTTTAAGTGCGATGTGATGAATCCCGTGACATTTCTCAAAGCGTATCTGTTCAGTTGTTGCCGGGTGTCAGCTGTTCCATGTGAAGCTCTGTGAAGAGCAAGGAGGAGGAGTAATTATCACGTACCTACTGTACTGTTACAATTGATAATTTTTTTCTGAGGATAGCTCCAGATAGCAAGCAAAAGAAAAAATCAATAGCTGTAGCATATTCCTTATTTTAAACATTTTTGCTGTTTCGGCATTGTAACTATTGCAGTGTGTTGACTCTCGTAGTGGCAGATCTGTAATTATTCGACATTGCTCGCATACATTTTTTATGATTTTTATGGTTCCGTACATCAATCGGAAAAAACGGAAACCTTGTGTGTTCATTTTGTGGTCCGTGTGTTAAAACTCATTTTTTTCAGGAACGGGTGGAGATAACAAGCTGAAATTTATGTCAAATACTAAAGTGTACGGCCCTTGGCGGTCTCCTATACAAGATCGCTAAGCGGGGCTAAGGCTTCCGTTCAGTCCTTTGTTGACCAGACTGGTGTGGCGGTTGAAGGAAGTTTAAAATTTCACATTCAAGAAATCGTTCACACTGGACAATCGTACAAACATACCGTCATTTGACTGTCGGGCAGACTCCCCTATAGACGACACAGTAATAAGCATCCCTGGCGTAGAGAAACAACTGAAAGATTTGAAAGAAGTTAAATCTCCAAGTCCGGATAGAATCCCAGTTCGGTTTTGCAAAGAGTACTCTACAGCATTGGCCCCTTACCTAGACTGCATTTTATCTTGAATCTCTCGCCCAGCACATAGTCCAAAGCGACTGCAAAAAAACGCAGGTGACTTCGGTATATTAGAAGAGTAAAAGAACGGACCCGCAAAATTACAGGCCAGACTTCGGTTTGCTGCAGAATCCTTGAACATATTCTCAGTTCGAATATATTAAACTTTCTTTAGCCTCAGAAGCTTATGTCCATGAATCAGCATGGCTTCAGAAAGCATCGATCGTGCCGAACTTAGCTTGCCCTTTTCTCACGTGATATACAGTGAATGGATCAAGGGCAACAGGGAGATTCCATATTTCTACATTTCCGGAAAGTATTTGACGCAGCGCCCATTCCAGGCTGTTAACGAAGGTACGAGCATATGGAATAAGTTCACAGATATATGAGTGGCTAAAAGACTTCTTAAGTAACAGAACCCAGCATGTTGCCCTCGACGGCGAGTTTTCGTCAGAAACGCAGATATCGTCAGCAGTGCCTCAGGGAGGTGTGATAGGACCGCTGTTGTTCTCTATGTACATAAGTTATTTGGCTGACAGGATGAGAAATTAATTGCGGATGTTTACCAATGATGCTGTGCCGTACAGTAAGCTGTCGAAGTTGAGTGACTGAGGAAGATACAAGACGACTTAGACAAAATTTCCAGTTGGTGTGATGAATGACAGCTAGCTCTCAATGTAGCAAACGTAAGTTAATGCGGATGAGCAGGAAGAACAAACCTGTAATGTTCGGATACAGTAGTACTAGTGTCCTGCTTGACATAGTCAAGTCGTTTAAATATTTGGGCGTAACGTCACAAAGCGATAAGAAATGAAACGAGAACTGTGGTAGGGAAGGCGAAGGGCCGACTTCGGCTTATTGGGAGTATTTTAGGAAAGAGTGGTTCACCTGTAAAGGAGACCGCATATAGGACACTGGCGCGACGTGTTCTTGATTACTGCTCGAGTGTTTGGGATCCGCACCAGGTCGAATTGAAGGAAGATATCGGAGCAATTCAGAGGCGGGCTGCTAGATTTGTTACCGATAGGTTCGAACAACACGTAAGTGTTACGGAGATACTTAGGGAACTCAAATGGGAACGTTCTTTTCGAGAAACACTATTGAGAAAATTTAGACAACTGGCATTTGAAGCTGACTGCCAAGCGATTCTACTGCCGCCAACATACATTGTGCATAAGGACCACGAAGATAAGATACGAAAAATTATGGCTCATACACAGGCATATAGACAATTGTTTTACCGTCGCTCTATCTGCGAGTGGAACAGGAAAGGAAATTACTAGCGGTGGTAGAGGATACTCTCCGCCACGCACCTTTAGAAGTATCTGTGAAGATGTAGAAAACATCTAATCCTCTAATGGAATGCAATCAAAAGATACGACCATTGATGGCACATATTTTCATACTCGGAAACTCAGTCATCCGAACCTGTAGGGTACTTCCAGTTGATATAGAACCACGAAATTTGGCTAGAAGCAGGATTTCGCAGTACGAGTAAAAGACAAAATCCGAAAATTGTTAATTTGTAATAATATCACATAAAAATATTTTTGTGTCATTCGTTGTCTGTTTGTCCGTCTGTTAGACCCCTTTTTCTCAGGAACGGATAGAGGTGTCAATTTGAAATTTAATACTAAGGTCTACGGTATAACAGCAGTGTAAAAAATTTAAGCTTCTAAGTCAATGCATTCAGTATTTTGATAATCGCAAACTGTCGTCAAATCCTATAGACGAACTACTTATATACACAATTAAGTCTGTACGGAACTCTTTCAAGATGCAATTCCCCCACTACGGTCCAAGTGTATGTAAAGGAACTGTGAGATCAACTCCACAGCAGGAACGTTTGGTACAGCCCTAGCACTGCTGCTGACTCTGACACCAGTGGTCTCTGCCACCGCACTTGGCTCAGTAAGATTAGATTAGATTAGATTGATACTAGTTCCATGGATCATGAATACGATATTTCGTAATGATGTGGAACGAGTCGAATTTTCCAATACATGACATAATTAGGTTAATTTAACAACATTCTTAAGTTAATATAACAACTTTATTTTTTGTGTTTTTTTGTTTTTCTTTATTTTTTATTTCTATTTTTTTATTTTTTTAATATTTTTGTTTTTTTTTCTTTTTTTTCTTAATTTATATCTAAAAATTCCTCTATGGAGTAGAAGGAGTTGTCATTCAGAAATTCTTTTAATTTCTTCTTAAATACTTGTTGGTTATCTGTCAGACTTTTGATACTATTTGGTAAGTGATCAAAGACTTTAGTGCCTGTATAATTCACCCCTTTCTGTGCCAAAGTTAGATTTAATCTTGAATAGTGAAGATCATCCTTTCTCCTAGTATTGTAGTTATGCGCACTGCTATTACTTTTGAATTGGGTTTGGTTGTTAATAACAAATTTCATAAGAGAGTATATATACTGAGAAGCTACTGTGAATATCCCTAGATCCTTAAATAAATGTCTGCAGGATGATCTTGGGTGGACTCCAGCTATTATTCTGATTACACGCTTTTGTGCAATAAATACTTTATTCCTCAGTGATGAATTACCCCAAAATATGATGCCATATGAAAGCAATGAGTGAAAATAGGCGTAGTAAGCTAATTTACTAAGATGTTTATCACCAAAATTTGCAATGACCCTTATTGCATAAGTAGCTGAACTCAAACGTTTCAGCAGATCATCAATGTGTTCACTTATTGGGTTCAAAGGGAGTATATAAGTACCCATCAAAATAAATCGAAAGCCATCAAATTACAAGGCTCTAGACAGTCTGTTTTCCCACTGGCATGCAATGAATTTTGCCTCTCAAGGTGCAGTTCCCCCACTACGATCCAGGTGTATGTAAAGGAATTGTGCCCGCGGAACTGCAGGGGAAGAGTTGGCTCTAACACGTAGGTTGTAGTTTTGAGCCCCGATTAAACTTTAATATTTACTAAGTAGTGATGGGGACTACCAGCTACTGTAATGAAACAAGATCACGTACATTTATTGTTATGACTTCAGTGATTGCTCAGAACAGCCAAGGATCAAATACTCATCACGCGAGAATGAGTGCATATGCACATCTGAACATGTGATAATTGTGGATCATCAGAGGGAAATCAGTGAAAAAGATGTCATAAAATAGACTGAACGCAGAATAAATCGTCTTAACTGACTGCTAATCGCGAAATTGAAGTGTTGGTGATGATTGCATCGCAAGGTTAGTGAGTACAGAGAAGTAGAACCCCAAAGAGTAAAATAATGGCCGAAAGGTCACCACACAGTACCTGATTGATCAATCCGGACCAACACACCTATCATCATGTACGAATTTTGTACATTGTTGCTGCGACACTTCAATCATTTGCGCTAGACGAGGCGTGATGAGGTTGCAGGTGGGTTATTTCACCAATCCGAAACTTCGTAACAGTTACGTTTTGGAAGGTTCGGCGTCGATTTTTTGGAAGATTCTGTGTGTCAGCCTATCCAAACTATTCTTTCCAGTAATTTGCGATTGCCGGCCTATGGCACATTGCCTTTGCCAAAGATTCTGAGTTCCGACCTATAAAAAGGCGTCCCCCTGAAAACTTACTGTAACTTCGTCTTCTCAACGTTTACACTCAAGGCGTCAGCTGCCCATCGGCCATAGACGAAAGACTCGCGTATGAGGTGCCCCGTGGCTACTGCACAATACTGTGATGTTCTCGCATGGGACACGCCATTTTCGTGGATGGTCTGTCATTTGGAGAAACCTGTGCATCCACATTTGCCAACTGGCTCAGGTGGCCGGCTTCGCCGCCTCCTCCACTGAAAGGCAGGCCAAGGCGAGCGGAAGCTGTAAGGGCCATTTTTCACTGCCCCCCTAACTACCAGAATGAATTCAGTATGCACTTCAGAATTGAGAGAAGTTAAAGGAAATTGTTTACAATCATCATCCACTCCCAGACCTATCTTATCAATGGATTAAGTGTGCTGAGTAAAAGGGAGAATGAAACATGAAACTGACTCCAGCCTGATGCATTTGAATATGTACCTGACAACCGTGCCTGAACACGATTTCAATAGTTGATACTTCGATGTCGTACTTTTCTTATCTTAGCCTGAATCTGGCTGCCATTCACAAATACTGCTGCTATTCACACTCACTGAGGATGGCCGGCCGGTGTGGCCGAGCGGTTCTAGGCGCTTCAGTCTGGAACCGTGCGATCGCTACGGTCGCAGGTTCGAATCCTGCCTCGGGCATGGTTGTGTGTGATGTCCTTAGGTTAGTTAGGTTTAAGTAGTTCTAAGTTCCAGGGGAATGATGACCTCAGATGTTAAGTACCATAGTGCTCAGAGCCATTTGAACCATCACTGAGGATGTTTTTGACTGCCTGCTTAATAGTATGTTACTCCACATTTAGAACGCACTACAGCAACGATTCTGCGTGGCATGGATTTGAAGAGTCCTTTGTAGGTTTCCAAAGGTAAGTGGCACGAGATGTCTATGCACTTGTCTCGCAGTTCTCATAAATTAGGGCGAGTGATTTTCCATCGGTTTTAAATCTGGCGAACCTGGTGGCCAAGACATGAACGTGAGTTCAGTTTCATGCTCTGCAAACCACTTCAGTGCGAATATGGCCTTGTGACGTCGGCAGTTAATCTGCTGGAAGATGCCGTCACCTTCGGGAAAGCCATCACGCAAGAAGGGATGAAGGTGTTTTTCAGCGATACTCACGAAGTTTACAGCTACCCTGATACTTTCTATTACTACGACAGGTCCCACCTAAGCCCAGGTGAATTTCTCTGACAGCACAGTCCAACTAGGTCTCTCCGGCACGACAACGCTCCAGCTTACCGCGCCAAGGGTGCACCGAATATTTGCGGGGTACGGGACTGAAACGTCTTGAACACCCTCCTCACAGTCCAGACCTTACTCCTCGTGACTTTATACGGTGCACGCTTGTCAAAATGAAGCTGAAAGGAGTATAGTTTTCAAGTGATGAGGACCTCCTGAGGGCTTGGGACAACGGATGTTCCTTACTCCCTATAGAAACTTGAGAGAACTGGTTTAGGGATTGGTTTCGAGGGATGGAGAGGTGCATTAAATGTGGCGGAAATTACATCGAAAAAATTAAATAAATAAAGCTGTACTGCAAAACTTTCCTGGTACCCTTTGTATATACGGACAGCAGGTTGACAAAGCGTTCTGGTTATATGCCACCCAGCCCCCAACCTCGCACCATCTCCGTACATAAGCAGACAGGCAAGTATCTGTCTGGAGACTGTACTTCTTATAGGTACTCCAACTAACATAGGAGTCAGCCAAAATCGAGGAGGAGGAGAATATTAATTTTCATCTTCCCGTCGACAGCGAGATCATTAGAGATGGAGCACAAGCTCGGATTAAGGAAAGAGGAGAAGGACAGCGGTCGCGCTATTTCAACGGAACCATCCTGGTAGTTTGCTTAAGAGATTTAGGAAAAACACGAAAAACCTAAATCAGGATGGCCGGAAGCCAGTTTGAACAGTAGTCCTCCCGAATGCGAGTCCAGTGTGGTAACTGCTGCGCTACGCTCTCGGTCTCATCCGATATCGTGACATACACTGCTACACAGTAAAATTACAACAGCAGGTGGATATCAGACAACATAGTTTGTTTATTGTGCTTTTAAAGTATAGTGGGAATAATTGTTGATCAAATTTGTAGGTGATATGGGTGTTTAGAGGGTGAGAAACAGTATCCCAGAGCTGCCAACTCTTGCAGCAATAATGGCTACGCATCGAGTCTAAAAGATCTTGAATGACAGATACGGGCACGCCATTCCACGCAGATTCAGCTCCATGTCAGAGGTCATAAGTCGTTTGAGCTAGCGCGTGGTGACGTGACAGTCTTTTACTGAGCCATGTCCAGATGTTTTCAGTGGGTGGGAAATCTGGCGAACGTGCTTGCCAGGCCAACAATGATAATCCACTGAATGGTCTTGCGCTATCTTGTTGAAAGATAACATCACAGAGACCTCAAAGATAGGACGCAGGCAATGTCCTTAACATGTCAGAAGTGTAAAGTCTGCTGTCCAAATCACCGGCTATCCGAAACTGAGGCAAGTACTCAGTGGCGCCCCATGCATTCAAGTGCGCGGTCCATATGACGTTATCGGAAGCAGTCTGGTAATATTCTTTCTCTTACTATCCTCCACACTAGGATACATCCAATGTGATGCTGTAAGCAGATACAGGACTCGTCTAAAAAGACGACGTGGTGCCACTATCGTTTCCAGTGTCGAATTGGACACACCATTAGCACTGGCTGCGGTTACCGTGCAGGCAGTTCATCGTGCTCCAGAACGTGGTTGTAGTGTCTGTATGGATACCTGTTTCGCTGAAAACGAGCCCCGGACGAGACGTGGCTGTACGGTGCTTCATGCCCGTGCTAACGATGTGTCCACTCGAGCACTTGTCAATTGTGGCACTTGAGATTATGCATGACGTCCTTTACGGCTATCCTTAATCCATCAATTTCATATTCGCATGACACTCTTGGGATCACGACCAATACGATCAGCAATATCGCAGGGCCACTGCCTCGACAAACCAAGATCCTGCCGCTGTCGAATTCCGAGGCATAACTCTTGAAGATTCTCCTTCTTTCACGAGGCATAACGCGGTATCTACAGAAACAAACAACATTAAAATGTGATTTGGGAATGAGAAACCCTTGTGTCTAATCTTTCCTTACACCCTGAATGTAAATAGCATTACTCCTACCTACGTCGTGCTGTGACGCTCCAATGTTAATTATCTCGCTATCCAAGCGTGTGGTACACTGCAAGTCAATTTGATGTTCATTGCATTCGCCATCATGGTGTTGCTATTTTAATTGCCATCTGTGTAAATTCTCTAACACTGTTCAGCTCAAACGGTTCAAATGGCTCTGAGCACTATGTGACTTAACTTCTGAGGTCATCAATCCCCTAGAAGTTAGAACTACTTAAACCTAACTAACCTAAGGACATCACACACATCCATGCCCGAGGCAGGATTCGAACCTGCGACCGTAGCAGTCGCGCGGTGCCAGACTGTAGCGCCTAGAACCGCTCGGCACTGTTCAGCTATAAAATCTCACTGCAGTGGGTGCATTTCACAGTAGAACAGATACACGTAATCTTGCTGTTGTGAAATAGCACTTTGTTCGCTAAATTTTTAGTTTCCGTTAACCAAATATGTGTCGCGAGACGTAAGGTTCTACAGCGCTCGCAGAGCCTCAGGGAAGTTTGTGGCTACGAGTCTCGTAGTGTGGCGCTTGAAGGAGCATGGGTTCAGTTTCAAATTTTGGCCCGTCAAGAAAATTGATATTCTCACAATTCTTCGACGCAGAGACACAGAATTCTCCACAATGGATACAACTTTTCAGTCCAACGAACGATTGCTGGGAAACACCCTGGTCTCAGACAAATGGTGAAATGTTTACTAAAATAGTTATTTCTTAAATTTAGTTGATTTTGAATTTTTTACCTTGTAACAGTATATCATGAGTGTTTGTTTACAGTGAAAAAAAAGAAAAGACGTGGGATGTACCGGATTAACTTGACTGCTATGGTAGCTAAGCATCAAAAAGAAAAGAAAAAGAAAATAGCCACACAAGCGAAAAAAAGTGAGGTATATGTTCTAGGCCACAAAATTCTAACATCATTTCTTTTTTATCAGTAGGTTTTGTGTCTAAGTACGTAGTATCGTGGCAGAGATTATATCGGATTTCAAGTTCATGAAATGACAGACGTGAAAGCCCGAATACAGTGGCTCAGACTGAAACGAATGTGACAGAAATATCTTTAAAGTATTTCGTTAAGACATGTCATAACGGTAAATGAAAGTGAAGTATGAAAGTCGAAATAACAGATATTTCCTTACACTTCAGTCGAAATAGCAAATATTTATATAACCTTAGTATGAACAAATTCTTTTAGTATAGAAGAAAATTTCATGTCATTATGTTATTTCATTGGCGTCAACTAAGGCCATGTTTACGATGTCACTGGATCTGGCAGTTCAATCAACTTTCTTTTGTGTCCATAACTGACTGATGTTGCGCAGTCTACCCCACTGTCCACGTTCGTCTCGGCTTGTTGTTTGTCGGTCTTTGTTTATCCCAATGGCCACTACATTTTGGAGTCGAGATTCTGGGGCAACTTCAGGTTTAGTGCCTATAGTTCGTCTTTGCAATAAATATTAAAAGGATTTGGCTTTTCATCGAAAGGGTTAAAGATCTTCTCCATCAATTTGATTCTATTCCTTCTCTTTAAGTGAGGGTAAGATTTTCCCAACTTATGTGGAGCTTTTTTTGCTTTTTTGTTAATTCTATTAATTTTTTGTTTATGACTGACTTTCACATAGGTCCATCCATTAAGTTACAATAAAGAATTAAATACAAATGTACGAACTTCGGCAGATAAAACATTGCGCCAGCCTACCCTCAGAGCTGCGATGTACGGAACAGGCTTCAGTAGTTTACAGAATATTAAATAAGAGGACACTTCCCATCATTCTGAAAACTTTGGCTACGAACCGGCTGGCGGCTTCTTCGGCCATCTTCAAGTGACAACTGAATGTTGCAATGCAGATAAAAATGATGCGCTGTTTACACAGATATTATTTGTGCAGAAGATACAAAGATTACTGTTACGTATTTTGAAGTGACATTCCGATATAAACATTTACCGCTGAACTAAATAGGTTGTGTGGCCGTTAGCTTCTGTTTCCATAATCTCCTCTACATGACGGTTAACTGCACTTCCTTAGCACACGTTATAACATTAACTGAACTTTCTGTCGGTGCTTGATTGAACATAATAATAATATTAAATAGCTAAACACTTTCTAACGTTCTGTAAAATTATATTTATTTGGTCACAAACCGGCTTTCGGCTTCCTAGGCCGTTTTCAGGTGACAACCGTCATTACACTTTTCTTCTTTCTTGGATATAAACCAGACGTTTAAGCGTAATAGACTGGCACAGCATCCCATGAACGTGAAAAGATTTTGGGGGCTGTGAAGAGCTATAAAAAAGGCCTCAGAATCTTTTTGGGTCGACGTACTTTGGAAAAATAGACCTGTCAGACTACCAAACTGTGCCGGCAGGACTCCATTTACTGCAAGCTGAGACCCTCCTGCATCACGGTTGCTGGCGGTCTCGTTGGGTGGACAGGGCGTGCTTACCTTAGCGTCGCGACCCTCCGAGAAGTTGGGGACGCAGAGCACAAGCCTGTCCATGGTGCGTGCGGCGGCTGCACTAGCAGGCAGGTGTGGCGACTGCGAAGCCCAGATAGCGCGCGGCCAATAAATGTCTCCGCACCAGCCACATTACATAATTCTCACTCGGAACGGGTTCTGTTTGTTGTGAACGTCTCCTTCTGGCGCAGCCTAGCGCAGAGCCAGCTCCTACTTTTAGGGCCTTCATGGAATACTTTCTCACCCTTCACCTTTTACCTACAGAATGACATACAGAGCAATGATTAAATATCAGTTGCCTTTGTATTTACTTAAGGTCCTCAGTTCTATTTCACATTCTTCGGAAACGTTTCCAAAACATTGGTAAGTGTTTCATTTCGTCGCCTCTAACTAATGAGTGAGTACACTATCTGGTCACAAGAATCCGTACACCTATTACTGAACATTGTATGAGGTGTGTTAATCCTCCGCCTTTTTGACGGCTGGAAACTCTTTGAGAGAGGTTTCTGAATGTCTGTGCAGAAATGGCAGTCCATTTATCCTCAAGAGCCGAAATCGGAGAACGCAGTGATGGTGAATGCTCGGGTGTGAATTGAAGTCGATGTTCTAACTCAACCCATATGTGTTCCATTGGGTTCAGGTCCGGACTCTGGGCAGGCCAGTACATTTCAAGAATGTTACTATCCACTAACCATTGTCTCAGTGACGCTGATTTATTATATGGTGCATTGTCATGTTGATATGAACAGTCTCCGTCTTCGAACTCTTACTCTACTGTATGCAGCGCACAATGCTGTGAAATGAGTTCGCATCCTTCCACATTTAGCGTTTTCTTGAGTAGAATCACACCCTAACCACGAAAAACATCCCCATAACATAACACCACTTCCTCCATACTTCACTGTTGACACAACATGATGGTAGGTAACGTCCTCCAGGCATACTCCAAACCCAAAACATTCCATCGAACTGCCATAGGATACAGCGTGATTGATCACCAGAATCACTCGTTTCAAGTCATCACATGGATTCTCTGCGAATCACATTCAAGTGCCTGGTGGAGGGTTCATCGGACCACCTTCACAATAATTCTCTATTATTCCAATCTCGTACAGCGCGCGGCGAAAACGAATACCTATATCTTTCCGTGCGAGCTCTGACTTCCCTTACTTTATTATGATGATCGGTTCTCCCTATGTAGGTCGGCATCAACGATATAACTTCGCATTCGGAGGTGAAAATTGGTGGTTGAAATTTCGTGAGAAGATTCTGGGCAACGAAAAACGCCTTTGTTTTAATGATGATACAAAACGTGCTGCCCTTCTTTCTCGATGTATTCCGTCAGTCCCTTCTGATAAGGATCCCACGCCGCGCAGCAGTATTCTAAAAGAGAACGGACAAGCGTTGTGTAGGCAGTCCCTTTCATAGATCTGTTACATTTTCTAAGTGCCCTGCCAATAAAACGCAGTCTTTGGTCAGCCTTCGCCACAATATTTTCTATGTGTTCCATCCAATTTAACTTGGTCGTAATTGTAATTACTAGGTATTTAGTTGAATTCAAGGCCTTTGTGTTTGACTGATTTGCGTTGTAACCGAGGTTTAACGGATTCCTTTCAGCACTCATGTGGATGACCTCACACTTCTCGTTATTTGGAGTAAAAAATGTGTGTGAATTCCTAAGGGACCAAACTGCTGTGGTCATTGTTCCATAAACTTACACACTACTTAAACTAACTTATGCTAAGAACAACACACACACCCGTGCCCGAGGGAGGACTCGAACCTCCAGCGGAAGGGGTATTTGGAGTCAATTGCCTACTTTTGCACCATACAGATATCTTTTCTAAATCGTTTTGCGATTTGTTTTGATCTTCTGATGACTTAACTAGTCGACAAACGAGAACATCATCTGAAAACAACCTAAGACGTCTGCTCAAATTGTCTTCTACGTCGTTTATATAGATAAGGAACAGCAAAGAGCCTATAACACTACCTTGGAGATATTATCCGAAGCGCCCCCAGGCACTGGCTACAGAAATGTGTAGCTAATGAGGAGCTGCTCGACCGTTGCATCCTATTCTTTTTAACTCCCTACGCAGAGACATTGGTCCCAGCTAGACCGCTGGTAGCATTTTGGAGCTCGCGAGTGATTCTTTCTGTTGATTTCGTGTAGTTTTATGCCCCCCCCCCCCCCCCCCCTCGCAATAGTGAACGGTCCCTGTCCGTCGGTACGCAAGTTCTACCTGGTCCTGGCGTAGATGTGGTCATTCCTATTTCACGATCACGTCACCAACAGCCGACTTGGCCATCTTTAGGAAAATGAAATGTCGCGATGGGTGTGTTAATCACGTGAAATCCAATGATTAGTCCACATCCGAAGTCACTAAACCCTCATGACCAACGCATTTGCTGTTACTGCTTCTCTACTGACAACGCAAGGCTCTCCGCCTCCTTTAATACTGGCGGGTCCGAGCCTCGTGACATCTAGTACTCAATTCCACGTTACAATCGGATGTCAGGATACTGATCAAATGGTGTGTATTCTGTGTGGAAGTTCGCTTTTGAAGTAAAGAACAATATCTAAAAAGACAAAACTTCAATCCTTTCCAAAAAGTTACGAGAGGAAGAGTGGAAAGTCTTTGGCCAATCATTGAAAAACTTTTAGAACAACGCAAAATGTCGGAAGATTTCCACAGAGCAGATTCAGTTTCTTAACTGCAATCCTGAAAGGTCTGCAAAATATCAGTCTAGGATTATCATGAGCTATTAACTAGCCTCAAAATGTTTCCTATCCACAAATTTTGTCACATGAGGCGATACGTGGAAGTAAAAGACTGACACAGTTGTTAAAAAATGTACTTTAAATTTCTCAGTTTTCTCATTGTTAGAACACCTTCAACTTTTTTTCCATTTCAGGCCACTTCTCACGCAAAAATATTTGACCAGATGGCGCAGAAGTTGAGCATCATGTACCCCAGTCACTGGTCTACCCGTTCATGGTAAGCCATCAGAATAATGCTGCATGCATCTCAGAAAACACTGGTCATAAAGTTCGTGGCAAATGAAATCAACTTAGCTTATTCTGATTCAATAAAGGAAATAATTTTCTTTCATAAGTTATACTTTTATTTTGAAATAAAGGCTTTATTTCATCACTTAATAAAAAGGTAATTCACTTCTTTGAGCATTGTTGTACTACGTCGCAATAAAAAGGGAGCTGTTACGCTTGCAGCGTGATGCATTCCACACGCTAGGGTGAGAGAATAGAAACATGTGATGGTGGTAGGGCCTCTCGCCTGCACCTATTGCTTTGATTGCTGTTACATTGTTATAGGAGGTAAATGGGCACTGGGCTTGCATTTGGGACCATTGCGTTTCAATTCAGAGGTCTGGGAATCTTGATTTCGGGTCTACGTGGTTTCCCTAAATCGCTCAAGGCGAATGTAGAGGTGGTTCCTTAGAAAATGAGACGGCGGACCTGCTTCCCCATGCTCTACAATTTTATGTCGAGTGGGCATCAAACCCTAATCTTGCTTCCCTACTAACCTTCCCTCGACCATATTTCAGCCACAGTAGCAAGTCGACGCACATTGCTAGTTGGACTTATTTTTTAAAAAGAAATATTACTGAGAAGTTCAGCTCCCCATTCGCTTTTGGGCAACATTCAACAAAACTGTGGCTCCCATCTTGCAAAACCTTCTTTACATAGACAGTTCTCCATGTAAAACATACTATACAATTTTTCTGGATATACCTTTATCGTCAGTTATTCCACATCCCTTTAATAACCGATCGCCAAAGATCATAACGTCAACTTCCTCCTTTCAACTGTAGTTCAACTTTCATGAGGTTCCTTACATGAGTATAATAGCACGATTTTGGTCATCACAAATGAAGTGTTCAAAATTTTGGAAATTTGTGGTAAGTTCCTATGAGACCAGATTGCGAAGGTCATCGGTTCCTAGACTTACACACTACTTAATCGAACTTAAACTAACTTAGGCTAAGAACAACACACACACCCATGCCCGAGGGAGGACTCGAACTTCTGATGGGGTAGCCGCGCGAACCGTAACTGAAGTGTTTACCATTGTGGCTTTGGCAAACGGAGATAATAATAAAATACCACTGCGCATATTCTCATACACACACACGTAACTAAGTTTTACTTATTCTGCGTTTACAATACAGTAGGAAGAATACCTGATTAAATTTGTAGGTGATTTGGGCGCAAAACTGGCACACAGAGGTGACACTTTTGAAAGCATCAGTAGCTCTAACCCAAAGGGGTAACAAATCTAACTGAGCTCGGGTGACAGGTATGGATACATAGTTCCATGCTGTTTAAGCTTTATGCCAGAATTTATGTTCGTAATAGCTAGCAAGTGGTGGAGTGCCATCTCCCGGTAACCCATGACCGAACGATTTCAAATGGCGAGGGATCTGGAGAACGTGCTGGTCACGGTAACAGTCGAACAAGCCCTGCATCGACCAAGTGCAACATGTGGTCTTCCGTCAACTCGTTGAAAAATGATGGCACAGGGACCTCCAGATAGGACACTGCCACCAGTTTTAACAAATCACAGATGCAATGGCTGATGTTCAGATTATAAGTTACTCGAACCGCAGGTAATAGGTTTTGCACTGACTGGTATCTCATACCATTATGCTGTGTGCTGGACCCATGTGACGATAACAAATGCAATATAGCAACATTTATTTCCGTCGGAGTCTCCACATGCAGATATGCAAATTATGATACAGTACACAGAAAAGACAAAATGGTGTCACTCCTATGTCCGATGAGTAATAGGGTACTGGGGGCGCTGGGATACTTTTCATATCAAATTGATATGCAAATTAATTAAATTGATTAATTAATCACCTCCTCCATCCATGCCCACCCCCAAATCCGGATGATGTCGTTTGTTTTTCTTAGCCTGCACATGGGTCCTAGACCCTCCACCTCCCCTCCCCTCCTTCCCTACACTATTGGCGGGAACTTCGAATTTTGGGGGAATTTCGAATTTTGGCGGGAATTTCTTTGTCCCAGGGCTGTACTGACGTCCCCACTCCACCCCTCCAACCGGGAACTGTTGTCAAATTAAAAATGACGGTGCCCTTTCCGGGACTCGAACCTTGGTCGTTCTGGAAGAAAGCCCAAGTACACCTTCAAACACATGGAAACCGCCCAGATGCAGGAGAGGAAGGTTAGGTTAGTATACATTGTTTATTTTGAAGTAAAGATCGGTCATAATTACGTAATTAGTCATAAAGATTGTGTCTAATTACACAACTACATGCGTAGTGCTACACAAGGACTGCCTAAAATCGCAATACAACTCTAAAATTGATGACGCCATAGAACAGATGTTATCCTGCTGGGTGCTAGAGTTGGACAGAGAGGAGTTTAAGAAGTGTATTACCTATAAGCAAACAGCTGAGAACGGTATCTATCGCTGTTTGACGTCAGAGTTCGCTACAGACCCCTGCTCGACAATCACCCTGCAGCCCAGGTAATCGTAGCCAATACACGCTAACACAACTGGTGGAAAATGAGTCATTGTTCTAATTACACATCGAAATTCTCGTGAAAAAAACCAGCACTTGTAGTCAATAGGTCATAATGCAACACATGTAGTGGGGACTGGGAATAAATCATCGTAACAACAGAACTACCGCAAAAACCGACCCCAAAAGATTGCAGAGGGGCTGCAGTTGCAGCTGTGTCCTCCTTGATGGGCGTTCACGAACTAACCAACTTGGAGGCAGTCTTGCATCCCCCTTCCACCCATCATCCTCCCCTCCTTCCCTTCCTCTTCTAACCGTAGGTAGCAATAGAGGCTTTTTCTGTCTTGCCGCTGGTGATCCACAATGAGATCCTTCTGGCGGCATTGATATACTACCTCCAGTCACCGGAAATCAGTCACAGGTAGACAGAGGACAAGAACAAGACGCTTCATGCAATCTCTTAAACGTTTTTCTCTGAAATACTGGATCTCCATGAAACAACAACGATTTGGAAAACAGGACGCCCTCTGCCTGAAGGGACCACAGAAACCACCATATCTGGGAACACAGTCTTCGTCAGCTGCAGCGGGAACAGCCTGCAGAGCGTGGCACGAGCTTGCGATCTCCTTGAGGCGATGGTCCTTCGCCAACACAAAAGGGGAAGTTTGCAGCACAGCACCACCTCACAGGCCGCGCCCTGGTCAGGACACAGCTGCCTAGTGCGGCCACACACACACACGCTGGTCCATCCCTCACATCACCCCTTGCAAGCGACCCCCATTCTGTCGTATAGAACACTTCTATTTAACATCAACACATCTCTTACAATCGAGCATCTATCAAGAAGGAGAACTCAACCACGACAATAATAAAGGTCCTCTTTGCACGAAAATATATGCAGTCCTTTTTTTTTATCTTTACATTTGACTGCAAGATACAATTCGCATCTCAGTATTTTGCGACACCCAACGAAGTGCACCACTACCAAATACAAATGATCAGACTACACACCCGCTGCACACATCCACCATGTGTAAAACTGGGAAAAAATCTTCCACTATTTTTCTGCGAAAACTACTGATCGCCGCAGAATGTTCTCATTATTTTGAAACTACCGTTGGAGTAAAGAAAAAGTGAGAATGTAAACTCTGAAGAAAAGTCATTGTGTTAAGCAATTTCTTTCAGACTGATGGACAAATTACATGACCCGAGAGCGTCTCTTACGTACAAATTAGTGTCTGTAAATAAACTGTCATGCACATCAGTATTACAACCATTTCAGAGATGTGAAATAATATCTTTCACGCCATTGGCTCACGTGTCCGGAAAAAACATAATCATTTTACGTGCAACAACAAGAAGCTATAATTCGAGAGGACACTGATGGTTTGTACACTACGGCAAGTCCTGTTTTACTAGTGTGAAGCCATATCACACCTGCGTTTATGAAATGCCTGGAGAGAGCCTGTCTTGTAATAGATCCTCCTATAAGATTTTACTGCTTCTCTCTCTCCTCCATTGCAATGAAACCAAATACCATCTGTGTACTTACATTTGACATTTTTGCTCCCTAACACCCCTCTACCAACATGTCTGTCAAGTCTCTATCATGCAACAGATTCTTGTGTTCTAGTTTTTTAAGCAATTTGATCATCACAACCTGTTTCGCGCAATCTAATCACACGTCGGGGAAAAAGTTACTATCATTTCTTTGTTCGAAAACGAGCTATAATTTAAGTGGTGTCTACTTTATAAATAGCGGTTATTAAGCATTAAATAACACAGGATTTGTGGTAACACCTGTTTTTTAAACACAGTCATGATGATAATAATAAAAACAGCCATGATTCCACTAGAATAGATACAGCCGTTTTATATTAGTTTTATGAGCGAAATGGGTGTAGTATTGAGAGAACTATCTGTATCCAAACTTTAAATAGTTATATCACTCCCTGTAATAGAACCTCCTCTAAGATTTTCCCACATCTCTCTCTTACAACTATCGAAAAGCAAATACCGTCTGCGTATTGACATTGAGCATATTACTTATACACGTATCTCTCCATGCAAGCACATGGCCAGTGCTCGAAGTCGCTTGCACAGATCTGTGTAAGATTTTGCCAACTGCACTGGAGGGACACCATATCCAACAGACTATCAATCACAATAATGTGTTCCTGTATTGGTCCTTTGGCTGTAACACATCCAAACAGTGTACAACTGCAGCTATGTACACAGCCCTACAGTTTGTTTTTCTAAAACGACTTTGAGGTCTACGTCAGCTGCTAAAACGATATTAACACATTTTGATAGTTTGGCTCTCATAAGAAGCTGAATATCGCTTGGTGTAAACTATGCAACTCCCACAAAACACAAGTTGATAGAAATAAAAGACAGAGGTGATGTTTCTTATTGATAAAACTGTGGTACACGTCGCAGCATATGTAAACTAGAAGAGTTTTTGGCGTTGTAGAGCGTTTCTAACAGCTATCCGAAGGTGATGACCTGTACACTTAACCTCATCTTCCACAGCGACAGGGTAGCAGATTTGTTGATGTTCTATTTTGAGGAATATTGTCTCCTCGTTTTTCAGTCTTGTACATGATTTCCGTTTTGATGCTGGCCATCGCTAGAAGGTGTCATTCATAACACAAGTGAGGTAGCAGAAAGAAAATGAGGTACTGTTATCTTATTGGTGAAAAATAAAAACATATGGAGAGCAGTGCAGCATATGGAAATAGGACAAGTCTGCAGCATTGAGGAACGCCTCCAAACAGCTGGCTACATTTAAACCTATGCTCCACAATGACAAGTAGTAGATGTCCAGCATTCCACCAATGCTCTCTCCATCTCAACCAAGTTGTGTCAGTCAATCATTATGCTGTAATCAACAGTGCAACACTGGATGCATGGAATGGGATAGACACTGTTGATGTGGGGGTGATGTACGGTAATACATACTTCAGTTGATAGCACAATTAACTTAGCAATTTTACCAGTTGTTCCGAAATTTCAGCGCCAGCCAGTGAATCAGCAGAATGCTTCCCAGTTTCTGTATAATTGCTAAATCACCCCTCCACTACACTGCAGCTACAATATACTGGATTTCGTACGCAGATAGATGACTGTGCAATATGTCCATTTGACCATGTACACCAAAGTATACCAGACAGCATCGTATACTGATGTAATTAGCTGATCTACATATTTCCAGTTCATCGATCATAGTGCAGAGTTTACAGTTACGACTGGCCACCTTTCCCTGTGTGGAGGGGCATCACAAAGTATTCACGTATTCGTAAGATAAAGTCGGAGATTGAGAGATCCCTCCCACATTGTTCTTGACCAATTCATCCTGCAACACCAATCTTACCCACGGCGCCCATCCAAAACCACAAGATCTCTCGAGATGTGTGCGCGTTGAGTTGGGTAGCATCTTTTATCAGTGTATAGTAGACAAGAGAGTGTTGCGGTAATATAACAGGCGATTAAGAAGAAATGTGTGGTTTATTTATGATGGAGCTCCAGATGCATGGAGTTGAAACATTTCACGCATATCAACCGCACTATGAATTCTGAGGAACTAATTCACTGCCTGGAGTCAGTAGCAGGAAGGTACCTGCATGAGAGAAATGATCGTAGAGCATAAACACACACTCGGATGGTTACACTGTTCTACACCTAAAAATGCGATATTGTTAATGATGCATGGTTTCCGAAGTATTATTAGTGCAGAATGCAGCGCTCCTAATACTCTAATGCAGGATATATTTATCCAACATCAGGCACACAACCACCCCGCAAGTTTCCTATCCCAATCACTACAGTGACAAACTTTAAAATGATAAAACTACTTACTTCTACACTATTCTGGTGTCCTAGGATGGCATCGACACTGTATATCCACTGCTTGAACTGCTTGTGAATCAACTATAACGAAGTCCAGAGACTTCTGTTCTATCTCTTAGAAAAATATTGGAAGCATATGTACCCTCAATGACACTTCCTGTGTCAGTCATGCGTGTCATTAGTAGCACTAGGATCGGTTTCGATGGATGTGGCTATGTCTCACTAGGAAATAGAGCAAAGAAAAACCGACATGAATATTTTCGGTAGCCTATACATTGAGGTAACAACCACATGCTGATGCACGAAAATGCACACAAACAGGCAGCAACTTCTTAGGAGGGAGTAAGCACCACGATTAGTAGCCAGAGGGATGTAACAGTGTTATTGTTGTTTGCAGTAGCATCACCACAGGTCTGGTAGCATTCCTCTTGCACAAAGAAGTCCTCATCTGATCTTAGGTAGTTTTGCTCATGTGTAGGATAATATAGCAATTTCTCTCTAATACTACATCTCTGGAGTACATCTTTCTCACACTATTAAAGGTGACACATGTAACATCGGTCCACTCTGCTACAGAACACTCTAGGGAATGAATCAACAGAATGCTTCCCAGTTTCTGCGTAATCACTAAGTCACCCCTCCACTGCATTGCAGCTACAATATACTAGATTGCGAATGCAGACAGATGACTGTGCAGTATGTCCTTTCGACCATATACGCCAAAATATACTAGACACAGAGCACTCTAGGGAATGGCTTAAGTATGATAAACACATTGATTCTTCTCCTTAATACTTAAGGAATAACATTGTTTGTGAGAACCGGCCATAATTCGGTAACATACATATTCGACTGGATGTGTGAGAATACAGTTATGGATTGAGATACATATGTTTCACCTGCTTTAACATAGCTCCTTTGTGTAATACTTACGTCGCCTTTGTTGGAGTATGTGTTACGAAAACTCCCCTATTTTACAGGGGAAGGGGTGGGTTAAAAGTGAATGCAGCCAGAACGTAATTTTTAAACTTTCCTCGGTCTCGAGTGTCTGGGTACTCGCAACCCATCTCAATTCCACGCATTTCGCGCTACTTTTTTCTCTGATTTTATTTATTTTCAGTCAGTTCAACTAAATTTGCAAATTTTTTCGCGATTTTACATATTTCGCCGTAATTCCCTCAATTTTAAATATTTCCCATCAATTTGTCGTTATTATAGCAGATTTCCCTCGATTTTTATGGATTTTATATCATTTTTTCACGTTTTTTGATATTTTTCCGCATGTATTTGTTCATATTGCTGGCATACTCATGCGTTATTTGATTTTATATGAAGATATTTGCATGTCCTACACACCACCCTATTAAAATTATAAAAATAGATGTACAGCACAATTATCTACCCGCATTCGCAACATTGTATACCTCACCCCTCCACTACCGCTTGGAAGGTAGTGGACGGGTGATTTAGCGATGATGCAGCGGAACAGGTGGTACACTTTGATGTATATGACCGAATGGATATACTGCACCGTCATCTAATCTGCATTTGCAGTCTGTTATATGGTACTTGTAAAGTTGTGGACGGGTGACTTAGCGATCATGCAGAAATCGGGAAGCATTCTGCTGTGTCACTATCTGGCGTTGAAATTACAGAACAACTGGTAAATTGCTAAAATTAATAGCCCTATCAACTGCGGTGAGTATTACTGCACATTGCCCCCACTCCAACAGTGTCTTTCCCATCCTGTCCATCCAGGAGTATGCTGTTGATTACCACTTAATGGTTGACTGACACCACTTGAATGAGATAGAGGGAGCCTTGGCGGAACACTGGATAACTACTACTTGTCACTGTGAATCATGGGATTAAATGTAGAGGTCATCACTTTCAGCCAGTTATTTGGAGGCATTCCTCAATGCTGCAGACTCGTCCTACTTCCATATGCTCCACTGCACTCAATATGTTTTTATTTTATTTTTCACCAATAAGATAACAGTACCACTTTTATTTCTACTACCGTGAGCATGTTGTGAATGGCACCTTCCGGCAATGGTCAACACTGGAACGGTAATAATGTACATGACTGCAAAATGAGGAAACAATGTTCCTCAAAATGTAACGCCGAGACATCCGCTATCCTGTCGCTATGGAAGATGAGGTTAACTGCATTGGTCATCACCTTCAGATAGCTGTTAGAAACGCTCTACAATGCGGAAAACTCTTCCAGTTTACATATGTTGCGATTTGTCCCACAGTTTTGTCAATAAGAAACATCACCTCTGTGTTTTATTTCTATCAACTTGTGTTTTGTGGGAGCTGCATCGTTTACACCAAGCGATGTTCAGCTTCTTGTGGCAGCCAAAGTATCAAAATGGGTTAATATCGGCTTAGCAGCTGACGTAGACCTCAAAGTCGTTTTAGAAAAACAAACTGTAGGGTTGTGTACATAGCTATCGTTGTATACTGCTTGGATGTGCTACAGCCGAAAACACAATGTATTAAACTGGTTAAGAAGTAATAATACAGGAACTCTCACTTGTGATTGATAGTGTGTAGGATAAGGTGTTCCTGCAGTGCAATTGACAAAACTTTTCTCAGATCTGTGCAAGCGACTTCGAGAGCTGGGCACGTGCTCCAATGGAGTGATACGTGTATATGTAATATGATCATTACTTCCACTTACTTTATATGTAGTACTGCAGTTTTAATGTCAGAAGTGTACATTGGTATTCGCTTTAATGAACTTTGCTGAGTCCTAAGCACTATATTTTATACATTTTCCCAACTCTGTGTGTGGGTGTTTTTTGAAAATTTATAGACTGAGTATCTGCAATCACTGCGCTGCTCTACTTTAGCTTTTATTACATCATCACAAATGAAATACTTAAGCGATCACCTTGACTGGCGATGTGATATTCGAATTCTTCATAGAGTTGTCAGATCTAATTAGCATATATTAGCCTTTATCAGCGTTCAAGTGATCTCTTTTCTGTACAACAATTTCCATTCTGAAGGTAAGTTAATTGGTTTTACCTTTCTATTTAATGACACTGTTACCATCACAGAAGTGATCCTGTGATGGTAAACATTTCTCTTTTCTTAAGTCATCTGACTGGTTTGATGCCGCCCTCCACGAATTCCTCCACTCTGTCAACCTTTCCATCTCAGAGTAGCGCTTGCAATCTACGTCCTCAATTATTTGCTGGATGTATTCCAATCTATGTCTTCCTCTAGAGTTTTTACCCTCTACATGTCTAATACCATGGAAGCCATTTCTTGATGTCTTAAAAGATGCCCTATCATCCTTTCTCCTCCCCTTGTCAGTGTTTTCCGTACACTCCTTTTCTCTCCGATTCTGCACAGACCTCCTCATTCCTTACCTTATCAGTCCACCTAATTTTCAACATTTGTCTGTAGCACCACATCTCAAAGGCTTCGATTCTCTGCTGTTCCGGTTTTAACGCAGTCCATCTCCCAATACCATACAATGTTGTGCTCCAAACGTACATTCCGGGAATTCCTTCCTCAAATTAAGGTTATGTTTGATACTCGTAGACTTCTCTTTTTTGCCATTGCTAGTCTGCTTTTGACGTCCTCCTTGCTTCATCTATGACTGGTTATTTTGCTGCTTAGGTAGCAGAATTCCTTAACTTCATCTACTTCGTGACCATCAATCCTGATGTTAAGTTTCTTGTTGTACTCATTTCTGCTACTTATCATTACTTCCGTCTTTCTTCGATTTATTCTCAGTCCATATTCTGCACTCATTTGACCACTCCATTCAGTAGATTCTGTAGTTCTTCTTCACTTGCACTCATGTTAGTAATGTCATCAGCGAATCGTATCATTAATATCCTTTCACCTTGAACTTTAATTCCACTCCTGAACCTTTCTTTTATTTCTGTCACTGCTGCTTCGATGTACAGACTGAACAGTAAGGGCGAAAGATTACATGCCATCTAGCACCCTTTTTAATCGAGCACTTTGGCCTTGGTCTTCCAATCTTATTATTACCTCTTGGCTCTTGTATATGTTGTATATTACCCGTCTATCCCTACCGCTTACCCCTATTTTCCTCAGAATTTCGAACATCTTGCACCATTTGACAATTGCAAGACGAGGTCAACGTAGTGTACTCCTGAGAATGAGCGGAGCCTTCAACACCACGTCACTAGAGGCACTTTGCGTTGTGATGGGGACCTGCCCTATAGACATAACAATACGTTATAGAGCTGCGCTTTACTGGCTTAAGAGGGATAGGGTCGATAAAGTCACCGAAATTACGGGAACTAACATTATGAACAAAACACAAATGAAACAGTGGCGGATTCAAACATGGCAGAGAAAGTGGGATGCATCCGACAAGGGTCGCCGAGTTCACTCTTTCTTTCCTGATGTACACGAAAGACTACAACTGAAACATGTCGACCCAAGCCGGGAGATGGTCCATTTCCTGACAGGCCACGGGCCGTATCCGGTACATTTTAACCGTATGGATCTAACTAACGATGAAGAATGCGTATGCGGAGAAACTGGGACACCAGAACGTGTCACACTGCTGTGCAACACGCTAGCACAAGTGAGATCTATACAGAATGACAATGACATCGCCAGATTAATACGTAGTCCCGATGACTGAAACACAATAAATAGCGTAGCCGATATTGTATTGAACGCTCTGCACGAAGAAAACAAGCATCAAAGCCCATATGGAAGGAGGCGTAGACAAACCACATGGGAGGACACAAACACGACCACAGATTCCAAATCCGAGGAAGGAACACTAAGTGAACAAGACTTAGAAGGGATCAACATGTAAAGGACCAAAACCAACAATGCATGACACTGCATGCCACAGCACAGTCACAAACAACACAACAATCATAAAACAAATTAACACTGGCACCGCATACTAAAACTGTAGTAATGAGATAATGTCGCACGGGAGGAGAAGGCTCGAAGAACTTTTATTCCGAGGCTCCTCCTCCCCAATGACATCCTGCATAGTGTTTAAAGTATACTGCACACCAGCATTAATGTATTGCTCGTCTTACTGTGTGCAGAAAGAAGTATATTCTCTTCTCTATTCCAAGCTATAATCAATGAATTTTATATATAGAAATGTATTAAGTTATTTAAAGAATAATGCATTCAAGTAGTAAATAACTATATTCTATTTCAACTAACAAGTTACAAACATAAGTGTTTTCTCATGCGAAGCTAAAATTAATGTATTCCATGTATGAAGTGCTCAATCGGTATTTAATCTGTATAATCTGTGTAAACATACATTAGCGCAAACCATTTAAGATGAGAATAGCTCGAGGTCGTACCGAGACCTTCTCATCTGAAATAGGTAGAAATAGACCATTATTAATCAACACGCTACTTAGACTGTATTACTCATCCAAATACAGCTTATCACTTCCCTCTATATATTAAAAATTATTCTTAACCACGCTCATTGTGTTACATTTTATTTATTTTATTTTTCTTTGACATTTTCATTATATAAATTATATTCTCATCAACTAGGTAGTAACAAATTACATGGAACCATTTTAACAATTGTTAAGCACTCAATTCGCTGTAACCTCAGAGAAATCTTTATATATTATGTTCTTTATATTATTTAAAAAAAGCGTAACAACTGTATACCAATAAGACTGTAACAATGAGAAGTCTTTGCTATTAGATTCAGAAGCATCCGACCCACCTTACATTTCAAGGCGGTGATTTACTCTGTATTGCGAAATAAATAAATAAATTATCAGACGCTTTTTCCCGGTCGACAAATCCTCTGAACGTGTGTTGATTGTTCTTTAGTCTTGCTTCCATTATCAATCGCAACGTCACAACTGCCTCGCTGGCCACTATACTTTTCCTAAAGCCGAACTGATCGTCCTCTAACACCTCCTCAATCTTCTTTTCCATTCTTCCGTATATTATTCTTGTAAGCAACTTGGATGCGTGAGCTGTTAAACCGACTGTGCGATGATTCTCGCACTTGTCAGCTCTTGTAGTCTTCGGAATTGTGTGGATGATATTCTTCCAAAAGTCAGATGGTTTGTCGTCACACTCATACATTCTACACGCCAACGTGACTGATCGTTTGTTGCCCCTTCCCACAATGATTTTTGAAATTCTGATGGAATTTTATCTATCCCTTCTGCCCTGTTTGATCTTAACTCTCCAAAACTCTCTTAAATTCTGATTCTAATACTGGATTCCCTATCTCTTCTAAATTGACTCCTGATTCTTCTTGTACCAATTCAGATTAATCTTCCACCTTATAGAAGCTTTGAATGTACTCTTTCCTTCTATCCACTCTCTTCTGGAATTCCCGTTGCGCTCTTAATGTTACGACCATAACTTTTAATTTCACCGAAGGATGTTTTGACTTACCTATATAATGAGTCAGTCCTTCCGACAATCATATCTTTTTCGGTTTCTTAACATTTTTCATGCAGCCATTTCGCCTTAGCTTTCCTTCATTTCCTATTCATTTTATTCTTCAACGACTCGTATTTCTGTATTCCTGAATTTTCCTGAACATTTCCTCTTTCATCGATCAACTGAAGTATTTCATCTGTTATCCATGGTTTCTTCGCAGTTACCTTCTTTGTTCCTATGTTTTACTTTCCAACTTCTGTGATTGCCGATGAAACGTTCTGGAGCACAAGGAACCACCAAGCAAGATTAAGGAGGTTGTGCCTCGACCAGTAGAGCCGAAAATGTGGTATCGCGCGATTATTAACATTGCATTACAAAACATAAGGAGAGCAGGGCCAAGTGAAGGCATACAAAAAGAGAGTCCGAGAAATTGATTTCGCAGGTCTTAGTGGGAGCTCACAAGGTGTCAGACAAGCGGGCAGGTGTGTGCAAGAAGTTCTTTAACCTCTTCAGTGGTCCGTATGGAAGTCACGCGCGTCCCACACCGGAATTTTGTTGAAATCGACACAATCCGTACAAGACAAGCGAAAGGTTGCACCACGTCTCAAACGTGAAACCTTTCATTGAGTAAGGATGGCCAAGTTGAGTGCAATATGATGCAGTTAATTAGGGATAAAATACTTCCTCCCTACATGTTAGCGTCGGATCAGCTTATATTTTCAATTGTTAAAGTATTATTTTTTTCTCTTGTAAGTGTATTAGCCTTTAGTAATCAGAGTATTTCTCATGTAAATGGTTGTGGACGAATATCGTTCGGATCTTTAATGTATTCAATGTTTCAATGTCGAGTTTCCAACGAGGAACATCGTAAGTCTGTTTAGTATTTCAGTAGTTGGTGGCAAGTACACCACCTGGCACATCTCAGCACACTGGCGCTGAAGAGCTCACTTGACAAGCTGTGCATCGAGGATACAAGACGCCAGTAGAATACGGCGATCTGTGTAAGGAGAACAGTATTTATATGTTCTGGTTCGATGTCAAATGTCTTGCTAATAAGTGGTCAAGAACCACTACTTTTGATGTCCTATGGACATTTCGGAATAGCACAGTTGAAATGGTTCAAATAGCTCTGAGCACTATGGGACTTAACATCTGAGGTCATCAGTCCCCCAGAACTTAGAACTACTTAAACCTAACTAACCTAAGGACACCACACACATCCATGCCCGAGGCAGGATTCGAACCTGCGACCGTAGCGGCAGCACAGTTGAGATAGCCAACCAAACTGAAGTAGTGTTCATGTTTCTTAGTTAAAGTAATCAAGCTGATTTCGAGGAAGATATTTGTTACCTTGTTGTATCTGACTAATGAGTTTTTCTTGTGTGCTTGTTTTGGGCAGTTGCTGTACGTGTTCTAGGAGACGTTGCAGAACTAATGCGCGGCTGTGTCCATCGACACAGTGTTCCTGTAACGTGGCTTGTGTCTCTACCACTAACAGATTAGAGGCAGCATCTGTACGAAGGAAGCCGGTTGCTGTCGTAGACTAGGTACCAGAGGATGACGAGTGTCATAAAGATGGTGGTATTGACAGCCAATAATAGTTTTGCGATATTCTAATCTGTTCAGTGTACTAGGACATGAAGTTGTGGTAGTTTTATGTTTTTCATTGTATGTCCAAGGTAGATTGGTTAGTGGGACGGTCGTTCTGAATGTTTTATAAGTAAGAAAAGTACTTAGAACTAATTAGACAATGTGGTGTGAAATGATGTGTGTCACCTTCCTTGTGCTGTCTATATCCAAACCTAAATGTGATCACATTCCTTACCCCTATGCGAAAATGAGATGTTGTTGCTGTCATAGAATTGACTGTCCTCCGGACTAGTTAAGCCTTTAATTATAGGACATTGGTCTTTGTTTTGTCCAAATTTCTTAACTTTTCATGATGTTTCAAGTACATAAAGCTCTTACCTAAACTTCTGGGACACACTTTCCAGGAATTTCCTTTTGATTAGTTATTGCTCAGTTAAGGGAATATTTTGTATTTTTTTTGCCTGTTTTATAAAGCTTACTAGGCACATAGTTTTAAGTAAACCCTATTATTATTGTTGTATTTTTGCCTACTTTATAAAGCTCACTGGCAACAAAGTTTTAAGCACAATTTCCTATTATATTTGAAATTCTTGATTGTCTTAGAGTTAAATTTTGTCTTGAATGATGATGAGTCATCAACACAGGACATTTTCAGTTTTGAACTATCCTTGCAAATAAGGACGTACGCTCGAAAAGGTATTCTCTTAAAATATTTTTTTAATGTTGGTGCTGTTGTGTACCGTGTAATGCACAAATCGGTTGTCATAACAGATATGTCAATATTGTGTCTCTGTGAGTGAAACGGGTACAGCCCACTGTAACAGTAATTAGGGTTTCTTCCTATTTCATTCACGTATGGAGCGCGGGAAGAATTATTTTTTGAATGCCTCTGTGCTTGCAGTAATTATTCTAATCTTATCCTCACGATTCCTATGTGACCGATACTTATTGGGTTGTAATATTCCTATAGTAATCATTTAAAGCCGATTCTTGAAACTTTGTTAATGAATTTTCTCAGGGTAGTTTTACATCTATCTTCAAGTCTTCCAGTTCAGTTCTTTCAGTATCTCTGTGACATTCTCCCACGGATTAAACAAATCTGTGACCATTCATGCTGCCCTTCTCTGTATATTTTCAATATATCCCGTCAGTCCTATCTGGTACGGGTCCCACACACTTGAGCAGTATTCTAGAACCGGTCGCACGAGTGATTTGTAAGCAATCTCCTTCATAAATAGATGGCACTTCCCCAGTATTCTACCAATAAACCGAACACTATCACCTGCTTTGCCCACAACTGAATCTATGTGATCATTGCATTTCATATTACCACAAAGTGTTACACCCAGGTATTTGCATGAGTTCGCCGAATCCAGCGTCATTGGCCGGGAGGCCCCTTGCGGGACAGGTCCGACCGCCTTGTTGCAGGTCTTATTACATTCGACGCCATATTGGGCGACCTGCGCGCAGGATGGGGATGAAATGATGATGAAGACAGCACAACACCCAGTCCCTGAGCGGAGAAAATCCCCGACCCAGCTGGGAATCGAACCCGGGCAATCCGTCACGCTGACCACTCAGCTATCGGGACGGAGAAGCGTTCCGCTCAGGGCACAAGTCCAAAGGCAGCCGTTTGTGTTTTGGTGTTAATGGCACCCTATGCGTGGGATGGTAAATCCCTTCTCCGGCTAATGCTATGGTGTGGAATGGCACAGAATGTTGTAGGTTGTCTGTAGCTTGTTGTCGGATGGCAGGTGCAAATGTGGAGGGGTTAGTATACACTTGGTGCACAATGTGGTGAATTTCCCTTGTGGTGGTCGGACATGGTCGATCGGAACCTCGATGAGGATTATGCCTGGCCTCATGTTCCTATGCAGTTCAACATCGGGGCACTGTCACATCCGAAAGCCCGACAAATTTGGTAGCTCACCATTGGACCAGCTGGACAAATGGATACCGACAGTGTGGCCCCTCTGAAACTCAGTCAGGGTCTAATAACGCTGTCTTAAAAGAGTACACATCGTCTCCGTGCCCTTCACACTGATCACTCAACACCTGACGCTATTCATGTCGGTTATATATCGTACCAGGCCTGGTAACAGCACTTTTCACAAGTGACACTAATGCACTCTGGTGATCATTTTTCCTGCACGCAGAATTACAATTCTATTCATTTACATACCCACTAACGGTATGTGTGTGTACTGAGTTACATTCACCTCTGAGCATGCCTCCTGGATCCTTCACATATTTTAGCAGGCAGCGTAATTCTGCTCAACTCGCCGCGCTTTTCGTGAGCGCGAAACCAATTGCGACCGATCGACGTATTCCAAATTGATTGCTTTAAATGAAAACTACTTTGTTCGTCGCAGCCTAAATTCTATATAGTAAAAGTTAGTTCTGATGTCACATAAGTGACACTTTCAGCCTCTACACAAAACTTCTTGAAATTATCCGTCCTATTTCATATCGATCCTTTTGCTTACATTTACTTTATCAGTTTTGTTCGTGTGCTTCAAGTTTTCCTACTTGGTTTATCGTCTAGAGATTATCCCCAGCGTTACTAACAGGTGCTGGAAGTCAGAACTAGCTCTTATTTCCACTGAGATAATAGTTTTTATGGGGCTGGATTCCATTAACTAATCCTGCAAAGCCTAATGTGAGAAGACTGCTAATCCTGACTTTTGAGTCTTTTTTAGAAATGCCATTTGATGCGATTAATGTACTCTCTACGAGAAAATAAATAAATAAAAAACGACGCAACAGACGCAACACTGTTTTATTCGAAATCCGAACGGGACGTAAATCTGCAGACATGATGAACATGTACAGACAAACAAATGATTACAATTTCAGAAAAATTGGATGATTTCTTCAAGAGAAAGACCTCCAGAAATCGAGCAACTCAATAACGCGTTGGTTCACCTCTGATATTTATATAAGTGCTTAATCGGTTTAGCATTGATTGATAAAGTTGTTAGATGTCCTCCTGCGGGATATCGTATCAAATTTCGACCAATCGGCGCGTTAGATCGTCAAAATCCCGAGCAGATCGGAGAGACATGCCCATAATGCTTCAAACGTTCTCACTTGGTGAGATCCAGAGCAGCGTTTGGCAAGCACGAATACAAGCAGTGTGTGGGCGAGCATTATCTTGCTGAAATGTAAGCCCAGCATAGCCTCCCATGAAGGGCAACAAAAAGGGGCGTAAGATGCTGCACATGACAATCAAACGGTTCTTGCTATAAAAACCAAAAGGCGACCCAGACCATACCTCCTGGTTGTCGGGCGCTTACGGCCAGGTTGGCATCCGACCACTATCCGGGGCGTCTTCGGCCTGGAATCTAATTGAATGGAATGGAATGGTCTTCAGTGACGATTACCGCTTCGAACTGAGCCCCAGCGAACAGCAAAAACGTTTGCAAACTCCCTGGACAGTATTGGAATATCAACCCGACGGCCGCCCGTCATACGACCCGGCAACCAGGTGTGATGACCTGGGGTCTCATTACGAGGGGCGTTTGAAAAGTCCGTACAAAAATAAAAACTACTTACGTGTTTGGGGTAAACCTTTTTCATTTTTCGACATAGTCTCCTTTTAGACTTATACACTTCGTACAACACTGTTCTAATTTGTTGATCCCTTCCAAATAATAGGAATTGTCCAAGTCTGCAAAATAGCTATTAGGTCCTGCAATCACCTCCTCATTTGAATAAAATCATTTTCCCACCAGCCATTTCTTCAAATTGGGGAATAAATAGCAGTCCTAGGGAGCCAAGTCTGGAGAAAAGGGGGGATGTGAAACGAGTTGGAATCCTATTTCCAATAATATTGCGACCACAACTGCTCAGGTGTGTGCTGGTGCATTGTCATGATGGAAAAGGACTTTTTTGCGGTCCAGTTGCCGGCGTTTTTCTTGCAACTCGTTTTTCAAACGGTCCAATAACAATGAATCATATGCACCTGTAATAGTTTTACCCTTTTTCAGATAGTCGATGAAGATTATCCCTTGCGAATCCTAAAAGACGGTCGCCATAACCTTTCTGGCCGAATGAATGGTCTTCGCTTTTTTGGTGCAGATTCTCCCTTGGTAACCCATTGTTTAGCTTGTTTTTTGGTCTCAGGAGTATAGTAATGTATCCATGTTTCATCCACAGTGACGAAACGACGCCTTAAGTCCTGCAGATTCTTCCTGAACAGCTGTAAACCATCCTTGCAACACTTCACACGATTCCGTTTTTGGTCAAGAGTGAGCAATCACGGAACCCATCTTGCGGATAGCTTTCTCATGTCCAAATGTTTATGCAAAATATTATGTACCCATTCATTCGAGATGCCCACAGCACTAGCAATATCATGCACCTTAACACTTCTGTCATCCATTACCATATCATGGATTTTATCAGTGGTTTCTGGAGTCGTAACCTCCACAGGGCGTCCAGAGCGTTCAGCATCACTTGTGCCCATTTGGCCACTCCAAAAATTTTGAAACCACTTATAAACTGTCTTAATCGAAGGTGCATAGTGACTGTAATGTTTATCACGCTTCTATTTAGTCGCTTAAGGCGTTTTGTCATTCATAAAGTAATGTTTAATCACCACACGAAATTCTTTTTCGTCCATTTTTTGACAATCACTCGACTTCCTTGATTCACGCGAATGCCAAACACAAAGAAACAGACCAATATGGCTGAAACTTGATGTGCGTTGTTTCCAAAGATGCTACTAACTAAACATGACTTCGATACGCACCGGTGGTGCCATCTCTCGGACTTTGCACGGACTTTTCAAACGCTCCTCGTACTCTTCATTACAGGACCGCTTTTGGTTGTTATGCGCAGCGCCCTTACAGCACAGCGATACGTCGACGATATTCTACACTTAGTTTTGTTGCTCCTCACGGCAAGCCATCGTGGGCTTATATTTTATCAAGCTAATGCACACCCGCGCACGGCGAGACCAACTGCTTGTCTTCGGGCTTGTCCAACCATAGCTTGGCTAGGAATGTCGCCAGATTTCTCCACAACTGAGGACGTCTGGGGCATTATAGTCAGTGCTCTCCAGCCATCTCGGGATTTTAGGTATTTAACACGCTAATTAGACAGAATTTTTCACGATGTCCCTCAGGAGGACAACCAACAACTTCGTCAATCAATACTAAGCCGAATAACAGCTTGCATAAGGGCCAGAGGCGGGGCAACACGTTGTCGACTAACTCAGTTTGTGCTGTAAAGATAGCCAGTTAGCTCATTAGTTCTTCCTTCAGGTTCTCGTAATTTATAATTTTTTCGTACTAACATGTTCCTTTGCCCTTCGTGAGCAAGTGCTCTACCGACTAACCTATCCAAGCATAACTCACGAACCGCCCTCACAGCTTTACTTCTACTTGACTACTCTGCAATTCACAATTAAGTGTCTGGCAGACGGCTCATCGAACCACCTTCAAGCTATTTCTCGAAGGGAATAACGAGCATTTACATCTTTCTGTGGGAGCTCTGATTTCTCTTATTTTATCTCGGAAATCGTTTCTCCCTTTGTAGGTGGGCGCCAACAGAAAATTTTCGCACTGGCAGGAGAAAGTTGATTATTGAAGTTTCGTGAGGAGTTCTTGCCTAACCGAAAAACGCCTTTTTTTAACGACTGCCACTCTAGTCCGCGAGTCACATCCGTTGCACTCTCTCCCCTGTTTGGCGATAATTCCTTCGTCAATCCTATGTGATATGGATCCACAGCGCGCAGCAATACTCCGGAAGAGGACGAACAGGCACAGTGTACACAGTCTCTTTAGTAGACTTATTGAATTTTGTAGCTGTTCTTCCAATAAATCGCAGTCTTTAGTTCGCTTTCCCCACAACATCATCTTCGTGATCGTTCCATTTCAAGTTATTCGTAATTGCAAACCCTAAGTACTTAGTTGAATCCACAGCCTTTAGATATGTGTGATTTATCGTGTAACTGAAATTTAGCGGAATCCTTTTAGGACTCATGTGGATGACTTAACACTTTTCATTATTTAAAGTCAATTGCCACTTTTCGCGTCATGTAGATATCTTTTCTAAATCATTTTGCAATTGGTTTCGATTACCTGATGACTTTACAAGACGGTAAACGGCACCATAATCTGCAAGCAATCTAAAATGGCTACTCAGATTGTCTCCTAAATCATGGCTGTTCAGTTTGTCTCCTAAATTATTTACATGGACCAGGAACAGCAGAGGGCTTATAACACTTCTTTGGGGAACGCCAGAGATCACTTCTGTTTTACTCGATAGCTTTCCGTCAGGTACTGTGAATTCATTACTTCATGTGAATAAAAAGCTAGTTGTGTTTAACAAGAACGATATTTCCTGAATCCGTGCTGACTGTTTGTAAATAAATCTTTTTTTTTTTTTTCGAGGTAAGCCATAATGTTCGAACAAAGCATATATTCCAAAATCCTTTTGCAGATCGGCGTTAGTGTTATGGGCCTGTAATTCGGCGGATTACTCCTATTTCCTCTCTTGAGTGTTGGTCTGACCAGTGCAACTTACAGTCTTTAGGTATGGATCTTTTGACTAGCGAGATGTTATATATGACTACTAAATATGGAGATATGATATTAGCGTACTATGCCAAGAACGTAACTGGTATACATCCTGGAATGGAGGCCTTGCCTTTATTAAGAGATTAAGAGATTTAAGCTGCTTCGTTGGACCGAGAATATCTACGACTACGTTACTCATGTTGGCAGTTGTTCTTGATTCTAATTCTGGAATATTTATTTCGACTTCTTTGGTGAAGGAATTTTGGAAAACCGTGCTTAGTCACTCTGCTTTAGTGGCATAGTGACAGGCGAAATACCCTCAGACTTCAAGTAGAATATCATAATTCCAATCCCAAAGAAAGCAGGTGTTGACTGATGTGAAAATTACCGAACTATCAGTTTAATAAGTCACGGCTGCAAAATACTAACGCGAATTTTTTACAGACGAATGGAAAAACTGGTAGAAGCCGACCTCGGGGAAGATCAGTTTGGATTCCGTAGAAATGTTGGAACACTTGAGGCAATACTGACCATATGACTTATCTTAGAAGCTAGATTAAGAAAAGACAAGCCTACGATTCTAGCATTTGTAGGCTTAGAGAAAGCTTTTGACAATGTTGACTGGAAAACTCTCTTCCAAATTCTGAATGGGGCAGGGGTAAAATACAGGGAGCGAAAGGCTATTTACAATTTGTACAGAAACCAGATGGCAGTTATAAGAGTCGAGGGACATGAAAGGGAAGGAATGGTTGGTAAGGGAGGGAGAAAGGGTTGTAGCCTCTCCCCGATGTTATTCAATCTGTATATTGAGCAAGCAGTAAAGCAAACAAAAGAAAAATTCGGAGTAGGTATTAAAATCCATGGAGAAGAAATAAAAACTTTGAGGTTCGCCGATGACATTGTAATTCTGTCAGAGACAGCAAAGGACTTGGAAGAGCAGTTGAACGGAATGGACAGTATCTTGAAAGGAGGATATAAGATGAACATCAACAAAAGCAAAACGAGGATAATGGAATGTAGTCGAATTAAGCCGGGTGATGCTGAGGGAATTAGATTAGGAAATGAGACACTTAAAGTAGTAAAGGAGTTTTGCTATTTAGGGAGTAAAATAACTGATGGTGGTCGAAGTAGAGAGGATATAAAATGTAGACTGGCAATGGCAAGGAAAGCGTTTCTTGAAGAAGAGAGATTTGTTAACATTCAGTGTAGATTTAAGTGTAAGGAAGTCGTTTCTGAAAGTATTTGTATGGAGTGTAGCCACGTATGGAAGTGAAACATGGATGGTAAATAGTTTGGACAAGAAGAGAATAGATGCTTTCGAAATGTGGTACAGAAGAATGCTGAAGATTAGATGGGTAGATCACATAACTAATGAGGAGGTATTGAACAGAATTGGAGGGAAGAGGAGTTTGTGGCACAACTTGACTAGAAGAAGGAATCGATTGGTAGGACATGTTCTGAGGCAGGGAGACCGAGAGATGAATACACTAAGCAGATTCAGAAGGATGTAGGCTCCAGTGCGTACTGGGAGATGAAGCAGCTTGCACAGGATAGAGTAGCATGGAGAGCTGCATCAAACCAGTCTCAGGACTGAAGACCACAACAACAACAACAACAACAACGACAACAACAACAACATTACCATTGTTATGAGTAGGTGAAGGTACTGACTACGTCTTGTCACTGATATGCTATATGATCAAAAATCTCGTTGGTTTTTCTGCAGATTTCGAGACAGAGTTTCGTTGTGGCAACTGTCAAAAGCTTCTGACATTGAAGATCGTGCTGAATTTCGTGCTACTCTAAAACTTCACCATTCTTGGGGATTTTGCGTGCTTTTAAAGCTGACATGCTTTCTTTCGTTGTTTCCGTTAGTGCCTCATCCAAACTTCGCAGAATCTCTCCTGCATACCTTGCAGGACTACCACTCCTAGCAGGAAGGATATTGCGTAGACAGTGCTAACGCATGCGACTTTGCCCTTCGAGGGCTAGTACTTCACCGAAGTCCAGAGTTCGAGTCCTGGTCTGACACACAATTTTACTCTCGCAGGAAGTTTCAAATCTGCGTACACTCCGCTCTAGAGCGCAAATTCTGGGTACACGACTGATTTTGCGTTTGAGTGTAGGACTATTACGGTCTTTATCCTTGGATGCCAGATTTTCATGTCGTATGTAGGAATCAGGCACCCTACATTAAACGTCCGATGGTCCTGCCCAGCTGGTGAAATCTTCCGCTTTGAGAACGCTCGTTTACCCGGCTAATACACTCCTGGAAATGGAAAAAAGAACACATTGACACCGGTGTGTCAGACCCACCATACTTGCTCCGGACACTGCGAGAGGGCTGTACAAGCAATGATCACACGCACGGCACAGCGGACACACCAGGAACCGCGGTGTTGGCCGTCGAATGGCGCTAGCTGCGCAGCATTTGTGCACCGCCGCCGTCAGTGTCAGCCAGTTTGCCGTGGCATACGGAGCTCCATCGCAGTCTTTAACACTGGTAGCATGCCGCGACAGCGTGGACGTGAACCGTATGTGCAGTTGACGGACTTTGAGCGAGGGCGTATAGTGGGCATGCGGGAGGCCGGGTGGACGTACTGCCGAATTGCTCAACACGTGGGGCGTGAGGTCTCCACAGTACATCGATGTTGTCGCCAGTGGTCGGCGGAAGGTGCACGTGCCCGTCGACCTGGGACCGTACCGCAGCGACGCGCGGATGCACGCCAAGGCCGTAGGATCCTACGCAGTGCCGTAGGGGACCGCACCGCCACTGCCCAGCAAATTAGGGACTCTGTTGCTCCTGGGGTATCGGCGAGGACCATTCGCAACCGTCTCCATGAAGCTGGGCTACGGTCCCGCACACCGTTAGACTGTCTTCCGCTCACGCCCCAACATCGTGCAGCCCGCCTCCAGTGGTGTCGCGACAGACGTGAATGGAGGGGCGAATGGAGACGTGTCGTCTTCAGCGATGAGAGTCGCTTCTGCCTTGGTGCCAATGATGGTCGTATGCGTGTTTGGCGCCGTGCAGGTGAGCGCCACAATCAGGACTGCATACGACCGAGGCACACAGGGCCAACACCCGGCATCATGGTGTGGGGAGCGATCTCCTACACTGGCCGTACACCACTGGTGATCGTCGAGGGGACACTGAATAGTGCACGGTACATCCAAACCGTCATCGAACCCATCGTTCTACCATTCCTAGACCAGCAAGGGAACTTGCTGTTCCAACAGGACAATGCACGTCCGCGTGTATCCCGTGCCACCCAACGTGCTCTAGAAGGTGTAAGTCAACTACCCTGGCCAGCAAGATCTCCGGATCTGTCCCCCATTGAGCATGTTTGGGACTGGATGAAGCGTCGTCTCACGCGGTCTGCACGTCCAGCACGAACGCTGGTCCAACTGAGGCGCCAGGTGGAAATGGCATGGCAAGCCGTTCCACAGGACTACATCCAACATCTCTACGATCGTCTCCATGGGAGAATAGCAACCTGCATTGCTGCGAAAGGTGGATATACACTGTACTAGTGCCGACATTGTGCATGCTCTGTTGCCTGTGTCTATGTGCCTGTGGTTCTGTCAGTGTGATCATGTGATGTATCTGACCCCAGGAATGTGTCAATAAAGTTTCCCCTTCCTGGGACAATGAATTCACGGTGTTCTTATTTCAATTTCCAGGAGTGTGCATTTACGTCTACTAGTTTACAGTAAAGCTTTTCAGAATTTACTTTTACCCGTAATGTAAATAAAATAAATGCATGTGTGGTGTGGCCGAAATGTCACATAGTCGCTAAGCAGTTGATATACCAATCAGATACACTTCAATCATTTAACACGCTACATATTAGGATAGACGAGGAGACCTACATCTACATACACACTCAGCAAGCCACCGCACGGTGCATGGCGGAGCGTTCCCCTACAATTACTAGTCGTCATCTTTCCTGTTCCACTCGCAAATACAGCAAGGGAAAAACGACTGTCTGTATGCCACCAAACGAGACTTACTTCGCGGTCCTTACGCTGAATTTATATTGATAGCAGTAGAATCGTTGTGCCTTCAGCTTCATGCCAGTTTTCTAAAAGTTCTCAGTAGCGTTCTTCGAAAAGAATGTTGCCTTCCCTTAAGGGATTCCCGTTTGCGTTTCAGGAACATCTCTGTAATACTTGGGTGTTGTTCGAACCTACCGGTGACAAATCCAACAGCCCACCTCAGAATTACTTCGATGTCTTCCTTTAACCCGACCTGATGCGGATCCCAAACGCTGGAGCAATATTCCAGGATATTGTAGGTCGCACTAGCGTTCTATATGCGCTCTCCTTCACAGGTAACGCACACTTTCCTAAAGTTTCTTAAATACTGGAAAGTAGCACAGGTCACACCAATATTCAAGAAAGGAAATAGGAGTAACCAATTGAATTACAGACCCATATCACTGACCTCAATTTGCAGTAGGATTTTGGAGCATATACTGTACTCCAACGTTATGAGTCACGTCGAAGAAAATGACTTATTGATACATAACCAACACGGATTCAGAAAATTTCGTTCTTGTGCAACACAGCTAGCTATTTATTCCCATGAAGTAATGAGTGCTGTCGACAAAGGATCTCAGATCAATTCCATATTCCTAGATTTCCAGAAGGCTTTTGATACCGTTCCTCACAAGCAGCTATTAATCAAACTGCGTGCATATCGAGTATCGTCTCAGTTGTGAGACTGGATTCGTGATTTCTTCTCAGAGAGGATGGACGGTAAATCATCGAGAAGAACAGAAGTTATATCTGGCGTTCCGCAAGGTAGTGTCATAGGCCTCTGCTGTTCCTGATTTACATAAATGATCTAGGTGATAATCTGAGCAGCCCCCTTGGATTGTTTGCAGATGATGCTGAAATTTACCGTCTAGTAAAATCATCAGACGATCAATTCCAATTACAAAATGATCTAGAGAAAATTTCTATACGGTGTGAAAAGTGGCAATTGGCACTAAACAAAGAAAAGCGCGAGGGTACTAAAAGAAATCCGATAAATTTTGGATATAGGCGCAAATCTAAAGGCTGTCAATTCGACTAAATACCTTGCAATTACAATGTCGAGCAACTTAATTTGGAAAGACCACATCGATAATATTGTGGGGAAGGCGAAACAAACACTGCGCTTTGTTGGCAGAACACTTAGAATATGCGACAAACCCACTAAAGAGACAGCCTACATTACACTTGTCCGTCCTCTGCTGGAATATTGCTGCGCGTTATGGGATCCTTACCAGGAAGGATTGACGGAGGACATCGAAAAAGTGCAAAGAAGGGCAGCTCGTTTCGTATTATTGCGCAATAGGGGTGAGAGTGTCACTGATATGATACGCGAGTTGGGGTGGCACTCACTGAAACAAAGGCGGTTTTCTTTGCGGCGAGATCTATTTACGAAATTTCAATCACCAACTTTCCCTTCCGAATGCGTATATATTTTGTTGACACTCACCTACGTAGGGAGAAATGATCATCATAATAAAATAAGAGAAATCAGAGCTCGAACGGAAAGATTTAGATGTTCCTTTTTCCCACGTGCGAGCCGGCCGGAGTGGCCGGGCGGTTCTAGGCGCTACAGTCTGGAGCCGAGCGACCGCTACGGTCGCAGGTTCGAATCCTGCCTCGGGCATGGATGTGTGTGATGTCCTTAGGTTAGTAATGTTTAATTAGTTCTAAGTTCTAGGCGACTGATAACCTCAGAAATTAAGTCGCATAGTGCTCAGAGCCATGTTTTTCCCACGCGCTATTCGAGAGTGGAATGGTAGAGAAGTAGTATGAAAATGGTTCGATGAACTCTCTTCCAGGCACTTAAGTGTGAATGGCAGAGTAACCATGTAGATGTAGATGTAGAAAACACGACCATTAACCTTCCATATCACAATCTTTACATGCTCGTTCCATTTCATACCACTTACCGCGTTACGCCCAGATATTTAAACGACGTAAAAGAGTCAAGAGGGAAAGCACTAATGCTGTATCCGAACATACGGGTTTGCTTTTCCTACTCATCCACACTAACTGACACTACTCTACATTTAGAGCCAGTTGTCATTCATCACACCAATTACAAATTTTGTGCGCCGGCCGCGGTGGCCGAGCGGTTCTAGGCGCTTCAGTCCGGAACCACGCGACTGCTACGGTCGCAGGTTCGAATCCTGCCTCGGGCATGGACGTGTGTGATGTTCTTAGGTTAGTTAGGTTTAAGTAGTATGTTCTAGGTGCTGATGACCTCAGATGATAAGTCCCATAGTGCTCAGAGCCATTTGAACCATTTTCAACAAATTTTATCTAAGTCATCCTGTATTGCCCTATAGACACTTAACTTCGACACCATTCCCTACATCACAGCATTAACAGCAAACAACCGCAGACTGGTACCCACCTTGTCCGCCAGGTCATTTACGTGTATAGAAAATAACTGCTACCCTATCACCCTTCCCTGTATCCGCTCCCCGTATCTGAGTGGTCAGCGCGATAGAATGTCAATCCTAAGGGCCCGGGTTCGATTCCCTGCTGGGTAGGAGATTTTCTCCGCTCAGGGACTGGGTGTTCTGTTGTCCTAATCATCATCATTTCATCCCCATCGACGCGCAAGTCGCCGAAGTGGCGTCAACTCGAAAGACCTGCACCTGGTCAACGGTCTACCCGACGGGAGACCGCCGGCCGGTGTGGCCGTGGGGTTCTAGGCGCTACATTCTGGAACCGAGCGACCGCTACGGTAGCAGGTTCGAATCCTGCCTCGGGCATGGATGTGTGTGATGTCCTTAGGTTAGTTAGGTTTAAGTAGTAAGTTCTAGGTGCTGATGACCTCAGAAGTTAAGTCCCATAGTGCTCAGAGCCATTTGAACCATTTTGAACCGACGGGAGACCCTAGCCACATGACATGACACCCTTCCCTGTGGCACTCGTGTCGGTATCCTTGTCTCTGATGAACACTCGCCGTCGATGACAACATACTGGCTTCTATTACTTAGGAAGTCTTGGAGCCACTTGTCGGCCGCGGTGGTCTAGCGGTTCTAGGCGCGCAGTCCGGAACCGCGCGACTGCTACGGTCGCAGGTTCGAATCCTGCCTCGGGCATGGATGTATGTAATGTCCTTAGGTTAGTTAGGTTTAAGTAGTTCTAAGTTCTAGGGGACTGATGACCACAGTAGTTAAGTCCCATAGTGCTCAGAGCCATTTGAATTTGAACCTTGGAGCCACTTACATATCTGGTAACCTAATCCAGATGCTCGTACCTTCGTTAACACTATGCGGTGAAGCAACGTGTCAAATGCTTTTCGGAAATCTAGGAATATAGTATCTGCCTGTATCCCTTCATTCATAGTTCACAGGTTATTACGCGAGAAAAGCGGATTTTGTGCTACGCGAGAGATTCGTGATAAATGCAAGCTAAGTAAGGGGCCAATGGTGCAGAGTACTGTTTGTAGAACCGAACTGGGATTGGGTCCGGACTTGGCGTCTTATTTGTTTTCAACTGTTTCAGCTATTTCTCTAAGCCAGGGATGTTCAGTATTACGTCATCCACACGGGACTCTGTACGATAGTCAGATGACGGTACTTTTGTACAATTCTCCTGCGTGAACGATTTCATACACCTGAAATTGAAAAATTTGACTCTACTGCGACACCAGACTGGTCAACGAGTGATTGCATGGAAAGCCTTAGAGATTTTACACAGGACAAGAATTTTCTCGGGTTATATAATGTACATTTTCTGGAAACTTTTAGCTACCAATATGTTTTTACTAGTTCTCAGCTTAGAAGCCTACACGCTGTTTCGAGTTTTCGATTCAACTACGAACTTTTTTTTTTTTGCGATTTGATTTTAACGAAACAAAGAAGAGACAGAGAAGTATAGATATGTGCTATATACGGTTCACATAGATGGCATTTCTGTCAAACGTGTCTTCACTTAAATTTAACACCAAAGCTCTTATGATACAAGGCAGCCGTTCTTCATCACGAAAAGCTCTACTCTTAACATTCCGAGAGCGAATGTTTCGAAGTTCATGCTATACACATATAGCGTAATGACCTTGATGGTCAAATTACACAACTTCGTATTATCGGAAGCATACGGCCACTCTTTCTTCCTGCTCACGCTCCTCTGATGGAAGTGGATATACACTCCTGGAAATTGAAATAAGAACACCGTGAATTCATTGTCCCAGGAAGGGGAAACTTTATTGACACATTCCTGGGGTCAGATACATCACATGATCACACTGACAGAACCACAGGCACATAGACACAGGCAACAGAGCATGCACAATGTCGGCACTAGTACAGTGTATATCCACCTTTCGCAGCAATGCAGGCTGCTATTCTCCCATGGAGACGATCGTAGAGATGCTGGATGTAGTCCTGTGGAACGGCTTGCCATGCCATTTCCACCTGGCGCCTCAGTTGGACCAGCGTCCGTGCTGGACGTGCAGACCGCGTGAGACGACGCTTCATCCAGTCCCAAACATGCTCAATGGGGGACAGATCCGGAGATCTTGCTGGCCAGGGTAGTTGACTTACACCTTCTAGAGCACGTTGGGTGGCACGGGATACACGCGGACGTGCATTGTCCTGTTGGAACAGCAAGTTCCCTTGCCGGTCTAGGAATGGTAGAACGATGGGTTCGATGACGGTTTGGATGTACCGTGCACTATTCAGTGTCCCCTCGACGATCACCAGTGGTGTACGGCCAGTGTAGGAGATCGCTCCCCACACCATGATGCCGGGTGTTGGCCCTGTGTGCCTCGGTCGTATGCAGTCCTGATTGTGGCGCTCACCTGCACGGCGCCAAACACGCATACGACCATCATTGGCACCAAGGCAGAAGCGACTCTCATCGCTGAAGACGACACGTCTCCATTCGCCCCTCCATTCACGTCTGTCGCGACACCACTGGAGGCGGGCTGCACGATGTTGGGGCGTGAGCGGAAGACAGTCTAACGGTGTGCGGGACCGTAGCCCAGCTTCATGGAGACGGTTGCGAATGGTCCTCGCCGATACCCCAGGAGCAACAGAGTCCCTAATTTGCTGGGCAGTGGCGGTGCGGTCCCCTACGGCACTGCGTAGGATCCTACGGTCTTGGCGTGCATCCGCGCGTCGCTGCGGTACGGTCCCAGGTCGACGGGCACGTGCACCTTCCACCGACCACTGGCGACAGCATCGATGTACTGTGGAGACCTCACGCCCCACGTGTTGAGCAATTCGGCAGTACGTCCACCCGGCCTCCCGCATGCCCACTATACGCCCTCGCTCAAAGTCCTTCAACTGCACATACGGTTCACGTCCACGCTGTCGCGGCATGCTACCAGTGTTAAAGACTGCGATGGAGCTCCGTATGCCACGGCCAACTGGCTGGCGCCATTCGACGGCCAACACCGCGATTCCTGGTGTGTCCGCTGTGCCTTGCGTGTGATCATTGCTTGTACAGCCCTCTCGCAGTGTCCGGAGCAAGTATGGTAGGTCTGACACACCGGTGTCAATGTGTTCTTTTTTCCATTTCCAGGAGTGTAGATACATGGAGGAGATTGCAGTGATAAACTGTGCACATTCCGCCACACGGTGCTACGGATTGCAAAGTACGAAGTAAAATACAGCGACAACGGCAGCGGCAAGGCTGCACGTCACAGGCAGTGTTCAGTTGCCTGAACCGCCGCTGTCAACAGCAACTTTTATCTTAAGAAGGAAGTTGTCCGGCCGATATCGCTCATGTTCTGTGAATACTTTCCTGCTGCTGCCATTAGGTCAACAAGATAGTGTCTGACCGCTAGACGCTACGGAGCCTTCCCCTTGTAGGCCCAGTAGATGATAAACGGCTTGTTCCCTGGCCGGCCTTCCCCGTCTAGACACAGTTGTCTGATTCAAATGGCTCTGAGCACCATGGGACTTAACATCTGAGGTCATCAGTCCCCTAGAATTCAGAACTACTTAAACCTAACTAACCTAAGGACATCACACACATCCATGCCCGAGGCAGGATTCGAACCTGCGACCGTGGCGGTCGCGCAGTTACAGACTGAAGCGCCTAGAACCGCTCTGCCACAACGGCCGGCACACAGTGGTCTGACAACAGCTGCACTCACAAGAGAAAGGCATTAGACACTGCCAACCAGCTCTGCTCACGTTTGGCAGGTGTTTACAACCCAACATGAAAGACTCTACTAATTTGACTCAGTATCCTGTGGTTTTGAGAAAACTGCCCCTCAAGTTCATAACGCGCAGTCGAATCAGATTCGACGGGATCGATACGATAGTCAATCGAAAACTGAGCATTTCCCATCAACATATATGCTGTCCGCAAAGACATATTTTCCTTAAAACCGAAGACATAAATCTTTTCGACTGACGCTAGCTTACCCGTAATGAAGGCGCTGCTATACAAAAATACCGCAGGCGTAGCGACTGAGGCATCAGGTTAGGAAGCACAGAATCTGCATTCGATTCCCTGTTGCATCCTGCAATTTTTTTTCATTTTAATTTTTTTCTGCATCGAAACTAGTAGGAATAGGAGGCTTAAGCAAATCAATAAGGAATCATAATACAGTAGGCAGATTTCTCAATCGACTTGGATTAGTAAAGAATTAAAATTTTAAGCCTCGTTATATGAAAGCAACTTCGAGTAAGATGGCTGCCCAGACAATTATTCGACACACCTTATCGAATAAGGGAAAAAAAACAAGGACTTGTCGCAGGTGGTGGTGTACACAAAATAACGCATTCGTAAACGGTGCACTATTCCATCACTGCGTCTGGAATATTGATGCCTAAAGTTTTCCCGTGCTTATAAGAAAGTAATGATTAATTTGTTCCTCTGGGTATAGAAGAGGCCAATAGTTTAATCGACTCGCCAAAAATTTCTATGTCACTAGCTCCAAACCTATGAAATCGACGAATTCACTTTATAAAAATATCTTGTGAACATTTTAAAACCATATGTTGCTGATAACAAATTTTGTCTGATACTGGATTTCAGGGGTCGACAAATAAACACCGTCACGTGTGATACCATGGTTATGATGAGAATCAAATCAAATGGTTCAACTGGCTCTAAGCACTATGGGACTCAACATCTGAGGTCATCAATCCCCTAGAACTTGGAACTACTTTAACCTAACTAACCTAAGGACATCACATACGTCCATGCCCGAGGCAGGATTCGAACTGCGACCGTAGCAGCAGCGCGGTTCCAGACTGAAGCGCCTAGAACCTCTCGGTCACAACGGCCGGCTATGAATCAACCAATTTACACGGTAGAAGTAATACCGCCAAAGTGCACACTTGCGTGCTGGCCATGTGTTGTTTATTTTTATCGTCAAGTTAAAAACTCTGTTTCATCGTTTCAAAATTATAATCTGCTTCTGGAAATCCCGCCAGAATTGCGCAACCAAGCGGGTGCAGTAACGATAGACTGCATAATTCATGATAACTTCATCACTGATACTTCAGACAATGTCATCCTACGCACGGTAGTCATCAAAATAATTCCCGAAAAAGAAATATTTTAAAATGTAAACCAAGTTTGTTTTCCTCTGAATCTTCGGAAGGAACGCTATAGATGCGACATAGCAAATACCATCAATCTAGCTGCTCGAACGAAATTGAGCACATGTAACATAGTGAATGAAAGAGACTTTGTAAATCGACCAAGATTAAATCTTTAATTCCTTGCTAAGGCAAGTCGTTTGAGAAATTTATTCACCTACTTTATTATTATTCTCTATTTATTTACTAACCCTTGTAACCCTCCAACGTCTGCCAGTTAAAAAAAAAATGTTCAAATTTGTGTGAAATCTTATGAGACTTAACTGCTAAGGTCATCAGTCCCTAAGCTTACACACTACTTAACCTAAATTATCCTAAGGACAAACACACACACAACACCCATGCCCGAGGGAGGACTCGAACCTCCGCCGGGACCAGCCGCACAACCCATGACTGAAGCGCCTAAGACCGCTCGGCTAACCCGCGCGGCTGCCAATTTCGAAACGGAAAAAAATACAGATAGAAAGAACTGCAGAATACGACTGGAAATCGAACACAGGTTCTCAGCTCCGTAGCCAGATGCCTTGGTCGCTGTACCAGCGATACTATCATTGAACTGTTCTTACCTTATGGGGTACATAAGCGGTTGTCAAACATTATTTCCTCGACTTCTAGAAAAATATGCGTTTGTGGACGCCTCATATGTCGCTGAAAAAGGTGGGTTTCCAGTTATCTATCGATCCCCGATCTTCTCAGTTCTGAGTCTGTTGCGTGTCAGTAAACGTAGGGATGGTCAGTTAAAAAATGTGGGATTGTTGAGCCAAAATATCTCAGTCTTTCATTTTATGTTGCGCTCTAGCGACCTGCCAAATATGAACCGAACCTGCTGGCCGCTTCAGAGGCCTTGCCCTTTTCAGTACGAGCAGCGTGTCGCTCAAAAATGGCCTGCATTTGTTTCGTATGCAAGTGCCGCTCTTATTGTTAGAAGCTGTTAACTGTGTTCAGCCATATATACGATCTCTCTCTCTCTCTCTCTCTCTCTCTCTCACACACACACACACACACACAAACTAAATCTATGTACACATTCTGCGAGCCACCAAATGGGAAATGGCTGAGGCTACCTTTCACCATTACTAGTCACTTCCTATCCTGTTCCTTTAGCAAATAGAGCGAGGGCAAAATAACTATCTATCTGCCTGTGTAAGAGCCCTAATTTTTCTTGTCTCAACTTCGCGACCCTTACGCGAAATTTAAGTAGGTGGAAGCAGAATCGTTCTGCATTTAACTTCAAATGCCGGTTATCTAAATTATTTCAACAGCATTCCGCGAAAAGAAATTCGTCTTCCCTCCACCGATTCCCAATTGAGCTCACGAGCATTGTAATATAGGGTGTATCAAAAAGAATCATTCGATTTGGCACGTCTATATTTCTGAAACTAATAAACATATACAATGAATTTTGTTTTTTGATGAACAGGAAGCTCAAAAAGTTTTTTCGTACCTTTTCATAGGTGTTCAATATGCCCCCCTTGAGATGCACAGCATATGTCAATGCTGTATTCTAAATGTTTCCACAGTACAGCGAGCATGTCTTGAGTTACTCCTTCCACAGCAGCTGTTATGAGATGTTTGTGTTCACTCATTGCTGTTGGTAACGGAGGCACATAAACAGAATGTTTTATAAGCCCCCACAAGAAATAATCACATACAGTCAGGTCCGGTGATCTTGGAGGTCAGTAATGTAAGGCTGAATCGTTTGGTCCAGTGCGACAGATCCATCGTTCAGCGCAATCTTTTTATTTAATAATTCCCGCACTTCCAGATGCCCCATCTTGTTGGTAAATGAAGTCCTTCGAATTAGTCACCAACTGTGGGAAAAGAAAGTTCTGAAGCATATCGAGATATGTGATTCCTGTAATAGTGTTCTCGGCAAAGAAAAATGGACCATACGCCTTTTCCCGTGAAACTGCACAAAACATATTAAATTTTGGACAGTCCTTTTCACGTTGTAAAACTTCATGTGGTTGGTTTGTACCCTATATTCTCACATTATGGCTGTTCACGTTTCCATTTAAGTGGAATGTTGCCTGATCACTAAACACTAAGCATAGAAGAAAACTGTCATCCTCCATCTTGCCAAGAATGCAATTACAGAACTCCAGACGTTGTTATTTGTCACCTACACGAAAATCTTGCAGCAGCTGAATTTTGTATGGTTTTATGTGTAAACGTCGACGCAACACACGCCAGACGGACATGGGGGCAATTGAGCTGTCGACTGCACGGCGAACGGATTTCTGCGGACTCCTTGTGAACGTATAGCGGATGGGTTCGACGTATGTGTCAGACACTAGGGGAAGGCCCAGCGATTTGCCTTTACACAAACAACCTGTTTCTCGGAATTGTTCATGCCATTGTCCAATGATCTAGGCTGTAGGAGGATCCACACTATACCTAGTACGGAAGTCACGCTGAACTGTTATTACTGACCCGCACTGCACAAAATGTAGTACACAAAACGCTTTCTGTTGTCTCGACACCGTTTTTACAAGAACTGAAGAGGCCGCACACTGCTGCTACCTAGAGGGGACCATGTAAAAACTCGAGAGTCTGCGCCGGCCGCTGTGGCCGAGAGGTTCTAGGCGCTTCAGCCTGGAACCGCGCGACGGCTACGGCCACAGGTTCGAATCCTGCCTCGGGCATGGATGTGTGTGATGTCCTTAGGTTAGTTAGGTTTAAGTAGTTCTAAGTCTAGGGGACTGATGACCTCAGATGTTAAGTCCCATAGTGCTCAGAGCCATTTGCACCATTTTTTTTTTTTTTTTGAGAGTTTTCTGTTTCCAACAGTATGTTGTCCACGTACATATCTCACGTGCTGATCGAAACTACCGGTAAAAATTCTAGCAGTCCGCCTCTGAACTGATTTGATGTCTTCCTTTAATTCGACCTGTGGGGATCTCAAACATTCGAGCAGTACTCAAGAATCGGTCGCAGTAGCGTTCTATACGTGGTCTACTTTACAGTTGAAACACACTTTTCTGAAATTCTCCCAGGAAACCTAAGTCGACCGTTGGCCTTCCCCGTTACCGCCTTTACGTGCCCGTTCCATTTCATATCGATTTGCAACGCCACGTCTAGACATTTAACTGACGTGACTGTGTCAGGTAACACACTACTAATGCTGTATTCGAACGTTATATGAGCCTTATTATTACTTACGTTTTTTTTTTTTTTACATTTATAGCAAACTTTCATTCATCACACCAACAAGAAATGTTGTTGAAGTCGGCTTGCATCCTCTTACAGTCGTTCAACGGCGACACACTACACTACAGCAAACAGCCGCAGATTGTTGCTCACCCTGTCCGTCTAATCATTTACATATATGGAGAACAAGGACGGTTCTATTACAATCCTAACGACACCGTTGTCTTCGATGAACATCTGCTGTCGAGGACACCCTACCGGGTTCTATTATTTAAGAAGTCATCGAGCCACTTACATATCTGTCAACCTGCTATATATGCTCGTGCCTTTGTTAACAGTCTGCGAAGGGGAAGCTTGTCAAACTCTTTCCGGAAATCTAGGATTACTGACTCTGCTTGTTGCCCTTTATCCATGGTTCGCAAGATGCAATGGAAGAAAAGGGCAAGGCGAATCTCACGTGAACAATGCTTTCTAAATACGTGCTGATTTGAGGATAGAAGCTTTTCCGTCCCGAGGAAGTTTATTATATTGGAACTGAGAATATGCTCAACAATTCTCTAACACGCCAATGTTAAGGATATTGGTCTGTAATCTTGGGTACGTTCTATTATCCTACTTAAATACAGGAAAAACCTGCATTTATTCCCAGCCGCTTGGGACTTTACACTGGGAGAGAGATTTACTGTAAATATGAGGCGCAGTCAAATAAAAACTGGACAGCTGCCACAACGGGACCATGGAACGGTTTCATTCAAAAGTAATCACAACACGTGTTAAGACATTTATCCCGCAGGGAGACGACACGTTCAATTCCCGTTTTGTAGAACGCGGTCGGCCGCTGACAGGTCCACAACCGCCCCCAGTCTTTTTTCAGGTCGCCAGAGGTATGGAAATCACACGGTGAAATATCAGGGCTATACCGAGGATGTTGCTGTGCTTCCCAAACAAATCGCTAAAGCGCAGCCCTTGTTCGATTGGCAGTGTGCGTGAGGCGTTATTGTCCAACAGGATGATTCCGTCCGACAGCATTCCCGGGCGTTTTGACTTTGTGGCTCGTAGCGGTTTCTGCAAAGAGTCTTAATAGCGCTGCAGATTGATTGTGGTTCCCCTCTCGAGGAACTCGACGAGCATAGGGCCCCTGCATCAAAGAAGGAGGTCATTATGACCTTATGTGGTGCTACCATTCTGAGTCCGAGGCTAAACGGCAAAGTCAACAGGGGAAAATCCGACATCTCCTTCTCCAAAGAAATCGACGACTGCTCACACAAGTTCCGTAAGTTTCACGATAACTCCCGCCCGCACACTACCAATCGGATAAATGCTACGCTGCAGCAATTTGGTTGGGAAACACTGCAACAGCCTCCGTACAACCCAGATCTTTCACCTAGTGGTTTTCACATTTTTGTCGGCCTGAAGAAGGCCTTGCGTGGACAAGGTTTCAGTCGGACGAGGGAGTGCAAGAGTGGATGAGGTTGTCGGTTCGTCAGCGCTCGACAGCAGTCCACTGAACAGGTTCAAATGGTTCAAATGGCTCCGAGCAGTATGGAACTTAACTTCTGAGGTCATCAGTCCCCTAGAACTTAGAACTACTTAAACTAACTAACATAAGGACATCACACGCAACCATGCCCGAGGCAGGATTCGAACCTGCGACCGTAGGGGTCGCGCGGATCCAGACTGCAGCGCCTAGAACCGCTCGGTCACCTCGCCCGGCTACTGAACAGGAATTGATCGCCCAGTCTCCGTGAGGGATAAATGTCTTAAATGCGTGTGCTCATACCACTGCACAATCAGAAATTCTTCTTATGAGTAGAAGAAGTTGTCAAGCACATACGATTTCAGTTTGTGTTTAAATTTAACTTTATTCTCTATTGGATTCTTTACGTCACTGGGTGGGTGCTCAAAGATATTTATGGCTGACTATCTCTCAACTTACTGAGCCACACTGCGCATTATTGCCGTACCGATTCCATTCGTCAAAACATACAGCCGTGAAAGCAGACTTTCGACTACCGGTGTGGTAGCAGCTAAAGGAAAAGAGAGAAGCCGAGTGACCTTCGAAGATGTCTTTCGATGTCCGTTGGGGGCACCAAACCGAAAATAAAAAAGGATTTTTAGTTACAGCTAGTGTAAAACGCCTCACTGAACTATTAATTCCTTAATTTAAAAAAACCTACAAAATGGTGTTAGTTTTATTTTTTAGATGTTACTGAATATCGTTTACTTTTTGTCATTTTGGAAACAGTAGTAGTCCTTTTGCAATTCAGTCTAGGTGCCAAACATTGTTGGGGGGAACTGGCTCACCTGTTCTCGTTCAAGATTTATATCATTTATATTCTCAGAATGATTGGTAACCACAGCTATAGGCGAACTAGGCACTCACGCAAGGCACCGAAACAGCCACTTTTGTTGTGTGTTTACGTTGTTAGTCGTTTTGCCTCCCCAACAGCATAATATCAAAAACCACTGCTGTTGCGGCCACGAAAGAAGCCGCTAATGCGATCAACAATGCGCCAGACGTTTGTACTGGCTCACAGTGCGGCAAATGTATAAACCTCCGACCCACCCTTTCCCAATAATAACGAAACACTGAAGTAAAATGGAGGAGAAAAATGAAGGTAAAAGCTAAATTGTAGAAGAGACAGCATTCTGACCTTGCCTCGTGCTCTTCACTTCTCACGTAGCGCTCCATACTATCCTGTGCTTACGCTGACAGACGTGAAAAGTGTGAAGTGCAGTCACTAAGTTTTATAAAACTTTGTTTACAGATTTAAACGTAGGCCTATATCGAAAGGATTGGCTAATGAAAATTGGAGATAGTGCAGACAAGGAACTCAAAGCCACCGAAATATAAATTAAAGCTGACTACTCCTATCACCCACCACTCACCGACAGGTGCAGCCGAAAACTTTAGAGAAAATTTCAGTTTGTTAATATGTAAGTTCTCCAATAATGTTGTAATCATCAAAGGAGATATTAAAAATCTATCAATCAATTGGGGTAATGTGTGTAGTTAGAGCTGGGTGTGGCGAGACATCTTAAGCCACGCAGAGAGAGTGAAACTCCTGACTACACATGGTATGGGGCTCTTTAGAAGAAAATAAATTGATTGACATCAGAATGATATGAATTTGCATAGTGACTTTATCAGTCAGCAGTAAACAAATCAAATATCAGTGATTCGTTCCGCAAATTGGACTTACATTCAAATCAATGGTTTCTTTAGAGATTTCCGAAATGCAAAATTTTCATTATGTCCTCAACGTCCAGTTTCTGAAGGATGTCACTTTCCATGCGCATGACTGGTACATGTAGTGTGAAGCCCAGCAATAAAAAAGTTTATTTTGAATGAACACATCAGAATGTACATTATTTTACTGACTTTATCGATTTTTACAGTTAGCATTATACAAATCAAACGCAAATGATTGCTGGTCTGCAAACTCGGCATACGTTGTCGTTAATGATTCTTTTGAGTTTTACGAAGTGTAGAATCTTCTATTACGTACTCAAAGTTCAAATATTGAAGGATGTCACAGTCTATGCACATGACTAACAAATAAGTAAGTCGTTCCTGTAGTGTAACACAGTCGTTCGTAACTCATTTTTTATACTCTTCAGTTGTGAAAATGAACGCTCTCCGCTGCAATAATTGCATTAGACAAAGAAATATCCTGTTAGCAATTTCTACATTTGGGGAAGTTTATTCTGTTTTATGTGCCTTTATTTGGGAATGTAGGGCTGAAACACACAATTCCGGAGATTCATTTGTAATGTTTTTCAAGTACTGCCTTAAATGGTAACATTCTGATATGAGCCCATTAGCATTAATATCTTCGTGATAGAATTCTACAAATTCTTTGCAGCTCAACCGATCAGAATCGATTCGTTTTAACTCAGAAACGAAACTGAAACGTTTGATAACCCCCTCGTATGATTCCGAACATTGATGTAAATGAGCATCCAATGTGTCGATTACAGGTAGAAAAATTTCTGCATGAAATTTTCTTTCTCATTCAACTGCACAATCACTGTTGATTCTTCCAAAAAGTGATACGCACGCTGCGAATTCTTTTCCTTCGGGAATTACTTTATAGTCAGAGCTTGGGGTTTTACTGTGGGCTCTTCCGATAAAATCGGCAAGAGTTGCAAAACACTTTATTGCAACGTCCATTATAATTATGCTTGTAAACTCACGCTTTTCTTATTGATAATTCTGAGGTCATTCCATGTCTCCGTTAGGAGAATGGCCTCCAGCTTTTCCATTTTGTTGGCAAGGCTTTGAGCTTCGTTTCTTGTTTCCCCTAGTTGATCGGTGTTTCTAATAATTTACTTTAAAGCTTCAAAAATATGATGGTAGCCATTATGCAAAGCATTAATAGCATAGACGCGTGCATTCCGTCTACTTTCAGAGAGGGACTCCAGAACTTTATTTGCATTTAAAATTCTGTCGAAATTTCCCATCAGTCGTTCGAACCCGAAAAAAACGTGGACAAACTGGAAGTAGGCTACTGCTTCCGAAATATCCAACAGCCTGAACACCTACTAAATTCAGTGAATGGGAGCCACACGGAACAAGAGTAGCAAATTCATTTTTTGGTTTTATTCTTGCCCGAAGATCAGAGTATTCTCCAGCCAAATTTGCTACATTATAATAGTTCTGTCTATGACAATCTTTTATTGCAATGTCAAGGCTATCGAAAAAATTAAAAACATATCTGCTATATTTTGAGCCCCTGCTCCTACATAGGCATATATCTCAAAAATATCTCAACAGGTTGACCCTCTTTTACGTACCGAACAATGAAAGTCAGCTGGTCAACATGGAAGAGCTGTGCTGAAGAATTTACGCTTATTGAATAGTATTTGGCTGCTTTTAGTTCGTTTACAATTGGACCTGAGACTTTGTTAGATTATATTAATAAATTCATTGCAAATATTCACAGACAAATATGATGTATTTCCTTTGCCGCGATTGCCGTAGTTTTGTGTGTTATCAGTACAAAAAGGGTCAACCACGCGTATTCTACGAATCCAGAATAATTTCCCTTATTGTGAGGCTCCAAAATGTTGTCATCTCCATGAAGCCCAAGTACCCCTGAAGGCAAAAATTTCACAACTGCAACAGTTCCTTCCGATGTGCTTTTCTAATAGTTGACCTGAGAATTAAATTGGGAAATTATACATTATACATTTTTCCAGCAGTTTTGCTTCTTGCGACATAATTCGTCACTGGTTCTCTTTGCTGTAAGCTGTTCTCATGCTCCCTTAATAAGTTATTTATATGCTTCCAATCTTTGTGTCCACTGGAAGAATTCAAATTATTGCTCAAAGTATTATTAAATAGAGGGCAATAACAACATACGTGGATTTCTTCGACACACACTCACCATTCGTCAGTTTGGGAGTGAAAACACTCATAGTTAACTTTATGGTTATTGTTTTATCACTTACATCAGAAAAACGTGTAGAAGTTTAGGAGAGGTCATTATTTTCATTTTGAAAAACTCTGGTCCTTTGAAAATCCAAATATCGCATACTTCTTCCGTTGAAATTTCATCTCAGCGCTTACCAGAGTTGTGAGATATACTTTCTAAAATACTTCTATTTGGTGAGTCGAAGTAGCTTGAGCTGGAAGATCCACGCTGTGATATGAGAGCAGCTGTCTTCATAACGGGAACGTAAGAGCTCGAAACACAAATGTCATCCTCTATGTTTCTAAGATTTTCACACACTCACCATTCGTCAATATGCGAGAGAAAATACTCGTAGTTAATTTCTGGTTTTTGTTTTACCGCTTACATCACAGATATAAGATGATGAGGTGGATCGATCACTCTGCCTGTTAGTTTCTTCAACTGTAAAAAATGAAGATAATTTAGGTAGTCTGCTGATACTTTGCTTTTGAATTGCAAATTTTTTCCTTTTTTCTGAACCACTTAAGTATATTCTTTTCGACGTTATTAAACCAGTCTACAAAATTACACAGATACACAGACTTTAAGTCACTCTCAAACAAATAGCTCAGTCAAGAAAGCGAATCCTGTACAACCATAAGCCGCTTCACAAGCATTCCCAACAATACCGAATTCAGTTGGACTGTAGCAATGCGCCTCACGCCATATTGTTAACTCCGGACCAGCGTACTGGCCTTCAGGCGATGCTCCAAACTCTCTGCAACGATGTTACACGTTTTTACGTTCTTCGATTTATTGCCTTGCAGTTTCTCATCATGAATGCCAATCTAATTTACCGGCGTTAGCTAACTCGAATGAAGACGCCTTTTAGACAGTTGCTATGTACGCTACAAATTTAGTTTACGGTAATGCCAATCACTTTTTTTGAAGTATTAGCATAAACAAATATCTGTTAACTACCTCCTGTATGAAGAGGGATGCACTGTACTATAAATAAAAATTACGTTACAGATAGTGTAGCCTAATACAAATCTCTTTGAATGTTATTTACGGGATATAATGCATCATCCCACTTTACAAGGATTTCTTTCGAAATTTTTTTTCGCTTAACGAATGATTGGTATTACTAGTAAGATTCAGAAACGAATTATGTCCGTTAAGCCAGGTACTATGGTTAAACTTATTGCAAATAAGTGCGTTTACATAGTACTCGAAATTGCGACCTAATCACTGAGAAGTAAGTACAGACGTATTTTTTGATGGCCAAGCTGACTTTTTTTACTTACGAAAATACCCTAAGTAATTTAAGGTTTACACAAGGGACGAAAATCTAAAAACCAGCGAGTCCTCCGATGAGGGTCACGGGCTCTTTCCTTCTTTCTCGTTTAGTGTGTGGAACCTATAAAGTTTGAAACTAACGTTTTGAAAGCGTGAGAAAGGCTTGTAAACTTTGAGATAAATAGTAATTATTTATTCTTCAATTCCAAAATTTCACTTACAAAAAGAAGCAATTGCTCAGGAAAAGAGGAACTGAATTTCGTAATTCTGGAGCCCCCATCGTACTGGGGACTGTTGGTTTGTCACACACATGCCCCTAAGGTAGAGACGGTACTGCATCCTGTGCAACATTACTGCAGTTTGATTAAAATTACTTGATGGTTGAAACTTCACGCACTGGAACTGGTTTCCTCCAATCAGAGCGCTCAACGCCACGCTCAAACCATTCGCTGTTGCCAAAATAACACAACAATCGACCAGTTCACTTTGAATTTCTTGGTTCAAATGGCTCTGAGCACTATGGGACTTAACATGTATGGTCATCAGTCCCCTAGAACTTAGAACTGCTTCAACCGAACTAACCTAAGGACATCACACAACACCCAGCCATCACGAGGCAGAGAAAATCCCTGACCCCGCCGGGAATCGAACCCGGGAACCCGGGCGTGGGAAGCGAGAACGCTACCGCACGACCACGACATGCGGGCTTTGAATTTCTTGTCCGGCATTATTTTTCGATGTGTCTGGATCCAGAATCACGGGTCTGGCACTTTTATTTAGCATTTCATCACACATGATAACCACAGTTCACAATAAAAACAACATACGAACACAACGAGTTTAATGAAATACACGTTTCATACACAGCACTATTGCATACTTCCACACAAGACGCGATTCAGTGTCACATAAACAACTATCCTAATAACAAAGATCGGCATACATTAGATAAGCTTTGCTTGACATTGTGTGAAGCTGAATTTTTAAAGGCTGCAATTCGTCGTTGCGACTGCGTCATAAGCACAAGCACTGAATCCAGCGTTATGCGGTAGCACAATGGTTGCTGGCACGGTATCTCATCGTGTTTCGTCGGAGGGCTGTAATAAAAAAACTGACAGTCAGTATAGGACTCACCGATGAACGTGACATCCACCCAGACCAAATACAACGAAAAAAAAAGAAGAAAAAGACAATGGTTAGCATGTAATCTTGACATGCAGAAGGTCGCAGTTCGATTCTCCTCAAATGTTGCGAATTATTTTTTTTTCTTTAATCTAAACAAAAGAGTTTGATTAATATTTTCATTCGGTTAATTGGCTTAAACGTATTTTTTTATTTCTAATTCTTTGCCCTGTCTTTTTCATCATCATGTTGATTTTTTTGTTTTTATTTTTTCGTTCCTATCATTCATTTTTCGTTTGAAATCTGCCTGTGTCGCCCATACTCTGCAACCAAATGTCAATGAGGACTGTTTATCGGTTGGTAACGCGGCAGCTCATGAAGCCAACGTGGTCCCAGGTAACCAATAATAGCGAGAAATCACAGTTTGCTTTTTGCACTAAAACTGATTTTTTTTCTGTCTTGAATTTGCTCGTAGGGGTTAGCCTTAATCGGCCGTGAACAAAGGGATCGTGATTTGAGTTCTGTCACAGACTGCTGACCGCCGTTTTTTCGGATACATTGCACGTCACAATGTTGTGGTTAGCTTAGGACATGAGTTTGAATTCGGTGCTTAAAAACGCGTCGTCTGTCGCAGTTCAGTCATTGGTCACTTAAACAGCCACTTCCAACTTAGCGCCGTATTACACATTAACAACATTTGTGATGTGACCCGCCATGTTTATGTGTCACCTATAACCGAGCGGTAGCTGGCAGCCGATGTAACACAACTGTAGTGGCACGTGACAGATGTCAACTATCAAGTAATTTTAAGCAGACTATAGACTGATAACCATAGACGTTAAGTCCCATACTGCTCAGAGCCATTTGAACCATTTTTAAGCGGACTATAAACTCTGAAACCTACTTAAAAACTAGAGCAGATTTCAGAAGCCTTCTCATAATGGAAACACAGGGTGTCCCAAGACGAAAGACCAATATTCAGGGATATGACAGGAACGATCACAGAAAGGAAAAACATCTAGTAAACACTGGCTCTAAAATGCATATTAAATACCTTATGAGCTGTAAGCAAATCACTTTGGTACTGTGAAACACATCTCTTCCACTCCAGGATCTTTGCTTTTCGTATTTTGAGAGCTGATAGTGTGGACCAAAACAAGTAAAAAATGTAACGTAAACATGACCTCTAAAGTGCATACCTTAAGAGCTATAAGGAATTGTTTATATGCGCTTCTGTGGAACCTATGCCTTCTACTGAATAAGTGTTCGTAGCTCCTAATGTATGCATTTGCTGTATTTACCAGACAATTTTTCCTTGTTTTGGTCCATACAACGTCTCAAATATGGAAAGCAAAGACCTTGCAGTAGAATCTAGATTTGTTTCTGTGGGGGTACAACAGGAGCAGATTAAATGGTTCAAATGGCTCTGAGCACTATGGGACTTAACGTCTATCGTCATCAGTCCCCTAGAACTTGGAACTACTTAAACCTAACTAACCTAAGGACATCACATAACACCCAGTCATCACGAGGCAGAGAAAATCCCTGACCCCGCCGGGAATCGAACCCGGGAACCCGGGTGCGAGAAGCGAGAACGCTACCGCACGACCACGAGAGGAGCAGATTACTCTACGGCCTTAAGGCGTGTGTCCACAAGCGTCCACTGACAAACAATTTCTGCAAGTACTTGCCACGGAAAAAAAAGTCAAGCCTTTTCACCAAGAGGTGGTTTTTCAATTACAATTCGATTTTTAGCAGCCGCTAGGAGAGTAAAACACTTAAATGTAAAATAAACGAAGTATTTATTGAGAGCTACTACATCAACACTTACTTATTTTTTACAATTTCACGACATCCCTTCCACACGCTCCCGCAGTCCATCTTTTTCGTGTCCCTGTTTGCACGATTTCTTCTATCGTTCTAGACTGCTAAGAGGCTGTGTATGAATGTTTGAAAAGCGAGTGTTTAAAGTTCGTACTTAGATATTTCATAAGCTCATTCAAATAATTCGCTTAAGCGGAACACTTAAAAAACAAAGATGACCCACTTCGGCGGCATCAGATTAAATAGCATCATCAGATTGAGTGTACTCGTACATTGTAGAAGTAAAATATTTATCGCCATATATCCAAACGTAGCAAGCATCATTCTCTGCCATAATTTCCAATGTCTACGTTTTAAATTTTTTTATTTACCTCTTGCTACAATGCTTGAAATTGATCAACTGGTTTCTGTATCATTTCCAAGGCATTTTTTAAAAAATAGCGTCACTATCTGTGTCAGTTTCTTCTTTTTGCAAGGCTTCCTTTTGCCTTCTGTTTCCACACACTTTTCCTCTAAAATAGTAGGCCTATTTGTGTCAAATTTATTTTCTTTGCTACATGAAATAAATAGCATAATCTATTATGTTTCTCACTATACATATGCGTAAATTTCAGATATAATTCTTGATTTCTTTGGGGGTACGGGAGCGAAACATAAATTTCAATGAATCGAAGTACTCTCATTTATCTGTGTGCATATCATTCACACTCTGCCAACTTTTTCCTTTTCTCATTTTGTTCGCGTTTTGTCATTAATCGTGTGCGCAAAGTATGAAATTTTTGGCGTCTGTTGTTAAGAAATCTTCCGCAATATTTACGAGAGCGATCTGTATTTTTCGTTCTGGTATTAAAGTCCTCGTGCTTTATCTCCAACAATTCTAGGAAGCACTTCACTTTTTGGATTATTAACTGCATTTTGTCACCAATACTAACATTTTCGTATCTGATCACAACACAAAGCTTCCGGCCGCAGTTCTAGGCGCTTCAGTCTGGAACCCCGCGACCGCTACGCCGCAGGTTCGAATCCTGCCTCGGGCATGGATGTGTGTGATGTCCTTAGGTTGGTTAGGTTTAAGTAGTTTTAAGTTCTAGGGGACTGATGACCTCAGAAGTTAAGTCCCTTAGTGCTCAGAGCCATTTGAACAATTTGAACAAAACTTCCGCAAGCTGAAGTAAAGCTTCCAGCAACTGACAAGTTCGGCGAGTAGTTGCTACAAGTCGCACGTATCCATAGAGTTGCGGAAACTACTTCTGACAGCGCCATGAGGTAGTGTACTTGTTAGTTGACACACCCCTTTACGCTGTTCGTTGCTTTGAAGCCGGCGCCGTCATTTTATATGCGCCAAAACATTAGCACACCACACTACTGTGCACATGGTTCATGTTCTCAATTTCTATCGTATGCACTCAAATAAAAAAAAAAAGTTACAGTGCTTTCGCAAATAACACAGCATCAGGAAGTTATTTTCAGACTTTTTATGGTCTTAAACGCAAACTGGTCTATTGATAGGGCTTACAACGCATTTCCCATCGTTAATGTAACTTTGTATTTGTTATATGTTTCGAATAACCAAGAAGCGAAGTATGTGGTATGAAAAGCTGCTATCGTAATGCAGCATTTACCTTAAGAGGAAAAAATTCTGAGAACATATTTTGCTATATTTGTTCGGTTATCGATCTTTCCTTCCCACAGCATTCAACCAGAGAGCTTTCCAAGTTGGACTGACAGAAAATGTAAAAAAGTAAACAGAGGAAACAAAAGTCGTGTAGAGCCTATATAAAAAGAAAATTTCGCATGAATGAAATGTGATTTTTTCCCCATTAGACTATAATAGAAGGTTAATACTCCCGTAGGCCTAAATGATATAAATTGGCATTTTTCGTCAAAATGCATTCACCAGAAGCTAATGTTAGGGCCAACTGATACGGCGTACGTAGGTTTCAAGTTTTTGACATCATGACAACTTCACTTCTCATACCTCAAAGTTCCTTTCACAGTATCGTAGATAACAACTGGTTACAGCTGTTAAGGTATGCATTTCAGAGCCACTGTTGCCTAGACTCTTTTGCTTCAGATGATCGTTCCTGTAATATATTCTGAATGCTGACCATTCCTTCTGGAACACCCTTAATATTGGCTCTAATGGCAACAAGTAAATCTGACACCTTTGAAAATATTCATATGAACCTGGTATCAGTGACTACCAGGAAGTTGTAGTAACAGTGATTACTAAAGTACAAACAGCAGTTAAAACAAGCAAAAAGAGTTATATAATCAGTAAATTACACTGCCTGACAAAAAAGTGAAGCACCCCAGAGGAGAGGAGGGAACTGTGAGTAAATGAAACTTCACAGGTTGAGGGGGTATGTGACGTAATTCCAGTGATTACAAAATCGGGGCAAATATACATATAACTTGGCACTATGAATCCACTAATCAGTATGACATTGCACCCCTTCTGGCCTAGTTGGGAGGGGTGTCATAAAGACGCTGTATCCTCTCCTGAGACAAGCTGGCCTACAACTGTTGTAAATAGCTCTTGACATCCTGGATATGGCACTGGAACAGAGTTGACATCCAGGCTGGTCCCACAGATGTTCTATCAGAAACAGATTTTGGGATCTTTCTTGCCACATGTGCCATGTATAAACGACCATTGTCCCATTGAAAAATGGCACTATGATAGTGTCTCACATCACATAAGGACACAGAATGTCCATGACATAACATTGTGCTGTCAGAGTTCCCTCAATCACCACCAGGCTTAACCTGAAGTCATACCTGATCGATGATGTCGGGAACACTTCTCCAAAACATTGGAAGAATGGGACCTTACCACAGGTAGACACGATACTTGCTGACAATGTCATTGTGGGTAGTGTAGAACCGTGATTCATCTTTGAACACAACGTAATGCCCTTCTTCAGCAATCCGTGCTTCCATGACATGGCACGCCTCAAATGCAGCCGTTTGCATTATGGCGTTAATAGTGAATAACACATAGAAGGATAATGCTCTAATCCAGCTGCTGCTGGTCTCTGAACAGTATTGCAGGAGGACACAAAATGTCGCAGGGAGTCCATTTACTTGTTTTCAGATGGTAGGTGCAGATGTGAAGCGACTGTGATGTACTTGGTGAAATGTGGTCAACCAGAACCTTGATGACGAGTAAAATTTACATACCCACCAACGGTGTGTACATGTGTAAGGTTACATTTACATCCGACCATGTATTTTGGTTACTTCACTTTTTTTGTCAGCAGCGTAGATAAAGAAGAAGCAGTATCATAGCTCAATGAGGAACTTTTAAACTTTTAGCTCAGGACAGGGGCATTTAGAGGAACTATGGCTCAAGTTTAAAAGAATTGTTGACCACGCACTGGGTAGATATCTATCTAGCAGAGCAGTTCATGGTGGAAGGATCTCTCCATAATGTATATAGTCGTGATAAAGAAACTTCTAAGGAAACAGAGATGACAGCGTAATAGGTGTAAAACTAGGCACAGGGCTGTAGAGATTCTACACCGACTTTACATCTGAGTTAACTTTTCTTTTTCCCATAGTTCCCTCGAATGAAAAACTGACTTTGGTAGTTAGAAGAAAGTACAGGTCACAACTGTCTATGAGAAGAGTAGCAGAAGTGCTCCACCGTCTCATATCCTTGACATATATTTGTTGTAACATCTTAGCATATATTGAGAATTCAAATGTGATGAAGTGTCTCCAACTGTCTGACGTCCTCCATGCCAATCTGCATTGATTCCGAAAACATCAATCGCGTGAAACTCAACTCGTGGTTTTCTCACATGACACCCTGAAAGCTCTGTATCTAGGCAATCAGGTTTTATTTTTTTTATTTCTTGCCTTCAAAAACGTATTTGACTCAGTATCACATATACTTTTATTATTGAAACTACGTTTATATTGAGTATCAAGCGTAATTTTTGACGATTCATGATTTCTTGGTGGGGAGGACACAGCATATTATCTTGTATGGAGAGACAACGATAGATATAAAAGAAACTCATGTTTTATCTTAGGGAACTGTATTGAGACCCTTACTGTTGATATACTGTTGATCGTATACTAATGACTTTGCTGACAACAGTAACAATAACATCAGACTTACCGCAGATGCTGCATTTGCCTATAATGAAATACTGTCTGAATAAAACTGCACAAACATTAAGTCACCTCTTGATAAGATTTATAAATGGTGCAAAGATTGGCAACTTGATTTAACGTTCGGAAATGTAAACTGTCCGTTTCACAGAATGAAAAGAACATATTGTCCTATGACTACAATATTAATGAGTCACAGCTGGAATTGGGCAACCCACGCAAGTACTTGGGTGTAACAACTTGTAGGGATACAAAATTGAATGATCACCTAGGCTAAGTTGTAGGTAACACAGATGGCAGGCAGCGGTTTATTGCTGGAATACTAGGGAAATGCAATCCACATTTGAGTCGCCCATCTTAGAATACTGATAAAATGTGTGGGACCTGTACCAAATAGGACTAACAGGGGATATTGAATGGATACAAAGAATGGTAGTATGAATGGTCACAGGCTTGTTTGTCCCTTGAAAGAAAGTCATGAAGACACTGGAGAAATTGAAATGGCACACACTTGAATACAGACATAGATTATCTGGTGAAAGCAGACTTAGAAGGTTTCTAGGACCAAAAACTCTAATAACTGCTGCATGGAAATGTACCATCTACCATGCACTTCAAAGCGGTTAGAGGAGTACAGATATAGATGTAGATATGATGCTACAGGTGTGTGATTTGTCATTTTGAAGTGATATGGATGAACTTTTCTGATAACAGTTGTTTACCAGTAATTTATTTACCTCGTTTATTTAATCACAACTCTCATAATCCATTACTGCCTAATTTGCAGATGAGTCAGAAACTGTTTAATTTCATTTCATCATTTATATGTAGAGAAGCAGGGTCATGAATGAATAAATGTATATGCAGAGTGACACCCATAAGATCTCTTTAGTGCGAATGCATACACATGCACACTCTCTCTACTGAACTGTTGCGGGACTCCAGTGAATGCTGGCCAGCAATAAGTACGATGCACGGGGGTTGCTACATCTTTAGTGTGCAACAGTCTGCCTGTGCCAGTTTCACGGTGCAACCCATGCTTAGATGTCCTCTCTGCTGCACTTGAATAGTGTTTATTTACTTCCACATCACTGCACTTCTAAGCTGAACGAACGATCATGGCCAATTCTCACAGGACGAACTCTCTCAAGTTTCACCTTTTTGAATGACTGCGCGACACAAAGCATTGGCTCTCAAGCACTTTTTATGTGATTATGTCGAGACTCCCACAAAAATCTCATTGGCATTCACCCATCGGTTTTCAGCAGCATTGTTTGTGTTAAGATGACTTCAAATGCTGCCTGCAATGAGAGTATCCAACAAATGCTACGCAGATTCAAATTTCGACACTCTGATGGCAATACCAGCCGCACTGTATTTGGCTTTCGAACAATCTGTGTATTCAAACTGCCTTTCAAAGAACAGGAAGACAAAGTTATCACAGCGCTAAGGTCATATGGAAAAGCCCATAGTCATGTAGCCAAAACATGGATGCATTATACAACATACCAGGTCCTCACTGGTGTCAGACAGACCTCAAGCGCCATGTTCCATAATATATTTTTGCAGTCACGTATCTATTAGTGGTGATTTACAACAGACAACCTCGAACATGTTCCAGTTGTGGCAAAAAAGGCCATATCCATAATGAATCCCTGCAGCAATGCCACATAACACAACTACAGCACGACAACAAGAACACTGACCGAAGCACAACTGCATTCTCAATCATCTACTTGATGAAACTGCATATTAAGTCTTCACAAGACACAGTTCATAATTATCTTCCAAGAAAAACACAACTGGCCTTGCCACCAGCGCTGCCACTTGTGCACTTTACTTCGAACCAGGCGCACCTACACTCTAAGCTCACAAGGATACTCACAAGAGTCTTATGGAGATTGATGACCGTATTATACCAGCCACGGCTTTTGTACCAGAACGACGTGAGTCTCTTCCTTCCTCAGACACTGATGAACATTGCCAGAAGCAGAAGTCACCCAAACACAAGACATCAGAATTGGCCACTGAGCCATCTTTGCACAATGAAGAGGTGGCGCACAAATCTGATGACATACATGATGAATCATTTCCTGCTGCCATGGAGCTACATTCTCCACAAGACTGTAAGTTATCCATCAGATACTGTTAGCAATATCCATGCTCAGAAGCCATAGCATGCCTTACATCACCAAAGTAGTTGAGCTGACTCAGCCAGTACTACCACCTGTTGCTGATGTTGAAACTGATGGGTCATTTTCGTGATTGAATGAAAGGGATTTCTTTCCTTCATGTGATGCAGAAATGAGTTCTATTCCTCCACTAGACCAACACTAAAATGGGGAGAGAGAGATGAGCATATGGCATTGTTGGCCGGGAGGCCACCAAGTGCAAGTCTTATTTCATTCGACGCCACATTGGGCAACTTGCGCGCAGGTGATGAGGATGAAATGGTGATCAGGACAACACAACACCCAGTCCATGAGTGGAGAAAATCTCCAATCTGGCTGGGAATCAAACCCAGACCCACTTGCACGGGAGGCAAGCACGGTACCACCCAGCTAAGCAGTCTGACTAAAATGAGGAATCTTTCTATGATGACCTCTAAGATCACAGACATCAACATTGTCGTGCTACAGGAACTGGTCCGCGTTTTATGGATACGAAATGTATGCCAACCCTCCTCTGAGAAGGGATTGTGGTTTCTGATGTTACGTATCTACCAAAGGCACAAGGGATGAGCCTGACAGTTGAGGGAACCAGAATCATAAATTTTTTGTGCCCCTCTGGATATGGATAAATGGAGCGATCAGCTCCAGTTCTTCACATAAAATACCATGCCTTTATTTCTCAGCAGAGATGATCACCTCATCATGAGCAGGAATTTCAGTTGTGTTATCAAGAGTAGACATCTACATTTCACCACTTGCCTGAAACTTTGTTTCCTGGTCCACCACCTTCATCTTGTCAGTACTTGGAGAGCAGTATATGGTGACTGTCCAGGGCATACATACATCAAGAGTCACTACACCAGCTTACTCGATAGAATATATATCTAACATCCAACCTCCTAAATGTAGAACATTGGCCAATCACCATAGATGTAAAGGCATGAAGGTTTTAGCGGCTGGGGCATGTACAGAGAATGGAAGAACAGTTAGTGCCAAAGAAGGCGCTAATTGCAAAGCCAGAGGGTAGTTGTTGGCAGGGAGGCCAGGAGTGTTGTGGTGGATGATTTAAAGACAAATCTGAGAAGGTTAGGAGCACTAAACAGGAAAAGGCTGGTGGAGTCAAGAGACGACTGGAGGAGACAGATGGTCAACAAAGTACAGATCCTTCATTGGCTGCAGCGCTGGAAAAGAAGAAGAAATACAGAATTGGCCATATATTGTACTAACAACTATTTGAAACCCTACCAGGAGGATCAAAGGGTGTCTTAGATTGGCAAAGGACAAATGGGTCCACTTGCAATGTCAAGAATATCTACTTACCATGTACATGCAGAAAAGCACTTATTTAAAGAGCTAGAGACCTTCACTGTAGCCTCACAATATATATATTCACTTATGAAATTTGTTATTAACAATCCGAACGAATTCAAAAGTAATAGCAGTGTACATGGCTACAACACTAGGAGAAAGGATGATCTTCACTACTCAAGGTTAAATCTAACTTTGGCTCAGAAGGGGGTAAATTATGCTGCCACGAAAGTCTTTAGTCACTTACCTAATAGCATCAAAAGTCTGACGGATAGCCATATAGCATTTAAAAGGAAATTAAAAGAATTTCTTAATGGCAACTCCTTCTACTCATTAGATGAATGTTTGGATATAATAAGTGGGTAATTTCCCCAACCCCCACAAAATTAAAAAATTAAGTGTCATGTAATATTTTGTGTAATGTAATATCTTGTATAGACACCTTTTATTAACCTGACATGTTCCACATCATTACAAAACGTCGTATTCATGATCTATGGCACAAGTACTAATCTAATCTAATCTAATCTTGTCATAAGTTGACTATCCATCAATATCCAGATCACGAAATATAAACAGTATTACAGGTTAGGACAGGTGGAGAAATCATCTGTGGCAGAGCACTTGCTGCATAAACTGACCACATAAAAAAATAGCCTACATGGAGCTTCTTGGTTTTTATATACAGTGCTGAGTCCTCAATAACAGAATACATGGAAATCGTGTTCCTGAAGACACTCACATGGCCAGTACTGGAAGAGGTGGCAGTAATATGGGGGAACACCACACCTACCAAACTGCAGCAACTATGAAGGATTCAAAGCAGACTCCTTAAATGGGCACTCCATTTACCATTGGACTCCCCCAGTGAGGAATTCCATGTTGTGGCTGTGACCACGATTTCAAGAGACTGCTGCTGTCTTTTACAAAAAAGCTGAGAGGTTGTGTAATAAAAAAACAATTGATGTTGGTCAACATGAACACTGGTAATTGGAACCGTGATGCCCAGTTTCAGCTCCTTCAGTAAAAGCAAAGCCATATATGCCTTTGTAAAATTATCAGACTAAAAACTTATGAAAAGGCACTATTTGTAGATAGTAAAGCAAAATCATAAACAACTTCTGAAAAGAATAGCAAGTGATGTTGAAATTTTGTGAAAAGTCTGAAATATGAAAAACATCATTTTCAGAGTGGTTGATGAATCAGTCTCTCTCTCTGGAGAAGAGCTACCATGCTCATTTGTTTTGGGAAGCAGTAGAAATTCATGAAGATGACAATAGTTTCAGTAAGAAAGAAGAAAGCATCAAAGTAAATGGATCCTGGATTCCGTTGCTGTTGCAAATTACCATTTCAGTTAGCACTGGGAGAACCATACTGGTAATGACTAGGGAAAAGCCCTCAGACTATGTGACAGGTCCATATAATCTCTGGCAGTAGCCCTGACTTCAATCTACTACCAGCAATGGAGAATGAACCTTTGACAGCACCAGCCACTAATGTTGGCAAAAAGTCATAAAAATCATGAAACAAATATCAGCCATATATCCTAAGACAAGAGGCAAGTAAGAGTAGTAGCAGAGTACAGATCACTTTTAAAAATATATTTATTTTTATAAAATGAAAAGATGGCACTCTTGAAAAAGTGTCTTCCTTTTATAAACAGAAGGTATTGGAAGACATAGCAGAAACATTACAATCAGTGAATGGTTACAAAATGGAAAATGTCTCACAGAAAAAGGGAGTTCTATTCAGAAAAATAACCTGTTCAAAAGTGAGGAACTGGGCTAATGTCCAGTTGCTGCACCCTACATAAAGACAGAACTCACTCAGATTCAGTGAGAGTATGGTCATGTGCACTCCAGCCCATATTGGAGTTTTTGTAACAGAGTGTCTGCCATATTGGGCAACTGTGTGTTTTCTGTATTTTCTTCCTTATTAATTTTTCCATCAAGATTCTCTTACCGACCCTATTACACAACTACCACATCCTCTCTTCTTTCTCAAGACTTCAATGCTCATAATGGATACTATGGAGTTTTCCCATTGCCTGATCCCAAAGTCAAGCTGTTGAACATTTATCCCTTCTAATAATTCATCATTGCAATGGAGACAACCTCTGCAACTGATGTGTCAATATAGCCTCTGCTGGTACCAGTCAGTGCCAACTGGTTGACAATTTAAACTCAAAGTGACCACTCCCCTAAATACTTACGCTGCAGAATGCTCTAAATGGAGCTATCAAAATGTGCAGCAAGGATAACTGGATGATGTATAATCACCCCACTGGATGATCCCCCTAAGTGAGTTGGGGGTGCACTACTCATCAGAGGCTGATACTAAGGTAGCTGACTGTTTTTGGGTTGTAGGGGTGTACACAGGGAATACCTAGTGTATACATCTCTCAATCCAATCCAGACAGTGACATCTGTGTGGATTCTTAAAGTTTTTGTATAAGGCCTGTTGTGGCATGAAATTACAGCATACTTCATAGCTAATGACAATGCCAGAGCAGCTCATCAGCTGCATCATGGCAGCCCTGCACAATAAAATATGCAGGGTGGTACTGAATGACTTTATTGCATGACTCTACCATCACTAGCAGTTAAACAAACCATCACTTAGGAACTATATACATATACATTCATACAGTTGCCAAGTATGTTGCAGACAGTGACCATAACCAGACAGTTGCTTGACCCTCTAGCATCCACTGAATAGCCACTGTTCATCATAGTCCACTACTTGAAGGCCAAAATCCAGATTTCATGGCTGGCTGTACTGCCCTGCCACTAGAAGCACCATCAGAGCTGTGGGGATAGTGAGGACCAGCCCCCATCTCAGTGCCTGGATGCACCAGCTGTACCAAGCTACTTTGCTGCCTCTAGACCATGTGTGATACATGATCCTCTTTTGTATAAACTGGAGCTCAATGTCTTAATGCACCAGCAGAAAGGGAGTGCACATCCATATTTGGTAATATATTTGGGAATTTGGTGTTAAATAAAGAGCATTCTTCAGCTAATAGTGTCTTGCTGTCTGGTTCCCAACCTTGCTGACCACCAGTGAAACCACAGCACTCGGACAAGAGAGTAACTGCATCATCCTGACAACTGGAAGCATAGCTCCCCAACCTTCTAGTAGGGGCCATACTGCAACATCACTGTTGCAGACCTGCAGAAATGTGAACCAAGTATGAGACAACTAAAAGTCTAGTGATAAAATGCTGAAGCATTCCAAATAAACTGTTAGAGTCTAAAGCACTCCTAAAAAGCAGTGGAACCTGTTACAGATAGCTGGTTAAAACTTAAAATTGAAATCAGTGAAGTTTTTGTAGTCAGTGTTACTGTTTCTCAAAAGGATATGCTAATGGGCAACAGAGCAACAGAGATGGTATATTCATTGCAACAGCTGCATTTGAGATTGTTTGGGCAAGTCGTAGTATCGACAGTAGGTATAAACTCATGATTTCTATTGATCACTGGACTCATCCCAAATGTTACCAAAAACTTTAGAGGTAACTTCAGCCCACTAATACAAAATTATATTCCACAATAATGATAATGCTCTCATCTTTGGATGAGAATTCAATCAATCAATAATAAATGGCATAATTCCAGTTTTATGGGAAGGAAAGTTGCTACTCACCACATATTGAAGATGCTAAGTCACAGATAGGCACAACAAAAAGATTTTCACACTTAAAGCTTTCGGCCAATGGCTTTTGTCAACAATAGACACACGTACGCACATTGCAGTCATGTGTGTGAGTTGCACTTGTGTGAGTGTGTGTGTGTTCATAGGTGTGTCTATTGTTGACAAAGGCCAATGGCTGAAAGCTTTAAGTGTGAAAATCTTTTTGTTGTGCCTATCTGTGACACAGCATCTCCACTATATGGTGAGTGGCAACTTTCCTTCTTATAATATTGTTACATTCCATCCTGGATTTTCAAATGTTTGATAATTCCAGTTTTATAAGATATGAGTGTGATAAGACATCCAATTAGGCAATACTAAATACATTCTCTGAAAACTACTCAGGGTGGACATACATTAGGTTTAATGGCAACAAACAGACTTGATCTCTCTCTATACTGAGACAGTATCCGTGACCACAATGCAGTTGTAAGAACAACTGGTACCAAAACAGAAAGAGAAAATAAAAAGAGCAGGAAGATCTACATTATATTAAAAATAAAACAGTCACATTTGCAAAGTTATTTTCATTTAAAAATAATGCATTTGACTGTGGTTATGCATCATCAGATTACCAAAATGAGAAAGAAGTATAATTGAATAACTATCCTACAAACATTATAAGGGATGGCTATAAGCTACACCAAAAATTTAATTAAAACTGCAAACAACACTCACATAGTGCCATCAAATGAAGTTAATTCCACTGGCTACCGAAGCTCTATATCACCACATACACATAATACTGTCTGGATGAAAATGTGGTTGACAGAGTAACTGAAGGAAACTGTAGGAACATAGCCACAAGGGAAATGATGTCTGACAAACTAATAAAGAAAACAAATGAAGAATTACAAATATCTTTAAACTCTTATAACAACATGTAAAGCACAGCATAGAGCCAAAGAGCCACACGTACATGTTGGCACGGATGCCAAACAGCTGAGCTGTCAAACCAACAGCAGCACTAGTCTTACTAAACAAGGGATGAGAAGGCTAATATGGAACTGATTAACCTATACTTAATAAGAAGAAATAAATTAGATTAAAATTAAAATTATTGAACGGGTAATGTTGACCATCCAGATCACATGCAATACAAAGATGTTTACTGTACATACTACATAAATAGAATTGGGGAGGGGGGGGTGGTATTAAAAGTTATCCAGCTAGCATGGCTACAAGAGCAACATTTGTAAATAATTAAATAAATAAATCAATTGTAAAATTCCAATAAAACTAATGCTATGACACTACACTGTTAAACATACACTCAGTTATAGTGAATGTCCATACAGCACAATAAAGACCTAACATTTAAGTGCCTACATGGTGGTCTTGGGATTAAAACACATCATACAGTGTACAAAAAGATGGAAAGTGGAAATTCCAGGACCAATGATACATGCTGGATAGGTCTTAGATGGGAAAACAAGAATACAACAATAGAATAAATTATTGGAATAATAGTGCTGAGTGAATGGAGGTACATTATGACAGATATCATTAAATCATAAAATGTCTGATTCTTGCCAACCAACTGATCATTAAGAAGAGTCCCACTATGTTCACACAGGTGTATACAGTTCCCACGTCTTCTAATATGTTCAACTTTTTTGCCTTTTTGGCTGAATGGAATACTTTTAAATTGCTTAGCATCAGCAGCTGATGGCCACTAGCTTTTAGATGCTCTGAAAATTTTTAAATAATATTAACTTTGAAACCATGACTGTATTATTGTTAATATAACAATGGAAACTTGTTGCCATATCAATCAGCCAATGATGGAGTGGAAAGAAAACTAGAAAGATTTACATGTGCTGTAAACTAGATAAAGAGGTGGTAGTATAATATCTGAAGGAGGAGCTTGGAACATTTAGCTCAGTGGAGGAGGATGTAGAGGAATTGTAGCTAAAACTTAGAAGAGTACTACAACTAAACACTACTACTAGCTGACTAATTGCTGGGTAGAAATGTACCTAGAAGAGCTGTTCATGGTGGGAAGGACCCTGTGTGGTTGATAGTCTCTATAAAAGAAGATTATAAGAAAGTGGCATCTACTGCACCATAGGTATAAATTAAAGCATAAAGTTATAGGTAAACAACTGTTAAATAAAATATACTTGGCTGTCAAAATGGTAATGTGTGAAGCCTTCAATATCTGCTGAAGGAGAATCTTTTTGAAACAGCTTCCATAACACCCAAAAGATATAATAGTTTCCAGACACTCACTGATGACACAGATACTGACATTAAGTGAAGTACACCAAAAGCAGAAATGCTGTATTCTGCTAACAAAGGTAGGTTCAAGGTACCACACTGCTGCAGAATTGAGTGATATAGATATTCGTGACATTGGCACTCAGGAACAGCTGAAATCACTAACATTAAACAAGGCCCTACTGCCTGATGGAATTCCTGCCAAATTTTTTACAGAATTTACAACTTAGTTAGCCCCTCCCTCAACCACAACAATAGTGGCTAGTTGCTAAAAGAAAGCACAAGTCACACTTGTCTGCAATATGTGTAGCAGAATTAATCCGTGAAATTACCATCCAGTATTAGTAACATCCATCTGTTATTCTATCTTAGAAAAATATTTTGAGATCAAACACAATGGGATGCCTCTAAGAGAGTGATATCCTCCATGCCCATCAGTGTGGAGCCAACAACGATGTGAAACTCAACGTATCCTTTTCTTACATGACATGTTGAATGCCATCAATTAAGGCATTTAAATGAATGTAGTATTTATTGACTTTCAAAAAGCATTTGACTGAGAACTACACCAACACTGTCACAAAAGAATGGCTATAATGATATCAAACTAAGTTTGTGACTGGACTGAAGATTTCTTGATAAGAAGAAAAAAGTATGTTTGTTACCTAGGATGGAGAGCCATTGGTAGACGTATCGGTAAATTCAGGTACATCCAGGTAAGTGTGTTGGGATCCTTGCTGTTTATGTTGTGTATTAATGATCTGGCAAACACTACTAACAGAAACCTATAATGTTTTGTAGATGATTCAGTTATCTGTGATGAAATAATATCTGATAAGATTTCAAAGTTGTGGTTGGATTGGCAACTTGCTTTAAATGTTCAGAAATGTGCGAGAGTGAACTTCACAAAATTCAAATACATAGTATCCTGTGAAAACAGTATCAATGGAATCACTCAACTTATGGAAAGACATGAGTGTCACAAATTGTGGGGATATGAAATGGAGTGATCAAATAGGCTCATTTCTAAGTAAGCCAGGTAGCAAATTTCAGTTAATTGGTGGTATACTAGGAAAATGCAGTTGGTCTACAAGATTATTCCCTAACTGTTTAAGTCCTTTAACAAATAGGACTAACAGAGAATACTAAATGTATACAAATCAGGGCAATATGATTGGTCATGAGCTCACATAAATGTAGAAAAATCTGAAGTGGCAGACCCTAGATGACAGACATCAAGAATTTCACAGAAGCTTATTTACAAAGTTTCAAGCATCAATATTAAGTGAGAAATATAAGACTATACTACAGTTCCCGAAGTGTCACTCCCACATGGACAGCAAAGAGAAGATTACATTAATTATAGAAAGCAGAGAGACATTTAAACAGCCATTCTTCTGATGCTCCATACACAAACGGAGTGGTAAGAAATGCTAATATGATGTACAATGTGAAGTATCCTCTGTCATGTGCTTCACTGTGGCTTTCACAATATGGATTTATATGTACAAGTAGATGAACAAAAGTTGTATTTGTTGTTGTTGTTGTTGTTGTTGTTGTGGTCTTCAGTCCTGAGACTGGTTTGATGCAGCTTTCCATGCTACTCTATCCTGTGCAAGCTTCTTCATCTCCCAGTACCTACTGCAACCTACATCCTTCTGAATCTGCTTAGTGTATTGATCTCTTGGTCTCCCTCTACGATTTTTACCCTCCACGCTGCCCTCCAATGCTAAATTTGTGATCCCTTGATGCCTCAAAACATGTCCTACCAACCGATCCCTTCTTCTAGTCAAGTTGTGCCACAAACTTCTCTTCTCCCCAATCCTATTCAATACCTCCTCATTAGTTACGTGATCTACCCACCTTATCTTCAGCATTCTTCTGTAGCATCACATTTCGAAAGCTTCTATTCTCTTCTTGTCCAAACTGGTTACCGTCCATGTTTCACTTCCATACATGGCTACACTCCATACAAATACTTTCAGAAACGACTTCCTGACACTTAAATCTATACTCGATGTTAACAAATAACTCTTCTTCAGAAACGATTTCCTTACCATTGCCAGTCTACCTTTTATATCCTCTCTACTTCGACCACCATCAGTTATTTTACTCCCTAAATAGCAAAACTCCTTTACTACTTTAAGTGTCTCATTTCCTAATCTAATACCCTCAGCATCACCCGATTTAATTTGACTACATTCCATTATCCTCATTTTGCTTTTGTTGATGTTCATCTTATATCCTCCTTTCAAGACACTGTCCATTCCGTTCAACTGCTCTTCCAAGTCCTTTGCTGTCTCTGACAGAATTACAATGTCATCGGCGAACCTCAAAGTTTTTATTTCTTCTCCATGGATTTTAATACCTACTCCGAATTTTTATTTTGTTTCCTTTACTGCTTGCTCAATATACCGATTGAATAACATCGGGGAGAGGCTACAACCCTGTCTCACTCCTTTCCCAACCACTGCTTCCCTTTCATGCCCCTCGACTCTTATAACTGCCATCTGGTTTCTGTACAAATTGTAAATAGCCTTTCGCTCCCTGTATTTTACCCCTGCCACCTTTAGAAAGTGAAAGAGAGTATTCCAGTCAACATTGTCAAAAGCTTTCTCTAAGTCTACAAATGCTAGAAATGTAGGTTTGCCTTTTCTTAGTCTTTCTTCTAAGATAAGCCGTAAGGTTAGTATTGCCTCACGTGTTCCAACATTTCTACGGAATCCAAACTGATATTCCCTGAGGTCCGCTTCTACCAGTTTTTCCATTCGTCTGTAAAGAATTCACGTTAGTATTTTGCAGCTGTGACTTATTAAACTGATAGTTCGGTAATTTTCACATCTGTCAACACCTGCTTTCTTTGGGATTGGAATTATTATATTCTTCTTGAAGTCTGTGGGTATTTCGCCTGTCTCATACATCTTGCTCACCAGATGGTAGAGTTTTGTCATGACTGGCTCTCCCAAGGCTATCAGTAGTTCTAATGGAATGTTGTCTACTCCCGGGGCTTGTTTCGACTCAGGTCTTTCAGTGCTCTGTCAAACTCTTCACGCAGTATCTTATCTCCCATTTCATCTTCATCTACATCCTCTTCCATTTCCATATTATTGTCCTCAAGTACATCACCCTTGTATAAACCCTCCATATACTCCTTCCACCTTTCTGCCTTCCCATCTTTGCTTAGAACTGGGTTGCCATCTGAGCTCCTGATATTCATACAAGTGGTTCTCTTCTCTCCAAAGCTCTCTTTAATTTTCCTGTAGGCAGTATCTATCTTACCCCTAGTGAGACAAGCCTCTACATCCTTACATTTGTCCTCTAGCCATCCCTACTTAGCCATTTTGCACTTCCTGTCGATATCATTTTTGAGACGTTTGTATTCCTTTTTGCCTGCTTCATTTGCTGCATTTTTATATTTTCTCCTTTCATCAATTAAATTCAATATTTCTTCTGTTACCCAAGGATTTCTATTAGCCCTCGTCTTTTTACCTACTTGACCCTCTGCTTCCTTCACTACTTCATCCCTCAGAGCTACCCATTCTTCTTCTGCTGTATTTCTTTCCCCCATTCCTGTCAATTGTTCCCTTATGCTCTCCCTGAAACTCTGTACAACCTCTGGTTTAGTCAGTTTATCCAGGTTCCATCTCCTTAAATTTCCACCTTTTTGCAGTTTCTTCAGTTTTAATCTTCAGTTCATAACCAATAGATTGTGGTCAGAATCCATATCTGCCCCTGGAAATGTCTTACAATTTAAAACCTGGTTCCTAAATCTCTGTCTTACCATTATGTAATCTATCTGATACCTTTTAGTATCTCCAGGATTCTTCCAGGTATACAACTTTCTTTCATGATTCTTGAACCAGGTGTTAGCTATGATTAAGTTATGCTCTGTGCAAAATTCTACAAGGCGGCTTCCTCTTTCATTTCTTCCCCCCAATCCATATTCACCTACTATGTTTCCTTCTCTCCTTTTTCCTACTGACGAATTTCACTAACACACTTACAATTAGCAAATGCATCTATTTACATTTGTGTGGTTAAGTGCTTACCTGGTGTAACATGGGTTTTAAAATGATTTGTTTATTTATTCATTCATCCTTTGATAAGTGTTCAGAGTGACATTGGATACTTTGCTAAACATTTACAATTTCATCTACAGTGCAAATTACAGTTTGAGCATATCCATTATTATTTTGCATTAGAATTATACATATGTGTATAATATTTAATGAAAGCATAGGCAAAATAATAATTTTATTATTAATTTAATTGCTACACACAGGCAACCATTTTAGTTACTGCTGCAAGGGATGAGATAAAAGAAAAATTTGCATTTGCTTTTCATTAACCCAGTGTATGCAGCACAGTCCTCAATATCAAATAAGAATAGTTACTTATGATACTGTTACATCCTGTTTATCATAAAAGTGTTGTAATACATAATATTGCAGTGTTTCAAAGCTGGTGACTGTTTCATAATTTCAATAAATGAACAGAGTGTTACTATACAGTAATCTATTGAATCACTGAGATTACAAAAATGTGCATTCTCCTTCGTGTGTACAGCTGTTTAAAATAAGAATGGATATTGAATGACCATCAATAAAAATAAATAAACAGGAATCAAAAGGAAAAGAAGGCTCTGGAAGACTGAGAAAAATGTGGGAACCATAACAGGCAGTCAGTGACTTAAATATAGCTTAGCAGATATCACTTTTTTGATTACACAAAGTTTTCTGGCATACATTAGTGAAATACATAAAATAAATATACTAAAGATTTTTAAGAATAAAACAGTTACTGTTTAATGCTTTTTACAATCAAGGCTGGAAGTGAATATGGCACTGAACTGTCATAAATGGATTTTGTTATTTAAAAATTATGTTATGGAGGTTCACTGTATTCATCTTCAGTCTGCCATACTCACTGTGTTTTTTAAATCGCAGGAACTTCCTTTGAATGTCATCTGTTATATTGAACTTTGGTTGCAGTCTGTCCTCTCCTTCTGCCCGTTTTTCTTAGACAGGATAGTTACTCTTTTCATAACTTGCAGGAATAATAATATTCATTTCCTGTGGAAGTTACAGACCCCATCTCAACTACTAACATACTTTGGTGCTAAGAGCAATCATTCTCCTTGCGTTGCTTGTGGTACTGTTATTTATGAATTCATTCCATTGGATTATTCCTATGAGTACGTCTACATTAGCTTTACGAAAGGCACAGAAAAGCAATGCATTCATAGTCAATATTTGAAGTATGTTCTAGGTTGAAATATACATTTCTTGTTTAGAGAACTATTTTTATTTATGTTATCACTTATATTTTGGCCACTCTATACAACTAGCTATCACTATTTTAGTCACTCTTTTCCTCTCGAGCTATGGAGATTAATCAACTGGTTCTTGTGCACATTTTATGGTGTTCGCTATGATCGGAACAGAGAATCTCTGGTAGAAAACTTGTTTAGATTTTGAGGAATGTCGCATTTACAAAAGGAAATCTTCATGCATTATGTTAAAACTGCAATATTCTTGGACTCTAATAGGTATTCTTCTGGCAAGTATAGTTTTTGTTGCTGCTCTATGAAGATATTGGAAGTAATGCATTTGCCTAAGGCTTTATCCTTATAATGTCATCTTACTATTCACATCCCACCAATTTATTGGTCAGAAAACCATTTTTAGTAGTTTACCTATAAATCAAAATGTATGTCCACATCAGTGCACACATTAAGTTTCTGTTTAACTCTATTTTTATTTTCACTCATTATCACTGTATACTTGCTAAGGAGACAGCTTTAAACTCAAAACTGTTGAGTCTATTAAATCTCTACATTACTTAATCTATGGCTGAATTGAATAAAAGTTTGGACCATGTGCTGCCTAATTGTTCACATTGTTTTCTCTTGAACTGCTTTGAATACACTTGTTTGGATACAGCATTTGGAGTATATGTAAGGGATTTGGATTTTACTAATTAGAGTCCTTGGTACACTACTTTCTCATATTATTCTCACAGTTTTCAACTTTATAGAGTATCAAATACATTTCTATATCAAGAACAGTAATAATATCTTTTCTTTCTTCGCATATTTTCTCCATACTCATTGAAATTAGTGGTGATCCTGTCTCTTGAAAATCCATACTGAGGAAACATCTTTTTCCAAAGCACAATATTCCTGATATTTTTTCTATGTTAAATTTAATCAGAGAATGCTCAAATAGTTTATAACTGTGCAATAATTATTAATTATTAATGAAGTTTCTTACAAATGATTCATTTTGTTAAGTTATGCTTCACTTGTTCTTCATAATTGAAGTTTCTTTTTCATAATGGGATTCACATAATGGAATGATGAAAGGAAAAATATTGTTTGTCAAGTGTGATTGAGTGAAAAGCCATAATGTCTGTTATATGGCTCTAGCTAACATTTTCAGTCAAAGTGGGTGAAGTACCGGTGGGGGGAGAGGGGGGGGGGGGGGGGAGATGATGGTGGTCCCAGCAGTATCTCTCCAGAGTGTAGAGCCAGATGCCAGATGTAGGTATAGAAGTCACCTTTATCATTCATCAAGTACTTTCTGATAATCTGATGTACAGAGTACAACATGTGATTGACTGAAAGCAACAAAATACTTGTGTAATTTCAAGAACAAAAATTTATTGTGAGGTCCAAGAGAGACTCCACAGCTGTCCCAAAATTAATATTAACTAACAATCTGTTGTTATATCCTGTCATATTTGTTAAATTTTGCAATGTAGTTTACAAAGGCAGTTAATTTTGAACAATAGGTAGGTAGTTGGAATAACATCATTAGAAAGAAATTTTAAAAATTATTCATCATCTGTGACTGGATTAAAAAATAGAGCCAGACTTGCATCTCAGTAACCAATATTTGTCTTGCATATTGTTCAAAGTGGCCTTTTAATGGTGTTCCATTCAGTTCTTTGGCATATTAATCTTTCATGTGCTATCACATTTAAATTATATGTACTACAAAGAACACGAAAAACATGCTGAGGTAGAGATTGAGTAAATGATATAAAATTTTCTGTACCACAGCTAAAAGAGAAAAGAATTTTGTGCACTCTTGTATTTTTGTTGACATTTTTATCTTATATTACGCTAATGGCAAGAAAAGAGCTCTTCCTGGTTCACACTTAGAAACTCAGATGTTGCAGGACTATGTATATTTACTGAGGCAGGGTGGATATCACAAAGGTCATCATCCATGTCAGCACATATATTATGTAACATTCATTCAACTACCAGAGACACAAGAAGCTGCAGTCCACAGTCTTGTCAAAATGGAGAAGCAGGTGGGTGGAGACAGCACTAATGTTATTGAGTATCAAAGTCTAAGATTTCTGTTCTAAAACGAAAACATGCATGGAAAATACAATTAAAATATAATTAATTTTGGTGAAACATAAGAAACAGAAAAAACCACAACATTTTATAAAGATTACATGCCATTTCAAAACTGTGATGAGTTTACAATCAAATCTTCTTACTGTACTATTTTCTCAGTACTTTATGTTGGAAATATTAAGATGGTGCTGGAACATGGATTGTTTGACCAACTAAAAAACAGCACCATGATGGGAATTACAATTGGCGATGCACTGCTTATTCTAGGTCATAAAATCAAATCGAAAAGAATGAATGATTTGATTTAAATCATTATCCTGAGTTCCTTGCTGCAGATACTGGTACTGGTTTTGACTTTGCGTGTTGTTTTTCATATATTATTGTGCACTTGTCAGATCTGATTTTGTAACGCAAGTCAGCAAACTTTTGTTCTCCACATCTTGTAACTGAGAAATATAACAATGAAGTTAACTTGTTGTACCTTGATGTATGTGTCATATTATTAAACTTATTCTTACAGTCAATTTTCTCTGTTTGACCATACCTTATGAAGCATTGTACAGAGCTGACTCTTATATTTAGAATAGATATGATTCTTTATCTCTGTTCTTATAATGTTGTTTTGTTAATTTTATTCCTTAGACCATAAGAACACTAGCATCTGAAAGTGGTGAATATTTGGAATTGTTAGTTTATCATCCTATTGTTAGTGTTATTGCTGTTATTGATTTTCAATTAACTTTTAAAAGGGGTCATAATGTGGTAAATGATACAGTTTTTAATTCATTTTGTGTGCTAAACTTAAATTAACTGTTTAAATTCATAAACTATATAATTTTGTAACTAATTTACAAATTGTTGTACATTTAGTAGCCAGTTCAGAAATTTTTGTGAGGCCCACTGTTCAATCAGTTTAATTAATGGATTGCATATTGCGTACATTATTTAATGTAATTTTAGCTTCAAGTCTCTTAGTTCATATGGAATATCATAGTTCATAAGTGATTCTTTCCTTTGGCCACACTGTTATGTACCCTAAACCAAACTAACATCACATGTTTAATGTAGATGATTATTTTTCTATTAATCTTTGGTCTAACACTATTTTAAAATGCATGTGAACCAGTAAATATATGTTATGCAAATGTTTTTTGATTAACTGAACCAACAGTTATTCCCCACAAGCTTTTTTAGGTATACACATAAGTATATATATTATTGTACAGTATGCACCTTAACATCTTGTGCATATAAGAAAAATTATAAATTATGATATATTCATTTCAGGATGTTACAGTGAAGCTTTGGGGAGGAAGGTTCTCAAGGCCAGCAGATCCTCTTCTTGAAAAACTAAATACATCCATTGATTGTGACCAGAAAATGTGGCATGAAGATATTAGAGTAAGTTAGAAAGTGTAATTAACAGAGAACAGAAATCTTGTCTGAATTCTAAGATTCAGAAAGATACACCACTGGTTGTGTGATTATAGCTCTCGAGCAGTTTCAGCCTATATCATCAACATAATCTTGTGTATTATAAGTGGGGTATCATGTGGTATTGGGATGTGTATGTTCATGAGAGGAAGATTTGTGTTTAATGCCTATCACTAGAGGCAGAGCACCATCTCAGATTGAGGAAGAAAATCAATGTCCTTCCAGAGAAATACTTCTGTCAACTGGTTTGTGAGACATTGCAAGTATGCTTTTGTGGGATAGTTTGCATCTATCTATAGGCATCTGCCAGTTCAGTTTTTCAGCATTTCCATGATGATTTGCCTCGGATCAAACAAACCGGTGACAGGCATAGTCATCCCTTGTATACATTCAATATATCTTGTTAATGGCACTTGTTACAGGTTCCACATATTTTAGGACGGGCTGCAAAAGACTCATGTAATGTATCTCCTTTGTGGACCAACAATATTTTCCTAGTACCCTACCAATGAACCAAGCCTGTTCCCCGCGTTAACTACAATTGAACTTACATGATTTTTCTATTTGGTGATTTATAGAAATCATGGAGAATCTAAATCTGGATGACTGGCTAGGATTTTTTGCCATTGCACCATATCATTGGGGACATCTGTAAGAAACCGAAAAGATTTTCTTTCTCTTGTTGTTTTAAAAAAAGGACAAGTTCTATTGGTTTTGTGATCACTACTTTTTGTTTCTGAAATTAAGGAACACATTGACAAAAGGGCAAAAAGTTAAATTTGGTAATTGGACGGTAGCCTAAGTCACTTTGAGCTCTCAATTAACAGACCTGATTCAGTGATGCCTTGAATGTAAAACACATGCAAATTTTTGAATTTATTTCTTAATTCCATTTTATTCTGGGAGGGGGGAGGTTAATTGTGACTCTCCTGATCAGTTTCATGTGGCATCTCATGATTTTTCTGGTTTCAGGTCACTTTTCTGTGGAAACAAATGATATGTCTTTCCTGCAATGAATTATCATTCTGTTGACCGTTGCTGATTCTTCCACCTTTAGGGGCAACTTTCCAACCCAAGTCCAAAAGAGTATCGCAAAACTTTTATTTCCTCCTCTGCCTTCTTGACAAGACGATTCACAGAATCAGGGCAATTCATTACATTCGAAATCTTTGGCTACCATTCCTGACAATTTTATTCAAACCTTAAAGAGTGATTGGGAAATGATTCAAGTCATTTTGATTAATATCAAAGATGCTGCCTCTGGAGCATAACAGTTACTGGTTCCATGGGTGTCAGGCTATAAATCTGTGATGCATGATAAGTCCTAGAAATGTTCTGACAGTTAATATTGGATTTGTGTATACTGATGTTTTTTATGAGTAAAAATAAATTACCCCATGAAATAGATTCTTCTTGAAAGGGCAAGTCCCTCAATAACTGGCTGATTGTGCTGACTGTCATGTGACAGGAAGACAATGTACTGCAGTTATCTATAATGAAGTAAGTTCTAATAGAAGCTGCGCAGTATTGGTACAGATTATGACAAGATTTTAAAGTGGTGCAAGGATTTCCAGCTTCCTTTAAATATCCAAACATGTAAAATGGAAAAAGTTGTATCCTACAACTTAAATATAAATGAGCCACAATTTTAATTGTGTGGGTTCCTGTAGTCATGTCCTAGTTCATGAACCACGGGCAACGTATGAGTGGCCAAGTAAGTGGTCCCGACAGTCGGGATACCAGTTACTTTGGAATAAGGCTGGGCATCTCGGACATATTCTGAGTCGTGGTCACCTTTGTGCTCATACGGCAAAGACTACCAAATCCACCGGTTAGTCCCTCAGCCGTTAAGGGTAAAACCCAATGGGACTCGGGGCAAGTAAGGCTAGAAACCTGCTTCCCTGGTACTTTAAATATGATGCTGGCAACAATCAGAGCAAAATGCCTCGGACCTTTGGAGGTGACGGAGTCCCACCTCTAACTGGTAAACCAGGGACTCCTAAGACACGACTTGGCAAACAAATGGTAATGAGATGGGGAGCTATTAATATCAATGGGGGCTACTCTTGGAAGAAGGTAGAGCTGGCAGAGGGTGCAAGTAAGATGGGGCTGGACGTTTTAGCTGTTAGTGACGTTCGGGTAAGGGGTGAGAAAGAAGAAGAAGTGGGAGAATACAAGGTCTACTTGTCAGCAGTCAAAGCAGGAATAGCACAATGGGGTGTAGGGCTTTACATCAGGAAAGAAATGGAACCCAGCGTAGTTGCAATAAGGTGTGTAAACGAACGACTGATGTGGATAGATTTGACAGTGTCTAACAAGAAAATTAGGATTGTGTCAGTATATTCGCATTGTGAAGGGACTGATCAAGATAAGATGGATAGTTTTTATGAGGCACTCAGTGATGTAGTTGTTAGAGTAAAGGACAAGGACAGTGTTCTGCTCATGGGTGATTTTAACGCCAGGATTGGAAATCGAACAGAAGGGTATGAAAAGGTTAATTTGGAGAGGTTATGGAGGTCAACAGGAACGGGCAGCAACTCTTGTATTTCTGTGCCAGTATGGGCTTAGTAATCACAAACTCCTTTTTTAAACATAAGAACATTCACCGGTATACTTGGGAAAGCAGGGGAACCAGATCTGTCATTGACTATATAATAACAGATCAGGAATTCAGGAAGGCTGTGAGGGACACACGTGTATTCAGGGGATTCTTTGATGACACTGATCATTATTTAATCTGCAGTGAAATTTGGATTGCGAGGCCGAAAGTGCAGGAGGTCAGGTCCATATGTAGGAGGATAAGAGTGGAGAAACTTCAGGATAAGGAAATCAGGCACAAGTACATAACAGCGATCTCAAAAGGTACCAGTTAGTTGAATGTAGTCAATTACAGTCATTGGCAAAGGAATGGACAAGGTACAGGGACACAGTACTAGAAGTGGCTAAAGAATGTCTTGGAACAGTAGTGTGTAAAAGTAGGAGGAAGCAAACAGCTTGGTGGAATGACACAGTCAAGGCAGCCTGTAAAAGGAAAAAGAAGGCGTATAAAAAATGGCTACATACTAGAACTCAGGTAGACAGAGAAAGTTATGTTGAAGAAAGAAACAAAGCCAAACAGATACAGATAATAGCAGCATCCAAGAAGAAATCTTGGAGAGACTTTGGAAACAGGTTGGAGACTATGGGTCAAGCTGCTGGAAAACCATTCTGGAGTGTAATTAGCAGTCTTCAAAAGGGAGGTAAGAAGGAAATGACAAGTATTTTGGACAGGTCAGGAAAACTGCTGGTGAATCCTGTGGATGCCTTGGGCAGATGGAGGGAATATTTTGAAGAGTTGCTCAATGTAGGTGAAAATACGATCAGTAATGTTTCAGATTTCGAGGTAGAATGGGATAGGAATGATGATGGAAATAGGATCACGTTTGAGGAAGTGGAGAAAATGGTCAATAGATTGCAGTGCAATAAAGCAGCTGGGGTGGATGAAATTAAGTCGGAACTCATCAAGTACAGTGGAATGTCAGGTCTTAAATGGCTACACAGGATAATTGAAATGGCCTGGGAGTCGGGACAGGTTCCATCAGACTGGACAAAAGCAGTAATCACACCAATCTTTAAACATGGAAACAGAAAAGATTGTAACAACTACAGAGGTATCTCTTTAATCAGCGTTGTGGGTAAAATCTTCTCAGGTATTGTTGAAAGGAAAGTGCAAGTATTAGTTGAGGAGCAATTGGATGAATATCAGTGTGGGTTTAGGCCTCTTAGAGGTTGTCAGGACCAGATCTTTAGCTTACGACAAATAATGGAGAAGTGTTATGAGTGGAACAGGGAATTGTATCTATGCTTTATAGATCTAGAAAAGGCATATGACCGGGTTCCTAGAAGGAAGTTATTGTCTGTTCTACGAGATTATGGAATAGGAGGCAAACTTTTGCAAGCAATTAAAGGTCTTTACATGGATAGTCAGGCAGCAGTTAGAGTTGACGGTAAACTGAGTTCATGGTTCAGAGTAGTTTCAGGGGTAAGACAAGGCTGCAACCTGTCTCCACTGTTGTTCATATTATTTATGGATCATATGTTGAAAACAATAGACTGGCTGGGTGAGATTAAGATACGTGAACACAAAATAAGCAGTCTTGCATATGCGGATGACTTAGTTGTGATGGCAGATTCGATTGAAAGTTTGCAGAGTAATATTTCAGAGCTAGATCAGAAATGTAAGGACTATGGTATGAAGATTAGCATCTCCAAAACGAAAGAAGAAATATAAACGGATTGAGTGCCAAATAGGAGGAACAAAGTTAGAACAGGTGAACGGTTTCAAGTACTTAGGATGCATATTCTCACAGGATGGCAACATAGTGAAAGAACTGGAAGCGAGGTGTAGCAAGGCTAATGCAGTGAGCGCTCAGCTACGATCTACTCTCTTCTGCAAGAAGGAAGTCAGTACCAAGACTAAGTTATCTGTGCACCGTTCAATCTTTCAACCAACTTTGTTGTATGGGAGCGAAAGCTGGGTGGATTCAGGTTACCTTATCAATAAGGTTGAGGTTACGGATATGAAAGTAGCTAGGATGATTGCAGGTACTAGTAGATGGGAACAATGGCAGGAGGGTGTCCACAATGAAGAAATCAAAGAAAAACTGGGAACGAACTCTATAGATGTAGCAGTCAGGGCGAACAGGCTTAGATGGTGGGGTCATGTTACACGCATGGGAGAAGCAAGGTTACCCAAGAGACTCATGGGTTCAGCAGTAGAGGGTAGGAGGAGTCAGGGCAGACCAAGGAGAAGGTACCTGGATTCGGTTAAGAATGATTTTGAAGTAATAGGTTTAACATCAGAAGAGGCACCAATGTTAGCACTGAATAGGGGATCATGGAGGAATTTTATAAGGGAGGCTATGCTCCAGACTGAACGCTGAAAGGCATAATCAGTCTAAAATGATGATGATGATGATGATGAACTAATACAAATACCTTGGTGTAACAATTTGTAGGAAAATGAAATAGAACAATCATGTAAACTCAACCATAATTAAAGTTGGTGATAGACTTTGTTCATTGCTAGGATACTAGGGAAATACAATTGGCACTTAAGTGAGATATCTTATGAAACATTCGCGCAACCCATCCTAAAATATGTGGCACCTGTAAGGGGAATCACTAACACAGTTTACTGAATAGATACAAGGAATGGCAGTATGACTGTTGCAGGTTTGTTTGACCCATGGCAGAACATCATGGAGATGCTGAAAAACTGAACTGGCAGACACTTTTAGACAGATGTAAACTATTCTGTGAAAGCCTACTTACAAAGCTCCAAGAACCAGTTTTAAGTAGTAACCTAGGAGTATACCACATCCTCCTAAGTATCATTCCTGCAGGGATCACAAAGACAAAATTAGACTAATTACAGCATGTGCAAGACCATTTAATCAGTCTTTTTTCCCATGACCTATATGTGATTGGAACCAGAAGATACCTTAATTTCACGTTGGTTCACAGAGTGTAAGTGTAGATATAGATAAAGAGAAGGGCATATGATCAATCAAATCTTGTCTAGAAAAGTGCTATGTTGTTCAAAGCAATCTTCAGACTTGAGATAGCTTTTGTTTTAATGAAGATTTTCTGCTTGTCATTTACTAATTGACTTTTAATTCAATATTTCTTCAATATTTTTAATGTTTAACATTTATACATGCTCCTACAAATTAAGTTTTTGGTTGGAACTCTATATTTTCTAGTACAACAACATTACAAATAATGCTATTTCAGCACTTTGAGGTGTACAAAAGCAGAAGGATAGTAACCAAAGCAGTATATGCTGCTGTCTACATTACATGTATTGATATTGCGGCAGTAGCAGAACATTAATTAATATATACTAACACAGATGACAGTGTATTCTAGACTGGTAAACTAAATTAGTCTGTGGGTGGGCATTTTAGCATTGAGTAATTTAAAAGTAGTGCAGAAAGTTTGTTTACACCAATAAGTTTCTGCACCTTATGGACCAAGTATAGAATTTTTACCTCTAAAATGTATCTTTTTTTCTGAATTTCCATATCAAGTAAACTGAAATTTTCAGCATTTTGTGTGAAAGCCTCTGAAGTGACTTTATGTTCATTTTAGCTGATAGATACTGCAGAACAAAACATCACATTCAGTGCAATACCAATTTACATTTAAAAATAACCTACATTTTCATTATCCAGTCCTGGTCATCAACAGAATTTGCCTCAAAAAGACAGATTCACAAACCATAATTGCTATTATTTGAGTTGATAACATTCAAAACCCTACTGAAATAATAGTTATAGAACTTAATGCATTGGTAGTGCAGTTGTCCAAATAAAAAAAAATAAAATAAAATTGTAGGTGACATTAACAAAGATATAAGGAAAACTCTACAGCTCAAAATAACCTTGTATTTTGCTATTCAGAGGCATTAAAACAGACATTTTAAAAGAGGCACCAGCTTGCCAGGAACTAGTGAATGTGTTAAAATACTATTACACAGAAAACATGAACCACACACTTACAAGAATAATACCTACAAATTCATCTGCTACTGAATGATTTTTTGTGTGTGTGTTAAACCAACATATCATCATTGTGCACATTAAACAATATTTTTATCTAATAATAACTGTTTCATATTGAATATGGCTGTGCCAAACACACATAAGCAAGCAGAAACATTACAAAATATATGCAAACAAGCATCAGTGGGCAACAAAAATAGTGTAGCAACTTTCACAGATTTGGTACAAAATGCTGACTGGAGTGCTTGTGGTGTTGACAGTAAGGCAGATACATCGATGGGTCTCTGTGATAGTGTTAAGATGTAGCTTTTCCAATCTGGTTTACACTTATGCAGCACCAATGCAAAAAATATAGTAACAAATGTTCAACTTTAGGAATATAAATCGTCACAAAAATAACAAAACAAAAAAACTGTTTGTAGAACTACAGTTGATATTTTATTTTATGCCTGTTTCAGACTAAATCAAGAAATTTTCTGTAAGGTTATTTGTGAATTGAAGAAAGTACACAACAAGCAATTTATAACCATTTCAAGGAATAAATATAAAGCCATTTGGGAAGTTACCAATGAGACAAATGGGAAGAAAAGCAAGAGTCATTCACCAAGTTACATTAAGAATGGAGATTGTGTTATCTCTGACCCAAAATAAATATGTGAAATATTTAATAACCACATTATAAACATCAATAAAATTTTTTTTCTGTAACTGGTGGTCCTGTGGCCTCTCTCTGATCATACCTAAAGTTATGTATTAAAAAACTGTTTCTTGAACCAGTCACACTAGGTGAAATCTGCAGTACTATAATGGAGAAATCAAACATATACTCAAGCAGCTGTGGTGATGTATCCAGTTACCTTCTCATACAAATACTGCCATTATTTGTCTTACCTCCTAACGGATATAGTAAACTGCTCCTTGCTGTTGAGCCAGTCCTAAAAGATTTTCAAGATCACAAAAGTGATTCCTATAGTTAAAAAATGTGAAATGAGTGATGTAATAACTGCAGACTCATTTCAATTCCATCAAGTATTCTAAGGTTCTTGAGAAAGCAGTATATGACCATATTATTACGTTCCTGGAAAGGAACAGTCTATTGAGCCCTGACCAATTTGCCTTTGTAAAAGGGAGATCAATAAATGGTGCCCTGTATTCATTTTGTTCTCAGTGACAGAAACCATATAATAGGAGTATTCTTTCACCTCACAAAGGCTTGCAGTCTCATCAACCATGAATTACTTATGGAGAAATTATTGGAGTATAGAGTTAGGTAAAAATGAAATAGTCTGGATAATATCTCTCAGACATAGTACAAAGAGTTGTAATCAACAGATCATATCTCTCTGAAATAGTGCAAATAACTGTAATCACTTCAAGAAGTGTTTGGAGCATACAGTCATAGGAGCAAGTCATAAAACCAAGGATTCCATAAGGTTCCACACTTGGTCCACTTCTGTTTGTTATATTTGTCAGTGATCTGCCCCAAAACATTCAGGCAGGTCTACCAGTAATTTTTGCTGTTACACCGGTATAACCTAATGTGTTCAAATCAATGTGCTAATGAAATCCATAACATAATCACTAAATACAAACTCCAAACTGGCAACTGGTTAAACACAAATAAACTGTTAATGAAGAAACACCACCATCACTCTGCAACAGAGTATAAAACTGCTGTCTGAAGTGTAAATAGGCAAGCCTAGTTAATATGGAATATTTTTGTTTCTGGTCTTACTGTTATGAATTTCTCAGTTCACCTCAAGACCACTTTTGATATTAATCACTAACATTATGAGGGAGCACATATATTGGCATGTAAGTCTAAGAATCCCAAGATACCTGAAGAGGCTTCTGGCAGATGTTTGGTTATCAACATCATATAATATTTCTACAGCATACTTCTGTGGTATAAATGTTTTTTGACCCTAGCTGCATATTTCCAGAAGATTATGCATAGGACAGTACTGAGTGAAAGTGATCACAGGGGGAGAGAGATTTTGAAAAATAAAGTACACTCAATTTGACACACACTGAAAGAGTTTCCAGTGAGGTTCTAGGCGCGAAGTTCCTAGGCATTTAATGGATAATGAAGTGAGGTAGTATCTTTGCTGATCAAATCATAACCAGAAGAATTGCTTGTTTTCAGGGACCTTGTGAATTTGATATATCTTTGACATTTGATTTGTAAAAAATTATTTCTGCAGGTTGAGTATGTAACAAGTGTCTAAGTAATTCTAACAGATATGCTTCCAGTTGACTTTTTTTTCTCCTTGTGGTTTCAGCTACTGGTGGGAAGAACATAGTGGCTACTGATTTGAATTTAACATAATCCCACTGCTGCTGTCATCAGGGAGCTGAATGAAATTTGCCTTATCATTTTTATTTCCTCTTCCCCATGAACCATGGACCTTGCCGTTGGTGGGGAGGCTTGCGTGCCTCAATGATACAGATAGCCATACCGTAGGTGCAACCACAACGGAGGGGTATCTGTTGAGAGGCCAGACAAACGTGTGGTTCCTGAAGAGGGGCAGCAGCCTTTTCAGTAGTTGCAGGAGCAACAGTCTGGATGATTGACTGATCTGGCCTTGTAACATTAACCAAAATGGCCTTGCTGTTCTGGTACTGCGAACGGCTGAAAGCAAGGGGAAACTATATATACTATATACTATATTTTTCCCGAGGGCATGCAGCTTTACTGTATGATTAAATGATAATGACGCTTTGTTTGCTTTTTGTACCTCTTTATTTACACAGGACCAGTTTGGTAGGTTATGACGATGTGCCACTGAAAAAAGATCACATTTGTGTTTCTGAACTCAAGCAATTTTTGCTTAAGAGAAATTGTGAGCTCCTTTGTATTGTTCGTTGCTATTTCATATGTTCCAGTGAGGAAAACAGAGAAGCCATTTGTGCTCAATTCCAATACTTTTTCATGGCTTACTGCAGTCACAGCTTGGAAACTGGCACATGGTTTCACAATGACAATGATTTTGCCAGTACATCTATTACCTAATTCGGTGGCTATTCCTCATCCTCGTAAATAGATCAATTTTAACTGCACTTGTTAAGGGAAGTTCTCATGTTTCAAAAATACTATTGTGGACTGCTGTGCCTTCTTTTGAACTAGTACCCTTGATTGTTTTTTCTATGAGAGACATCGATGTCCCAATTTGTTTGCTTGAGTTGGGCAGATTTTTACTGTTCAATCACTTTTTATTCATTTTCTTTCCACAGTGTAATACTTTGTTGTTTTAGTCCTATCTCTTTTGCACAGTCCAGTTTATCTCCATGTGGTTCACTGTTAACTTCTTCATTACAGTCCTCATCTTCACCCATATCCTTATTTTGTAAATGAATCCAGAAATAAATTTAATAATTAGCATTAGATTGTGCAATTAATAACATGAATTTTAAGTATGCCAAGTATTTCATAATTTCAAATATTTCTAAAAGAAGAGTAATTTTAACAGTACATACAGAGTTAGTACAAATTGATTTTAACAAAATTTCTTTTTATACATTTTAGCCTGAAATATAATACATCGTATACAAAATGATATGAAATTCATTTAGCTAAACAGCTGAGAAAATGTCCACCTATACAAGATTCAAAAATATTCCTGGTATGAACTATTTCTATAAAAAAAGGTAATGTTAGAGGAGGGTGTCCCATTAAAACTGCCAGATCTCTCGCAGCATTGTCAGTCTCATTACTTTTCTTGCACACCTTGTACATGAAGATGTATAATAGGACAGATAGTGTTTTTATTTATATATAATTGTGTAGTTATGTAATTAGATATACGAAAATATGACATATGTAATGAGTTATGCAAAATGTAAGTTTTCTAATGTAAAACATCAATTTGTAAATGCCTTAAAATCTGCAGGTATTTAATTTAAAAGTACGTGTGCATGTATAACTTCAATGGACAGAGCCAATTGCATGGTAAACATGCTGAAAGGCCAATAAATGAACATTTAAACCAAACATTTATTGTTGCCATTTCGCCAATCTGGGCTGATAAACCTTTTATTACAGGGCTCATATTTATTTCATGAAAGACTGTTGGATTTAGAAACAGATGATCACTTGCTGCTGTCCTGTGTCCTCCTATTCTTGCAGAGGATATTACTGTGGGGAACAAACCAAAGCTAGACATCAGGACCTTTAGGTGATCTTGACCACTGCTATGTCACGATGAAATCAATATTGAACTCCCTACATGCAATGACTTCCCAGTTATTTCTACTATTTCTACAACAATATGTAAATGACAGATTGCTACTCACCACATAAAGGAGGTGTTGAGTCAACATCTCCTGTATGTGATGAGTAGCAATTAATCCTTTCCATACTGTTATTTTCCATTATTTTAACTGTTGTTAGTCCCTTTTTAACTGCTTACAATGACTGTTAAAGCATCTACCATTGGGTGCATGTATACTGTTATAGGTACTGTCTTGTATGTTTGCAAGTCTATTATTGAAGTACAGCACTTAGAGAGATTTTCAGTGTAGTACTCCTTGACCTATATAGCCTGGGACTTTATTTCAATTTTTGTACACACACACACACACACACACACATTGTTTATATCATCTAAACAATATTATGCTTACAATAATTGTCTACATCTAAATCTATCTATTTATGTTACTTTGAAATGATGTTCTGTTATGCATAGACAAAGTGATATTGCAGAGATTTAATGGACAGTGCACCTGTCACATTGAATGCTTATAGAAATTATTTGTCCAAGACATTTAGATGTAGGTCATCCAACATGTTCCAGAATGAGATATTCACTCTGCAGCGGAGTGTACGCTGATAAGAAACTTCCTGGCAGATTAAAACTGTGTGCCCGACTGAGACTCGAACTCGGGAGTTTTGCCTTTCGTGGGCAAGTGCTCTACCATCTGAGCTACCAAAGCACGACTCACGCCCGGTACTCACAGCTTTACTTCTGCCATTACCTTGTCTCCTACCTTCCAAACTTTACAGAAGCTCTCCTGCAAACCTTGCAGAACTAGCACTCCAGAAAGAAAGGATATTGCGGAGACATGGCTTAGCCACAGCCTGGGGGATGTTTCCAGAATGAGATATTCACTCTGCAGCGGAGTGTGCGCTGATAAGAAACTTCCTGGCAGATTAAAACTGTGTGCCCGACCGAGACTCGAACTCGGGACCTTTGCCTTTTGCGGGCAAGTGCTCTACCATCTGAGCTACCGAAGCACGACTCACGCCCGGTACTCACAGCTTTACTTCTGCCAGTACCTCGTCTCCTACCTTCCAAACTTTACAGAAGCTCTCCTGCGAACCTTGCAGAACTAGCACTCCAGAAAGAAAGGATATTGCGGAGACATGGCTTAGCCACAGCCTGGGGGATGTTTCCAGAATGAGATATTCACTCTGCAGCGGAGTGTGCGCTGATAAGAAACTTCCTGGCAGATTAAAACTGTGTGCCCGACCGAGACTCGAACTCGGGACCTTTGCCTTTTGCGGGCAAGTGCTCTACCATCTGAGCTACCGAAGCACGACTCACGCCCGGTACTCACAGCTTTACTTCTGCCAGTACCTCGTCTCCTACCTTCCAAACTTTACAGAAGCTCTCCTGCGAATCTTGCAGAACTAGCACTCCTGAAAGAAACGTACACAAACCAATAACGTATTCTACAAATGCAGTAGCATCATAACACGCAAAACCCACCCACCATCCTCACTCCTACACACAGTAGACCTCCCAACAGACAATTGTATAATATATAAACTAATATTAATCACCCTGAGAAGGAGACCTCACTTACCGTGAGGCTATTTCATAGGATGGCCTTCGGCTGTGTGTCTGAGCAGGACTTTGAGGTTTTTATTCTATTGAGGTTACAACATCTTAACCTAAAAATGAACAATACGTCAACTTCTTTTAATTCATTAAAAAAAAAAAAAAAATCCTCACGAGCGGTATGGCGCGACCAATAACCACCACAATCAAACTTTAAAGATAAGAATATTTTATAAAGGACAACTCTAATACACAACAAAACCAAAAAATTAGAGAAGAAAAACAAATAGACAACCCACCCACCTCCCCAGGGGACGTAACCCCTGCAACCCACAGTACAGATACCAATAAACGACTGAAAACGAACTATTCTGCAACACGGGTCTTGTAATACTAGGACCCGTGTTGTGTTGCATCCTCGACTGCTGCTGGACGAGTGACTGTAAGCGGCGAGCAGCACGCAGGAAGTCTTTATCAGCGCTCATTAAAAGCCGGAAGTTAATTTTGATTTAAAAAAATGATAAAAGCGCTAAATCCCATAAGAATAACACAGACCGGAAGTGAATTATTCTGCAACACTGGTCAAGTAAATATAAGGGACGCTGAAAATTTCTAAGTCCAAAGCTCAGATGGTAGAGCACTTGCCCACGAAAGGCAAAGGTCCCGAGTTCGAGTCTCGGTCGGGCACACAGTTTTAATCTGCCAGGAAGTATCCAACATGTTGTCCAACCATGTGAGACATGGTGCATCAGTCACATCCCTATGTGATCATCTTATGCTGTTGAGCAACTCCTGAAGTTGATCAACCAAAACTATTGCTTGTGAAAGAAATCTCAGTTAGATTAGATATAAACAGAATGCTAGTTGTGACTAACACAAAAAAGGAGGACTGATTTAAAGTAAAGGTTTGGTTTCATACACTGGATGATGATAAAACAGTTGCTGAATATTGATGTATTTTCCCAGTTGATATGGCTATTGCATATGGCAGAGAAATATTCCTGAGTGTCATCAAAATAGGTTGCAGTAATAATACACATAAAGTGTCTCTCATTAACAAATGATGCTCTCCACACTGAAACAAATTTATAAGGCTGCTCATTATTCTGAATAAGCCTCATAAAAGTGATGAAGATAAGCAAAACTGCACAATGTTACAAACCTGTAAAAGCTACAATTAAAGCTGCTAAATGCATAGAAAAAGGTACGTATTTTTTCAAATTTTGAAACAAATGGCAAGATACTCTGTAATGTTACTCAAAGGGAAATGAATAACTTCAGTTAAGAAAACAGTGTCCAGTTCACCAACTTTCAAGCAAATCCATCTTCAGTGCTGTTAAGCATACAGACATGCAACAATGTAAACATACATACTTGCACAGCCATTTGTAAATAAGTGACTACATTTCACCAGCACTGCAGCTCGAATGAGGTGAGAGATTTCGTCAGATGGAGTGGATTATGTGTGTAAGGAGGCAGTGAGTAGGAGTAAGTGTTTAGAAAGGTTGGCTGGCTGCTGGGAGGAACATATAACAGGTGCAAGGCACAGGAATGTGACATTGGTTAACTTATACTGTCCACAGGCAAGGATAGTTGTATACAGTACACAGTGATGAGGAGGACTGGATAGGGAGGTTTGGCAATTAAAGAGAAAGGATAAGACTGTGGAGACAAGGGTGTGAGTGTGGAATGAGTGAATTTAGGGTCATGAGGCATTGTGGATGTGGGTGTGGGGCAGAGGCTAGCAGAGCCTGGCCAGGAGGATAATAGGTTTGAGGATTGTGTTGTAAGGACAAAAGTGAAATGGAAAACACAAGGAAAAATTTCAATAGGCAATAAGAATGATAAAACCATATCTGAAACATTACTCAGCAACAAAGAACAGATGACACAAAGAATAGGATGGAAGGAAGCCATCTGGTGATCTAAGCTTGGTAAGGAAAGTCTTTGGTAGAGTATAAATAAATAATAAGGTAACTCTGTCATCAATGTTGAACCTAGTTTCCAACACTGTACATTCACTTTATTTGCTACATAAAATAGTTAAAAGAACTTACTATAATATTTGCAAATAATTTATATTCATCTGCTATAACATGGTTCATTACAAAATACAGTATTTGTACTTTCACAGCCTATCCCAACATTTGTGACAAAGAAATGTTTGAATCTGGTATTATATCTCATTCACATCTCCTTCCTCTGTTCCTCTTTCATCTGCAATCATCTGTATTTTTGTCAAAGGAATGTGAGTATGTAAGTCATAGCCTTTTATGTGATTTAGCTCACTTAATTGTGAAAAAGTAAATCAAGTATTTGAAGTGTAATGGAAAATTATTACAATTTTTAAAATGAAGAATATCAATAAAATACAATTTATTACAGGGAAGCATGGCATATGCAGAAGCATTAAAACATGCAGGGTTAATATCTGCTGATGAAGAAGTCCAGATTAAAAAAGGACTGCAAGAGGTAACCAATTAATTTACTATTACCATTTAGTCAGGCATAAAATAATTATCATTTAAACTTGCTTTATTCTGTTTTTATTCTTTTTATCTCAGTTTAGAGATTTTAGTGAGTAGGTGCAAATATTTGTACATTAGCCTGGAATTAATTTCAGCTGTAACTATATTTGTTTCCTTGTCACATCATCCTGTACATAATTTATGTTAACTACTAAAATTTTCATATTTTTCTCCTAGTGCACTGTTTAACATAGTGTTAAATACTTACCAGTACCATTTTAAATTGTTATATTGTTTCAGGTGATTAAAATATGAAGCAGTATATTATTGTGGTGATTGTTTCTGAGAGATTATCGTTTTGTTTATTTATTTTTAAATTAGGCACATAACGTTTTTTAATTTGTAAGTATGTTGAAATTAACTTTTGTTTCATTATTATTATTATTATTATTATTGTTCATCATCATCATCATTACAGAGCTAAAACTTCTACTGACTGAAGGTATCAGATTAAAAAATGGTGTAGACATGCACCCCTTCCTTTGAGACACTTACTATGTGTCTATGAAAATGTGATTTAGTACTGAGGTGCCATTTGAAAACTATCTTTTATACTCAAACTGTTTTATCAAAATATTTCTGTTCCTGTGATTTAAGAGAAGTTTGGAAACATGTGGTGATTTCTTTCATAATGATGCAGTAGTTCACAGATTCAGAATTTTTAATGGGATGTATGGAGGTATTTAGTGGATAACTCAGAGTTTTTTTGTTGATTCTTATTAAATATTAATAGCCCTCAGCAAAGTTATGTATGGATATCTGCTACCTTCACACAAAACAAATAAGACTGATTCCATTACTAAAGCTGTGGTTACACCTGTGTGTCTAGTGCCTGGTCACAATGTCACTGTTCTTGCCCTTACACAAGTAGAGGCACACGTGTAGGTGTAGGTATTTGGGTGTGAATGAGTCCACTGATACCTGTGTTCACACTGGATGCCACTACTTCCATGTGGGGAAAGCTACAGCTGCAAGGCAACTAGTTGCAAGGTGTAAATGAACCTTAAGGAAGTATCTGTGTGGCCTATTAGTGCATGCCTCTTTTCTGCCCTTAGACTCGGCCATTGCATTGTGATCAGATTCATCAAATTCCATCAACTCAAGGATGGTGAATTTGCAGTCTGCTACAGACGTATTCTCGAGCTCTGTCATAAAAATGTTTGTAGGAGATTTGACACATCAGAAACAAGATTGGCCCTACAAATTTGTGCATTTACCAAGTATGCTGTATTAATAGTGGTTTCTTTCAAAGTTGGGCATGTTTGAGACTGCACATATTTGGTTTTATTCTTTCCACCCCTCAGGAAATTTCTGTTTGTTACTGTATGTGCTTGCCAAACCCTACTTTCGCCATCAAGGTCCTAGGATCTCTCCCCAACTCAGAACGATTTGAGCAATCTGGGCAGGGCCTTTTAACCAGCTCGGGATTATGACGGTGCAACGCACCAGTTGGACAGAGTTCGGCACTATATCCCTCAGGAGGAAATCCAACTGTATCAATCAATACCAAACCGAGTAACTGCTTGCATTGCGGTCAGAGGTGGACCACTTGCTTGCTCCGTTTGTGAAACTCATTCATTTCAATAAATCATTCAGTTTGTTTGAAGTTGTGAAATAATGCTGGTATAATTTTTATTAAAAATGAAATTCCTCCAGCTGCACTTAAGATTTTATATTTACTTCACTACTAGTTTCGACGTTGCGTCGACGCCATCATCAGGCCCGTACGCTTTGATGAAATCAGTTGTGTGTGGCTCAATCTAGCAGTCCGCGGTGAAACCAACACGTGCTCCACATGGATGGCGGGCATTAACGCAATGTCCGAACTAGTAGCGAAGTAAATATAAATCTTAAGTACAGCTGGAAGAATTTCACTTTTAATAAAAACTATTCATCTAACATTCAGCATTCTCCGGTAGTATATCATTTCAAAACCTTCTATTCTCTTCTTGTCTGAACTGCTCATTGTTCATATTTGAATTCAGTACGAGGCAGCACTCCATATAAGTAACTTCAGAGCATGTGTACTTATATGTGATGATGAACTACAGTTTCAAATACTGAAATTTATTCCTGAAATTCATCATAACTATAACAAGTATAGATGTACTACACTGAAGCGACAGAGAAACTGGTATAGGTATGCGTATTCAAATACAGAGATACGTAAACAGGCAGAATACGACGCTGCGACCGGCAACACCTGTATAAGACAACAAGTGTCTGGCGCAGTTGTTAGATCGGTTACTGCTGCTACAACGACAAGTTATCAAGATTTAAGTGATTTTCATCGTGTGTTATAGTCGGTGCACGAGGACGGCAGCATCTTCGAGGTAGCGATGAAGTGGGGATTTCCCGTACCACTATTTCACGAGCGAACAGTGAATATCAGGATTACGGTAAAACATTAAGTCTCCGACGTCACTGCGGCCGGGCAAAGACCCTGCAAGAACGGACAAGTGAGGAGAATCATTCAAAAGACAGAAGTGCAGCACTTCCGCAAATTGCTGCAGATTTCAATGCTGGGCCATCAACAAGTGTCAGTGTGTGAACCATTCAACGAAACAACATCGATATGGGTTTTCGGAGCCAAAGGCCCACTCGTGTACCCTCTGCGCTATTCACATTAGCCCGCTGGAGGAGGCGTACTGACTGTACTGCATTCTGAGTTGACGTGCGGTAGTCCGAATGGTCGGGCTGGTGATAGACTGAGGCCAGTTGCTTCTAAGCAACTAGCTATTGGCGACTTCGTCCACTCCACCTTCGGCACACCATCGAAGACAGTTCGGGCATGGATGTGTGTGATGTCCTTAGGTTAGTTAGGTTTAAGTAGTTCTAAGTTCTAGGGGATTTATGACCTCAGCAGTTGAGTTCCATAGTGCTCAGAGCCATTTGAACCATTTTTTAATTAACTTGTACACAAGTAACCTGCGGACCAGAACGCGGATTTGTCATGCTGAGCAGGACAAAAATGCTGTGAGTGTATCTTCTAAGAGTTAGTGCTTTGAGCGGCTCCTGGGAAACCAGTATTAGATTCCGATGCTGACAGACACATTTTTCACGTTCCCAAAGTCCAGTTTTTTAGATCCTTTTCTATTCCATTCAAACCTTCCGAAATACTACTCCACTTTGTAGCCATGATTGTATTATCTTCAATGTAAGCTCTTGGAGTGTCCCTGTTACTACTGATTTTATCACACCTTGTTCACTTTTCTTTCCAGTTATGTACTTAATAGTTTTATTGACTACATCCCAGTTAACATTTACGCTTTTTCTGGCATCTTTTGAAGCTGACCCTCTGATGCTTCCGTGTCTAGTGAAACAAAAATCGTCAATGTGAAGGTGCATCGGACACAGTAAAGCTGCATTGGTGCATTGGAATCTAATACTGGTCTCCAGGAAACGCTCAAAGCAAACCACAAACAATGAGAAGAGTCAGTCTTCTTGTACTTAAGTTGGCATTGTGCCATTAGAATTAAATCCCGACGCTAATTCTGTGTTTCATCGTCAATGTGAAGGTCCATCGGATACAGTAAAGCTGCATTGGTGCATCGGAATGAAATACTCATCTCCCAGGAAACGCTCAAAGCAAACCACAAAAATAAGAGTCAGTCTTCTCGTACAGATTCATCAAATTCCATCAACTCAAGGATGGTGAATTTGCAGTCTGCTACAGATGTATTCTTGAGCTCTGCCATAAAAATGTTTGTAGGAGATTTGACACATCAGAAACAAGATTGGCCCTACAAATTTGTGCATTTACCAAGTATGCTGTATTAATAGTGGTTTCTTTCAAAGTTGGGCATGTTTGAGACTGCACATATTTGGTTTTATTCTTTCCACCCCTCAGGAAATTTCTGTTTGTTACTGTATGTGAGGCTGTACAGGACCTGAGCTCATTTTGCCTTCTGGTGGAGTGCAAGAACAGATCTACAGTAAACTGCTGATCCACTGCATCTAAGTTGACAGCTCAGCTGAAACCATTCAGATGGCAAGGAACCAATTCAAGATAAAAAGACAGTTGCACACTAATATGCCAAACAAATAGTTTCTCAAACAAATGAAGTGATTGTATGGCATTGTTGACTGGGAGGCCCCATTCAGGGGAGTTTGGCCGCTGTATTGCAAGTCCTCTTCAGTTCTTTAGTTGACGCCACATTGGTGAATTGAAAGTCAATGCTGATGAAAATGGTGATGAAGGACACACAACACCCAGTCCCCTGCTGGGAATCAAACCTGGGCACCCTACGTGGTATGCAATAACACTACTGCTATGATAAGGAAGCGGACAATGTGAGCAATTTAGATTCTTCTGAGATAGATTGTATTTATGACATGTGGGTATGCGACCAGAGAAAAGAGACAGAGAGAGTGTTGAAAAGAAAGAAAGAAAGAAAGTACTAGCAAGAAATACAAAGGACAAGCAGGAACAAAATATGAAGAAGAAAATCTTTGTAGTCATCATCTCTCTACAGAATAATGCTGTTAGCTATACAACCCTCTCTAATAACATGTAGGAAATAACTTTATATCAAGAAATATTCATTTACTTCCATGCTTATCAAATATTAAGAATCTTTATCTGATCACTTACAACAAAATACACTTATCAGAGATAAATAGAGCCACCGCTGCCAGAGGTGGCAGTATATACAAGATGCAGAATGCAGAATCATAAAAATTGTAAATTGACATATCTCATATTTAGAATTAGTCAGATTAGAGTAGAAACTTGAGCTTTCAGAAATTTGTTACATCTTCATGTTCAAGTGATTACTAACTTAGTGAAATATTTAATTTTGCCCTAAGAGTTAAACTTTTCACTTATTCTATGACATACACAATCTCACCTCTAACTGCAATGGAAAAATTTAAAGAAATGATTAACTGCTAAGATCTTTGAGTATATACTGCTGGCCATCAAAATTGCTACACCAGACAGTATAGCAAATAACTAAATTTTACTTAACGTGAATACACAGTGTAGTAGGAAGAATGCTTGATTAAATTTGTAGGTGTAAAATTTGGTACACCATGCTGCCACCTCTGCAGCAGTGGCTCTAACAAAACTGGGAACTGAGGTAAACTGACCTGGAATGATGGATTTGGGTACATCATTCCATGCTGCTTCAAATCTATGCCAGGGTTCATCAATCATAGTGACTGGTAAGTTGTGATATGCCAATCGCTTGGCAACCCATGACCGGACATTTTCAGTGTGTAAGCAACCTGGATAATGTGCTGGCCAGGGCAAGGGTCGAACACTTGCTGTGCTGCGGAAACTTGTGATAACATTGGAAATATGCAGTCTTGCATTATCCTGTTGAAAGATAGCATCATGACAGTCTTGAAGATTGGGTAACCCTCGGTCTTATCACGTCAGAAATGTAATGCCTGCTATAGAAATTACCAGCTATGTGAACCAGAGATGATTGTGCTGTGATTTGTTGTCATTTGGCTGACAAACAACAGTTTCAGTAAACAACAGTCCTGATGCTGCCAAATTCTGATACATGATGACAGAAATTTCTCCTTCATGCATGAGGTATGACACAATATTCTCACAAATAACAATATTATGAAAAGGCCAGATTGCTATTTGGCATACAGAGGAGATGCTGACTCACAGACAGGGACAACAAAAAGACTGCAAGTTTGTAGTTTCGCATTGGTGGTCAGAGACAACAGTCGTGTGTGTGAGCTGTGCTTGCATGAATACATATGTGTTTTCTATGTTAGAAGAAGGCCATTTGGCCAAATGATCACATGTTTAGCAGTCTTTTTGTTGTGCCCGTCTGTGAGTCAGCATCCGCTCTATATGTCAAGTACCAATCTGGCCTTTTCATAATTCTGTCATTATTCAATCTGAGTTTTTCCCCTGTTTGAACTATCTTTTCTCCTACACAGAATGTTGATGGAATTACTCCTACTTTCTTTATGCTGTTGCAATGAAGTACTAATCATTTACATATCCACGATCATAGTACACTTTGTGCCAATTTGACATTTGTTACAAGCCATCTTAATGGTGTTGCAATGACCAGCATTGCATATTGTATAAAAGCCACACATCAATTTCAACAGGTATGCTCGCGTGCGTGCTCACACACACACACACACACACACACACACACACACACACACACACACACACACACACACACCAGTTTTATGTGGATATCCCATATAAAACCGTGTATCTCACACCTGATATGAACTAATTAAAAAAGAATAGATGATAGTAATGTTAAAAAAATGTAATTACCTGTTTATAAGAGATGCTGGAAGTGGTGTTCATGGCCATCCAGGCCACTTGGCAAGTGATTCGATTAAAGGTGATGAACTGGTAAATGAGGCATATTGTTTTATGTGGGAAGCCCTGTATATATATCTACATCTATACTCTGCAAACCACCATGAGGTGGATGGCATTTTTAAAGCTGGATACCAAAATTTTGTTAACAGAATTCCTCAGGATAGTTTATGTCTATCTTCAATAGTCTTACAGTTCAGTTCCTTCAATATCTCTATGACACTCCCCCATGAATCAAACAAACCTGTGACCATGTGCTGCGCTTTTCCATATACGTTCAATATCCTCTGTTAATCCTATTTGGTATGGGTCCAACACATTTGGGCAATATTCAAGAACCATTCCACAAGTAGTCTGTAAGCAATTTCCTTTGTAGACTGATTGCACTTCCCCAGTATTATACCAGTAAATTCAAGTCTGCCACCAGCTTTACCCACAACTGAACCTATGTGATCATTCCATTTCATATCCCTGCAAAGTGTTACTTCCAGATATTTGCAAGAGTTAGCCAATTACAACTGTGACTCACTGATATTATAATCATAGGATACTATGTTTCTCATTTTGTGAAGGGCACAATTTTATATTTCTGAGTATGTAAAGCATGTTGCCAATCTCTGTACCACTTTTAAATTTTATTAAGATATTACTGAATATTTATGCAGATTCTTTCAGATAGTACTTCATTGATATTGATAATTTACTACTGATTTGGAAAGTATTCACTTTGTGCTGCCTAGTGCCTTACAGTACCAAAACTTTCTTATGGATTCTTAACTTTGCATTTATAGAGAAACCTTTTCCTTGACAAGTTGCAGTATTATTCCATGCACAGAGCATAAAGAAATAAATGGCAAGATTCACAACATTCAGTTTTCTGCACTTGTATAAGAGGGCATGTTATATCACTTTCTTTTTTTAATTGTTAAACTGTCTTTGGTGTGGTGAGAATGTTTTCATGTGAGCAAACAATATGACATATGTGACTGTAAGAGGCTCATATACATCAGAAAAAATAATTTCTACTAAACATGTCTCCCATATTTCTGCATGTCATAGTTGTAGATAGCAGTACATTAACAATAAATAAATAAGACAGGACAAGAAAAAGACTTTGGTGGTTATCACAGATCAGAGAAGTTGTTTCAGCTCCTCTTTGTTAATACATTTCCTGATCTTTTGCAAATGTATGAAGATTTGCTTTGATGTTATAACTGTGAACAGATACGTGGGTAAGTCTGTATGAGTCAGTGAACAGCATGGACAGCAATTAAGAAAGATAATGTGATTCCTCAGTTCCTCCCAGCGTATTTCTTGCTCGAACAGTCCATGGGTGTACTGCCGGTCCATAGTGTCCAGTGGGCACAATATTTCGGTGATCAGACATGTCACCATCGACAGGTGCACTGACGAACTGCGCTCCTGAGGGCCGGCAGCCATATTAAATTCCCTCCCCTCATGAGGTATTCTCTCTGCGGTCCGCGCCCTGAGCGTCAGCAGTTGCTGAGGTGCTGGCATTGGCGTCCAAGGTGGCATCGGTGTAATTAACTCGTCTGCCCTAGTCACCTGTTCATTTCCTTTGCTGAACATCTTTTTAAAAAGATGATGCAATTACACCGCGCCATTACAGATGCTGATGCCAGCATCTCAGCGACTGCCGACGCGCGGGTGCGGACCGCAGAGATAATGCCTTGCGAGGGTAGGGGATTTAATATGGCCACTCACCCTCAGGAGCTTAGTTTGTGAGTGCACCTGATGATGGCAACATGTCTGATCACCGAAATATTGTGCCCGTTGGACACTATGGACTGGCAGTACACCTGTGGACTGTTCGAGCAAGAAAGGCAATGTTGTGCAGCAGACATTTACATACAATTAGATGAATGTTTGCAGAGAATGTGACACAACATAAAACTGTATGTAACAGTGTGGAAGACCAGACAGATAGCTGCACATAAACAGAAAAGCAGAAATAGTGTGACTGTAACATAAGATATCGGTTTAGTGTAACACATTATTTTGGATTACTAGAACTATAATTACTGATATTATTTACTGATATATAGGAACAATGGATGACTCTAACATGATGATAATCATGGGGCAAGCAGTGGTTATGTATAACACTTTAAGTTGGGTCTTCTTAACTTATTACTTGATATGGAGCAGGGCCTCATTGTCAATAGTCTAAGATCAAAATGCAGTTGAAGAAGACAAAATGTAAATGTTGTTCTTAATGGAAGACATTCTGTATAGTATTCTCCACTGGAAAGTACTTACTACTTTGGTGCATAAGAGAATTTCAAGGTAGTGTAATATTTTGATTGATGTAATTGATTTTGTGTATGAAAAAACATAAAATATAAAACAATATGACTCTTATACTAATTACAGAATGATATCTCCAGTTTCATTTCATGTACAGGTTTTTACTTCCAGTACTCCACTTGAATTATGTTTCTATTTATACTTTTCCTTACAGATATGTAAAGAATGGCAAGAAAGTAGGTTTACAATAAAGAGCTCAGATGAAGACATTCATACAGCTATTGAAAGGAGGCTGAAGGTAAGATTATCAGGTTTAAAGTACTTTATATTCATGTAAAACTAAGTGCAGAATACTCTCAACTAAGTAGAAAAAATGGTAAAAAGTGAAAAGTTTAAATTGTAGGACAGGCAAATTAACATTTTCAGTCTTCCACCAAAACAGGATGAATGTCTCATATCCATAAAGGAAAACAGAATGACAGATCTAATGTCAGGAAACTTTGTGTGCATATCAGAACTTTGAGCCAGAACAACTAAAACTGAACAAATTTATCTTGATGGATACATATCTTGATGGATATCATATTGTTGTATATCTAGTAAGAATAAAGCTAGAGTTATTATATGCAAAAAAAAGTTATATGCAGAATATGTAGTTAAGTGCCAAGCCCATCAGGTAAACGAATATTGTGTTGAACAGTTATTTGAAAGCTGGGCTGCAATAATGGAATGGAAAACACACAAGCTTAAGTACTGACAATTTACAGCCCACCAGCTGGAAGTGTCTGAAGTTTTATAAAGTACCTAGAGATTGTTTTAATAAGATTATTGAGACTGAAACAGAGAATGGTTGTTTGTGAAGACTTTAATGTTGCTTTTCTGTAAGATAACACTGATAGAGAGCATTTCAAGTTGTTGATGCCCAGTTTTGGATTACTTCCCATGATGAAATTTCCTAACAGGGATTAAGGACATAGTGTAAGAGCCATTCACAATTAATTTTTAGATCCAAGGACCTACAGTTATTTAGCTGTAAAACCAACAGTAAATGGTTTAACTGACAATGATAGTAAAATGTTAACACTACAATATGGCAAACTGTGTGGATCACAGGAAAAAAGTATTTTTATAAGGCAGACAGTAACGAGTAAAAATTTAACTTGTTCTTAAATGTATTTCTAAGGCACTTGTACATTTCCCCCCTATAACATAAGAGGGTAGTATTGAAAAGATGCAAGGATAAGGGATGGATGGCTCCTGGGATTTAAGTAATAGTGCTAGAAATAATGTGCTCCACTTAATCCAGACAACAAACAGTAATCCATTGCCATCAAATTTTGCAAAATCCTCCAAGTTGTTACTAAAAAATGGAACACATAAACATAAACATAAAAACTATTCTGAGAATAGGCAAAAATAATAAGAACATTAAGCAAGGAACAAACAAAAGCATCAGCCAAAACAAAATAGAGCTCCCAGAAAACACTTGGTGGGTGCAAAAGTTAACAGCCTTTATCCATATTAATAAACACAATAGGTACACATAACAGAGACTTAAGTCATCAATAATATATTCTTCACCATTTATGACAGTATGAAAATGCTGGGGTAAGTAACTCTTTGATTCAGCAAGTATAGAAATCACTTAGTTTTGAGGCGAAAAAATCATCAAGCCATATTTGGAGTGCATTTTCATCCTGAAAGGAAGTTCCTCGAAGACTGTTTGATAGACAGCGAGTAAGGTGAAAATACGAGGGTGAATGATCAACTAAGTAAAGTAGATGTGGAATCACTTCCTAACCCAACTCATACATGTCTGTTTTTTGTCAGTCTAGCAGGATGCAGGTAGGCATTATTGTGGAGTAGCATCACTTCACACAGTCTTCCTGGTTGTTGTTCTTGCATTGCATCTGCAAGATGTCTCAGTTTTTGACAGTAAGTGTCAGAAGTGATGGTTACACCTCGGGGAAGTAATTCGTAGTACACCACACCATAATTGTTCCAACATCTTTTAACATCATGTAGCCCCATCAGCAACTGTGATAATGAAACATATAACACGTCACCCTCAGTTGCAAATAGAAACCACTCTTTACCTAGGTTTTGGCCAAAATAATTTGGCCTTCTTCAGAAGCTATTGGCATTAACTAGTGTATGCCAAAGTTTGGCCATGTCAAGTATAAAACTATAGCACAGTAGTACCCAGTCATAAATCTACATTACTTAGCTGAAGAGAAACAGCAGGCCCCACTGTGCAGACGAGGTCAGTAGGCCGCGAGAGCTGCGCCGGAACTAATCACAGTGAACAGCTATGCACCATGCACCACAGATGGTCATGCACATGCACGCGTGCAAATATAGATGCATAAACAGTAGCTACCTTTATGAATTAATATGACCATATAAACCGTTAATGATGTAATCTGTAACCAAACTTACTTCTGAAGAGAACGAGAACCCTATAAATGGATTCGGAGCCCATAAGAAAGACTAGCTATTACTCGGCAAAATTATTCCTCAATTTTGAATACATTACCTGTAGTGATTGCCTGAGTTATTACATCAGCCAGACAGGGAGAGCCCTTTCAGCTAAATATAAAGAACATATAGCCACGAAAAGTGAAGATGGCACACGTGGCTCAACTTTTGCCGAGCACCTTGTTCAATTGGCCCATGCTTCCAATCCAACAAATAACACAGAGCTATTAAATTGTGAGGTTAAAGGCACTAAGCTTGACTTCCTTGAGGAGTTGCAAATCTTTAAACACCTGCTGCTTGATAAAGAAAACCTACTTAATGACCAGTTACAATTGAGAAATTAGAACTTTTTCAAAGGTTTTCAACCTTTGCTTCACCGGCCCTGATGTTACGGTGCCTTTGTAGTTGCCAGTGCCTGAATCCACTTTCTTTAGTCGAATAGTAATGTATTCAAAATTGAGGAATAATTTAGCCGAGTAATAGCTAGTCTTTCTTACGGGCTCCGAATCCATTTATAGCATTCTCGTTCTCCTCAGAAGTAAGTTCGGTTACAGATTACGCCATCAACAGTTTACATGGTTATATTAATCCAATTCCTAACATAAAGATAGCTACTGTTTATATATCTATATTTCTACACTTGCATGTGCATGACCATCTGCTGTGCTTGGTACATAGCTGTTTGCTGCAATTAGTTCCGGCACAGCTCTTGCGGCATACCAACCACATCTGTGCAGTGGGCCCTGCTATTTCTCTTCAGCTAAGTAATATAGATTTATGACTAGGTAATATTGTGCTATAGTTTTATACTTGACATGGCCAAATTTTGGCATGCAATAGTTTAGTGTCAATAGCTTCTGAAGAAGGCCAAATTATTTTGGCTGAAACCTAGGTAAAGACTGGTTTCTATTTGCAACTGAGGCTGACGTGTTATATGTTTAATAACATTATCTCTTGTGGGCATGTAATGGTCTTTGTGTGGAGAAGGCTGCTGCTTTGTCTGGGTTCAACCATTCCTTTCTTTTCCTTTTGTTAGCATAAAGACACCATTTCTCATTACCAGTAATGATACAGGATAGGAATGAGCACTGTTGGTCATGAGCCAGTTGATGAGCAGAGATTCACATATGGCCATCTGCTGATTTTGGCATAGAGTGTGCAATACCCATACACCTAGTTTTTGAGCCTTGGCCTTTGCATTAAAATGTCACATAATGATGGAATGATCACAGTTCATCACATTTGCCAGTTCTCATGTATACTGATGTGGATCATTGTGGATTAATATGTCCAAACAATCTTCATCAAACTCCAAAAGTCTTTCTAAATGTTGAGAGTCACTAATGTCGAAATTATCCCCCTTAAAATGAGAAAACTCTTTTCTTGCCATGCTCTGTCCTTTGGCATTATCCTCATACACTGCACAAATTTTTCTGTCCACTTCTGTTGCTGTCACCCCTCTATTGAATTCAGCTCCACACAGTATCTTCAAATGACAAAAAGACAATATGTAAACTCAAACAGCAACAGTGAACTAAAAATAAAAAAAATTACAATTGATAAATAAACTCATAGCAACTGGCATATCAACATGCAAAACAAAATGACTACAAACTTATCCACTAACCTAACAGCTCTGGCAGAAATGATGAAGCTTTTATCATTGGCCACCGAATTCAATTATTACTACCTCACAATGGTAGCAAAACATTTATACCCACTAACAGCCAAACAAGTGGTGGTGCCTTTGACATTATTAGTGACATTGGTATATCTCTTCACAAATGGTTTACTGTATCCTCTAGGTTTATATCTTTACTCTTTAATATTTTGGGCAGGGACAAGAATGTGAGAAAATTATCTGGTGTTGCATTCCTTTTGTCTGTGTGGAATGGTGTCATAGGCTTCATGATTGCATGTTCAAAAGGTGTTTGAGTCTGTGATTGATGTTCATTCTTTCCCATTTATGGAAATCTGTTGTGTACATCCAGTGCTAAATAAGATCTGGTGCCACACATTTTTGACTTACTAGCTATAACTCTGTCTCTGAACATGAGTGATCAGTATGTCCAACTGCCATTAGAAGGACCCAAGTTTAATTCCAGCCCTGTTAAGGATTTTTCTCTGGTGGGAGGACTGGAACAAGGTGCATTCAGGCTTTCAAGGTGTACTGAGGAGGAGATAATAGAATGAGAAACTGTGACTCATGTGTCCAGAAAGATGACAAAGGCTATTAGAATAGTGCTCTGACTCCATACTCATCCAAATCAAATCCAAATGATACCAAATGTTAGAGGATGACACTGGGCAGTTGGCACTATTTGGTCCTCTGGGTCTGATTTTGGAGTTACTTAGTTACTAGCCATGTAATCCCATACTGTTTTGATCTGCATTTAGCCTTAATGTGAAAGAGCAGTTCATTAATTGTTCTTTCCATGAAAAAATTCCTAATTCTTATTAAAATCTTGGCTACTCTCTCATACTGAATAAATTTCATAACCTAAATTTATCTCCTTGACATTGTCTTGTGAAAGAACCATGGGCCCCAGTTTTCTGAACACAAGCTATCATGTTTGACTCCTTAGGCACAAAAAATTACAGACATACAGAACTGCAATAAATGCAATAGCTCAGAAAGAGAAACACACCAACTGTAATATTCCAGTTGCCTACAAGTTTGTATCTCTGACCACAGTTTTTGCATGTTTTAGCATTGTCATCTATGAATAGTTGTCAAGAACTAGTGTGTTGTGTATTTTGGTGTTGCATTGGTCCTGCTGACTGATGTAAAACATTCTGCTCTGCTTTTATAGTCTTTTATTTTCACTCACAGAATCTTCCATTCTGTCCTGTCTTTTCCAAACTCTGAACAATTCACAAAAAGTTGTGAGGATAACTGACACCTAACGTTTCCTTCCTGTCCTCTTCTGCTGCATCAAAGGTCATATCTCTTTGAATGTCATTCATTCCTGTTTTTTCTGTTGCATTGCAGGTCATCCTTCTTGAATGTTAAGGTGGGTCTTATGGAAGAGTTTGTCATTTAGCTGTCATTGCTCATACTTCCACATCACAACTACTTTTTTTTTATGAGAGGCCATTTAATGAATAGTTACTTATTGTGTCTACCTAATGTGCCAACATGAATATTAATCTGTTCTTGTTAAAATCTTCCACATCTGTGTAGACTATGAGATGGATACTACAATTATTGATGCCTTTGTAACAAATGCTGTTTAACATTCAGGAACTTATTGGTGAACCTGCATCCAAACTCCACACTGGAAGAAGCCGAAATGATCAAGTAGCCACAGACATGAAACTCTGGCTTCTGTCTCATATTCAAAACCTCCAGCAAATATTTTATGAACTTGTAGAGGTAAGTTTGGATGTGCCTTGCTTTGTTATGATTGTTCTTTATAAGTACCTCCCATTAATCTTATTGCAGTTCATAATGACAGAAAGTTCATTATTTTATTTATTTGTTTTGCTTATTGAATTAAATGTAGTACATTTTATTGCATAATACTGGACTGTTGACTCAAATATATAGTTTAGTCACTAACAGGATAGTTTTAGTGTGTTGAACATATACTGTGACTAATCTACAATTTCTTTTGTATTTATTAAGATACATTGTATGTATTATTTTCTGGGAATGCTTTGTACAATTTCATTCCCATATGAAATTTACTTTACTGATGTAATTTTGTAGTAGCTGGTCTCTAAAGCAAATTCGGCCATAGTCTAATATTTTGACTGAATATATTACATGTCTTTCCCATATAATTTCTTTTTTCAATTTATACATTATTTTTAATGCACACTAAAATCTCCATATCATTAATCCATGACAATGTTAGTGCTCTCAGTATTTTGAATAGTAGCTTAGATGACTATCATCTATCATTGCTGCCACAATAGCTTTCTTTTAATTTCTGAAAGCCTCCAGAGCTGTTGGACAATGCCAACAGACTATGAAAATATATTTTAAATGAACATGGAAATGAAAATGACCAGCCTTCATTAGTAATCGTTCATATATATGTAGGTTGTTAGATTCTGCAAAGTAACAACCCATAGGTTACTCAAATTTTTATTCATCTATTCAATGTTCTTCCACTTTTATCTACTTATACATCTACATCTACATCTTTAATCTATGAACTAAAATTGTGCATTGGTCTAGGACTTGAACCTGGGGCCTTTGCCTTTCAAGTACTCTACTGACTGAGCTTTCCAAGCATGACTCATAAACTGCCCTCACAACTTTATTTCCACCAGTACATCTTTTAGCTTCCAAACTTTACAGGAGTTATCCTGTATACCTTGTGGGATTAACACTGCTGGAAGAAAGGATATTGCGGAGACATGGCTTAACCATGGTCTGGGGGACTGCTTCCAGAAATAATTTTCACTGTGCTGCTGAGTGTGCACTGTTTTGAAACTTCCTGGCAAATTCAAAGTATGTGCTGGTCCCGGATTTGAACTGTGGGCCTTTGGCTTTTGTGAGCAAGCACAACCCATGACCTGCCTTTACAACTTTACTTCTCCTATTGACTCATCTTCTACCTACAAAACTTCACCAGATGAGATACGAGCAGAAGTGAAGCTGTGAGAGCAGATTCTGAGTTGTGATTGGATAGCTCAGTTTGCAAAGCACTCCACTATGCAAGGCAAAGGTCCCATTTTTGAGTCCCAGTCCAGCACACAGTTTTAATCTACCAGTAGATTTCACATCTATGCATGTTCCACTATAGAGAGAAAATTTATTCTGACAATCCATAATTCTTAATAAGAGATGTTGATAAAAGTGAAACTGATCTGTAAGCAGGGCCTACATGTTATTCACACAGATTCATTTGAATTGTCTACTTGCCTATCAAACAGACCTTAAAGTGTTGGTGCACTTAGGCTGCTTACAATAACTTACTCAAAGTTTAGCTTTCAAAATATCAGAAATCACCATTAGTAAGTTAACAATTATTTTTATTGGAACTACTTGTGTAATTATGTTTCAGACTTTTACTAAAAAAGCACAAGATAATATTAATGTTATTATGCCAGGATATACTCATCTCCAAAGAGCTCAAACAATTCGTTGGAGTCATTGGTTACTAAGGTAAGGTAATTTACCTCCAGCTTCCATTTATGGCATTAGCAATACAAAATACACTGAAGAGCCAAAGAAACTGCTACACATGTCTAATATCTTTTGGGCCCCCACGAGCACACAGAAGTGCCACAACATGATGTGGCATGGACTCGACTAATATCTGAAGTAGTGCTGGAGGGAACTGACACCATGAATCCTGCAGGGCTGTCCATGAATCTGTATGAGTATGAGGGGGTGGAGATCTCCTCTGAACAGCATGTTGCAAGGCAGCCCAGATATGCTCAATAATGTTAATATCTGAGGAGTTTGGTGGCCAGTGGACGTGTTTTAACTCGGAAGAGTGTTCCTGGAGCCACTCTGTGGTAATTCTGGATGTGACGAGTGTTGCATTGTCCTGCTGGAATTGCCCAAGTCCACCAGAATGCACAATGGACATGAACGGATGCAGGTGATCAGACAGGATGCTTACATACATGTCACCTGCCAGAGTCATACCTAGACCTATCAGAGGTCCCATATTACTCCAACTGAACACACCCCACACCATTACAGAGCCTCCACCAGCTTGAACAGTCCTCTGCTGACATGTAGGGTGCATGGATTCATGAGGTTGTCTCCACACCCATGCACGTCTATCTGCTTGATACAATTTGAAATGAGACTTGTCTGACCAGGCAACATGTTTCTAGTCATCAACAGTCCAATGTCGGTGTCGACGGGCCCAAGTGAGGTGTAAAGCTTTGTGCCGTGCAGTTATCAAGGGTACAAGAGTGGGTCTTTGACTCTGAAAGCCCATATCGATGATGTTTCATTGAATGGTTCACACACTGACATTTGTTGATGGCCCAGCACTGAAAGCTGCAGCAATTTGTGGAAGGGTTGCACTTCTGTCATGTTGAATGATTCTCTTCAGTCGTTGTTGGTCCCATTCTTACAGGATCTTTTTACAGCTGCAGCAATGTTGAAGATTTGATATTTCACTGGATTCCTAATATTCATGGTACACTTGTGAAATGGTTATTTGGGAAAGTCCCCACTTCATCGCTACCTTGGAGATGTTGTGTCGCATTGCTCATGTGCTGACTATATCTCCACATTCAGACTCACTTAAATCTTGATAACCTGCCATTATAGCAGCAGAAATCAGTCTAAGGTCTGTGCCATACACTTCTCATCTTACATAGGTGTTGCTGACTGCAGCGCCGTGCTCTGCCTGTTTACATATCTCTGTATTTGCATATGCATTCTTATACCAGCTTCTTTGACACTTCAGTGTAAATTCTATCAACTTACCTTATAAATATTTGACTACATGTAAAATAAGATTTAAAGGTAAATCATCCATGAAAACAGCAAAAAGAATGAGAGTAGTGTTCTCTCTTATAACTTTTGTATTGCTTGTAAACTTCTTACAGTCTCCCTAAAGTCTGAAGTCCACATTTTTCATACTGAAACTAGAAAGTATGTTCAGTTCCATGAAGGTATAATGCAAAATTATTTAATGGTTACCATATTTTCATTGGCATCATCTTCACACAAGTGTTGGGCTTAATAATCTTACCTGGTATTCGTCATTTGCTCGGTCTCCATGAGCTTCTCCTGTAGGTATGTTCAAGTCTCCAATCTTTAAATACAGTGCTTTCTATCCAATGGATATAGGAAAGAGAACTATGTGGTAATTACAGAGCTTCCTATATAATGGAAATAGTAAAGAGAAATGTAATATGTAATGAAAATAAAGACAGTTCCCACATGCATAATTCAAAGGAAGTGCTTCTGGACAGCAGGAAACCCATATAACATGGGTACTGAAGCAGTGCTTGACCTCACCATGCTGTGGTGTGCAGCATATTCAACAACAGGGTAGTTGAGATTGTAGTTTCCCATTCTTCATCTGTGAACATTCCTGTGGATTGGCTGATTGTTGCTCCAGTAATCGCATCACAGCTAGTATACTTTATGGCTATCTTTTATAACATGTGAAAGTCCTATGACTGAACCGAACTGTGAGTGCTTGGTGAATGTATAGGATAGGCCTTCAACCCATGTCATTCACAGTAGTAATGACCCATGTGATGTGGTAGAAGGATGCAGCAAGATACTGCATATGTAAGGTGGGTAAAAATCTATTACCTTCATGGATGGAAGTAAGATTATTGTGAGGATAGCCCCGATTTCAGGATACGACAAGAATTAGACTGGTATAGTATGTAGAGATCTACTTGGATGGATCCTTCCCACTCCCTTGTCCCCACAATTTCCTCTCCTGTCATTTTCCTTTACATTCTATCTTTGTAACTTCTCCTGCCTTCATTCCTCTTTTTTTTCTAGTTGTGCTCATAATTGAAGACATGGGGTTTTGGGTAAACTGGTACCACAGTTCATACGATAAAAGAAGCATTATCTAGATTTCTTTTTTAAGTGAACAGGAAAAGCTAGATAGTTAATGTGATGGAAAAAGTTTGTAACAGTGACACAGTTTTGTACTTGGATGTATGAGAATATCAAGGCAGATGTCACGAGAATATCAAGGCATACATGTGAACACACTGTCATGCTTAGTTTTCTTATCTTTGCTGCAATAATTTAAGTTCAGTGTGTTTCCTTTTAGTTTTCTTTATAGAACACTCTTGTATGTATCCTTGGTTCTGTAATTATTTAACTATCATTATAGTTTGCTTTTATAGAATTTACTGTATTTATTCAACTATAAGTTGAGATTTTTTCCCAAGTTCATCAATAAAAAAATACAGGGTCATCTTATATTCACAGATTAAACAATTTCTGCTGAGATCATATTTTTATATGTAAATTGATGTGTAGGCCTTTTCACATTTTCAGATGAAGCTTTGGACACTGATGTTATGTGCAAATGTATTTTGAAGAATTATGAAAGGTAGGTTGGGCAAATGATAGTCACACTTGAACATGCTCAAGATTTCTCAATATGCTGAAGCACTTTATACAGAATCACCTTGTCCAAACAATCACATGACATTTAACTCGTACTGCTGTAGTGTGAGAGATACGTGAGAAACTATGAACTAGCCATCACTACCACCTATTGCTCTACTTAAAGCTAGGCAATTTTGTGAAACACTAGAGCACATAGCATTAAATGTTATTATCTTATAATTTCTTGTTGTATTTGAACAAATTGGCAGTAAAAGTTCTCATACATATATGGATACCATACAAAACATTTATGGTGCTTTTTAAGTAAAGGCATAAATGTTGTCCTTCAAAAAACATTACTCATATCTGAACACAAGTCAATATTTTGTTTGGTTATGAGAGACTGTAGTGATTAATGAAGTGGGTTGAAAATGAGAAATTCAGTCACTGTTCAAGAAACATTGTAACATTTTCATGACAGTATAAAAGTGAACTCTGATACATATTCAGCAAAAAAATAGCTGTGTTCTTGGCTCCCATTGTAACCACAACCTTGAAAATCACAATGTATTCTGAAGGACGAACAAATATTTGCGACAATTAAGATATAAATTTCACAGCTTTGTTACTGGAATGATGGTCGTGATTAAAAATAGTGACACTTCAGATTATATACTTAGTAAGCAAAAAAGGCAGTGAAGATAAAAATTAATGTAAATCATTTCTTTTTGTTTATTTTATTTCTCCTTCTATCATAAAAATGTAGGCAACCAATAGATGGTCCAAATTTAGAATAGGTATGAGGCCTGTTCACAAAATTCCAAAACTTTGTCCGCAAAATTTTTCTACACTTCCCTTTTACTTATTGCGTATGGTCTCCTTCAAAATACTCTCCTCCACAATTGATACAATGCACCCAATGCCATTTCCACTTCAGAAAGCAGTCTTGGTATGCCTCTTAATTGCTTGTACAAAGTGTCATTGCAAATTTTCATTTATCTTGTCTGTCGTTGCAAATCTTGGTGGTTTCAATAAGGTTTTCAACTTTGGAAGTACAAATAAGGCCACAGGGACCAAGTCCATGATCCAAAGCTCTTCACAGATTGCGAAGCAAAGGTCTTTCTGCTCTTGACCTGTGGGATGAACTTGGCAGCAGCACAATGCATTCCAAGATACTGTGTCAGGATTTCAGGACATGACCCAACTGAAATGTTATATTCTTCTGAAATCTCTCAGACAGTTGGTCTTGAATTGGCATGCACAATTTTGTTGACATTCCTAACATTAGAATCGTCGATAGATGTCAAAGGGCATCCTAAATGAGGGTCATCTTTAACTTCCTTATGGCTGTTTTTAAATCATGTGAACCATTTGTACCACAGAGTATGGCTTAAGCATTCATCACTGTAGGCTTTCTGCATCATTTGGTGTGTCTCTGTAAAGGTTTTCTTGATTTTCACACAAAATTTAATGCAGATGTGCTGCTCCTCTAATGTGCCATCTCAAAATTTGCAGACTATGCAACACAACATTCTACTCAATACAGCACTGAACAATAACTAACAGAGATACAACAACGAAACTTCTGGCAGTTACACTTAAAATCATGCGCAGGAATGCCAACTTCATTTTGCTCCAACACATCATTGGCACAAAATTACACATGTTCTGGAGTTTTTTGAACTGACCTTGTACAATGCACTATTAGACAGATATCTTATGTCAATAAAAGAATTTTTAGTTCTGATGAGTCACAATATGTTAAAAAAGGGGAATGGTCTTATTTTTGGATCACCTTATATTCAGGTATATAAAGTGTAAGCATATCTAGAAGGTTTGTTTAACATACCATTATACTGTCACATTCAGACTTTTCAAACTTTCCGTAACTGCCAGTTTTTGTTTTCTTACTTAATAGCTTGTCTTGCAGCGCTGCACAGAGATGGTTAATAGTCGCTGAGTCCAGTATCATTTATCTGATTCCTTATTTGATTTGGAGATAATAAGTGGAAAAGATGGTTGGCCATGAATTGCATCACATCTACAAGATTAATTCATTTTTGATAATTGAGGTGACTGTGTTGTATAAGATATATCCAGTGAGGAAGTAAATATTCACTGGCACTTATATCATTTTATGCTTCATCTGAATGTTATCATATTATTCTAAAACTGATTTATGCACTGAACTTCAATTATTATTGATTTATGCACTGAACTTCAATTATTATCGCAAAGATAACAAAACTAAGCATGTCAGAATGTTCACATGTACATCTTTATATCCTCCTGACATGTAAGTACACAAATATATCACTTACCACACACCCCTGCCCCCACCCCTATCTCCCTCCAATAGTGTGGAGCACCTGGATAGTTCTAGTACTTCAACTTGATTTGCCAACAGGCACTTGTGTGGGTCAGATGTTGCAGTGGCAGTGGCTGTGATACTGTCACCTGCATCACAGATGTGTCCACAAGTTATGAGGCAGGGCTGGTTGTGTCCAGGAATTATGATACAAAGTCCCTAGACCAATTGTGGCATTATATGTTGGTCAGGTATCTGGAACCATTGGGGGTAAAATCCATGATGCTTTGACACTTTCAATGAATACTTTCAAGGGTGTACTATTACACTCCTGGAAATGGAAAAAAGAACACATTGACACCGGTGTGTCAGACCCACCATACTTGCTCCGGACACTGCGAGAGGGCTGTACAAGCAATGATCACACGCACGGCACAGCGGACACACCAGGAACCGCGGTGTTGGCCGTCGAATGGCGCTAGCTGCGCAGCATTTGTGCACCGCTGCCGTCAGTGTCAGCCAGTTTGCCGTGGCATACGGAGCTCCATCGCAGTCTTTAACACTGGTAGCATGCCGCGACAGCGTGGACGTGAACCGTATGTGCAGTTGACGGACTTTGAGCGAGGGCGTATAGTGGGCATGCGGGAGGCCGGGTGGACGTACCGCCGAATTGCTCAACACGTGGGGCGTGAGGTCTCCACAGTACATCGATGTTGTCGCCAGTGGTCGGCGGAAGGTGCACGTGCCCGTCGACCTGGAACCGGACCGCAGTGATGCACGGATGCACGCCAAGACCGTAGGATCCTACGCAGTGCCGTAGGGGACCGCACCGCCACTTCCCAGCAAATTAGGGACACTGTTGCTCCTGGGGTATCGGCGAGGACCATTCGCAACCGTCTCCATGAAGCTGGGCTACGGTCCCGCACACCGTTAGGCCGTCTTCCGCTCACGCCCCAACATCGTGCAGCCCGCCTCCAGTGGTGTCGCGACAGGCGTGAATGGAGGGATGAATGGAGACGTGTCGTCTTCAGCGATGAGAGTCGCTTCTGCCTTGGTGCCAATGATGGTCGTATGCGTGTTTGGCGCCGTGCAGGTGAGCGCCACAATCAGGACTGCATACGACCGAGGCACACAGGGCCAACACCCGGCATCATGGTGTGGGGAGCGATCTCCTACACTGGCCGTACACCACTGGTGATCGTCGAGGGGACACTGAATAGTGCACGGTACACCCAAACCGTCATCGAACCCATCGTTCTACCATTCCTAGACCGGCAAGGGAACATGCTGTTCCAACAGGACAATGCACGTCCGCATGTATCCCGTGCCACCCAACGTGCTCTAGAAGGTGTAAGTCAACTACCCTGGCCAGCAAGATCTCCGGATCTGTCCCCCATTGAGCATGTTTGGGACTGGATGAAGCATCGTCTCACGCGGTCTGCACGTCCAGCACGAACGCTGGTAAGAAGTGGGCAGGCAGCAGATATTGGTGCACTGGTGTTTTAACTGCTGCACTAACTGTAGAAGTTCCACCATGTCAGATACTGGTGCCAAGTAGTCTGCTGTAATGCATAGAGGCCCACAATTAATAATTTCAGCCCTGGACATACCAATTTCAGGTTTGTATGCCATTTGGAGGCCTAAGAGAACTAACAGAAGTGCCTCTGTCCACTATTCTAGATGATAAATTAACAATGCCTTTAAGGTTCTGGGTCACTATTCTACAATCTGTCAGATGCAACCATCTTCAGCAAGATAGACTCTGCAAAATCTTTTACATAGATTCCAGTCTCCCTGAAGGATGTGGAGAAGATTAGATTAGTTTTTAGATTCATTCCATAGAGCCAAAAATAAGATGATTCTCATGGGTGTGGAAGAAGTCAGAAAGTATAACATAAAAAACATAGAACATCAGAATATAACACTCACTTCCCTGACCATTTGTCAGGAGATTGTCAAGATATGTGAATACATTACAATAAACTCGAACTGATCATATTTACAGAATTAATACACTGTCAGAATGAAACATAGTTATGCACTTTTAATAAATTATTCATACACAAAATAACTGATAGGAAACTTGTGGTACGGTATTTTGGGACCAAACTGCTGAGGTCATCGGTCTATAAGCTTACTCACTACTTAATCTAACTTAAACTTATGCTACAGACAACACACACACACCCATGCTTGAGGGAGGACTCAAACCTTCAACGGGGTAGCCGCGCGAACTGTGACATGACACTTCAGACCGCGTGTAGCAAAAATACCTAATCTTGACTGTTGTGACCAAGTGCTGTCAAAACTGGAAACTAACAGACATTTTTACTTAAGCTTGTCTAACATTCCTGTTTAGATATTCATCTATAGAGCAGGAGTTACCTATCAAAAAGTCTTTCAAACTTTATTTAAACTGTACTTTATCTGAAACCAAGTTTTTGGTGGTTGCTGGCAATTTATTGAAATTGTATGACAATAATCATCAACTTCAGTCTTTTCAAAAGTGGATTTATGCTCTTCAGACTCTGCAACACCATTCAGACTTGACAATGCTTTCTTCACAGTGTCTTACACATTGTCTCAGGTTGTTTTGCCTGCCTAACTGGGTGATATCCTCATTTACTCTTGTGATCTTGTGGAGGACTGCCGACATCTACAGGATGTGTTTTTCTGGATCCAATAGGCAGGAGTTATCATCAACTGGGAGAAGTGTGTCATTAGTGTTCAGGAGATTGACTTTCTTGGACTTAGGATATCATCCATGGACTCCCAACTGATGGATGAGAAGAAGGTCTAAGAACCCCACAAGTTCCTTGGGATGGAACAAATTTTCCAGCAACACCTGAAAACGCTGTAAGTGTGCATGAACCACCTACTGCTACAGTCCAGGGCAACTACACAAAAAGGTAGCAGGCCCATTCCATGGAGGATGCAAATGACAGAGTTTCGAATAAAGAAATGTGACCTCTTGCATGTTCCCCTCCTTACCCATTCCCATCCAACAACCCCATTCGCAATCATCATTGATGCCACTCAGTCTGCCCTAGGTGCTGTCCTTCAACAATGTGTTGAATGTTCCTGGCAACTGCACGCATTCTTTTCCATTCTATGCTGCAGCAGAGGTTGGCAGCTTATGACTGTGAGCTCCTTGCCATGTATGAAGTGGTAAAGCACTCTCACCCCTAGGTCAAAGGATGCCCCTTCGAGCTCTTCACTGACTGCCGCCCCCTTATGACAGTCTTTTATTAAGAGGAAGGCACAGAGACTTGCCAAAAGCAGTTCCATCAGCAGTAACACATAGCCCAGTTCACAACCAACAAATGGCACATGACAGGCATTGAGAATATTGTCACTGCCTGCCTCAGCCACTCCTGTCCCCTCATCACTGCCCTCAGTCAGACTGTCCTGGCCTCTACCCAGAGATACCAAGCTGTTAAGACTGCACAGTGAGTCAAACACCAGCCTCACCCTCATATCAAACACGGTTCCCTGTACTGACTTATATGTACGATGCAACTTTTTGCAAAAAACTGAATCCCCAGGCAACTACGCAGAGCACACTGACCCTCACCTCCTCCATGACTTCCACAAGGTGGCATTTGAACACCTTCATGGCCTGTCCCACTCCAGCATCTGTGCCTCCACTGTCCTTGTGCCGGAGCATTTAGTCTGTCCTGGTATCCAATTGGACTGCACCAACTGGGCCTGCACACGACTCCATGCAAGTGCTCCAAGTTAGGTGTCATGTGCAAGCCCCTGTTGATTTTCCCCCTTCCAGCTGGCCTATCATTTTTCCCATGCCTGTATTCAAATTTTAGGACCCCTTCCATCATCAAACAGCCACCAGTACATCTCACAATCATCAATAGATTCACTTGGTAGCCAGAAGCTGTGCTGCTGACTGACATAATTCCAGATACAGTGGCCAAGGCTTCCCTGGACACCTGAGCCTTGCATTTTTGGGTGCCCTTGCCATGTGAATATGGACCACTGCCTGATGAATCACATCTTTCCTGTTTAAAATACTAATCAGTACTTCTGGTATGCTCATCCATTTTACGACCAGTTACCACCTTGCCACCAACAGCATGGTTGAGAGATTCCGTAGGACCCTAAAACTGTACTTACCTGTCAATTCATAATTTGTTCTTCTGTCCTGCTGCTAGATCTCCTAGGATTACAGTTGGCCCACAAAACCAACTTTGGTGCATGCATCACCAAAGTCATGTATGGACAGCAACTCACCATCCCAGGCAGCCCCTGCCAGCCATACAGCAGCTGCATGACTGCATGGCATATGTCTGCACCAGTATTCCCACACTGCCATGTCAAGCACAAATCCTTTGAGCTTAGGACCTCCATACGTGCATACTCCAGGGCGGAGGAGGAGAGGGGGGTCAGTGCCAGCCAGGCACCACTCCACACAAACTACTCAACCCTTCACCTTCTGATTAAGCATGCAGAAAAGGCATTTTTCTGTATGTCTCCATGATGACACCATCAAAGTATCCATCAATCAACTGAAGCTGATGCATACACTCAACTTCTCCAGCCCTTGTGTGCTACCAGTTGTTGAAATCAATGTGACATGGAGCGACAAAAATGGTACCCCGGCTGATGCTACTGATCCAGTGGGTAGCACTTGGGACTCAAGACCAAAGGCCGCCCTGCCATTCACACCACTGTCTACCCTTGCGGAGCCACCCAAGACACAAATGCCTCATCCCTGATGCTGGGCTCATCATCTGGTGCCTTGCCTGAATCACAAGGTGTCAACACTGTTCTGTTTTCACCACCACGAAGTTGGCACACGCTGTCACCACAACATGTGACCTGGTCAACGAGCATGAAGCAGCAGCAACTGGTGTTTATAGTGCTGGCACAGGACACTGTGCTTTATGCCACCTCTTTGAGGCACATAGTACACTGCCTGCTGTGTGTGACCTGTCCAAGCACCAGCACCCCACCACATCCTTTGGCAGGCCCCACCCCCACACTGCAGCATGCTTGACTTCACCTGCCAGCCACAGTGCACTGCTGTCCCCCTCCTCCCCACCCACCCCCTCCCCCACCTTAGCAGAGACCGCTGCATAACACACCACTCACTGCCTCTACCATCAGCAGTGGCCCCGGCCCCACCAGCACTCCACTGCTGCCCCAGCAGTCCACCAATCAACACCAGAAGCAGCACTGCATCCTCAAACTTGAGCTTTCATTCTTGCACGAGGGGGGGGGGGGGGACGACGACTTTGTGATGATGCACGACTATGCATTCTTGCGTGCCACCTGTCTGCTCTAGCAGATGATCTTGTGCTGTAGCAGATGGCGCTTTGCCTGGCAAAAAACCTCATCATGAACTGTATGCATCCAAGGACAAGAGTTTTCTCTGCCACACACTTCTTTGACCACTATGGTGGGTGTTTCACTAAAGAATGCTAAGGAAGCAGCCCCAATTCACAGCATGTACCACACTGATATTGAGCTGTATTTCATTGCCAGAGCTTAATGGCTTGCTGTAACACTATCAGATAATTGCATGACCCATGAAGACATCAATGTGGAGTTGCTTTTTTTGTGTCTATAAAGCAAACAGCATTGCAGGCTCCCATGACACCTATGGAGATCTAGTAGGCAAAAGTGGTACCATACTTCAGGGAAAAAATATACCGCACCTATCTCGCAGTCTCATGTTCTGAACATGGAGTATCTGCTTTTCAGCATTCATTACATTATAGAAAGTGTGGCAAGGTTTGCAAACTATTGCAGCACCACATGTGCAGGTGTTACTGACTGAAATCTCCAACCGTGTTAGATTAGCTTCATGTGCAGTACCTCAAGTTCATTCATGTGCAGTTGTATTCTTCTTTGATCACTACAATGGATTAGATACACTTACAGATCTTTTATTTTTATTTTTCCTTGATCATTGTGTTAAATTAGCATCATTTGCCATATCTCAAGAACATTAACGACATTTCTCATTTTGTCCTTAAAGACTGTATAAACTGATTCCCCATATGTAGATGGTGGGCACCCCTTGTGTGTACTCCCAACTCCTTTGTGAGTGATTGGGTTTACTGGACTGACTAGATTGAGAGTTTTTGTTCATAGACACATTTATGGCAACTTACCTTTGTAAATGCATTCTGCAATTAACTATGCCTGTTAACATTCCAATAAAGGAAATATTTAGCATTTACAAGTCATTTGTTACATTGTTCCCATGCTTTACCTATTGATTTTTATACTCACACCTAACAAAACCATAGTTGTTGTTGTTGTTGTTGTTGTGGTCTTCAGTCCTGAGACTGATTTGATGCAGATCTCCATGCTACTCTATCCTGTGCAAGCTTCTTCATCTCCCAATACCTACTGCAACCTACATCCTTCTGAATCTGCTCAGTGTATTCATCTCTTGGTCTCCCTCTACGATTTTTACCAGCCACGCTGCCCTCCAATACTAATTGGTGATCCCTTGATGCCTCAGAACATGTCCTACCAACCGATCCCTTCTTCTAGTCAAGTTGTGCCACAAACTTCTCTTCTCCCCAATCCTATTCAACACCTCCTCATTAATTATGTGATCTACCCATCTAATCTTCGGCATTCTTCTGTAGCACCACATTTTGAAAGCTTCTATTTTCTTCTTGTCTAAACTATTTATCATCCATGTTTCACTTCCATACATGGCTACACTCCATACAAATACTTTCAGAAACGACTTCCTAACACTTAAACCAATACTCGATGTTAACAAATTTCTCTTCTTCAGAAACACTTTCCTTGCCATTGCCAGTCTACATTTTATATCCTCTCTACTTCAACCATCATCAGTTATTTTGCTCCCCAAATAGCAAAACTCCTTTACTACTTTAAGTGTCTCATTTCCTAATCTAATACCCTCAACATCACACGACTTAGTACGACTACATTCCATTATCCTTGTTTTGCTTCTGTTGATGTTCATCTTATATCCTCCCTTCAAGACACTGTCCATTCCATTCAACTGCTCTTCCAAGTCCTTTGCTGTCTCTGACAGAATTACAATGTCATTGGCGAACCTCAAAGTTTTTATTTCTTCTCCATGGATTTTAATACCTACTCCGAATTTTCCTTTTGTTACCTTCACTGCTTGCTCAATATACAGATTGAATAACATCGGGGAAAACCTACAACCCTGTCTTACTCCCTTCCCAACCACTGCTTCCCTTTCATGTTCCTCTACTCTTATAACTGCCATCTGGTTTCTGTACAAATTGTAAATAGCCTTTCGCTCCCCATATTTTACCCCTGCCATCTTTAGAAATTGAAAGAGAGTATTCCAGTCAACATTGTCAAAAGCTTTCTCTAAGTCTACAAATGCTAGAAACATAGGTTTGCCTTTCCTTAATCTTTCTTCTAAGTATTTCTACGGAATCCAAACTGATCTTCCCCGAGGTCAGCTTCTACTAGTTTTTCCATTCGTCTGTAAAGAATTCGTGTTAGTATTTTGCAGCTGTGACTTATTAAACTGATTGTTCGGTAATTTTCACATCTGTCAACACCTGCTTTCTTTGGGATTGGAATTATTATATTCTTCTTGAAGTCTGAGGGTATTTCGCCTATTTCATGCGTCTTGCACACCAGATGGTAAAGTTTTGTCAGGACTGGCTCTCCCAAGGCCATCAGTAGTTCAATTGGAATGTTGTCTACTCCGGGGGCCTTGTTTCGACTCAGGTCTTTCAGTGCTCTGTCAAATTCTTCATGCAGTATCATATCTCCCATTTCATCTTCATCTACATCCTCTTCCATTTCCATAATATTGTCCTCAAGTACATCGCCCTTGTATAGACCCTCTATATACTCCTTCCACCTTTCTGCTTTCCCTTCTTTGCTTAGAACTGGGTTTCCATCTGAGCTCTTGATTTTCATACAAGTGGTTCTCTTTTCTCCAAAGGTCTCCTTAATTTTCCTGTAGGCAGTATCTATCTTACCCCTAGTGAGATAAGCCTCTACATCCTTACATTTATCCTCTATCCATTCCTGCTTAGCCATTTTGCACTTCCTGTCGATCTCATTTTTGAGGCATTTGTATTCCTTTTTGCCTGCTTCATTTACTGCATTTTTATATTTTCTCCTTTCATCAATTAAATTCAATATTTCTTCTGTTACCCAAGGATTTCTACTAGTCCTTGTCTTTTTACCTACTTGATCCTCTGCTGCCTTCACTATTTCATTCCTCAAAGCTATCCATTCTTCTTCTACTGTATTTCTTTCCCCCATTCCTGTCCATTGTTCCCTTATGCTCTCCCTGAAACTCTGTACAACCTCTGGTTTAGTTAGTTTATCCAGATCCCATCTCCTTAAATTCCCACCTTTTTGCAGTTTCTTCAGTTTTAATCTACAGTTCATAACCAATAGATTGTGGCCAGAGTCCACACCTGCCCCTGGAAATGTCTTACAATTTAAAACCTGGTTCCTAAATCTTTGTTTTACCATTATATAATCTATCTGATACCTTTTAGGATCTCCAGGGTTCTTCCATGTACACAACCTTCTTTCAAGATTCTTGAACCAAGTGTTAGCTATGATTAAATTACGCTCTGCACAAAATTCTACCAGGCGGCTTCCTCTTTCATTTCTTACCCCTAATCGATATTCACCTACTACGTTTCCTTCTCTCCCTTTTCCTACTACCGAATTCCAGTCACCCATGACTATTAAATTTTTGTCTCCCTTCACTATCTGAATAATTTCTTTTATTTCATCATACATTTCTTCAATTTCTTCATCATCTGCAGATCTAGTTGGCATATAAACTTGTACTACTGTAGTAGGCGTGGGCTTTGTGTCTATCTCGGCCACAATAATGCGTTCACTATGCTGTTTGTAGTAGCTTACCCACATTCCTATTTTTTTTATTCATTATTAAACCTACTCCTGCATTACCCATATTTGACTTTGTATTTATAACCCTGTATTCGCCTGACCAAACGTCTTGTACCTCCTGCCACCGAACTTCACTAATTCCCACTATATCTAACTTTAACCTATCCATTTCTCTTTTTACATTTTCTAACCTACCTACCCGATTAAGGGATCTGACATTCCACGCTCCGATCCCTTGAACGCCAGTTTTCTTTCTCCTGATAACGACATCCTCTTGAGTAGTCCCCACCCGGAGATCCGAATGGGGGACTATTTTACCTCCGGAATATTTTACCCAAGAGGACGCCATCATCATTAACCATACAGTAAAGCTGCATGCCCTCGGGAAAAATTACGGCTGTGGTTTCCCCTTGCTTTCAACCGTTCGCAGTACCAGCACAGCAAGGCCGTTTTGGTTAGTGTTACAAGGCCAGATCAGTCAATCATCCAGACTGTTGCCCCTGCAACTACTGAAAAGGCTGCTGCCCCTCTTCAGGAACCACGCATTTGTCTGGCCTCTCAACATATACCCCTCCGTGGTGGTTGCCCCTACAGTACGGCTATCTGTATCGCCGAGGCACGTAAGCCTCCCCATCAACGGCAAGGTCCATGGTTCATGGGGGGAAAACCATAGTATCTGCCTGTTATCTTCAGTGAGGAGCACTATGACCCTATTACTATGTATTAGAATTACTTGCTGGACAGACGTTCAACATTGTTCTTAGTCAAGCATCAGCTCTGTTTAATGCTGGACAAGTTATATACCTCTGAACTATGATATTATGTTATGGTTTTTGGCAGCAGACATATCTAAATTCAATATAACTGCTATGGAGAAGGCAATGAGTCTTATGCTTTATGTTATACATAGTGTATCTTGTGCAGAACAAATACTTAGTATGAATGGAGTAAATTAATTAAAAAAATTTTGCACATTAACAGTAGGAACCAAAACTCAGTGGATCAAATCAGTACACCTACATTAAAGATTTAAGACTGTATAACAAGTTTTGAAACTTTCTAAAATCCTAAATTTTAAATCAAACCATGCGCATGTATTCAAGGAATTTTAAGTAGCAAGCTGAACAGCTCTTTAGTGCAATATTGGTCACTACTTGCCTTATGAACAAGATTATGCAAGACTGTAGGAACTTAACTCTTCTGTTTTAGATGTATGATTGCTGTATGAAAATACTGTAAAAAAGTATGATCTCTGTAATGCTATTATTTATGACATCTAGAGAAGTTATTAGTTTCATTAGTTCATTCAAAGAAGAATAAACAGACCTTGTGTTTTTAAACTAATATGTCTTGTCAGCATTTTCTGACTCTTTGAAAACAGGTCAAACTCAAAATGAATCATAAAATTCCATATAACATGAACAATTGACATAAGAATTTATGCACTTCTTTAATGTTAAATAAAATTAATAAGTGACAATTTATGTTGCAGACAATAGTGAGTAATATTTGTTCCTAAAATTAGCTGCTTATAATTTGTAGTAATACAGTATTTTTCCTTTCTTATAATAGCCACACCTGGAGTCTGATATCAGATTATGATAGATTATGTCAGTTATTTGAAAGCACAAGTGTAATGCCCTTGGGTAGTGGTGCCCTAGCAGGAAATCCTTTTGAAATAGATCGCAAAAAATTAGCCAAGAATTTGGGATTTAAGAAAATATCGCAGAACAGCATGCATGCTGTTTCAGATCGTGATTTCGTTGGTAAGTAATTCTTTTTCTTTCAAGTTGTCAGTAAAGCATGTTATAAACACTGTGTTTGATATCCTAACAGGGAAATGAGAAAGGCCTGAAAAAAAAGGTTGAATAAGCATTACCGGTACGTTATGCATCAGTGTCCAAACATTTCTTGTCTTTTTTTCTTTGTAACATTCACAATATTCTGAAAATAGCTGTTCCTGACCTTTCATTGTGTTTACATCTCACTCTCTGAATGTCTGGATTCTCTTTCACAGTTTTAAATTATGTGAGCCACAACTTTCTTTTTAGGCTTTCTTCTACACACATTTAAAAGTAGATAGATGGTAATCTTTTATTTTGGTTTCTGTATTCCAAAAACTTACATTTAACTAATGATCAGTTGCATCATTTTTTTAAACAAAGACACAGTACTTTCCATCTGTACTAATAAATTATTAACTTTGGTCTACTCAATTGTACAGCTTGTAGACTTACCTCAAGTTTTCACTAATTATTTTTGCATGTCCTGGGGATATAAGTGAAAAAACGAGTACAAAAAAATTTCACAACTGATTGTTTTTCAATAATCTGCCAGAATCTGATACCAGAGAGTCAATCACTCTACTCTGTAAACTGTAGCACCAAGCAAAAACCATTAAGGATATGGGCGAAGTTAAAACCTACATTATCAAAGAAGAGCAGCTATTATGAATTAAATATATAAACTGCACTGATAATAAAAATAACTATACTGCTATATATTACTAGTTCATGTACAGGCTAAATTTAACATAACCAGACTAACATGAGAATTGATTCTTTGACATCAGCCGTTTTATCAGTTGTACTAAATAGCAGTATCTTTGTGTTTCCATGCCATGCTGTGGATTTTTATAAAAATATGGAACTGCAACAATATTCAAAATTTTATCTGACAATCATCCAGCTATCTTCTGTGTCATCAGACGTGTGGTGCAGGCCTCCTGCCCACCTGATTTGCCATTTTAGTACCTTTCATCAACATTTCTACTAAATCTGTCTGATGCATGATTTAGTTATAACAAAAACCATCAAAAGATATTTTTTCATAGGGCTGCATTTGCATAATTTAATAGAATAAAGGCCTTTAGTTTTTCTCTTAATGATACTTACTTAGTATTCATACAGGCATTTTCATATTTAAAAAATAGAGACTTATCTACATGCTGCAACAAAGATGCTTGTTTATAATGAATGATTTTACTTGTTAGACAATTACGAGAAACCTTCAATGCTTCAATCACTACAATTAGGTAATCTGTAGAATGCATGCCTAATAAACTAGTTTTTCAATTTTCCTCATGATATTAATGGTTTCCTGTTTTCCTTTTTGTATCAGATGGGAACCTGTTTAAGAGATTTGAAATATAATACAGAACCCTAATTCTGCAACATAGTCAAGGAGACACTTGCATTTTGACATTATTTTTGTATTCTATATTGTAGTTCAGCAAATCACAATAAAAGTGAAAAAACTTTTTTTATCATCAACAGATACCCATATGGACTAAATTTGACAGAAATAAATAGGTTATATGAAGTATCTATAGGATGTGTGATTATCTTTATTTATTTATTTATTTTATTAAGCCGTAAGATTACTTTATCTAATAGCCATCTCAGTTATGTGACTGGATTTGTGAATTTCCTGTCAGAGATGTCACAGTTAGCAGTAATTGACGGAAAGTCATCGAGTAAAACAGAAGTGATTTCTGGTGTTCCCCAAGGTAGTGTTATAGGCCCTTTGCTGTTCCTTATCTATATAAACGATTTGAGAGACAATCTGGGCAGCCATCTTTGGTTGTCTGCAGATGACACGCTCATTTATTGACTAACGAAGTCTTCAGAAGATCAAAACAAACTGCAAAACAATTTAGAAAAGATATCTGAATAGTGTGAAAAGTGGCAGTTGACCCTAAATAACGAAAAGTGTGAGGTCATCCACTGTTGTTGTTGTGGTCTTCAGTCCTGAGACTGGTGTGATGCAGCTCTCCATGCTACTCTATCCTGTGCAAGCTTCTTCATCTCCCAGTACCTACTGCAACCTATATCCTTCTGAATCTGCCCAGTGTATTCATCTCTTGGTCTCCCTCTATGATTTTTACCCTCCACGCTGTCCTCCAATACTAAATTGGTGATCCCTTGAGGCCTCAGAACATGTCCTACCAACCGGCCCCTTCTTATTGTCAAGTTGTGCCACAAACTCCTCTTCTCCTCAATTCTATTCAATACCTCCTCATTAGTTATGTGATCTACCCATCTAATCTTCAGCATTCTTCTGTAGCACCACATTTCGAAAGCATCTATTCTCTTCTTGTCCAAATTATTTATCGTCCATGTTTCACTTCCATACATGGCTACACTCCATACAAATACTTTCAGAAACGACTTCCTGACACTTAAATCAATACTCGATGTTAACAAATTTCTCTTCTTCAGAAACGCTTTCCTTGCCATTGCCAGTCTATGTTTTATATCCTCTCTACTTCGACCATAATCAATTATTTTGCTCCCCAAATAGCAAAACTCCTTTATTACTTTAAGTATCTCATTTCCTAATCTAATTCCGTCAGCATCACCCGATTTCATTTGACTACATTCCATTATCCTCATTTTGCTTCTGTTGATGTTCATCTTACATCCTCCTTTCAAGACACTATCCATTCCGTTCAACTGCTCTTCCAAGTCCTTTGCTGCCTCTGACAGAATTATAATGTCATCGGCGAACCTCAAAGTTTTTATTTCTCCTCCATGGATTTTAATACCTACCCCAAATTTTTCTTTTGTTTCCTTTACTGCTTGCTCAATATACAGACTGAATAACATCAGGTAGAGGCTACAACTCTGTCTCACTCCCTTCCCAACTGCTGCTTCCCTTTCATGCCCCTCGACTTTTATAAGTGCCATCTGGTTCTGTACAAATTGTAAATGGCCTTTCACTCCCTGTATACTACCCCTGCCACCTTTAGAATTTGAAAGAGAGTATTCCAATCAACATTGTGAAAAGCTTTCTCTAAGTCTACAAATGCTAGAAACGTAGGTTTGCCTTTCCTTAATCTTCCTTCTAAGGTAAGTCCTAAGGTCAGTATTGCCTCACGTGTTACAACATTTCTACGGAATCCAAACTGATCTTCTCCGAGGTCGGCTTCTACCAGTTTTTCCATTTCTCTGTAAAGAATTCGTGTTAGTATTTTGCAGCTATGACTTATTAAACTGACAGTTTGGTAATTTTCACATCTGTCAACACCTACTTTCTTTGGGATCAGAATTATGATATTCTTCTTGAAGTCTGAGGGTATTTCACCTGTCTCATACAGCTTGCTCACCAGACGGTAGAGTTTTGTCAGAACTAGCTCTCCCAAGGCCGTCACTAGTTCTAATGGAATGTTGTCTATTCCCGGGGCCTTGTTTCGACTCAGGTCTTTCAGTGCTCTGTCAAACTCTTCACGCAGTATCATATCCCCCATTTCATTTTCATCTACATCTTCTTCCATTTCCATAATATTGTCCTCAAGTACATCGCCCTTGTATAGACCCTCTATATACTCCTTCCAACTTTCTGCTTTCCCTTCTTTGCTTAGAACTGGGTTTCCATCTGAGCCCTTGTTATTCATACAAGTGGCTCTCTTTTCTCCAAAGGTCTCTTTAATTTTCCTGTAGGCAGTTCTATCTTACTCCTAGTGAGATAAGCCTCTACATCCTTACATTTGTCCTCTAGCCATCCCTGCTTAGCAATTTTGCACTTCTTGTTGATCTGATTTTTCAGGCGTTTGTGTTCCTTTTTGCCTGCTTCATTTACTGCATTTTTATATTTTCTCCTTTCATCAATTAAATTCAATATTTCTTCTGTTACCCAAGGATTTCTACCAGCCCTGATCTTTTTACCTACTTGATCCTCTGGTGCCCTCACTACTTCATCCCTCAGAGCTACCCATTCTTCTTCTGCTGTATTTCTTTCCCCCATTCCTGTCAATTGTTCCCTTATGCTCTCCCTGAAACTCTGTACAACCTCTGGTTTAGTCAGTTTATCCAGGTTCCATCTCCTTAAATTCCCACCTTTTTGCAGTTTCTTCAGTTTTAATCTTCAGTCCATAACCAATAGATTGTGGTCAGAGTGCACATGTGCCCCTGGAAATGTCTTACAATTTAAAACCTGGTTCCTAAATCTCTGTCTTACCATTATATAATCTATCTGAAACCTGTCAGTATCTCCAGGCTTCTTCCATGTATACAACCTTCTTTTATGATTCTTGAACCAGGTGTTAGCTATGATTAAATTATGCTCTGTGCAAAATTCTACCAGACAGCTTCCTCGTTCATTTGTTAACCCCCCCCCCCCCCCCCCTTCTCCCCAATCCATATTCACCTACTATGTTTCCTTCTCTCCCTTTTCCTACTCTCGAATTCCAGTCACCCATGACTATTAAATTTTCATCTCTCTTCACTACCTGAATAATTTCCTTTATCTCATAATACATTTCATCAATTTCTTCATCATCTGCAGATCTAGTTGGCATATAAACTTTTACTACTGTAGTAGGCGTGGGCTTCGTGTCTATCTTGGCCACAATAATGTGTTCACTATGCTGTTTGTAGTAGCTTACCCGCACTCCTATTTTCCTATTCATTATTAGACCAACTCCTGGACTACACCTATTTGATTTTATATTTATAACCCTGTATTCGCCTGACCAAACGTCTTGTTCCTCCTGCCACCGAACTTCACTAATTCCCACTATATCTAACTTTAGCCTATCCCTTTCCCTTTTTAAATTTTGTAACCTACCTTCCCGATTAAGGGATCTGACATTCCACGCTCCGATCCATAGAAGGCCAGTTTTCTTTCTCCTGATAATGACGTCCTCTTGAGTAGTCCCCACCCCGAGATCCAAATGGGGGACTATTTTACCTCCGCAATATTTTGCCCAAGAGGACTCCACCATCATTTAACCATACAGTATAGCTGCATGCCCTCGGGAAAAATCACGGCTGTAGTTTCCCCTTGCTTTCAGCCATGACAGTGTGATAGCACATATTTTTTTGTAACTGGGAATGTAGTTTGCAAACTTGTTGGTCATTTAACGATAATGGGCAACAAGAGATCTTAGACCCAAATTTTAACAGGGAAAAGGGCTGGGACAGCTAATGAGGTTACAACAGACAACCCACATGGTTGCAGTTGTTGTGAAATATGTCTGGGATGGTCAGAAAACTTTTAGTTTAGATTAAACTATGGAAAGTCCAGGCTGGAATATCAACAATTATGAAAAGGATAGATTCTACTCACTATAAACATGACACATTGGGTTGCAGATAGGCATAACAAAAAGACGGTTACACACTTATCTTTTGGCCAAAGGATTCTTCATAAAAGAAAGGAAAACACACACATACTGACACAAGCTGGCACAATTCAGTCACACATGACCACTATCTCTGGCTGTCTAAAGTGAACACATAGCTGTCATCTTTATAGGGAGTAGCTATCTATCCTTTTCATAACCATTTCATCTAAATTATTTATTAACAAATACCTGTTCACTTTCAACAGTTGTTTCCTGATGAAAGGCCTGAAATGTTGCACCAGGGACAAATACGTATACAACCATGAATAATATTGTTATCAATAGGTATCACACAGAATATGAATACGTTTTTTATGAGTAAACACTGCATAACTCCATAATGGTAACAGTGACATATTTTTGTCAATTCCATCAGCATTCTATTCAATGAACCTACTTCTACTTATCTTGCGCCTCTAGCAGAATAATCTCATTTTTCCCAATAACATAGCTCTTGTAATACTGTTCATAAAAATGGTAACTGGCACTGCATCTATTCATCTTCCTCCTGTTACACAATAATCTCATTTTTCTTGATAACATAACAGATATAATGATTTTCATAAAATTTTTGTGGCTTGTATGGTTCCCTCTCCCTCTGAATTTCAGCCCTTTAACATTTTATTTGGCTTTGCTTCAAGATTTTAAGGTAGAAATTATTTTAGTGTCTTTTTGTTGTGGATATAAGGGGATTCCTCAATGTAAAATTAAATTTTATTTGTTTTAAAAATATGAGCTGTCTGGTAGGTCACAGTTCTCATTCAGCTCACTGTATATGTTCCATCTGGTGACTACAAAGATGAGCACTAGTGATTGTGAGTAATCAATTCTATGTAATAACATATTTGAAATATGGACAAAAAATTCTCCATAAAAGTTGCAACAGATACAAATACAAAAAAGGATGCAAATGACAGGTCTTTGAACCAAGAAAGTTTCTCATTTAATAAAAGAGGATATGAAGAAACAATAGTGATCTGGGATTAATATATTTCTCTTATTTTTCATTTCAAACAGCTGAATTCTTATTCTGGTCAACATTAACAGCCATTCATCTAAGTCGTCTAGCTGAAGATCTCATAATATACAGCAGTGAAGAATTTGCATTTGTAAAATTAAGTGATGCCTATGCAACAGGGAGCAGTCTAATGCCACAGAAGAAGAATCCAGACAGCCTTGAACTCATTAGAGGGAAATCTGGATGCATTTTTGGACATGTGAGTAAAGTAATGTGGTATTAAAATTTGATATATAGAGTCCTTCCCATTTGTTGAAAGTAAATGCTTGCAGTGAAGAAATTGTGCCTTTTAGTGGATAAATGCATATTGACAGTCTTGTTGCTGAGAGTTACAATTAATAAAAACCACTTTTAACTTTGGTGTAATTACATTTTTAATCGATTTTTAATACTGTGGAACCACTAGCACTGCTTATCATTTTGTAACATAAATGTGAATTATTTATTATCGTAAAATGTGAACATTTATGGCAAAACTGTTAAGTTTATTAAAATACGAGTATTATGCGCTATTACGCTACGATTTCTTAATGTCTGTTCAATATTTATTTCGCTTTCCTTCCTACTTAGGTTCCTCTTTTGATTCTACTTAGTGTACACTTTCTTTTGTCTTATCCTCACCATATGACAGTTCTATTTCCTTCAACAAATGGCTTTACTTCTCACTCTATGGTATAATCTTTGAGCTGAAACTGACATAGTCCTTATTCATATGGCATGATAAATTTATGTGTCAGCACAAAAGAGCTTATGAAACATGAAATAGCTTATTTTCTATGGATTTCTCACAGTATGTATTGTGAAGATAAATGCAATAAAACATCTGCATGTGATTTGCTTTCAGACAGATACAGACCAAGTGTAATGGTCTTTTTGTCTCTGATTTACTATCAAAAAACTTTTCCTAAGTGTAATTAGCATGAAACCATAGAAACAGTACTAACTTCTCATTGAAATATTTTAATAACATTAGCAGCATTTGAGCACTGAAATATATCAATAGCAAAAGGTGAAAATTTGCACAAGACCAGGACTTGAACCCAGATTTCCCACTTTACAAAAGCAGAAATAAACATATTTTGTTCATCACAATTGTATTAATTATGTACCCTAAATAACCTGTCAATAAAACTGAACACCACTTTAAAACAGAGGAAGCTTGAATATCAGCATCTGCTCTTAGTCTATCAAAATATTTTTCTGACCAGGTTCCATGCAAATTTATTATTCAGAGGATAATTTTCACGATGCTGATTACAGTAATATGTTTAGTTTTATCAAAACATTATTAAATAAAAGCAGTGAATAATTGAACCTCTCATAACGATGTGTGATGATAGATTCTGACTGAGCTATACAGTAGCTTTGGACATATATACACCTACCATTAGAGCACTAAGGCTTCAGACTTTACAGAAACATATTTTAATTTTCCTAAAACTGATCAAGTCAGCAAATAATCAGTACTGAAGTACCAAAATGAAGTATGCAAAATAGTTGCTGCCTTCTGCACTGTTACACCAACTTAATTCCCAAATTTGCCACTATACTTTTGTTGCCTCAATTCAGTGACACACTTCATTAAGAAATTAAGTCACTAATTAAGAATTTGTGTGATTCAATATAATTTCATATATGGCAGTTGCACCCATAAATAGTTAATACCCAGTGTAGAGATGCAAAATAGTTCTGTAACCTTTTCCAATTTCCTAACGACTTATTATGTAAACCAAATTGTTGCTTGCACATACAACTCTAGTAAATTTCAGATTAGATTAGATTAGATTTACTTTCATTCCAATTGATCCGTAGTGAGGAGGTACTCCAGGATGTGGAGCATGTCAGAAAAACAACAATACATGACAAATATTTACAACTAAAACAAATAAGCTAATGTACCATTCCACAGGTCCCAAGTGGAATGATCGTCATTTTTTAATGAACACTAAGAGTCATTTTACAAATACTATTGCACTGAATTTAAAATAAAAAAGTTTTTTATTTATTTATAAGGTAAGAAACATGTAATACAACTACTGTAATACTTATTTACAACCTAATAGTTTTACAAACAAAGATGTAGTTTCTAAAATATCTCTATGCCAGGTTACAAATACTGCTCCCAACCCAAAAATTTGCAGTCCCTCTTGAATTAACACACAACCAAGAAGTACAGAACAAGTTTATGCTGGAGTCTACACATACTGAAACCTGTGTTGCAAATTATGGTAACTGGTTTCAGTTGTTGAAAGACCATCTTCAGACAAATATGTAACTCTGAAATTAACAAAGCAGGCTACGAGTAATACAGTTATGCAACTTACACAGCATTACATAAGAAATACACTTATGAAAGAAAATACAACATGTATATACACATTGGTGATACATCTTATATGTTATAACTGCATATTTGTTACTGGTCTGATACCGTTTCAGTTTTCTGGTTTTATGATGGTCCTCAAAGGTCTGCCTTCAACCTATAATAAAGACCTCCAGGAAGACAAAAGAGCTACGTTTGAAACATATAACAATATGGAAATGATTTTAAAGATAACTAAGGGGATTGTGGAAACAATGGAGGTATGTAGCTATCATAGCATTTGACTATTTTTTCTGTTAGTCTTATACTTACAGTATGTATATAAGAACAGACTATTAACAAACTTTAACTTCCCTACTTTTTAAATAGAGAAAAATTTATACCACAAGTAAAAAAACATGCCACTCTCTATACCTTAGTCCGAAGCCAATTTTTAACTCCTTGCTCGCATGACTGCTACAAGATGTACTAACTCGTGTTTAGCGTAATTATATTGATCAAAATTAATGTAACATGGTAGCAACTGAAACTACAATAAGTAATATTAATGACTCGTAATGCTTTGCTTTATTCAGGAACTGCCAGATGCACACCTACCATAACCACAGACATCAGTAGTAGAATATATGTTGAGTTAAAAATGTAACACTGACCTAAAACTGGATTAGTATGATTAAATAAAGGACAGAAATGACAGGGACAAAAAGGAGATTAATTTATAAAGTTATGAAACAGAATTGCTAGGCAGAGGGTATGGGGTGATAGGACAAAGGAAGGGAAGACTGTTGGGTGGAGGGTGTGGAGACAGTGTGTTAACAGAGATGGAGGCCAGATGATTATGGGAATGAAGGAGATATTTGCACCAGAAAAGGTGGTGGTAGAGGGAAGGATCCACATGGCCCAATTTGTAAGGATCTACTGAAATTGAGCATTTTGAGCTCAGTTGCATTTTGTACCACAAGAACTTTGTTCTTGGTCACAGGTCAGCTGTGGTCATTTATTCTGATGGAGTAGGATAAGCCTATGGCAGGACTGGTGTAGGAAGTACTGGGTGTGTGGATTGGGCAGGTCTTGCACCTGAGTCTTCTACAGGTAGGCCTATATGACCCCTTTGGTGAGGGGTTGGGAATGGGAGTCGCATGAGATTGACTAGGATGTTTAGTAGGGAGGGGGTGACGGAACACCACATTAGGCAAGTGGGGAAGGATCTTGGAGAGGACATCCCTCAGCTGAGTGTCGTCATAACTGCCGTCTGCTTCACATCTCCTGTGCAGCAAGCTACGTAAATTTAAGTATTAACTGTGTTTTTCTTACCTGTCACTTCTATTTCCGTGCATTTTTGCTTTTAGGAAGCTTTAATTTTCGAGTACTAGCAATAGTGTTCCATAGATTTCGTGTTTGTTTTGAATACAATCCAGAGACAGTTAGTGCTTATTTTCATTGTTTCCAACAAGAAGTGTCTAGTAACCACAGTTTAGTCAGCTAACAGCTGCCTTTAGTGAATTAGCAGTCTAGTTAAAAGTTGATTGCTTAACTCTCTATAGTAAATTGTTGATTTTTTAGGATGGATAGGATGTGTGACTGCTGTGTAGAGACGCAGGAGGAGCTGGCCACTGTTCATGAATAACTGAACGTGCTGATGGCTGTGGTCAGCCGTCTTCAGGCTGCTGCCTCCGAGTGTAGCGGCAGTGGGGAGCCTAGTGTGTCGCATGGTACACCCTAGCTGTTACATGCTTCACCCATGGTCCCTGCTGTCGAGACATCTTCGCAAGTACCAGGCACGGTTGGGCCACCCTCTCCCCACCGGGAGTCGTGGGTTCAACGGCGTTCGTGTCGCATGAGGTGGAGGGTCAGTATGGAGGCTGGCCGTGTGGCATTTCCCACTCTGCCTGTGAGTGGACATGTGGCCGCTCCTTCAGCGAGGTCCAAGCAGGCACACGGGGGGAGGGATTTATTAGTGATTGGGAGCTCCAATGTTAGGTGGGTGATGGAGCCCCTTAGGGAAACAGCAGAAAGGTCGGGAAAGAAGGCCAGTGTTCACTCCATCTGCTTGCCAGGGGGGTCTCATCCGAGATGTTGAGGAGGCCTTGCTGGCAGCGATAGAGAGTACTGGGTGCACATGACTGCAAATTGTTGCCTGTGTCGGTACCAATGACTCCTGCCGTCTGGGTTCAGAGGTCATCCTCAGTTCATATGGGGGGTTGGTGGAGTTGGTGAAGGTGGAAAGCCTTGCTCACAGGGTGGAATCTGAGCTAACTATTTGTATTGTCGTTCCCAGAACTGATCGCGATCCTCTGGTTTGGAGCTGAGTGGAAGGCTTAAGTCAGAGGCTCAGACGATTCTGCGGGATCTGGGGCACAAATTTCTCGCCCTCTGCTATCGGGTGCAGAAATGTAGGGCCCCCCTGAATAGGCCAGGCGTGCACCACATGTAGGAAGTGGTTACAAGGGTAGCAGAGTACTCGTGGAACGCACATGTGGGTTTTTTATGTTAGAGAATTCCCTCCCTAGGCCCGACAAGACTCCGGAGATGCTACAAGATAGCAGTAGGCACAATGCAACAGGGAATGACAATATTAATGTGGTAATAGTAAACTGCAGGAGCGTCTATAGAAAAGTTCCAGAACTGCTTTCATTAATAAACGGTCACAATGCCCACATAGTACTAGGGACAAAAAGTTGGCTGAAACCAGATGTAAATAGTAATGAAATTCTAAACTCAGATTGGAATGTATCCTGCAGAGAAAGGCTGGACAGTGAAGGGGGAGGCGTGTTTATAGCCATAAAAAGTGCAATAGTATCGAAGGAAATTGACGGAGATCCAAAATGTGAAATAATTTGTGTGAAGGTCACGGTTACAGCAGGCTCAAGCATGGTAATTGGATGTCTCTATAGACCCCTGGCTCAGCAGCTGTTGTGGCAGAGCACCTGAAGGAAAATGTGGAAAATATTTTGAGTAGATTTCCTGACCATGTTATAGTTTTGGGTGGAGATTTTAATTTACCAGATATAGACAGGGAGACTTAAACGTTATAACGGGTGGCAGGACAAAGAATCCAGTGAATTTTTTTAAAGTGCATTATCTGAAAATTACCTTGAGCAGTTAAACAGAGAACCAACTCTTCGTGATAACATATTAGACCTCCTGGTGACAAACAGACCCGAACTATTTGAAACAGTTAACACTGATCAGGGAATCAGCGATCATAAAGCGGTTGTAGCATCGGTGATTTCAGCCATAAATAGAAATATTAAAAAAGTGACAAAATGCAGATTTCAGAGTACTTGACAGCTCAACACAAGAGTTTTATCTCAAGTACAGATAGTGTTGAGGATCAGTGGACAAAGTTCAGAACCATCGTACAATATGCATTAGATGAGTAGGTGCCAAGCAAGATCATAAGAGATGGAAAAGAGCCGCTGTGGTGCAACAACTGAGTTAGGAAACTGCTACAGAAGCAAAGAGAACTTCACAGTAAACATAAACATAGCCAAAGCCTTGCAGACAAACAAAAATTACAACAAGCGAAATGTAGTTTGAGGAGGGCTGTGCGAGAGGTGTTCAACGAATTCGAAAGTAAAGTTCTATGTACTGACTGGGTAGAAAATCCTAAGAAGTTTTGGGCTTATGTCAAAGTGGTAGGTGGATCAAAACAAAATGTCCAGACATTCTGTGATCAAAATGTTCCTGAAACAGAGGATGACAGACTAAAGGCCGAAATACTAAATGTCTTTTTCCAAAGCTGTTTCACAGAGGAAGACTGCACTGTAGTTCCTTCTCTAGATTGTCACACAGATGAATCGAAATAGATGACAGACAGATAGAAAAACAATTAAAATTGTTCAAAAGAGGAAAGGCCGATGGATCTGATGGGATACCAGTTCGATTTTACACAGAGTACGTGAAGGAACTTGCCCCCCTTCTTGCAGCAGTGTACTGTAGGTCTCTAGAAGAGCATAGCATTCCAAAGATTGGAAAAGGGCACAGGTCATCCCCATTTTCAAGAAGGGACATTGAACAGATGTGCAGAACTATAGACCTATATCTCTAACGTTGATCAGTTGTAGAATTTTGGAACATGTATTATGTTTGAGTATAATGACTTTTCTGGAGACTAGGAATCTACTCTGTAGGAATCAGCATGGGTTTCAAAAAAGACAATCAGGTGAAACCCAGCTCACGCTATTCGTCCATGAGATTCAGAGGGCCATAGACACGGGTTCCCAGGTAGATGCCGTGTTTCTTGACTTCTGCAAGGTGTTTGATACAGTTCCCCACAGTTGTTTAATGAACAAAGTAAGAGCATATGGACTTTCAGACCAATTGTGTAATTGGACTGAAGAGATCCTATATATAAGAACGCAGCATGTCATTCTCAATGGAGAGAAGTCTTCCGGAGTAAGGGTGATTTCAGGTGTGCTGCAGGGGAGTCATAGACTGTTGCTATTCACAATATATATAAATGACCTTGTGGATAACATCGGAAGTTCACTGAGGCTTTTTGCGGATGATGCTGTAGTATATCGAGAGGTTGTAACAATGGAAAATTGTACTGAAATGCAGGAGAATCTGCAACAAATTGATGCATGGTGCAGGGGATGGCAACTGAATCTCAATGTAGACAAGTGTAATGTGCTGTGAATACATAGAACGAAAGATCCTTTATCATTTAGCTATAATATAGCAAGTCAGCAACTGGAAGCAGTTAATTCCATAAATTATCTGGGAGTAGGCACAAGGAGTGATGGAGTGATTTAAAATGGAATGAACATATAAAATTAATCATCAGTAAAGCAGATGCCAGACTAAGGAAATGCAGTCTGAAAACAAAGGAAGTAGGTTACAGTACACTTGTTTGCCCACTGCTTGAATACTGCTCACTGGTGTGGGATCCGTACCAGACAGGGTTGATAGAAAAGATAGGGAAGACCCAACGGAGAGCAGCGCACTTAGTTACAGGATCTTTTAGTAATCGTGAAAGTGTTATGGAGATGATAGATAAACTCCATTGGAAGACTCTGCAAGAGAGATGCTCAGTAGCTCAGTACGGGCTTTTGTTGAAGTTTTGAGGACATATCTTCACCAAGGAGTCAAGCAGTATATTGCTCCCCCCTACGTATATCTTGCAAAGAGGCCATGAGGATAAAATCAGAGAGATTAGAGCCCACACAGAGGCATACTGACAATCTTTCTTTCCATGAACAATATGAGACTGGAATAGAAGGGAGAAGCGATAGAGGTACTCAAGGTACCCTCCGCCACACACCATCAGGTGGCTTGCGAAGTGTGGATGTAGATGTAGATGCAGATGCAGATTTCAGGGTATGATAGTCAAAGCCCTCGCAAAGGATATGGTACAGTTTTTTCAGTCCTGGCTGATACTGAGTCATGAGGGGAGTGATCCTTTGGGACTGATTCTTGAGGGTCGGCAGGATTAGAGTGTGTGAGGATAGGGTGCAGAAAATCTGTTTCCAGACTAGATTTTGGGTTAGTGCCTGTCTGTGAAGGCCCTTGTGAGACCTTAATCATAATGGGCAAGGGAGTTCTCAACACTGCAGATACACTGACCATGTGGGGATAGGCTGTAAGGAAGGGATTTTTTGGTTGGGAAGGGATGACAGCTATCGAAACAGAGGTACTCTTGGTGGCTAGTGCGTTTAATATGCACATAGTTTTGTATGCAGCCATCAGAGAGATTGGGTTCAATGTCCAGGAAGGTGGCATTTGGGATGAGGAGGAGCAGGTGTAGTGGATGGGAGAAAACGTGATGACGTTGTGAAGGAATGAGGATAGGGCATCTTGGCCCTGAGTCTAGATCATGAAGATATCATCAATGAACCTCATCCAGACAAAAACTTTGGAGTTTTGAGAGGCTAGGAAGCTCTATACAGCCCATAAAAAGACTGGTATAGTGAAAAACATGAACCATATCCTTTGTAATGGCTTTGATTATCATCATGCCCTGAAATGATGAACATTCTATCCTATACTCTTCCCAACCATCCTGAAGTGGTTTTCCATTATCCAATGGCTGCTTCACAACCTCGACCATGTGGATCCTTCCCTACACCACCAGCAGATGCGACTTACCCTTGCAATATATGCTTCGCTCTCACAGCCCTCCTGGCCTCAATTTCTAATCACTGCCTCCCAATTCACATCTCCACATCACCTTCAGAGTGCGCAGCTCCCCACTGTCTTCCACACCCGTGCATCCATTCCTTGCCAGCGAAACAGGTACCCTCCTCTGAGGCTTTAGCTACCCAATCCCAATCCCTCTTCCTGCCTCCAACCACTCTCCTCCTCTCCCACACCCATCCAACAAAACCCCACCACTTTTTGGTGAGTGGTCACCTGTACTCCTAAAGTGTTCACACTCTGCCAGAACTTCCTTACAATTGTAATTACACAAAAATTACTTTTTTTAAGTATCTGACATAAATACATTGTTTACATATAATATAAAGAATCATCAAGATGTGCAACTGTATTGTTTCACTTGTTTTTAATGATACGAAAATACTGTAATGTGTAGTACATTAACAGCAGTTTTTATGCCACTTATAGCTTTAGCTGGTATCTCTAGAAAACAAACAAATGAAGCACCAATAGTTTATTTAAAAACTGCATGAAATAACAAAGCAGTAATTGCAATGAGCTATGCATGCTCCTATTGCTCCAGAAAAATAAATAAACTGTTTGATTTGCATTATTATTATTGACAGAAAAAACTGGGTATATTGTTGCGCCAATTGCTTAACTTTTTTTTTACATTTATGTAATATTTACTTACCAACAGCAGGTATTTTGGTAAGACAATTTATTAATTTTTTTATAGGCTTTCACAGTTTTGTTGCCCTTTGAACCCGATGTCACTTGTCTTTGATAAAAATGAAACAGAATTATATCATCACTGATAAAAGAGTAGAAAATGGATAGCTATATATAAATCTTATAAATTACAGGTAAATAAAGAAGTCTGCCTGTCAGCTCTAACACCAAACCTTCTAGCCACTGACGTTGCATATTACCTAGTGCGGAAAGGGGTAAGACTACCAGTAGCTGCTAAAAAAGTGACCTTGGAACTAAAAACCTATCCTCAATCTTCAAGTTATAATTTTGTCTTACATGGCTTACTGATTTGATGTGCCTAATAGGTTCCTTTCCGTGAAGCACATCATGTCGTTGGTGAAGTTGTTGCCACAGCTGAAAAACAGAAGAAACAGATAACGGATCTCACCGTAAACGAACTTCAGCTGATAAGGTATGTAAAATGTGCAAGTTCACGTATTAACAGATGAGTGATCAGTTGATCTCTCACTCTGACATATATTAGGATCCTCTAAAACTTCCTTCTGATTTCCTTTACTTTCTGCCCATTATCTTCTCTTCTTCTTATCAATGCATCTTTGAAATATTTCCATAATCATCTCTCCTCAGCTTTAGCCTCCAGGCTTTCCCTCAGTAGTAAGCATTGTATTTCAGCTCCATTTTTCGTACTGCAGTTTCGAAACAGAAGTTCAATCTAAATGTAGTAAATGCGCATTAGAAAATCACTTTCATTTTGTATTTATTACTTATGATATTTACTTAATCTAAAGGAACATGACTTGATATTCACTTCCAATATGACAAATGTGCCCTACAGGAATGGATGTACTATTTCTACTTGACCATCAGATTTAAACATAAACCTCATATTCTAAAATTCTGTTTTACTTTATTTCTGTAAAATTAATGGGTGCTCGTTCCTCAAAATGTGACATATATTTTAGTATTCTAAAGTCTATTATTTACATCTGAATACCATGTTACAGCTCTAAATTTAGTGATGATATTAAGAAGATATGGGATTACACTAACAGTGTTGAACAATACAGAAGCACTGGTGGAACCTGCAGTGACAGCATTCTGCTTCAAATTAGAACATTGAAAGAATGGGTAGAGAAGGAAAAACAGCAGTTTTCTAAAATGGAGATGCCTGTCTCTTCAAACTAAGGCATTGCCAGTATAAACCACCACTGACATAAATTTGTGAGCCATAATTATAAAATACATCATTAAAAAGGATATTGTATTACTATTTTTAAGCTCTCATGTACACTTTTCTTTTGTGTTAATCTGAATGATATATTATGTATTTAATAAGTGAACAAATGAGAATAAAAATACAATCAATTCACATATAACAGAAACCTGTCTTTACTATGTTGCATTCAACAGCATTTGTCACTACCTTCTGAAGTGACAAGATTTGTATGTGAATGCAGATGTAGTGATAGTACTGAAAGTTCTGATGAAAACAAAATGCTAATATAGATCAATATGATTTCTTGGCAGTTACAAGTCACATCCTTATACGACATTCACAGAGGAAAAGAACATAAGAACATATCAAATGGGGCTTTGTTTCTCATCTTTGTACTAGATAGAGATATTCATTATGTATTAGACAACATTAACACATTCACTGGAGGTATGTGGTGTGATTTGCTTCTCTGAAAATTTTATGGTGTTCTGAGTCATTACTAAGACTGTTGTATGAGATTTTTATTCTACGGAGATTGCAGGGTTATGTCCTATTGAATAACATTCTATGAATGTTCTACATTCAGAAAAAAATGTTGTTTAGTGTTCCAGTCCCATCTAAACGTCAAGAAAGAATCCATATTCATATTAAACTGCAAGTGCGTAAAACTGATACAGCAACTGACACCTTTCTTGCCCATCTTTCTTCACGTAATTTAGTACTCCAGTGTTATTAGGCATTAAATTAATCCATCTCAATCTAAAGACTCCTACAAAACCCATCACAGTAACTTAATGACCAACCTTGACCAAAACTGAATGACAAAGAGCGTCAACTTTTGCACAACTAATATATGATAGAAAAGCTTCACATTACATTTATTCACTTACGAGGGTCGTCATTAACATCCATTCATAAAGTTGAAACAGCATTAATATAACAGATAAAAATGATCTCCGCTACTCATTATTTAATGTTACTCTGTCTGGTGCAGCAGAGAGTAAATTAAAATATGCTACCAAAAAAATTTAAAACCTCCACACTCAGTTACAAGCAAGAGCAAGAGATCATTTCAGAGAGAGGACATACTATCTGCAGGCAGGATGGGCACAGCCGCAGATGACTCCAGACTGCCTGTTTAACACCTGAAGAAATAGTACAAACAAAAGATAACATTACAGTATCTGGATCTGCTTCCTTTTTCTGCAGACCACTGTTAAGTACATTGCAGAGGTAACTTAGTGTTGCACCATATACTAGGATCTCACTCTATTCCATTCGTGTACTAATCCTGGGATTAATGACAGCTTAAATGCCTCTGTGTACACTGTAATCAATCAGTGCCCATGTGAATTACATGTAAGGAGATTTAGTACAATCCTAGATTCCTTTCATAACTGCGGTTGGAGCATTTTAAGTAGATTTTAGTGGGGTTGTTGGTGTCTATCTGCAGATGTCATCAGTTCTGATTTTTCAGCATTTCCATAGATCAAACAAACCTCTCACCATTTGTGATTCTCTTCATTGTGTATCTTCATTATCCCCTGTTAGTTGTACACACTTCAGCAATTCATCAGTATTCTACAATGTGACACACAAGAGTTTTGTAGTCAATCTCCTTTGTTGATTGACATCATTTTCTCAGTATACTACCAATGCATCAAAGTCTGATACCTACCTTGCCCAAGACTGAGCCTACATGATCATTCCATTTCATATTCCATGTGTTGTTGCACCTAAGTATTTGTGTGCATTGACTGCATCCAGTTGTAGCTCAGTGAGATTGTGTTACAGGATACTATGTTTAAACATCATGTGAGGTACCCAATTTTACATTTCTGAACATTTAAAGCAAGTTGCTAGTCTTTGCACCCCTTTTAAATTTTATCAATATGTGACTGATCATTTTTGTGCCATTTTTGAGATATGACTTTATTATGGTACAGATTACTGCATCACCTGCAGAAGCCTGAGGTTACTGTTAATACAGTCTGCCATATCATTAATTACTAATTTACAACATATAGGCTACAGAAATAGTACCAAGGCATTTACCCAGGGCACTCCTGAAAATACAGTACTTTTGTCAATGACTCTTTATGTTTTGAGACCCCATATGATTACACAGTTACAGGCATTGGTAATGACTCAATTTTTTTATGCCAAGAAATATTATATCTTCCTAATTTCCACATCCATTGCTTTTTAAGATGTGTGAGAAAAGTGTGAGTTGTGATTTGCATGACCCATGTTTTCGAAATTAATGCTAGTTGTCTTAATGGAGACCATTCTGGTCAAAATATCACACTGCTTTTGAGCTGAGAACATGTTCGAAGATTCTATAGCAGATGGAAGTAAATGTTAGAGGACTGCAGTTTTGTAGATCACTTCTGCTACTTCATGTAGACTGGTGTCACCTGTGCTTTCTTTCAGCTACTGAACACAATTTTCAGTTTTAGGAGTTTATGGTATATTATGGTTCTTATGGCAGATAAATCAGTCACACATTCAATGTAGAAATTGGTTGAGACTGTACTGGGTTCCGGACATTGTTCAGTTTCACTAAATTTAGCTGTTTCTCAACACTACTGCCATTAATATCTATGCTACTCATCTCTCAATTCATGCAGGAATCATCAGACTATGAACTTAGGTCCATTGTAGTAGGAACTTAATTTGTATGAGAAATGTTTTATTCAGTGTTAGCTGTCAAGGAAACACTAAAAGCTATGATTGGAGCCTTCTGACAGTCACCATCTCATCCACAAAAGTAAGTGTTAACCCAAAGGAAACCCTCATCTGACTAGGATTAGCTCTCTCCAGTCATGGCACGACAGAGGGCATGATATTTTTGTAACCCTGCATTGTATTGAAGAAATTCAAATGTCATAAGTATCAGTGAAACTTATGCTTTCTGTAATGTCTCTCCAGAACAAATACTTCAGAAATAGATCATTATGGTATTGTTTAAGGAAAACATAACTGACAACTCAGAGGGTGTATACATGGACAATATAATAAGTTATGATGATATGTTTGTGGAAACAATGATAATCAAAGAATGAAGGATTAACAAAAGAGGTAAACATCTACAAGTTCAGTCAAACCGGTAAGTTCACCCCATTCCTGAGACAGGAGCTGAAGTCATTTAATTAAAGCAAGGATTGTGTGGAAGAACCATGGCATCAGGCTTTACAAAATATATATATAGCTACAGTTGAAGACTACGAAAATGCTATCTGACTCTTTAGTCGCTTCTCGATAGAAAAAATTCATAATTATAAATGAGAAGAACAATATTGTGGCTGTTTTATAGTACTAATTCATTCCACTAACTAATGATGGCCTTGCAAGCTGAAAACCAGTAAACAAAATAAATTAATATTGTAGAATAGTCTACAATACGGAACTTTTAATTTATGGTTTTTGACAGCACAAATTCTTAGCAGTGTGCAACCAATATCAGAAAGATACTACAAAAACAACACATACTATGCAGTACATAAAATTTTAATTGAAACTCACTTGATTAGGAGAAAGTCAGTGCATAAAGTATTCAGTTGTGATATCATAAAAGAACATAGTATGGGATCTTATTGAGTATGACTTTCATTAAACTTTACCAGCACTGGGAAAAACTACTGAAAAGTATTCAAATGCTTAGTGTGATATAAAAATGTCTTTGATTGTTCTTTGTAGCCATGTACATTGTAAAAAGAAAACATTATGAACATAGTGTACATCCATGGAGGTATGTTCCATCTTTGCAACTAAATGAAAGGCACTCTGTTTTTTGACATACATGTTTCTCTTCTTTTATTTATGGAGCGTCTTTAGTGGCCTATAAAACAGGAGCTGTGATAGTTGTTTCTAGCCATTATGTAGTAATTGCAAGTGGTTTTTAGACACACGCACGCACACACACACACACACACACACACACACACACACACACACACACACACACATTGTGTAGTAATTGCGCAAGTGTTACTATGCTACATTTTCCCTTGTTATTCCCTTGCTTTTCAGGTTATAACTTTTGCAGAAGAAGTTTCATATCAGGAGTTTCTTATGATTTACAATATTGTTAACCATGTGTACCATCCTGGAGATTTATTTACTCAGTTTCCATACTCCAGATGGCTGATTTTGGCACTCCTCAGGAATTTATTCTACAGATTAAGGCCTATGTTTGATACTGTGTGATAAATTAAGCATGTACATTTGATAGACTTAAGTAAGATGAGTCATGATGAACATACAAAACACGGATTCCACTTAAACAGGAAAGGAAAGGCCAAGCTAGTTTCCTACATAAGCAAACTGTGCGAGAAAGACAGTGTGGGGAAAGATCCAATTGCTCTGGGCTACAACAGCGAGACTTTTTTAGAATAAAGGACCATAATAATAGTTTTCAGGGATGTATTTCGGATATGACTGAGTCCTGTGCGTGCAAAGAAAAGCCAGGCTGTGAAGTAAGTGCTCAGTCATTGAAAGTCAGTTCCAAAAAACCAGTGTATGCAAAATGTCGTAAAAAGTGTAGCTCAAACAATTTTGATTCGTGCAAAATGGTAAATAAACAAGAAGGGATAACACCCTTAATGTTAATGCACTTAAATGTGCAATATCTCAGAAACAAACTAGACATTCTACAAATATTCATAGAGGAACACTTGCCACATGTACTAGTAATAACGGAACATGGACTAAAATGCAGTGAAATAATATACTATAGATTAGAAGGTTACTTACTAGCAAGTAGTTATTGTAGGCAAAACCATAAAGGTGGTGGTGTGGCAATTTATGTTAATAAGGATGTAGAAGCTAAAAAAATTTCCTTTCTTGAACACCAGACCAAAGAAGGATCAATTGAAATGACAGGTATTGTACTCCACAGTAATGATCTTAAGTTACCAAAGCATAAAGTGATTGGAGTGTATAGGCCACCAAACGCTGATGTAATGCCTTTATGGATAAACTTAGTAGTGTTGCTGTTCAGGCTGGTTCTAATGACCTTACTATATTAGGTGACTTTAATATAGATGCAAACTCAAATAGCATAGTAAACTTGAAACTCAGTGATGTACTGACCTGATACAACCTTGTAAATATAGTGAACTCTGACACAAGAGTGACGGACACATGTTCCACTAGAATAGATCATGCTGTAATCAACAAAGATGTTATAGATAAGGTAAATTACAGTAACTTAGATTTTCTTTATTCTGACCACTTCTGTCAGGTGGTAGAATACACAAATTCAGTTGTGCCTAAAATAACAAAAATTGTGCTACAGAAATGAATGCAGAATACCTCAAATATTAATGCTCTTAAAGTCAAACTAACGAATGAGAAATGGGATTCTGTGTACCAGGTAAAAGGGTCAAATGAGAAATGGAATGAATTCTACTCAACCCTATTGCATCATTACGAATATAGTTGCCCAGTCAGAGAAATCCACTGTCAAAATAGAAGTAATCCTAGACTAAAACTCCCAACAAATCTGATTAGGCTCAGGCAGCAAATACATGTTCCAAACCAGCTTTATAAAGCTACTACTATGCAGGTTTTCAAGGAAAAATACAATAGGGCCAAGCAAACTTTTAAAACTGAAATTGTCAATCTAAGGAAGTAGATTAACAGCAAAACAATAGAACAGTCTGACAACGTAAGCAAAGCATCTTGGAATCTGATTCATAAATACCGAAAAGGACCCAACAAGATGAACATGGAAGCACTCAGCTTAAGACATGATGGTAACATTATAAAAGACCCAGATACTATACGTAATATTTTTAATAACTACTACATTTCTGGTGAACAATCAAGCCATATTATAGATTCGCAGGTAGAGACCCGATGCCATCTCACCCAGTGTACCGACTTTGAATTTGTGGAAGTGAATGAACAGGAGGTTCGCAGGGCAATATACATGATAAAGAAAAAAATTTCATCTGGATGGGATGGCGTATCTAGTGCTATTACTAAAGCATGCTTAAAAGAAATTTCTAAACCTCTTACTCACCTGATTAATTGCAGCATTAGAGAAAACATGTATCCAACGGTTCTAAAAATGAGTGTAGTGAAACCAGTGTATAAAAAGGGAAGTAAGGAAGAAATCTCCAACTATAGACCAATATCATTAATTCCCACTTTTAGTAAGATATTCGAAAGCATTATCCTTTCTCAGCTAAGTGCCTTTTTCACAAAACATAAACTGCTTGTAGATTCGCAGCATGGCTTCAGAAAAGAGCTAAGTACAACCACAGCAGTTAACAGTTCATCCATGAAGTTTACTGTCTGTTGGACCAGAAGACGCAGACTGCAGGTATATTTTTGGACCTGACAAGAGCATTTGATATGGTAAACCATAGGGTACTTCTTAAAAAACTAAAATTTTATAGTATTGGGGATCAAGCCATGAATCTTCTAACCACATACCTGTTGAATCATAAGCAAAGCACTAAGTTGTCATACAAACTAGATAATAAAATCATGAACTCCCAGTCCACCAGTGAACCTGTATTACAAGGTGTACCACAGGGCTCAATCCTTGGACCCTTTCTCCTCCTTATATATATTAACGACATTGCACAACCCATTAACTCCCATATTGTAAGCTATGCAGATGACATGTCAATATTATTCTATGGGAGCGAATCTAAAGAGCTAGAATCTCTTGCTACTAGTGGTGTAACAGAAGTAACAAAATACTTCAATGATCAGGGACTCAGGGTGAATGTCACCAAATCTCAACTACTGACATTTAAAACAGGCAGTTCTCATAACAACAATATGAATAGCGTGTGTAATGCAACAGAAAATGGTAACTGTATATTCCTAGGTATATATGTTGATAAAAATCTGCGATGGACATACCACATTAATTTCATATGCAGAAAAGTCAGTAGTGCCATATATATCCTCAGCCAGCTCACAAAGATAGTTCCTAGCCAAGCACTGAAATTAGTATATTATGGAACACTTTACCCCTTTCTCAATTACGGAATTGAACTATGGGGCTGTGCAGCTGATGTACATTTAAAAAGAATACTACTACTGCTACATAAAAGGGCAAAAAGACTTATACATGGGATGGGACATAGAAATTCATGTCGTGAAGTTTTTGTGCAGCACGAATATCTGACAATATATTCTCTGCACATCTTCAAAATAGTTGTAATTTTTGTAAGTTAACCAACAGAAGCTATCAAGGGCAGTGATGTACACAATTACAACACTAGAACAAAGTGTAACTATTTTCGTAACAGAACAACGTTAAAAATGACTGATAGAAGTACATATATCAGTGCTTTGATTTGGTATAACAAGCTACCAAACTCTCTAAGAACGTGCACGGGAAATGTTTTTAAAACAAAATTAAAATCTTTTCTAGTAGAAAAATGTTTATATTCTTTCAATGAATTTTAAGATAGTGACTGTAACATGAGGCATTAGCATATCAGTTGTAATGTGATAAATGTAAAAAATAGACATAAGAAGCAACAGCTACAGAATATAGTGTATTTTATAAGTATAAATATAACCATAGTATTAAGTCTGACGTTTGAAAAAGCCATCATTATGATGGCTCCATGCAAAGAAAATGTAAATAAATAAATAAACTAATATACTTCTTTTGGCCAGGAAAGCCTTCTTTGCCTGTACTAGTCTACGTTTATGTACCCTTATTTTGCCCATCATTTGTTATTTTGCTTCCAAAGTAGCAGAATTCCTTAATTTTGTTTTCTTCACGGACACCAGTTTCGATGGTAAATTTATGACTAATTTCGTTTCTACTGCTCCTTTTTCCTTTGCCCCCCCCCCACCCTTTTTTTAGTTCATTCTCAATCTATATTCTGTACTCATTAGAATGTTCACACCATTCAACACATCCATCAATGCATCTTCACTTTCAGTGGAGACAGCAATGTCGTCAATGAATCTTACCTTGATACCCTTTCACCCAGAATATTAATTCCACTCTTGAGCCTCCCTCTTCTTTCCATCATTGCTGCTTAAAAGTATAGACTGGACAGTGGGCCAAAGACTACATCTCTGTCTTACACCTTTTTTAATTTTAGCACTTCACTCTGGTTTTCCATTCTCAGTGTTCCTTCTTGGTTCTGTTGCATCATCTGTCTTACCCTACACCATCCATTATTAAGCACAGCATCTCTTGTGCATTTATCTTTTTGAAAGGCAGGCTGGTTGTCATCTAATAGCACCTAAATTTTCTTCACCATTCTTCTGTATATTATTCCAGTCAGCAATTTCATGCAGAAATTGTTAAGCTGACTGTTGGGTACTTGCATTTACTCGCTCTTGCTATCTTCATGACTGTATAGATAATATTTTCCCAAACATATGATGGTATGTTGCTAGTTTCATAGATTCTGCACATTAATCCTGATAGCCATTTGGAAGCCACATTCAGCAATGATTTTGGAAATTCCAAAGGAATGTTATCTATCCCTTCTACCTTACCTGGTCACAAGTTTTCAAAAGCTCTACTGATCTCTAACTGTAACATTGGATCCCATATATCTTCCATATCAACTTCCATTTCTTCTGCCAACATATCATCAAACAAGTCCTCCCTTTCATATAGGCCTTCAATGTACTCTTCGCACCTATTCATACCACCTCTGAATTTAAAAGTGGAATTTCCAATTCTCTTCATATTCTTAATGTTGAAGTCCTTGATTTTAATATCAGTGAATCAGTACTTCTGATGATCATTTCCTGTTGTAGTGTGAGATTTAGGTGGAGTGGGGTTTGGGCTGGGGTTGTGCAGATGTGGGTCTCAATATTGCTATTATAACTTTATTTACAATGCAAATGCCAATTAAACAAGACAGAAAAGAGTGTTGTACACAGATTTCTTGAGGCATGAATAAACTTTGAAAGTACTTGAACAACACAAGATATCTTACTGAAATAATCATGATAATCAATGCCAGACATTCAGTCTGGCCCCACACAGACAACCCAAATAACAACATAACATTTCAAAATATACGGCCTTCGGAATTCAATAGTCATGACAAAAGCAACTTATTACATCAACAAATACCTTACTTCTTACCTGGTTACTACTAGCCATCCCCAACCACCAAGAGAATAACTACCAATATACTGCTCAGATACCTACAATTGCATCTTACTAATCAGTACACCAGTAACATATATATAAATTCATTCATATATGAGAACAGAGCAATTCACACTAGACAGCATGAATCATAGATTCAATAAGACCTGTACTGAATCAACAAAAAAATCACAAAGTACAAAACAGATCCACATTTGTAAGAGGCTTATAAATTACATTTAACCTTTGAACCAAGCACTGGAAAATCCAGGATGGAATGTAACAATATTATGAAAAGGAAAGTAAGTAGCTACTCACCATATAGTGATATAGTGGAGGTGCTGAGTCGCAGATAGGCACAACAAAAAGACTGCCACAAATAAAGCTTTTGGCCACTAAGGCCTTCATCAACAATAGAGGACACACACACACACACACACACACACACACACACACACACACACACACTCACACACACGCAGAACTGCAGTCTCAGGCAACTGAAATCACACTGCAAGAAGGAACATCAATGCATGGCTGGGGGTAAGGAGGAGGCTGGGGTGGGGATAGTCTGGTAGGGGTGTCGGACAGTGAAGTGCTGCAGGTTAGATGGAGGGCAGGGCAAAGGAGGGGAGGAGGTGGGGGTAAATAGCAGAAAAGGAGAGAAGTAAAAAGACTGAGTGTGATGGTGGAAATATGGCTTTATATTGCTGGAATGGGAACAGGGAGGGGGCTGGATGGCTGAGGACAGTGACTAATGAAACTGAGGCCAGGAGGGATACAGGTATGCAGGATGTATTGCAGGGAAAGTTCCCATGTGAGCAATTCAGAAAAGCTGGTGTTCATAGGAAGGTTCCATATGGCACAGGCTGTGAACCTACCATTGAAATGAAGGATGTAATGTTTGGCACCATGTTCAGCAACAGGATAGTCCACTTATTTCTTGGCCACAGTTTGTCGGTGGCCACTCACGTGGACAGACAGCTTGTTGGCTGTCATGCCCACATAGAATGCAGCACAGTGGTTGCAGGTTAGCTTGTGGATCACATGACTGATTTCACAGGTAGCCTTGCCTTTGATGGGATAGGTGATGTTTGGAGTGAAGTAGGTGATGGTGGGAGGATGTATGGGACAGGTCTTGAATCTAGGTCTATTACAGGGGTATGAGATATGAGGTAAGGGGTTGGAAGCAGAGGTTGTATAAGGATGGACAGTTATATTGTGTAGGTTTAGTGGACAGTGGAATACCACTGTGGGAGGAGTGGGAAGGATAGGGGGACTATTTTCCGTGGGGTAATTTGGTATGGTGGATGGCACACCTGTAACGTCAGCAGAGGATCTTTTTGCTCGAGTCCACAGGGTGACTGAAATACTTCAAGGACAACTGCACATGCTGGCTCATGTGCGTAAAGCTCAGCACTGCCAGTGTAGGTTCTCAATTGACATAAGAAGTACATAGTTCGAAGCCCATTTGTAATGTAGACAGTGCAATATGCTATGTTGGGTTTATTGACATAATGTGGAGCGCACACCCATCTCAGACTTTGAAGCTCTCCAGTGCCCAAACCGTGTGATTCTGGATATGCATTTCTTCTTAAAAACAGAGCAGTTTGCCTTCATGCTCTACTAAATGGTAGCGACTTTCTTGGGACACCCTGTATATCTAACTGGAATATTTATGTGATTATTACAGCGAGTCTGGTTGTTTGAAGGAATGTAAGGATGTGTAACAAAGTAAGTGCAAGAGTGGTTATAAATTGGCCATAATTAATACTGCAATTCTTGACTAATCTGAGCTGTTTGTACGACGGTTTCCTCGGCGCTGGTTTTGGATAGCACCATTCTGCTATGCACAATGCGAGTGCCTTGAGACGTAGACACTAGGACATATGGAAGTTTGGGTCGGTACTGGAGGTGAGCTCGGAAGGTGGTTAAGGCGACCGCTCGTGCAAAGCGGCAAATCAAATTCGATTCCCAGTCCGGCACAGATTTTCATACGTTACTAGTGAATCGTATCTATACGCTGTGCAATTTAATACGCAATTTACTAATGCATTTCATAAACTTTCATAATTGCTTAAACTGTCGAGTGCACCGACGGTCCAGTGAGGCTTTTAGCTTTTAGTGGGTGGAGAACGTAGCTCAGGTTGAAGGTGGTTCTGCTATGTTTACGGGGTGTTATCATTATATAATTTGGGCCCACTCTTTCAGATTATCGGGAACATCTCCCTTCTTTTCAACAGATTTACTTTTCCCTCGATGAAATGGGTGGTTGCATGGAGCGATGTCTTGCCGTCTAATGATTACTAAGAAAAAGGTCTCAACAAAAAGAGTGCAAGTAAAAACTTTGCATTATTGTAGAAGTCTATACCATCAACCGTTATTTTTGAAAACTTTATTTAGGGTACTAGTTTCAACGCCTCAGCGGCGTCTTCTTCAGGCCCCAGTACATCGAACGTCCACAGTATTCTAGTCACAGGAACCACTGTAGTAATGGATTCCGTAGACGTCTTTCAAATAGTATGTACTCTCCGCACACATAACAGCAGCGGCGCGGGGTAGCCGTGTGGTCTTAGGCGCCTAACACGCTTCGCGTCGGAGGTTCGAGTCCTCCCTCGGGCACGGGTGTGTGTGTTGTCCTTAGCGTACGTTAGTTTAAGTTACAATAAGTAGTGTGTAAGCCTAGTACAAGTACAAGAGCGGTACCAGATGTGTACGTAACGGGAGATGACTGTCATCTCGTGTTCCGCACACGTCTGGTAACGCTATTGTCCTTGTGCTATCTTTGTACGTGACCTCTGAAGATGGAAATAATTCTGAAACGCGTCACTTGCTGATCGATAAAGTTATTTTCATCTACTATATTACTTTTTATGCGACGTAGCCACCTTAACGACGGATCTACGCATAATTAGTAGAGAGGTCGCTAGCCTACTACGTGACTTAATGCCAGACCTTTAATATATGTACATAATAGCAGAACCACTGTAGTAAATGAACTTCTGTAAAAGTCTTTCGGACAGTGTGTGCTGTCCAGACATGTAACATCAATTCTTTCTGACAGCTGCTGTTATGTGTTCGGAGAGTACACACTATTCGAAAGACGTCTATGGAATCCAGTACTACAGTGGTTCCTGTATTATGTACACATGTGACTGGAATACTGCGGACGATCGGTGTACTGGGGCCTGAAGAAGACGCCGCTGAGGCGTTGAAACTAGTACCCTAAATAAAGTTTTCAAGAATAACGGCTGATGGTATATATGAGAGCTGTTCAATAAAGAATAATCATAATTTTTTTGACAACATACCTTTACTCGTCCTCATAATTTTGGTGGCCCTTCTCAAAGTAGTCTCCCATGAATGCGATGCACTTGTCCCGGCGTTTCTGCCAATCTTCAAATACATGCTGGAAACCATTTTTTGAGAGGTCCTTCAAAACCGCCTCTGCAGCTTTCAACACTGCTTCTGATGATTGATAATGCCTCCCACGAAGGCGTTTGTTCATGTTAGGGAATAGAAAAAAGTCACATATGGCTAAATCCTGGGTATAGGGGGGCTGAGGTATGCACTTCACATTGATTTTTACAAGGTATTCAGCAACAACATTGGCAATATAGGGCCGCGCATTATCGTGGTGCAGCATCCAGTGTGCTTCACGGAACTGTGGTCTTTTGCGCCTGATGTGGACTTGCAATGTTTGCAGGACATCCCTGTAGTATTGTCCAGTTACTGATGTGTGTGCAGATACAACATGCTGATAAAGCATTCTGCGAATATAAAAAAATGAGATGACCGTAACTTTCCCAGAAGGAGCAACTACTTTTGCTTTTTTGGGCATTGGTGATGAAGGAGATTTCCAGACTGAGCTTTGCTGTTTGCTCTCAGGATCAAAATGATGTGGCCAAGTTTCATCAGCAATGATTACATTTTGAAGAAATTCCGGATCTTCCTCTAACATCAACTTTAACTGCATGCAGATCTGCACGCGAATGCCCTTTTGTTCGGGAATCAACAGTCTTGGAACCCATCGCCCACAAACACGTGTCATGTGTAATTTTTCCGTCACGAACGTGTAGGTGGCACCCAATGAAATGTTCAGTATTTCAGAAAGTGATCTTAAGGTAATTCGTCGATCCTATCTCACAATGACAGAAGCAGGCTTGATGTTTTCTTCCGTAAGAGCAGTAAGTGGAGCACCTGGTCCACCTTCCTTTGAAACTGATTGTCTCCCCTCTTTAAACATTTAAACCACCTTCGAGCCATGCTGTAGGGAAAAACAGACGCTCCATAGGCCTCCTGTAACATTGTATAGGCCTCAGCTGAAGATTTGTTGAGACGAAAACAGAGTTTCAAAGCCGCATATTGTTCCTCGCGTGTTACCTCCATTGCAGCGGTAGGCGATACTGAACATGCCTGACCTTGCCTGCCTCTCACAGGCGGGAAACAGGAGTCCCAACAATGAAACTACTACGGCGTGTTTGTTGCACATGAAGCTAACAGAATATCATAAGATTAAATTTTAGCGCGAGAAATTATGACCATAAAAATTTATGATCATTCTTTATTGAACAGCCCTCGTATAACTCTACACCTATACACTGTTTACACCGGTTAGCCATGTCGTACGCAACTGACGTGTTGGCACCTCCTCCACTGCGCATGTTTCCACATTCTCCACAAATCGTATTTATACGAGAGTTCGACCAGTCGCTGTTCATCACTCTATGTTTTTATGATGGACTTAGATTACAAACATTGCGATTGACAAGGATGCTGCAAAATTTCTGTTTTTTAGTTATTACATCAATGTTAATATTTACCTCTCACCGTAATTAATGCGTGAAAATAAAAAATGAAGAATTTTGCCACAGGTTTATTACCGTGATTACTGTGGCAGGTATTCAAAGGAAAACTATAGCTGCGTGTAAATCGTGGATCGAACGCTGTGTTCCTTATAATTAATTCACGATGTGACTGTACGCGGAATACCGTGATAAAATCAAGATCCGCGCCCGTTTCGTTTATCGTAGGGAAAACACGCCCGCTGGCGGAATCGACAGAACCCACAGTTTAAACACCGCAGCCGCACGCGCGAGCGCTCGGCCGTACCGGAAGGCGGCGCAGTGCAGAGGTGGGCGACGATGGGCGGACTGTACCGGCGCTACCTGCTGGAGGTGCTCCAGCACACCACGGTGCAGGGCTGCGTGCACCTCACATACCGCACCAGGCACCCACTCGAGAGGTGCGTACCACTCACACCACGCAGCTGGCGCGCGAACACAAGTACCAAATACACACATCAAAAAAAGTTTTGCATCACCTCGGTTCCGAGAGTTCCGGAACCTGTATAGAAAACTGGAATAGAGATCAACATAAACAGCCCTTTTTTATATTGCTCATAAAAACGACATATTGCATGTTGTACCACCCTATAGCGAGAGCTTCAGAGGCGGTGGTCTAGATTGCTGTACACACCGGTACCTCTAATACCCAGTAGCACGTCCTCTTTCATTGATGCATGCCAGTATTCGTCGTGGCATATTATCCACAAGTTAATCATGGCACTGTTGGTCCAGGTTGTCCCACTCCTCAAAGACGATTCGGCGTAGATCACTCAGAATGGTTGGTGGGTCACGTCGTCCATAAACAGCCCTTTTCAATCTATCCCAGGCATATTCGATAAGGTTCATGTCTGGAGAACATGCTGGCCACTTTGGTCGAGTGAAGTCGTTATCCTGAAGGAAGTCATTCACAAGATGTGTACGATGGGGCGCGAATTGTCGTCCATGAAGACGAATGCCTCGTCAATATGCTGCCGGTATGGTTGAACTATCGGTCGGAGGATGGTATTCACGTATCGTACAGCCGTTATGGCGCCTTCCATGACGACCAGCGGCGTACGTCGCCCCCACATAATGCCACCCCAAAACAGCAGGGAACCTCCAACTTGCTGCACTCGCTGGACTGTGTGTCTAAGGCGTTCACCCTGACCGGGTTGCCTCCAAACACGTCTCCGACGATTGTCTGGTTGAAGGCATATGCGACACTCATTGGTGAAGAGAACATGACGCCAATCATCAGCGGTCTATTCGGCTTGTTGATGGGCCCATCTGTACCGGACTGCATGGTGTCGTGGTTGCAAAGATGGACCTCGCCACGGACGTTGGGAGTGAAGTTGCGAATCATGCAGCCTGTTACACACAGTTTGAGTCGTAACACGACGTCCTGTGGCTGCACGAAAAGTATTATTCAACATTGTGGCGTTGCTGTCAGGGTTCCTCCGAGCCATAATCCATATGTAGCAGTCATACACTGCAGTAGTAGCCCTTGGGCGGTATAAGCGAGGCATGTCACCGACAGTTCCTGTCTCTCTGTATCTTCTCCACGTCCGAACAACATCGCTTTGTTTCACTCCGAGACGCCTGGACACTTCCCTTTTTGAGAGCCCTTCCTGACACAAAGTAACAATGCGGGCGCGATCAAACGCAATTTTGACCATCTAGGCATGGTTGAACTACAGACAACACGAGCCATGTACCTCTTTCCTGGTGGAATGACTGGAACTGATCGTCTGTCGGACCCCTCCGTCTAATAGGCGCTGCTCGTGCATGGTTGTTTACATCTTTGAGCATCAAAGGGATTGTGTCTGCGATACAATATCCACAGTCAACGTCTGTCTTCAGGAGTTCTGGGAAACGGGGTGATGCAAAACTGTTTTTGATGTGTGTATTTGTTAAGACCTTAACTTCTCTTAGCTGCCCTTATCCCGCGCCTTCACGGGGTCGGGATGCTAATCTGGATTTGACCACGTAAGTGGTAGAGACCGGACAAATGCCATTCCTGTCGTTTAGTCCACACTGATGTTCGTATAGCCGTCTAAAAAAGAAAACTCAGGATCTCTTTGATGACTGTCAGTTAAGAATTGAAAAAGGTAAAGGCACCACAGAGGTTCTGACCTTGCGATTGATAATGCAAGCAAGATTGAAGAAAAATTAAGACGCGTTCGTACGACTTGTCGACCTGGAAACAGCGTTCAGCAATGTCTAATGGTGAAAGATGTTCAAAATCCTGGGAAAAACAGGGATACGCTACAGAGAAAGACGGGTAATATTCAATACTAGCTAAGCGCTCGCTGCTTCGCTCGGGTAGACTGTATAGTCTGTACACATTTATTTTCTATTTCTTTAATCGAATTTTTACGTTGTTCACAAACTGCAATACACTCTAAACTTTTCACTCTTGTTAAGACCACTGAAGTGTGGACTTTTCCGATTGTACTTCTGGTCAAAAAGCGATTCTGGTAGCAGGAGTCTTTAAGTTTTTGTTAATTATGCCTTTTGCATTTTTGTGGTGATATTTCCACAGAAATTTTGATGCCCTAACACATATGCCTTTGCATCTAGCCGAGAAGTGAATACCAGATTTCATAGATTTAGCTTTAAAATTTTTTTTTAATGTAACGAAATATTTTCTTAAAAATTTTCGTCCACTGTTTCACTCCCTTAGGGTCTGAGTTTCCAAAAACAGTGAGAAACGTATTTTTTTATTTTTAACAGAGAAGCAAATACAAATTTCGTAGGAAGCCAAACACAGGTTTCTTAGATTTGGCTTTGAAAGTGCTTTCATAATGGAATAATTTCATAAAAATTTTCGTCCTCCATTTCACTCCTTTAAGAGGTCGAATTTCCAAAATCACTGATATAAGCCTTTTCACTTCCAACCGAGAAGTCAGATACTATTTTCACAGATGTAGCTCTAAAAATGCTTTACTGGTTCTTTAATAATTCTTAATTATTTTTTAAAAAAGAACTGTCACTCAAAATTTCCAAAAACGCTGACTTGCATTTCCAAAAACGCTGACGAGAGACCAAATACCAATTTTCGTAGGTCTTCTTTCAAAATTGCTTTGATAGCGACATCTTCTCAAAAGGAGTCTCATCCACTATTTCTAAAAATCCCCCGTTAAACGATACTATCAGTATAAGATCAATACCCTCTCAAAATTACATGTGTCCATCTTTAGCGGTTGGGGCGGAGCGATGATGTGTCAGTGAGTGACTCAGTCAGTCGGGACATTGCCTTTTGTGTATGCACAAGAACCAAGAGAGAACCATGAGACTGGAAGACCAAGAACAAAGCGCTCGGATTAAAAAGGGTGTAAGATGGGGATGTAGTCTTCCGCATCTACTGTGCAGTCTGTACATCGACGGAGCAGTGACAGAAATAAAAGGAAGGTTCAAAAGTGGGATTAAAATTCGAGGTGAAAGGATATCAATCATAAGATTTTCTGACGAAACTGCGATTATCAGTGAAAATGGAGAAGTGTTACAGGATATGTTGAAAGAAATGAACAGTCTAATGAGCACAGAATATGGATTGAGAGTATGTCTAAGAAATACGAAAGAAATGAGAAGTATCAGGTATGAGAACAACGAGAAACTTAATGTCAGAATTAGCGATCGCGAAGAAGTCGAAATTATGGAATTCTGCTACCTAGGAAGCAAAGTAATCAATGATGGACGGAGCAAGGTGGACATCAAAAGCAGACTAGAAATGGTAAAAAGGGTATTATTGGCCAAGAGAAGTCTGCTAGTATCAAACATAGGCCTTAATTTGAGGAATAAATTTCTGAGAATGTACATTTGGAGCACAACATTGTATGGTAGTGAAACATGGACTGCCGAAAAACTGGAACACAAGAAAATAGAAGCATATGAGATGTGATGCAACAGAAGAATATTCATAATTAAGTGGACTGATAAGGTAGGAAATCAGGAGGGTCTCCGCAGAAGCGATGAGGAAAGGTATATGTGGAAAACACTGAAAAGAAGAGAGACATGATTATGACATTTGTTAAGACATCAGGAAATAACTTCCTTGGTAGCAGAGGGAGATCCAGAGGGTAAAAACCGTAGAGGAAGGCAGAGAAATTGAGGACGCAGGTTTCAAGTGCTACTCTCAGATGGTAAAGTTGGCACACATATATATTGTTGTCTGTCGTCTGTAGTACAACTGATATTCCTTGAATAGTTTGTGATCTTCAATATTTGTGGTTTTGACGTTGTAATGCCTCAGTTGCCGTTGTTGTGGTCTTCAGTCCAGAGGCTGATTTGATGCAGCTCCCCATGCTACTCTATCATATGAAAGCTTCGTCATCTCCAAGTAACTACTGCATCTTAGATACTTCTGAATCTGCTTAGTGGATCATCTCTTGGTCTTCCTCTACGATTTTTACCTTCCACACTGCCCTCCAATACTAAACTGGTGATCCCACGATGCCTCAGAACATGTCCTACCAACCAATCCCTTCTTCTAGTAAAGTTGTGCCACAAATTCCTCTTCTCCCCAATTATATTCACTACTCCTCATTGGTTACGTGGTCTATCCATCTAATCTTCAGCATTCTTCTGTAGCACTACATTTAGAAAGCCTCTATTCTCTGCCGCGCGGGATTAGCCGAGCGGTCTCCGGCGCTGCAGTCATGGACTGTGCGGCTGGTCCGGGCGGAGGTTCGAGTCCTCCCTCGGGCATGGGTGTGTGTGTTTGTCCTTAGGATAATTTGGGTTAAGTAGTGTGTAAGCTTAGGGACTGATGACCTTAGCAGTTAAGTCCCATAAGATTTCACACACATTTGACCATATTCTCCCATAAATTTTTCAAATGACAAACTGAACAAAAATATAAGCTACACTGCTGACGATGGACAGCCAGACGAACATCAGTATGTTCTGAATTCCTTTCAAAGTGAAGGAATTATCCGAATGGGACGGAAATCGGTAGATGTGATGTACACGTAAAGACAAATAAATGATTTCAGTTTCAGAAGAAAATGGATAATTTGTTCAAGAGAAAGAGCTTCAAAAATATTGGACTAGTCAATAACGAGTTGGTCCGTCTCTGGCCTTTACGGAGGCAGTTATTAGGTTCAAATGGTTCAAATGGCTCTGAGCACTATGGGACTTAACTACTGAGGTCATCAGTCCCCTAGAACTTAGAACTACTTAAACCTAACTAACCTAAGGACATCACACACATCCATGCCCGAGGCAGGATTCGAACCTGCGACCGTAGCGCTCACGCGGTTCCAAACTGACGCGCTTAGAACCGCACGGCCACACCGGCCGGCGCAGTTATTAGGCTTGACAGTGATTGATAGAGTTGTTGGTTGACCTCCTGAGGGACATCGTGCCAAATTATATCGATTGGTATGTGAGACTGTCGAGATCCAGAGTTGGTTGGAGGATCCTGCCAATAATGCTCCAACTGTTCTCAGTTGGGAAGATCTCCGGCAACATTGGTGGCCCAGGTGAGGTTTGACAAGGAAGAAGAAAAGCAGGAGAAATTTTCACCGTGTGTGGGCGGGCATTATCTTGCTGAAATGTAAGTTGTAACACCAATATCGATAATAAGTAGATTATACTGTGCAACTGTGTATATGTAACTATGAAGTAGTTGTTCTTTACTTACGAAGGTCATTGAATTGTCAGAGAGAAAGTTGAAGTTTGTAATATGTGTATTATGGAAACTAAAAATATGTTTAAAAATAATGAAACTTTATAAAATATGTATGATTAGAAATAGAAACTGTACTTTAAAAACGTAGGGATCTTGTATAATACAAAAGGTGTAGGAAACCCCCTCCACTACGGAAGTAGCCTGGCGCGAGTTAAAAGGTGGTTTTGGCGGTCAGCCTGGGCGGCTACTGGGTGAGCACGTTACGCACTCAGTGGCCTGCCGTTATACGGTTAACATCGAGGGTGCCAAGCGAGGCATTTGAAAGCCAATTTATATTGAAATTGCCTCGGATGTGGTTTCGGCTGTCGTATGGTGCTCTTGTTATTATGCAATGGCTGTAAAACGAGGATAATACGTCGCCAAGAAGAATTTGTAAAGAGCATTCAACATCAAGTGTGTGAAACCAGATAGCCGCCACATGCTTGCCACCACTATTGCGCCACTGTTCCGCCAACGTCAGAAACTCAGATATGTATAATAGTATGAACCAGTATGTTTGTGTGAGTGTTTTTAAATAATAATTCCAGTGATATAAACACGTGTTTCAACCTTAACACTGTCCTGGTCATGAAACCAATTCAGGGTCCCATCCTAAATGTGCAGAAACCGAGTATCCTGTTTCTGATTAATTAATGGATTGCTTTTGTACTAAATGTACTAAAGTTCACTGCGAAAGTGTGTAGTGCTACCGTAAAAGTATCTGCTTCACAGGTAATGGATAAGGCACACCAATTGAACCTATATGAAAAGTAATTTTGCTTTGATTATTACCATGAACTAATTTCTGAAGTTAATTGAACTTAATATTTCAATTACTTGCTTTAAAGTATGAACATCTAAATTATTTGAAGTGGGGTTCGAAATCAATATTGGCAAATTGCAAGTTGCCTATAAAGACAGTTTCAGTTTCTGGGTCCCCACTATATTGTCTTCTATTATAAGAAAGATAAACTAAACACTGCTTTCGCTAAAGAAATCTGAAACATTTGCATAAAAGTGTGGGTATAAAAAATGTCTGTGTAGTGTTATTTAATATCATTTGTGGTGTCCGTATGCTGGTTAAACTAGTACTCTTGTCATGCCCAATTTTAGTCATGTGAGGTCTTTAGTAACATTTTAGTGCTGAGTTAGATATTGACTGCAACAGTAACTATAATTACTATGAGTGAAATAACTTTTAAATTTCCTATAATTGCTGATTTGTGTAAATAGTAACTACTGTTACCCACTACTCAGTTCGTTCGGTAGTCGTGTGTATTCATTGCACCATTCAAAACGAGTATTAATGAAAGTCAATTAAGTAACTCGTATTCATGTTTCTTGAAAAAATAATGTTTCAAATTATGATACCTAATTAGGCTGGCGACCGATTGTTATTTCATTTGTATGCATTTACTACTTTCATATCACCAAAAAAAAAAAAAATGGTTCAAATGGCTCTGAGCACTATGGGACTTAACATCTATGGACATCAGTCCCCTAGAACTTAGAACTACTTAAACCTAACTAACCTAAGGACATCACACAACACCCAGCCATCACGAGGCAGAGAAAATCCCTGAGCCCGCCGTGAATCGAACCCGGGAACCCGGGCGTGGGAAGCGAGAACGCTACCGCACGACCACGGGATGCGGGCAGTTTCATATCACCAAAATAAAGCCTTTCAGCTTTCTATTAATTGCCATAGATACGAAATTAATGATCAATAATCTCTATTAATTAGGCAAACACACGATCAAACATTTCAAAATTCCTCCCAGAGGGTAACGCTAGCTTGCAGGCGAGTGTCATACTTGGCACTAACTTGCAGCCCACGTGTTATGAAGCCAGGAAGGCTTGTCATCAAGGGCAACAAAAAGGGGCGTAGAATATTGTCGACGTACCACTGTTCAGTAAATGTGTCGCGGATGACAACCAAAGGGGTCCTGCTGTGATATGAAATGGCACCCCAGACCCTCACTCCTGGTTGTCGTTCCATGTATCAGGTGGCAGTCAGATTGGAATGCCACTGCTATCTGGGGCGCCCCCAGACATGTCTTCGCTCTGTAATCTCATTGACTGGAGTATAACTGTCTCCAGTGATGATCCCTGTTTCGAACTGAGCCCTGATGACCAGTGAAGACGTGACAGAAGACGCCCCGAACTGCGGTGGGATACCAAACTGATTAACGCCCGCCATACGGCTCGAAACTGGGAATGGTGGTCTGGGGTGCCATATCTTCCCATAGCAGGACCCCTCTTTCAGAAGAGTGGTACGTCGATGATACTCTACGCCTCGTCTTGTTGCCCTTGATGGCGAGCCTGCTGGTCTTACATTTCAGCAAGATAATGCCCACCCACATGTGGCGAGAATTTCTCCTGCTTCTCTTCGTGCTTGCCGAACCCTACCTTGGCCAGCAAGGCTGCCGGATCTCTCTCCAACTTAGAACATTTGGAGCGTTATTGGCAAGGCTTTCCAACCAGTTCTGTATTTTGACGATCTAACGTGCCAATTGGACAGAATTTGGCACGACATCCCTCAGGAGGACATCCAAAACTCTATCGATCAATGCCAAACCGAAAAACTGCTTGCATAAGGGCTAGATGTGGACCAACGCGTTATTGACATGCTCGATTTGTGAAGCAGCTTCTTTCGAAAAAGTCATCCAATTTCTCTGAAATTGTAATCATTTGTTTGTCTATACATGTACATCATATCTATCGATTTCTGTCCCATTTGTATAATTTCTTCGTAGGGCGTCGTTATGGAAAGAACCATGCTGGGAATTATGAGTATTTGGAGAGACAGATAAACAGATTAATCAATTAGGAAACAGACTATAAGACGTAGTTATGGGTATAATGAAGGTGAAACGAAGGTAAGCAGAGCACGTAACAGGGAAACGGATTGTAGATTGACCAAGGAACGTCTTTGCTGGATTCTCTAACAGATAGACCGGATTGACAACGAAATGAAAGGCACGTAGATGATATTAAAGAATTTGTAGGAGCGTAGTGTGTACATTAAGTTAAAGGCCACAACGCTTGCTGAACTCTAAAGGAGCTATTTATCTAAAAACTGACGTAAAATACTTCTTAATGATGATTAATTTGTTTCATCGAGATGTGGAAGCTCTTATAAGTACAAACAGAATTATTCAGCTTCCCCTGCTGCTGGGTTCTGAGCCTACATAAAAAATAAACAGGACTTTTCTGTAGGAAATGGAATGTTTTTAAATTTTATGCTGGTATACGTTTTCGTTAGGCATCTGGGTTTTCGATTTATTCAAGAAACATGCGTTTTTAGGTCACTTTTGTACGTTTTTATTAAATAACTCGTAAACTACGGCCTCTTGCGAAAACCCATCCCAGTACAAAATGTAACTGCATTAAATTTCCTACAAAAAGGTCTTGATCAATCGGCAGCACTAATAGTTTGAGCGTAGTGCGCGAAAGAATGGAAATCTTGCACGTGGTAGTTTAAGGCGTTGTGGGTTGCATAAAACCCGGCGGTAGTGCCAGCGCAATCGCCCTATATAGGCTGTTGGTTCATCGAATATTTGTTATGTGCACATGACATGTTTTTCTGCTTTTCGTATTTGTCATGCCATGCGCAAATTAAGTGTGGTACGATGTCGATGAATAATTTATGAGGATGTAGTTCTCATAAACGATAGTCTGTTAATGGTTTAATGCTTCAAACAACAACAAAATCTTACACGAACTTCTTATACATCCTAAAATTAAGCTGGTGAATCAGTCCGCATTGGAATGAACAACGGGCTTTTGAGCGAACTGCCTGCTGTAAACTTCTATCAAACAATGTCATAACAGCTTACACTGTGCCCGAAAGTTTATCGTACATCGTACATATGTGACCGCTCATTTAAAAGGGCGAAAGAAATCATTCGCTACAAGAGGAAGGAGAGAGAAATCATTATTATGGTAACTGTTATCTTTTTCATCATCAGTTTACATAATTTCGGAAATTAGCTGCGAAGTGTAGAAAGAATTTCAGCAATTGAAAGACTGTGACGTTAATACGAAATAAGAAATAGATATTGGAAAAATTTGCAAACGAGGAACACAATAAAGAACACGTAAGTCACAATACTTAGCAAGGCGCCTTGCTACGTTTCGCGCGGCTCCCCCCGTCGGAGGTTCGAGTCCTCGGGCAAGAGTGCGTGTGTTGTACTTAGCGTAAGTTAGTTTACGTAAGATTAAGCAATGTGTACGCCTAGGGACCGATGACCTCAGCAGTTTTGTTCCATAGGACCTTTCCACAAAAAATAAATAAAATAACTATTTCATGTAGTTTTATTCTTCTTGAGAAGGCTTTAGCATGAAGTTCTGTCGACAATGCAACATCGACATCTATACTCTGCAAGCCATCTTATGGTGTTTGGTGGAGGGTACTTTGTGTATCACTGTTACTTCACTCTATTCCTGTTCCAGTCGTGATTAGTGCACAGGAAAAACGTTTATTGATAAGTCTCAGTGATAAAACGAATTTCTCTAATTTTATCTCCATGGTATTTCCGCGAAATGTACGTAGGTGGAAAAATGTAGTTATTGATTCATCCAGCAGCCTACGCTCTTGGAATTTTAACAGTGAACGACGCCGTGATGCACGAAATTTTTCTCTTAAGGTCTGCCGCTGGAGCTGGATGAGAATCTCCGTGACGCTTTCGCGCTTACTAAAAGAATCTGTGACGAAACGCGCTGCTCTTCTTTGGATCTTCTCTATTTCCTCGATCAGTCATATGTGGTATGGATACCATACTGATGAACAATCTTCAGGTATTGGCCGGACGAGGTTTTTGTAAAGTGCCTCCTTCGTTGCCATGTGCCTTACCAGCGATTAGTTTTATATGTTAGTTCCACTTCATATCGCTCTGTACACATACTCTCAGATATTTAATGGATGTGACTTCTTCTAGTGAGTGTACAGTAATGGGTCTTCTGTCTATTTGTGTGGAATAAATTATTGTTTATGTTGTGGGTCAACTGCCAAGCCATGCACTAATAGTCGATCCTCTGCAAATGTTTCTGTGTTTTGCCATAACTTTCTAGCGTTGCGAATTCTCTAGGTACCAAAGCATCATTTGCGAACAGCCTAGGAGGACTTCCGACGGTAATTGATGGGTCATTTGTGTATACCGTGACTAGGAATGTTCCTAGGACATTTCATTTCTTTTACGTGAACAGCTTTCTCTCCATTAAACAAGGGCATAATATGTTATTTAATTATATGCAATTTAGTGCTACGCCTCCTTATTACTAGGATTGTGCACTTAAAGAATCGATAGAAATAAGATTATCCAATCACAATATTAACAGAGATAAAGGTTTTCCTTTAAGCAACATGTGGCATCCTGTTTTGTCAGACATAAAACAACAACGGTCTGGTTTTCGACTGGCTGGATCTTAATTTGCGATTCAACGCTTTTGTTACTTTCTACCGCCAGCGCCGCTGCAATTCTTCACTTTGCAGAGACACCACCTCCACTTCTCGTGCACACGCAGCGGCCCGTTCCCAGGTTTAAAGGTGCTACTGTATCTGTGTTACCTCTCACATTCAGTACATCCCCAACTTCCGATACCTTGTCCTCACCCTCGACCGTCATCTCACCTGGACCCCTCATCTCCTGACCATCCAGCAAAAAGCCCATTTCCACCTCCATCTCCCGAAACTCTTGTCTGGCTGGACTTGGGGCTTGCATCCCTCCACCGTCCTCCACACCTACAAATCCCTCATCCGTCCTATCCTGTGTTATGTGTTATGCCAGCGTTGCCTGGATTTCCACTCCCCACCCCCCGCTTTTATAGGACCCTCCAAATCCTAGAACGCCACGCACTCCACTTGCCTTCTGTATCCGTCTTCTGTCCCCCACACGACTCCTGTATGACCTCATCCCCTTCCCCCTCCTCCTCCTTTTCCTCCAGCGTATCTGCATCCTTTACACTGTCCGCAGGCTTGATCTCCCGCCCCCCCCCCCCCCCCTAGTGTCCTCTCTACCCGATGCCCATTGCTGCGCCTCTATCGTTGTATCGCTCCCTCTCTCCACCTCCACACCCTTAGTCTCCTTCATCAGGGCAATTTCCAGCACCTCCCCCTCACAGATGATGAACTTCACCATGACATCTACCCTTACTACCAACTGTAGTCTGGCCTACATCTGCCCCTCCCCAGGGCCCCCTTTTCCTCTCCCCTCCTTCTCCCAGAGCCATTCTTCCTCCCCCCCCCCTTGTGTCTCTGCACCCCCTCCTCGGATGTTTACTTATCCCATCCTTCCCCCCAGCCCCCTTTGGTGCGCCCCCCGCCCTTCTCCCCCTCTCTCCTTTTCCCCCCCTCTCGCTCCAATCTTCCCCCCTTTCTTCCCTTCTCCCTCATCACCATACCCTAGCAGATCCTCTCAGTTTGTTCATCATCGACAGTGTGCTACTTCAGTGTTGTGTTTGATGTTGTTCTCCAGTGACATCAAGAGCTGTGATTTTAATCGTGGCCGGCCGGAGTGGCCGAGCGGTTCTAGGCGCTACAGTCTGGAACCACGCGGCCGCTACGGTCGCAGGTTCGACTCCTGCCTCGGGCATGGATGAGTGTGATGTCCTTAGGTTACTTAGGTTTAAGTAGTTCTAAGTTCTAGGGGACTGATGACCTCAGAAGTTAAGTCCCATAGTGCTCAGAGCCATTTGAACCATTTTTTTTAAATCGTGTGCTGGACTTGTACATAGTGTTGCTGTCAGTGATTGTTACGTGCTACGTTGCCCATCCCAACTTTTATGCTCGGGACGTACTTCATCTTGAGTTTCTTTTAATCGTCTCAGTGTGTGGTTTTTTGTGTACAGTTTTTAAATCTTTATTACCATTTTTACAGTCACCCCCTTTTTACACTATCTTCCATTATGCTTCCCCTTTTATATGTCTGTTTCGCCATGTTTCCTCCTTTATGTTGTTTTAAATGTATTCCTGTTATATACTTACTGTCTCTCGGCTGAAGAGCGGCGCCTATGCTGCCGCCAGCCCGCCCCATGTGAGGTACTGAAATACAATAAAGAAAAAATAATAATGTTACCTCAGTTACCGCGTGACTGTGCACCTGCAATCTCAACCGAAGATGGCGTCCAGTTGAACGATCGATATATGCTGTCGTCAGGACGACGAACTCCAGCTGCATACCCGACGAGAGCATCAAGAGTGATCTTATCATTGTATCCCATGGTTGTGTGTATCTGTTCTACGATCCTTCTTGAAAATCGGAATGACTTGCGTATTTTACCAATCAGCAGGAACACTTCGCTCTTACAGCGACCTAAAAGTCGCCTACACCTACAGTATACTGCTATTAGAAAATATGCAAGTTCTTTGGCGTGGTCTATGTAGATTCGTATAAGTATCCCATCAGATCCCCTTGGCTTCCCTCTGTTGAGCGATTTTAGCCCATTAATAGTTATAAGTAATTCAGTGATAATATATGCCCCCAATAACAATATTATGACGCCGTAACAGAGTACTAAGAAAAATATTGAGACTCTCAGCGTTCCACTGAAGTTTTTGAAAACCAAAACTCCAAAAATAACTCAAATAACTAAAGTAAACCTTATGTAACAAACAACAGACAAATGATTAACACTGTAGAGCTGTACATGACTGCCGAGTTTGAGGATTCAACATTGTATTAAGGTTTCGCATGTAGTACTCAGTATGTGTAAACGGTGTGGCATGGAATCAGAGGTGGCTGGGGTGTGCTCGTGGCGAATTTCCTTCCACAGGGCTGAAATGAGAATAAAAAAACGCGACCAGTAGGTGTTGCATGGGCGTGACCAACCAATTACCTAAGAACCATACACCAAACTTGATGGTTAGGAAACGTGGAAGGAGAACTTGCGCAACGCCTAAGAAATGATACACCTCTTTCTTCGAATAAAGCATACACATTCATCATCACACGTGGCTGCATGCTGTACTGCTCAAATATGGGGTGTCAAGTTGCCTAATAAATATAGGACATTATGAACCAGAACGCATCAGAGGACTGCCCACTTTGTCACTCGGCAAACCCGTGACGGCGTTGTCGGCTCCATTGCCGTCTGAGGCACTTCTGGTTTCTGGACAGTGGTAGTTGTTTCATTGGCGGCGACAGCTCCAAGTCAACTGAAGTTCTTTGGGGTTAAGCCAACACTGTGGGCCAAGCTCTACGGTTTGTTACACACGCGCGGATGAGATGGTGATGATCCTGTGAGGTGGGGATACGAGTAGATGGCGGTCACCGTAAGCTGTGATGACACTGTGTGGTCCTGTAAATGCCTGTCTGTGTCTATCCTCATCTGTTCTGGCTGCACGTACTCATCAGTGTCGTAGCGGCACGCCCTGTGCGAGAATATATGTCACAGTGCGACAAACCATTTACCAGAGTCCGATAATTCTGCACTGTTCAAACTTACATGCTTAAAACGCGACCATTGACGTTGACGAGGCATAATTGTACTTGCCCTCGCGTTTCCACAGTCTGAGCTTGTCGGTAGAGTGACATTTATAAAAGGGTGCTGCTGTGCCATTTCTTGGCAGTTTACTCGCTGCTAGCACATTGTTCTACACACCCTCTGAGCTTGGACCCATTTGGGCTATTCCTACTATATCTTCAATTTCCGCGGTCTTTAGTGTATCTACTAGTGTTTTTCATGATCCAGCTTTCAACACTAATCTACCATTTACGATGCTTACGTACCTGACAATCTGTATTGCCTGAAACATCTACGCATCCTACCAGCCATGCCCCTAGCCCCCATATCTGTTCCTTCGATCGAGGCTTGAATACCCCTACCATTCTTCCGCTCACCATAAATCCACCTTGGCTCCTTTCTGTTCCGGCCCTAAGCTATCCGTCACATTTCCCAGCCCAATATCATCTTCCCTCTCCCACTCTCGTACATACTGATCCGTACATCACTCCTTTTTTACAACGCTGACATCAGTGAACGTCGAAGGAACTGACAGAAGCAGTATTATCATTCACATATTCGCACCAGCGCCATACCATAACCGTCTACGCTTCTTTAGGAACAGATCAAATATGCACTGGCAACAGTAAGTAAAGAATTTGTGGAAAAAGAAATCTTTTAACGCCGAATATAAACTTAATTGTTCAGAAGTCTTTTCTGAAAATACTTCTCTTGAGTGTAGCCTCGTACAGAAGTAAAATGGAATTACAAGAGAATGATGCCACAAGTTGGCTAAAAGAAAGGGGACAGTTGACAGACCACATCCTAAGGAATCGTCAGGACGGTAATGGAAGGAAGTGCAGGAGCTGAAAGCTGTAGAGGGAGAGGAAGAGTGGACTACAGTCAGCAGTTTCAAATGGGTGCAAGGTACATTAGTTATGTAAGGATAATATGCTTCCATTGACAAAAGTAGTGAGGAGTTCTGCGTCAAATCAGTCTTCAGACTGAATATCACAACAATAACGTACAGTAAAAACCTGCATAAGCATTACTAACGTAATTTGGCTGAAGAGCAGCTGTACAACTGCTGCCAGTGCGCCACCTGGGTGGCAAGAGCGACGGAGAATAAAACTGGCTCGAAGTCGTCCCATGACAAGTAACGTCGGATTTGAACATTAATGTGCTCTATAGCTATTGCCTTCGTTTTATAAACTTTAGAAGCATCTTCCTGCACCTTCAGACCTTACAATTATAACATTTAAACGAAAATAGCGTAAAACATAAATGTTGCATCAAGTAGGGCGCTCATGTTAACGTAAGTCCTCGGCGAAGAACAAAGGATTGCAGTTTATTCGATTGAGCGTTTTTGTGTAGTAGTCAGAGTCAGGGGTACACAAACGGAGGCGTTTTTCGACGTCAGTAATTATGCACACGCTGGCTGACGCGTGCAGTTACCGCTGTGTAAATATGACATCACGCCACTTCACGTCATGTGCCTTTCGGGAATGTAGTTTACATTGTACTCAGTTCTCGCTTAAATGTAATGAAACGACCGTGAAGCAACAAGGAATGTTAACTACTGAAGTGTTTTTCATTCGGATCATTCAGCCGTTAACGCCAGTTTTCCCAAAAAGGTATGCAATAAATCAATGACAATTTGGTTTAGGGTGTAAATCTATTATAGATGCTAAGATGGCAGTCGATTTTACATACCAGCTGACAACTTAAAAATCCTTTTAGATCAGTAAAGACATCTGCAGGTCCACTGCAGACAGATGATGTTCAATACAACACAAAGTGCATCTCCTAACATGTAAATGTGTAGATACTGCAAACTGGAGAAATAACTTCAAGAGACAGTAGCTATGAACCCACCTTCGCATTAGAAGCGGCTACCATACAATAATTGTGTCGACGCTCGACCTTCTAACAATACCACCACTTGCAAAGTAGGTTAGGAATCAGATTAATAATGTTGCTCACGCAGCATATGTTCACTTTATCAGGCAACAACAAAGTTATTGACTGTGGATGGTATCCTCATAATGGAAATAATGAAGTCACTGTAAAAAAGTCATTAATTTTGGCACTTATCTTGAATGGATTCCCACGTAGATTTCGTCGAAGTTGTTATGGCTCATCTTGTTGATTCTAGGGTGATTCCGCTTTGACTGCTAGAAGGTCCAGATCTGTATTTTAGCAATATTTGAAGACCTAACAAATGCGTTTTTTAGGAAATTCTTAATGATCAAACAATCCCAGATCAGAACAATGGCATGGTAGAAATAATTTTTGACTTGGTGTTCACGATCCACATTTCTATTAAACTTCTTGTAAATTCACATATACTTCTTCTTAATTGTCACATCATCAAGAAAACAGTTTTGTATCAATCTTCATATATTTAATTTTCACTTTAACCAAACACAAGACTTGACTGTTCTTTCACAAAGCGAAATAACAACTTAACTTCTGCAAAGTGAAACAAAGACTGCTCTGTGCGCATTCGCGCCAAAACGGTTACAAGTAAGTCAAATATTATGACAGTCTCACGGAAATGAATACACACAAGAACCGTATCACTGTAATATATCGATACATCGGAGTACCTATACATTAATAAAACCAAATGTGAATATTGTCACAAAAATACTGTATATCTGTTACTTCGCAGAAAAGTAGTACGATATTACTGGTGAAAATTTCATCAGGTGAACACTGCTTGACCAATAAAAAGTGAAGCACCGAGAAGACAAGGGCGGTTATCATTGTAGATTCGTACACGTATGTACCACCAGCGGGTAGGTAAACAATTAGAGGTGCAGTTCTCTGCGACGGGTAGAAAGGCCACCGGAGTGCGTTAGTGTTGTCACCAGACCTGGTAGGGTATAAGTTGTGGTTGTTGTGGCCATCAGTCCAGAGACTGGTTCGATGCAGCTCTCCATGCTACTCTATCTTAAGCAAGCTTCTTCATCTCCGAGTAATACAGCAACCTACAGCCTTCTGAATCTGCTTAGTGTACTAAATGGTTCAAATGGCTCTAAGCACTATGGGACTTAACTTCTGAGGTCATCAGTCCCCTAGAACTTAGAACTACATAAACCTAACTAACCTAACGCTACGGTCGCAGGTTCGAATCCTGCCTCGGGCATGGATGTGTGTGATGTCCTTAGGTTAGTTAGGTTTAAGTAGTTCTAAGTTCTAGGGGACTGATGACCTGAGATGTTAAGTCCCATGGTGCTCAGAGCCATTTGAACCTAACTAACCTAAGGACATCACACAGGATTCGAACCTGCGACCGTAGCGATGGCGCGGTTCCAGACTGTAGCGCCTAGAACCGCTCGGCCAACCCGGCCGGCCTTAGTGTACTCATACCTTGGTCTCACCTCTGCGATTTTTATCCTCCACACTTTCCTCCAATAATAAATTGGTGGTACCTTGATGCCTCAGAAAGTCTCCTACCAACCGAACCCTTCTTTTAATCAAGTTGTGCCACAAATTCCTCTTCTCCCCAACTCTATCCAGTACCTCCTTATTAGTTACGTGATCTATCCACCTAATCTTCAGCATTCTTCTGTAGCACCGCTTTTCGAAAGCTTCTAGTATCTTGTTGTCTAAACTATTTATCGTCCATATTTCACAGCCATAGAAATACTTTCAGAAAGGACCTCCTCACACTTAAATCTATACTCGATGTCAACAAATTTCTCTTCTTCAGAAACTCTTTCCTTGCCATCGACAGCGTAAGTTTTATATCCTCTCTACTTAGACTATCATCAGCTAAACTTCCTGGCAGATTAAAACTGTGCGCCCGACCGAGACTCGAACTCGGGACCTTTGCCTTTCGCGGGCAAGTGCTCTACCAAGTGCCCGCGAACGGCAAAGGTCCCGAGTTCGAGTCTCGGTCGGGCACACAGTTTTAATCTGCCAGGAAGTTTCATATCAGCGCACCCTCCGCTGCAGAGTGAAAATCTCATTCTGGGTATCATCAGTTATTTTGCTTCCCAGACAGCAAAACTCATCTATCACTTTAAGTGTCTAATTTCCTAATCCAATTCTCTCAGCATCACCTGATTTAATTCGACTACATTGCATTATCCTCGTTTTGCTTTTGTTTATGTTCATCTTACATCCTCCTTTGAAGACACTGTCTATTCCATCCAACTGCTCTTCCAGGTTCTGTGCTGTCTCTGACAGAATTACAATGTCGAAACCTAAAAGATTTTATTTCTTCACCATTTTAATTCCTACTCCAAATTTTTCTTTTGTTTCCTTTACTGCTTGCTCAATATACAGACTGAATAACATCGGAGATAGGCTACAGCCCTGTCTCATTCCCTTCTCAACCACTGCTTCCCTTTCGTGCGACTCGACTCTTATAAATGCCATTTGGTTTCTGTACAAATTGTAAATAGCCTTTCGCTCGCTGTATTTGACCCCTGTGACCTTCAAAATCTTTTTCTAAGTCTACAAATGCTAGAAACGTGGGTTTGCCTTTCCTTAATCTACGTTCATAAGTCGTAGGGTCAGTATTGCCTCGCGTGTTCCAACTTTTGTATGGAATTCAAACTGATTTTCCCCGAGGTCAGCTTCTACCAGTTTTTCCATTCGTCTGAAAAGAATTCTTGTTAGTATTTTGCAGCCATGGCTTATTAAACTGATAGTTCGGTAATTCTCACATCTGTGGACACCTGATTTCTTTGGGATTGGAATTATTATATTCCTCTTGAAGATTGAGGTTATTTCGTCTGTCTTGTACATCTTGCTCACCAGATGGTAGAGTTTTGTCATGGCTGGCTTTCCCAAGGCTATCAGTAGTTCTGATGGAATGTTGTCTACTCGCGGGGCCTTTTTTTGACTTTGGTCTTTCAGTGCTCTGTCAAACTCTTCACGCAGTATCATATCTTTCATTTCATCTTCGTCTACGTCCTATTCAATTTCCGTAATATTGCCCTCAAGTACATCGGCCCTGTATTGACTCTCTAAATACCTCTTCCACATCTCTGCTTTCCCTTCTTTGCTTAGGAGTGGTTCTCCATCTGAGCTTGTGATATTCATACAGGAGGTTCTCTTTTCTACAAAGGTCTCTTTAATATTCGTGTAGCCAGTATCTATCTTACACCTAGTGATATATGCCTCTACGTCCTTACATCAGTCCTCTAGACACCCTTGCTTAGCTAGTTTTCACTTCCCATCGATCTCATTTTTGAAACGTTTGTATTCCTTTTCCCCTGCTTCATTTACTGCATTTTTATATTTTTTCCTTTCATCAATTAAATTCTATTTCTCTTCTGTTACCCAAGGATTTGTACTAGCCCACGTCTTTTTACCTACTTGGTCCTCTGCTGCTTTCACTATTTCATCTCTCAAAGCTAACCATCCTTCTTCTACTGTACTTCTTTCCCATGTATTTGTCAATTTTTACCTAATGTTCTCTCTAAAACTCTACAACCTCTGGTTCTTTCAGTATATCCAGGTCCTATCTCCTTAAATTTCTCCTTTTTTTCCCTTTTTGCAGTTTCTTCAGTTTCAATCTACGGTAGGGTATATAATGGGCGAAAGAATTTGCTGACCGGCTGGTCGAATCGTGCCTTATCCAGGTGTATGGGGTATTGTGATGAGACAGAGGCCCGTGAAGTTGGACTGCATGGAAATGTGAGGGCATGTATAGCCATAGTCAAGGTTCTGGTCGACCTCGTCTGACCACAACAACGACGGATCTCCTCACTGTACACCAGGCACACTGTAACCCCTTCACATCTGCACCTGCCGTCCGAGAACAAATAATACACTCCCTACAACGTTTTGTGTCATTCCGCACCAATAGTCAGGTAACAGCAGCGGCTGGACTAAGGAATTACCGGCTCATGCGTAGGTTAACACCACAACACAAATGGCTGCTTTTGGAGTGGTGTCGTGGCAGGGGAGCGTGGACTGCGGATAAATGGCGTCCGATTGTAACCAGCAATAATCGCCGTTAGGCACAACGCTGGATGATCGTCTCCAGCGAGTATGGCCGCGACCTGGAGAGAGGCACAGCGCTATCGGAGCAACCGGACATTATTTCAGGTCACGGCTGGTAGCGACTGAGGGAACTCCGACGGCACAAGGGTGAGTCACGGACGTCCTGCGTCCTCATGTTTCACTTCTTGTGACAGTACAGTTTCGCAGTTTTTCAACAGGACAATGCTCCGCAACACATTACACGTATCTTTATGAACTGGCTAATGTTGAGGTAGTCCCTTGACCAACAAGATCCCTAGATCCACCAGCCGGCCGCTGTGGCCGAACGGTTCTAGGCGCTTCATTCTGGAACCGCGCGACCGCTACGGTCGCAGGTTCGAATCCTGCCTCGGGCATGGATGTTGTGCTGTCCTTAGGTTAGTCAGATTTAAGTAGTTCTAAGTTCTAGGGCACTGATGACCTCAGACGTTAAGACCCATAGTGCTCATAGCCTTTTGAACCATTTTTGAGATCTGTTCCCGATACAGCGTGTGTCGGACATCAGCTCTTTGGTGTTAGTATTCAGGATATCAATGAACGGCCTTATGACCCCCTTCCCAACAGGACCAATGCATTCAGACTGGCCAGAGGAGGTGCAATGTCGTAATATTGAATGTTTCATAATGCGAAGATCTTTGTAAATTTGACTAAATATTGTAAACACTGCAATGGCGTCAGATGAACTCTCAACCCGTTAAGTTTCATTTGTTCACCCCGCCCCCCCCCCCCCCCCGTTTTCACATTTTCTTGTTGTCAAGCAGTGTATTCGGTAAGCAGGTAAAACAGCGACAGCGGTTCTCTAAATTCCTAGTAAGTTAGTTCTAGTAATGTTTTTGTTTATCCGTGTAGCACTTTTGCAAGAATGTTGCACATCCCGCGGAAAGGCGAAGAAAAGAAAATTTTATTCATATATACAGGAATTTGCACACTTACAGGTCTGGTTTGACAAGGACGGGAGAGGTAGCTGTATGTGACATTATCGTAGGAACCATCCGGACATTTAATAATTTATGGAAACCATGGACAACCAAAACTGGGATGGCCAGATGGAAATTACAGCTTTCATTCACCACCGAAAACGATGTCTGTTTAAAACAGCGAAATGTCATTTGGTTTGTCCCTATATGTACAATACCCTTTTTCTTATATATTCTTGCAAAGAAGTTATCTAATGATGTAGGAAGCTGACGCTACAGTTTTCATTCATTTCTCAGTACCACGCCATATTTGACAATGCCATGAGTAAAATTCCAAATGTCCCCACTCTCTGATGAAATGAAGGTAGTTCGTACTATTTACGGTGATCTGAACATCGATGCTGATTCATAAAGCTTAACGACCTTCATAGAACTATTTGAGCGGAGCAGCATACATAGTAGCCTATTCTTTCACTTCAGTTTCATAACGATGGAAATGTAACTGTAAAATGTACACTCAAACAGTTAGGTGCACGACGCACATACACTATGTCATCAGAAGTATCCGGACACCTGGCTGAAACTGACTTACAAGTTCGTGGCTCCCTTCATCGATAATGCTGGAATTCAATCTAAAACTAACAAAACTGTATCGTTATAGATCCCACTGATGATGCCTTAGAACAGGAAAAGGCGGAACAGGTATGGGATAAATAAATTAACTAGCAGCAGGAAAAGACAGTTTTATTTACAAAACAAGTATTTATATGGTTGCTGCGGAGGATGACCACACAAACAAACTTTTTAATAACGTTAAGATTTGCTGATGATAGTGTAATTCTGAGACTGTGGGGTGGCAGGTAATTATTTTATAGGTTCCTTATTTTTATATTTGTTAGAAGTTTGTAAGTTTGGTTTATTTGTATGGTTTTTAAATATCACTGTCTTTTACCAGTACCTGAAGATAATTTGTGTGGACAGCCAGGAAGCGATGGGAAACGTGCTGCCCATAATCTCCAGCCCACAAGTCCACAACTCAACTCGCCGAAACTCAAGTAACATGTTCTAACTCTGTATGCATAATTGAGAGGAGTCAGCAGTCTGCTGTCGTGTAACGAATCAATATGTTCTGGTAATAGTTCACGTACACAAGAGATAATTTTGTAATTAGTTAAAAGTTTCTTATCGTATTCAGCACTCGAAACAGTTCAGAGACGACTTCCTCTTGAAGTTCCAAGTGTTGCTAATTATCACGCTGACTGCTAATCAAGTACAGTTAATTGATGCTTAAAAGTGTGAATAAACTACACACGGTTTTTCTGTAACATTACGAGCGGCACCAAAGCAGAACATTGAAAACAAAGCATAGTCTTCACAGTAAATTATTAATCTTCACAAGTTCACTTTTACACAGTTGCGCTAAATCTGTACGATAACTAAATCAATCGAAACACAGTCATCCCAGTCGTCTTTAAGACCAGCACAGACTTAATGGACATCGTCAAATCGAATAATTTTCTGTCTGTGTACGTTACGTAGCGGAACAAACTTTCAAAATCAGGGAAGATTTTGTGGCATTCGTCCCCGTGTATGACGTTCACTATAGCAGGTTTGGCTAACATAATGTTGAAGACCTTGTCAACATTGCGGCTTGACCTAAACAAAATGGAAGCCAAGGGTACGATGGCGCTGCCACGATGAGTGGGCAATTCAGAGGAATACAATATTCCATCAGAGAAAAGCTACCGTTGGCCCTGAATATACACTGTTCTTCATACACGTTCAATTTGTGTTTGTCAGATGCGAGCAAAATACCTTCTATAAGAAAGTGTATGGGTGTCATAAAAGAAGTCTGTGGATTCTTTCATTTGGCGGCGAAAAGAACAGAAATATTGAAATAACTAATTCCTGAATGTTGTACAGAAAAAAAAGAAGCTTATTTCACTGTGCGAAACCCGATGGGTAGAAAGGCACAACTCAGTACTTTTATTTAAAGACATTTTGGAGCCTATCTTTCTCTCCCTTTGCAAAATAGAAGAGGAATTAAGTGACATGGCATCTAAGACTCACACTCTAAGTAGTGCTATTAATCAATTTGCATTTCTTGTTAATCTTTTTGTTTAGAGCCCGATGCTACTATCAACCACCCTAACTTATCTGAGCCGCTTCAAAACATAAATACTGATCTTCCACAGGCCTTGACTAATGTTACGAGTATCTCACACCTTCTGTCAAAGGAGAGAGCAAATGCAGATGACTTTTTTAAAGCCTTGTATAATGAAGTGAAGACATACGCTGCCAAACTTGTCATTAAGGAAGAGATTTCAAGAATTTGCCGCCTTCAATCAGCATGTAGTAATGTCCGTTACACCACAGAAGAAGAATATTATCGACGTGCTGTTTATGTGCCATACCTGGGCGATTTTTGTAACTCACTTTAAGAACGCTTTGAATCTCACAAGAAAATAGTTGCATCCTTACAAAACATCCTTCCACAGTTGTATATCACAACAAATTTCGGTTCATTGGACGCTGCTTTTAATTTCTACGAAGAAGATTTGTCTCATAAAGAGACTGTGCAAAGTGAGTTTATGTTGTGGAAAGAAACGTGTAGCCAGAACAAATCCTTCAAATCTTACAAAAACAGCAATGAGTTCTCTTGAAAAATGTGACAAGACTTTCTTCCCCAACATTTATACCCTACTGAAATTGCTTGCAGTTCTTCCTTTTCTGTCACAACCGTAGAACGATCTGTCTCCAGCCTAAGAAGACTGAAGACTTACCTAAGGAACAGTATAGCTGAAAGTAGGCTTAACGGGCTTGCTTTACATTCTATCCACAGAGACGTTATAGTTAACGACGATGAGGCTCTTGATAAGTTGCAAGTGTACCAAGAAACCTGGAATTTGTTTTCTAAATATTGTTCAATAAAAAAAGTGAAGGTCCATTTTAATTTTATGTATTATTTTTATTGTCAGTTCGATAAACTATTAATCAAACAAATTTTGTTGCTTCGTCATTTGTCAAACAGTAAATTTAATAAACATTCTTGTAAGGTCTCCTCAAAACAGTCTTTTGAATTGTAGTTGGTAAAACACATATGTGTCTGTACATAAAAAGAAAAAAAAAGGGCGTTGGCACTTTATACTTACATGACAGGACAAACCAATATTTATATAATCCCTTCATCATAAGAATAAACTTGATGTAAACAAACAGAAATGCTATGATTGGTCAGAAGCCGTAGCACACGCACACTAGCGTTGTTACGCAGTATGAGAATGGCTGAGGCTGCTTTCTGTTCCGCAGTGGAAGACGCATGTGGAATACGGTTAAAAAGTGCCGAGAAATATGCTATTCTTAACGTTTTTTTATGAATTTACGGAGATAATCAGCTTTGAAGTTTCTCAGCGACTGTATGTAATACAGTTGTTTTCTGAACTCAAATCGTACGTGTAGCGCAGCAATGTTAACCAAATGTTACGAAAAATTAATGGTTTGTGTCATTTATTTTCCTTATTCAATTTGAAATACCCACATCTCCTAATTATGCAACTCATCATCATTTTTTACGAATAATGCACGTCTTCTTGTTTCTAATTACATACTGGACGCGAAATTCCTGTTTTCATTTCAAATACCAATTCTTAATTATCGATGTTTTGTGAAAGACTGTTCATAATAGTTGCTTTAATTAAGAAAACATAACAATTTAATTTTTATAGCAAAAATGAAAAACCAAATCCTCTTTATCTGGACTGTGTCCATCGTTTTATATCACAGATAAGTATCGTAGAAACATGAAAAACCATCATTTTCACAGCATCGAGCACATCATATAAATGCTGCATTTTTACATTTGCTACTGTACCATTACAATATGAACCCAACAGAACTGATCTGAAGCCAAGTTGCGGGGTTTGGTTCGAGAAGTAAAAAGACTGTGAAGCTGCCAGACGTACTAGAACTAACGCACGCAGCTTTTTCACATGTCACTGCCGAACGCTGCGGGATATAGAACGGCCCGTTATAAAAGAAGAAGAGGAAACGCGCGGCGCCTGGTTGGCTTCGTGGATTCTGTTGTTGATAGGCTCATAGCAGGTGACACTTCCAGAACTGCAATGTATTTCTCGGATTCGGATAAGGAAGGAGCTAAGAGATTACCAGACTACTGACTGTAATTAACACCTTCAGTGGCTTCAGTATTCTACAGTACGGTAAAATACCTGCAGTATGCTTTTGCATTACACACAGCTCACTCAGAATAATTACCCTATGTTTAAGTTTGAAGTTTTCATCATTCTTGTTTGTAATTAGAATACTATGGAAATGAGGGTTTGGCGCCATTGGCCGGGAAGTCCCTTAAGGGGCAGGTCCGGCCGCCAGGTGCAGGTCGTATTACATTCGACGCCACGTTGGGCGACCTGCGCGCCGGATGGGGATGAAATGATGATGAAGACAATTCAACACCCAGTCCCTGAGAGGAGAAAATCCCCGACCCAGCCGGGAATTGAAACCGGGCCCGTAGGACGGCAATACGTCACGCTGACCACTCAGCTATCGGGGCGGACATTAGAATACTATGTCAGGTGAGAACGAGTGCATTTTATGCTTTCCGTCTGGTCACCTAAGAAGTGCGCAGTAATGCTAGAGTTTCTCCGAATATTACCCTATTTCATTCTCTTAAAAAAAAAATGACATTCGAAGCTATATTGTTTCCTTACCCGTCCCTCTTTACGTCTGAACTGCAACTGCTCACATCATTGCAGGTTAGTCGGACCTCTGGCTGCCAGTGCTGTCCAAGTTTAATGCCGGTAAAGCTGTTGTGCCGCATTATCGCTCAGTCTATGAGCGTGTAACACAATATAGGATGTATCCTCACGATCGTACTTGACTGTACTGGTCACAGCTTGGCTTCCGCACCCCATGAAAGGAAATCCAATGAGATTCAAGCAAACGCAAATGTTCAAATTTGTGTGAAATCTTATGGGACTTAACTGCTAAGGTCATCAACCCCTAAGCTTACACACCACTTAACCTAAATTATCCTAAGGACAAACACACACACCCATGTCCGAGGGAGGACTCGAACCTCCGCCGGCATCAGCCACACAGCCCATGACAAGCAAACGCGGAAGAATACATGGCGTAATGTTGACATCCAGTTTATTCTTGTGATGAACGGGTTATAGTTAGAATGACTCCAAACACGATAAGCACAATCGCGTTTTCACTGTTTTAAGTTGGATAAGTGTTTGCAGATGAGACATTCTAAAAATCTTGGCTGATGTTTAAAATATAGTATTATTGCCTATCTATGTTCGCTCCCCAGCGTCTCGCTTTGTTTCCCCGGCGCTGTTATAATCACAAGATACCGACTACCACGACAATGTACGGTACGTTATAGAATTCGACATTGTCGCGCTAGCCGGCATCTTGCAACTACAAGCGGAGAGGAAACAAACCGAGCCGCTGGACAACCATCATAGCGAGGCAATAATAAGTGAGATCTTTTCATCATTTAGTTTTTTAAAAAAATTGCTATATTTTTTATGATTTAGAGTCAACAGTAAAAAAGCTTGATTTCGGTAAAGTGAAGGAGGCTTCAGCGAAAATTGTCCTCTGAGTATGAGCAGCAAAACTGATACAGAATATAATGGGGTGTCTTACTAAGCGTTACTTAACTCATCTTCACATTAATCTCCCCCCCCCCCCCCCCTCTCAAAAAACAAAAGTGTATGCTATACTCGTCACTGATTCACTGGCAGGTCGGTGGATTGGCTGTGGATGGCCAGTTGCATGGCCACCTCGTTCTCCAAACTTGACATCTCTGGATTTCTTTCCTTGGGGTTTCATTAAAGACCCTGTGTATTTTCCTTTCCTACCAAGTAATTTAACCAACCTAAGAAACCGATCTACACTGTCGCTGTTCAAGTTATGCCCGTTTTGCTGCAACGAGTGTGGTAAGAAATTGGTGGGATTTTTGCAGCATCACAAACGGCAGTCACATCAAACCAAAATGACACTTGACATTTTTATGTGAAACTTGAGGTTGTTTGCTAACAAAATGTCACATCTACTGATTCTGTATGTTATCTCAATAAATTTCTATATCATTCCAAAGTTGTAATGTCCTTTTTGACTCACCCTGTATACTCTCAGTGCAGACGGCAGATCGAACAGCTGCCGCCGAACGCTTTCAGCTTCTGCAGCAGTGCTCACGTAGCACTTTTTTTTTATAACAAAATTATTTACATCGTCGCAAGTTGAAGACTAACAACATTCCCAATTTTTCTCTGATGAAAGGTTTACACTATTTATGTGTTCAAATTTTCAGTTTAATAACTCTAAATCTCTGACTTCCAATTTCTTTCAGGTGGAAGCGAAGGTTGATTTTGACTGCTGAACTATCTCTTTTGTAAGTTCTGTATCGTGATCAAATTACAGCATCATCTTGAAAATCTGTACAGCTACGAGAATTGTCCAGAAAGTAATGCACCGCATCGTTTTCTTCAACAGTTCTTTATTGAACATAATGAGAATTACACAAACAAAAGAATGGTGCTTTATCTACACACCCTATTTTTCCACGTAATCTCCATCCCATTCTATGGCTTTCCTCCAGCGCGAAACAGCGGCGTATATGCCCTGTCAGTACTAATCCTTATCATGGTGGCGGGGCCAGTGCTTCACTGTGTGGATCACCTCCTCATCGTCCTCAGCATGTCTTCCAGGAATGACATATTTTAATGGCCATACAAGTGAAAGCCCGAGGGGGCTAGTTCAGGTGTGTAAAATGTGACGGCCGTGGATGGCTGCCCCGACCCCTGCAAATCGTGGAGCTCCGCCTAACCGCCTTCTGATGACCTCACCCTCCGTGCCCAGTGATTAACTGTACTTCTGTCGGTAGAAGATGCTCCATAGACTTTGAAAATGCGTTTGTGAATATTCCCTACAATTTCTTTCTCTGCAGTGAGAAATCCAATGACGGCACGTTGCTTGTAACGCACATCACCTACAAATGCCATTTTGAAGATGTCCTGCAGGTACGCTATCTGTCGGAAGGGGCGGAAACTTGGCGAAGTCACTCAGAAGACTTCATATAATACATACGTAACGTTTCGCATTCGTAGCATTGTTTTCGGCTTAGGAAAAAGTGCGGTGCATTACTTCCTGGGCAACTCTCGTACATCACTACATTTATTATATACACTGCTGTCATTGTACCTTAATTACGAATGCTAGTTAACCTAACTTATTGTTACAATTAAGGTCTAAAATCAGTTTTTTCCCGATAATTCGAAAAGTAAGAGAGGCAGCTTCATAAAAACCTCTGCAGAATATTTTTATATAAAACTAAAGCTAAATCTCGAAGTATAGGATGTTTATAAATGGATATTGGGGTTTTAACGCTTTATAATATTCATTTTATTAAACTTACAGTTATAAATGTTATGTCAAATGAAAGGGCAACTCAAACAGTTTTACCAACAACCTTATAATTGTTCAATGTGAGCACCATTCGTCACACGGCACACATCAAGTCTACAGCCGTACACACGATCCTTGATGAAGCCCCAAAGGAAAAAATCGCATGGCGTTAGGTCAAGTGAACGCAGAGGCCATGCAAAGCAAGCCCTGTCATTGGGCCCCTTGCAGCCTATCTAGCACTTGGGTACAGTGAAGTTCAAACAATCGTGTACTTCGCTATGCCAGTGAGGTGGCGCACCATCTTGTTGGAAAATGAAGTTCTCTGGCTCATCTTCTTCCAACTGAGGGAAGAGCCATTGCTCTAGTGTATCAAGGTAAGAAGTGACAGTTACAGAAGGTTCACCAAAAAAGAAAGGCCCATAAACTTTCGGCCGGTATACGGCACAAAAAAACAGTCACTTTAGGGGAATCTCATTGCATTTGTACCATCTCGTTAGGATTTTGTGAGCCCCAGATGTGCACATTGTGAGTGTCAACATTTCCATTAAGGTGAAAGGTCGATTCATCACTGAAGACAACATGATCCAGAAAATCTTCATCAACAACATTTCGTTTGTGAAGTTGGCAAGTAATCCATGGTCTACCAGCTTTAGAGCCTGTAATAACTGTAAACAGTAAGGACGTAGTTGTAAGTGTTCTCTTAAAGCTTTCCAAACAGTCAACACGGGAACTAGTAATTCACAACAGGCCCTCTAGGTTGATTTCTTTGGGCTACGAGTGAACGACCCTCTCACTCGCTCAACAGTCTCTTCACTAACTCTTGGTCGTCCTGTGCTCTTCCCTTTACAAAGGCACCCGGTATCTTCAGATTGATGATACCATCTGCGAATGTTATTATCACTTGGAGGATCACAATCGAACTTCAGCCAGAACGCACGTTGCACAGTAACTACAGATTCGGTCTTTGCAAACTGGAAAACACAAAACGCTTTCTCTTCACTAGTCGCCATCTTCGCTACTGCCGCTATCTAGCGGATTGCGGCGGAAACATTACGCGTTACACATGCGCACTGGTGCCAAACACAACTGTTTGAGTTGCTCTTTCATTTGACATATCATTTATAACTGTAAGTTTAATGTCATAAATATTATAAAGCGGTAAAACTCCGATATTCGTTTATAAACACCCTCTACAACTACCTTTAAAATTAACTGCTTTTGAAATTTCGTAGAAAGTGAATTTTTGAGGAAACTAATCAGCAGATCATGCTGAAACTCAAAATTCTCTGTACATTGGCAAAATTTTGCGTAATCTGACAGTCTTGTAACATTATTTAAATATTTAATTTCGCTTTAAATTATTGTGCAATTCTTTGTCTGCCCTGCGTGGACATGCGTTTGGCACTGCCGGTTTGACCTTGGCCGAGTGATGAGGAAAACCTGCCTCTCATTCGCTATCGCAGATATAAAGCACTTTTTCCCCGAAAGAAGAAATGGATACATGTTAGGATGCGTGTTACGACCTCATAGATAAGAAAACGCTATTCCGTTAGGGAAATACGATAGCTTAGCAGCATGTAGGGTGAACTTACAAGGGATCAAAATCTATCAATCCCCTTTCCACGACGTCTGATGAATACGACGTCTGATGAATACAAACGACGTCTGATGAATACAAAGAATGAAATTTAACTCAAGTAAATAGGAGCACACTAAATGTGCCAGACTGGGCATGAAAATATTTTCCAATAGGTTTATTAGGTCTAAAAGCATTTCTGAAGTTCAGGGGCAGTAAGCATAGTAACTGTCTGCTGCGTGTACATATCCATAATGATGGGATGGGGTACATAGGTATACCTACAGTACGGCTCTGCTCACTTCACAGAATATGTGTGGTTTACGCACTGCTACTCACCTTCCTTGAAATTATGGTCCAGTCTGTCATTAAGTCATCCTATGTCAAATGGCTCTAAGCACTATGAGACTTAACATCTGAGGTTATCAGTCCCCCAGACTAAGAACTACTTAAAACTAACCTAACTAACCTGAGGACATCACACACATCCATGCCCGAGGCAGGATTCGAAACTGCGACCACAGCAGCAGCGCGGTTCCGGACTGAAGCGCCTAGAACCGCACAGCGGCTGGCGTCATCCTATATCGGCTATGTTTTCATTCTCCAGAAAGTTACACACCAAATAATCCCGCTGTGATAGTGCTTTGTCGACTATATGCAGAAATGTCAACCAAGTGCTCCACGAAAATTGAAAAAAAATGTGGACGGAAAAATCGACCTGGTAACGTTGTGTAGCCAGATCCTTTATTTCCAGTGTGTAATGATACCAAGCGATACCCTGACCTAATTGTCTGCGACGAACTGCCTCTCCTGTGATGAAGTCGGGGTGGTATTGTGTCACTCAGTCCCGCCACACGAATTACCGGTCAGGACAGGACACACAGTATAGCAGGATTCATCAGAAAGAACACTGATTTTCTCTCGTTAGAATTGTTCTCAGCATCATGCAGACTGTAAACGTTTGTGTTACAGTATCCAACACACCCTCGAACACATACACACCCACACACACACTATCTTCAACGTGACATCGAGCCCTTCCACACCATCATCTACGAACAATTTCACGGCTAGCGCACCGCACTGTGGGATTGACCTCATGAGAGAGCCTGGAAATCACACCATATACAGAACACGATATAATTGTCTACATTGCGTTATGACTCACAATTGAGTAGATTTGCCCCGTGAGCATAGGCACAACGAATGGGGTGCTATCCTAGATTTATATCCAGACGCCTATGCTGGACATCTCTCACTCGGCCGAAACTAAATCCTCACCTTCTGTGCTACAACACAGCCGAAACTCTGTTTGGCCACTCCCACTGTCTGTGACTGTTAGTGTGCTTACATACCAGAAATAGATCTGCAACATGTTTTATTTCTTCAATTCCGAGAATAGAAAGCCAAAGTTACCAACATAGATCGCCTAACAGAATAAATATATGAAATTCATGGCCCAAGTAAATAAAATATGGCTGTTTGTTCGTTTAAAAAGTATTAGGGAATTAATAAATAAGCAATCGTCTAGCCACTGAAATGAAATATCAGTCCAAATCCACCCCGGTTTATTACAATATTATCTCCGTATACATATATGAACAACGTGAACATGAAATAAATAACAAAATGTTATTATGATCGATAAGACAGAGCCGGCCGCGGTGGACTAGCGGTTCTAGGCGCTTCAGTCCGGAACCGCGCGACTGCTACGGTCGCAGGTTCGAATCCTGCCTCGGGCATGGATGTGTGTGATGTCCTTAGGTTAGTTAGGTTTAAGTAGTTCTAAGTTCTAGGGGACTGATGACCACAGAAGTTAAGTCCCATAGTGCTCCGAGCCATTTGAACCATTTTTTTGATAATACGGAGAAAAGCGAAAATTCACTTTTACACGCATTTAACAATATCAGACAGATTACTTATTGACTTGACGAACTCCGCAATAGGTTCCTTATCACCTCACAAGTTATCACAAAAAAATAAAAATAAATAAATAACAAGACTGCAATAAATACTCAACGACTACACCGATTTTGCCAGAAGAGATATATGATAACAACATGCAATTAACATAAATAGCTTGGTCATTTATGAGCCTCATGATCAATTAAACTACGCGTGGATATCGCGCGACCTAATGCTGCCCACCCAAAGCACCTAAAGACAGCTAACAACTCGCATTTCCATCTGCCGATGCTACGAGTTCTCACCGTAATTTGTACGATAGATAGTGCAGTGTGGTGAGTGGCAGTATTGGCTGTCCACAGTTGCACATCAGTCGATAGGTAAGGGGAATCCAAGCTTTCAGCTTAAATGGGCCACACTAGAAGAGTATTTTCGGACCATCGACAAACAAAAAGGTTAGAGTATATGGTTGACATCTTTAAGTAATTTATCACAAACAAAAAGCAAAGTGGAATTAATCTGGTATTTTATATATGAGATTTCGCTAAAAATGTATTTAATTAGAAGTAACAGAATTAATTGAATTTGGGAAACTAATGTATCAGTTTCAGGTGATGTCGAAATGGTTGTAATTCTCAGGGTGTTCGAAAGGTGTTCACCTTAGACGTTGGTTCTATTTTTACTCTTTGTGCTCTTCACTCTTGAAAATAACTGCTCACAAACTTATGTGCTTCCAAACGAAGATGACATATATAATCCATGACTGTGCAGCAGGGGTATTTGTCTCTGGGCAGGTTGTTGTTGTTGTGGTCTTCAGTCCTGAGACTGGTTTGATGCAGCTCTCCATGCTACTCTATCCTGTGCAAGCTTTTTCATCTCCCAGTACCTACTGCAACCTACATCCTTCTGAATCTGCTTAGTGTATTCATCTCTTGGTCTCCCTCTACGATTTTTACCCTCCACGCTGCCCTCCAATACTAAATTGGTGATCCCTTCATGCCTCAGAACATGTCCTACCAACCGATCCCTTCTTCTGGTCAAGTTGTGCCACAAACTTCTCTTCTCCCCAATCCTATTCAATACTTCCTCATTAGTTATGTGATCTACCCATCTAATCTTCAGCATTCTTCTGTAGCACCACATTTCGAAAGCTTCTATTCTCTTCTTGTCCAAACTATTTATCGTCCATGTTTCACTTCCATACATGGCTACACTCCATACGAATACTTTCAGAAATGACTTCCTGACACTTAAATCTATACTCGATGTTAACAAATTTCTATTCCTACATTTTATATCCTCTCTACTTCGACCATCATCAGTTATTTTGCTCCCCAAATAGCAAAACTCCTTTACTACTTTAAGTGCCTCATTTCCTAATCTAATTCCCTCAGCATCACCCGACTTAATTAGACTACATTCCATTATCCTTGTTTTGCTTTTGTTGATGTTCATCTTATATTCTCCTTTCAGGACACTGTCCATTCCTTTCAACTGCTCTTCCAAGTCCTTTGCTGTCTCTGACAGAATTACAATGTCATCGGCGAACCTCAAAGTTTTTATATCTTCTCCATGAATTTTAATACCTACTCCGAATTTTTCTTTTGTTTCCTTTACTGCTTGCTCAATATACAGATTGAATAACATCGGGGAGAGGCTACAACCCTGTCTCACTCCTTTCCCAACCACTGCTTCCCTTTCATGTCCCTCAACTCTTATAACTGCCATCTGGTTTCTGTACAAATTGTAAATAGCCTTTCGCTCTCTGTATTTTACCCCTGCCACCTTTAGAATTTGAAAGAGAGTATTCCAGTCAACATTGTCAAAAGCTTTCTCTAAGTCTACAAATGCTAGAAACGTAGGTTTGCCTTTCCTTAATCTTTCTTCTAAGATAAGTCGTAAGGTCAGTATTGCCTCACGTGTTCCAGTGTTTCTACGGAATCCAAACTGATCTTCCCCGAGGTTGGCTTCTACTAGTTTTTCCATTCGTCTGTAAAGAATTCGTGTTAGTATTTTGCAGCTGTGACTTATTAAGCTGATAGTTCGGTAATTTTCACATCTGTCAGCACCTGCTTTCTTTGGGATTGGAATTATTATATTCTTCTTGAAGTCTGAGGGTATTTCGCCTGTTTCATACATCTTGCTCACCAGATGGTAGAGTTTTGTCAGGACTGGCTCTCCCACGGCCGTCAGTAGTTCCAATGGAATATTGTCTACTCCGGGAGCCTTGTTTCGACTCAGGTCTTTCAGTGCTCTGTCATACTCTTCACGCAGTATCATATCTCCCATTTCATCTTCATCTACATCCTCTTCCATTTCCATAATATTGTCCTCAAGTACATCGCCCTTGTATAGACCCTCTATATACTCCTTCCACCTTTCTGCTTTCCCTTCTTTGCTTAGAACTGGGTTTCCATCTGAGCTCTTGATATTCATACAAGTCGTTCTCTTATCTCCAAAGGCCTCTTTAATTTTCCTGTAAGCGGTATCTATCTTACCCCTAGTGAGATAGGCCTCTACATCCTTACATTTGTCCTCTAGCCATCCCTGCTTAGCCATTTTGCACTTCCTGTCGATCTCATTTTTGAGACGTTTGTATTCCTTTTTGCCTGTTTCACTTACTGCATTTTTATATTTTCTCCTTTCATCAATTAAATTCAATATTTCTTCTGTTACCCAAGGATTTCTACTAGCCCTAGTCTTTTTACCTACTTGATCCTCTGCTGCCTTCACTACTTCATCCCTCAAAGCTACCTATTCTTCTTCTACTGTATTTATTTCCCCCATTCCTGTCAATTGCTCCCTTATGCTCTCCCTGAATCTCTGTACAACCTCTGGTTCTTTTAGTTTATCCAGGTCCCATCTCCTTAAATTCTCACCTTTTTGCAGTTTCTTCAGTTTTAATCTACAGGTCATAACCAATAGATTGTGGTCAGAGTCCACATCTGCCCCTGGAAATGTCTTAAAATTTAAAACCTGGTTCCTAAATCTCTGTCTTACCATTATATAATCTATCTGATACCTTTTAGTATCTCCAGGGTTCTTCCATGTATACAACCTTCTTTCATGATTCTTAAACCAAGTGTTAGTTATGATTATGTTGTGCTCTGTGCAAAATTCTACGAGGCGGCTTCCTCTTTCATTTCTGTCCCCCAATCCATATTCACCTACTACGTTTCCTTCTCTCCCTTTTCCTACACTCGAATTCCAGTCACCCAAGATTATTAAATTTTCGTCTCCCTTCACAATCTGAATAATTTCTTTTATTTCATCATACATTTCTTCAATTTCTTCGTCATCTGCAGAGCTAGTTGGCATATAAACTTGTACTACTGTAGTAGGCGTGGGCTTCGTATCTATCTTGGCCACAATAATGGGTTCACTATGGTGTTTGTAGTAGCTTACCCGCATTCCTATTTTCCTATTCATTATTAAACCTACTCCTGCATTACCCCTATTTGATTTTGTGTTTATAACCCTGTAGTCACCTGACCAGAAGTCTTGTTCCTCCTGCCACCGAACTTCACTAATTCCCACTATATCTAACTTCAACCTATCCATTTCCCTTTTCAAATTTTCTAACCTACCTGCCCGATTAAGGGATCTGACATTCCACGCTCCGATCCGTAGAACGCCAGTTTTCTTTCTCCTGATAACGACATCCTCTTGAGTAGTCCCCACCCGGAGATCCGAATGGGGGACTATTTTACCTCCGGAATATTTTACCCAAGAGGACGCCATCATCATGTAATCATACAGTAAAGCTGCATGCCCTCGGGAAAAATTACGGCTGTAGTTTCCCCTTGCTTTCAGCCGTTCGCAGTACCAGCACAGCAAGGCCGTTTTGGTTATTGTTACAAGGCCAGATCAGTCAATCATCCAGACTGTTGCCCTTGCAACTACTGAAAAGGCTGCTGCCCCTCTTCAGGAACCACACGTTTGTCTGGCCTCTCAACAGATACCCCTCCGTTGTGGTTGCACCTACGGTACGGCTATCTGTATCGCTGAGGCACGCAAGCCTCCCCACCAACGGCAAGGTCCATGGTTCATGGGGGGGTCTGGGCAGGTATGGTTTGTAAAAGTCCAAAAGATTTAAAGATCAAATATTTCTCTTAGCTGGATGCCAGACTCCTACGCTATGCATCCATACGAAAACCTTCTAGCAACGTATCTATATTGTTTGTAAAAGGTGTCGCATGAATACAAATATTTCGAATTTTTCCGCAACTCCTGAAATCGATTTTAAGATTCTTGCATCAGCTCGAAATGTATGGCTGCGTATTTCATCCTGTCTTTAGGATTATGACAGGTTAACGTGTTGAAATGAAAATAGAAGATTGCCATAACTTCAATTTCATTAGAAACTCATTTATTGTTTGAAACATTGTACTACTTTGAAGGCCCCTGTTTAAATCACCTAAATGAGTGATCAAATCTACCAAAAATGTCACGTCTGCCACCCAACTGGCATTGTCAAGGTCTGAATCAGATTTTGCTTCTGATATCATGGAAGATTTGATTTGGTTAATTACGCTATAGAATCTTTTTAGCAGGTGGTCTCGACTGAGCCACCTCACTTCTGTAAAATATACGATATCCCACACTCAGCATCCAGACTTCTGACGAATTCCTGGAACTGACGTCGATTCAATCCCACAAAAAGCTAATCTGTGGGATGTCGAATGAAAAAATTGAATGGACTTAAACCTCATCTCTTTCTGCTGATCATCTACTTTGTACTGATCATCTGCTATGGTAGAAATCTCACACGAAGGTAAAAAGACTTCATGAAAGCCCGTTATAAAATGGTTCAAATGGCTCTGAGCACTATGGGACTTAGCTTCTAAGGTCATCAGTCCCCTAGAACTTAGAAGTACTTAAACCTAACTAACTTAAGGACATCACACACATCCATGCCCGAGGCAGGATTCGAACCTGCGACTGTAGCGGTCACGCGATTCCAGACTGTAGCGCCTAGAACCGCAAGGCCACCCCGGCCGGCCAAAGCCCGTTATAGAGACGTTAATGTTCAAATGTGGTTGTTACTTATAGCAATTGATGCGATATCAAATTAAATCTGCTATAACATATTATGGAACTGTTAAACGCCAAACATTGACAGTAATTGCAATCCACATGAAGATTTCAGACTTCTGCTGAATTGTGGTGATCAGAGCTACGGTCAAAAAGTTCCTGATCAAAATTGTACAGAAAAAAACACAGAATTTCGTAGTATTTTCATAAATTAATTTCTTTATACGTCTCTACATCTCCAATTTCGCAGTTGCAACTGAAGTAGCCGTAATATAGCAGACCAGCGCGTTTGAATGGGGTGATGGACCATTGAGAGAATAACGTTTTGTTGCAGAAGTTTCAGATTGAAACATTCCGTTTATCATAAATTCACACAAACGGAATTTTATTGATGTTTTTTTTTTTTCTTTTTTTTTCGATCGCGTGAGAGATGCTCACTTTTTGGGCCGCATTGGTACTTCTTTTAGGCCGCATGCGGATTGGACATTTCTGCAGCAGATGCTGCGGAAGCCCAAGTTCTCTGCTCTCAGAAGGCGAAGACGATGTCTTCCCATCTGCAATCGAAAGCTAGGTATTCTCCATTGAGGCCGAAGGCGCAGTGTTTTTAGATATTACTGTTCTCTCCCAAAGCAGAAGCCTACGTATTTTTCAGACCAAACTAATCTGCCTCTCCTCTCCACAAATCCACGAGAAATCAGTTCCGCCAATGGGACAGCTTCGCTAAACTTTGTCCGATATTATTTTTAATAAACTGCCCAACTCCTTTTTAGTAAAAGTTTTACATGGCAGCCAATCGTCTCTCTTCCCTCATAGACAGTTCCTCAAGAGATTCTGTGCCAGATGCCCACAATCTGAGACAGTTGCTCCTTCGGCCAGTCTGCTGTAACCTGTGCCTGAAATTCTCAGAAGCACGCCTGCGAACCACCACTCCATGAGGTTTTTATAAAATGGACCAAAGAGCCTGTTTCCTACATTTTGCACGAACAGAGGCCGTTCACCCAGCGAGCTGCAGCCCTCAGGCTTCACCACGTAATCCAACAACAAAGAGAGGAAAGCATTTCTTAACAGATACAATCACATGCCTTCTCACGGAAAAGAACACAGCGCGTATCTTGTGACCGGCCGCTCACTTCCTAGCCTTGCAGGAAGCTGTCTGTCGAAGAAAAATTCTGAAAAGCTGCATTTTGAGCGAATAGCTCTGATGGCAAAAGCGTATTTTATTCTGCACGAAGTCAGGCTTGGCGTTGCTGTCAGGGTTCCTCCGAGCCATAATCCGTAGGTAGCTGTCATCCACTGCAGTAGTAGCCCTTGGGCGGCATAACCGAGGCATGTCATCGATAGTTCCTGTCTCTCTTTATCTCCTCCATACCCGAACAACATCGCTTTTGGTTTAGTGACATCGCTGAACAGTCAAAGGGACTATGTCTGTGATACAATATCCACAGTCAGGAGTTCTGGGAGCCGGGGTGCTTCAAAACTATTTTTGATGTGTGTGTAAATAATTGCCAGCATTGTAGGATGTTAGGGCAGATGAGTACATAAATAGGAGTTTTCGAAGCGTACGATTTGTTGCTCAGAAAATACCATAAAATTTCACAAAGGACGATGATTTTTTTAAGTTAGTTAATACAAAATTATGAAGAGAAGTATATACAGATATATGTGTTTGTATTCTTGTATCTTACCTACCCGAGTGTAATCGATTAGTGCACCTATTATTGCATGATGTGACACGTCTAATACTTTGAGATGAAACGGAAATTTTAAGTCTTCTAAGGAATCCCAGTGGCAAGGTATTGTAGCATAAAATGTAAATGCTGACATGGTGAAATTACGTCTCTCATTGTATTCTTCTTTTTTTCATTTTTTTCACACAAAGATGGTCATCTTGAGAAATTTATCCGGGTGGTGAGGGCAGGGAGGCTGCAAGCATGTCATTTCCGATGTAAATGTGTTGATCAATTTTGACATGTTTGTGCCACAAGAAGCGAATTTTGTGGGTGACACAAAAAACATTATATCGGAGAGAACTGATGATTATCCACTCGATATTTGTTACACCCACATTACTTCACTACCTAAACAACAAACGATTACAGTGAAATTTCTAAAGTCATAGTATTGTCTCACGGCGGTCAGCCACGTAATGCTGCACTTGGCTATACGAGAGGTTTAGCGGAATCGTGGGAAGTCACTTCTAGAAGTGTGTCACAATTTTGTAACGGATACAAACACCGTACTCCAGATTCCAAAGGGGACGTCTAAGATGTTGGACCGTCAACGTATAAAAAGTTAAGATAATCTTTTTCTTCGTTCTACATCAACTCTCTCAACAAGTTTTCGTGAATGATTTTAACGCTCCTTCAACAAATTTGCCGTTGCAACAAAGTTGAGCAATTATCACAGAAGCAGCGTGTTTATCGTCAACATTCCGAACCATAATATTATTGTCCAATACTACTGACTGTCTAGTGGCCGCTTTCGAAAACCAGACTGTGGTTTCTAGGATGCCCTAGGTGGCTCGGAGTCACTGTCCACCCCTTCCTCCTATTTTATTGTAACTCATCAAGACCAAGCTAACGTAGACAGAGATACAGAACACGCGAGCTACTAACCAAGATATATAAAATTTTTAAGACAGGGGTTGATGGATCTGTCGGCGCAATCACTGATGTTACTAATGATTAGCATTAAACATTAATTTATCGGTTGAAATGTGAACTTAGATTGGGATAAATCGAATTAAGCGTGATAAAACATGAGGTGAGTCAGTCCACAAACAGACAGATGCGTTTCAAAAGTTGTTCGATTTTTTAGACCTTAATTCGCGAAGTTGTATTTACTTTACACAAAAAATGGTGTTATCTTCATCCAAACATGTTTCGGCAGAGCATCAACGTAGTCTGTGGCTTCAGGTAGTATTTGTTACGAAACCGATAGTGGCAATATCAGTTTTTACAATCACATTTTTTCAACGAGTAATTTTTATTACCTACGTTTAAGTAGTTCTAAGTTCTAGGGGACTGATGACCTCAGAAGTTAAGTCCCACTGTGCTCAGAGCCCTTTTTTGTTATTATCTACGTACTGTTCTAATTTGTAGTTTACACAAAATGTTGAATACAACATGTCCTTCAAGAAAACAGACTTTGCTATTAAAATGAACGAAACGAAAATATAAGTTGTTTGAAGACTTTATGTGTTGTACCAGTAATATTATTTATATTGGCTCTGACTGAAGATGCTGATGACATTGAATCTAGGTAGCACACTAACCTAGAAGCGAGTTTTTTAGCTTCTGGAATACTCATGTATATAGACAAGGATTCGTGTACAAAACAGTGAAATGCATTGAGAAATAAACTAGTTTTATTGATTGTTAACTGCATCATCTACTGTCGGCATATGAAGTATTACCAACAAAAATTTCGTCACAAGATAAGTCATTAAAACCTGTCCCATCTCAGCTGCATGTGCTCTATTATTTCAGTGCCGAACAGGTTTCCCTGCTTAAATAAAAGCGTCGCACTACGTTAGCCACTGATACATTTTACAACACATTTTTTTAGTTACTTTCGGTTTATATAATACGGCTTTTAAACAGTAGCAACTAGTTTTGTAGTTGCAAGGTTTACTAACGGGTTTTAAAAGCTGAAAATTAAAATTCACCATAAAAATTTAAGAAACATATTTCAACTAGCATTCTCATTGTGACACATGTATTAATAAGCGTTAAACTAATAAATTTCATAGTTTTGATAAAATATAAAACGGGAAATTTGATGTTATAAGCTATACCAAAGTATTATAATTCGTTGAAAAATACGAACAGCATTTCTCTAAATGTAGATATTTACATAGTCAAAAAAATCCCATATTATAAGAAAGCTGTCTGGCCCTGTAGCACTGCTGAGTGGGCAATGTCTGAAATTTTCTTTTTGAGATATGAAGTACGTAATTTATGGTCATTTAAATAATTTATTTTCAAAAAAAGGTACACCCAATTTTAATATATGATTTTGAAGAGAATTTATCAAGAATAAAATTTCGTAGCCAAAAGTACTGTTTATTCATAATGTTAACTACTTACTTAACTGTAATACTGTTCTTATCAGAGTTCTTAGTGACATGACCGCGTGTCCCAGACCATTGTCGAGTGCGAGAACAAAATATAGCTGGGTAACTGTATTAACTGAGTTAGTGTAACAAATCAGGCAAATTACGTCACAGGATGTAGGATTAAAATTTAATGCCCAGTCGGAGACGAGGTCATTAGAAACGAGCCATAGTCTCGGAATAGGCAGATCCTAGATAGGAAATTTGCCGCAGCTCTTTCGAAGAGAACATTTCCCGCATTTCCCGTAAAGTGTTTACTGAAACTGCAGAAAACGCAAATGTGGATGGCTGAATGGCCACCTGAACCCCAGTACATTAGGCACTGTCTAATCACTTTCAGTATATATGTACTGTTTTCATACCAATATTGATGCTAGTTCCGGAATGAATAGAAAGCAATTCAACTGACGATTTCACAGCAGTGTCAAAAATGTTTGAGTGATCATAACAAGAAACTATGTTTTACATAAATGTAAGAGTTTGCGTAATTTTTTCAGTATGCAGAATGGTGCTTTGGCACCCACAGAGTGGGAGTAACTTAATTTCCTTAGTACCCAGGAATGATTACATTCTGCACAGTATGGTCCAGTTTAAAAATTTGTTATTGTGTACAACAAGGCCCATGAAGCTACCTTCTCATTTTATTAATCAACATCCTGACCCGAAGTAGACATATTGCGGAAGCTATCTAGAGTTGATAAGGCAGCCAGAGTTGCAAATCTAGCATGATTCGTACGAGTCACTACCGCATTCAGTAACTGCAACAGAAGGAACTGCTGAAGCAATAAAGATCGAATCCTGGTGCTAAGACACTGGAATTGCATTTGGAAGATCGGTGGTTCAAATGCCCGTCCGGGCATCCACATTTAGATTTCTCTAGTTTTCCCAAATCACTTGACACTGATACCGGGATGGTTCCTTTGAAAAGGAGACGCTCGATTTACTTCTCCAATACGAATTTCAGCTCCGTGTCTAATGCCACTGCCGTCGACGGAACGTTAATCTATAACATACCTTACTTTTTTTCTTCTAACAATGGTTAAAGTAAGAACGTAGGTAACTTTTTGTGATCACAGGGTGGTGTGGGCCCTGTTTCTGGCGACCGCCATCGGCTGCACGGTAGCCACGTGCCTGTCGACGTGGAACCGATACCGCGCCAATCCCACGTCCGTCTCCATGACGCACGACTACAACGAGTGGATACTCGACTTCCCGGCCAGCTACGTGTGTCCCTCTAGCAAGGTCGACCCCGAGAGTCTTAACATTACGTCCGCCCGGTAAGTAGCTTCCTTTAAACAGCCATTACACATAACCTACCCAACTGTATGATTTTCAGTCACCAGTTGTAATATTTCTGGCTTAGTCAGCCATCATATTAGGCTCCAAGAAGCTGTTCCCAGAGCAGTGGAGATGCAAGAAGTATATAGATGACGAAATGTGGTGTGAGGTACCTGTGACAGATGTTAGATTCGGTACCATTCCCGTGAGAAAGACCGCCTGCATAATGCTACTGCTCTGTGACTGGCTGCTGTGTTCGGAGCAAGGGCGCCAAAACGTTAAAGTATAGTTGTTACTATTAGTTAAACTACTCATTGGAATATCTTCACTTTTTGATAGAAAGATCTATCAACAGCTGACTATCAATCAGTCATGTTAGAATTATTAAAAACAATTTAAATCAAAAACAAAAGATTGACGAAATTGCAGACGAAGCACTTCGGAAGCGTTCGGGTCACGCCTTTTCTGGTATGGCGCGCGAAGTGTTTCGGGCTGTTCGTCACTCTGGATTAGGCAGTCAAGAAGAATAGACATGTTGTCTGTCATAGTATGTGTTTCCAATTTTTCATTTAAGTTCCTGATCGTCACTCTGGATTAGGCATTCGAGATGTACAGTCATGTTGTCTGTGGCAGGATGCGTTTGCCAGTATTCAGTATTAAAAGATTCACTCCGATAGTCATGAGGCACAGACACGTGCCATAAATAGTGTAAAGATACCTTTTTTTAAACATTGTGTTTGATCACGTACTTTGCTGTATCAGAAGGTGTTGTGTTAAGATCATGTAGTCTTCTCGTGTGGCTACATTAAAATACGCGAGTTGCATCCCAAACAAGTGATACATTATTTCAGAACAGAACCTCACTAAAAGTCAGTTTCAGCCTCAAGGTACAGAACCTACGACCTGCTTGCTGTTTTCTGCGCTGGGGACATCAGCTTGAAGTCAGCAGGTTAGTGAACTATAACAGAACCTTCGTGTTCCACACAGTGCAGTGGAAACAACTAGGCCCCTCACGTGTACTGCATGCACAGAACAAATGTGCTCAGTGACACTTCATCTGCAGTAATGCAGAGGAGGTAAAGGAGGATGATCGTTATTAAAACCAACAATCAATTCATTCTTCCTTTCTTGCCGTACAGTTCCAAAACAAACTCTGTGTGTTTTAAGGCTGTAACCATTTAAGGCGCAATTATGCAGCATTTGAAATACAGGGGATGGGCAAAATAATGTGAACACCTGTAGTTACTTGGGAATGGTTTATTAATAAGGGGTTGGACCCCCATTTGCCCGTAATACAGCTGCGATTCTTCTTCGAATACTGGTATATAATGATCGTATAGTCTCCAGTGGAATGCTATGTCACTCTTCGATCAGAACCTCTTCTAATCCCTGTAGTGACGAGGGAGGCGGAAATCTGCTCCGGAGTCTGCGCTCCAATACCGCCTACAAGGGTTCGGGGACTGTACTAGCCAGGGAAGACGCTGCAGTTCAGTTGCATGCTTCTCATTCTACGATTGTACTGCCCTGCCTGTGTGAATTGGTGAATTATCGTCCTGAAATATCGCACATTGTTGGGAACATCATTTGAATCATGGGGTATACCGGATCACCTAAAATATTCACGTAATGATGGGACCAGCAGAATACCATGATACGGCTGCCCACATCATCACACTTCCACCTCCATGCTTAACCGCTGGAATCAAGCAATCAGGATTGTAGGGTTCTTTTGGCGTTCTCCAGACGTAAACCCGGCCCGATGTTGGAAATAAAGAAAACGTTGACTCGGCGGATCATATGACGTGTTTCCACTGATCAGCTGTCCAGGATTTATGCTCGTGACACCATGTTTTACGCTTCTTTGCTTTGGCTGACATCACTAATGGTTTCGGTATAGCAGCTCGTCCACGAATATTCGCTTTATGGAGTTCTCAGCAGACAGTGTCGATAGATACGGGATCTCGAAGATGGCTATTGAGCTCTGTAGTCACTTTAGTCGCCATAGTTTTGTACTGTTTCGACACAATTCGTATTAACGTATGACGATCTCTGTCATTTAGTTTTGATTTGCGCCCACTATTACGAGTACCTTTACACGATGATGTCTTTCCATGTTTTGCGTAGGCTGTCATGACTGTTGAAACAGTTGCTCTTGACACATTCAATAAGTTGGCTGTCTTGGTTCCTGATGCTCCAGCTAATCGGGCCCCCACAATCTGCCCTCTTTGGAACTCTGTTACGTCTTTCATTGCACATCAACCTCGGCCTCTGAATGCAAATACGAAGTGTGCACTACTCGTAAACAATCTGCACTGGTGCCTAGTCCGTACTGAACACGCACAGTCCAGCGCGACACTTGCCTTACCTGCGTTGTTGACCGTCAAACACAACCATTCCATTACTGCCACTGTTCACATTATTTTCCTATCCCTTGTATCTTTTTCTGTTTCTACGGCAAAAGCCGTAAAAAGTAAACCAAAGCATGTAGTATTACTCTATGTAATGGAACAGCAGTTAATACTGCTTTTCTGGCCACTGACGGCACAATGGGGCCCAACAACCGCCGTGTCATCCTCGGCCAATAAGGTCATTGAAATTCGCTCTGGAGGTACCTGTTCTCCGGGCTGTTGTGTGGTTCGTAGACTTGGAGGCGCTACCACTAGGTCAAGCAGCACCTCAAGAGGCATCACGTGGCTTAATGCACCCCGCTCCAGGGCCACCAGTGAAAAATCCCTACCAGTACTGGGACTCGAACCCAGATCCCCCACTCTCCTACGGAGGCGCAACTACATAATACATTGTGCTCATAAAAATAATAATAATTGGTATTGGGGGGCGGGAATTGCCCAAGAAGTGGTAAGTACCATGAATAATCTTTTATCTAACAGATACATCACGGTTTGTTGAAAATTAACTTGTGCTTAAAAATTAAGGTCTTAGCGCTGAGGCGTTAATAAAATTCAAATGAACGCAAATAATGAACGATTATAGTTTGAGTCTGAAATGTGGCACAGTCCCAAAGTGGCAATAACAGCTTCAAAGAAATAATACTTTAACAACCTCAGCAGTGACTTATCAGATTAAGTACTAATGAGTACTCTGTGATAACCTGCCCACTCGTGTAATATAGGCTGCCTAGGATGCTGCTTCCTAAACAACAATTCAAGCAAATCGCATTAATGGTTTTATTACAATAAATTAGACTGAAAATACTTGGAGCCTTTACAAAGATTGGTCGCAAGCAACTGGCGACATGCAAATAATCAATGTCCTTCAATGTATACAGTTTCCATGCAAGTAAATAATACTGTTTCATACCAGACGAGTGTAACCCCAAATAGGAAACTTCCTGGCAGATTAAAACTGCGTGTCGGACTGAGACTCAAAGTCGGGACCTTTGCCTTTGGTGGGCAAGTGCTCTACCGTCTGAACTACCCAAGCACGATCACGACCCGTTGTCACAGTTCCAGTTCTGCCAGCATCTCGTCTCCTACCTTCCAAACTTCACAGAAGCTCTTCTGCGAACCTTGCACAGCTAGCACTCCTGGAAGAAAGGATATTGCAGAGACATGGCTTAGCCACAACCTGGGGGATGTTTCCAGGATGAGATTTTCACTCTGCACTGGAGTGTGCACTGATATGAACCTTACTAAGGTACTGGCAGAATTGAAGCTGTGACGATGGGTCGTGAGTCGTGCTAGGGTCGCCCAGACGGTAGAGCACTTGCCCGCGAAAGGCAAAGGTCCCGAGTTCGAGTCTCGGTCGGGCACACAGTTTTAATCTGCCAGGAAGTTTCATATCAGCGCACACTCCGCTGCAGAGTGAAAATCTCATTCTGGTAACCCCAAATGTTTGCGTGGTATTCGGCTGCTATTTGATGGTGCTCCAGCCCACTTCACCGTTAACGTCCGGACGCAGCTCAGTCGTGTCTTTCGTGGTCGATGGATGGGACGAGGGGGTCCAGTTGCATGGCCTGCTCGTTCACTGGGGCTTCTGGTTATTGGGCCATCTCAAAAGTGTGGTGTATGCAGAGCCCATTCAGATGTGGAGACATTGGAGCAGAGTATTCGCGCTGCCTTCGGATACAGCCTGGTCGATACGAACGTATGTGACAGAACATTCTACGGTGCGTACATGTATACGTTGAGGCACATGGAAACCATTTTCAGCACATACTGTAACTGTGGCTGCATGGTACAGCGCGTATTAGATCGCAGTCTCCCTAACAATCTATGACTGAATAAATTGTCTCTGGTACGGAAACCGCGCATTTCCAGACATAAGTTCATTAGACCTTTTTTGTTCCGTATTCTCTCATCGATCAATCCCCGGAGTTTGTACACGATGGAAAAAATCACCCTGTATAACATCTTTAGGGGTACTATGCTCCTATTACCCCTAGGGGTGGATGTGGGGCTGAAAAGCTGCGTCATGTAAAAATATTCGATAGCGAGCGACATTTCTATTTAACACATAGTCTTTGGGATTGTATGGCTCATTGGAGACAGTCCCAATAAATTTGCACCCCTAGAAGTGGGAATGTCCAGGCGACTGAAGCATTTTCTTCCAAATCTGGTAGATATACAACTGAAAAAAATTACTGTGACAGACATCCCTAGCATCCATGTGGGTGAAGGCGGACGTGAAAAGAGGTGATGACTCAGTAACACATGGAGGAATTTCTATCAATTTTGGTATATACGTGACTCATTGTTTCCCTATGTAAATGTGTCTGCTTTGTATACGCGTCCCCACATAGAAAGAAAATGGGCTTTCCAATGCGTCCTGCGTACAGCCAGTCCTTGAGAACCTTGGCCGCCCGCCACAGCTCCATCAACAGGCCCCTCCTTCCCTTCACTTTCAACCTTCCACTTCTTTCACAGTGTAATTTCAATAGCCTTGCCCTCCCAGTCTCTGGATTCATGCCTGAGATCGATCTTGCCTTCTCCTTGGCCAGCTTGCACCCCATTCATATCCTAACTCTCAACTCTCACATATCAGTTCTTTCACATATAAACATTCGACACCCTTTTCAGCATAATATAATCCCCGACAGCGCCCACATCCTAATGCCTACCGATTGTTACCGTAAGTCCTCATGCACATAAAAAGGAAATATAGACAGTCATCATTACCTATGTCACCTTTCGAATTTTTTTGTTTAATAATTGTAATTTTTTTTATATTTCAATTGCTGAAGAGCAAATAGCAGCTTGCAGCCCCCCCTCAGTAGGGGGCATGTAACAGCAAGATAAATAATTAAAAAAAAAGTTGAAATCTCTGTTTTTATTGCCGGTTAGCACGCTACTACTCAGCCATAGGAATTCTAAAAGGGAAACTCCATCCGAAGAGGCCTTGAGGGGCCCAGTAGTACCAATCGATGGCGATGTCATCCTCAGCCCATAGTGTCGCTGGATGCGGATATGGAGGGGCATGTGGTCAGCACGTTGCACTCCCAGCTGTCAGTTTATGAGACTGGAGCAGCTACTAAGTCAGGTAGCTCCTCAATTCGTCTCACAAGGACTGACAAGGGGAGGCCACAACGTTTGGCACGCAGATTTACTTCAAACTTCGTACACTCGTAGTATTGCATGAAGACAACAAAATGTGTAAGCAGTAGCGCGTACTTCTCAAGCGTTACTAAGAGAATCGCAAGATAATTTCGGTCGTCAAATATATATCTGTGCGTGGCCATTTTTACTCTGAAGCGGAGCGGCAGCAACCGAGTGGTGCCGGGACGGTAGCTCAGCGTCTTCGGTCAGAGCGTGAGCTACCTTTTGTAATAAAAAAACTGAGCGAACGGATCAACGAACAATGTGACGGGTGTCACCGCACGTCCGCCCTGAACAAATTCAACGAACAATATAGAACAAAATGAAATGAAAAAAAAGGGGTTGGCGTTTAAGCCCCCTAATCACTGGATCGAGTTCCCTTCGTCAGTTTTATTTTTATTTTCAACACAGTCATTTTCTTTACTATTTGAATTACAATTGATATAATGGGGAAAAATACGTGTAATCGGATGAACTTTTATTAAATTTACAATGTTATTTGGCAGTCTACTAATTTTTATTATCACAAATAACATAATATTCATAACTATCGACTAGTAAACGACGAAACGCATAAAGTGATACTGAAAATGTATGCTTGTCCCTGTCTTCAAAACTGTTCATATTTAATCGAAAGAGAACGAGAAATTGCTTCTCGGAAGACGCTATTAAAATACACTCGATACTGCATAACCAATTATCAGCACCGATTTTTAAGGAAATACTGCGTTATGCAAGGTTCGCTTCCAAATTATCGTCTGAAAGAGAGGTTTTTGAAAAATGTTAACGAGTTTTGTATTTCCATGGAAAACCTCAAAAGACCTTGCGTATGCGCTAACATAGCATTTATTCATTGCAGCTGGTGGTGGTTAGTGTTTAACGTCCCGTCGACAATGAGGTCATTAGAGACGGAGCGCAAGCTCGGGTTAGGGAAGGATTGGGAAGGAAATCGGCCGTGCCCTTTCAAAGGAACCATCCCGGCATTTGCCTGAAACGATTTAGGGAAATCACGGAAAACCTAAATCAGGATGGCCGGAGACGGGATTGAACCGTCGTCCTCCCGAATGCGAGTGCAGTCAATGCAGCTATTGCCGTTTAACTTCATGTTTTCCATGTTTTTCCGAAAAATACCATCCTGCAACTTGTACCCGTAATGTCGAAAGCGGCGATTAATTGTACATCTTGCGAAAGCCGTCTGTTCTGGTCAAAACTTGGAGGTAACAAGTCGTTTCGCGCTCCTTCCTGGTATAAGGGATTTCTCAAATCACGGACAAGCATACATTTGCAGTATCATTTTATGCGTTTGGTCGTTTACTAGTCGGTAATTATGAATATTATATTATTTCCGATAATAAAAATTAGTAGACCGACAAATAACATTGTAAATTTAATAAAAGTTCATCCGATTACACGTATTTTTCCCATTATATCTATTGTAATATAAATAGTAAAGAAAAGAACTGTGTTGAAATTAAAAAAAAAAGCAGACGAAGGGGACTCCATCCAGTAATTACGGGGCTTTTTATTAATGTTTTTTTTACGAGTACCACTTTTTTTTAAGATTACCTCATTTTTTATGTATTTATTTATTTTCATACATGATTACATTTAGGAAACGTGTACAAATGAGAATTCTAGGAACTCAGTGTTACAAGTAAATGTTACAACAACAAAGGTGGCATAAAAGAGTAACCAAAAAAATAAAAATGTAAATCACTGATGCAATTCCAACTAAAAGGTTCTTCAATAAATGTAACTGATTCCGCTTGGTGCTTCGCCATCGTTATCTGATATCTACAACAGCGCCTTTGAAGGGCATCTGCAACGGAGGCATTCTGCTTCGTTAGTGCCTCAAGGAAAACAGCATCCTTGCAGCAGCCTGTCTCTTCCGTCGCTCATGGCTGACAAGGCAGAACGTTCAGCCGTTAGTGTGATGCGGCACAGGACATTAACCGCAGCTTGGCACTCCCCAGTTGAGTGGGGGGTTAACGAAAACGCTGCTTAAATAATTTGCGAAGAGCGTACGGTATTTCGGTGTGCGTTCGAGGGCATTGTGAGCATTTTGTAGGTACAACCAGTAATCAAGGTGCTCTTTCTCTCCGTCGCTAAAGATATAGGCGACGGTAAGTCCTTTGAACCATGTAAGCGCATAATATTTTGCGGCCGGAAAGTAAATTTCATCTGGACAGAGTAGGGTCTGAGGGTCAATCATATCAGGTGTGACCCGGAGGTAACAAGCCAATATCTTCTGTGTTAGTCGCCAAACTCCGGACGATGATGCGCAAGTAAAACGATGTTCATCGGCATCCAAGAAGTGACAATCTGGGCAATAAGGTGAGTCTGCCAGTCCAATAGTGTAAAGTCGCTGTCGTGTGGCATATTTTTTGTTGGCGATCTGATACCACTTCGAACGCACCGTGGATGACAGAAAGTTGTGGTGTATCGTTTTCCACTCTTGGCCGGTGAACCGTAGGGTACTTGTTTTCCACCACGTTATGGGGAACAGCCCGCAGAAGGTTGGTATAAAAATCTTTCGCCTTTGGTGGACGTGTGGCGGAGAGGTTCAAGCTGACATAGCTGTAATCAAGAATGAAGGTCGACACATGGGAGAGCTGTGGTGCGACGTGCGCTACCGACACCGGCGGGACGTTAGAGACTGGCATCAGAACCTGTAGTAAACGACCCGTGAGAGAGGTATGTTGACTTTTCCATCGTTTCCTCATGTTGCTCATGTAAAGGGCAGCTGCTCTCGCCCTGACGTTGACCAATCCCAGCCCTCCTTTGTGCACTGGGAGGGTAAGAGTGTCGTATCGCACTTTAAATATATGACCTGCGGAAACGTAGTAACTGAAGGCCGCCTAAAGTCGGCGACCTATCTGCAGCGGTAGTGGGAGGACCTGTGCCACGTGGTTGAGTTTTGATGCCACGTAGAGGTTCAGGTATTCAACATGTTGTAGCTGATTCAAGTCCCGGAGCAGGTTCTGTCGCACCATTGCGCGTATGATCTGTAATAACCGTCGGTAGTTTGCTGCAGCTGTTTTACGTACATCTTTCTTGAACGTGATTCCCAAATATTGCAGATCAGAAATTGGTGGGAGGGGAGTGAGGGCTTCCGGTCCGAGACCACGCCCAATATCCAACGCCGCCGACTTGTTGATGGTCAGAAAACTGCCTGCGGCCTGTCCGTATCGCTCAATCCAGGTTAGTACGCTTTGAACTTCGTCATTGGAACGAACCAGCAGTAGCAGGTCGTCAGCGTATGGCCCGTAGCGAAAGGTGACGTCCCGCAGCGTGATGCCAGATAGGCGGTGGTTAAGGCCCCCTAGGAGTGGCTCGAGTGCGATTGCATAAAGGTACTGGTCCTACCGTCCTTTCATTGACCCGGAGGTGTGAGCTGGCTGCGGTCCAAAGACGCCGTAGGGTGTCGATGAGGCCCGGGGGGAATCCCATACAGTCCATCACTCGTAGGAGGAAGTTGTGGTGCACTCTATCAAAGGCGCGGTTGAAATCGACGGAGACGATCGCCGCTCTCAGACGGCACTCAGAAGCGATTGCTATTAAGTGCCTGCAGTCACCGGTGGCCATGTGTACGTTGGCTTCTCCCCCCCTGCGACGTCTGTTCTGGAGCGAGGATCATCGGCGAAGTCTTCTTAATACGGCTCGCCATAATCCTGGCGAAAATCTTGTAATCGGCGTTCAGTATTGTAAGCGGCCGATAGTCGTTAATCGATAGCCCTCCACCTGGCTTGTGTACCGGTATGAGAAGTCCTTCTACAAACGCTGGCGGCACAACACAGTCTGGAGACATAAGTTCGCGGAACATTATAACCCAGCGAGGCATGATGATGTCACGGAAAGTCCGGTAGAATTCGATGGGCAATCCATCAGGTCCAGGAGACTTATTGGCCGCACCTTTGTCCACGGCGTCTTCGACTTCTTCGAGTGAGATTTCCTCTGTTAGTGCACTCACGGTAGCCTCGTCGATAGTACGTGTTACCTGGTGTAACACTTCAGTAGTGGCCTCGTCATCGACGGTTCTTTCCTTGTAAAGATGACGAAAATGCTCCTCCACCGCCTTTACTATGGTTGCTTGGGTCGTACATAAGCGACCGTCGTGTGTCCTGAGTTGTGCGATTAAATGTTGGCGTTGTCGGCGCTTATCCGCCACAACGTGGTGCATAGTGGGTTCCTCTGCAACCGTCCGGTCGTGCCGTCGCGAGCGGACTACTGCACCTTCTAGTCGGCGCTTCGTCAATGATAGTATGTGAGCCTTGATTCTGCTTTGGTCATGTTGTCTCTCCGGGGAAGGGGGTAAGGCGTCGAGGTCCCTGAGAGCCGCGTGGTAAAAATCGAGGGTCTGTCGATGCCACGTAGTCACGTCCTTGCCATATTGCATAAGTGTCCTACGGATTGCTGGTTTGGCTCAGAGGAGCCACCACTCCAGGGTCGAGATGTATCGTGAGTGGCGGCGTTCACAATCAGTCCACGTTGCTGCAACTTGCCTACGGCAATCCAGGTCCTGGAGATGAGTCATGTTGAGCTTCCAAAAGCCATTGCTGCGCCAGACTTGTTGGGGGCGTAGGTGTATAGTGCAGATATAGGCACTATGATCGGAATAGGCTTGAGGCCATAGTTCGGCGTCCACCACATCTTGTATGAGATCTGTCACATATACGCGATCAAGTCCGCTGGCGGAATGACTGGTATGATGAGTGTGGCCAGAGCGGTTACCGTGGACTTTTTCCCACGTGTCGCACAAGTGAAGTTCTTGGATCATCGCACCCAGTTCCGGACAGGGCATGTAATGTGGGATTTGGTCTTTGGGGTGAAGTACGCAATTAAAATCGCCGGCGAAGACGCTGTGGTCGTATCGTCCAAGGAAAAGGGGAGCGACATCTGTGGAGTAGAGTCTGGCGCGGTCGTGACGTCTTGTGGTACCCGACGGCACGTAAACATTAATGAATCGGGTGTTGAGCGCCGTAAATGCTATTCCTCGCGCGGAGGGAAGATACGTGACGTCGGTAACTTCAATACCATCACGCACTAATATTGCCACTCCGGTGTCTGCAGGGCTACCGGGCGTCACATGTGTGGCGTAACCGTAAAAGTTCGGGAGTGCAGTCTTTTTAACTTCTTGTAGGAAAGCAAAGTCAACTCCCATGGCTCGTATTGTTTCTTTCAAAAGTTGGATCTTGACAGGAGAACTGATCGTGTTGATATTCATTGTCGCCAGGCGGTAAGCCTGGCAACGCGTTGTTTGGGCGAGGTTATCCATGCTGATGTTGGAGAGAAGCGAACATCGGAAGTGATGTCAACCCCCGCCGAACGCGGTCCTCCTTGTGCTGCTTATGCTGCACGATCCGGCGGCGCCTTAGCTGGCCGCGGATCGGGATCTTGTGTCTCGACGTCCTCGGCCCACGAAGTGGGCGCGGATGTCTGTTCATGTTCCATAGCCTCGAAATGTTTGATAGTAAGGGACCGTGCGACTTCGCTGCCTGCACTGGCACATTCCCGCTGCTCACTGTTTCTGTCAATCGGCTGATGGTCGAAAGCTGCATGTTTTTCTGTCTGTTCTGCAAGGTTGGAGTCAGTGGAAAGGACCTCAGCTTTGCGGCTGTCTTCTTGAGTGGTCAGTTGTTCTTCCCCGGCCGAATGCGAACCGCTGTGTTCCGACACGGTCCGACGACGGCGCTTTCGGCGATTCGGTGATCGCTGTTTCCGTACGTGGCCTTCATTGTCAGAAGACGGCACTGACTCACGCTCCGCCAGAACAAACACTTCGGTCGGTACAATAAGGGAATCAATTGCCATCTTGCTGGCGTCAATGTCTGTCACGTTCGGTAGCTCCAGAGTCGTAGTTCTATTTTCCACCACTGGCCAGGTCGGCGGATCGTCCAGGTTTTTGTCCGTGAAAAGTGATTCCTGTACCGCTGAAGCGGTCGGCTGTGTCTGTTGTGTGGAGAACGTCGTGAGCGCCGCCGCGTAAGTCACGGGTAGAACAGTCTTCGCCGCTGGTGGTGCAACGTCCTTCGGTGGGAGTTGTGTGATCCGACGCTGGAGACACTCGGAACGAAGGTGACCTTCCTTGCCGCATCCGGAACACGTCTTCGGCTGGCCGTCATAAATAACTATGGCCCGGCATCCTCCTATCTGTAGATAGGATGGCACGTGTCGTTGGAGATCTATGCGCACTTGGCGTACTCCATTGAGTACTGGATACGTCTTAAACTGGGTCCATTTTTCAGCCACGTGTTCGTGTACCGTGCCGTAGGGGCGGAGCGCCGCTACAACTTCTGCCGCCGGGAGTTCAAATGGAAGTTCGAATATGCGTATAGTCCGCAGTCCCATTGCGGCATGGCCGACCTCGACGTTGCCAACATTGCCATCTGTGTGGCAGAAGCGGAGTTCTTGTTTCATCTCACGAAGCACCTTGTCGCATGTAGTTTCGTTTATGAGCTTTACATAGACCGTGCTACTGACGATCGAAAAGTGAATGCCCACAATCTCGGCAGCAGGGACCTTGGCTTCCTCTTTTAAAAAGCGTTCGACTTCGAGCGCCTTTGGTCGGGTAAAGTCGTTCCGAAATGTGAATTTCAAGATTGATATTCTGTATTGGTTTGCCATGGTCTTGTAGCGCTACGGCGTCATGTTAGTGTCGGCCGAAGAAAGTAAACAACGCGCGCGGTCCCTCGCTGACGGCGGAGACCACACACTGCACTTTTGCTGCGCTCGGCTGCGAGAGCCGCACTGGTCCTTGAGAACCATGACCGCCCGCCACAGCTCCATCAACAGGCCCCTCCTTCCCTTCACTTGCACCTTCCACTTCCTTTCCCAGTGTAATTTCAATAGCCTTGCCCACCCAGACTCTGGATTCATGCCTGAGATCGATCTTGCCTTCCAACGATAACCTATCAACTACCCCATTCCGAATGAAGGCCACAACTCACCTTCTCCTTGGCCAGCTTGCACCCCATTCATATCCTAACTCTCAACTTTCACATATCAGTTCTTTCACACATAAACATTCGACACCCTTTTCAGCATAATATAATCCCCGACAGCGCCCACATCCTAATGCCTACCAATTGTTACCATAAGTTCCCATGCACATAAAAAGGAAATATAGACAGTCATCATTACCTATGTCACCTTTCGAATTTTTTTGTTTAATAATTGTAATTTTTTTTTATATTTCAATTGCTGAAGAGCAAATAGCAGCTTGCAGCCCCCCCTCAGTAGGGGGCATGTAACAGCAAGATAAATAATTTTAAAAAAAGTTGAAATCTCTGTTTTTATTGCCGGTTAGCACGCTACTACTCAGCCATAGGAATTCTAAAAGGGAAACTCCATCCGAAGAGGCCTTGAGGGGCCCAGTAGTACCAATCGATGGCGATGTCATCCTCAGCCCATAGTGTCGCTGGATGCGGATATGGAGGGGCATGTGGTCAGCACGTTGCACTCCCAGCTGTCAGTTTATGAGACTGGAGCAGCTACTAAGTCAGGTAGCTCCTCAATTCGTCTCACAAGGACTGACAAGGGGAGGCCACAACGTTTGGCACGCAGATTTACTTCAAACTTCGTACACTCGTAGTATTGCATGAAGACAACAAAATGTGTAAGCAGTAGCGCGTACTTCTCAAGCGTTACTAAGAGAATCGCAAGATAATTTCGGTCGTCAAATATACAGGGTGATTCAAAAAGAATACCACAACTTTAGGAATTTAAAACTCTGCAATGACAAAAGGCAGAGCTAAGCACTATCTGTCGGCGAATTAAGGGAGCTATAAAGTTTCATTTAGTTGTACATTTGTTCGCTTGAGGCGCTGTTGACTAGGCGTCAGCGTCAGTTGATGCTAAGATGGCGACCGCTCAACAGAAAGCTTTTTGTGTTATTAAGTACGGCAGAAGTGAATCGACGACAGTTGTTCAGCGTGCATTTCGAACGAAGTATGGTGTTAAACCTCCTGATAGGTGGTGTACTAAACGTTGGTATAAACAGTTTACGTCAACTACCCGAAGCGATGGATCGGCCGCCAGGCAGCCCGTGACAGAGCACTTCATCACTGGCCTCCAAGAAGCCCTGATCTTACCCCCTGCGATTTTTTCTTATGGGGGTATGTTAAGGATATGGTGTTTCGGCCACCTCTCCCAGCCACCATTGTTGATTTGAAACGAGAAATAACAGCAGCTATCCAAACTGATACGCTACAGAGAGTGTGGAACGAGTTGGAGTATCGGGTTGATATTGCTCGAGTGTCTGGAGGAACATCTCTGAACTTGTTTTTGAGTGAAAAAAAACCTTTTTAAATACTCTTTGCAATGATGTATAACAGAAGGTTATATTATGTTTCTTTCATTAAATACACATTTTTAAAGTTGTGGTATTCTTTTTGAATCACCCTGTATATCTGTGCATGGCCATTTTTACTATGAAGCGGAGCGGCATCAACCGAGTGGTGCCGGGACGGTAGCTCAGCGTCTTCGGTCAGAGCGTGAGCTACCTTTTGTAATAAAAAAACTGAGCGAACGGATTAACGAACAATGTGACGGGTGTCACAGGACGTCGGCCCTGAACAAATTCAACGAACAATATAGACCAAAATGAAATTAAAAAAAGGGGTTGGCGTTTAAGCCCCCTAATCACTGGATCGAGTTCCCTTCGTCAGTTTTATTTTTATTTTCAACACAGTCATTTTCTTTACTATTTGAATTACAATTGATATAATGGGGAAAATACGTGTAATCGGATGAACTTTTATTAAATTTACAATGTTATTTGGCAGTCTACTAATTTTTATTATCACAAATAATATAATATTCATAGCTATCGACTAGTAAACGACGAAACGCATAAAGTGATACTGAAAATGTATGCTTGTCCCTGTCTTCATAACTGTTCGTATTTAACCGAAAGAGAACGAGAAGTTGCTTCTCGGAAGACGCTATTAAAATACACTCGATACTGCCTAACCAATTATCAGCACCGATTTTTAAGGAAATACTGCGTTATGCATGGTTCGCTTCCAAATTATCGTCTGAAAGAGAGGTTTTTGAAAATGTTAACGAGTTTTGTAATTCCATGGAAAAGCTCAAAAGACCTTGCGTATGCGCAAACATAGCATTTATTCAATTCAGCTATTGCAGTTTAACTTTACGTTTTCCATGTTTTTCCACAAAATACCATCCTGCAACTTGTACTCGTAATGTCGAAAACGACGATTAATTGTACATCTTTCGAAAGCCGTCTGTGCTGGTCAAAACTTGGAGGTAACAAGTCGTTTCGCGCTCCTTCCAGGTATAAGGGATTTCTCAAATCACGGACAAGCATACATTTGCAGTATCACTTTATGCGTTTGGTCGTTTACTAGTCGATAGTTATGAATATTATATTATTTGCGATAATAAAAATTAGTAGACCGACAAATAACATTGTAAATTTAATAAAAGTTCATCCGATTACACGCATTTTTCCCATTATATCAATTGTAATATAAATAGTAAAGAAAATAACTGTGTTAAAAATAAAAAAGAAAAAACAGACGAAGGGGACTCCATCCAGTGATTACGGGGCTTGGACGCTAACCACTCGGCTGTTGCTGCTTCATGGTACAAATGGCCAAGCACTGGTATATATTTGACGACCGAAATTATCTTGCGATTTTCTCAATAACGCTTGAGAAGTACGCGCTACTGCTTACACATTTTGTTGACTTCGTGCAGTACTACGACTGTACGAAGTTTGAAGTAAATCCGCGATCCAAAAGTTGTTGCCTCCCCTTGTGAGTGCACCCCGCTTGCCAACAGCGCCCAACAGACCCAGACAGTCAGTGGTAGCACCAGTTTGCATTTGTCATTACGGAGCAGTGCGTATCTGTATCTCGATCTGTTAACGCTCGGTTATCTTTGCCCATAGATATAGGGAATTTCTCTGGTCTGCCGAAAGGGGCCAAGGCTAGCAGTGTTTTTGAAGGTGGACCGCCGCCGCGAGAGAGGTATGACGAGAGCACTACAGTGAGTTGGGCCTTTTGTCTCGTACTGGCGGTGCGGCGTGAACGTGGAAGCAAGGGCCGCATGGCGTGTGCATATGGAATGGAGTACCTGCTGCTGAAATGGAAGGGATCTGTACTTCAGCGAGAAATGATCCTAAGGTAATTTGAATTGGCAGACCTTCGTTGCCGATACAGAATCAGTGACGCCCGGTGTTAAACGACTTAGGACTGCACTTGTTTTGAGGTGTGCTGATTAAGACGCCATGGAGATCGCCTTCTGCAGATGTAATGAATGTGCGTAAACCAGTAAGGGGCTATTGGTCGGTATTTATATATTGGCTCTTTTTAATTCTTATACCAAGCAGCTATAGCATTATCTATTCAACATTTGCCCATATGTAGCTGTACGCAGTAAGGTCATTGGTTTGGATTTAATGGTTTATATTTAATGAAGTTAAAAAATTATTAGAAATCTGTTATTGGCATTTTGTTGCTATGTCATATTGAGCGATTTAGCTGTTTTACTTAGCAGTACCTACTGTGATAAATTAGTCCTGAAATCAGCTGTTTTGCATTTCATGAAAACTCATTTAAGCAGGTATTAACAGGTATTTTTTAAAAAATTATTATTATTACCATTTTTGTGCTGTATCTGCTTTAGGTAATTTATTGTCGCTGCTGATGTTGTTGAAGTACGTCTATTAAACTTCAAGTTAATAATTGAATAGTGAGTGAGTCCCCATTTCACGTGGAACATTTACCTCGGCGGCGCTGCAATTTTTCGCTTCACATGGGGCATCTCTTCCGATTCTCGCGCAGGCGCAGTGGCCTGGACCCAGGATATAAAGGATCTGCCGTTTTCGATTTTCTTACAGTTACATCATGATTGTGTACTCAGTGATCCCACCTGGAGATGGCGGTCAGATGGACTGTCGATATATCATGTAGTGAAGATGATTATATACGACTGAGCACCCGTGGAGAGCATAAACATATAAAACGCAGGGAAAGTCTACGGAATCACATCGGATAACATTCCTGTCAGACATTCTTCTTATCGATTATCACCCCCTAAGATGCAGGATTTGCGGAAAATCATTGCTGATGGTGTGAGTAGGAAATCTATATTGCTCTATTCCTCTCCGATATTTGTAGTGCCCAAGGGCAAGGGAGGGGGCTATAGGCCAATAGTTGACAACCAAGTCCTCAATCAAAAGCTAGTGTTGCAGTTGTACCCATGCCTGACCTGCACCTCCATACATGTTTCACGTGGTTTCCTGGGGCCCACTATTCTACAGTCCTCGACTTGAATCAGGCATACCATCATATAGCTTTAGCAGAAAATCTAAATACCTGATTACCTTCTGTACAGATTATACACTGAAGAGCCAAAGAAACTGGTACACTTGCCTAATATCGTGTAGGACCGCCGCAAGCACGCAGAAGTGCCGCAACACGACGTGGCATGGACTCGACTAAAGTCTGAAGTAGTGCTGGAGGGAATTGACATCATGAATCCTGCAGGGCTGTCCATAAATCCTTAAAAGTACGAGGCATCACAGATATACTCAATAATGTTCATGTCTGGGGAGTCTTTTGGCCAGCGGAAGTGTTTAAACTCAGAAGAGTTTTTCTGGAGCCACTCTGTAGCAATTCTGGACGTGTGGGGTGTCGCATTGTCCTGGTGGAATTTCCCAAGTCCGTCGGAATTCACAGTGTACATGAGTGGATGCAGGTGATCAGACAGGATGCTTACGTGCGTGTCACTTGCCAGAGTCGTATCTAGACGTGTCAGGGGCCCCATATCAGTCCAACTGCATACGCTCCATGCCCTTACAGAACCTCTACCAACTTGAACAGTCCTCTGCTGACATGCAGGTGCATGGATTCATGAGGTTGTCTCCATACGCCCATCCGATCGATGCAAGTTGAAACGAGACTCGTACAGGCAACATGTTTCCAGTAATCAACAGTCCAACGTCGGTGTTGACGGGCCCAGGCGAGGTGTAAAGCTTTGTGTCGTGCAGTCACCACGGGTACACGAGTGGGACTTCGGCTCCGAAAGTCCATATCGATGACGTTCGTTGAGTGGTTCGCACGCTGACACTTGTTGATGGCCCAGCAATGAAATCTGCAGCAATTTGCGGAAGGATTGCATTTCTATGACGTTGAATGATTCTCTTCAGTCGTCGTTGGTCCCGTTTTGGCAGGATCTTTATCCGGCCGCAACGATGTCGGAGATTTGATGTTTTACCAGATTCTTGATATCCACAGTACACTCGTGGAAAGGTCGTAGGGGAAAATTCCCCTTCATCGCCACCTCAATGCTGTGCCCCATCGCTCGTGCGCCGACTATAACACCACGTTCAAACTCACTTAAATCTTGATAACATGCCATTGTAGCATCAGTAGCCTATCTAACAACTGCGCCAGACACTTGTTGTCTGATATAGACGTTGCCGACCGCAGCGCCATATTCTGACTGTTTACACATCTCTGTACTTGAATACCACTTTCTTCGGCGCTTCAGTGCAATTTGTTCGAATATAATGTGGCCCCTTCAGACTGTCAATTGGTGCTACCATTTTGTCTCGTTTACTGGATAATGTTCTGATACTCAAGTATAAATGTGTGTATAACTATTTAGACGATGTAGTGATTTACAATGAATCTCTTACCCAGCATCTGTAACATCTTCGTTAGGTATTGGTTTGTCTTAGGAAGGCAAGACTTACTGTTAAACCTAGTACGGTCAATCTGGAATTGGCGGAAACATCCTTCTCAGATCAGCTTGTTTGAGCAGGAGGGATTAAGATTGATCGTGAGTGGACTAAAGCTATTCATGATTTTCCTCGTCCCATTAATGAGAAAGGTGTACCAAGATTCACTGGAGTCGTAAGTGTCTTTAGAAAATTTACTTCCGGCTTTGCCCAGAGTGTGGCACCCTTTAATCAACTCAGTCGTAAAGGGGAAACCTTTGTTTGGGAATATAGTCAACAAGTCGTCTATGATGCCCTAAAAAGAACTCTAAGTAATGGTCCTGCGCCCGCAATTGCCGATTTTCAGCGTACATTTTACAGAGTGACGTTTCCAGTTCTGAAACAAGACGATCGATGAAACAGTAGGCCACTTGCTTATGTTTCTAGAGTTCTGTCTGCTGACGAGTTGAAATTCCCTCTCTATATGAACTCGAGATCTTGGCTGTTTTATTGTAGATGGAACACAGTAGCTTTCAATTAGAAAGGATAGTCAAGACCTAAGTTGGGTGTTAGCTCGTCCTGTCTAAACTGGACCTACGGAGAAGAGAGAACCAGTTAGCAGACGCATTAAACCGGGTTTTAAAGCAGAAGAAGACACATTACAGGCAGAATGGGACCCTGAGTTTTTAAGTGCTTTGTTGATTGAGATATCTGCTCTGTTCCACAGGATCAGGATGCCAGGACTGCTGATATTCAACATTTGAGTCAGGAGCTGGACGTTTCAGGTTGTTTTTTAAATAAAGGGATAGTATGCTATCGCACAAAATGTGATGGAAAACTCAAAATTTGGCTTCCCCGCGAACTGGTCCCCACTGTATTTCATTTCCTGCATTCGTCCCCATGTGGTGGCCATTTGCGAATCTTCAAGATTATTAGGAAGGTTCCGGAAAAACTGGATGCGAAGACTATTGAGCTTAGTTAGGAAAGGGCTGACGTCTTCTTCTCAGCCCTCACTGCGCTGTTGTTTCCAATTGGCGTTCCGGCGCTTGACTTCACGCCGTGACACATTGGGCAACTGCCACATCGGAATACCACACAAACCTGGATACTGCACCATTCGACGAGCTGGAGAAGTGGAGACTCTTTTTTAGAGACTTCTTAGGCGGCATCTCCGCATCCTTCAAAGTGATGACTCAACTTTTGACATCAATGTTCGTTCAAGCTCCTTATATACCCTTCCAGCCGCGCGGCATTAGCCGCGCGGTCTTGGGCGCTGCGGTCATGGACTGTGCGGCTGGTCCTCCCTCGGGCATGGGTGTGTGTGTTTGTCCTTAGGATAATTTAAGTAGTGTGTAAGCTTAGGGACTGGTGACCTTAGCAGTTAAGTCCCATAAGATTTAACACACATTTGAACATATACCCTTCCAGGCCTAGTAACAACGCCAAAAGACGAGGAGCACTAACGTACTCTCGCGGCCATTCTACCTGCCACAGAGACTTGCAGCTGTAATCGTTTACGTACCCGCTGATAGTCTGTGCGAGCGGGAACTTACATTGACATCTGGCGATGTATTCTGCATGTTCCAATTTTTTCGTCAGGCATCTAACTGTGTATGTTTATGAATCTCTTGAGAATACAGTTGCTATAAATTTATTAAACCATATTTTATGTATTACAAATCGGCCAAAATATTTTACTTACATCTTCATTTCCATCGGGATCTGCTGTACGTTAAACTAGGGTCACAGTATTTTTGTTTGAGACTGTCTGTTTTACATTGTTAACAAAAGTAGCCTAAAATCATTTGTTGACACACCCTCGCATAAAATGACTTAAAGAAATGATAATTAAATCAAGACCCTACGCTGCTGACAGGCGTTGATATACATCAACGGGAACAGTTGAAAATGTGTGCCCCCACTGGGACTCGAACCTGGGATCTCCTGCTTATATGGTAGACGCTCTAGCCCTCTGAGCCAGCGAGGGCACAGAGGATAGTGCGACTGCAGGGATTTATCCCTTGCAGGCTCCCCATGAGACCCACATTCACAACTTAATGTCCACACACTACATTCATAGTGCCCCTGCCCACTACACTCATTGCTCGTGCAGACAAAATGACCGAGTTCCGTAAGAGCTCGGGCAATGCGTGTGCACCCGCACAGAAGAAGGAGGTCAATGGCCGGTTAGCCTTAACTATATATATGGAGATGGTATCTGATATTTCGGACTTTGTCAGATGGTCTGCCACGAGTAATGAGTGTAATGGGCAGGGGCACTACGAATGTAGTGTGTGAACATTATGTTGGGAATGTGGGTGTCACGGGGAGCGTGCAAGGGATAAAACCCTGCAGTCGCACTATCCTCTGTGCCCTCGGTGGCTCAGAGGGCTAGAGCGTCTACCATATAAGCAGGAGATCCCAGGTTCGAGTCCCAGTGGGGGCACACATTTTCAACTGTTCCCGTTGATGTATATCATCGCCTGTTAACAGCGTAGGGCCTTGATTTAATTACCATTTCCTTCTAGAGCGCTGCATGGTCACCGATTGTATCGATTCTATCGGACATGTCCGAAAGAACAGATACCATCTCCATATATAAAATGACTTAGGTCGCTTAGCAAAACAGCCAGATAACCGAAATTCATTTGAGCAAATCAGCCTGTTTAAGTCAGCTCCTGCAGTGGTGGTAAACTATCAATGCTGCTTTCCGGTACATGGAGCAGTTGTGTAGCCCTTGCACAGTGCTGACCTTACTCTCTTCTGTATGCTGAAAACATGAGTTACACCACGCAGATCAGCTGCTCAGGGCCAGTGTGTACGTAATTTAGTATGTAGTGGTACAAACATTTTATTCATTTACGTTATAGAAAGGATCATTGTTCCCAAGCTACTGCATATTGTGAGTACTTCTCATGGCATAACATGATGAAATAAAATTTTATTTGACGTTATTCTCATATCTCACATGGGAATAAAACAGTGCCTTTAAAATATATGAGTGTATATTGATGCACATGGACCCCGCAGTTGAACAGTGCTAAAGGTCGCACACGACGTTAAATCGACCGTGTCCGACACTTCTTAGAAAACTCACCTCCTTACGTTGTCTGCCCCCTTACCTGAGTGGTCAATACGTCTGACTACCATGCAGCGGGCGTGGGTTCGATTCCTAGCCGGGTCGGAGATTTTCTCCGCTCTAGAACTGAATGTTGTCCTCATCATCATTTCATCATCATCATCAACATATACCATGCCTACTGTGGCGTCACCTGAAAGAACTTGCCACTCGGCGGCCGAACTTCCCCAGGCGGGGATTCCCGGCTATCAATGCCGTACGCTAGCTTCATTTCACCTCCTCACACTGGATATGCTTTTCTTACTTCCTGTTTATCACTCACATTTCACTTCCATATAATAGTGCTGGTAGAATAACAGTCTTATAGAAGTTTAAACGCAACATCTGCTAACTTTTCCTTAAATGTTGCTAATTCTAAATAAATACGCAGAAGATGGTCCATGTTGATATACAGGGAATAACTGGTTTTGTTCGATGTACGTTGTCAGTGTTGTCGGTGCGACGTGCACAGGCTGGCCGGGGAGAACGCGTCCGAGGAGAGGCAGCAGCGTGTGGGCGACTACCTGCGGGCGGTGGCGAACGCCTCGCTGCGCCGCCTGGGGGCCCTGCGCCGCTTCGCGGGCGACCGCAGCCTGCCCCAGTCCGACCTGCTGCAGCTCGTGCTCGAGGTGACCGTGCTCAACGCCTTGCCGTCTTGCAGAAACTCCACATCTTTCACGCCTGCAAACGCTCTTGTAGTTTTCCTTTCCGCAGTCCTCAGACATTGGTCAAAAGGCGACATGGTTCCACTGAGTTTATGACATTTGGCCAGTATTTTCTATTGGCCGCTTTTGATCAAATAGTCATTATCAAGTGCCCTAGTAAAAATAAGAGACATATGTTGGCATATGGACAAGAAGAAATACACTACTGACCATTAAAATTGCTACACCAAGAACAAATGCAGATGATAAACGGCTATTCATTGGACAAATATATTATACTGGAACTAACATGTGTTTTCATTTTCACGCAATTTGGGTGCATAGATCCTGAGAAATCAGTACCCAGAACAACCACCTCTGGCCGTAATAACGGCCTTGATACGCCTGGGCATTGAGTCAAACAGAGCTTGGATGGCGTGTACAGGTACAGCTGCCCATGCAGCTTCAACACGATACCACAGTTCATCAAGAGTAGTGACTGGCGTGTTGTGACGAGCCAGTTGCTCGGCCACCATTGACCAGACGTTTTCAGTTGGTGAGAGATCTGGAGAATGTGCTGGCTAGGGCAGCAGTCGAGCATTTTCTGTATCCAGAAAGGCCCGTACAGGACCTGCAACATGCGGTCGTGCATTATCCTGCTGAAATGTAGGGATTCGCAGGAATCGAATGAAGGGTAGAGCCACGGGTCGTAACACATGTGAAACGTAACGTCCACTGTTCAAAGTGCCGTCAATGCGAACAAGAGGTGACCGAGACGTGCAACCAATGGCACTCCATCCCATCACTCCGGGTGATACGCCAGTATGGCGATGACGAATACAGGCTTCCAATGTGCGTTCACCGCGATGTCGCCAAACACAGATGCGACCATCATGATGCTGTAAACAGAACCTGGATTCATCCGAAAAAATGACATTTTGCCATTCCTGCAGCCAGGTTCGTCGTTGAGTACATCATCGCCGGCGCTCCTGTCTGTGATGCAGCGTCAAGAGTAACCGCAGCCATGGTCTCCGAGCTGATAGTCCATGCTGCTGCAAACGTCGTCGAACTGTTCGTGCAGATGGTTGTTGTCTTGCAAAGTCCCCATCTGTTGACTCAGGGATCGATACGTGGCTGCACGATCCGTTACAGCCATGCAGATAAGATGCCTGTCATCTCGACTGCTAGTGATATGAGGCCGTTGGGATCCAGACGGCGTTCCGTATTACCCTCCTGAACCCACTGATTCCATATTCTGCTAACAGTGATTGGATCTCGACCAACGCGAGCACCAATGTCGCGATACGATAAACCGCAATCGCGATAGGCTACAATCCGACCTGTATCAAAGTCGGAAACGTGATGGTACGCATTTCTCCTCCTTACACGAGGCATCACAACAACGTTTCACCAGGCAACGCCGGTCAACTGCTGTTTGTGTATCAGAAATCGGTTGGAAACTTTCCTCATGTGAACACGTTGTAGGTGCCGCCACCGGCGCCAACCTTGTGTGAATGTTCTGAAAAGCTAATCATTTGCATACCACAGCATATTCTTCCTGTCGGTTAAATTTCGCGTCTGTAACCCGTTATCTTCGTGGTGTAGCAATTTTAATGGCCAGTAGTGTATGTACATACCAAGTCTGAACCAACATGATTATTTACGTTTAAAAACCTCCGAAGCGACATAGATGACGCCGAGACAAGACGGTTAATATAAGACACATGGGATCGCAAATGTCGAGATATATTCCAAAAGTGGATGACGATTGTTTAACATTAGACGTCAACAGAAGACGTACCGCTCCGCACGTGCACTGGTTGAACCTACTGGTCTGTCGCACCTGACCATCCCAGCCAAGTTTTCACGTCGGGGTGGATTTGGATCCAGGTGCTCGACTTTAGTGTTCGAGTCTTATGTCTGGTAGGCAGTATTTTTTTCATTGCTTTAGACAATCACGTGTTTACATTGAGGAAAGATCCATTATTTTATTTACCGGTTTCGAGGTGTCCACTGGTTTACAGTAAAGTACAGTGCAACAAAAACCTTCCGTATTGCGCCACAAGTATATGAATTAAGTTTCCGAAATGAGTCGTCACCAATAAATGGCCCACGTTTTCTTTACTAAAGAATATTTGTAAACAAAAAGGAAGGGAAAAAAAGAAAAGGAACACAAAAGAAGAACAGATTTTACTTGGTTACAGCGAGGACAATAATTTTGTAACTTCTGATTTTACGACAGATCACATTTACAAAAGGTGTTCGAAATTTGCACCTTTTCCTCGAATGCAAGTATTGGATCGCTCCGTCAACCCTTCACGCCCACGTTCACACCCAACCTTTGCACGGGTGGCGAGGTGCGTCATCTGGTGACGTCACATGTTCAGCATTTCTGACCCATTTTTGTGGAATTTCCCTGCATTTGCAACCCCATGTTTCTTATATTAGATTACCCGTGTCAGCGTCAGTTTCTTCGCTTCGGGTGGTTAATAAGAATCATCCTCTACGGCTCAGTGTATGGAAAATGAAACAAATAACAATATCATAGTGATTAAAACTTGGTACTTATACTTGTACGTAACCATATATCTATTAGTATCGATCCGTACGACGATAAGCTACGAGGGTCGTTCTATAAGTAACGCCCCACATTTTTTTCTCGGAACATATTTATTGTTAAGAGTCAGTATTTGATGACAATATACATCAGCATGTCTTGTCCATGTATTATTTTTCTACGTAGTCTCCATCACGTTCTATGACCGTACGCTAACGTTGTGGAAGAGCTTGTATTTCCTGCTGGTAAAAGCTCTTGTCCTGTAGACGTTTTCACTGCATGACTGAAACCATTCTCGTCATCTTCAAAGCGTGTACCCCGTAGAGAATCTTAAAGCGGCCGAAAGAGATGAAGTCCGAGGGTGACAGGTCTGGGGCAATGATGAAGCAATGATGTCCAACCCAATTTGGCGATGTGTTCCCGTGTTCTCAGACTTGAGTATGGACGTGCATTATCGTGTTGGAGCAAGGTTTCTGCTGGATTTTTGTCCGATCGAACACATCGGGAACGGTTATTGAGTTTATTCAGAGTCCTCACGTATGCCTCTGAATTGACAATTGACCCTCTTGGCATCACATCCACGAGAATAACGCCATCACAATCCCGGAATCCGGCAGATGGGGTTGACTTGAATTTCTTCTTTTGTGGTGAATGAGGATGATGCCACTCCATGGACTGCCTTTTTGTTTCCGGGGCAAAGTGGTGCATCCAGCTCTCGTCTCCCGTAACGATCCGTTACAGAAGCGCCTCTCCGTTTTTCTGAAAACGTTCCAACAATTCAGATGAAATGGCCTTTCTTTGAATCTTGCGGTCCGCTGTGAGCATTCGTGGAACCCACTGTGAGCACCTCTTTGAATATCCGCGAGTCTTGATCATTGTAGACGCACTTCCAATGCTGACCGACAACTCTACAGCCAATTGTCGAGTTGTGATGCGCCGGTGGGCATGAATAATGTCGGCACGAATAATGTCGGCACGATTCAGCATCTCTGGAGCAGTGGCTGTGACAGGAAGTCCCGAGCGTGACTGATCATGGAGCTCTGTTTCTGCATTTCCTGAGGCTGTAACTTTCTTTCCCCATCGCCCAACTGTACTCCTATCAACTGCAGCATCGCCATACACTGCACACAGATGTTTATGGATATTCACCACGATTTCTTTTTCTGCACTCAAGAATTCACTAACAGCACGTCGCTTGTAATGTGAGCCGTATGTAGACGCCATTTGACGCTGTACTACCGCTCTGCCATCTCCAAGAACGATTCGGAAATTCGCCGGCGCACAGAACAGACATCAAATGTGAAGCATCAACAAGGATGTTTGTCTATGTATATTAATGACTTTTTAAAAAATTTGGGGCATTACTTATTGAACGACCCTCATAATAACCTGCATACCAGTTCTAATCGCCTGTGGGTGGCAGTAAGGCTTAGCGCGCTCGTCAGTCGTTTGGCGGCACCGTTTGCTTCACCTGGGGCGAGTTTCAGCCGAGGTCTACGAGAAAGACAGGCCTCGGCGCGTACGTCACGAAGGTAGGCCGAGCTCGCTCAATTCAACCAACAAACAGCATTTCTGCGCTTGTTAACTCGTAACTGCGTGTGCATGAACATACGAGCATTTCACCTTCTACTGGAATCCACTATTATGGAGTCTTACTGTTATTAGTCCTACAAAGATACGAAGGCCTACTAATAATTTGTTACGGCAGTGCTTGGGTAAAATAAAATTAAACTCATACCAATATGATTATCTGTTGCATAAGGCAGCACATCTTGTGTGAAATGAGGACTGTTACGCAGAAGAGAGTAAATGCTATAATCAAGCCATTATACCATTTATGTTGAGAGCTGGCCTTAAATATTGTTGTAGGACTTCATAATAGCAGATTCCAGAAGAAGATGCAATTCTGGATAGTACGTACACATCCAGTTGCGAGTTGACAGGTCTGGTTACGCATTTTCTCTGCTGAGATGAGCTAGCGAGCTATGGCCTACCTTCGTGACGTACGCGCCACGGCCTGTCATTCTCGTGGGCCTCGGTTTCAGCGTTATCATATCATGCGAACTAATATGGCTGTTCCACTCTCCGTTTGCGCCAATGAAGAACGATGTTCTGTAACTCGTTTATTGTTGTTTGAAAACGTCCGTAGACGACTTTCCGTACAGTACGAGGGACAATGTTTAATCGTGGCGAAGTTTTTATAAGTGTACCGAACAGTTCAAAACTGGCAAATCAAATGGTTCAAATGGCTCTAAGCACTATGGGACTTAACATCTGAAGTCATCAATTCCCTAGACTTAGAACTACTTAAACCTAACTAACCTAAGGACATCACACACATCCATGCCCGAGGCAGGATTCGAACCTGCGACGTAGCAGCAGCGCGGTTCCAGACTGAAGCGCCTTTAACAGTTCGGCCACAGTGGCCGGCGCGGCAAATCAAACATGAGGGCAAGGAAAGAGTAGGGTGCCCAGTCACATCAACTAATGATGCTGGATCGAAGAAGTACGTGACCTGATTTTGAATAACAGACGAGTATCTGTTGTTGCAGTGAAAAACCAAAAATGCAAATGTTCGTTCGTTTGTAGTCGTCCAAACATGGCTCAACATTTGTGAAGTCTGAAGATGATTCCCAAAATAACTTAACGAAGAGTACATGCCCGATCCTGAGAGAATCTGTCAGCAGCTACCGGACCGTCATTCTCACGAAGATAACGTGTTTTCGAAACGAATCATCACAGGAGATGAAACGCGAATTCATTACTTAAGCAGAGAGCAAACGCCAGAGCATGGAAACGAACCACCCAGAATATCCAGCCAAAACGAAATTGAAGGTCAACCTTCTACAGGAAAACTGATACACTTTTTTGGGACACACATGGCCCAATTCTGGAGCATAATCTGGAGAAGGGGTAAACAGTCATTATTACAGTGAGTGTGCGGTGACCTGAAGCTTGTAATTCGAAACAAACACAGAAGTCTATTGTCAAACGGCCTTCTTCTTTTCCATGTCGACGCGCGTTCACATGTCGATGCTCACACGACTCAGACTTAAATACTTGCGTTTAGAATTGTTAGACTATCCTGTTCACAGCGATGATATCTTCCGTCGGATTCCCATTTATTTCATCCATTTAGAGATGGTTTCACTGGCCGTCGATTCACCTCCGATGAAGCGATGATGGAAATGATACATACGTCGCTTGATGATAAGCAGAAACTTACTTTTTTCTGAGGTTATTGGAAAACCCATATTGCGCAGATTCTTTTCGACTTTCTCTCATCTATACAATCGTATAAAAATTAAAATAAAACGAAAAACAGAAAATGCCAAATCAGATCCAAGTGAATGGTCGACCTTATGTACAACACTTTACGGTTCAGCTTGCAGACGGTACAGAATATACTGAAGCTAACATTATAGGATCTGATTTTACCAGCTGGTTATAAATTGCAAGGCGAAGGAATGACAGTGACAGTGAGGGTCTTGCAGTTATTGTACAGGCAGTAGGAACTCACCGCACTGACAACGGCCAAGTCATCTATTGTTTTTCAGGTGATGAAACGATTAGCATTCAGCAATCAGTATTTGGAAGTATGAGACAAAGAAAGGGCCTGCCTGCTGTAACTTCTTTTTCGATGTTGTAATAATGTTGACGGAGGATTTTGTTTTGTACATCACGGAAAAAACGTTGGGATAAAGTGTGATGGAAAGGCCAGCCGCTAAAGCATGCGTTGCACCTAGATACTAGGATGTAGTGTTTGTCAGGACAATGGCTTCAAGAACCATTGTGAGTCTGCTACTAACAAACTTAGCAACAACTAACAAAGCAGCAAGAAATAATATCCTTAGAAAACTAGTGTGCAGCAAAATGGGTACAAATGCTCCAGTTCACAAAACAACAAATGAATATACTCTCCCTGTATGGGACACCAAGAAAAGATACGCTATATAACAACTGGTTGCACTAAGGCACCTCTGCGTAAACAGTGCGAAGCAGCAGCCACTTATGCTTCAACGCTTCACCAGTTGAGCACCCTGAATCTACACACACACACACACACACACACACACACACACACACACACATACATACACAGACGCTTCAACAATGCGAAAAACAGGTATTTAATACAAATGAGAAATTCAAGCAGACCTTTCGCGGAAGGTATACAGGGTGTTACAAAAAGGTACGGCCAAACTTTCAGGAAACATTCCTCACACACAAAGAAAGAAAATATGTTATGTGGACATGTGTCCGGATATTACTCCTCTTCAAATCACGTTAATCATGGAATGGAAACACACAGCAATAGAACGTACCAGCGTGACTTCAAACACTTTGTTACAGGAAATGTTCAAAATGTCCTCCGCTAGCGAGGATACATGCATCCACCCTCCGTCGCATGGAATCCCTGATGTGCTGATGCAGCCCTGGAGAATGGCGTATTCTATCACAGCCGTCCACAATACGGGCACGAAGAGTCTCCACGTTTGGTACCGGGGTTGCGTAGACAAGAGCTTTCAAATACCCCCATAAATGAAAGTCAAGAGGGTTGAGGTCAGGAGAGCGTGGAGGCCATGGAATTGGTCCGCTTCTACCAATCCATCGGTTACCGAATCTGTTGTTGAGAAGCGTACGAACACTTCGAGTGAAATGTGCAGGAGCTCCATCGTGCATGAACCACATGTTGTGCCGTAAAGGCACATGTTCTAGCAGCGCAGGTAGAGTATCCCGTATGAAGTCATGGAGGTGAATCGAGGAAGTACAGTGCATACTGACGAAACTAAAATGAGCTCTAACATGGAAATTAAGCGTTTCTGGACACATGTACACATAACATCTTTTCTTTATTTGTGTGTGAGGAATGTTTCCTGAAAATCTGGCCGCACCTTTTTGTAACACCCTGTATTATATATGTACCCGCAGTGGGTAAAATCACGACTTGATATCACAGTTCGGCACAGAACCTGTAAGATGGTACTCATTTCAAGAGGAATGAGCCAACTGGAAAATTTACAGTATGGTCCATTGGCCTCTACATTTGCTTATATACTCCGATGGCCACAAGCGGTGTGTGGCGGATGGCACAATTCGCGCCAAAGTCATATCCCCCCCCCCCCCCCCCTTGTGTTCCACTTGCGGATCGCGCGAGGGAAAAACGACTTTCTGAACGCCTCAGTACGAGCTCTTGATTTCCCTTATCTCTGTATGGTGATCATTGCGCGATTTGAAACCAGGTGGTGATAACATATGCTCTACATCCTCGGAATTTAGTGAGCAGCCCCTTCCGTTTAGCGCGCCGTCTATCTGCAAGTGTGTCCCACTTCAAACTTTTTATGAGATTTGTAACGCTCTCGCGATGGCTAAATGTACCAGTCACGAATCTTGCCGTTCTTCTTTGGACCTTCTCAGTCTCTTGAATCAGACCCAACTGGTAAGGGTCCCATATGGACGAACAACACTCGAAGACTGGACGAACTAACGTATTGTGAGCTATTTCCTTTGTTGAAGGACTGCATCGCTTGAGGATTCTGCCAATAAACCGCAATCTATAGTTTGCCTTACCCGTTACTTGTGTAATCTGATCTCCCATTTGAGATCATTTCGAATAGTAACGCCCAGATACTTAATGGATTTTACCGCTTCCAAAGACTGGGCATTTATTTTGTACTCGTACATTAATGGGGATTTTCGCCTTGTTATACGCAGTAGGCTACACTTACTAATATTGAGAGTCATTACACCACGCATTTATTTTCTGTAAAACCTCGAGTAAATTTGACGCCGGTGGAGAGCAACCTAGCATATGACTTTCTCGAAGTAAGTCATCGCAGGATGAATTAGTACGCGCCGATGACAGAATGTGTGTTGTGTCCACCGTTCGCCTTTATGACGCCATGAACTCTGCTGGGGACACTTTCAATAAGGTGTCTGAATGTTTGTGGAGGAATGTCAACGGATTCATCCTCAACAGCAGAAACCATAGAAGGAAGTTATTTTGGACACTTGGATCTGGAGCGAAGACGACATTAAAATTCACCTCAAAGGTGTTCAGGTCCGGACTCCGGGAAGACCAGTCCATTTCAAGAATGTTGTTGTCCACAAAATACTGCTGCACAGATGCCGCTTTATGACAGGGGGTCATGCTAATACAAACAGTCGTCGTCTTCGAACTGTTCCTGCTGTAAACTTTATTCACATTCTTCCACATTTAGCGTTTTCTTAAGTGCAATTAAGGGGCCGGACAGTAATCACGAAATAAATCCCCATACCGTAACACCATCTCCCCCGTGCTTCACTATTGTCACTACACGTGATGGCAGGTAACACTCTGCAGGCATTCACTAAACCAGAAACATTCCATATGATTGCCATAGGGTCTAGCGTGATTCATCACCCCGAATCACTCATTTTCAGTCACCCACTGTCCACCACTTGAAGCGTCGCTTAACATTGACTACAGAAACGCGGGCCTTACGATGAGCTGCTCGAACATTGTACGCCAATATTAACTCAGAACAAGTACCCGGCCTAACCGAGAGATGGCAGTCTTTGTTGAAAAATATCTCTGGATTAGAAAGTATGTGATGTGTGAAGTACATGTTTCAAGTTTGAAGACGCCACATTGTATTTGTTAGGCAGCCATCAATAGTGAACGTTGTTAGTGAACTTGTGAAAATGGAGTAAATTTGTCATCGTTATGTGATAAAATACTTTTTTTGAAGGTCCTCAGAACAACCAATATTAAAGCTGAGCTACATTGTACTTTGGGAGAGTCTGCTCCTTCGTTGACAACAGTAAAACATTGAGTAGCTGAGTTTAAACGAGGCCGCACGAGCTGCCAAGACGGGCACGCAGTGGTCGACCAAATGAGGTGACGACTCCAGAAGTGGTGAAGGAAATCCACAAAACGGTACTGGATGATCGTCGACTGAAAGTGTGCGAGCTAGCAGACATAGTATGTATTTCATAAAGTGCGGTACGTCGCATATTATCTAAAAATTTGGACATGAGAGAACTGTGTGCAAGGTTTGTGCCGCGTTTGCTCACACTCGAGCAAAAGCAGTGTCGTTAAGATGTTTCAATTGAGTGTTTAGCGAAGTTTCGTAGCAATAAAGTTAATTTTTTGCGTCGTTTCATAACCATGGATGAAACATGGGTCCACCAATTCACTCCCGAGACATAAGATCAAAACAATGGACACAAGTTGGAGAACCGACTCCAAAGAAGGCGACGACCGTTTCGTCTGCAGGCAAGGTCATGGCGACGTTTTTTTGGGATGTTGAAAGGTGCCACTGCGCCAGAGAGTGCGCCAAAGAGTACTATTAAGCCGCCTCCACAGTGCGTGTTTAGAGTTCGTGGCAGTCAGTGCTTGTTATGAGATTGTAGAAGTCAGTGCTTGTTGAGAGTTCGTGAAAGTCAGTGCTAGCAGAGAGCTCGTAGAGGACAGTGTGTGTTAAGAGCTCGTGGTTGTCGTGAAGTTGGAGTAAGGTGTTGTAGTAAAGAGTGTTCCATGTTTTATGCAGTTATTTGATGGGAGAGATAGCAGATGTTATTGTAATGAGTGCATTTCGTCAATATATATGAAGGTAAAATTTATAATGTTCCTTTATTAGTTGTGTATCTGAAATAATGTGTCACTACAGGTTCAGTCAACAAAGCATCTGGCTCGTGTTCTTGTATTAGAGTGAATTTTGGTTTTCTTGCGTAATTATAGTTTTTCTAAATTTCTTTTGTCACGTCAGTATAATTGGTATCAAAATTCTTGTCTTGTTGGAAAAGAACCGTGCCAGATGTGGGCGTTGAGTCACACTCCCACATACAGAACAGTTACTCTTGTGCTCATTGGTTTCGTAGATTTTTATAGTTGCTGGGGTCTTAATTAATTAACTGTGTTTACGGAAATTTTCTTACATTGTTCTTTGCAGTCAGATAGCGTAATAATACTGGTCAGGGCCAGCCGATTACGAGACTTACGTAATCGGACATACAGCTACTAATACTAAAAAAAAATCATTTTCAATCAATATATTTAATTAAGCCCCCATGCACGTGGCGACCGCTGCTTCGGATCGTCCCTTGGATTCTTCTGATTGTGAAAATTGTAGACTGTAGTATTGTTGTAGTAATTTTGAGTTTAGTGATTGTAGTCTGTATTGAGTGTGTAGATTTGGTAATTAGCATTCTTCTAATGGTATTTTTCAAAATTTAATTTTTATTGCCTTGTATACGCGTTTGACAATTTTGTGCAATTATTTCAATTGTTCGATTGATCGTGTTGAAGGAAACATCTCATGTGAATAGTATTGTTGGAGATAAAGAGTCATTGTGTGTAATTTCGTACAGTGACGAATCTTTCGTATATTTTGTAAATGATTACGCGATCAATGAAAAAGGCAAAAATGATGAATAGTGAGAATGACGAAATTGTTCACATGGCGAACTCGCCAACAGAGGAAAACAGTATGGTGGATAATGAGGTGGAAAACAATGTGATAAGTCGGGAAAATAGTCCGGAACCATTTCAAAATTTTTCTCAATCAGAAAATTCACAGAATACGAGATCAACGATAGAAGATTCTGGAATAGTATCGAACACAGATAGCTTTATAGCCATGCAGAAGGAAGCTGGTCTTGTGGGAAATGTGAGGGGTGAAAAGAATTTTGAAACAGTTACTATGGAGCAGTTGATGAGTGCTATATTAAATGTGGGATCACAGTTACGATCTGAATTAAAAACAGATATGGAAACACAAATGGGAACAATGGAAACACGGATGGGAACAATGGAAACTCGGTTAGGATCTGAATTAAAAACAGAGATAGGAACAATTAAAACAGAGATGAGAACTTTGGAAACACGGATAGATTCACGAATAGGGACATGTTTCAAAAATATGAAAGATGAATTAAAAAAAGAAATCAGGGAAGAAGTACAACCGATTCTGAATTCTCACAATAATAGATTAATTGCAGTAGAAATCAGACAAAGGGAACAGGATAGAGAACAGGAAGAAAGAGATCGCGTGATAGTACAGAATTTTTCAGAGTTAAATTTACAACGTGCAAAGGATAAGGAAGAAATATTTGAAAGAATCGAGGAATCCGTACCAAATGACAGAATAAATAATCTAACACGACAATATGAACAGTTAACTACCAAATGTGACAATACTGAAACCCGAGTCGCGACACTTACGGAAGACGTAAATAAACAGAAAGAACAATTTGGTGACTTATCGGAAAGAGTGGAGGAAATTTCAGATAAACTGACAAATCTTAGTTTACATGGGGACAGAGATTCGGATGATACAGCTCCATTACCATTTGCAGAAACCGAAGAATACCAGAACATAAATAAGCATGTTGAGAATCAGGGAAAATTTAATGAACGAGTGAAAAAGGAATTTGAGGCATTACGGAAGCAAGTCAAACAAATTGAAGGCGAAATAGTAGGAAAGGACAGTAGAAGGAATTTAGAATCACAGGTAGCAGAGGGGTTTGAAGAAAGCAATTTATTTCATTTACGGGATGCAGTAAGAGAGCGCGAGGCGCGTGAATTTAACAATAATCGACATTCGGACCGGGACAGACGCGGTAGGTCTTTGTCGCCACGAGGCGAAAACCTTGATTATAAACACTGTTTGACTGTTCGGAAATTTAAGATCTTCCGTAACTCTAAGAATGATATACATCCATGTTCATGGCTAGATCAATTTATGTACGCACTTCCGCCAAAGTTGCCATTAAGTCACAAACTAGAAATTATGTGCAGCTATTAATGTCCTCAGGGGATTCACTACTCTAAGTGAATATGTGCCGTAGCGAGCATAGGGCCCCGAGCTGTAGTGGTGCTATTTCTCTTTTAGTTTTCTGTACCGCTGCCTACTCTCTTACTATTCTTTACATCTGTCAAACCAACTCTTCGACTATCAATCTATCTAGTGATTAAGTAAACAATAACCGGATTTGACTACTTACCTAAATGAGATTTCGAAAATTACTGTTCTAACCTATTAATGTCCTCAGGGGATTCACTACTCTAAGTGAATATGTGCGGTAGCGAGCATAGGGCCCCGAGCTGTAGTGGTGCTATTTCTCTTTTAGTTTTCTGGACCGCTACCTACTCTTTTACTATTCTTTGCATCTGTCAAACGAACTCTTCGACTATCAATCTATCTAGACAGTAAATAAACAATAACCGGATTTGACTATTTACCTAAATGAGATTTCGAAATTTACTGTTTGAACTTATTAAAGTCCTCAGGGGATTCACTACTCTAAGTGAATATGTGCCGTAGCGAGCATAGGGCCCCGAGCTGTAGTGGTGCTATTTCTCTTTTAGTTTTCTGCACCGCTGCCTACTCTTTTACTATTCTTTGCATCTGTCAAACCAGCTCTTCGACTATCAATCTATCTAGTGAGTAATTAAACAATAACCGGATTTGACTAATGTACCCAAAAGTGACTTTGGAAATTACCGATTGGACTTACTGTACCTATTGCAGCATTTATTCGTAGTTTAAACGAAATGTTACCTGTTTATCTTCGTGACAATATTATTTCATATGTTGACGACATTCTTATTGTTAAACGTTCTTGGAGTGAGCACATCAAAATTTTGGATTCATTATTGCGTATTTTTGCACGAGTTGGCATTACAGTGAACTTAGAAAAATCTGAATTTGGTCGTTCTCAGATGAGATTTCTCGGTCACATTATTTCTACAGAAGGTATTCTTCCTGATCCAGAGAAATTAGACGCTATTCGTAATTATGCTGTTCCTACCACAAAACGTGATGTTCGTAGTTTTCTTGGTCTCTGTAATTTTCTTCGACGCTTTGTTAGATTGGACGATTTGGCCACACCTCGTTTTTGCGATCTATCTGGAAAGTTCTTTTTAAACGAAAATCCGTCGACAACTTTGTTTGGTTAGTTTGTATTCCTGATGAGTGGGTTAATAAGCTGATTTGGTATACGCATTTCAGTTATGCACACTTTGGTTCCAGAAAATGCTTTCATAAATTACGAGAAAATTGTTACTTCAGTAATATGGAAAAACGTATTCGATCTGTTCTTGCCAAATGCAAATTATGTCAATTGGCTAAGCCTCCAACGATTTCTCACAGAGCACCGTTGTTTCCCGTCATTCCAGCGAAATTAAAGGAGATGGCTGCAGTCGATTTGTTCGGTCCAGTGGTTCGATCTACTAATGGTTTTGCGTACATTTTCGCAGCAGTGGAGTTGACGTCAAAATATGTGTGTTTTACACCTTTACGCAAAGCAACAGCTCGTTCAGTATCGTATGCTTTCATCAAACATTTTCTTAAAGAAGTTGGTCACGTTGATAAGGTTATATCAGATAATGGATCACAGTTTCGTTCTAAAATTTGGCTTCGTACTCTACAGCGTCGTAAAATTAAACCAATCTTCATTTCACTTTTTCACCCTCAATCTAACGCTTCAGAGAGATGGATGAAGGAAATCAATAAATTGTGCCGTCTTTATTGTCATCAGAATCACAGAACTTGGGATCAGTATCTTCATATTTTTCAAAACATTCTGAATGAACTTCCTAATGACTCAACTTCTTTACCGCCTCTATTGATATTAAAAAATAAGGTACCAACAAATCGCATTTCTGAAATCGTTCCTTTTCCGCCTTCACGGAAACTGCGGCATTCTGAAGTTGTTAACCTGGCTCTACAAAATATTGCATCTGCGGCTGCAAGAAGAGAGAAATCAGCTAGACGTCCTGGTCGTTCAAAATTCTTGTCAGTTGGTCAGAAGGTATTAATTAAGTCCCACCGTTTGTCTCACAAAGGAAAAGGCTTGTGTCGCAAATTTTTTCTGCTTTATAACGGTCCATATAGAATTCGCAAAATTATACATGATAACACTGTTGAAGTAGAAACTCTTAAATCTCGACGCTCTAAAGGAATACATCATATATCAAACGTTAAAATTTTTGTGGAATGACATACTTGTGAAAAACTAACAGCTAGATGTAAACACGCAGAGAGTACAAGGATACCGCACTGTGTTTTGGCGGCGGCACATACTCAAAGCAACAGTCAAGTCTGCGCGCCGCACAAGGCAGTCGTTGACCGCGAACAATTGCTTCCTACGTCACGCGCCTACAGCTGATCGAGCGCTCAGTGCGAATGCACTGACAGCCGTAAACAAATACACAGTCTAAATTCTCCGACTAAATTCAGTATAAAGCTATAGTGACTTGATGAATTATGTTATTAACATTCAGTATTTTTCAGGATACGGTTGTGTAAAATATTTAAGAACTTCAGGTAAATTCTATGTGTCTCCGACGTTAAGACGACTTGCTATCGAGAAAATTTTCAGGAAGAATGTAATTTCGAAGAAGAAACTAATAAACTAAAAAAGGTAACTATTAATTGAGTTCATTTTTCAGGTAACATATTTCCACTTAGGTACGTACTTTAGACGTAATTTGCTGCTCGCGATTACGTGATTCATACTTTGTGCTAATTTCAGGTTCTATGAATTTACTTGTGAAGCGACGTGCTTGCGTACGTTAACTGATTTTGACAATGATTATTAATGAACTGGATTGTAACTTGTGTATATTATGCATCGCTTGGCTGCGCTGCTTTTTCACTGATGTCCTATTTTTTTAATTATGTGCCTGCTGTGCTTAGTTATTTAAATTATAATTGTCACCTGATTTATTGTGCTGATATGTATGTAAGTTATACTTTGTGATTTATCTGCTTGCGCCTTCATGTTTACTTATTAAGATGACATATGAACATTTATTTGCTTATGCTGATATGATGCTAATGACATGTTTGCTGCTTTTTGTATGGATTGCATATTTACACATTTCTGTTTTGTTGCCATAACTGCTCTTTAATTTGGTGTATAGAAATGCTGATATACTGTGTATAAACATAGAGTTTAGGTCACACTATTGGATTAACTATAGATTGTTCGCTTGGCAGAGCCTCGTTGTAGGAATTGTGCTGCATCCACTTGTTGACATTCTGTCTCTACTGGTATATTTACTCGCTAGTGCTTGTTTTGCTTACGCTCAGTGCCTTATATTTTTAAGATAAGAAAATGAACTGCTATAATTCGACATAAACGACATTAGTACAAGAAACTTCATGGAAGTCACATGAGCTGGAGGTTTTATGGAAGCTGTATAAATTTGTGCTAATAGGAAGGAGGCTAACGACATGACAGACCGAAACTAGGTTTAGACCATTGACAGTATTACACTGCATTGAAGTGACACTTGACACAAAAAATACTCCACATGTTTGCTTCTGCTATGATTCTTGAAGTGGTGTACACACTGTGAAACATTATGATCATTCACACTCCGTAATCGTACGTAATTACTGAGAGTTATTCGAACTAAGTCTGTTAGAGGTCAGGTATGCATTTCTTTTATTTAATGATGGACAAGGAACCAAAATGTATCTTATAATTTATAATGAGTAGAAAATTTGGGTCAGATGGATTACACAGAGGTTGTGTGTGGACACTGTGTCTTCGGATTGTATGGGATGCTGAATTGAAGTTGCATTAGGATTTTATCTGTTCTTGTTCGAGGAGACTGACTAGAGGAAAGAGTTGTTATTGAAGTGAAATGATATTGGTGCTGAGGTTTATATTTATCGATGTATTATTATAGGTATTGAGAGTATATGAAGTTGTTTGTGGACAAGAGGTAAGGTGATATTGGTGCTGAGGTTTACATTTATCGACGTATTATTGAGGTATTATTGAGATTAAGTTGATGATTATTGGAGTTTTGGTGTATAAGAGGTAAAGTAAGTGAGGAGCATATTTTTTTTGTTGGTCTTATGGAACAAGGAGGATGAAGATAGCAGACTAGAACACTAAAATAGAAGGAAGATAGTCTATACACACACTTTGTTAAATCACTAAGCAGTATATACTTTTTTTTGGAGAGAGGAAGTAATTGCATATCGTGGCTCACTGACAGTTGTTCAACAACAGTACATTTTGATCTGGCTTGGCAAACATTCGTCTTGACATGATGACTATGACGTTGACTAACTATTATTGACTATTATACATTGCTGCCAGTACTACTTGATACACATGATGAACATCAGATTTAGACAGAATTTCATTTACACAATTAACACTATTCAGTTACACAGTAGTACTTAATGTGGATGAGAGATGAGTGAGTGTGTTCTGTGTGTTTTCCTTTACTAATCCTAACCACCTATCTCCTAAATATTATTTTATTTGTTTGTAGTGGCTTGCACTGACACCCATAAATATTATAGGTTTACTGGTATTTGTGTATTGTAATAGTTAATAGGACAATTATCTGACATCATTTGTGTGTTTGTTATGATTTGTATGTTACTGTAAAAGCATTTGTATGTGTATTCCAACTATTGTTCATGCCTGAACTGTCTGATTAGTGAAGATAAATATTCTGAACTGTTACCTGCACTTTTCAACATGATGTGTGACATTAGGACATGTTTAATTTGTGCTCATAAACTCTGATGGACTGCTTCTACTGAACTAATGTGACTTGTTGCTGTGTGTACCTCTTGAACTTTACTGGGTGCCACAGATGGAACTGCTTCTACTGAAATAATGTCACTTGTTGCTGTCTGCACCTGCTCAACATTGCTGGGTGCAACTGATGGACTGCTTCTACTGAAATGGTGTCACTTGTTGCTGTCTGCACCTACTCAACATTGCTGGGTGCAACTGATGAACTGTTTTTACTGAAATGAAGTCACTTGTTGCTGTCTGCACCTACTCAACATTGCTGGGTGCCTCTGATGGACTGCTTCTACTGAACTAATGTGACTTGTTGCTGTGTGTACCTCTTGAACTTTACTGGGTGCCACAGATGAACTGTTTCTACTGAAATAATGTCACTTGTTGCTGTATGCACCTACTCAACATTGCTGGGTGCAACTGATGGACTGTTTCTACTGAAATGATATCACTTGTTAGTGTTTGCACCTGCTCAACATTGCTGGGTGCAACTGATGGACTGTTTCTGCTGAAATGATGTCACTCGTTGGTGTCTGCACATGCTCAACATTGCTGGGTGCAACTGATGAACTGTTTCTACTGAAATGAAGTCACTTGTTGCTGTCTGCACCTACTCAACATTGCTGGGTACCTCTGATGGATTGCCTCTACTGAACTAATGTGACTTGTGCTGGGTGTACCTGCTAAACCTTACTGAGTGCAACTGATGGACTGCTTCTACTGAAATGATGGTCACTTGTTGGTGTCTGCACCTACTCAACATTGCTGGGTGCAACTGATGGACTGCTTCTACTGAAATGAAGTCACTTGTTGGTGTCTGCACCTGCTCTCAACATTGCTGGGTGCAACTGATGAACTGTTTCTACTGAAATGAAGTCACTTGTTGCTGTCTGCACCTACTCAACATTGCTGGGTACCTCTGATGGATTGCCTCTACTGAACTAATGTGACTTGTGCTGGGTGTACCTGCTAAACCTTACTGAGTGCAACTGATGGACTGCTTCTACTGAAATGATGGTCACTTGTTGGTGTCTGCACCTACTCAACATTGCTGGGTGCAACTGATGGACTGCTTCTACTGAAATGAAGTCACTTGTTGGTGTCTGCACCTGCTCTCAACATTGCTGGGTGCAACTGATGAACTGTTTCTACTGAAATAATGTCACTTGTTGCTGTCTGCACCAACTCAACGTTACTGGGTGAAACTGATGGACTGCTTCTACTGAAATGATGTCACTTGTTGGTGTCTGCACCTGCTCTCAACTTTACTGGGTGCCACTGATGAACTGCTTCTACTGAACTAATGTGACTTGTTGCTGTGTGTACCTCTTGAACTTTACTGGTGCCACAGATGGAACTGCTTCTACTGAATAATGTCACTTGTTGCTGTCTGCACCTACTCAACATCGCTGGGTGCTTCTGATGAACTGCTTCTACTGAATTAATGTGACTTGTTGCTGTGTGTACCTCTTGAACTTTACTGGGTGCCACTGATGGTCTGCTTCTACTGAACTAATGTGACTTGTTGCTGGGTGTACCTGCTAAACTTTACTGGGTGCAACTGATGGACTGCTTCTACTGAAAAGATGTTACCTGTTGGTGTTCTTTTTTGTATTAACTAATCGTTGAAAGCATTTTATGTGAACATTTGTATAAACTGATTTTTTTTGTATATTGTGTAAACTATTATGTAAAGCCACGTGTATGAAAAGAATTTGTATTGCCTACTGTACTTTATATATTAGGTTACTGTAAGGTCAGTGCAAAGCCAAAATTTTTAACTAATTATGTGATATTTAGGTATTAATATTATCTTTTATTTTTGTCTGTATTTTTCTGGACGAATTTGGTGGTATTTTCACCACCAATGCTGGCAAAAATACCATCAAATTCTGGCCTGTGGAGGAGGGGCATATGAAAGGTGCCACTGCGCCAGAGAGTGCGCCAAAGAGTACTATTAAGCCGCCTCCACAGTGCGTGTTTAGAGTTCGTGGCAGTCAGTGCTTGTTATGAGATTGTAGAAGTCAGTGCTTGTTGAGAGTTCGTGAAAGTCAGTGCTAGCAGAGAGCTCGTAGAGGACAGTGTGTGTTAAGAGCTCGTGGTTGTCGTGAAGTTGGAGTAAGGTGTTGTAGTAAAGAGTGTTCCATGTTTTATGCAGTTATTTGATGGGAGAGATAGCAGATGTTATTGTAATGAGTGCATTTCGTCAATATATATGAAGGTAAAATTTATAATGTTCCTTTATTAGTTGTGTATCTGAAATAATGTGTCACTACAGGTTCAGTCAACAAAGCATCTGGCTCGTGTTCTTGTATTAGAGTGAATTTTGGTTTTCTTGCGTAATTATAGTTTTTCTAAATTTCTTTTGTCACGTCAGTATAATTGGTATCAAAATTCTTGTCTTGTTGGAAAAGAACCGTGCCAGATGTGGGCGTTGAGTCACACTCCCACATACAGAACAGTTACTCTTGTGCTCATTGGTTTCGTAGATTTTTATAGTTGCTGGGGTCTTAATTAATTAACTGTGTTTACGGAAATTTTCTTACATTGTTCTTTGCAGTCAGATAGCGTAATAATACTGGTCAGGGCCAGCCGATTACGAGACTTACGTAATCGGACATACAGCTACTAATACTAAAAAAAAATCATTTTCAATCAATATATTTAATTAAGCCCCCATGCAATGTGCGTGGGATAATTTTCATTGACTACATTCAAAAAGGAAGAACTATCAACCGCGAGTATTATGCGAACTTATTGCGACATTTGGGCGAAGAAATCAAGCACGAACGGCCGCATTTGTCCAAGAAGAAAGTGTTGTTTCTTCAGGACAATGCACCAGCTTACACGTCCGTTATTGCAATGGCCAAAATTAATGAATTAAAGTTTGAATTGCTACCTCATGCACCTTCGCCAGATTATTTTCTGTTCCCAGACTTGAAAAAATGGTTCGGCGATCGAAGATTTTCAACAAATGAAGACGTGGTGTCGGCAGTTAATGGCTGTTTTGAAGAGTTAGACAGTTCTCATTTTAAAAAGGGTATCGAACTTATTGAACATCGCTGGGAGAAGTGTATAGAGCTGAAAGGAGATTATACTGAAAAATAAGTACATTTTTTTTTCAAAATTTATGCGTTTTCCTTGTTGGGTCGGGTATTTATGGGGCCACCTTTGTAGTTGTGCTAGCTAGACCGTTAGTAGCACTTTGGAACTCACGAGTGATTCCTACTGCTGATTTCATGCAAATTTTTACAACCACCTTTCTCATCAGTACATGAGGTCTGCCTGTTGTAGTTGTCCCTTTGCGTTTCCTTTCCACTTCACAGTCACATCACAAACAGGCGAATTGAATAGCCTTATCATGGTTGAATGGCCCTGATGGATGCGCTACTCAGATGACATTCTATGACTAATCCGCGATGAAAGCCACTAAGCTCTCCTGAACGAACCATTTTGCTGTTACTGCTACTCTACCGACAGGACAACACTTCCCTCCTCCTTTTGTGGCGGGAGGTCTGGCTCTTGTGACATCTTGTGGTCAAATTCACATCACGTAGGTATGTCCTGACACTTTTGATGAAATAGTGTGCGTTTCGAGCATGTTACTGAAGTTCCCTCGCAGCTGACGACATCACCGGAGCACAGACTGCAGTCCGCATTAGGATGGCACAGCAGCAATTGGACACATACACTATGTGATCAAAAATATCCGGACACACCCAAAAACACACTTTTCCATATTAGGTGTATTGTGCTGCCACCTATTGCCAGATACTCTATATCAGAGACCTCAGTAGTCATTAGACATCGTGAGAGAGCAGGATGGGCGCTCCGCAGAACTCACGGACTTCGAACGTCGTCAGGTGTTGGGTGTCAATTGTGTCTTACGTCCGTACGCGAGATTTCCACACTCCTGAACACTTCTAGGCGCAGTGTTTCCGATGTGATAGCGAAATGGAAACGTGAAGGTACACTACAGCACAAAAGCATACAGGCCGACCTCGTCTGTTGACCGACAGAGACCGCCATCAGTTGAAGAGGGTCGTAATGTGTAATAGGCAGACATCTGTCCAGACCATCACACAGGAATTTCAGACTGCATCAGGATCCACTGCAAGAACTATGACAGTTAGGTGGAGGTGAGGAAACTAGGATTTCATGCTCGAGCGACTGATTATAAGCCACACATCACTCTGGTAGATGCCAAACGACGCCTCCCTTGGTGTAAGGAGCATAAACATTCGACGATTGAACAGTGGAAAAACGTTGTATGGAGTGACGAATCACGGTACATAATATGGCGATCCTATGGCAGGGTGTGGGTATAGTGAATGCCCGGTGAACGTCATCTGCCAGCGTGTGTAGTGCCAACAGTAGAATTCGGAGGCGGTGGTGTTATGGTGTGGTCGTGTTTTTAATGTAGAGGCCTTGCACCCCTTGTTGTTTTGCGTGACACTATCACAGCACAGGCCAACAATGATGTTTTAAGCACCTTCTTGCTTCCCAGTGTTGAAGAGGTATTCGGGGATGGCGACTGTGTCTTTCAACAAGATCGAGGACCTGTTCATAACGCACAGCCTGTGGCGGAGTGGTTACACGACAATAACATCCCTGTAATGGTCTGGCCAATACACAGTACTGACTCAATCCTATATAACACCTTTGGGATGTTTTGGAACGCCGACTTCGTGCCAGGCCTCATCCATTGACATCGATACCTCTCCTCAGTGCAGCAATCTGTGAAGAATGGGCTGCCATTCCCCAAGAAACCTTCCTGCACCTGACCGAACGTATGCCTGGGAGAGTGGAAGCTGTCATCAAGGCTAAGGGTGAGCCAATACCATACTGAATTCCAGCATTACCGATGTAGGTCGCCACGAACTTGTAAGTCATTTTCAGCCAGGTGTTCGGATTCTTTTGATCACATAGTGCAGGACGCCGAATCCGGATTGCAGCAACAGCCGGTGACTAGCGGCGCTGCCAGCAGCAGCACAGCAGTCACGTGCCCATCCAGCAACCGAGGCAAGCATCGTTCGGTCGAACCGTCCGGCCCCTGTGCTGCAGGATCATCCATCCATTCAGCATCGGCTGGTCTGCCACGGTTTTATCGTCAACCGCCATTCGTACGGCGAGGACCAAAGTTTTGGGAGCCGCCCTAGCCGCACCAACTGACCGGTCGCAGGCAGCACCGCCTTGCCGCCACAAGCAACGAGGCCTAACAAACAGCTGATGTCGAGTCAGAGCAGCTGGCGTCTGTGGTATAGCTCATAGAGTAGAAACATCTCTGGAGTGAGCATTCTGATGCGCAGATCCGATTTTGTGTTGTCAACTAACACCGTCACTTGATCTCGAGACGCCGTAGGTTTGTCCGTAAAACGCTTTGCACATTTAAAATGTCATTACATCGCTAGTACAAAAAATGGCGCCGTTTAATTTGATACAGACGCTTTGTAAACATCATAACAATTTTCTTTTGATACGTGGAATAAATCGGGCTCTTTATATTTGAAGAGAAAAATGAAGAGACATTTTTCCTTCTTGGTGACAAGTGTCACTACCCAGATGCACTCATTTTTTTGGTATAGGGGACACCCACAACTTTCTTTGGGTTTTATACGGGTCTTTATCGTATTGCCGAGTCTGTTGTGTTAAATTTTTGCCGTCATAGCGTTGCAAAATGGCTTAATAGCAAACCAGCGCCTTTGAAACTGCTCCAAAAAGTAATGAATTTGCGCGGATTAGCGGTTATTCTACCTGCTTATTCAAAAAGAAATGGCTCTGAGCACTATGGGACTCAACTGCTGAGGTCATTAGTCCCCTAGAACTTAGAACTAGTTAAACCTAACTAACCTAAGGACATCACAAACATCCATGCCCGAGGCAGGATTCGAACCTGCGACCGTAGCGGTCTTGCGGTTCCAGACTGCAGCGCCTTTAACCGCACGGCCACTTCGGCCGGCTCCTGCTTATTCGTCGTTTTTTTCTCCAGTTTTTGTGTATTCATTTTCCTCTTTACTGTGGGCTACAGCATAGTTTTGCTTACTGGTAACACTCTGGCGTATTTATTTAGCGTATTTAAGGTACACACTCCCACTCCCTTACACACTGAGTAGAACTGAAAAAAAAATGCGATTGCTGGTTAAATGCACTACAAAGCAAATGTATCCCAAATATATAAAAATTCATCACTGCCCAAAGTAAAGGCAATTTTTCGAGCTGTGGATTTCTCATCTCTTATGTGTAGGAATACCAAGAAATGACTGCTTCAGATGACCAAAGGCTTTGCTCATACATATTTTGCACACATAATAATACATTTAAAACATTTATTCAAAGTGCACCCAAAACACCGCAGTACGGTATGGGTACGTCAAAGTATTCATAGAGCACCAACTTTTTCACCTTTCATGTATTTTTATATGCACTTGTAGCAACTACAGTAATTGTCCATTGCTGTTACAAATAAACAAACGGTGAAAATGTAAAGAGTATGTGTAATATTAGATGTTTTGAGCTCTGTCGCAAACAGAAACAAGCAGCGTCACAGTTTAATGTTGACAACATGCACAGATCGCAGAGCACACTTCCGAGATATTCCTACTCTGTGATAGTGCTGTGTGAGTCGCTGGCAGCACCAATCCAGCGCTGCCGACCGTGTTAGGCACTGCGGCGTAGCCCCGCGACGCAGAGAAACGCCTCGCCATCTAGACGCAGAAGCCAGACAGCACTAGCAGGACATGGCACTTCGCCGGCCGGAGTGGCCGTGCGCTTCTAGGCGTTACAGTCTGGAGCCGGGCGACCGCTACGGTCGCAGGTTCGAATCCTGCCTCGGGCATGGATGTGTGTGGTGTCCTTAGGTTAGTTAGGTTTAACTAGTTCTAAGTTCTAGGCGACTGATGACCTCGGAAGTTAAGTCGCATAGTGCTCAGGGCCATTTGAACCATTTGACATGGCACATCCTCGCCAACAGAAGAATACTTTCCACCCCTTCGGTAGCAGTCGTACAAAACCCGACCTCTACAATGGCATCACCGAAAAGCAAGGTACAATTCATGCCAACAGTAACAGCGTTTTATGGAGAAGCTTCGTGTGGCATGGGATAAGAGACCTAATGTGCCTACCATACGTAAATAACATGTTAGAGGCACTACGAAGCAAGTCAGAACGTTTTAACAGGCCGTAGACAGCGGCCGGCACATGAGAGACGCATAGCAAACGCCGGTCTCGTACCTGTCATTGACTACTGTCACGCAGAGTGTTTTTTAGGTCGGTTAACTTGTTGTTGACAGTTGCCAGTGGCAGGCGGTTGCTGTACCGGCTACGTGCAGCACACTAAGAGCTCATGCATCCGGCAGTTTTATTTTGATTTGAGCCGGTCGGAGTGGCCGAGCGGTTCTAGGCGCTTCAGTCCGCAACCGCGCGACTGCTACGGTTGCAGGTTCGAATCCTGCCTCGGGCATGGATGTGTGTGATGTCCTTAGGTTGGTTAGGCTTAAGTAGTTCTAAGTTCTAGGGGACTGATGACCCCAGCTGTTGAGTCCCATAGTGCTCAGCTCCATTTGAACCAACCATTTTGATTTGAGTTTGGCATACACATTACAGTCAACACTTCGTCATAGAAGAGAGTTGCAGATTCATCTTTTAAGATAAGACAGGAATAAGACTCATTCACCACAAATGAATAATTGTACGAGAAGATCGTGAGGTAGACGTGTATTGAGCTGCATATAGAGGGGAGATAAGCATAACCAGGAGTTACTTGTATAGACCTCGAGGCAGTAGTCCAGAGGAGACTAGAAGACTGGACAGCCTCCGTTGTTGTAGCACATGTCCTCACTGGAGTCACGGAAGCAGCTTCATAGCCAGAGGACGTACGGTGGGAGTAGTGGCACCAAATGGCACACGCATCAGTGTAAATTTTAAGGAACTGCGGAAGTTACATGATCTGAACCATATGGTCTGGTCGTGAACTATCGGATTCCAGCAACATTACGCTAGCGCTCTCGGCCGTAAACCTAGTGGTATCAATTTTTGAAGTAAGGGCAGTTACGAGAACTGAGCTCTTAATAAGTAAGTACTTATGTTTATATGCAGATAAGCACAAGCAAAATCCAACTTTTTCAAATAAATGTTTATTTTGATTGAACCAAACATGTTTCACCTATTCACATTAGGTATCATCAGAGGTTTCTTATATTTCCTATCCTTTTTGTGTGTCCATTTGTTCTTGTGTAGGCGATAGATGAACACAGCACTTGGCCGGCCGTTGTGACCGAGCGGTTCTAGGCGCTTCAGTCTGGAACCGCGCGACCGTTAAGGTGGCAGGTTCGAATCCTACCTCGGGCATGGATGTATGTGATGTCCTTAGGTTAGTTAGGTTTAAATAGTTCTAACTTCTAGGGGACTGATGACCTCAGATGTTAAGTCCTGTAGTGCTCAGAGCCATGTGAACCATTTTTGAACACAGCAGAGGTTACCAGTTGACGGTACGCAACAGTTATTTATTTCATGTAGATGCCAAATGACATTGCTTTAGGGTTATAAGTATGTTAACAAATTTATCTAGCAGATAGTGTTGTCTTATTAATTAATGAATTAGCTGAAAAGTGTTATCTCTTTCAAGGAGTTACCAAGTAAAATTATGAAAAATAGTTATTGTACACAGCTAAAAGTTACAGTTTGGTCCAGTCTATAGACAGCAGACTTATATGCAAACCAACAGTAAATAAATGTATTATTACTTGAGTGGCTCATCTGATGATTGTAAGTAAAGATAGTTTCTAATCACATAGAGACTGCTAATACATCGTAATAATATGTCGTGCTTCATTCAGACTGTGATGAAAGGTAAAAGAACAGTAAAAATTTGGTAATTTGTTCTCAAATGAGACTGGGACGCAATCTAATGGTTATACTATGGCTCCCACATGGCAAGGATTAAGCAGTATTACCTGATAGTATATGGGATGGCGCTGTACCAGCCAGTACTAACTGGCTACTCGATCCCACGGATGATCAGAGCGCTCTTAGTTTCGCAAGGTCACAGTTTGCAGAACCAATTTTGGTCTCGGTAGAAGTCATAAGACACGAGCATCAAACGTTTTCCAGAAGTCTACAACAGATTGACGTCAGCGCTTCTGTCCGACAACTCATCTTAACCTACGCCTTCTCCAAACGCTTGGACGGTTTTATTGTTCCAGCTATCGACGATAAACTATTGCTAGAAGAAAAGCGAAAATATTTTGGAGTGAACCTTCAAAAGGATATGAAGTACGAACAAGTCAGCAGGGTGACTACTTAGCAGAAAAAGCGACGTTTCTCTCCACAGGGGACAACCGTGATTGTTTGTTTTTAGAACTATTAGTTATCCGCCACAAACATATTTCGTCAGAAATAAATGGGATTGAGCCGAATAATTAAATCGTTCTACTCAGCATATTGGTACTTTGTGAATTCTAGCTATCACACATAGAAATGTGTATCTTGCTGCTCAGGGTTCTGAGTGCAATGATACGTCATGAAATCGTCTTATAATGCTGTTTACTGTCGCACAAATTTTTGTATTGATCACCAGTTTCGTTATTATCTGACCATTTTCAGATCTGTTGAAACAAAGAAAAGACATGCTAAGTTAGGTTCTCTTTCAATAATGTAAAACATACATGATGAATCCCCCCCATGAACCATGGACCTTGCCGTTGGTGGGGAGGCTTGCGTGCCTCAGCGATACAGATAGCCGTACCGTAGGTGCAACCACAACGGAGGGGTATCTGTTGAGAGGCCAGACAAACGTGTGGTTCCTGAAGAGGGTCAGCAGCCTTTTCAGTAGTTGCAAGGGCAACAGTCTGGATGATTGACTGATCTAGCCTTGTAACAATAACCAAAACGGCCTTGCTGTGCTGGTACTGCGAACGGCTGAAAGCAAGGGGAAACTACAGCCGTAATTTTTCCGAGGACATGCAGCTTTACTGTATGATTACATGATGATGGCGTTCTCTTGGGTAAAATATTCCGGAGGTAAAATAGTCCCCCATTCGGATCTCCGGGCGGGGACTACTCAAGAGGATGTCGTTATCAGGAGAAAGAAAACTGGCGTTCTACGGATCGGAGCGTGGAATGTCAGATCCCTTAATCGGGCAGGTAGGTTAGAAAATTTAAAAAGGGAAATGGATAGGTTGAAGTTAGATATAGTGGGAATTAGTGAAGTTCGGTGGCAGGAGGAACAAGACTTCTGGTCAGGTGACTACAGGGTTATAAACACAAAATCAAATAGGGGTAATGCAGGAGTAGGTTTAATAATGAATAGGAAAATAGGAATGCGGGTAAGATACTACAAACAGCATAGTGAACGCATTATTGTGGCCAAGATAGATACGAAGCCCACACCTACTACTGTAGTACAAGTTTATATGCCAACTAGCTCTGCAGATGACGAAGAAATTGAAGAAATGTATGATGAAATAAAAGAAATTATTCAGATTGTGAAGGGAGACGAAAATTTAATAGTCATGGGTGACTGGAATTCGAGTGCAGGAAAAGGGAGAGAAGGAAACATAGTAGGTAAATATGGATTGGGGGACAGAAATGAAAGAGGAAGCCGCCTCGTAGAATTTTGCACACAGCACAACATAATCATAACTAACACTTGGTTTAAGAATCATGAAAGGAGGTTGTATACATGGAAGAACCCTGGAGATACTAAAAGGTATCAGATAGATTATATAATGGTAAGACAGAGATTTAGGAACCAGGTTTTAAATTGTAAGACATTTCCAGGGGCAGATGTGGACTCTGACCACAATCTATTGGTTATGACCTGTAGATTAAAACTGAAGAAACTGCAAAAAGGTGAGAATTTAAGGAGATGGGACCTGGATAAACTAAAAGAACCAGAGGTTGTACAGAGATTCAGGAAGAGCATAAGGGAGCAATTGACAGGAATGGGGGAAATAAATACAGTAGAAGAAGAATGGGTAGCTTTGAGGGATGAAGTAGTGAAGGCAGCAGAGGATCAAGTAGGTAAAAAGACGAGGGCTAGTAGAAATCCTTGGGTAACAGAAGAAATATTGAATTTAATTGCTGAAAGGAGAAAATATAAAAATGCAGTAAGTGAAACAGGCAAAAAGGAATACAAACGTCTCAAAAATGAGATCGACAGGAAGTGCAAAATGGCTAAGCAGGGATGGCTAGAGGACAAATGTAAGGATGTAGAGGCCTATCTCACTAGGGGTAAGATAGATACCGCCTACAGGAAAATTAAAGAGACCTTTGGAGATAAGAGAACGACTTGTATGAATATCAAGAGCTCAGATGGCAACCCAGTTCTAAGCAAAGAAGGGAAAGCAGAAAGGTGGAAGGAGTATATAGAGGGTCTATACAAGGGCGATGTACTTGAGGACAATATTATGGAAATGGAAGAGGATGTAGATGAAGATGAAATGGGAGATATGATACTGCGTGAAGAGTTTGACAGAGCACTGAAAGACCTGAGTCGAAACAAGGCCCCCGGAGTAGACAATATTCCATTGGAACTACTGACGGCCGTGGGAGAGCCAGTCCTGACAAAACTCTACCATCTGGTGAGCAAGATGTATGAAACAGGCGAAATACCCTCAGACTTCAAGAAGAGTATAATAATTCCAATCCCAAAGAAAGCAGGTGTTGACAGATATGAAAATTACCGAACTATCAGCTTAATAAGTCACAGCTGCAAAATACTAACACGAATTCTTTACAGACGAATGGAAAACCTAGTAGAAGCCAACCTCGGGGAAGATCAGTTTGGATTCCGTAGAAACACTGGAACACGTGAGGCAATACTGACCTTACGACTTATCTTAGAAGAAAGATTAAGGAAAGGCAAACCTACGTTTCTAGCATTTGTAGACTTAGAGAAAGCTTTTGACAATGTTGACTGGAATACTCTCTTTCAAATTCTAAAGGTGGCAGGGGTAAAATACAGGGAGCGAAAGGCTATTTACAATTCGTACAGAAACCAGGTGGCAGTTATAAGAGTCGAGGGACATGAAAGGGAAGCAGTGGTTGGGAAGGGAGTAAGACAGGGTTGTAGCCTCTCCCCGATGTTGTTCAATCTGTATATTGAGCAAGCAGTAAAGGAAACAAAAGAAAAATTCGGAGTAGGTATTAAAATTCATGAAGAAGAAATAAAAACTTTGAGGTTCGCCGATGACATTGTAATTCTGTCAGAGACAGCAAAGGACTTGGAAGAGCAGTTGAATGGAATGGACAGTGTCTTGAAAGGAGGATATAAGATGAACATCAACAAAAGCAAAACAAGGATAATGGAATGTAGTCTAATTAAGTCGGGTGATGCTGAGGGAATTAGATTAGGAAATGAGGCACTTAAAGTAGTAAAGAAGTTTTGATATTTGGGGAGCAAAATAACTGATGATGGTCGAAGTAGAGAGGATATAAAATGTAGGCTGGCAATGGCAAGGAAAGCGTTTCTGAAGAAGAGAAATTTGTTAACATCGAGTATTGATTTAAGTGTCAGGAAGTCATTTCTGAAAGTATTCGTATGGAGTGTAGCCATGTATGGAAGTGAAACATGGACGATAAATAGTTTGGACAAGAAGAGAATAGAAGCTTTCGAAATGTGGTGCTACAGAAGAATGCTGAAGATTAGATGGGTAGATCACATAACTAAAGAGGAAGTATTGAATAGGATTGGGGAGAATAGAAGTTTGTGGCACAACTTGACCAGAAGAAGGGATCGGTTGGTAGGACATGTTCTGAGGCATCAAGGGATCACCAATTTAGTATTGAAGGGCAGCGTGGAGGGTAAAAATCGTAGAGGGAGACCAAGAGATGAATACACTAAGCAGATTCAGAAGGATGTAGGTTGCAGTAGGTACTGGGAGATGAAAAAGCTTGCACAGGATAGAGTAGCATGGAGAGCTGCATCAAACCAGTCTCAGGACTGAAGACCACAACAACAACAACAAACATGATGAATAAATGTTGCAGAGCAAACAATCATCTTCATGTGCTATAAGCAGCGTTCCTAAGTCATTAATGCAGATATGTTGAATACAATGGCAGGACTTACGAGGGTGTCGCGGCATTCACATTTGCATGTTTAAAACAAAACAGCTACAAAGACGAAATCGAAGAACATACAAGCTTAAAATTAGAATAGGAGAGAATTTGTCAGTTCACGCCTCGAAGACTAGTTGTACGGTCCTGCAGCAGGAGCGTGCCTCTTTTGTCACTGCCGCGCGGAATGGCCGCACATGGCTTAGGCGCCTTGCCCCGATTCGCGCGGCTGCCTCGTCGGAGGTTCGAGTCCGCCCTCGGGCATGGGTGTTGTCCTTAGCGTAAGTTAGTGTCGTTAGATTAAGTAGTGTGTTAGCCTAGGGATCGATAGCCTCGGCAGTTTGGTCCCATAGGAGCTTACTACCAAAAGTTTTTTTCTTTTGGCGAGTATTCCACCAGAGGGCGGATGTTTTCGAAGCTTGGGAACACGTACAGTATAGCGCGCTGAGCTAACTCCGTTGGTGCGGTTGGTCTTGTTGGCGCCGGGATGGTATCATCGTCCGATGTAAGCGTTGTAGAGGTGTCACGTGAAACAGACTGGTTGCTCCACAAGTGCAATGGCAGTCGTATATACTGTTTTACTTATCATACGTGTACTTCAAGCTCGTATACAAGGTACATGACAGAGGCGAAATATTCTCATGCAACAAGAAGGACGTAAATACTTCTCTTACAAAAAAGTCAGATGTCAGCAGAGATGACTATTACCGAACCAACAATTTAATAATTCATGGTTGGAAAACCCACGTGAATTATTTACAGAGGAATGGAAAAAAAGGAGGAACACGCAAGACAATACTGACCCTACGACTTATCTTAGAAGACATCTTGAATAAAGGGAATGATAATATTGACTGGAATGTTCTCTTTGAAATTATGAAGGTAGCAGGGATGAAGTGCTTGGTGTGAAAGGTCATTCACAACTCGTGCACAAAGAATGTAGAGCTTTGAGGTTTGCCATGACATACTAATTGTCAGAGACGGCGAAGGACTCGGAAGACCGACTGAACGAAATGGGTGGTGTGTTGCAAATAGGCTCAAAGATGATTATCAACAAAAGTAAAACAAGGGTAATGAAATGTAGTCGAATGAAATCAGACGTTGCTAAAGGAATAAGATTAGTAAATTAGACACTAAAAGGGGTAGATGAGTTTTGTTATTTGCACAGCAGAGTAAGAGACGATTACCGAAGCAGAAATGATATAGAGGGTGTTTGGAAATACCCGTACCAAACTTCTAGGCCTTGTAGAGGTGAACGAGGACGTAATATTTCGAGTAGGAACCCACGTGCAGAAACGTACTGTTTCCGTGCTACAGCCGTTTGAAAACGTGTTTGCTAGGTAGGTTCGCAACAGGATAGATGTGGTGGGGTTGCCTACGTCGGATTGACCTATGTCGTTTGACGTTTATCCTACCTCCCTCACCTACTTCGAGCCTCATTCGCGTGTCTGTGAGGAGGACGTATGGAGTGTTGGAGGTGGTATGGATGTAGTTGTTGCTCATCCACAACATACCAGAAGATCCTGGAAGCAACATCAGTTGCACGCGCAATTGCTTGTGTGCTTGTTGACTTCTTTTTTTTTTTTTAATCTTATGGGATTATGATGCTAAGGTCATCAGTCCCTAAGCTTACACACTACTTAACCTAAATTATCCTAAGGACAAACACACACACCCATGCCCGAGGGAGGACTCGAACCTCCGCCGGGACCAGCCGCACAGTCCATGACTGCAGCGCCTTAGGTCGCTCGGCAATGTTGACGGGTTCTGTTCAACATCATGCATTCCACGTCTTACAATACGGGAGTGTGGCGTGTCCTTTGGAGCACCATAGTCACGCCTGCTGACGGTGAAGGTACCCTTTCTCGAAGCCGTTACGTAATTGTGGCGAAAAAGATATGCGATGGAATCGGGCGTTGTGCGTGATGATTTTGATAAAGGTGACAAGCAGCTCTTTCATTACTGTGAGCTTCACCCTGTAGAAGTATGTCGGTGTATTCTGTAAATGTGTACCCAACTATTTTCCTCTAACACTCAAAGACACATGAACCATGTCAGAGAGGTAGGATTGACGACAAATGAATCAGCCAGTGCGATATAAGTACCCATCACGACTACCCTGTTACAAGCTCACATGACAAACATATTTTCAAACGACTGTAGCACGGAAACGGTACGCTTCAGGACACGATTTCCTATTCAAAATATTGTGTACCCACACCCCTCTACAAGTCACAGAAGTTTGTACGGGAATTTCAGAACACCCTCTATATTATCGCTGGTTACAGCGAGAAAATCACTTCCGAAAAAGAGCAATTTGGTAACATCGAATGTAAATTTAGTATGCTGTTGTTCAATTGGCTATGAGTTCGCTAGTAGCAGTGGACATTAAAGTTCCAGTTGAAACTGTCCTGGTTAAAGATGCCCTTTTTTACAAGTGAATAAAAGAAAGAGATCCTCTTGCAAGCTGTAAAGTCCTGCGGGATGCCTACCGGCCGCCGTGTCATCCTCTGCGGATTCGCCATGGAGGGGCAAGTGTTCAGCACAGCGCTCTTCCGGTCGTTTTGCGGACTTTCCAGACCGTGGACTACTCGGTCAAGTAGCTCCTCCTCAATTGGCATCACGAAGCTGAGTGCACTCCGTACCAGTCCTCGCACCAAGGAAAAATCTCAGCAGTACCGAGAATCGAACCCGCGTTCTCCGAATGGCAGCCATTCAACGCTAACCACCCAGCTACGGAGGCGGACTTACAAGTGAACAAGGCCCAGAAGAAATAATTTTATTACGATCAAACCATCCTCTGGAACAATTAATCAGAGAATCGCACACGCAACGGAAGGAAAATTCTCTTGTCGTCCGAAATGATCTACTGTACTATTGATTATAGGGATCTAGTAATGTAACGTTGATGCATAGCACATTAACGAGGTGACGAAACAGTTGCTGCCCAGAAACTCTTGAGGCAAACTTACCGTCCATCATCTGAAAATAATTTACTAATGCGTAGAAATGCTTGCTTGATATTTGAATAAATTGTTCAGAGCAGAAGTAGTACCAACAGAACAATCGATCGAATTAAAACACGTCAGTAGTTCTGTAATTACCTCTGCACAAGGCAGCAGTGCATGACTTGTGACTATTCAGTGCCACAGTCTAGCAAAAATAATTTAACAATTCTTAATTAATTTGGTTTACAGAACGAAATAGAGACATGGAATTTTCTTTTAACTTCAGGGTTATTATTTGCTCCCAAAAAACACGAGGATTCTACACAGAAGAATCTGATTAATGATGCGTGTTTTACGTTGTGCTCTCAACTCAATTATAAAACGACCTGCTTGTAACCTCCCAACAGAAAAGTTCCGAAACCTCCCAACAGTAAAAAATATAATTATGTCGTTCACATTCAGTATAATCTACCAACAGGATAATTGCGTAACCTATCAATAATAAAATGTGACTATTCTCTCAATAAAAAGTTGTGGCTCACTTATAACCTTTCAATAACTGACTGAATTTAAACTGGTAAATTTTGGACGTCAGCAGTGCTGCGTCATGGCCCTGAAAACTCATTCTGAATAAATCGAAAAATCTTACCTTAATTAGGTCGCCGGATAACGCATATATATCTGCTCCTATAAGAAATTATTCTGGCACAGCCCTGTGCAATGCTGGCCGGTAGATTTGTCGTTTATAAAAGGAAACAACTGATTTTTCTTTTCAATAATCGGGGTGACCAAGGACTGGAGAATTTAGTAAATTCTTTAAATTGAAATGAATGCTCATCAAAAGTTACTTTTTATGAGAAAGATTATTATTAAGAGATTTTTTAAAAACATTTACATGGGACTTGAGATAACAATACTACATATGCGCGAGGCTGCTTTTACCTTATACAACAACGCTGAGGCTCCGCCATCGCTGCACACGACCGGCCCAGCCAACACAATACACCAGACTGCTCACTAGCAACTACTTACTGCTACTAACACACAGTTCCTACTGCACTCAACACCACTCTTTGGTCTGAGATTCTCTTATACCTTAACATATCGCAGGCACCGCGTGAGCAATACATCGAAATTACATCTGCTCGAGTGCGCTAACAACAAATTCCTTAATCATGGACCTCTTACATAACCCTCCACTGGGGGGGGGGGGGGCAAAAATTTGGCAGCGATGGTGAGTCAATTGGACTTGCCATGAGCAACAAATTTTTCTATAATCTATTTAGTTTACTAAGTCTACAGTCACAGAGTATATACATATATATAAGTGCAGAACACATTAAGAAATGAAATATAGTGCACACGCACTGAGTACAGGACATATCAAGAAATGACAAAATGTATACGCAATGAATACAAAATATATTAACAAATTACATAAAGTGCACACACATTATAAAAGTCTTTAGCATATTTGAGACAACTAATCATATTAACAAATGAAATAAAGTGCACACACACTGTATAAGTCTTTAGGATTTCTTTACAAGAACTAAATAAATAAAGTGCACACACACTGTAAAAGTCTTTAGCATTTTTGCATGAATTAGACATATGAAGGAGTGAAATAAAGTGCACACGCACTGAGTACAAAATATATTAACAAATGACATAAAGTGCACACGCACTGTAAAACTCTTTAGCATTTTATACAACAATTAAACATATCAAGGAGTGAAATAAAGTACACACACACTGTAGAAGTCTTTAATATATTTAGGACAACTGATCTTATTAACAAATGAAATGAAGTGCACACGCACTGTATATGTCTTTATCATTTTACAAGAATTTAAACGCACTGCATAAGTCTTTACCATTTTACAAGAACTAGGAAAGGAATGGGAAGGATTGCATCATGTTTGTAGCGCAGTAGGTTGCACGTAGCTGCACCCAAAGTCCATATCTTTCTACAGAAGCACAACACCAAGTGAGACAATCTGAACTTCTCTTCCCAGAAGTATTTATCAGTGTAGCCAAGACACTGAAATGTTGTATTAATATTCAATGTTATCATTTTGGTAGTACATTAGGTACACCAAACAGTAGGACCATAATAACATCTCCATCGTTCAAGGTGGTGGACAGCTTGATATGTCAACACCACATTCTTGTAGAATCCATACTCTCACATCAACAGAGAATTAGTGCAAAAACCAAATATAGTGCTCCATGATCATGAGGATGGACAGGACATACGGATATTGCAGTAACTTCTGGTAAAAGGTCAGAAGGTGAAGGACATTAAATCTTATGCTAGTCATCATTCAGAATTACATTAGTGTATCAACCGATTTGAATAATTATTGGCACTCATTGGTTAGTTACTAAACATTTCTGTACTATGTATGGAGTATTACAGAACAGTATTCATAAGTCATCTTATTACAGTAATTATTGGCACTCATTGGACAGTTACAAACCATTTTTTTGCATTATTCAGAAGTCATCATTCAAAGCAAGAGTTAATTAATGGCATAGCATTCATGCATAAGTCATCATATTACAGTAAACAGTGGCATTCATTGGCCACTTACTAAACATGTAGCAAGTATTGAGTATTTGTTGTTGTTGTGGTCTTCAGTCCTGAGACGGGTTTGATGCAGCTCTCCATGCTACTCTATCCTGTGCAAGCTCCTTCATCTCCCAGTACCTACTGCAACCTACATCCTTCTGAATCTGCTTAGTGTATTCATCTCTTGCTCTCCCTCTACGATTTTTACCCTCCACGGTGCCCTCCAATGCCAAATTTGTGATCCCTTGATGCCTCAAAACATGTCCTACCAACCGATCCCTTCTTCTAGTCAAATTGTGCCACAAACTTCTCTTCTCCCCAATTCTATTCAATACCTCCTCATTAGTTACGTGGTCTACCCACCTTATCTTCAGCATTCTTCTGTAGCACCACATTTATTGAGTATTACAAAACACTATTCATAACCCATCTGATTGCAGTAATTATTGGCACTCATGGGCGAGTTACAAAGTATTCATATAGTTTTACAAAACATTATTCAGTATTATTCACAAGTCATCATTCAAAACAATAGTTAATTAATGGTATAGCGTTTATAGAGCATAACAAAATATTATTTACAGAAATTATTGGCATACCATTTATGCATTATTACAAAACACCATTCAGTATTACTCAGAACTCATCATTCAAGTGACATAGGACATATTTAAAATGTAACACACTGTCTCTATTACTCAAGGTCTGAGGTCCAATAATACATATATATAATGGATTCAATACATCTGAGAAATTTGCATTATATCTAGGACTAGAAATATATCTTAAACTGGTAGCATTATTTGGTTGTATACTGGTAATAGTTGGGACTGGTAATAAGTTTTTTTTGTGCTAGCAATGCATTGCGTTGGGATCGATAATTGCTGGGGCATGAAAATATATGCTATTGACTTATTGCTGGAAATAATGATTAATAATGTCATTCGTCATGAGCCAGCTGTAGCAAGGTTATGAAACAAGTAGTATATGTGATCACATACATAAATGATAGACACAACTGGGTAAAAAAATTCAAGTACTAGAACAGATTTAATAATTAAGTGCTTATAGCATATTAGTATCATGAAAAGCTTCTCCTGGAAAAAATACAAAGTGGATTATTGAGCTGAAAGAAAAGATGCATGTTATGTTGAAAAGTAGTGAACTTCGAATTAACAGGTAATGAAATGTGTACCCAACATGTATGTACTCTAGCTGTCTTTCCCAAAACATTCAGTCATTATACAGGGTGATTCAAAAAGAATACCACAACTTTAGGAATTTAAAACTCTGCAACGACACAAGGCAGAGCTAAGCACTATATGTCGGAGAATTAAGGGAGCTATAAAGTTTCATTTAGTTGTACATTTGTTCTCTTGAGGCGCTGTTGACTAGGCGTCAGCGTCAGTTGATGTTAAGATGGCGACCGCTCAACAGAAAGCTTTTTGTGTTATTGAGTACAGCAGAAGTGAATCGACGACAGTTGTTCAGCGTGCATTTCGAATGAAGTATGATGTTAAACCTCCTGATAGGTGGTGTATTAAACATTGGTATAAACAGTTTACAGAGAATGGGTGTTTGTGCAAAGGGCAGGCAGCCCGTGACAGAGCACTTCATCACTGGCCTCCAAGAAGCCCTGATCTTACCCCCTGCGATTTTTTCTTATGGGGGTATGTTAAGGATATGGTGTTTCGGCCACCTCTCCCAGCCACCATTGATGATTTGAAACGAGAAATAGCACCAGCTATCCAAACTGTTACGCCTGATATGCTACAGAGAGTGTGGAACGAGTTGGAGTATCGGGTTGATATTGCTCGTGTGTCTGGAGGGGGCCATATTGAACATCTCTGAACTTGTTTTTGAGTGAAAAAAACCTTTTTAAATACTCTTTGTAATTATGTATAACAGAAGGTTATATTATGTTTCTTTCATTAAATACACATTTTTAAAGTTGTGGTATTCTTTTTGAATCACCCTGTACTATGCGACATAAGACATGCTGTCAAAAGGAACTGCAACAAATACTTAAATAACTACATAGCATCTCTTAACTAATAGTAAATACACTCCTGGAAATGGAAAAAAGAACACATTGACACCGGTGTGTCAGACCCACCATACTTGCTCCGGACACTGCGAGAGGGCTGTACAAGCAATGATCACACGCACGGCACAGCGGACACACCAGGAACCGCGGTGTTGGCCGTCGAATGGCGCTAGCTGCGCAGCATTTGTGCACCGCCGCCGTCAGTGTCAGCCAGTTTGCCGTGGCATACGGAGCTCCATCGCAGTCTTTAACACTGGTAGCATGCCGCGACAGCGTGGACGTGAACCGTATGTGCAGTTGACGGACTTAGAGCGAGGGCGTATAGTGGGCACGCGGGAGGCCAGGTGGACGTACCGCCGAATTGCTCAACACGTGGGGCGTGAGGTCTCCACAGTACATCGATGTTGTCGCCAGTGGTCGGCGGAAGGTGCACGTGCCCGTCGACCTGGGACCGGACCGCAGCGACGCACGGATGCACGCCAAGACCGTAGGATCCTACGCAGTGCCGTAGGGGACCGCACCGCCACTTCCCAGCAAATTAGGGACACTGTTGCTCCTGGGGTATCGGCGAGGACCATTCGCAACCGTCTCCATGAAGCTGGGCTACGGTCCCGCACACCATTAGGCCGTCTTCCGCTCACGCCCCAACATCGTGCAGCCCGCCTCCAGTGGTGTCGCGACAGGCGTGAATGGAGGGACGAATGGAGACGTGTCGTCTTCAGCGATGAGAGTCGCTTCTGCCTTGGTGCCAATGATGGTCGTATGCGTGTTTGGCGCCGTGCAGGTGAGCGCCACAATCAGGACTGCATACGACCGAGGCACACAGGGCCAACACCCGGCATCATGGTGTGGGGAGCGATCTCCTACACTGGCCGTACACCACTGGTGATCGTCGAGGGGACACTGAATAGTGCACGGTACATCCAAACCGTCATCGAACCCATCGTTCTACCATTCCTAGACCGGCAAGGGAACTTGCTGTTCCAACAGGACAATGCACGTCCGCATGTATCCCGTGCCACCCAACGTGCTCTAGAAGGTGTAAGTCAACTACCCTGGCCAGCAAGATCTCCGGATCTGTCCCCCATTGAGCATGTTTGGGACTGGATGAAGCGTCGTCTCACGCGGTCTGCACGTCCAGCACGAACGCTGGTCCAACTGAGGCGCCAGGTGGAAATGGCATGGCAAGCCGTTCCACAGGACTACATCCAGCATCTCTACGATCGTCTCCATGGGAGAATAGCAGCCTGCATTGCTGCGAAAGGTGGATATACACTGTACTAGTGCCGACATTGTGCATGCTCTGTTGCCTGTGTCTGTGTGCCTGTGGTTCTGTCAGTGTGATCATGTGATGTATCTGACCCCAGGAATGTGTCAATAAAGTTTCCCCTTCCTGGGACAATGAATTCACGGTGTTCTTATTTCAATTTCCGGGAGTGTATATAAACTTCATCATTATTCTCATCTGCAAAGAAAAACATCATTATTCATATTATAATAACTTCATCATTATCATCATCTGCAAAGAAAAACTTCATTATTCATATTGCCATATTCTTCATACAACTATTCATCATCATTTATTATCATCTGCTAAAAATAGACACTTAATTATGCATATTCATATTACCATTTACTTCATACAACTATTCAGTATCATTCATTACTTCATATAGTATAGAGTTTCTTACTTCTAGCATATATCATCACTAAAATTAACATCTGTAGTTCTGTCTGACAGCCTGCATCAATCGCCTCGTATTCTGAAAGAAAAATAATTAGTCAAGACTGCTATCATACGATGTGTATAGTATATTCTGGTTAATGCTTGTTAATTCTGATCCATTTACTCTTCATGACAAGGTATTGCATTTTCTTCCGTTCATTCCGATGGTAAAATTTCCATTTCAGAGTAAACCACTGTGGTTTTTTAATTTATTTCTTGTACACGTTATTGCTTTCTGAAAATGATGAATAAGGATTAATATCTTGCATTTAAATCACATACTCATTAAATGAAAACTTGTTTCTAGTGATATAACTAAGCATACAGCATAGCATGACAGAAAACGTATTAGGTCAAAAACATAGACAGTTTTCAAGTGAAAAAATGTACACACAGTATCATAATGTAGTAGCAAAAAATGTAAAATAGTCACGATGTTGAGATATCATAAGGCAAAATGTCAAAGTCAACTGGTGTTTGTTATATCTTAAAGATTACATAGTGCATACAGACAAAAATTCTACTTTCGATAGGAAAACAATCATACATACACAAAAATGGAAAATGTGCACGGTCTGATGTCTAACGACAAGAAAAGCGACCTGCTAACCTTACCTTGCCGGGCACTTGCCAAGAAAAAATACGATCATTATCAGTAAGTATTCACATAAATATAATTGCATAAGTCGTCATATATATATCAGAAAATGTCATTACAGTGTGATAAATCGTAAAGTATGTTCATTCAATAAAGGGTTTAATATTGGAGACATGGTGATTGCCTTTGCTTTTTCTGGTTCTCAAAGTTTCGACGTGTACTACATTGGGGTGAGGAATGCTGCGAATTCTGTATGGACCTGCGTATAGAAGCTCAAATTACTGCATCTACTCTTTCCTCTGTTGGATAAATAGTGTGTACGTGTACAAAAGTGTCAAAAGGACATGTACAAAATGTTGTGTACAAACCTGTTTTTGCTGTCTTCTCCGGCGCTCTGCGGCACGTTTGATGTTGTTCAGCGCAATGTCAATTATTTCATGGTGTCGTATTCGACGAGATGTAGGAAAGGATACTAATTCTTTAATTTTGTTAGGTGGTTCGACATTTTTCAATATAACAGTCGGAGATAGCATAGTAGATTCATTTGGTATGGAGTTAATTACGTCCTGGAATGAGAGTATGTGTGTATCCCAATCAATATGTCTTTTATGGCAGTATATTCTACATAGTTTACCAATTTCTTTCATTAGTCGTTCACAAGGGTTCGAAGAGGCGTGATACTTGGATATATAGATCGGAGAAATGTTTCTAGCTCGTAACATACGGGTCCATATTGCAGATCGAAACTGTGGTCCATTGTCGGAAATTACTTTCAATACATGCCCTACATGAAATAAAAAACTTTTACAAATGCATTCGAAATAGTTTTAGCAGTAGCTTTGCGTAACGGAGTGAAGGTAACAAATTTCGAAGTGAGTTCAACAGCGACAAAGATGTAGCAAAAACCTCTATTAGTTCTGGGAATTGGACCAAAAATGTCTACAGCGGCCATGTGTCTCAATTTAACGGGTACAATAGGATGTAACGGAGGAATATGTGAAGTTGTGTCTGATTTAGCTTTCTGGCAGATTTTACATGACGCTAAAACTCGTCGAATACGTTTCTCCATGTTAGCAAAATAACAGTTCTGTCTCAGTATAAGAAAACATTTTCTGGCTCCATAATGTGCGTAACTTAAATGAGTGTACCAAATTGATTTGTTAACAAGCTCGTCAGGAATACATAATAAGAAAACATTTTCTGGTCCATAATGTGCGTAACTTAAATGAGTATACCAAAGTAATTTGTTAACAGTCTCGTCAGGAATACATAATAACCTATTGTTGCTGTCAGGGTGAGAGTGGCGAAACAGAATGTTATTGCGTACAGTGTAATGGTTTCTGATGGTAACATTATTCCTATCTTGCCAAAGGTGTTTAATTTCTTCCCACACGTTGTCTTTGTTCTGCTCTTGTGCTATGTCTCGTAATGATGACGAAATAAAATTTTCGAATGCAACTTGTTGAATATACATGACGCTAAAATTTGCTTGGCAGAAGTTGGTTGCGATGTCTTGCTGATTCTTGCTGAGAGAACGGGACAGTGCGCCTGCTACATCATTTTGTGTACCGGGAATGTGAACAACTGTAAAATTGAATTCCTGTAAATAAAGTTTCCATCTGCTTAACCTGTCATGTGTAAATTTAGCGGAAAGTAAAAACTGTATAGCTCTATGGTCTGTGTAAACGGTAGTAGTCTTCCATAAATACGAGGGCAGTTCAATAAGTAATGCAACACATTTTTTTCCTCGGCCAATTTTGGTTGAAAAAACCGGAAATTTCTTGTGGAATATTTTCAAACATTCCCGCTTTGTCTCGTATAGTTTCACTGACTTCCGAGAGGTGGCAGCGCTGTACGGAGCTGTTAAAATGGCGTATGTAACGGATGTGCGTTGCACACAACGGGCAGTGATCGAGTTTCTGTTGGCGGAAAACCAGGGTATCTCAGATATTCATAGGCGCTTGCAGAATGTCTACGGTGATCTGGCAGTGGACAAAAGCACGGTGAGTCGTTGGGCAAAGCGTGTGTCATCATCGCCGCAAGGTCAAGCAAGACTGTCTGATCTCCCGCATGCGGGCCAGCCGTGCACAGCTGTGACTCCTGCAATGGCAGAGCGTGCGAACACACTCGTTCGAGATGATCGACGGATCACCATCCAACAACTCAGTGCTCAACTTGACATCTCTGTTGGTAGTGCTGTCACAATTGTTCACCAGTTGGGATATTCAAAGGTTTGTTCCCGCTGGGTCCCTCGTTGTCTAACCGACCACCATAAAGAGCAAAGGAGAACCATCTGTGCGGAATTGCTTGCTCGTCATGTGGCTGAGGGTGACAATTTCTTGTCATAGATTGTTACAGGCGATGAAACATGGGTTCATCACTTCGAACCTGGCGCCACACCCACTCCCCTACCAAGAAAAAGTTTAAAGCCATACCCTCAGCCTGTAAAGTCATGGTTACAGTCTTCTGGGACGCTGAAGGGGTTATTCTGTTCGATGTCCTTCCCCATGGTCAAACGATCAACTCTGAAGTGTATTGTGCTACTCTTCAGAAATTGAAGAAACGACTTCAGCGTGTTCGTAGGCACAAAAATCTGAACGAACTTCTCCTTCTTCATGACAACGCAAGACCTCACACAAGTCTTCGCACCCGAGAGGAGCTCACAAAACTTCAGTGGACTGTTCTTCCTCATGCACCCTACAGCCCCGATCTCGCACCGTCGGATTTCCATATGTTTGGCCCAATGAAGGACGCAATCCGTGGGAGGCACTACGTGGATGATGAAGAAGTTATTGATGCAGTACGACGTTGGCTCCGACATCGACCAGTGGAATGGTACCGTGCAGGCATACAGGCCCTCATTTCAAGGTGGCGTAAGGCCGTAGCATTGAATGGAGATTACGTTGAAAAATAGTGTTGTGTAGCTAAAAGATTGGGGAATAACCTGGTGTATTTCAATGCTGAATAAAACAGCCCCTGTTTCAGAAAAAAAATGTGTTGCATTACTTATTGAACTGCCCTCGTAAAATGCCTAAATCTCATAAATGCGCATACAACACATAATGTTTCAAGTTCTGTGACAGAATAATTGCGTTCAGCAGGTGATAGAACGCGACTTGTAAAGGCGATGTTTTTAATTACTGTAGTACCATCTTCTTCAATTTCCTGAAAAATGTGTACGCCTAAAGCGGTGTTAGAACTGTTGGTGGCAATGGAAAAATTTCTGGTAGGATCTGGGTGTGATAAAAGTGGTGCATTCAACAAGGCATGTTTCAAATTAACAAACTCAGGCTGTTCTTGGCTATCCCAGGACCAAATAGCGTTTTTACCCGTCAATTGGCATAATCTAGGGGTGTCTAAAGCAGAGTAATGAATAAATTTACGGAAAAAGTTAATTAATCCCAAAAAGCTGCGTAGTTGTTTCTTCGTCGTTGGAATAGTAATGCCACGTAAAGCTTGAAGTTTTTCCGGGTCAGGCGCAATGCCTTCTGCTGAAATTACATGTCCAAGAAATTTTATGGAAGTTTTGCCAAAGTGTGATTTGCTAAGATTAACTGTGAGTCCTTGTGCACGAAAAGTTTGCAACAGTTGTTCCAGAATCGGATTATGTTCAGACCAGTTAGCTTCTGCAATAAGAATGTCGTCTACATACGTTGTGATTCTGTCTTTTAATTCTGTCGGAAGCATAGTATTCAAACCGCGAATAAACGCTGCTGAAGAAATTGTTAAACCGAACGGTAATTTACAAAATTGATTACAGTCACCAAAACAGAGAAATGCTGTGTACTTTCTGCAGTTTAGATGGAGCTGAATTTGCCAAAATCTCGATTTCAAATCTAATGTGGAATAAACGGCAGTACCACGAAATTTCTGTCGAAGTTCTTCTAGTGTCTGTGGGCGATCTGTTTCATTAATAATAATGTCATTGATGTGACGTGAATCAAGTAAGAGGCGAAGTGATCCATCCTTTTTCTTAACAATATGGAGCGGGTTTATGTACGGACTAACTGCCGGTTCAATAATTCCTTGGTCTAGCATAGCTTGTAATTCTTTCTTAACTTGTTCTTTGTGGATATAAGGAATGGGATAATCTTTAGCTTTAAATGTGTCATGCTGTTTAGCTTGAAATTCATACATAAAACCGGACATAGTACCAGGGACGTTGTCAAAAACTGGAGCTTGCTGTAAAAGAATTTTGCGTAGTTGCGTACGTTCGTCGTCTGTATTTGCACTGCTATGTTTAACTTTATCAGAAATCATTTGCATAACGTCATAGTCGGCTTCGTCTGGTGTATTGTAGTTGTGAACATACGTATCTGTGAACAATGTGGAATGACAGTTTATGTTACGTGATGCAGAAATGACCTCTGTCCGCTTAATTGTTTGTTCTTCTGCAGATAAAGAGTGCTGAAATTCTAATGCCAGTTGTACATTTTCATCCTTTAACATTAAATAGGAATGTTGAAAGTCAATAATTGCGTCGTGTTGTACCAGAAAATTCGTACCTAAAATAACGTCTGTTGTCAAAAGGGAACAATCCAAAAATTTGAGTTGAACGTATGACCTGCAATACAAAACGATAAGAGTGTAATTTTACATGTACTCCTTTACCAGATGCTGCTCCTTTTACTTTAGTTCTGCCTAATGGCAACGTAGAATAAATATTCTCTTTGTTACATTCGTTGAAGGTTTCTTCATTTATAACTGACATAGGTGATCCAGAATCGATTACTGCTGAAAATATGGATGATCCAATCTTTAGTTCAATGACAGGGTGGGAAATGGTTTTTTGAATAACTGGTTTTTCCTGCAAAAGAGTGTCTCGGATGTCGTCAAAAGTAATAACATTTTCGTGAACAAGATTCTCTGTGTCAAAAGTATTGCTTGCGTTGCTGGAAGATGCAACCTGTACTATATCTAGTCAAATTCTTTCTGACGTGCTGTTATTTGCGGGAGAATGCTGTGGCATCTCGACTATTTGTACTGTTCTGTTATTTCTTCCTGATGTATTAGGTTCGGGATGATACCGACTGTCTGGTTCATTCATGATAATCTGTTGTGGATGATTCTGCTGCTGGTAAGACCGACTGTTACGCTGAAAATTATGCTCTTTACTTTTACGTCTGTCATAATAATCGTTGCTATACGGCGCATTGCGATGTGAGTTGTAATGGTGTGTTTTCTGTACGTAGTGATTTCCTTGTTGCTGTGCATTACTATTTAGTGGAGCCGACGCTATACGTTTAGGCGGCGAAACATTAAAGCTTGGTTGACCTTGCAGACTACATTGTTGGTTAGGTATGCTAACCGGCTGGTTTTGTTGCTGTTGTGGGGAAAAGCCTCTATTGTTGCCACATTGTCTTTGCTGTTGCTGATAACTATGAGGATACTGATAATTAAAATTTTGTCTGTTATTAAAATTCTGGTGGTTGTCATTCCTGGACCGTCTATCACCTTTGCTATTAAAATAGCGTGGCTGATCGTAATTTCCGTATGCTTGTTTGCCTTGGTTATGATGTGAAAAATTTTTGTTAATGAAGGAATATTCTGATTGATGAACTTCCAAAAGCTGTAACAGATCTCTGAATGCCGAAATATTTTCTTTCTGCTTACAAGTGATACTCTTAACGATCGTGGTAATTTAGAAATACATAATTGGATAAGTGCTGATTCACTGTATGGCTCACTTAAGTATTGGTTTTGTTGGACCATGAGTTCAAAAAATTGCGTGACAGTGGGAAAATTTGAGTTCTCATAATTTGGTAAGCTAATTAATTGATCCTTGATTCCGCGCTGTGTCGTCTTTGACCAATACGCTGACAGAAAAGCATTCTGAAATTCTTCTACCGAGTAGCATTGTCTCGCGATCGGTCTCATACGAGTTGCCGGTTCGCCTTCCAAAAAACTGCAAATAAATTCAAGTTTGTGTGTTATGGGCCAAGTTGGTGGAAAAGCAAAGCTAAATTGTTGTATCTAATCCAAAGGGTGAGTCTTTGTTCTGTCATTTTTAAATACCTTAATTTCCTAATGGATAGAAAGTGCTTGTAATCAAAATTATCGTCTCTGTATGTCTGAACAGGTTCGGGATTGAATGATAATCTGTTTGTCTGTGACTGTTCGGAATTTAAGTCACGTACTCTCTGTAAATTACCTAAATTATACTGGCTGTGTGAGTGTGAGAAATGTTCGGAATGTGGCGTATGCTGTGCCGTGTTAAAGGCTGAAACATTTTTCATCTCTGTCACTTCTTGCTGTAAAGATGACAATTTTCTACGTAATGTATTATTGGACGAACCTATCTCACTAATTGTCTGCTGTAAGTTTTGGAATTCGGGTGTTTGATTGAACGAAATTGGTGACGTATCGTCTGATTTAGTGTCGTTGTTATTTTCGATAACCTCAATACGACTGGCCAATTCATCAAATTTTTCAGTCAATGCTTTAACCTGATCAACATTTTTAGTGTCACAAGCATTAATTTGTTTTTTGATTTTACTGGTGGTTTTGTTCAATTTCTTAACGTCTGCTTTTATAGCATCGGGATCCTGTATTAATTCCAACTGTTCAAGTCTGCTGGTCGTTGTCTGAAAGTCTACTATGTGAGTGTCTGCTTTTGTTTTAAGAGTAGAGATTTCATCATGCAATTCAGTGTTCAACTGTTTGATAGTATTAATTTCGTCTGATACTGTAGCAATGTTGTTGTCTACGTATGTTTTTGCTTTCGTAAACAATTTACGCTTATCTTCCTGTCTCTGTGCAGTAATTGTTTCCATGACTTGTTTCTTTACTTTGTTCTGGTCCTGTATAAATTTACGGTGACGCGTTTCACTGTTTTTAGGTGGTGATTAAAACGTTCGTCAATTTGGCTCTTTTGTTGTTCAAATTTCGTCTCTACTTTCCCATCCAGTGTGCGTGAAAGTTCTGATGACATTAATTTAAACTCGTCGCGTAACTGTGTTGCGTTTTCAGAACATTGTTTAGCGACTGCACTAATTTCATCTCTAAGTAATTTCGTTGTGGCTGCATGTGTATTACTTAATTCTTGTGCAACAGATCTAATTTCTTCACTACTGTTCCTAGCACAAGCCTTAATTTCCTCACGTAATTGTTCTTTAGTATCATGACATTGCACGGCAACGGCTGCAATCTGTTCACTAAGTTGTTTGAAATTGTTGTCTCGTTTATCATTCGACTGTTTGAGATTTTCATTAAGTTGTTTGTTCGATTCATTAAGGTTATCTTATTTTTCATTAAGTCGTACCAATAATGCCATAACTCCATCCATGCCAAAATTAGCTGCCGTATTCTCTGTGCTGTGTGATGATGTATCTGCATTTGTCACGTTTTGTGTACCGGTAACCATTTGGTCATTGTCTGATTCACAAAAAGGTTTGCCAATCGGATGTGCACTGTTGGTCACTACATCGGAATCAAATAAACTTGACGTGTTTTGTGTACATTGTTCACCTTCGTTAGAAACAATTATCTGTTCGCTACGTAAATTTTGCAAATCGGGCGCATCGAACTGGACAGCGTTCATTGTAACGGAACATGCCGCGTCATCAATTGTTACATTTACTGTGGACATAATTGAATTTGTTTGTTCATCATTAGGATCAAAATCATTACTAGTGATCGGCACGCACTGATTATCAGTAATTAGAGAATTATCGCTACTACACTGAGTGTCGCTATATTATCGGTCAAATTATTCGAGTCGGCTTTTTCACTCATAGCACATCGCGATGTACTGTTAGCAGTTTTTCGCGGCATTTTCACAAATCAAAGTTAAACACATAAATGAAACAAAGACAAAACAAAAATGGAACAAATACAATTACAACAAAGAGCAATAAATTGCTGATGATCGGTGAATAAAGGAGTGACAAATTAGTAAATGTGTTGCGCCAGATGCAAACTACCTTTAACAATAACAGCAGATATATGACTACTTCTCAGAAATTCACAAAAATACGATCTTGGCCGGTTGTCGACAAGTGTAACCTCCCAACAGAAAAGTTCCGAAACCTCCCAACAGTAAAAAATATAATTATGTCGTTCACATTCAGTATAATCTACCAACAGGAAAATTGCGTAACCTATCAATAATAAAATGTGACTATTCTCTCAATAAAAAGTTGTGGCTCACTTATAACCTTTCAATAACTGACTGAATTTAAACTGATAAATTTTGGACGTCAGCAGTGCTGCGTCATGGCCCTGAAAATTCATTCTGAATAAATCGAAAAATCTTACCTTAATTAGGTCGCCGGATAACGCATATATATCTGCTCCTATAAGAAATTATTCTGGCACAGCCCTGTGGAAACAACTGATTTTTCTTTTCAATAATCGGGGTGACCAAGGATTGGAGAAATTAGTAAATTCTTTAAATTGAAATGAATGCTCGTCAAAAGTTACTTTTTATGAGAAAGATTATTATTAAGAGATTTTTTTTTAAAACATTTACATGGGACTTGAGATAACAATACTACATATGCGCGAGGCTGCTTTTACCTTATACTACAACGCTGAGGCTCCGCCATCGCTGCACACGACCGGCCCAGCCAACACGATACACCAGACTGCTCGCTAGCAACTACTTTCTGCTACTAACACACAGTTCCTACTGCACTCAACACCACTCTTTGGTCTGAGATTCTCTTATACCTTAACATATCGCAGGCAGCGCGTGAGCAATACATCGAAATTACATCTGCTCGAGTGCGCTAACAACAAATTCCTTAATCGTGGACCTCTTACATGCTGCATAAAACGTATCGAAAAAAAAGAACATATAAACGCAAAAACATTTGGTGAAAGAGTTAACAATTTGCTAAACCCGATCACAAATAAGAAACAACATGTAAACAAAATGGCATCACCTCCGCATAGATTGTAAGAAGCTGGGCGTTGTGGCCGAGCGGTTCTAGGCGCTTCAGTCCGGAACCATGCGGCTGGTACTGTCGCAGGTTCGAATCTTGCCTCGGGCGTGGATGTGTGTAATGTCCTTAGGTTAGTTAGGTTTAAGTAGCTCTAAGTCTGAGGGACTGATGACCTCAGATGTTAAGTTCCATAGTGCTTAGAGCCATTTGAACCATTCTTTTGGCAGTTACTCGCCGGTAGTGCTCGTGCCTCGTGTTGACTGTGCGGTCTGTTGGGCTCCATCTTTCCTATTCATGTTATTAGGGTGTTTAAGTACTTCGATGGCCTCTCTGATTTTGCGTTTCGTCAAAAGTGGCTGCTTGGCCAGCACACAGGCTTCGCTGAATTTTGATTTCTTTTCCACATTCTTGCTGATGTTCTGCCACTGCTGATTTGTTGTGTTGCCCTAGACGAATATAGCGCTCGTGTTCCCGGACGCGCGTTGCTATTGGCCTGCCAGTCTCGCCGATGTATGCCTCTCCACATTCGCATTCCACCTTGCACACGCCTGCAGTGTGTAATGCACCCACCTTGTCCTTAGTGGAGCCGAGCGCGTCCTAAATCCTGCGACCACTATAGAAGACAGGCTGCACCCCAATCCGGCGAAGGTGTTTGCCTGTTCGTTTAGTAACATTTTTCGCATAAGGTAAGCGCACTGTTGGCTGCAGTTTGTGTATTTCTTGCTTATCTTTCTTTCTTGCGTTCGTCGACAAGGCTGTGTGGATCGACTAATGGCTGTAGCCATCGGCTAGAAACGTTGTGCGTAGACTTTCAAGCTCAGTTATTAGGATTTGAACATCACTTAGGCGCTGTGCACGGATTGCCAAAGAACGGATGACCGAGTTCTTCTGCGCTGGGTGGTGGTAGGATTGGGCGTGCAGATACCTGTCTGTATGTGTAGGCTTCCGATATACTCTGTGCACCAGTGTGCCCTCCGTTGTCCTGTATACTTCGACGTCTAGAAATGGAATTGCTCCATTCTTCTCTACTTCGAGCGTGAACTGTATCTTCCCGTGCATGTTGTTCAAATATTCGTGAAACTGGTGTAGCTCCGTTTCACCATGAGGCATATACGAACGTGTCGTCCATGTATCTGAACCAGCAACGTGGGCGTAAAGGAGCTGAACCGAGGGACGTTGCTTCAAAGGCTTCCATGAATATGTCAGCTGCCAGCGGAGATAGGGGAGACCCCATTGCTACACCGTCTGTCTGCTCGTAGTATTTGCGTTGCCATTTGAAGTATGTTGAAATGAGGCACAACTCAATCAGGTCGCATGTGACTGGCGGAACATGCTCCTGAAGGATGCGGATAGTTTCATCCACTGGCACGTTCGTAAATCGTGACTTCACGTCAAAGCTGACCATGATGTCCGTAGGTAAAATTGTTTCTCCCTTAAGCCGTTCTATAAAGTGCGTCCAGTTCTTAACATAAGAGTCCGTCTTGCCAAATAGACGTCTTAATTTGCAGCCTAGATACTCTGACAGATTGTAGGTAGGCGAACTGATCCCATTCACTATTGGCCTCAAAGGATAACTTTCCTTGTGTATCTTTGGAACACCGTAAATTCTAGGAGAGACTGGTATTCTGGGAATAAGACCCTTGGCTGTGTCACCGTCAATTCTCGAGTCCTTAATCGAGGACTGCGCCTTTCGAATTGTCTTCGCTGTAGGGTCCGCCCTCAGTTCTTTGTAGATGGAACCATTTAATAATTCTTTCATTTTGTCTTCGTACTGCACGGTGTTTTAATCCTTTCGTGGGCAAAATTATTGAGCAGTTTTTTGCAATGAATGGAGAGCAGATAGTAGTTAACAGATAGGTATATTTATCATACAGAATATCAAATTTGCTCCAACTGTGAAAGTGAGGTCACACAACAAGATGGGAAGTATTCTTCCCACTGCCCTTCCTTGGAGTTAAATGACAAAAACAACTTTTCAATATATGCCATATTTATTTGATAAATTTACTTCTCTTGTTACAATTATTGTTCACAAATACTTGCCATGAAATTTTCTGAAACATGGGTCTATGCAAAGTGGTATTTGACAATATACACAAACACAGAGAGTGCTCTTTTCCGCAGCTTTGGTACTACAATGACGGCGTTTCCAGTAGGTTTCTTCTAAACTGGGTTGATGCTCCCCTACAGCCACATGACGAAAATCTTCAGGTACTTTACCCCTTTTTCCCAGAAAGACAGGTTTTTGTCCACGCCTTTTTTGAGATGAGAAGCCAGCGATCAATTGTATGGCTAGATGGATCCTGTATATAAGCTGATCATGCTGTCCACTTTCTCTTTTACTTATTTTTCACAGGATATAACTGTTCACTGCAGCAACGTCCACCAGGAAATAAAATATTCTGTGCCACCATTTTACAGAACGTCTGCCAATAGCATACCTTTCTCGTAATTGATCAAACTTATCGACACCACCCATTATTTTGTTGTATTCTGCCACAACTTCAGGACAAGAAATCTCTGTACTAGTACCACCCTTGTTTTTCCTTTTCACTGTGGCTGTTTCTCATGGGTCATGAATTGAGGACAGAAATGGCTTCTATTGTTTCAAACTGGAATTCTCTTCGTTCCAGGTTTACGTTTTCCTTCATAAATTTGGGTAAATCAAAAGTATTTACCTTATACTATAGCTTTGAGGAAAAAAATCACAAAATGTCACGCGAACAGCACTGAAAAGCTCCTCTACCGAGCAACACTCTGCTATACAATGCCTCTGCGCGAAGGTACAGCAAAAACGGCGGGAACTTCCGATTGGAAGCAGTACCCTATACTGTTCACTAGATAGTAGCGCCATACAGAGGTGGGAACTGTGACTCCCACGGGACTAGGAGCGAGTTCACTGTAGTGGGAAGCATGTTTCCCACGGCTCACGAAACGGTTAAGATGACAGTTGCATTGCCTTTGTCTACTGTTAATATCACAATTTCGTCTTCAGTTCCTTGATAGCTGCCCTTTCCTCTCGGCATATTAAAATAAAGTTCCCTCTCCTTCTTCCTTAAGTGACCAATGAAACGAACTATCTTTTAAATTATGACGTAATGTCATGCGCAGTGAACAGTAACAACAAAATATAAGGGACACTGCACAGCCTGAACGCACCAGTAGACCCAGAAGAAGACCGCTGCAACCGTGGACGAAACGTTGGTTTCCCTCCAGCAGTAGTTTTATACATTATGACGCGGTACCACACCCTTTTGTGTCGATAAATGTTTGTTTTCAGCTTGCTCCTGAGCTCATATGACTTTGTTGAATGCTATCACGTGCAACGTAGTGGTAATATTAATAGAACAGCATTATTATTATTTGCAGGTGAAGTTCAACTTCTCACACACGGCGGCAAATGTGCCGCCCTTACGGATGACGCTGCTGGAGGAAGGCGTATGCTACTACTCCAACGCCCGGGTAGCGCTTCTCGCGTCGCCTCTGCCGTAAGTACGCTCTCCTGCTGCCATCCACTAGTCTTCAGCGGTGCACTCTCTGCCACTAACCAGATGCCGACGATTTTCCCACCCTTGTCGTTGTGGCTCTCTTCAAACTCATACTGAAATTATAAATTACAAAATTTGTGCTATACTAATGCTGCATAGTGAAACAAGCCAGTAGTGTGTGTCTTCTAGATTCCAGATGAGCAGATATCTGTGCACCAGATGACCAAATTGTAGTATTCAGGCTTTTTTACTTCTTATTATTATTATTTTTATTACTATTAACTTGTTTTACTGTAGCTACTTTGTGTAGATTCCCCCCGTCCCCTTTAAATAGCATAAGGCACGCGATCTCCACACGATGTGCTTACTTCACCGATTTCTTAGCCACTGGTGCCCCCAATACTTATCTTCTCACATGAAACACCTATCATCATTCCACAACCGCAATACCAGATCGGATACGTCTAGCATCTTGGCTGTACCTTTACATAACACAAAATCTTTCTCCGTGTCATTCTCCATCTCAGCCATACGTCTATGGAACGCGCTCCCCTGTGATCTGCGTCTTATCCCGAACCACTTAACATTCAAGAGGGAACTCAGAACTTATATATTAGGGACGGTATAGTCACCATTGTTGTGCCCCTCTCATCTCTTTCTTTCTCCTCTCCATCATATCTTCGAGTTCTACCGTTCTATTTCTTTTCCTCTAACCTTCTACCTCTTCTATATCTCTTTCACCCCATTCTATCGTCTTATGTCTCTGTTCGATGAGAATAACTCACAAGCTGCAAGAACGAGAAAATTCCCAACTAGCAATAGGACTGACATTCATAAAAGAAAAATATGTTTACTTTCATATACATAGTCATTACTATTATTATTATTATTATTTCTTTACTTTCTCAGACGTTAAGTCTGGTTAAAAATGGGAAGTGACGCGGACCTTGATCAAGTGTCACTTCCTTTTAACTGTACGGTATATGTTATATTGCATTTAGGAACTTTCGGGTAATTGAACATGTATCAATAATTACGGATTTCTGTAATTGTATATATAAGTTTGGATGTAGCTGTATTGTATTGATGTACTGGTGGATATTGTGTGGTATGACTCCTGTAGTTGATAGTATAATTGGTATAATGTCAACTTTATCCTGATGCCACATGTCCTTGACTTCCTCAGCCAGTTGGATGTATTTTTCAATTTTTTCTCCTGTTTTCTTTTGTATATTTGTTGTATTGGGTATGGATATTTCGATTAGTTGTGTTAATTTTCTCTTTTTATTGGTGAGTATGATGTCAGGTTTGTTATGTGGTGTTGTTTTATCTGTTATAATGGTTCTGTTCCAGTATAATTTGTATTCGTCATTCTCCAGTACATTTTGTGGTGCATACTTGTATGTGGGAACGTGTTGTTTTATAAGTTTATGTTGTAAGGCAAGCTGTTGATGTATTATTTTTGCTACATTGTCATGTCTTCTGGGGTATTCTGTATTTGCTAGTATTGTGCATCCACTTGTGATGTGATCTACTGTTTCTATTTGTTGTTTGCAAAGTCTGCATTTATCTGTTGTGGTATTGGGATCTTTAATAATATGCTTGCGGTAATATCTGGTGTTTATTGTTTGATCCTGTATTGCAATCATGAATCCTTCCGTCTCACTGTATATATTGCCTTTTCTTAGCCATGTGTTGGATGCGTCTTGATCGATGTGTGGCTGTGTTAGATGATACGGGTGCTTGCCATGTAGTGTTTTCTTTTTCCAATTTACTTTCTTCGTATCTGTTGATGTTACATGATCTAAAGGGTTGTAGAGGTGGTTATGAAATTGCAGAGATGTAGCCGATGTATTTATATGAGTGATTGCTTTGTGTATTTTGCTAGTTTCTGCTCGTTCTATAAAGAATTTTCTTAAATTGTCTACCTGTCCATAATGTAGGTTTTTTATGTCGATGAATCCCCTTCCTCCTTCCTTTCTGCTTAATGTGAATCTTTCTGTTGCTGAATGTATGTGATGTATTCTATATTTGTGGCATTGTGAACGTGTAAGTGTATTGAGTGCTTCTAGGTCTGTGTTACTCCATTTCACTACTCCAAATGAGTAGGTCAATATTGGTATAGCATAAGTATTTATAGCTTTTGTCTTGTTTCTTGCTGTCAATTCTGTTTTCAGTATTTTTGTTAGCCTTTGTCTATATTTTTCTTTTAGTTCTTCTTTAATATTTGCATTATCTATTCCTATTTTTTGTCTGTATCCTAGATATTTATAGGCATCTGTTTTTCCATCGCTTCTATGGAGTCACTGTGGTTATTCAATATGCAATCTTCTTGTTTAGTGTGTTTTCCCTTAACTATGCTATTTTTCTTACATTTGTCTGTTCCAAAAGCCATATTTATATCATTGCTGAATACTTCTGTTATCTTTAGTAATTGGTTGAGTTGTTGATTGGTTGCTGCCAGTAGTTTTAGATCATCCATGTATAGCAAATGTGTGATTTTGTGTGGGTATGTTCCAGTAATATTATATCCATAATTTGTGTTATTTAGCATGTTGGATAGTGGGTTCAGAGCAAGACAGAACCAGAAAGGACTTAATGATTCTCCTTGGTATATTCCACGCTTAATCTGTATTGGCTGTGATGTGATGTTATCTGAATTTGTTTGGATATTAAGTGTGGTTTTCCAGTTTTTCATTACTATGTTTAGAAACTGTATCAGTTTAGGATCTACTTTGTATATTTCCAATATCTGTAGTAACCATGAGTGGGGTACACTGTCAAAGGCTTTTTGGTAATCAATGTATGCGTAGTGTAGCGATCTTTGTTTAGTTTTAGCTTGATATGTCACCTCTGTATCTATTATCAGTTGCTCTTTACATCCTCGTGCTCCTTTGCAGCAGCCTTTTTGTTCTTCATTTATAATTTTGTTCTGTGTTGTATGTGTCATTAATTTCTGTGTAATGACTGAAGTTAATATTTTGTAGATTGTTGGTAGGCATGTTATGGGGCGATATTTAGCTGGGTTTGCTGTGTCTGCTTGATCTTTAGGTTTCAGATAGGTTATTCCATGTGCAGGTGTATCAGGGAATGTGTATGGGTCTGCAATGTAACTGTTAAATAATTTAGTTAGATGTGAGTGTGTTGAGGTGAACTTCTTTAGCCAGTAATTTGCTATTTTATCATTTCCAGGGGCTTTCCAATTGTGTGTAGAATTAATTGCTCGGATGACTTCATGTTGCAAAATTATCACTTCAGGCATTTGTGGTATCATCTTGTATGTGTCTGTTTCTGCTTGTATCCACCGTGCATGCCTGTTATGTTGTACCGGGTTTGACCATATGTTGCTCCAGAAGTGTTCCATGTCTGTTATGTTTGGTGGATTGTCTATTTTAATGTGTGTGTTATCTATTGTTTGGTAAAATCTCTTTTGGTTTGTGTTGAATGTTTGGTTTTGTTTCCTTCTATTTTCACTTTTTTTGTATCTTCTAAGTCGTTTGGCCAATGCTTGTAATTTCTGCTTCTTTTCATCTAATTGCTCTATTGCTTCTTGTTGTGAGATTTTACCTAACCTTTTTCGTTTTTGTCTGATATTTCATTTCTTATAAATTGTGTTAGCTGTCCGATGTCCTTTCTCAGTTTTTCTATTCTTATCTGTAGCCTGTGTTGCCATGCTGGTTTTGTGGGTTTCTTCTGTGTGTTGGTTGGTTCTGATCTCTGCCTAGTGTGTATATTTAGTGTAGTGAGTGCTCCTATATAAACCAGTAGGTGTAACTCTTCCATAGTTGTATTTTCATTTATTTTGTTGTGTATGATTGTGTTGATAGTTTTTATTTCTGTTTCGACTTGTGGATTATTTGGCGGTCTATGTAAGAATGGTCTGATGTCTGTATTTGTGTCGTTGTATTCTATATATGTCAGCTGAAATTTCTCTTCTATATCTAACACGTGTGTCTCTTCGTGTTCTATTTGTGCTTGTTCTGGTGGCTGTCTTGAGATTTCGTTTTCCTCTGATTGTTTAATTGATGCGTGTTGGTCTTTGTTTGTTTGCTCTGGGATGTTTGAGTCGATTACTGTATTTTCTTCTTCTTCTGATTGCACATTATTTTGTTCCAGCATTTGTTGTACTTGTTGTTTGATGTTTTCTAATTCTGACTGGGGTATCCTGTTATTTTTTATTATTACACGGATCTGATCAGCTAGTCGTTGTTCTGTTAAAAATTTTAATTCCGGGTATCTGGTAATAAATGTTGTGTATACTTGTGATCTGTATCCAGTTGTGTTGGTTCCTAGGTTTGTTGCTTGGTAATAACAGAACATGAGGTGTCGATTAACTTCATCTGACCATCTCATCCTCTGTCTTTGTTTTCCTTCTAGGGTGGTTGCAGGAAGCATATCCTGCAAAACACCTCTATTTGGATTTAAATCATTTTCCAGTTGGCTAGCAGTGTCGTTACCATTGTGGGCGGGCATAGGGTTATTATTATTATTATTATTGATTGTTATAATTATTTTTTTGATTGTTATAATTATCATTGTACTACTGTTATAATCTCTATTTTCTTCTTTAACATTAACACTGTACAACACGTTATATGTCCTTAATGTTCTGTAGAAACCTGAGTATGCCTGGTTAGGTGTAAGAGAGGGCCTGAAGGCCCTAATCTTGCCAGGTAAAATAAATGCATAAATAAATAAATAAATTATTACTAATATATTTGAAATCATGTTTACACTTTATTCACCCCAATTCACGTGCAAGCTTCGGTCTGTTCTTTTATATAGCAGCAGACTAAAAGAAAATAACAAATAAATAAATAAAGAGTAAGTCCGTCAGGGTAACGTTTTCCCAGTCAGGGTATCTTTGCACCGCTTATTACTTTTGTTTCAAATCGCCGGAATTCTACCCACTTGCATTATTTTGTACTAAGAGTAACAGTTTTATTATCTCTGTGATTTTTTTTTTTTTTTTTTTTTGCATTTTAGTTGTCTTTCCACCATCCCACAAGCTTTTATGCTTGTAATTATTCTTTAAATGTGTTGGCTGTGGTGGCGCATCTGACGATTTTGGCTGAAATTGAACAATGCCAGGTCGATACAAATAACTTGTTATTTCAAAGTAAATCTTCATTACTGAATTAACAGTTTGGTTTTACTTCTTATTAACACCTAATTTCCTATTCACTGGTGGTAAGTAACCGAGAGCAGTAGACATAGGAAAAATACTGTTTTTAAATCTGCTGTTAAGTTAACCCGGATGACACGATAACTTTGAACCAGTGTTAAAGCTGAAATTGCACTAAAAAGACATACGATGACCGATAAATATGGGCTCTAAAATGCTCACCTAAAGAGCTATGGTTCTCAAGCTATGCGTTTTAGAGCTCATGTTGACCAGAAGCATTTTCTTGTTTTGGTCCACCACCACCTCTGAAAGTCGTTTTCCCTACAATATTAGCTACAACAGTACCAGTAAATCTATCCCACTGTATCAGAACGATTTTCGCTTACAACTTCCAACTCTGTCGTCTCCGGATCACGGTCCCTTATCTCAAGTTGTGTGCAAATTTATACATAAAAAATAGTATAATTAATTGAACAAATTGATTTTTTCACACTTTTATCGTTTTGATTTCTTATAGATTTTTAAGGGAATGCAATGTCCTCCACTTTTAACTTACATCGATTCCTGTATTCGTTATGCTGTTAAGATTTACACAAGTTGGTTAAATGGTTCTACTTCCGCATAATTAGTTCCCACTCTTGACCATGTGTACAATATTGATTCTTAATCGGACTTCTTCTTCTGATGCAGGCAGCTACAGTGACATAACATTGAGGTAATACGCGAAAGAAAAGAAAACTTTCTTGGTTTTGCACAAAAACGAACTCTCAGACTCCATATTTTCATAAAACTATTATTCAGACAACATATTGTATCACAAGAAATACGCCTTCTCGCCACGAGAACTAAAGACAGAGTCTCTCTAATAGTTGTAAAAAAAAAATGGAAAAAGTTTCCATCATTTGTCTTTCGCCTTCCGGCGGAGCAAAATATCTCTTTGCCGACGCTTACAGTGGCCGCGCTAGTGTTTATAATCATGGGTAATAACTTTTATCGTAGCGTGTCGGGGCTTCTCCTTGTGTACCTATACAATTGATACATTTACCATCCTCCATTATCCCTGAAAGTTTGCAAAATCATCGCGGAATCACCCTGGATAATGCAGTGAGTTCGCAGTTTCCCCCACTTCCCCATCTTCCTGAGGAGACAACAGTTCTTAGCTGTCCGTGACTTCGCCTATTCCATAGTCCCCAATTTTGTTGTTAAGTTTACTACTTAGGTTATTTCTGCTATTCTTCAGTACCTGCATCTTTCTTCTGTTTAGTCTTAGTCAGTACTGTGTATTCAGTAGACTGTTCATTCTGTTCAATACATCCTATAATTCTTCCTCACTTTCACAGACCAGCCTTAGAAGAATAAAATGGTTCATAAAAATACTCAAATATTATAATACAATGATGGATGTTCTAATTAGATAAGTCTTACAATGATACACATATCAAAAAAAGTTTCGCGTCACGTCGGTTCCTTGAGTCCAGGAACCTGCGCAGTAAAATTGGAATAGAGATCAACACAAACATCATTTCCACCCTTTTTATTGTTCATGAAAACCACACATTGCATGTTGTATTGTACCACCAAACAGCGAGACCTTCAGAGGTGGTGGTTCAGATTGCTGTACACACAGGTACCTCTAATACCTAGTAGCACGTCCTCTTGCATTGATGCAAGTCTGTACTCGTCGTCGTGACATACTATCACAAGTTAATCAAGGCACTGTTGGTCCAGATTGTCCCAATCCTCAACCGTGATACGGCGTAAGACCCTCAGAGTGGTTGGTGGATCACATAGTGCATAAACAGACCTTTTCACTCAATCAAAGGCATGTCGATAGGGTTCGTGTCTGGAGAACATGCTGGCCACTATAGTCGAGCGATGTCTTTATCCTGAGGGAAGTCGTTCACAAGATGTGCACGACAGGGGCGCGAATTTTCGTTCATGAAGACGAATGCCTCGCCAATATGCTGCCGATATGGTTTCACTATCGGTCGGAGGATGGCATTCACGTATCGTACAGCCATTACGGCGCCTTCCATGACCACCAGCGGCGTTCGTGGGACCCACATAATGCCACCCCAAAACAGTAGGGAACCTCCACCTTGCTGCACTTGAGGCAGTGTGTCGGAGGCATTCATCCTGATCGGTTTGCCTCCAAACACGTCTCCGACGATTGTTTGGTTAAAAGCATATGGGACACTGGTCGGTGAAGAGAACGTGATGCCAATGTTGTTGGGCCCATCTGTACCGCGCTGCATGGTATCGTGGGTTGCTGCCAGGGTTCAAAATGTGTGTGAAATCTTATGGGACTTACACATTACTTAACCTAAATTATCCTAAGGACAAACACACACATCCATGCCCGAGGGAGGACTCGAACCTCCGCCAGGACCAGCTGCCAGGGTTCCTCCGAGCCATAATCCGCAGGTAGCGGTCATCCACTGCAGTAGTAGCCCTTGGGCGGCATAAGCGAGGCATGTCTTCGACAGTTCCTGTCTCTCTGTATCTCCTCCATATCCGAACAACATCGCTTTGGTTCACTCCGAGACGCCTGGACACTTCCCTTGTTGAGAGCCCTTCCTGGCACAAGGTAACGATGTGGACGCGATCGGACCGCGGTATTGACCGTCTAGGGATGGTTGAACTACAGACGAGTCGTATACCTCCTTCCTGGTGGAATGACTGGAACTGGTCGGCTGTCGGACCCCCTCCGTCTAATATGTGCTTCTCATGCATGGTTGTTTACATCTTCGGGCGGGTTTAGTGACATTTCTGAAGAGTCAAAGGGACTGTGTCTGTGATACAATATCCACAGTCAACATCCATCTTCAGGAGTTCTGGGAACCGGGGTGATGCAATTTTTTTTATGTGTGTGTATATTGTGGTGGCAGTGGAAATAACAAGTAAATAGTATTGCCCCTGCTGGCAGTAAGTCAGCTTTGTAAATGAAACAACTTGTCTAATTCATTTTATTTCAGCCGATGTCTGTCTTTGCAGTACATGAGAACGTTGCTTATTCAGGCTATGTTCCACCATCTTAAAAGTCACTAGAAATCATTAGCAAAAATATTATCTTCTATAATTGTGGTACTTTAAAGACAACTTACATAAATTTTGACGACATTCTGTGTGTTGTGGTCTGTGTGCAGGGAAGAAGAGTCTGGAGTCACGGCGAGTAAATACGTCACATCAGTCGACCACGTAGACATAACTGGCTCGCTGTCTTACATGAACACAGGATACAGGGTAAGTCACACAGCAGTTATTTTGTTCATTTATTTATACATTAGCTTCCATGGCACAACGTGAGCAAAGCTACTCGGTCAGGGAATGAGTTCATATATTTTATACGGAATGCTGATTAGAAAATACATAAACAAGAAATTAATGTATTAATAAAACATAAGAAACAGAGAGTATACTAATAAATAACACATTGCAAAGAAGAGTTCTGTACTTCTGTGAGGATCTCCAGCATAGAATGGGAGTATGCGACAAGGTAAGCTTTCAACTAGGGTTTGAATACTTGTCATTCAGTTTTTTCAGTTCTGCTGGAATCCTATTGAAAATGATATCTGCTGAATAGTATACATCAGTACTCGTCAAACTGTGAGACGTCGGCCGGATGTGGAGTGGAGTAAGTCTTAGTGCGGCACACGGTTCTCAGCCATAGTTACAATAATGTGCATCTGGGACCTAACAGCTGTATCCAAAAATCTCAGGACCGGTGACCGTAGCAGTCTGGTCCCTTTAATCCCCCAAACCAACAAACCAACCAAAACTCTCAACTACAGTTAACAAATACCCAAGAGTGTGGTTTTCCTGTTCAGGAATAAACAAAAATGGCTACAGAGGCAGTATTATAAGATGTGCTTAATTTTAGCAGACGTTGTTGAATTCGACTGTGAACTAAGTGAATGTGACCGCTTACCTCAGTGGCAGAGAGTAAGTAGCACATCCACTGCAGGGTTGGAGGATGTGAGGTGGAGTCTTATTGACTGTCTTCCAGTAGTGAAAACTCATCGGCGAGTGTGACTTGTACCAGTCACCTGCTATAGTATAAATTTTGACACGGAAGTAACATGACTTCTCCTGAGTCGTCATCCTCTAACGGTACGTGAAACGCACTTGGACGTAGAACGAGGCCCACGAGAACGACAGTCGGCGGCTGTGGCTCCTCACGCTGCAGGCCTTACATGTGCCAGCGGCCCACTCCATGAGGAGCGAGTACCTATTTTAAATAAGTTTGATAATTTTTGACTGAGTATCTAGATGCATGCAAGCTCTCGGTAGCACACGGCAAAGTTAAGGGCTTTAGTGAGTACCTTTTCAATTGCATATTGATGTCCCGGGGTCCTGCATGGAGACGAGCGTTCGCAAAGTGTGGCGGGGAAGCCCACTAGTCTGACGTCACAAGCTTCTTTCCGGGTCCGTCCATCTCGTGTGTCGCGGACGAAGAGCTGGTGATGTCACTGCGCGGAACTCGGTGCCCACGAGATATACGGTCATGCAAACGATCTTGTGACGTCACACTAGCCGGCTTGTCCGCTACATTTCGCAAACGCTCGATTCCAAGCAGGGCCCTCGGGAAATCAATATGCAGTTGAGAAGGTACAGACTGAAGACATTAACTTTGCTGTGTGTTATAGAGAGCTTGCATGCATCTAAAGGCGCAGTCGATAATTATCAAACTCGTCGAAAATACGAACATCAAAAAAAGTTTTGCATCAGCGCGGTTCCCAGAACTCCTGAAGTTAGACGTTGACCGTGGATCACAGACAAAGTCTCTTTCACTCTTCAGAGATGTCACTAAACCCGGCCAAAGATGTAAACAACCATGCATGAGAAGCGCATATGAGACGGAGGGGGTCCGACAGCAGATCAGTTCCAGTCATTCCACCGGGAAGGAGGTATACGACTCGTGTTGTCTATAGTTCAACCATGCCTAGACGGTCAGTACCGCGGTATGATCGCGTCCGCATTGTTACTTTGTGCCAGGAAGTGGACCCAACAAGAGAAGTGTCCAGGCGTCTCGGAGTGAACCAAAGCGATGTTGTTCGGACATGGAGGAGATACAGAGAGACAGGAACTGTCGATGACATGCCTCGCTCAGGCCGCCCAAGGGCTACTGCTGCAGTGGAAGACCGCTACCTACGGATTATGGCTTGGAGGAACCCTGGCAGCAACGCCACCGTGTTGAATAATGCTTTTCGTGCAGCCATAGGACGTCGTGTTACGACTCAAACTGTGCGCAACAGGCTGCTTGATGCGTAACGTCGCTCCCAACGTCCATGGCGAGGTCCACCTTTGCAACCACGACACCATGCAGTGCGGTACAGTTGGGCCCAACAACATGCCGAATGGACCTCTTAGGATTGGCATCACGTTCTGTTCACAGATGAGTGTCGCATATGCCTTCAACCAGGCAATCGTCGGAGGCATGTTTGGAGGCAACCGGTCAGGCTGAACGCCTCAGACACACTGTCCAGCGAGTGCAGCAAGGTGGAGGTTCCCTCATATTTTGGGGTGGCATTATGTGGGGCCGACATACGCCACTGGTGGTTATGGAAGGCGCCGTAACAGCTGTACGATACGTGAATGCCATCCTCCGACCGCGCGCCCCCATCGTGCACATCTTGTGAATGACTTCCCTCAGGATAACGATAAAGCTCGACTAGAGTGGCCAGCGTGTTCTCTAGACATGAACTCTAACGAACATGCCTGGGATAGATTGAAAAGGGTTGTTTATGGATGAAGTGACCGACCAACCACTCTGAGGGATCTACGCCGAATCGCCGTTGAGGAGTGGGACAATCTGGACCAACAGTGCCTTGATGGACATTTGGATGGTGTGCCACGACGAATACAGGACGCATCAATGCAAGAGGACGTGGTGCTGGGTATTGGAGGTACCGGTGTGTACAGCAATCTGGAAAACCACCTCTGAAGGTCTCGCTGTATGATGTTACAACACGCAATGTGTGGTTTTTATGAGCACTAAAAAGGGCGGAAATGATGTTTGTGTTTATCTGTATTCCAATTTTCCGTGCAGGTTCCGTAACTCTCGGAACCGAGGTGATGCAAAACTTTTTTTTGATGAGTGCATTGAGGAGCCCCAAAGAAATCTCCTCTTGCATACTTCAGAATAGTGATAGTCATTGCAACCTCTATAACATGGATATAATGCATGTGCTGACTGACATTAGACATTATAAACCAATGCACAACAGGTGAACTTTTAATTTCTCGGGGATTCGCTGCAGTAGACTCTATTTCACAGGCTCGCTGCATTCTTTCCTTTAATTTACGGAAAATTATTCATCAGTACTCAGTGTTAGTTTCTACAATCGTAAACATGATGGTGGTAATTCTGCGAAATTCTGTCAGTGGTAAATCCAGTCGTTGGCCGTTGCTTTCACAATGACTCTTCCAGTCACCACCAACTCTCAACTCCCTTGACACAATAAAAGTCTAATTGTTGTCAAAATGGCGTGAGGCAGCACTCGACTCCCGTGGATGCGTTCCTGAAAATCTAATTATTGTCAATCTGGTGTGTGGCAATTTAAAATCCTTCTTCTCTTTATTCGAGGATATCAATACCATAAGCGTGCGTGATCACTGGGAGCAACTGCACAGTAATTTTGGCACGGTTCCTGGTGCATTACGTGCACCACCCCTCGCCACATAAGGGTAAGTCCCACACTGTTGAACGCGATTGTTTTTGCAGTCCAGGTGTGGTGTGGGAAGGCGTAAGCTGCATGGGCGTTCTGACCTCCAAATCTTTGAACACACTATACTTACCGGTCAACGTTATTGCGACACTGTACCGCTTCCTCATGCTCTTCTTTTCAGGGGTGCATTCGGCCCTGAGTTCATTTTTATGGATGACAAGCGCAACCGTTTGAACTGCACAGGTGGAGGACCTCTTGGAAAGAGAGGATATTTGACGATTGGGTTGGCCTACCTTTCCCTCCCGACTTAAACCTCATCGAGCACGTGTGGGATGCGTTGGGAAGACGTATCGCAGCACGCCCTCAGGCACCAACAACCGGCTGTTGAAGAAATGGAACGCTCTTCCACAAGAACTCCTTACAAACCTTGTGGTCAAATGGAATCAGGTCGCAGAGCATACATTGCCGTGCCTGGTGATCACACACCCTATTAAGAACCACGTCGCCCTTTGTAATGTCTGGGGCGTCATAAGCAGTGTTGTAATTAATGTTTTTGAATAAAAGTGGCATTTCTGTTTGTCTCATTGCGTTTTTTCGTCACTGGCCTACTGTGCTATATCGTAGCAGTTCTATGTATGTTTGGCCCAAGCTTCATCTAGCTATTTTAATCGACAGTGACACATCATAAGATAGTTACATCCGTCCGTAAGTTTTGCACACCACTGTACATTGATATTCCGCAAGCCAGAATACGGTGCATTGCGGAGAGTTCTTTATATAACTTCTAGCCTTTTCCTTCCCTATTCCATCTCTTATCCCTCTTTCTTTACGTGAAATGTATGTTAGAGGCATTCAGCTTTAAACGCCGGTTCTCTAAATTTTCTCAATAGTGTTTTGCAAAAAGATAGTGGTCTTCCCTTTAGGGATTCACATTTGAGTTGCGAAGCATTTCCGTAATACTTGCATGTTGATCGAAGCAACAATTCCAGCAGCACGCTTCTGAATTGCTTTGATGTCTTGCTTTAAACCAGTCTGGTGGGGGTCCCAAAGACTAGAGCAGTACTCAAGAAGAGGTCATACTAGTGTTGTACACGCGGTCTCTTTCATGCATAGTCCAATCACATTATTGCAGTGCTTAACAACTGGCCGGTTTTGAGCGCGAGCACTCGCGTCTGCTCAGGCACGTGCTCGCGAGCAGGTGCAAGGTCGTGGAGTAGGGCGGGAGGGGAGGGAGGGGAAATGCGCGCGCACGTATGAATAGGACCGCAGCGTGCCTATTGAATTCGCGCCGAATGTGTAACGTTGAAAGTAATACGATCAACTCTAACAGGCACTTCGCTGGTTAAGAATCATGTCAAGTCGCCGTTGTGTAACCCCAACCATGCTTTCGCAGTTCAACCCCCATTGGGAGGAATTGTATCTGTTTACAGAAAAAGATGGTGTTGCAAAATGTTTAGTATGTCACAAAACGCTGAATTCTTTTAGGAAATTTAATTTGCAGTGACATTATATGTCGTACCACGCGAAAGACTACGGAAGTGGAAAATGTGATGGACCAGATCGTACACAGGAAGTTATTAAACTTAAAAGGAAGCTATCCGAAGAAGATCTGGATGACGAAGAAAAATCAACTGAGGCAGCTCTCAGAGTGAGCTACAAAATTGCTTTGTTTTTAGCAAAATCCCTGCGCCCCTTCACTGATGGCGATTTAATAAAAGATGTTTGGTAGTTGCAGCGGAACATTTGTGTCCATCTCAAGTTGAACAATTTCGGATTGTGCCATTATCTAACATGACCATTATGCATCGCATACGGGACATGTCAGACGACGTCCAGAGCCAGCTTGCAAATATCTATAAAGATTTTATGGCGTATTCTCTAGCTCTGGACGAAAGTGTTGATATCACTGGAACAACGCAGCTTTCCATATTTATTAGAGGTGTTAATAGAGATCTTCAGGTGAGGAAGGAGCTCCTCGATGTAGTAGCCATGAAGAACACTACAACCTGAGGTGATATTTTAAGTAGTGTTGAAAAAAGTGTTGAAAATATAGGATTGTCGTGGAATTCTTTAGTTTCAGTGTCTACATACGGTGCACCAGCGATGACAGGGAAAAAATTAGGTTTAGTTGCGCTGTTGAAGGAGAAAATGCAAAAACTGACCGTGCCGAATGAAATAAGGGGCGTTCACTGTGTGATCCACCAGGAAAACTTATGTGCAAAGAGTATCACTCTAAAAAATGTGATGAGTGTTGTTGTTCGTACAACCAATTATATAAGGAAGCATGGGCTACAACACAGGCAAATTATATGCTTTCTTGAGGATGTAGAAAGCCAGTATGGTAGCCTGCCTTATTACAGCGAGGTCTGCTGGCTTAGTCGTGGCGAATTATTAAATCGATTTTTTTTGCCTATTAGATGAGATAAATATGTTCATGGAAATAAATAACATGTGTGAAACTTCCTGGCAGATTAAAACTGTGTGCCCGACCGAGACTCGAACTCGGGACCTTTGCCTTTCGCGGGCAAGTGCTCTACCATCTGAGCTACCGAAGCACGACTCACGCCCGGTACCCACAGCTTTACTTCTGCCAGTACCTCGTCTCCTACCTTCCAAACTTTACAGAAGCTCTCCTGCGAACCTTGCAGAACTAGCACTCCTGAAAGAAAGGATATTGCGGAGACATGGCTTAGCCACAGCCTGGGGGATGTTTCCAGAATGAGATTTTCACTCTGCAGCGGAGTGTGCGCTGATATGAAACTTCCTGGCAGATTAAAACTGTGTGCCCGACCGAGACTCGAACTCGGGACCTTTAGCTTTCGCGGGCAAGTGCTCTACCATCTGAGCTACCGAAGCACGACTCACGCCCGGTACCCACAGCTTTACTTCTGCCAGTACCTCGTCTCCTACCTTCCAAACTTTACAGAAGCTCTCCTGCGAACCTTGCAGAACTAGCACTCCTGAAAGAAAGGATATTGCGGAGACATGGCTTAGCCACAGCCTGGGGGATGTTTCCAGAATGAGGATTTTCACTCTGCAGCGGAGTGTGCGCTGATATGAAACTTCCTGGCAGATTAAAACTGTGTGCCCGACCGAGACTCGAACTCGGGACCTTTGCCTTTCGCGGGCAAGTGCTCTACCATCTGAGCTACCGAAGCACGACTCACGCCCGCTACTCACAGCTTTACTTCTGCCAGTACCTCGTCTCCTACCTTCCAAACTTTACAGAAGCTCTCCTGCGAACCTTGCAGGAAGTTTCATATCAGCGCACACTCCGCTGCAGAGTGAAAATCTCATTCTAAATAACATGTGTGTTCCTGAATTGAAAGAACCTTCATGGAAATGTGATCTCGCGTTCTTAGCAGATTTAACTAGCCATCTGAATGCTTTGAACATTTCACTACAAGGTAAAGATCTGCTAATTAATCATTTCATAGATCGAATACGAGCTTTTAAAATGAAATTGACACTTTGGATGAGTCAGCTGGAAACAGGAAATCTAGCTCATTTTCCTAAATTATCATCCATGCAAGATGTTCACAAAGACTGTGAACGTTATTCACATAGTTTAGTTGCCCTTAAGGAAGAATCTGATCAACGCTTTCAAGATCTGACAGCACTAGACAGTGATTCTGATCTGTTCTCCTCTCCATATTCAGCGAATATTGAAGAGATTCGTCCTGAGCCGCAACTAGAAATTATTGACCTGCAGTGTGACAGAGAATACAGAGACACATTTCAGAACAAGAAAAACATTTTGGAATTTTACAGACACTTCCCTCAGGATAGATTTCCTCATTTGCACAAACTGGCGGCTGCAATAATATCAATGTTCGGTTCCATGTATGTTTGCGAATAACTGTTCTCTGCAGTGAAATGTAACAAGACGCGCCTGAGAAACACATTGTCTGATCGAAATTTAAACTGCACGCTGCGCCTACGATGCACAAGAACAATTACTCCGAACATAGACGCAATTGTAAAGGGCAAAAAGTACAAGATAACAGAGAATCCCACACTTCAGTGACACCTTTTACTGTGTAACAGTTCACAAATTAATGCGAATGCAGAGGCATACACTAAGCTAATAAAATTATGTGGCATGTGTACATTCTCCTTTATTTGTTTCACTTGTCACAGTAATAATTCGTGAGTGATATCCCTGCAGGTGGCCGCGGATTTACATTGACCGACGGCAGCTGTTGTGTGCCCCACGTGACTCTCCCCACTCTCCGCTCTGGCCCGGTAGTGGGGGTAGCGTGCTCGCGCTGCTCCGTACTCGCCCCTTGCTGCTCACAGTTTGCTCCGCGAGCACGTATGTTGTGAAGCCCTGCATTAAAGTGACCGTGTGTCAAAAGCTGAATAACCACCTTTTGCAACGCGAGATGCGCAGGAGGAGAGTCAGTGACATTCTGGGAAGTACAGACAGGGACGTGGGGCGATGCCGACTCAAGTGCTGTGGCCGCCTGCGCTAGGTCTCTCGGTTGAGGATCTCTGGCGCGAAGATCAAAAAATGGCTCTGAGCACTATGGGGCTTAACTTCTCAGGTTATCAGTCCCCTAGAATTTAGAACTACTTGAACCTAACTAACCTAAGGACATCACACACATCCATGCCCGAGGCTGGATTCGAACCTGCGACCGTAGCGGCCGCGCGGTTCCAGACTGAAGCGCCTAGAATCGCTCGGCCACAACGGCCGGCGAAGTGTTATCCAAGTGTGTATCTTTTTTCGGTCTAGTGTTCATTGACTGACTCTTAGTTTCTTTGTCAACAATAAATGCCATTATGGAATATACAGGGTGACTCAGCTGCTCCTACCGATGTCGTTTTATGCAACCTGCAATGTTATATCTGGCTTTCACAAACCAAGCACGAGATTTTCATACTCTCTCGCTCACTATTCGCGAAATATTAGTTCTACAGAAAAAATTGACAGGGACTTTACGTAGGAATTTTAATATAGTTAAATTTTGTATTGTGTCCGTTTTCGTTAGAAGCCGTAGTTTTCGAGTTATGCAACAAAAACGTACAAAAGTGATCTTCAGACGCACCCCATTCCCACACCCCTCCCCCTCAGGTCAGGATTTCTAGTATGTTGTTCATGGCACTCTCTCCTACAACTGTACAAAAATTTACGACTACACGACTTATTTCGCACATTCGAACTTTTTTAGTCTTCTCGAGTGGCCTTATTACGCCAACGGCTTAGTCGAGCACTTACAAATTGTAAAAATTGACTTTTTTGTAAACTTTATCTAACAATCTTATGAATTTTAATATAGAAAATAAACAATTACATCGCTGTATTCTTCAGGCCTTCTGACTAGGAAACTACTGTGTTTATAGGGGTTGAACTGTCAAAGTAATTAGTTTTAGCTTAACTTTTAGAAAAGTCGTTTATCTTTCATTACCCTCCTGGGCATATTTAAACGAATAATGCTAACGAAATTCACATATACTGATGGCAGTAGTATCACGTTCAGATGGTGTAAAAGGAAAGTGCATTGACGGAGCTGTCATTTGTATTCAGGTGATTCATGTGTAAAGGTTTCCGACGTTATTATGTCCACGCGACGGGAATTAACAGACTTTGAACGCGGAATCGTAGTTGGAGCTAGACTCATTGAATACTTAATTCCGGAAATCGTTAGGGAATTCAATAATCCGAGATCCACCGTGTCAAGAGTGTGCCGAGAATACAAAATTTCAGGCCTTCGCTTAATGACCGAAAGGAGCGGCGTTTGCTAGAGTTGTCAGTACTAACAGACAAGCAACACTGCGTGAAAAATAGACAAAAATCAGTGTGGAATATACATCGAATGTATCCGTTAGGACAATGCTGCGAAATTTGGCGTTAAAGGCTTATGGCAGCAGGCGACCGACGCGAGTGCCTTTGCTAACAGCACGACATCGCCTGCACCACATCTCCTGCGCCTATTACCGTACGATTGGACCCTAGACGTCTCGAAAACCGTGGCTTGGTCAGATGAGTCCAGATTTCAGTTGCCAAGAGCTGATGCTAGGGTTCGAATGTGGCGCAATCCTACGAAGCCGTGAACCTTAGTTGTCAACAAGGCAATTTGTGAGATGGTGGTGGCTCCATAATAGTGTGGACTGTGTTAACATGGAATGGGCCGAGTCCTCTGGTCAAACTAAACTGATCATTAACTGCAAATGCTTATGTTCGGCTACATGGAGACCGTTTGCAGCCATTCGTGGATTTCATGTTTATGGAATGTTTACGAATGTCTATGAATGGCAATGCACCATGTCAGTGGCCCACAACTGTTTGCGACTGGTTTGAAAAACATACTGGACAGTTCGAGCGAATGATTTGGCCACGCAGATCACCCGACTTAAATCCCATTGAAAATTAATGGGACATAATCGAGAGGTCAGTTCGTGCACGACATCCTGCACCCGCAATACTTTCGTAATTGTGAGTGGCTATAGAGGCAGCGTGGCTCAGTATTTCTGCAGGGGAATTGCAGCGCCATGCTGTATCCATGCTACTTCCAATTGCTGCTCTACGCTGAGCGTACCGCTCACCAGTGCCTAACGCACACTCAATGGGGCAACCGTCTCTTGCAGAGCCAATAATGTTCAAATAATAAACTATACGTCCCCTTTGGTTGCACCGAGAGACGACAACGATCTCTCATCTTCAAGAACGAAATTCCCGTGATCACTAGAAATAATTCCGACACTGCGATTTTCTTTAATTTATTGGCATTCGGGACTTGCCTATACATCCATGTCAATAGTGGAATCTCAACTATGACGGTGCGAACGTATGGGCTGAGAGCATCCACTCTCCAAGGGGAGAAAAATCTCCGACGCGGCTGGGAATCGAACCCGGGCGGCTGTGATTGCTGGTGGCGACTTTTAACTGCGTTGTCAGTGTCATAGTCACGACCGAGCACTCAGCCTGTGAGAATGTGGTGTGCGGCTCTCTGTGATGTACTGCTTGCTAACATCTACAAGTATTATTGAACATGTACGCTGATGAGCGAACGCAAATCAGCAGTGATTCGGCGTGCCATGGGTTCGATAAGTACCTGACGGGTTTCCTCAGGTTTGTGGCACCTGATGCCTACGCTTTCCGTAATTTACGGGCGGTTGGTGTGCGGGCGCGGAGCTGGCGCCCGATAGCGGCCCAATTCGGTTTCATCGCATTCAGACAATCCGAAATTGATGGCCAAGAAATCAACGTGAGTTCGCTGTCATGCTCCTCAAACCACTGCAGCACGATTCTGACCTTGTGATGCGCACAGTTGTCCTGCTGGAAGATGGGGAAGACATCAAGCTTAAGGGGGGTTACAGGTGGTCCCCAATAATATTGACGTAGTCCACAGCCGTCATGGTGCCTTCGACTACTACCGCAGGTACCTCGGAAGCCCAGGTGAATGTCCTCCAATAACATAATACTGCTCCCATCGGCCTGCGTCTGTGGCGTGTAGCATGTTTCGAGCAGCCATTTGCTTGGATGACACCGTATCTAGACACGGTCATCGACCTGGTTCAAGAATAAACGGGATCCATCCTACCAGGCGACACGACCCCACTGATACGTGATCCAGTCTCGATGATCCCGTGCCCACTGTAATCATAGCTAACGATGTTGTTGGGTCCTCTGCTGCGGAATACCATGTTCAACACTCACCTCCTACAGTGCGCACCAAAGCGCTAGAGCCTGAGCCAGGACTGCCCTCTGCCGTCAGATCTGCCAGAGATCGCCGCCTATTTTGCTTTACAGAATGGGCAAGCCTCCGATCCCTGTGTTCTGTGACGACGTACGGACGTCCAACTTCTTGTCGCCCACTCGTGGTTCCGGCGTTCTTCAACCAATTTCCACAGACGCTCACGAGAGTTTTCTGCGACAAATTGAAATTGAGAAACAGCATGTTCCACAACTGTTGAGAAACAGCATGTTCCACAACTGATCGAAGTGTTTCCCGAGTCACGATCAGAGTGTGTTGCGCAGTGCGTGCCTTCAATTCAGCTATGTTTGCTATCGGAACACTGAACACATCTTTCAGATAAAGTGGTACTGGTTGATTTGCGTGTGGGTTTTCCTTTGCCCATATTCGACAATTCTGTGTACTGACATATCCTGTCAGATGAAAGTGGGCTTCGTCTGTCCACAAAATCTTCCACGACCAATCATTGACCACTTCAATGAGAGCAAGAAGTTCTAAAGCAATGTCGCTCTTGCTGGCAGGTCAACAGGAAACAACTAGTGCACATGGATAATTTAGAATGGATAGCAAAGAAGGATGTTTCGTAGGAGATTACGCACCGTGCTCACGGGTATGTCCAATGTTCGGGCAATTCTCCGTGCACTACACGTTTCCAGACCACCACTCGTCTCCTCCTGCATTACTGTGGCCACTGCGTCCACTGATGTCGAATCAATTCGTTTCCTCCCTCTACCAGGTTGCACACCAAAAGAACCCGTCTTTTCGAATTTACGAATAATTTTCTCCAGACCCAAGGCAGTCATCTGTCCAAAGGCCTTTTTTCAAACCCTTCAGTGTGCGGAACTTTTGTAGAGCGACGGGTGCACAGTCATCATTCTTGTAATACAGCTTTACAAGCAGAGCGCGATCCTGCATTGAGACAGTCACGGCGAACGTCGCAGATGTGAAAGGAGTAAAAGCCGTGTACCCGGCGTGTTTATACCAACTTCAATGGGTCTTGCGCATGACAGGTGTTTTCATTTACGTATTCTGACACATACCGTGTCTTCTGTTGATCAATTGTCACACTATTTTTTTCTTCTGCTGTACGTTTCCCCCTTTTCCGATAACATTCCGCTGCAATTTCACGTCACTCTGACCAGTGGTGTTGTTTCTACAGCGTTTTGAAAGTTTAACTTTAATTATAATCACCCTGTACTTCTATTACGGTCCGCAGGTGCTGGTCTTGCGGTAGCATTCTCGCTTCCCGCGCAAGGGGTCCCTTGTTCGATTCCCGGCGGAGTCAGAGATGACTGGGTGTTGTTGTGTTGTCTTCATCATCATCATCATCATTCATCCTCATTACGGTCGGAGGAAGGCAATGGCAAACAACCTCCGCTAGGACCTTACGGTGGTGCGAGTCTCCCACATCGTCCCCTTCGCTCCTCGGAGTATGGGAACCCATCATGATCACTTCTCTTACCACGTCACGTGCCCTCAGCGCCACCAGGCAGCATACAACCTCGCGGTGAGCAGTGGTCACAAGTGTATATCTCTCATTAGTGTATATCGTGTTCCTTGTGAAGCCAACTGACCTGTAAGTAATTAACTCTTCTTGTTCATCCCCTACTATGATTCGTTTGAGAGGCGAAGGTTTCACTCCATACGCGTATGGCATGTCCTTGGATTTGATCAGGAAAAAAGTACTCTGAGGTTCAGTTTTGACGAGAATACAAGGCATGTGCAAAGTACAGCATTCAAAATTCATGACTGGCTGCATGATAATTTTCGGTATTCCTTTTGACAAAGCTGAGTTTATTCAAATGTACGTATAATAAGAAACACTGTGTTTTTGCTAAATTGCATGTTGTGTTATGTTAGAGAGAATATTACTGAAAACCCAGGGTAAATTCGAATTCAGTCAAAGTGGTGAGTCTTTCAGTACCATTGTTATTAGTAACGCCAATAGCGAACTTAGAACTGCCAGGGTGCTAAATATTCCTCCAGAGTTAGACAGGACCTAATACAGATGCTTTCAAAAATGGATAGATAAGAAATATCGAATTCGTAAGTGGCCTAACACGCACAAAATTCAGGGCTACAAAGGATTTAGATCTGTATGAATGTTTGTTCCATCTGATATCCTATCCCACTTTCTAGTAGGCAACTGCAAGGAACGCGTAACATAATTACGTGCGCTGACCCCCACGTCAGTAGGGGGACAACCTATGTGCCAGCGCGCGTTGCATTGTTGCCAAATTTATTCAAGATGGCGGTGATACGTCATCCAAGATGGCAGCATGTAGACTTGGCAACAGTGCATGACGACATCCAAGATGGCGGCTTTTGGCGGGAAAATAGGCCAATTGTGCTATGTCCACTAACCTACCCTCAAGAAAAAGTGGCGGGAAGTTTGAATTTTGGCGGGAAAATAGTCCAATTGTGCTACGTAAACTAACCTAAGCCTCCAGAAGAAAAAAAATGGCGTGAAATTTGAATTCCAAAAGGATAATGCATGCAAAACTGTACTTCTTTTTATTATTATTATTGATTATCATTTATTAACATTCATTATCATTTATTATTATTTATTATCATTTATTATTATTTATTATCATTTATTATTATTTATTATTATTGACCTGCCTCCACTAGAAAATTCCTTCCAAATTCAAATTCCAACATGATAATGGCTGCAAAACCTTACTTTTGTTTATTATTCATTATAATTCATTATCATTTACTAACATTCATTATCATTCATTGTCATTTATTTTCATTCATTATCATTCATTATCTTTTATTATCATTTATTATTAATTATTATCATTTATTATTATTGACCTGCCCCCACTAAAAAATTCCCTCCAAATTCAAATTCCTACACGATAATGGATGCAAAACCTTACTTTCCTTTATTATTATTGATTATCATTTATTAACATTCATTATCATTCATTGTCATTTATTATCATTCATTATCATTTATTATCATTCATTATCAATTGTAGGCCTGCCTCCACTAGAAAATTGCGCCAAATTCAACTCCAACACGATATTCTCTCGAAAACTGTACTTCTATGTATTATTATCATTTATTATATATTCAAGATGTCCGATTTTCACAGTGAGAAAGCCATTCTCCTTACAGCCATAACAAAAATCTATCACAAGTTCAAATCCCCAAAACCATAATTGATCACATGTACGAGCTTTCTCCGTCACTTATCTTTTTTCACTGGTAGCCTATCATAAGCGCGTCAAATAATAAACTGCACTTATAGTAACGTAATTCACGTCCTTTGATTTTGCAAGGGGGAAGGGACTGAAGACTTTGTTTCAAGCAGTACGGTGTTCTCCAACACAGTCAGCACACACATCTTTGATATCACAGAGCAGTCACCACGACGTCTGCGCTCCAACTGAATTAGTTCAAATCCTCGCCACCCTCTGGCCAGCGCGCAGAGACACTGCCTACGCCTGTCATGTGAGGCGGCCAGCCACTAGCGCGGGGGGCGAGCCCAGCGATCGCTCCCAGGTCGTAAACATGTTTTCGCTGGACACGGCCCCTTGTCCGCTCACCACGTGTATTCGTCGCCTCCCCACTTTCCCCGCCAAAATTGTCTCCCTCGGAGCTGAATCGTACAACGGTCGGCCGTTTCCCTGCAACACTTACGGCGCCGCGTTCAAACCTGTCGATGCCGACCTCACACAGCCGTTCGCCATGTGTCCCTGTGCGAGCGAGAATGCAGTGCTACAGTTTTGGCGGCAAAGTTTGCTCGACAGTGGAATCCGCCATGACTATATAACAGCACCTTAAGGCTGTACTAGAACGCCCTTAACTGACTCGCTCTCTCGCGCGCGTTTAACTGTACAATGGCTGTGCTGTACTCTTTATTTCAGACATTACGGTCATGCAGGTGTGTCCCAACTGACTTCTCATGCTCACACAGCGAAATTCCAGAGCGCAGCTGACGTACACGCGGCAGGCTGAGCCAGCTCCCTGGCCCACTGACGTCAAGCACACCCCCACGGCCAGCGCGCCAGGTAGGCGGTGGCGAGCGGCGCCTGAGGGTCCCGCCACAAACGGTCGGCCGCGCCCGCGAGCACTTAACGCCGGACACGATGGAACCTGTCGACCGCGTGCCAGAGTTTGACCGACAGTGGAATCCACCATGACCGTATAACAGCGCGTTTGCTCGTCGCGAGAACACTCGCTAATTCACTCTCACCATCCCGCTATATTAAATAATTCCATTTACAATTTCATATACATATTCGAATGTGTTCAACTCCCTAATTTCAACTACTTTTCGAGGACCAGACCGCCACCTCCTCCTCCTCCTAGGAACCAGCGCCAAGTTTGAAATCTGCCAGTAAACAAAGCTCGCTTGCGCTTCCGCCACCAACCTAAGAAAATTGTTTCAAAGTAAGCCACCAGCACTCAACCTCTCCCTACACGTTTCTGGTAAAATGGACTCACCCTGCACTACGTCCATGGCTGGAGGAACTAATTTACTTCATTTAGGTATGGAGTATATGTATCACACCGACATGTCCCCACATCATACAGACCTGCAAAACACTCCTACACAACTCATTTATAATGTTCTAGACACACGCTTGCTAATTGTAAACAGTTAAAAATAACTCATAGCACAGCCTACAGACATGCAAATAGCCAAACAACTGCTAATTTTCGGAAATAATTTCAGTGCATAGGCTGATGGAAGGAGTAACTAGTGTACTTTATTTATTTGCGATGTATCTTTTTGAAACTTTTACTTCTCATAGGTTTTGATATGTAACGCTCACATAAGGCAGTTTCTGAACTCCAGTAGTGCACTACACTTGGCAACACAACCACACCCATCAAGATATTCATTCCAATCCAGACCTGTAACTCCTCTACAGATAAATTTGTCCAGTTATTTGTCTACTCACGCACATTCTGACCAGATTGCCGTTATTGCGCAAAAACAGCTCAGACGGCGCTGTGCTGCTCGGGGAAGTAAGGAAGGGCTGCACTCTATTTATTTGGAGCCCCTTTTATTAAGTATTTGGAGTATATTTGTCACAAAACACTCGAACTGATCCGACTGTGGTCATCTGACACAGGCCACAAACACGTAAACAACTCCTAATTTCACCACACAATAGCAAACAGCTCTTAAATAATGCGGTACTGTGCGGTGCTTTATTTGGAGAGTTTAAGAGTACAGAGCTCGTCTCCTGATATACACTCCTGGAAATTGAAATAAGAACACCGTGAATTCATTGTCCCAGGAAGGGGAAACTTTATTGACACATTCCTGGGGTCAGATACATCACATGATCACACTGACAGAATCACAGGCACATAGACACAGGCAACAGAGCATGCACAATGTCGGCACTAGTACAGTGTGTATCCACCTTTCGCAGCAATGCAGGCTGCTATTCTCCCATGGAGACGATCGTAGAGATGCTGGATGTAGTCCTGTGGAACGGCTTGCCATGCCATTTCCACCTGGCGCCTCAGTTGGACCAGCGTTCGTGCTGGACGTGCAGACCGCGTGAGACGACGCTTCATCCAGTCCCAAACATGCTCAATGAGGGACAGATACGGAGATCTTGCTGGCCAGGGTAGTTGACTTACACCTTCTAGAGCACGTTGGGTGGCACGGGATACATGCGGACGTGCATTGTCCTGTTGGAACAGCAAGTTCCCTTGCCGGTCTAGGAATGGTAGAACGATGGGTTCGATGACGGTTTGGATGTACCGTGCACTATTCAGTGTCCCCTCGACGATCACCAGTGGTGTACGGCCACTGTAGGAGATCGCTCCCCACACCATGATGCCGGGTGTTGGCCCTGTGTGCCTCGGTCGTATGCAGTCCTGATTGTGGCACGGCGCCAAACACGCATACGACCATCATTGGCACCAAGGCAGAAGCGACTCTCATCGCTGAAGACGACACGTCTCCATTCGTCCCTCCATTCACGCCTGTCGCGACACCACTGGAGGCGGGCTGCACGATGTTGGGGCGTGAGCGGAAGACGGCCTAACGGTGTGCGGGACCGTAGCCCAGCTTCATGGAGACGGTTGCGAATGGTCCTCGCCGATACCCCAGGAGCAACAGTGTCCCTAATTTGCTCGGAAGTGGCGGTGCGGTCCCCTACGGCACTGCGTAGGATCCTACGGTCTTGGCGTGCATCCGTGCGTCGCTGCGGTCCGGTCCCAGGTCGACGGGCACGTGCACCTTCCGCCGACCACTGGCGACAACATCGATGTACTGTGGAGACCTCACGCCCCACGTGTTGAGCAATTCGGCGGTACGTCCACCCGGCCTCCCGCATGCCCACTATACGCCCTCGCTCAAAGTCCGTCAACTGCACATACGGATCACGTCCACGCTGTCGCGGCATGCTACCAGTGTTAAAGACTGCGATGGAGCTCCGTATGCCACGGCAAACTGGCTGACACTGACGGCGGCGGTGCACAAATGCTGCGCAGCTAGCGCCATTCGACGGCCAACACCGCGGTTCCTGGTGTGTCCGCTGTGCCGTGCGTGTGATCATTGCTTGTACAGCCCTCTCGCAGTGTCCGGAGGAAGTATGGTGGGTCTGACACACCGGTGTCAATGTGTTCTTTTTTCCATTTCCAGGAGTGTATTTCAGCAGCAGACATCTATTTTTTTTTTTTTTTTACAGTAGTAGATAAATTGCGCCATCAACTTAACATCACCATTCGCGAAACATATCTGCAAATACATAAACACACTTACACAATTACACAGCGGTCTCGCTGAGGACATGACCTTCAATAATACAGTTCTTAATCCAATAACCCCCCCCCCCCCTCCCTCCATGAACCATGGACCTTGCTGTTGGTGGGGAGGCTTGCGTGCCTCAGCGATACAGATAGCTGTACCATAGGTACAACCACAACGGAGGGGTATCTGTTGAGAGGCCAGACAAACGTGTGGTTCCTGAAGAGGGGCAGCAGCCTTTTCAGTAGTTGCAAGGGCAACAGTCTGGATGATTGACTGATCTGGCCTTGTAACAATAACCAAAACGGCCTTGCTGTGCTGGTACTGCGAACGGCTGAAAGCAAGGGCAAACTACGGCCGTAATTTTTCCCGAGAGCATGCAGCTTTACTGTATGATTAAATGATGATGGCGTCCTCTTGGGTAAAATATTCTGGAGGTAAAATAGTCCCCCATTCGGATCTCCGGGCGGGGACTACTCAAGAGGATGTCGTTATCAGGAGAAAGAAAACTGGCGTTCTACGGATCGGAGGGTGGAATGTCAGATCACTTAATCGGGCAGGTAGGTTAGAAAATTTAAAAAGGGAAGTGGATAGGTTAAAGTTAGATATAGTGGGAATTAGTGAAGTTCGGTGGCAGGAGGAACAAGACTTCTGGTCAGGTGACTACAGGGTTATAAACACAAAATCAAATAGGGGTAATGCAGGAGTAGGTTTAATAATGAATAGGAATGCGGGTAAGCTACTACAAAAAAAATGGTTCAAATGGCTCTAAGCACTACGGGACTTAACATCTGTGGTCATCAGTCCCCTAGAACTGAGAGCTACTTAAACCTAACTAACCTAAAGACATCACACACATCCATGCCCGAGGCAGGATGCGAACCTGCGACCGTAGCAGTCGCGCGGTTCCGTACTGAGCGCCTAGAACCGCTAGACCACCGCGGCCGGCTAAGCTACTACAAACAGCACAGTGAACGCATTATTGTGGCCAAGGTAGATACGAAGCCCACACCTACTGCAGTAGTACAAGGTGATATGCCAACTAGCTCTGCAGATGACGAAGAAATTGAAGAAATGTATGATGAAATGAAAGAAATTATTCAGATATTGAAGGGAGACGAAAATTTAATAGTCGTGGGTGACTGGAATTCGAGTGTAGGAGAAGGGAGAGAAGGAAACGTAGTAGGTGAATATGGATTGGGGCTAAGAAATGAAAGAGGAAGCCGCCTGGAAGAGTTTTGCACAGAGTACAACTTAATCATAGCTAAAACTTGGTTTAAGAATCATGAAAGAAGGTTGTATACATGGAAGAACCCGGGAGATACTAAAAGGTGTCAGATAGATTGTATAATGGTAAGACAGAGATTTAGGAACCAGGTTTTAAATTGTAAGACATTTCCAGGGGCAGATGTGGACTCTGATCACAATCTATTGGTTATGACCTGTAGATTAAAACTGAAGAAACTGCAAAAAGGTGGTAATTTAAGGAGATGGGAGCTGGATAAACTGAAAGAACCAGAGGTTGTACAGAGTTTCAGGGAGAGCATAAGGGAACAATTGACAGGAATGGGAGAAAGAAATACAGTAGAAGAAGAATGGGTAGCTTTGAGGGACGAAGTAGCGAAGGCAGCAGAGGATCAAGTAGGTAAAAAGACGAGGGCTAGTAGAAATCCTTGGGTAACAGAAGAAATATTGAATTTAATTGATAAAAGGAGAAAATATAAAAATGCAGTAAATGAAGCAGGCAAAAAGGAATACAAACGTCTCAAAAATGAGATCGACAGGAAGTGCAAAATGGCTAAGTATTTAACCCTACTCTACCGCCGGTCCTGAGAGCCTTCCGCGAGGCGTGCATGTACTTAGAGATACAGAAAACAGAGCAAGCGCTCTCCGAATGTCGAGGTAACTGGATACGCCTTGGTTACATTTAGAGGCAATTTTAGAACACAGAACGATAACTTATGTCGCGGTCGCATCCGGTATAAAATCGAAAGAAATACAAAAACTGATTAGAGCATAGATATAAACTAACCTATTATAAACTGAAATGCGGTGAAAATGAGAACGTACTTGCTTATCTTCTGGTTCGCAGGGGGGCATTTGTACATGGAGTCAAGTATGCGGCAACAAGAGGAATGCAGGAAAACCTTGACATCGAAGCGAGTTGAATAAGGAAGGCAGTCGATTTTGTCTCGTCACACCGTCAGGTGGCTTGCGGAGTATGGACGTAGATGTAGATAGTGTATGGTTTTTTTTTTTTTTTTTTGATGGAGGGGGGGGGGCGCGAAACTGCTAGGGTCATTAGCGCCCGAGGTATTATAGTGTATGTCTACTGAGGTAGCAGTGATACACGCGAGTTGAATACTGTATTTGATGCTTTTCAGGAGGACAGAGAATCATTCACGTCTAAACTTACTCACATCTGTGTGTTAAATGATAATAGAGGGTGTATGGGATGATCGATTGAGACAAAGCTGCAACTAGGTACGATTCAAGCGTTGACTCATTTATTCTAGAGAAGGACAAGTTGCTAAGGTAGATTTTTTTTCCAGTATTCTATTTCGATGCTTTAGTCGCGTGATATAGCCAGCGTTCTAGTCGTATGCGGCTACGTGTTCGGTATGTGGTTTAAAGCACCGTCTACTTGCGATCGTTAACGGTGAACACGTCGGTCATCAGAGGACTTCCATCTCATGTGTGATGAAAGTTGACACATTCCTCTAAACGCACTTTGATTTACGCGATCCCCACCCTGTCGCATGCTTGGTGTAAAATCAAGACTTCAGCGTCATAACTAAGTTAGCTGTGCGTATTTGTGAGGGGCTGTAATCATTTTGTACACACTTACCCGACAGACGGGTGTTTACAGAGTTGGTGACGGGATGATTTGTTATTTTCACATGTTGGAAGCTGCTGTTATGCGTATCTGTTTGCTTGTAGGATGTACCGGCTGCTAATAACTATCTTTTTCATATAGACCTTATGGAGTAATAGTATTATTTCTGACTCGTGATCTGGTGTGATCATTGGGCACTAGACGTGTCCGCAGGGCTATATTGGGCTGGTATTATAGAAAGGAAAAGTTTTACGATTGGGATAGAGATAGCTCAGCGTAGGGTGACTGGGGAGAATGATGTATGTCAGACAGGACGGAAAAGTAAGCGATCTAAGGTTATTGGCCGTTTTTAAGTGCTGATCGTTATAGTCTTAGAAGTGTGTGAGTGTGTGTGTTTATGTTCTCTCTCTCTCTCTCTCTCTCTCTCTCTCTCTCTCTCTCTTACCGGAACCTTCGATGCACCGATCGTGGACTCTGGAACAATACTTTACACATGATACATTGGATGATTTACTTACAAATGTATCGAACTACGTTGTGTATAAATATCGCTCCGGTCTTGTTCTTCTTAACTGTATGCTATTAAATTAAGGCACTTTGAGATCTGTTACTATAGATCGTTATGGTGTGCTAAGCTCCAAGACTTGGTTACATTTCGAGAAATGTGGTGCAGGGGTTAGGACTAGGAAAGCTCTATTCAGTCAAGAGAGGTGGAGTGTAGCTGTATTCGTGTGTTCGGTTGAGGAATTATTGGGTAGCGATGTTGCGGAGTAGGTTGGTCAGTGCAGAGGTGAGGATGATCTTTTAACGTAAGAGGACTAGATAGCTCTTTGACCGCTATACGCATAGAGATTGATCGAGTACTGTGCGCGAGGTCTTAGAAATATGTATAGCGCTGTCTCGTATAATTTGATCGTCTTTATGTGTTCGAGCATTTAGTGTGAATGGACGTGCTGAGCAGTCATCTATGAATGTTCGCAATGATACTTGCAAAGTAGTGGAAGTATGGTTTAGCTATATTACTGAAATTAAGAAAACAAGCTGTCACATGATTGGCCAGTGTTGGACTTACTGTAAAATTTTTCGCGATATCAGCTGTGATGGATAATATTACAGTAAATCGGTGGTGTCTTATCCATCGCATCTGTGCATTGGGTATCACATAATGATTGACTGACAATGCTTGTTTGAGTTGGGGGACAAATTTTGGTTGATGGACCGCAACTTCCGGGGTTGCTAGCACCGAAAACGGTGATCCCGTACTTGTGTGCAAAAATGACCAATCACTAGAAATGGAACGCAGAGTTATAAACTATTCGGTCACTGCGACATATGAGTTTAAATGTAGAGGTGGTCAATCACTTTCGAGGGAAGTCGCTACAACGTTATGCTATCGACTGTAAGACTATGATTTATAAGGTGCAAGGTATAGTTTCCTGTGAGAGGCTGTGCATCAGTCCGTGTTAATGTCTGTTTAGAATCAGACACTGACTTCGAAGTCGCGGCAGAAAGACGAAATGCTCGGCAGTGTGCAAAAGCGTGTTAGAAAACACTGTTTGAACAAGGGCGAGAGGCAGCTTCTCATTCGCTTAGAGTATGGGTGATCCAACTTTGAAGGGGTCTCTGTTGCGTGTGTATATTTAATATGATCTTGTTCATATAGGCATCTGTAGTTTGAGGTGTCGGACTTGTCGAGCTGTTAGGAATTCTTGGATGGTCGCACTCTGAGTTATTCGAGGGAGTATTGTGAATTCCGTTTGTCCGCGCTGGAGGTGGATCGCATTGGTGCCTTTGTGACTTTTTCGCTGTTTGATGGCAGAGGATAAAGATGATAGGGTGTTGAGGATCTGTTGTACTTGTACCTAGTTTGAGACGTACAACATTGCGCGCATTTCCGGCGAATGGTCAAAACAAGGTCCTGTTGTAGTAACTGAGATCGTTCTCTTTATAGACAGGTTGCAGGAGGTAATAGATATGTCTTTCTCCGACTTAAATTGCAGAGATCAGATGGATGAAGATAAATGCATACTCATCTATGCTTAGAAAGGGAGAATCCTTTTTCATTATTAAGTGAGTTTTGGCAGGAGTGAATATGGTTTTATATGTGAGAATGTTTAAGATTTGTGAGTGGAAATTGTCAGCGAAAGGGTTTGCTGGCTGGGGGAGACACTGTTTACATGTCCTGTTGGAGATGCAGGGGGGAGATAGAGATCTGCGCTATTCAGGAATCCATTTGTGCACTGTATGTCGTTAGACAATAGCTGGAGGGCAGGTACAGGGAGAGCCCACTTCAGCATGCTGGTCCTGGGGCTGAATGGACGGCTGTTTAGATGGACAGGTATGTGGCTTTGACATGCCGCCGGCGGCGCTCGGACACTCGCTTTGTAAGGCGCTATAGGATTAGTTTGAGCATTTAGTACTTGTTTCGGTGGTTATTGGATTAAGAACTGTAATGCTGAAGGTCATGTCCTCAGTGAGAGCGCTGTGTAATTGAGTAAGTGTGTTTACATATTTGAAGATATGTTTCGCGAATGGTGAAGTTAAGTTGATGGCGCAATTTAACTACCACTGTAAAAAAAAAAAAGATGTCTGCTGCTGAAAGAAAGAAAGAAAGAGTGAAAGAAAGAAAGGGGTGACCTTGTCCCCAGACCTGATGAATGAGTTGTTAGTTAAGAGCAAGTGATAGTTGAATGATTCTCTGTGTTCGGACATAGGAGTCTCTAAACGGCGGGGCGAGATTTGTTTTTTTTTTTTTTTGTGGAAATTTATGTAATGTATAGATAGTGATATTCTACCGCTAGTGACAACAGTTAAGAGCGGAAAAAATAGGTACAAATCGAGCGCTGGCAGAATGTTACAGCAATGGTAGTAATATTTAATTCAAGGTGGAGGTGGTAAATATGGACCAGGCTTTGAATATTGTCGTATGTGCTTGATGCTCTGTATAAAAGTTTGACTCTTTAATTGCGCTTGGTATTTCTGGGTGTGTGTAAAATTAATTTTACTGTTGAAAGTGCGAGAAAGATGAGTTGATTGGTGTTTAGATAGAGGCTACGTTTGTAATTCGAAAAGAGGGGATGAGAATGGTAAATTGATTGATGGACATGGTTTGTGGGGTGATATATGAGTGTCAAGATAGGGTTGAGGACGTTTGCGTATGTTGATTGCGGGACGGGTGTGAGGTTAGGTGCGGTGGGAGGTGTAAATTAGATCTTTTTTTTTTTTTTTAAAAAATGTTGTAAAGTAAGAATAATATTGAGAAGGTTTTAGATGGCTGGTCACGCGACGAGGCGAGAGCAGTGATGTGTAGTTATGTTTAATTAAAGGGTCGTGTTATGTCGTGTGAGGAGCAATGCGCAGTGTGCTACAGGGTCATAGGAGGTAAAGACATGTGCTGCTATGATGTGTCTAGCGTATGGAGGCTGCGCTTTGATAATTATGCTACGTTGATATAAAGTTGACTTTCACCCACGTTCGGTGGTAGCGGCTCGGGGTTGTGATGGATTGCGGTCCAGGATGGACGTATTTGTGTGCTTTGACCGCTGACGAGTGCGTTGACCACGCCAACTCACGCTTGCGGAACCCGAGCAGGGGATGTGCGAGGTCTGAAATCAGACGGATGGGTGACTTTGCGATCCTGTGGGCAGGGTGCGGAGTGGGGGGTACCTGCGCGCGTCTGCTGAGTCATTTTGCGAGCGGATCTGCAGGCTCTGCTATGCGTTATTAGGATAGTTTACGAGTACTGAGCGTATTATTTAGTAGTAGTTTGCTATAGTGTGTACTGAAATTATAATTGGGTGCCTGTCTGTGGGCTGTGCGACATGGCCCAGGGCACATCTGGGATTGGCGTTTTGTGATAGCATGGTAGATACACTGTATGGTTAAATAAATTGTTCGAAAAAATAAGTACAGTGTTCTCAATGATTACACGCGCCTGCAGCGCTGATCAGAGTGATTGGTTTTCCCGTCACCATCTCGGTTGCATGCGAGTAGTAAATGTTTTCCCGGCCGCGTTAATCGTGTGTGTCAACGAGCCATGAGCTATTCTGACAATAGACGTGAAGGCAGGTCCAGATCTGAGACGGCGGCGGTATACATGAAAAGGACAGTGCAGCTTTCACACGTATCGGCTGTCGCGAGCGCTCGGAAGCTGAACTTGGCTGGAGACTCTTGAACTCCCTTCCCCGCCGACCGCACGCGCGCGCTACCTGCCTTGGAGTGTAATCTAAGGCGCATAGGCGATATCAGTTTCTCCGGTGTTAGGTGCGAATGAGGCAGTGTTGAGGTCATGTTTGGGGTATGCCGAGCAGAGACTTTTGGTCGGTTTGGCAGCTGAGGGTGTTTGGGCACGTCTGTTACACTGTTTTGCGAGCATGTCTGTGTACTGTGCGGTGCTTTGTTTGGAGAGTTTAAGAGTACAGAGCTCGCCTGCTGATATCGTGACAAATATACTCCAAATACTAAATAAAAGGGGCTCCAAATAAATAGAGTGCAGCCCTTCCTTACTTCCCCGAGCAGCACAGCGCCGTCTGAGCTGCTTTGCGCAATAACGGCAATCTGGTCAGAATGTGAGTGAGTAGACAAATAACTGGACAAATTTATCTGTAGAGGAGTTACAGGTCTGGATTGGAATGAATATCTTGATGGGTGTGGTTGTGTTGCCGAGTGTAGTGCACTACTGGAGTTCAGAAATTGCCTTATGTGAGCGTTACATATCGAAACCTATGAGAAGTAAAAGTTTCAAAAAGATACATCGCAAATAAATAAAGTACACTAGTTACTCCTTCCATCAGCCTATGCACTGAAATTATTTCCGAAAATTAGCAGTTGTTTGGCTATTTGGAGGTAAATGTTTTGCATTATTTACGAGCGGTTTGCATGTCTGTAGGCTGTGCTATGAGTTATTTTTAACTGTTTACAATTAGCAAGCGTGTGTCTAGAACATTATAAATGAGTTGTGTAGGAGTGTTTTGCAGGTCTGTATGATGTGGGACATGTCGGTGTGATACATATACTCCATACCTAAATGAAGTAAATTAGTTCCTCCAGCCATGGACGTAGTGCAGGGTGAGTCCATTTTACCAGAAACGTGTAGGGAGAGGTTGAGTGCTGGTGGCTTACTTTGAAATAATTTTCTTAGGTTGGTGGCGGAAGCGCAAGTGAGCTTTGTTTACTGGCAGATTTCAAACTTGGCGCTGGTTCCTAGGAGGAGGAGGAGGTGGCGGTCTGGTCCTCGAAAAGTAGTTGAAATTAGGGAGTTGAACACATTCGAATATGTATATGAAATTGTAAATGGAATTATTTAATATAGCGGGATGGTGAGAGTGAATTAGCGAGTGTTCTCGCGACGAGCAAACGCGCTGTTACACGGTCATGGTGGATTCCACTGTCAGTCAAACTCTGGCACGCGGTCGACAGGTTCCATCACGTCCGGCGTTAAGTGCTCGCGGGCGCGGCCGACCGTTTGTGGCGGGACCCTCAGGCGCCGCTCGCCACCGCCTACCTGGCGCGCTGGCCGTGGGGGTGTGCTTGACGTCAGTGGGCCAGGGAGCGGGCTCAGCCTGCCGCGTGTACGTCAGCTGCGCTCTGGAATTTCGCTGTGTGAGCATGAGAAGTCAGTTGGGACACACCTGAATGACCGTAATGTCTGAAATAAAGAGTACAGCACAGCCATTGTACAGTTAAACGCGCGCGAGAGAGCGAGTCAGTTAAGGGCGTTCTAGTACAGCCTTAAGGTGCTGTTATATAGTCATGGCGGATTCCACTGTCGAGCAAACTTTGCCGCCAAAACTGTAGCACTGCGTTCTCGCTCGCACAGGGACACGTGGCGAACGGCTGTGTGAGGTCGGCATCGACAGGTTTGAACGCGGCGCCAAAAGTGTTCCAGGGAAACAGCCGACCGTTGTGCGATTCAGCTCCGAGGGAGACAGTTTTGGCAGGAAACGTGTGGAGGCGACGAATACACATGGTGAGCGGACAAGTGGCCGCTGTGACGTCAAACTCGACAAGTTCCAGTGTGTTCAGCGAAAACATGTTTACGACATGGGAGCGATCGCTGGGCTCGCCCCCTGCGCTAGTGGCTGGCCGCCTCACGTGACAGGCGTAGCCAGTGTCTCTGCGCGCTGGCCAGGGGGTGGCGAGGATTTGAACTAATTCAGTTGGAGAATGGCTTTCTCCCTGTAAATTGGACATCTTGAATAAATAATAAATGATAATGATACATAGAAGTACAGTTTTCGACAGAATATCGTGTTGGAATTTGAATTTGACGCAATTTTCTAGTGGAGGTAGGCCTATAATAATAAATGGTAAAGAATGATAATAAATGATAATGAATGATAATAAATGAAATGAATGATTATGAATGTTAATAAATGATAATCAATAATAATAAACAAAAGTAAGGTTTTGCAGCCATTATCATGTTGGAATTTGAATTTGGAGGGAATTTTCTAGTGGAGGCAGGTCAATAATAATAAATAATAATAAATGATGATAAATAATAATAATTGATAATAAATAACAATAAATGATAATGAATGTTAATAAATGATAATCAATAATAATGAATAATAAAGAGAAGTACGGTTTTGCATGCATTATCCTGTTGGAATTCAAACTTCACGTCCTTATTTTGCTTCTGGAGGCTTATGTTAGTGGACGTAGCACAATTGGGCTATTTTCCCGCCAAAAGCCTCCATCTTGGATGATGTTATGCACTGTTGCCAAGTTTACATGCCGCTATATTGGATGACGTCATAGCCGCCATCTTGAATAAATTTGGCAACAATGCAACGTGTACTGGCACATAGGTTTCCCCCATACTCATGTCATGTGTGCAATGTGCCAGGCCACCTTCGAAAAAAGTGCCCGCGGTGATCGTTCATACCACGAAATAAATTACGTCAACGGACAAGACTAGTGGCAAAAAAAAAAAAAAAAAAAAAAAAAAAAAAGAAATTGTCCCACACACTAATGCAGCAGGAAACACCGAGAACACTCCTATCCACTGAATCCACTGTATAATATCTTATTTTCTTTGAAGACAAATTCCTATCTTTGAATGAGGGAACCACGGGAACTACGGGAGTAATTAGACAATGCTCGAAAAAAGAACAAGAAACGGTGGCTGGGAAAAGGAAGTGCAAGCTCCGAAGAAGACGCAGAAGAGAAATCGGCCCAGATTCCAAAGAAACAGACCCATAGTGCTCAGAGCCATTCCAAAGAAACAGAAAACCGAGAACGTTACAATGCTATAGTTTGGACCTGAGCTAATACGAGTACGGCCATCCCGGTTTAGGGTGCTCTAAGCAAACCCCGAGATGGTTCCTTCGAAAGGGCACGGCCGATCTACTTCCTCATCCTCGACACAATCAGTGTTTTTGCTCCTTCTCTCATGACATCGATATCGGCAGATCGTTAAACCCTAATATTTCTTCCTTCCTTATTTTGCATCAGAGCAGGAAAGAGAAAATCACGGAGAAACAGTTGTTCCCCAATTACGAAAACCGGACGTAGCGATCTCTCTGAGCCGTTCACAATAGAAATGTAAACATCAACCCATAAAGAAAGAACGATCCTAGGCAACAACACAGGAACAGCTGAGTGAAACTACGACAACTGTTACTGAAACTTGCAAACAGTGTAGTGAAGTGGGAGCTCGTAGGAAAAACCTTTCACTATCACCACACAATCAGCGAAGCACAATGTAAGAGTAACGGTTGGAAATGTCAGCAACCAGCAACGTCGACGTGTTGTGAAAGTCGAACATAATCTAAATGTGACACATAGAGAAACAAGCGAATAAGTGTAAAGAAAATCCAAGGACGACGAGATAGGAGATTCTGGCAACACAAAAAGCTTGCAACAATGTTGTATGGTTACCTCACTAGCGAAAATGTTCGTACGTTGGTACACCACATGTCAGAAAAAGAAACTGATGATATTAGACAGTGCTTACTAATAAATAAGGGGTGTGTATTGACAACGTACAATATGTTTTTACAAATTCTCCCAGTTGATTATAAAAACAGAATTCAGAAGCTGTTTGGTTCGGTTAAATTTATTCAGGAAAAGAAGCAGGAATTTTAGTCCTTGTTCTCACAACATCGAATTAAAAAATAATAACTGACTACAGGGCAGTAACTTGATTCTGTGCAGGCTCAAAAATAGTGGCTCGCATAATAGCAGCAAGACTAAGAGAGACTCTTCCAGATGTCACTGATCCTGGACAAATGTGCAGTGTTCCCAACAGGAAGACCGTAAATTGATTTTGCTCACTGAGCTAAATGACTTTCCTCTCATGGATATACTAAAACGCAACGATATGATTATTAAACATTGACCTAGAAAATGCCTGTGACAAAGACTGTCACCAATATCTCAGCATGGTGTTGGAACGCTATAAATTCCAACATGCCACAACAGATCTACTACTAACAGACCGAATACATTGGTCTCAAAAACACAAAAAAAACTGTCACTTCACGAGAGAATTTACAAATTTTCAATTCAACATTCATCTCAGCAGGGATGTCCTTTATCCATGATATTTTTTATAATTTCCTTCAAGGCAATGATCCGCTCAGTGACCAACGAAAGCACTCGAATATATGTGGGTGCTCAAAGATCCACTGTTAACGCCTGCACCGACGATATAACAATTGCAATCACTTAGCGTCAAGATCTTTAAGGTAGTAGCAGGAGCAACAGAAATCGCTACGGAAAATTTCTGGAGACCTACCGACGTTGCCCCGCTCCCATCACAGCATGATATCTGCCGCATGTAACCCAAGGGACCTTAATTCCTAGTCTACAGCCAATGACACAACCAGGACGCTTCTTCTTACTGATTTTTCATAGGCCTTCTATAGGGTAGACCACGAATATCTGCTGCAAACGCTACGCCAGATGGTCTTTGGAGAGCGTTTTATTAACATCCTCGACAACATTATAACGGATGAATCGTTCAGGATGTTACTAAATGGTCATCTTACGAAATCTCTTGACATTCGTAAATCAATACGACAGGCTTGCCCGTTATCAATGGCCTAAAACGCTATTGCCCGCTTATAATTGAACAATTGATTACAGGTATAACGACGGAAATTGTCAGACTATGAAGCATGGTATGTGCCGATGACCTGTGTTTTACTGTATCAAATATGTATTATCTCAGAAAGCTAGAGGGCGAGCTAAAGGAATATATCATTGCTACCAGTATCCCAAATGAACAAGAAGAGAATGACACTACTTCATGTTGGAATAGGCATAGAAGATACGTCCCACAGCAGTTTGTGAAGGACTGGACAATTACATCGCTCTCTTGTTGTATGATGGGATGCTAATCCCTTCCGCATGATTACTAAGCACTGGGGAGACTTGCAGTACTGGACTCGAGCCACACTACAAATACTTAAAGCCAGAGTTATGAACCTACTATAAAAGGTTCAAGTTACATAAATTTCATTCATTGGTAAGGTGCAATGCCTGGCTCAAGTCCTACCAATACCTGAACTCATAGTAACAAGCATTCACAGGGCACTCAACTGGTTCGTTCTTCGTGGACACATCTTCAAGGTCCGATTTTAAAACACTCACCCTACAACCTACATATCGGGGACTTTCCTGCTGTGAAACATCTGTATAGTCTTCTTATCAAACATATGCATAAGGGATCCCAGATATAAGTCCACTGCTTTTTTCTTTTTTAGTCATCTTTCGTCCGACTGGTTTGATGCTGTAGCCCACCTCGAATTCATGTCCTGCAATAACCTCTTCATCTCAGGGCAGCACCTGCACACTACGTCCTCAATTATTCCAGCATCTGTCTTCCTCTACAGTTTTTACCCTCTACAGCTCTCTCTAGTATCATGGAGGTTATTCCCTGATGCCTTAACACATGTCCAATCGTCCTATCCTTACTGTCGGTGTTTTCCATACATGCTTTCTTCACCGATTCTGCGGAGAACCTTCTAATTCCTCATGTCATCAGTCCACCTAATTTTCGACATTCTTCTGTGTCACCACATCTCAAAAGCTTCGATTACCTTCTGTTTCTGTTTTCCTACAATCCATTATTCACTACCAAACAATGCTGTGCTCCAAAACTACATTTTCAGAAATTTATTCCTCAAATTAAGGCCTATGTTTGACACGAGTAGCCTTTTCTTGCCCTTTTCTTGCCCAGGAATGCACTCTTCGTCTCTGCTAATCTGCTTTTTAAGTCCTCCTCGCTTCGTCCGTTATGGGTTATTTTTCTTTCAGGGTAACAGAATTCCTTAACTTCGTCTACTTCATCATCACCAACTTTGCTGTTAAGTTTCACGCTATTCATATTTCTGCTACTTCTCACTACTTTTGTCTTTTTCAGATTTATTCTCAGTCCATATTCTGCACTCAATAGGCCGTTCCTTCCATTTAGAGAATCCTGCAGTTCTTTTCCACTTTCACTGAGGATAGCAATGTCAACAGCGAATCTGTTCATTCCTAACCTTACACACTAATTTTAATGCCACTCTTAAAACTTTTTATTGCCTTATCCAGCGTTTCATTGAAGCTCTGCCATCGAGTAGTTCGACAGTGCAATCAACACTGCTGGGATCCCACTGGTGTACAGATATATCCCCCAATACATTTTGTATTGCAGCTAAGCGTACACCAACCGCGAGTGTCTGCATCAACTCTGTGCGAAAAATATTTATGCACTCATGATGGCGAGAACTGAATGTAATTACAGTGAGATAAAGGACTGACAAGCTGAAAAGAACATACTATGGGGCTATATTATTAGTACGAACGCGTGCTGAAAAGTAATGCCCGCGAATTTTTTTATTCGGTTCTCAATAGCCGTCGAGGTATTACTCAGTCTACTTTCTCTCACTTCACTGGCACAATTTTCAGCTCTCTGCCGCCAGAGAGATTCGAACTGTAATGTGAAACATGCCGATTTGTACCGTTACTACGTCAGTGTGTGAGAAACAATTTGCTGTAAGAGAGTTTCTAATCAAAGAAAACATGTCTCCAGTTCAAATACATGGAATGGTGAAACCTGTATACGGTGATGACTGTATCGACATCAGTAATGCCCGACGTTGGGCTGTTCATGCTTGGAATGAAGGAAACGGTGGTGGTAACCTCAGTGAGCTCAGAGGAGATGCCATGTTCGACAACCGAAACTCACAGGAACTGGGTTGATGAACTTGCCAGTGCAAATCGTCGAATAACACAGGTACAGCTCTCAGATAAATATGGTATATGACGAGAGCGTGTACAGACCATCATCGCAGAACTGTGATACAGGAAACAGTCTGTCCGTGTATACTTCAAATGCTCACTCCTGAAATTAAACAGCATATATTGGACATCTGTCAACAATTTCTTTTGCGTTTTGAGAGTGATGGTGATGGGTTCCTTAAAAACATTGTGGTAGGTGATGAAAGAGAAATTCACAATTCTGACCCTGGAAACAAGAGAGCGTCAATGGAGTTTCGACGCAAAGGATCACCAATGCCAAAAACGTTCAAGACAGTGCCGCTAGCAGGAATAATCCTGCTCACAGTGTTCTGAGATGTTCAAGATGTGGTGTATTAGGAATTCATGCCTAAAGGCACCACCACAAATTCTGAATGGCGCTGTGGGACGCTCATGAAACTGAACGCACGAATTCGAAGAGTTCGCCCACACATACAACAATACGATGATTAGGGTTCACTGTCATCGATCATCGTCCACACAGTCCTGACTTGGCCCCATCTGTTTCCAAAACTTAAAGAACATCTGTAAGGATTTCACTTTGATAGTGATGTAGCGATGCAAACGGAGGTGAGGTTGTGGCTTTGTCAACTAAGTCAAACGCTCTATGGTGACAGCATCAGCCAACTGGTCTTTTGATGGGAGAAATGTGTTCATCCCTTGAGTGACTATGCTGCGAAAGAAATATGTAGACACCGAGAAGAAAGATGTGCTGTAGAATGTTAAATAAGTTCGTTTCACTTCAAAAGCGTTAAGAATTTTCACAAAAAAATTAGGATGTCTTACTTTTCAGCATGTCCTCATGTATCTATAGCCATTGCAGTACACTCTACAGTTAAATGACTTAGTAAGTTCAAGTAAGCTTACATGCAGGAGCATGTACCTCGATAGACTAAATACAGTTGGCGGTGGCCTGTTTGTTGCTCTTGGAAGTAACTTATATTGTCGCGAAATTGCAGTAGATAGTTCCTGTGAGTTAGTATGGCCAGATGTCATTGTTGGCAACCGGAATAAGATAATAATTGGATAATTTTACCGACCTCCCAGCTGAGTTGATACAATTGCTGAAAGGCACAAAGAAAACTTGAGTTTGATTTCAAACACATACCCGATACGTACAATTATAGTTGGTGGTGACTTTAATTCATCCTCGATATCTTAGCGAAAACACGTGTTTCATTCCGAAGGCACGCATAAAACATCATTCGAAATTATGCTAAACGCATTCTCTGCAAATTATTTCGAGCAGTTAGTTCATGAGCCCACGCGAATAGTAAACGGTTGAGAAAACACACTTGACCTCTTAGCAACAAATAATCCTGAGTTAATAACGAGCATCGAAACAGATGCAGGGATTAGTGAGTACAGGGTTGTCGTAGCGAAAATGAATATTGTAAACCCCAAATCCTCAAAAAATAAACAAAAAATATACCTATTCAAAAAACCAGATAAAAATTCACTTGACGCCTTCCTGAGAGACAATCTCAACTCATTCCAAATTAATAATATAAGTGTAGACTAGATGTGGCTGGAATTCAAAGAAACAGGATCGACAGCAATTGAGAGATTTATACCAAATAAATTAACAAACGGCGGAGCTGATCCTCCTTGGTGCACAAAACGAGTTAGAACACTGTTGCAGAAACAACGAAAAAAACACGCCAGATTTAAACAGACGCAAAATCTCCAAGATTGGAGATCCTTTACAGAAGCTCAAAATTTAGCGCGGAATTCAATGCGAAATGCTTACAATAGTTTCCACAACGAAACTTTGTCAATAAACCTGGCAGAAAATCCAAAGAGATTCTGGTCGTATATGAAGTATGCTAGCGACAAGACACAATCAATGCCTTCTCTGCGCGATAGCAATAAAGATACTATCAAAGACAGTGCTGCCAAGGCAGAGTTGCTAAACACAGCCTTCCGAAATGCCTTCACAAAAGAAAACGAAGTAAATGTTCCAGAATTCGAATCGTGAACACCTGCCAACGTGAATAACATAGAAGTAGAGATCCTCGGAGTAGTGAAGCAACTTAAATCACCCAATAAAAGGAAATCCTCTGGTCCAGACTGTGTACCAAATAGGTTCCTTTCAGAGTATGCTGATGCAATAGCGCCATACTTAACAATCATATACAACCGTTCACTCTACGAAACATCCGTACCCAAAGACTGGAAAGTAGCACAGGTCATACCAATATTCAAGAAAGGTAGTAGAAGTGATCCACTAAATTACCGGCCGATATCATTAACTTCGTATGCAGCAGGATTTTGGAACATATATTGTGTTCGAACATTATGAATTACCTCGAAGGAAAGAGTCTATAGACACACAGCCAAGACGGATTCAGAAGACATCGTTCTTGTGAAACACAGGCTCTTTACTCGCACGAAGTGCAGAGTGCTATCGACAAGGGATTTCAAAACGATTCCGTATTTCTAGATTTCCGGAAGGCTTTTGACACTGTACCACACAAGTGGCTTGTAGTGAAATTGCGTGCCTATGGAATATCGTCTCTGTTATGTGACTGGATTCGTTTTTGCCTGTCAGAGAGGTCACAGTTCGTAGTAATTAATGGAAAGTCATCGAGTAAAACAGAAGTGATTTCTGGCATTCGCCAAAGCAGTGTTCCTTATCTATATAAACGATCTGCGAGACAATCTGAGCAGCCATCTTAGGTTGTTTGCAGATGACGCAATCGTTTATCAACTAATAAGGACATCAGAAGATCAAAACAAATTGCAAAATGGTTTGAAAAAGATGTATGTATGGTGCGAAAATTGGCAATTGACGCCAAATAACGAAAAGTGTGAGGTCATCCACATGAGTGCTAAAAGGAACCCGTTAAACTTCGCTTACACGATAAATCAGTCAAATCTAAAGGCCGTATATTCAGCTAAATACCTAGGAGTAACAATAATGAATAACTTAAATTGGAAGGAACACATAGAAAATGTTGTGGGAAAGACTAACCAAAGACTGCGTTTTTTTGGGAGGACCCTTAGGAAAGGTAACAGATCTGCTAAGGGTGCTGCCTACACTACGCTTGTCCGTTCTCTTTTAGAATACCACTACTCGGTGTGGGATTCTTACCAGATAGGATTTGTAAGTAGGCTGTTTAGATTTTTATATTGGTAACGCCACGTAGCGCTCTGTATGAAAATCACTGGCTGTGGTGTGTGCAGTCTGTGGCTGGTTTGCATTGTTGTTGGCTATTGTAGTGTTGGGCTGTTGGCTGTTAACAGCGCGTAGCGTTGCGCAGTCGGAGGTGAGCCGCCAGCAGTGGTGGATGTGGGGAAGTGAGATGGCGCATTTTTGAGAGCGGATGATCTGGACGTGTGTCCATCAGAAACAGTAAATTTGTAAGAATGGATGTCATGAACTGCTGTATATATATTATCATTTCTGAACACTATTGAGGTAAATACATTGTTTGTTCTCTATCAAAATCTTTCATTTACGAACTATGCCTATCAGTAGTTAGTGCCTTCAGTAGTTTGAATCTTTTATTTAGCTGGCAGTAGTGGCGCTCGCTGTATTGCAGTAGTTCGAGTAACGAAGATTTTTGTGAGGTAAGTGATTTGTGAAACGTATAGGTTAATGTTAGTCGGGGCCATTCTTTTGTAGGGATTAGTGAAAGTCAGATTGCGTTGCGCCAAAAATATTGTGCGTCAGTTTAAGCACAGTCTTGTACAATTTTTCTAAGGGGACGTTTCGTATGTCGACCCTAAACCGAGGATACCTCACTGGAATCTTCTGATTTTTTCTTGTAGTTTGTGTAATTAGTGTAGCTATTGTTTATTGCTAGCGCGTAATTATAGAGAGAATTCCCTTTGTAGTTTTAGTTTTTCATTGTTGTACAGTAAAACACTTGTGGTATGCATGTAGATTTGCACAAAGTATTTAGCAGCCGCGCCTGCAATTAACGAGATATTATTTTCAATGCTATGTTAATGTGTTTTCTTATTTTGCTCTTCAAATTGTGCTTTTCTGTGTTGTCGTGTGAAATATTGTGACAATAATGGCGTGTGAAAAACGTAATACTAGGCTCCAAAGTAAACTGAGAAATGACAGTGAAGGCGAAAGCAGTATGTTAGCGCCACCGTGTAATGAATTAACTAATGTTCAAACTAGTAATTTGGTAATCGTGCATAGGGAAATGGAGCGGGCGGCAAATAATGGTGAACAGGGAAGCATTATCGATCGATCGGTCGGCAACAGCTCGCCTCAGGAATCCGAAATGACAGAACACAATATTGCAAATACTGTAGACTCAGGTTTTGGGTCCTCACCGTTTTCTCAAATAAGTCAAGACACATTTTCTGCTCGTCAAAATGTGAATGATGGCGGTGCAAATGCACTGCCGAAAAGCATAGAGGAACAGATTCCAGACACTAATACATTATTATTGCAATTAATGCAGAAAATGAAACAAAATCAGAGACAAACACAGCAACAGTTAGACACAATGGAACAAAATCAGAGACAAACACAGCAAAAGCTTCAACAGTTAGACACAATGGAACAAAATCAGAGACAAACACAGCAAAAACTTCAAAAGTTAGACACGATGGAACAAAATCTTCGGAAGTTAGACACCACGCTTGAACAAACACGTGAAGATTTAATTACTGAGTCACGTAAAATCGAAGCGAAATGTCAAAAAGACTGTAATGACGTAAAAACACAAATTTGTGAGCATTTCCAACCTATTTTTTCGCGTCATGAAAATGCATTACAGAATCACGAAGCAGCCATAAAGGAACTGCAAACTATTGTTCATGAAAGTCACGACACCTTGCAAGCTAAAATTGACTCAGTTGCATCTACCGACTCGGTTACGCAACTTGCAAAAACTCAGGAAAATTTAAAGGACACAGTAGATACTCTGAAAATTGGTTCAGAAAGACACATGGAGGAAATTAGTTCATTATCAGAGAAAGTAGTTGAACTTTCGGATCAGCTAAATAATTTATCTACGAAGGTAGATGATAATCTAAATGACACAAAACCGGTAGTCTTTAATGACACAGAAGAGTGCGAACAAATTAGGAAGTTCAAACAAAATCAGAATCAAATTAATACGCAACACCAAAGAGAAATCCGGGAAGTACAAGATCAGTTGACACAGGTAATACAAGAATTACATATTTTAGAGGACACTCGCGCTCCAATATGGGAAGAGGGACATAGAAATAAGGAACAGCCACTAAATAATAACACAGCGCATTTCGGAAATTATGAAAGAAATTGGCAAGGTGCACCGAATTTTGAAATGGAACCGCCGAAACGACGTAACAGTGACCGACATGCGACTCGCCGACACGATGATTTTGAATATAAGCTGTTCATTACTACACACAAATTCAAAACATTTAAGAATTCTGGCAACGACATTCATCCATAAGCGTGGCTTCAACAATTCTCTCATTGTTTCCCCCCCAACTGGTCATTAGAGCACAGATTAGAATTTATGTGTGGCTATTTAGAGAATGTACCAGCCGTAAGAATGCGATCGGTCATTCACGATTGCCACAGTGAAGGAGAATTTTATCATACCTTCCTCTCAGCATATTGGTCTCAAGCTACACAAGACCGAGTAAAACATAGCATCATAATGATGAAACATTTTGAACAATCTGAATTTTCCAGTCTTGTGAAATATTTTGAAGACATGTTGCACAAGAATCAGTACCTGTCAAACCCATACAGAACTCATCCGCATTTGCTTAATCAAATTACCTGAACATTTACGACATATTATTTTAGCAGGACGTTGCAAAGACGACATTGAAGCTTTTCAGGGACTCTTACAAGAATTAGAAATTGACACTGACAATCACAGAATGCGAAAACAGGAACACAACAATTACAGGTCACATCCGTCGCAATTCCGCGATGAAAGAAATATTAATTGGACACGACAAGGCTATTCTCACAACACAAATCGTGACCAAAACAGACACCACCCGTATGACAACTGTTGGCAGAATAATAGTTACGGAGTAAGATCGCATTTCCGTAGTAATGAATATGACAGAGATAACCATAGAAACAAACAATATGGGAACCAAAACAATTATTATCAAGGGAGACAGAATAACTTCAGGCGCAACAGTTCAGTGCGCAGTTACTATTCAGGGAGAAATTCTCCACCACGTGACCGGCAAAAAAGAAACTATGTTAACTATCGACAAAACGACAGACCTGAATTTCATCAGAACTGGCGGGATTCAAACAGGGCAGGGCCCTCTTGACAAGGTGAATTTCTAGAAGTTAGATCTCCAAATCCCAATAACGACGCACGCCAACAAAGAGACAGACAATGACTCGCACTGCAGGCAGCCACGTGCGCCGGCTGGCTCAACGAAAAATAACATAGATACTAACCTTGAGAAAAATTTTAGCATTTCTTATCGACGTATACAACATGATAATTGCGTTGAAGTTGAAACTCTGTGTTCTAGGAAGAGTAAAGGATTGTACCACATTTCACATGTAAAACCGTTTATTGAGAGATAATCTGCTTTCTTGCAGTAGTTCGAGTAACGAAGATTTTTGTGAGGTAAGTGATTTGTGAAACGTATAGGTTAATGTTAGTCAGGGCCATTCTTTTGTAGGGATTACTGAAAGTCAGATTGCGTTGCGCCAAAAATATTGTGTGTCAGTTTAAGCACAGTCTTGTACAATTTTTCTAGGGGGAAAAAGTTTAAAGAAGGGCAGCACGTTTTGTATTATCGCGAAATAGGGGAGAGAGTGTCACTGAAATGAAGGGTTTGGGGTGGACGTCAATAAAACAAAGGCGTTTTTCGTTGCGAAGGAATCTTCTCAGGAAATTCCAGTCACCAACCTTCTCTTCCGGATGCGAAAATATTTTGTTGACGCTGACCTACATAGGGAGAAATGATCTCCATGATAAAATAAGGGAAATCAGAGCTCGTACGGAAAGATATAGGTTTTCGTTCTTTCCGCGCGCTTTACGATATTGGAGTAACAGAAAACTGTGAGTTGGTTCGATGAACCCTCTGCCAGGCACTTAAATGTGATTTGCAGAGTATCCATGTAGATGTAGATGTAGAATGCATGATGTCATGAAGGCTTGGCCTTCTTATCAGTGACATCGTGAAGCCACAACCCTTTCCCCTCCCTGCGCCATCCTCACTCTCTCCCACCTCCTTTAACTCCTCCCTTCCTCTCCTCTCCTTATCTTCAGTCACACTCAAGTGCTGAAAATTAAATAACCAGTCAAAGATTCCAAACTGTGCAGGAGTAACTCAATTGTTCTAGTGTGAAATTTAAAGTTGCCCTACCTCTCTTCTACTTTTCAACCAATCACAGTAAAGTCTGAAAATGATATGTAAAAGTGGCGTTGTTATCCTCTCCCTTGTCTCCCGCTAATCAAAAATTGAAACTGTTGGAAATACTTCAATAGTGTTTTGTACCTCACACCCCCTCCCGTCTTCTTTCGGACCAATCAGAGTGTAGTATTCAAATGAGGCGATAAAACCGTGCTAGAAATCCAGTAAAAATTACGTAACATCCACTTGAAAGTCATAAATATGCATTATTTCTGTGAAAGTCAAAAATATTAGTGTACACATACCTATCTGTGATGTAAAAATTGCGTCAAGTTACATTATTTCTCTACACATGCTTTGTTCTGATATAAAAATGGTGTGAAGTTTCATTATTTCCACAAGATATTTACCTCTGGCATAAATATGGTGTCAAGTTTCATTAATTCCAAAAGATGTTTTACATATCTCTGGTGAAATATTAAGATGATTCACAAAAATGGTGTATGTAAAATTATGTACACTTACATACCTCTGGTTTAATATTAAAATGATGTGAAGATCAAAGGTATTTGTTAGTTACATAAAATTGATACTGAATTGCACACACATACATACACCTGTATTTGGGTGTTGCATGAACTTTTATGACTTTGGAAAGCCTACCATACAGGTACCAGTGGAAATATGTGATACTATAAATCAGGGTGAGCATCGCATAGGTAATTATTTTTCCCTTCATAAAGCAGAGGCTATTGAGTGCACTATCCCATCTATTTACTGGTGCATGTTTAGGCAGTAAATGCACCCTAAGGCTTGACTACTAGCGTCACAAGGTAGTATAAACTTTTTGACAATATGGATAAGCGAGGACAGGACCAAAGATCCATAGGTTCTTCAACTGCTCAAAGTGTTGTTCATAGTCTGCAGTCCACTGAAACTTTACTCCCTTTTTTGACAGTTGTGCTAAATGGCCTTCGCACTCCTCCTAAATTTGGTATAAGCTTCCAATTGTAATTAGCCAAATCTAAAAAGAACTGAAGCTCTTTTTTTGTAACAGTGGTAAAGAATAACAGCATGGCTTGTATAAGCCAAATGTCTTTTGACACACTATCCTGGCTGATAACATGGCAAAATAGCGAAACTCTTTCAATACAAAATGACACTTCTGTGACCTAAGTGTTAGTTGTGTCACTCACAATCTACTAAAGCTATCTTGTAAATGTACCACATGTTGCTAGATGTCCTTAGAGAATGTTATAATATTATATAAGCACACGATACATTGTTTTTGTTTATTTTGGACTTGTAATAACATGTCTAATAAATGTTGGAATGTTGCTTGTTGTTCTTTCTAAATGGCACTCGCCATAACTGGTAATGACCAGATCGACAGATGGAGCTGTAAATGAGGTCTTCGGTATCTCCTCTAGCGCTAACTCCAGCTCATGATATACTATTCACAAAGCCATAGCCTCAAAATAACAACATTGCCCCAGGTCATACAAGGTTCTGTAATGCCTGGCATAAGGTATGCATCTGTGATTGTATAGTAACTCCAATATCAATAGCCACAACGCAATCTGAGCAGCTTTTGGTACCATAACTATGGGCACCCCACAGTTGATACTTTCTTCCCTTAATCTGTCAAAGAGTTGGTTTTAATGGGCTGCTATGCACCAGCAGTTCCTAGTGGGAATCTCAAATTGCTTTATTGGTGTAGCTGGCAATGGTACAGGCGAACTGAATAATTCCTTGTATTTCACAACACTTAACATGGGTGTATCGGTTGGTAGGACATGTTCTGAGGCATCAAGGGATCACAAATTTAGCATTGGAGGGCAGCGTGGAGGGTAAAAATCGTAGAGGGAGACCAATAGATGAATACACTAAGCAGATTCAGAAGGATGTAGGCTGCAGTAGGTACTGGGAGATGAAGAAGCTTGCACAGGATAGAGTAGCATGGAGAGCTGCATCAAACCAGTCACAGGACTGAAGATCACAACAACAACAACAACATGGGTGCCTCTGTCCACTAATTCTTCATCTACTACTTTAAGGGGATATCACTGCTACTTATGATAGATCCAATTTCATTGATCGAGAATTCTTTATGCTGACAGACCCTATGCAGCTTCAATCAATCTCTTCCACATACGAAAAAATTATGGCGTCAAAATCTCTGTGCTGCGTGCAATTCCTCGTTCCCTGTCAAAGATTCAACTATATGTAATGTGTTAACTGCCAAACGACTCCTGCATCCACCGAATAGTTTCCTGATACCTTTTGGGAATCTAATCCTGTGAGACAAGTCAAAGGTACAGTGCATTCAGTTTAGTTGACTTCTCTGTCATCTGGTGTGTACCTTGTGGCGTTATGGCTTTTATGGGAGTAAAACCTAAATGGAACGATGTCCCATCCAGCTCTACTATATGTCATTCCAGATTGACTTTGGTGTGCGAAATCCAGTCCAAGTACATCACTGTACCTTTTGCCAACCTGAGGAAGTACCTCCACACTAGCCTAGAAGTCTTTCTCCATCACTTGGAAGTTCATTCATGACAAAATGATAAAACGAATAATATACTCACCTATTACATTTAATGTACAATGAGGCATGTTCAGCTACTTCAGGCAAGTATACTTTGACTTACTATGGATATCCATGATCTGTACCTGGTACAAATTTATGTACCCTTCATCCTACCAGCTGGTTAAACCGTGGTCTACCAATGATCCAGCATACAGTATCCTGTGCTCACATTCACTTGGAATGCTGCACAGTGGCTGCATCATACCCTTTTTCTTTTAAAGCTGGGGTGTGAGGTCTAACCATTGAGCACCTTCCCTGTGCTTGTGGAAACCTGCAGGGCTAATCCCATTCAGAGTGTCCAGGTTTCTTGCAGCTCCCACTCTAAGGTTTCCTAAAACTCTGTCACCTTTTACCAGGCTGGCCACAAAGATAGCAAACGATTTCTACATTAAAGATGATATCCTTCTCACTGATCCTCGTCATTGCATCTATTTCCACCAACACTAGTTCTTTGTGTGAAATTTCAGCCGGTAGACCCAAAAAGCACATTCTGGTCTGCTTCGTGCAGAATGACCCTGTTGGCATCGACGTCATTCTTTAGGTCAAAAGTATTTTTATTCGTGGTGAAAACCTCGTTTTTCCATCTATACTATTCCACCAAGCCCCTCCTGCAGCTCTTGAAAAAATTGAGCGTTATAAAATTTTTTGTGGAACATTACATCTACCATAGCATCCCACGTCAACTTCAACCTAGTCATACATAGTAAGTGCTTGTCATTCTATCCTTCTACCCTCTCCCAAATTTAGCAGCTGCCAGTAAATTACCAGTAAAAGTAAAAATATCTTCACTTGATCTGCATGATTAACATTCTTGGCCAGTGGCCAAGCTATGTAAGGATGAGAGTGGAATGATAGTGACCTTGTGGTGAGAGCCGACACTGTGATGGATGTGGACTTGATGACTCGCCTTTCTGCCAAGATGGACAGTATTTGTGCATGCTAAAGCTGGTTTGTTGTGTTGTTGCTGCCGCAAACGTCATGTATGTCCATGCCAAAGTGTTCCTGGTTTTGGTTACTAGCCAGGCACTCATTGGCAAATGGGCGGCGGCATCTTGCAGGTTCTGTGCTGCAATACTACTCCATAATACTGCAGCAAATGTCCATTTCATTGCACCGAACGCTCTTATCTAGGCTTGTTCCATTGCTTTTGACTTGTCAACATTTTTTTTTTCTTTGGTCGAGGTAAATTTCTCTCATATTGCAACGACAGCTGCTTAGATTTAGGATCATATTCACAAACTCACTTTTACCACTAGTGACGATTTTTGAAAGAGAGTTTGGATCATTTTAAAGCAGTTTAACTTCTCTGCAGACTTCCTTGCGATATTGCTTCTGATGGTTTCGAAGCAGTAGTGGTGCCAACTTCGACAATCAATGCCATTATTAATTCATCTTCAGAATACCTTCACACATCCTATAACGTTTCCCAAGGTCTTGCAAGGGTCTTGGATGGTCTGCCTATGATCTTGCAGAATAAGATCTCTCATATTCTGAAGATTGTCTGGTATGAGGCCAGTTGAGCAACGATCAGAGCATTTATCATCAACAGATGCTTGTCCCTTTGAGAAATGATTATAAGAGCCGTAAGTCTGTGTCTCACCTGAAATGTTATCTCAGAAACCGTACTTCAATAATCGATGCGTTTTTACAGCGGCTTTTCCAAGTTTGGAATAAAACTTCGTGCATAAAACGCTTCTCTTTCAGACCGGCTGTTGCAAAACCTTAAGCTCATGGAAACACAATAATCGAAATATGTTCAAAAAATGGCTCTAAGCACTATGGGACTTAACAGCTGAGGTCAACAGTCCCCTACTTAAACCTAACTAACCTAAGGACATCACACACATCGATGCCCGAGGCAGGATTCGATCCTACGACCGTAGCAGGAGCGCGATTCCGGACTAAAGAGGCTAGAACAGTTCGCCCACAGCGGCCGGCCGAAATATGTTCACCAGAAACTTACCAAACACTACAGTTCCGGGCACTTGCTTACTAATTCAAGAAGGGTGTCTGGGGAGGATTCTGTCGGTATTTCATTGTATTCGTAAACATTTGTGTGCAAATTTCCAGCAGTATGTGAACTATTAGCTACTGCCTCGTAAATTGTCTGGTCTCTTACTTTTGCACAATAGCAGAGCTGGAGAGTCACAGTAGCTGGAACATGAAGTTACACAGTAGCTGGAACATGAAGTTAATCTCTTTGGATTGTACAATCAGTGGCTAAGAGATGACGCAACATTGCAGCTGTTCGTGTCGTCACCAGACGAGATACCGAACATGATGTCAGCTGGCCATTCCGCGATGCAGCTATCACAACTGGAAATGTTCGTTGGGGTACTGCCCATGTCCGCCACGGAAGCACTTCTTTCTCTGAGAGTGGAGCAGCGCCGCTGCCGGCAAGCGCACGAGTCTCCACTCGGCATCAGTCCCCACTATTACACCTACGGCTTATGTCGCCTCCAGTGCCGCATAGACCTCGCTACCAAGCTGTGCGGTTGCGTGCCCTACTTCTATCCACGACAAGGTAAGCACAGACGAATAAGAAAGTAACTACATAGACAAAAACCAATAGCTTATTAGGCTTTATACACTACTGGACATTACAATTGCTCCACCAAGTAGAAATGCAGATGATAAACGGGTATTCATTGGACAAATATATTATACTAGGACTGACATGTGATTATATTTTCACGCAATTTGTTGCATAGAGCCTGAGAAATCAGCACCCAGAACAACCACCTCTGGCCGTAATAACGGCCTTGATACGCCTGGGCATTGAGTCGAACAGAGCTTGGGTGGCGTGTACAGGTACAGCTGCCCATGCAGCTTCAACACGATACCACAGTTCATCAAGAGTAGTGACTGGCGTGTTGTGACGAGCCAGTTGCTCGGCCACCATTGACCAGACGTTTTCACTTGGTGAGAGATCTGGAGAATGTGCTGGCCAGGGCACCAGTCGAACATTTTCTGTATCCAGAAAGGCCCGTACAGGACCTGCAACATGCGCTCGTGCATTATCCTGCTGAAATGTAGGGTTTCGCAGGGATCCAATGAAGGGTAGAGCCATGGGTCGTAACACATCTGAAATGTAACGTCCACTGTTCAAAGTGCCGTCAATGCGAACAAGAGGTGACCGAGACGTGTAACCAATGGCACCCCATACCATTACGCCGGGTGATACGCCAGTATGGCGATGACGAATACGCGTTTCCAATGTGCGTTCACCGCGATGTCGCCAAACACGGATGCGACCATCATGATGCTGTAAACAGAACCTGGATTCATCCGAAAAAATGACGTTTTGCCATTCGCGCAACCATGTTGGTCGTTGAGTACACCATCGCAGGCGCTCCTGTCTGTGATGCAGCATCAAGGGTAACCGCAGCCATGGTCTCCAAGCTGATAGTCCATGCTGCTGCAAACGTTGTCGAACTGTTCGTGCAGGTGGTTGTTGTCTTGTAGGTGTCGCCACCGGCGCCAACCTTGTGTGAATGCTCTGAAAAGTTAATCATTTGCGTATCACAGTATCTTCTTCCTGTCGGTTAAATTTCGCGTCTGTAGCACGTCATCTTCGTCGTGCAGCAATTTTAATGGCCAGTAGTGTAACTATACTCAGCAAAAAGTAATTAAGCTGCAAACATTTATGCACTCATTTCATTGTTCTCCGCTTATGGATTTCGGTAATTAAGGAAACCATCTAAATCAGACTGACAAAAGTTTTACTTAATACAGATAGCAGATCTGTCTTCGATAAACTGAAGAATCTGGCTCTCGAAACAGTCAGTTCTCAGAGATAATGGTATAGTACCACTGCCGGTAATGCTTATCGTTTATATGTGATACTATGTCCATTTTAGATAGCGTGCGAGTAATGTGCCTCTTTGTCGCCTGACTGAAATTACTGTGGCTGCAGTCGTCTGTGTCCAGATGTGTAATGGCGTGAGCGACATGTTGAGTAGGTGGGTTGGAGGGCCGCACCGACAGTCTGCAGGCTCAGAAGACGGCTGGCCTGTTTCCAGCGGAAATATCAGCAGAGGAGACCAACTGGATACAGAAGCGTTCCTGTAATTTTGTTGAACAAGCACTACGCCGTGAAAACGTGAAGACTGACGGTGTTTCAGTAATGTGCTAAATTTATTAACGCCTGGTTACCTCAATGGCAGTCACACGGGAAAAAATATTTGTACAAATCCTTAGTGTGTTATAGACTTTCTTGTCTTCACAATTCTGTCGCGAACCAAAGACTAGAAAACTGTGCCACTAGAAAAACGGTACGTTCCTAGTGAGAAGAGATAATGAGAGGTAATAACGAACATGGTCAAATTCGTGAAAATATAAAATAAGATCTGTGTTATTTTTGGTTTGACAGCTACCACTGGACGCCAGACAACCAGATTGACCAGAGGAAATGATTGAGTGACTGGTATAAAAACAGTTAAGCGCATGCAGTAATGAAGGAACCAACTTTTACTCAAAACCACAACTGAAAGGCAGCATCAGAAATAATCAGAAGAAAGTAATGTGATATTGTGGTGAGGAATGAAAGATCCTGTGGAAGAGGAACGATTTAAAGGACAGCTCAGTGACAGTTCATAAACACTAGAGCAGTGGTTCCCAACCTCTCTGAGACCATTACCAGTAAACAAGATAAAATATAGCGTTTATATCCACACGGAACTTATATTCTAAAAATCAGTTTTCACTGCATCAGTATGCCTCCCATAATGAAAATAATACCCATTTAAAAATTGAGCAGTTTTCGACGGTTGCCACTATTTCGAGTAAATTTTTAATCCATCACAAAATGACAGCAACTGCAATCTGTCTGCATGTAGGTAAGTTGTAAACACAACTTTCCACACTCGTCTTAAGACCCCTGTGTATTCATAACGATGTTTACTCTCTCTGAGACATCATTGTGAAATATATTGCATGTGGCACAATGCCTCTACATTTACACTGCACACTGTATGATTCGTGTAAGAGGGGAACAACTTACGAGGCGATCATGTGGCTGCGGTGCGTGGGGTGAAGTTTTGTCATGATTAAAATTCGATATTTATATCTACAATTACAGTTTTGATGGCCTCGTTATGCTTCCAGCTGTCTGTCACCGCTATGGATGATAATTCTTTGAACTTCTGAGGACAGAGCATGCATACAATAGACTTATATTTTTATTGTCCCTGTCACACTGTAAGCTGTCGTATGGAAAATACTCGGAATTTATATACACTCTAGCACTGATTAGTTTACAGTTATCAAATACACTCAAATCTTTTTCCAGATTCCCCTATCAATCTGTCTATGAATCATTCTGTATTTTGTAGTGCGTTCAGTCAGACGTTCATGCAGAGACGTACGTTTTGAAGGTTGATGTGATTCCAACATTTCTTTTGTGCTTGAGCTGGATACCATTAAGTTCGTATCTTATTTTTTGAAACAGAAAGGGGAATGCATTATGTGTAAGCAATGATGACGTTGTTGTATTTCCAAATACAGGGAACTGTTGCATGGAAGTGTTAACTCATGTTGGTGTTGCATGAGAATTCTTATCATTATTATTAAAGATCATCGAAACAAATTGGAGAAATATTCCTGATGAATCGTCCGCTCGTTATACTAAACTGGAGTTGTCATACTGATTGACGTCATTGTAAGGTTTCAGTCCCACCGATTCTAGAACCTCATAATTTTCACATGTTATTGCGTTCTTGTTCATCTGCAAGTTGGTGTTCTGATGGCTTTGTGTAGCGTGTTTATACTATGAATTTGTTGCTCTTTTACGCTCAACACAGACCGTAATAACAGTAGAATATCCACTTGTAGAATCGACTCATAAATTTTAACACTATAATTCTTTAACACTTGTCTGCTTGGAAAACCTATTAGGGATCCTAAGAACCTTTTTTGACTGAAATCTATTGTCTCTTTTGTTGTTTTTATCTCTGATTTAAAGGTATTAACGTTTACACGTAACTCAAAGCCTTGTACAAAACGTTTTAAATACACATTCAAATTGACAGTTTCGTATGAACGAGGAGATATTTCCACAAATTTACCATTTTGTAGGTGTATTTTATTGTTTGTCTCAGTGACATTAGGTGTCATCTAATATATTAATTCCCTTAACCTCATGAGCTAGACCTTTACTCAGCTTCGTTAAAAGTCCACAGAAGTTGTATCCAGGGATATGCATTTTCACTGGTAACTTATCGAGAATACCACTACCCCCTCTGATGTGCTTCCAGCACTCATTTCATGCTACCGTGTGGTTTGAGGTTTATTTGCCATATTTATATACCATGGGATGCCGAGCCACTTAATTAAAGCCCTGTTCCCTTGACGTCTTATAACAAGCTCTAAGAGAAACACCTTTAGTTCAGAGTTTCTCTCTAATTCCTCTCTGCAAAACTTCCAGAAATTTCTTCAACGTTGTGATTGAAATTTCTCATGTTGAAAAATGAGGAGTGTCCTGTTTCACTTGGTGTAATTCTTTCTATGGACCAATGTTCATAAATACTTATTCATTATTGACAACTCGTTTCGACTGGCTTTGCTGTCATTTTCTGGTCTTCAAAAATTGTTACAAATCGTGTTCATTGCGAGTTGGAAACTCACACCTTGTCATATTAGCGGGTAAGATGTAATGCATTATGTAAAGGTTTGTCAGAAATAAAATGTCTGGTATCAAAAAGCATCTTGTGCACGTCGCCATGTCTACATATGTAGCGTTCACAGATGTTTTGTTAAGTCTTAAAAACATAATATACAGTAACACGTAGAATAGCATATCTGTTTACGTTAGCTTGACATGTTTCCTTCTTTGATGAACCACTTTAGACATGGTGGTTCATCACTGAAAGTAACAACACAGGGTAAACCACTAATCGATCTTTTCTCACATGAATTGAGGTATTGTAGAGTTATTCAACAGGACGATAAACAACTGTATGTACACGAAATTTAATCTTTGAGGGTCATACAAATGGTTAGACATTCTCACACAAATAATTGAGGAGTATAATCAAACTAGACATCATACAATTAAAATGGAATCTATTGATGTACATAGTGATGGACTTCTAAATATGGTATCAAGATGGTGGATCCGACAAGCAGAATTTTAATGTAGGTGATTTCGTACATGTTTCGAAATACAATACCGCACTTTAGATGTTTTATCTAGAGAAGTGGTCAATGGAGGTATTCACAGTTTCCAAAGTGCAACGTACAAACCTGGGAACCTTCATTTTTAAAGGACAATTGGCATGTGAATCTCATATATATGAGATCAACCTGCCGTACATAATATAAACTTCATATTATGAGACATCTGCACAGGAATGTTTTGTGTGCTGGTTTGTAAAGCTCATGAACGACTGCATCCGTATTTACTAAATAATACGCCTTTCTCAAAGGTCTGAAATGGTTGATATAATTTCATTCATATGAACTGTATTCAATGCTGTGGCCAACGCTGTGAGTAGTTCTAGTTGTTCTATGATTTCGTTCAGATCATTGTTTCTTTTTAAATATACTCCGAGGCAGCGTGCTCAGTCTTCTGTGCTGAATGTCAGTGCCTTTGCCCAGGCTGTTTTCGCCAGCTGAAGTGGGTTCAATGCTATTCTTGTATTTATTACTTTTTGGGCTCGCTCATTTTGGGTGTTGTTTCACCTATGCACATTAGCCATACATAACGTTTTGGCATACGTTTGTATCTCTTTCGGTAAATACTTGGTAGAGTTCGAAATTTTTAAGAATATTAGACCCAATGAACCAGACGATCTTGCAAATTCCTTACTACCAACCTGTATCGCATCTTCCGAAAAATTTATAGGGTATTTACCCAGCCTGTATTGTTGACCCATGCCGAATCCATACGTTCTGTCTAACTCGCTATCACTATGGTGGTTAATGGACTCGGTGGCTTCTTCTGCTCTGTCTTTATCCTCCTCTACTTCTTATTCTGCTGTTTTGCCTTCTTTGGTAGTTTGTGAGAGCTTTTTCAGACTTTCAGTTACTGGTTTAAACATTTCTTAGAGAGGCTGTCCTCGTTCCAGTTGTCCTAATTTTAGCAATCGTAATTTCTACCGGATACCCTTTTGTGCCTCGATAACTTAATGTTTTGTAGACATGCTGTCGTATATTAAACCATTTTTGAGATAGCATGCTCTGAGACTACTGGTGGTTATGGTATGAAACTTCCATACCTATTGCCTTGATAAAGCTGGGCATACCTATTAGTCTTCTGTTGACTTCTTCAGTTTTATTACTCAACATCCCACCTTTCCTAGCCATTGGATTAATAAGAATTTATAGTTCCGGAAATTTTGTATTGATTGCTTCGATTTTTCTATCGACATATAGATATATGTTTGGTCTGTGCTTTGCATCCTCGGACTGAGTGTGTGACACATGTGTAAATTTGCCTACAGTATAATGATACTGTTGCATATTGATACACTACCTTTTAGACAAAAACTCCTGGCCTGGAGGATTCGTCTATATCGACCATAATTCAATTAACTTATTCTACCAATGACCAGAAGCCATACTGCATGTGATTCCAGTAATCTCGTGATAGGGTCACAAATTCATTAAACCTAATGTCGGTTCCTACTTGTTCTTGGCAAATATGTTTTAAGTTCTTATTGTCCTGTTTGAATGTGATAATAGGTTTTACACTATCCCTTACCAAGTGCTTTGGAGTCCTGAAATATATCTGCCGCAAATAGATAACACCAGCTTTCATGTGACTATGGCAGCCTACAGTAAAATATTTGCATATGTGATCCTGGTTTTCCACTACAAGGTCATCAAATATGAGTAAACTGTCTGGCTTTACTTTCTTCAGGTGGTGGAATATCATTGCTTTCATTAAATGTCTAGTAAGTTATTCCATGAATGCTGTGCAAAATCTCTGATAACACCTTTTTATTTAAGCTGCAATAGGGTTTTGAAAGTGTATATACATGCTCAAAGCGACTCCCCTCAAGATGTGTTAACAATGACAGAAGAATTCTGATGGTCCCACAGTCATAGTATGTATTGGGAAGTAGTGAACCATTCTTTATCTTCTTCTCCCAGTTTCTGGTATCACCACAGGCCCTGTCAGTTACTACAGGACTCTTGTGATAGGGGTTGGGGGGTTGGATTGATTTGGGGGGAGGAGATCAAACTGCAAGGTCATCGATCTCATCAGATAGGGAAGGATGGGGAAGGAAGTCGACCATGCCCTTTCAAAGAAACCATCCCAGCATTTGCCTGAGATGATGTAGGGAAAGCACGGAAAACCTAAATCAGGATGACCGTACACGGGATTGAACTGCTGTCCTCCCGAATGCAAGTCCAGTGTGCTAATCACTGCACCACCTCACTCGGTCTTGTGATAGGGGCCCACTGTATCATAGTGATGACTATATGACTACATCAGCATGCAGGTGGCTTATATAGACAGAAGAAACATTACACTTGTTTGTTTACAAAGTCATAAATGTGTATCAGGGTGTATGTAGCTACTGAAATAAGGTCGTAGATCTACAGCTCACATATTTCTTCTTCTCCTTTTATTCATGCACAACATTAGTTGTAGAGTTGAGCGATGGTTTCTTCTGATGAGCGAGGAGTTTTGCACGCTATGTGCAACAGTTAGCTCCACATTCTCTCACAGAATCAGTAAATATATGGTCGACAGTTTTGTTGACAGTCAGGAGTATACTGGATTCTGTGACTGGAATACATTTTGTTTTTAAGAAGTGCTGCTGTAGGTGAGTGCACCCTCCCTCATTAAGTACTTTAACTTTTCTGTTGGCGGTCTCCTACTGTGATAGTATGATCATCTGGTATCACTGAGAGGAAGTGAGTGGTTCCAAGGAATAAAGCAAAAATCTGCGTTGAGAAATTCAGACGATTCCAGTCATCTAACGATAATATTACTCTGTAGTCATTATACTGTGGATTTTCGAATACTGTTACTGGATAAAACTCACGATCTGCCATTATTCCCATACTGACGCATTTATAGGTGCACTTGTTTAAGCTGTAACTGATCTTTAACAGTGTTATTTGCACACCGGACAACTGTAATGAGTTTTCCAGACGCTTACATCCTATACACCTTAACAGTGTTAGCCTTTGAGAGTTCTCACATGGCTGGGTGAGCTATTAATCCTACAGAAAGGATGAACAAGACCCTTTTGCAGGAAATTTAATGTAGTTAAAATTTTTACTGGGACACGTTTTTGTTGGAGGCCACAATATTCTAGTTATTCAAGAAAAACGTTATATATATATATATATATATATATATATATATATATATATATATATATATATATATATATATTTGTGTGTGTGAAAAGCTAACAAGGTATTTGAATCGGAAACCGATTACCCAGAAAATATGGAGAAAGGCATACAAAAGTTTAGAGGAGCGTGAATCTTTTCAAGTCTCGGTTTAACATCAGGATGCCACCAAACCCAGAATCAAGACCATAAACCGCCTTTTTGTGTGTTGGAAGATGTTGTTAATATGGGATGTTGCCTTTTGGCTTAAATGTGTCTGTGTTGGTCTTCATTACGATGCTAAACCGACTTTTAGGGGAAGAATTACTAAAGAAGATTTTAATGTAAGTGGAAGACATTTTGATATTTAGTGAGAAGTGTGAGGATCACTTACAAACCCTTATTAGAAAGGCCAAGGTACACAGAAAACTGTATGATAGTATATGGGGTTAGTGACCAGATGTTGATGTTAACACTGGTTCAATCTAAAAAGGACGAACATTAAGATAAAGAAGTTCCATCATGTATATAAAGGATTGTACAAAATCATAGAATTGAAGCATCCAAATGCAGTGTTTGCTTGAAGAGTGTCTAAGTGGAAGGCGACATGTCTGTGAAAATCCTGTAAATATAAAAAGGTATAAGTCATCGCGATGTGTGTGCTCTTTTAAGGTATTGACATTCAGATGATTAATGTGAAAACGAGGGAGCCAATGCAATCCGTGATTATAATTCTATTTGTAGGATATTTCCATTACATTCGGGCAACTTTGTTTTTCTTCTCCTTCTTTTTTCATTAAATTAGGGGACTTTTCTTTTGTTTCCAAAAATCCTGAATTCTTGTGCGTGTTGGAATCATTTATTAAGGGGATGTAAGGGTACAGACATCGGCACATCAAATCTACCTTTACACATCGTCTAGTAAGGCGACACCTGTAAGCTGCGGAGTGGGCGCTGCCTATCTCTTGAGGAGTGGACAGTGGCGAGCTGGCGAGAGGAGCTGTATCTTTCTGGCAGTGGCAAGAACAACTTGGTAGTGGGCGTCCCTCATGGTCTGGTCTGAGTAAGCAACAGCGACACAGTAGATGGCTGGTGCATGCAGTGGACCTAGATGTGGACAGGAACGTGGAGTGCATGCGGGTCGTTCCTGGGCCAGTGTATTTCGCCTCTTGCTTGTCAGGTACTACTGCGGTTCTGTAGATTGGCTGATGCTACCTGTCATTCGCACAATGTTTTTATAATTGACTTTGACCCACATTTTATGTCTTGATTTGTGATGTTCCTACAAGATCTTTTATAGCACAAGTTACATTTATGGGCAGCACAGGTACTGCTAACCTTAAAATTTGGTTGTTATTATTGAGGCTCATGTTTTCTACGTAGTTGATGTTTGATTTACTGGTTTTTAGGAAGCAGTTGTTAAATTATTTGAGTTTTTAAATTTGTTGAAGTTCTGTTTATGAAATTTGTCTCGTAAATAATGTTGTATAATGAATCACCGAATAGGCTTGGTCACTCCCCATCCTAACTAGTTGGACTCTAGTACACTCTATTTCATTATCATTTTGTGTAATAGTTTATTTCGTGTAGACAGTGCACACAAATCCGAGTGGAAGACTATTTACTTCCAAAATATTTTACCCAGGAGACCAAAGTGACGTTTACAGTAAAGAACCGTATGTACCACGGAAAAATAATGTGATTTGTACATCACAGGACTGCAACTATTAAACTCGTCCTGAGTACCTCTGGAGCTAACATCACAGTTGCCGTACCAATCTCTTTTTTTCCCGCTGACTGTGAGTAATGGAGGAATTGCTGCCTTCCTGCAGGATGAGGCATTTATGTATACCAACCCCAACAGAGAGGGTTGTTGCTTCTGATCTGTAAGTGGTATAGGTGACCGCCTTTCGTTAGTGCGTAATGTGCCCACAACGCCATCAGGCAACATTGAGTCTCATGGTTGGCAGGGTTCATAATGTTTCGGTTTAACAGTGTACGTTTGTGTAGCATATACTATTCGAATCCGAGGGAAGCGTGTGACACAGCAAGCACGTCACGCAGGTATTCCTTGAGGCCAGATGACTGGTAGATTTTTAGAAACTTGAAATAGTCAACTCAAGGTATACTGAGACTTCAGTGTCGCCAATGGCGTGGTCACTGTAGTGGGTATCATTCCAGGAGGTGGTAAACACTCATTGATAGTGTTGGGGAAGCCGACTTTATGCTACAATCCAGTGGAAGGAACGGAATATGCTACAGTATAATACCACGAACGGCATCTTGCTTCAAATGACCGAAGAGTCCATCTAGTACAGCAAATCCTCTCCCCACCCCTCCACACTAGATACGTAGCTACATCTTCTGTATCACAACACCTCCCATCGGACTGTTTATTAACCGCTTGGAGAGAATGATCTTTATGCTCAGCAACACCTCTTCCCCCTTTCCCTTTCACAATAGCATCGTGTGACTTGGCGGATGCAGTGAGTGGTTCCAAGAACAGTACGGCAGAACAATGAATGGATGAATCGGAATTTTCGCAGTCTGTTAATCTGGCATTCATGCGCTCTAAAACCCATTACAAGCCTATCAGTGTTGTAATTAGGGATTAAATTGGTGGCTTTAGTGTTATTTGCTCAGGTAATTTTGTCTTAGGGGCACTTACGGCATTACAGATGTTTCCCAGCAGTACTGTGACGTCTGTGATCGGTAGTATCAACATCCTTAAACATATTGGTACGTTTCTCATGGCTCATGTTATAATTGATAATGCTTGACAGCATAGGGATGACCTGGGCGATGAGTATCTGCTTATGAAGACTTCGTGCATCTTGAGAGGTTAGCTCCCTCCCAAAAATTAGATCCCATCCAATATACACTGGGCACTGTAGGGCTAATGACTGCTGTCCTAATTCTGCCTTCATGGACCGTTGTAGGTCCCTGGAGGGATCTTGTTCATCAATGGGATGCATTACCAGTAGCAACGCTAGATGACTCAATCCACAGAAAGAGGAGGTGTTTCGCCTTCTGAATTGCTCTGCAAAGGCAAAACACTGTGCTGCGCTACATATGCCGCTAGTGTGAGAGGTAACACAGACAACAAGTACCAGGCTCGTCTCCTGGCTTATTTTTGGGAGTAATCTGTATCTATATAATTTTGTCATGTATCATAATATTTTTGGGGTACCTTTTAGGACGCACATAATCTGCATACCTCATACTACTTTGTGGACCTAGAAGATCTTCATCTTACAGAAGAAGAATATTAAGTTTGATTTGAATATCAGCCACAGGACCGCGGAAAAAATTACGCTGTAACCCGCTTCTCATCCAAAACCACTCTGCATTCAAGATGAGATTAAAGCTTCATCTTTTATCATTGGGGTACTTTCCCTTTCGTCATCCCTCGCTACCTCTGGTTTCTTTCTTCCATTTCACCTCCTAATCTGACCATATTATTTCACCCTCTCCGTCTGACCAGTTAACTTCTTCTCTACATCGATTCCTTTAGCACACTTGGCACACGTTTTTATCAGATGCCTTTTCATATTCTACACAAAAACATATTAAGGAAATTGCTTGATATAATGTTAATAAGACAGGCACTTCTTAACTTCTAAATATTCATTACTATACATATTACTATTAACATTATTATTATTATTGCTGTTATTATTATTGTTGTTGTTGTCACTATTAGTATCATGAATTACTCATTTTCTACACAAATTGTAATGTTGGCTCACTGCAGAAGTCTGGTTAGAGGTATGTAAGAGCTGGAAAACCCTAATCTTGAAAGGGGACAAAAATATATAAATAAATAAATACATTATATGATTCATTTCTGTAACAAATATTTGAAAGACATTAATTGCTACATTTAACTCATTACAATGTCATTTTCTGTAGTTGCACTTCATTAGGTGTAACAATAGCCTTCAGCTACCTTTGGTATTTATGTGTAAATTGGTTTTTATTTGCAATGTGTTGATGCTGTATCTGACAATTGTATCACCAGGATTTGTTTTTATCAGAATCAGAATGTGACTTCAAATTCTGGAAAATTCTACTTGCGAAAATTTAGTGTTGAATTTATACTACACTGCAAAAATCTAATAGTGATTGGTAATACTTGTTTTAAGGCTCATTCTAATTAGAAAACTTCTAATATTCATTTTTGATACTTTTGCAAGACATCTGTTTTTTTAGTAAAAATGAAATGCCTGAATACTCATATTTCACTTCTTGTTAATTATGATGAAGCAACAGAGAGAAAATAGCTACTTTTACTTATACCTGTGTTTGCTCTATGGAAAACCAAATAAATTTTGTTGCTTGCCACAAATATAAATTCAGTTCTAATACAAAAAGCTCAATTACTTTTTTTCAGGTGCAGTGTCTTTAGTTTCTCCAGGTCTTAAAGCTGTTGTTACTAAAAACTTATATTGCTGTTAGTTTAAGTTTTATTCTTGTTTGATTTCATATACACTGAACTTTTGTTTTTCTTAAGTCAAAAGGTAAATCAAACATAGACCAAATAAATTCAGTCTTTTAGAAATAACTGATTTTCTTCAAAATATTATTCACTAGTACAATATTACGTATGTCCCACATTTGTGACACCACGTGAAAATTGTAAGTTGTATTGTTCATTAATGCTCTCATCTGACTGCAAGTCAATGACTATACAAGCACTAAGAGGTTTCTACTTCTAAATCCACTTATTATAACTGTTATTATTTCCATAAACAATAATTCACATTTTTTGTATTTATATAGTAGGTTTATTGCAAGCAGTCCACTGATGCCTTGTTTTATTGATTCTCATGTTAGCGGGACAGAAAGAATGCGACATAAAGGGAATGATGTGTCTTCATGACCATGAAGGTGAGAATAATTCTTTAGCAGTATCCTAGGTATGTGCACACATTTACTGAGATATTCATCTAATTGCATAATTCAGCAGCTGATCTAATAGTTTATTTCCACTGCATGTTTAAAATAAGCTTGTCGAGTATATGATAACCAGCTGCGAATTTTCAATCAATTTAAAGGGATGTCAAATCATACTGTTGAATACAACCAATATCTTACTGCAACAACAAAACGTGTATTTTTCTCAGTATATATAAATGTTCATCATGGCACTCGAATAATATTGTCTATAGTTCTGAGATGCAGAATCAGACTGAACTTCACAACTTTCCACTCCCTTTTACGCATCTTCCTCAATTTATATGTACATATAGTGTGATGCGACCATTCATTTAATATCAAATAATTTTTGCCTCATTGAAGGTACATGAAATCTGTTCACATGCAGACAAATAGCGAACAAGGGTTCATAAAATAAGGTTCAACTCTATCAACCACAGGGATACAATACTCACGGTGCTTCATGAAATCACGCTATTTATTGTTGCCAGGTTCACAGAGTAAAATTCATTGATGCAACTGTGTTCTAAGTGTGAGAAGAAATTAGATCTTTGTGTTGTTATTAAGCTTTCTGAATGTCACATTGCCGGGAAGATTGTGTCACTCTCAGCGGATAGGAGTTGCTATTTGAAGTTCAATTATTAAAAAAGTCCTAATAGGAATAAGTGTTACTTCTCCTGCTGTACGTAAGCATTGGAACAGCTTTATGATTTTGCTGCATTTTCCTGTATCTTTCTCTGCGAGCATTTTCCTTTCACATCATCAGTAATTGAGATTTTCTGCGGGTCTAGACACTTGGGAAATTTCAGAATAACTACTCCCAACTGCTAGAACATGGCAGTATTGATGTCTTCTCTCTGTCAGAGATGACTTTGTAAGCCTCGATTAAATTTAGGTTACAGGCAAATATACATCCTGAAACACACCCTAAATAAATTACTTTTTCTACACAGAATTTAGACGCACAAAGTGATATAATAACACCATCAAACTAAAGTTTTTTAAAGGCATAGAAGAAGAGAAGAAGAGGAGTAGCTTACGTTGTGAAACGTAATAATAACGTGTCTATATAGGTACTTGACTGAATTTATGAGCTTACGAGTTGAGACAAGTACATGGCCTGACATTAATAACATGAAAGAGATTTTACCCAAGTTATGTACAGTGGGCATGCGTGACTCAATTTGTTAACCTAGCGTTTCAATTTAGAAACCTGAAATTCATAAAGCAACCAGATCATATGTAAAGCAATGAACTGCCAGCTCTCCCTGCAAATTCAACTGCCAACTTACCTTCTGGCCTGTAAAAATACGCAGAGAAAATAGATGAAGTATACTACTGAGTGTTGTTGTTGTTGTGGTCTTCAGTCCAAAGACTGGTTTGATGTAACTCTCCATGCTACTCTATCCTGTGGAAGCTTCTTCATCTCTGAGTAATCACTGCAACCTACATCCTTCTGAATCTGCTCGAAGTATTCATTCCTTGGCTCCCTCTATGATTTTTACCCCCCCCCCCCCCTCACGCTTCCCTCCTGTATTAAATTGGTCATCCCTTGATGCCCCAGGATGTGTTCTACCAACGGATCCCCTTTCTTAATCTGGTTGTGCCACAAATTTCTCTTCTGCCCAGTTCTATTCAGTACCTCCACATTAGTTATGTGAACTAACCATTTAATCTTCAGCATTCTTCTATAGCACACATTTCAAAAGCTTCTATTCTATTCTTGTCCTAGCTGTTTGTCGTCCATAATTCACTTCCATATGTGGCTATACGAGATACAAATACTTTCAGAAATGACTTCCGGACACTTAAATCTATACTCGATGTTAACAAATTTCCCTTCTTCAGAACCGCTTTTCTTGCGATTGCCAGTCTACATATATCCTCTCTACTTCGACCATCATCAGTTATTTTGCTTCCCAAATAGCAAGACTCATTTACTACTTTAAGTGTCTCAGTCCCTAATCTAATTCCATCAACATCACCTGACCTAATTCGACTACTACTAACCTCGTTTTGCTTTTGCTGGTTTTCATCTTATATCCTCCTTTCAAAACACTGTCCATTCCGTTCAGCTGCTTTTCCAAGTCCTTTGTTACCTCTGACAGAATCACAACTTCATCGACAAATCTCAAAGTTTTTATTTCTTCTGCAGTGGACTTTAATTCCTACTCTATTTTTGTTTTGTTTCCTTTACTGCTTGCTCAACATGCAAATTGAATAACATCGGGGATAGGCTACAACCCTGTCTCACTTTCTTCTCAACCACCGCTTCCCTTTCGTGCTCCTCGACTTTACAACTCCCATGTGGTTTATGTACAAATTGTAAATAGCCTTTCACTCCCTGTATGTTACTCCTGCCACCTTTAGAATTTGAGAGAGAGTATTCCAGTCAACAATGTCAAAAGTTTTCTCTAAGTCTACAAATGCTCTAAACGTAGGTTTGTCTTTCCTTAACCTATCTTCTATGAGGAGTCGTATGGTCAGTATTGCCTTGTGTGTTCCTACATTTCCCTGGAATCTAAACTGATAATTCCAGAAGTCACCTTATACCAGTTTTTCCATTCTTCTGTAAAGGATACTTGTTCATATTTTGCAGCTGTGACTTCACATGCGCTACTGAGTGTAGTTTTCCGAAATATATAGGCTGCTTGTGATAAAGGTTCAAAAGACTTGGTATCTCTGCTGAGGCAAGGAACTCTGCAGCATTATATGAAGTAATTTGATACCGACGCAAAGTACAGATTGAACAATAAAGTTATTATAGTTTATAAAAAAATCACAAATGAACCGCAGAGTCTTTTATTAAGGAAACACAGCATTTAAAGCATAATTTAGGCCACTTGACGCATACAACATCTGTGTGTGGAACATGTAGTACAATAAATCACTGTCAGTGAAAGATTTAAAAAAAGGAGTTCGATGTGCTTAATAGAATATTTAAAAAACTCACTAAGCAAGGGTGTGAAGAGTTCAGCTGCCCTGATATTCAGATGGGGTAACTTAAACCGATTCTGTACCATGCTCAAAGAATTACCTACCTCATTAACAAAAAATTTATTGTTTCAACATAGATAAGTAATCGCTAAACTACTGAAAATGCTGTGAATACCACTGCACCACTGCACCTTGGTCATCCCTGTGGCGTGTGTTTGGGAGTGAAAGTGGCATAAGGATGGAGTAGTATGTTGTGGAGGTTGAGTGGGTGATGGAACACCAGTGTAAGTGTGTGGGAAGGGTCTTTGGTAGGATGTCCCTCATTTAAGGGCATGATGAACAATAATCAAAGCCCTGACAAGGGATATGGTTGAGCTGTTCCACTCCCAGGTGATATTGTGTGCTGAGGTGGATGCTCCTTTGTAGCTGATTCTTGGTGAGGGGATTGGCGGTGTGTGAGAAGATGACATGGGAGATCAGCATGCAGACTATGTCTGGGAGGTAGCGCCTGTCTGTGAAGGCCTTCGTAAGACCTTCAGTATATTGGGAAAGGGAGTTATTGTCATTGCAGTTGCGTCGTCAATGAGTAGCTGGGCTGTATAGGAAGGAGTTTTGGTGTGGAAGGAATGGCGCTGCTGAAACGCAGATCCTGTTGGCGGCTTAATGCGGTCAGAGGTGACTCGGGAACACGAAAACGTGTAGCCAAATAGAGTGTTTGACACTGCGGAGTCTCGCTAACATTTAGTAGAAAATATAAAGTTCATTATCATTGTTATCATGACTAAAAAGCACAAGTTCATTACGAAACTGAAATTACACAATGCAGTTGAATCACCATAGTTCACAGCTGTCACAGACAGTTAAACAGCAGCAAAGATATCATGGTTATAAAATAATCGATCACCGAAAGCGACCTGAAAATTTTAAATCCCAACAGATTTCAGAATCCTGAAGATTATCTACATTTTCTAATCTCTACCACTGAAATATTTTAAGTCCCATTAGCACAGTCCAAAGCTCAACGGGCAGTCTAGTTGTACAATATTTCACTGTCATTACCAAAGTTTAGCACAATAAACAAAAGACACTGAGCTATGTTCTACTTGCCTGTTTACAAAACTTGGTTTCATGAATATTATGCTATTCAATGACTTTCTTACAGCGTGACCACTATTTGTGAATATTACACAAAAACTTAACATTTCTACATCGAATAACGCACAGTAAATGTTCTCGCTCAACTTGTGTCCTCATATTACGACATACAAATGTTCGTTAATAACTAATTTCATGTGATTTATTCGCTACATCTGGCGCTACATTATAACTATTCAAAACGTCAACTTTAACGTATTGGCGCTGCAACCTTGCGCTATTCACAACAACAGCTTCACATACATTAACACATTGCGTATCGTCAAACAAACACAGGAATCAGTGGGATCTTAAACTGGATTCTTATGCAGGTATTGATTAAGTGTGTTTATTTAGGGAAATTGTAGTTTAGATTTTTTAGCCCCTTATTCAATAAATTATTTATAGCTATTAATAAATTTCTGACACATTACCTTCATTGCTGGTCTCATGAGCTCATAAACAGCATCTCATATATATACTTTGTGCATCTGCTTAAGTTTTTATGAATTTTTTCAACCATAATAATTATGAAAGTTATTAATTAAGTCTGTAAATAATAAATTTACAAGCATTGTTTAGTTCCTAATGAGCTTATCTCATCACCATGAATTATATGCTATATTTAGTTTTTTGCAGTAGGCCTACGCCTGTAAGGCCTTTTAAGTATTTTCAGTGCTTTTTCCAGCTTTTACTCTAGATTCTAAGTCACGAGGGCCATTTTAGCTCGCTTCGATAAGCACACTGCTGCATCCTCGCTACTCCTTCCTCTTGGTATTTCCATGCTCGCCGATTCCTGCTGGACAGTGCTCCCATCTGGCCACTCGCAGCTTTCTGTGACCACCTGGTGACGCTGGCCAGAACCAAGGCTGACTTATGTAGCCCAACTACCTCAACATAACTTATAGACCACAAACTACCCAACCATATATTCAGCACACACGCAATTGGTAGTTGACTAGCTATACCTAATGTCACAACGTTTTCAAGAACACAAACATTACTTCATCAAAAGTTTCATCAATTTATTTATTTATTTTATATATCTGGGGCATGAAGCTGTTAAGTATGGTGGGGTATTAACAACATATGCACAGCAGTTAAATACATACAAAGAATAAGATACAGAGAAAATTCAGTAAAATAGAGACAGACAGTAATAATAAAAATATGTGGATTAATATGTACAACAAGAATTTGCAAAATACGGACAGAAAGGGAAAAAAAGCAAAATAATTGCACAGAAAGCAATATTAATCAGCAGATAATACATGTTCATCATATGGAGCAGCAAAAAAATTGGTTCAAATGGCTCTGAGCACTATGAGGCTTAATGCTGTGGTCATCAGTCCCCTAGAACTTAGAACTACTTAAACCTAACTAACCTAAGGACATCACACACATCCATGCCCAAGGCAGGATTCGAACCTGCGACCGTAGCGGTCGCGCTGTTCCAAACTGTAGCGTCTAGAACCGCTCGGCCACTCCGGTCGGCGGAACAGCAAAAGGGAGCAGCATATCATTAGGACCGGACTGCAGCATCTACCTAGAGTTTTCATTCCTATCCATGCTACTTCCTAACCCAAGGTACCTTGTCAGATTTCCAATACTTCTCTCCATTTTCTAATGAGTGTTGTAAGAATTCAGACACTGTTCCCTAAGAATGTCACACTGAACCACACGCAAGTGCAATAAGTACAACTGAAACAGCTGACAATAAAGAAATAATCTTCCACTGTTCCACCAAAATCTCTGTATAGTACCACAAGATTAAAAACATAAAGCAACAGAATTCAGCATTGTTCCCAAGAACGAAAAATAAATTAAGACAGACCTACAAAAAAGGAAGTCCTCCTCAGACTCATATAAAGAACAAAACAGTCAACCATCAAGGTCTTGACATTAAACACAAGTATGAGACAGTTAATACTAGTAGGATTAAACACAAAATCTCAATAATCAATGCTCAACAATACCTCTCATGTGTTCATGTAACAAAATTTGTTAGAGTCCAGTATACACTTCCCCTGAGTAAATAAATTTATTAAGGACATCAAAATAATATAGTGCAATATATGTAGCGCCCTTAAGATATGTGAAAAGTTTAAACACTCAATTGTACCCAAATCACAGTTAAGATGAGCATAGGGGAGAGAGGGTCGAAGGAAAGGGCGGTGGGTCTACCCTCCACTCTAGCAGGTCACAAATTCCCACCAGTACTAATAGTATTTTAGTTCTCGTTAAAACATGAATCACAGAATCTGCAACCCACTCCTTACTACTCACTACAACAACGGTTTCCCTTTACGGTTATAAACATGAAAATCTATCAGTCCCAAATGAACACTAGACGAAAACAAGACCATATTTCAGTACACTTTTACCACTACAATATTGCTATCCACAACCCCAGTTTCTTGGAATCACTCCAACATACTAACGTGCAAGCACTCAGAAACAGTGCTTCCTCTTCATATGAAGTGTCAGTGCTTCTCTGAAAGGACATCAACGAATAATCAGCAATACAATATGTGCGCTCGCAAATACTATAAGTAAGACAGATATGTGTATCAAGAAATGTGTCAGCAGGAATTATTGAATACCAAAACACAAGAAACGATCATTCATATCAGAAATTGTGTAAAGACAGAACTAAGACAAATAAATGAAATATTTGCTCAATGGAGTATAGTTTCAAAGTGTATAAATTATGTGTTGTTAATACAGACCAACTCAAAAATGTGATTCAAACAACAGTAATGGCAGCTCATGGAAACAGCTCCAATCTCCAACTAATATACCACAGAAAAGAGTATTACGTATTTGGCACATGTAATGTAAGTCCCTCAAATTCATCACTTTTTCCTCGTATAAGTAAAAACTAACATTTGCTTCCGATCATCTTTTAAAACGCTGATGAGCAAGAATATAGCTCTTTCATTACTAACTGAAAAGATGAAACGATTTCAGATCTTTGCTTGGACTGAATAGTTCACACATTAATCAGTAAGAAATATAACAGATGTCTAAAACAGAATATTATTATGCTTGCAATCAGCCACAAACAAAATAAACAGAATTTGTTTCAATATACAGTCAGCAAATGCGACGCAAGCAGATAGCAAGACAAGGAGTAAAATAGTCACTGTCCCTGAAGTAACTCGATAGTGTTCGCACACATATGTAATTATGTTTCCTACACTGACCTGAAAAATATGAAAGAACACAAACTGCAGTTAAACGAAGATTCACAACCAAGAATTCCTGATACATTAGTCACTTGAACGTGATAAACGTGTAACGATTGCAGAACCCGAGTTTCATTGAATAATGTTCTAACACAGGCAATATCAGTGCCGCCAGAATTCAGAAATTTGATAGGATTTGATGAGAGTTTCACTAGCAATGGAGTCATCAGAAAAACCGAAATTCATGTCCTGGCAGGAAATCGACGGATATAAGCAACCTGTTCTCGTCCAAATTCGGATTAAAAATGGCTCAAATGGCTCTGAGCACTATGGGACTTTACTTTTGAGATCATCAGTTCCCTAGAACTTTGAACTACTTAAACCTAACTAACCTAAGGACATCACTCACATATCCATGCCCGAGGCAGGATTCGAACCTGCGACTTAGCGGTCGCGCGATTCCAGACTAAAGCGCCTAGAACCGCTCGGCCACACAGGACGGCCAAATTCGGATTACATGCAAATATGTAACCCGAAACATGCCCTGAATAAAGCTCTTTCCTATACAAGGTTTATTCCCATGTAACGTTATGACAACGCGGCCTCACTAAAACTTTTTAGAGGAATAGAACAAGAGATCAAAAGGAGTAGCTGACTTTGTGCAATGTAACAATAATGAGCATAAACGTGCGCTTGGCTAAATTCTACGAACGTACAAATTTTAGATAAGCACATGGTCTAACAGTAATGTGAAAATACCCAGCTTGTAGCCAAGTTACATGCAGTGAGCATGTTTGACCCAATCTATTAACCTAGTTTTTTCGCTTAGGTATCTGAAATACAGAGGCACAAGGCAATCATGTCGTATACAAAGTGATGAACTGCCAGCTCTCTCTGAGACTCAAATTGTTCACCGGTAAACATACAAGTAAAATAGACAAAACATATTACTGCCTGCAGTACTGAGAAATGTATGGGTTGTAATAATGGTTCAGAAAAATTGGTATCTCTCCTGAAGGCAGAAAGTCTGCAACATTATATGAGATAGCCTGATGCCGATGGCAGTGTTTGCTTTCAGCCATAAGGTTTTTATAATTTGGTAGCGTTGGCAAGGAATCATGAATAAACTGATTCCTGATTCCTGAATAAACTGTCCGCCCCGATAGCTGAATGGTGGCCGGCACGGTAGCTCAGCGTGATCGGTCAGAGGGCTGCGTGCTCTCTGTAATAAAAAAACTGAGTCAAGGAATCAACGATCAACTTGAACGGATGTCTTGTGACGTCCGCCCAGCCCAAACGCAACGAACTATATCGAACAAAATGAGGGAAAAAAACGGTCAGCATGACGGACTGCCGTCCGAAGGGGCCCCGGTTCGATTCCGGCTGGGTCGGGGATTTTCTCCGCTCAGGGACTGGGTGTTGTGTTGTCTTCATCATTATTTCATCCCCAGCCGGCGTGCAGGTCGCCCAATGTGGCGTCGAATGTAATAAAATAAGACCTGCACCAAGGCGGCCGGACCTGCCCCGTGAGGGGCCTCCCGGTCAATGACGCCAAACGCTCATTTCCATTTTTCCACGAATAAACTGCAGAGTCTTTGATTAAGAAAGTATGTAATTGACCTTAGAGCACAATTATGGCACACATCTCTGCGTGGAACATGTAGTGTATTAAACAAAATTAGTGAAATATTTAAATAAAATCAATTGTATGTGCATAAGAACGTAATGAAAAAGCTCAGCCGGCCGATGTGGCCGAGCGGTTCTAGGCGCTTCAGTCTGGAACCGTGCGACTGCTACGGTCGCAGGTTCGAATCTTGCCTCGGGCATGGATGTGTGTGATGTCCTTAGGTTAGTTAGATTTAAGTAGTTCTAAGTTCTAGGGAACTGATGACCTCAGATGTTAAGTCCCATAGTGCTCAGAGCCATTTTTGAAAAAGCTCATTAAACAAGGGTTTGATAAATTAAGCTGTCCTAATATTCGGATGAACTAATGTAAGTCCGCTTCTGTGCTGTGCTTCGACAATTACGCATGTCACCAAACAAATAATGTATCGTTTCAATAAGTTCAGCCAGAACATTATGACCACACACGTAATAGTCGGCAGACCACATTTGACACGGATGACAGCGACTACGCAGCGTGGCATGGAAGCAATGCTGTCTTGGCAGGTCGCTGGGAGGAGCTCCCACTACACCTACATACAGGTCACCTAAATCACGTACGTTTCGGGGAACGGTCGATGAGTTCTGACGCCATGTTCAATCAGACGTGTTCTATCGGCTTCAGATATGGCGAAGTGGGGGGCCAACTCACCAATTGGAACTGGCCACTGTGTTCCTCGAACCACTCCATCACACTCCTGGCCTTGTGACATGGCGTTTTGTCTTGCTGAAAAATGCCTCTTCCATCAGGAAACATGATCGTCTCGAAGAGGTGAACGTTGCCTGCAACCAGAGTACGATACTCCTTGGCCATCATAGTGCTTGCACGAGCTCCGCTGGACCCATGGATCCCACGTGAATGTTCAGAGCATTATGGAGCTGCCGCCAGTCTGTCGCTGTTCCGCAGTAGAGATGTCAAGTACACTCCTGGAAATGGAAAAAAGAACACATTGACACCGGTGTGTCAGACCCACCATACTTGCTCTGGACACTGCGAGAGGGCTGTACAAGCAATGATCACACGCACGGCACAGCGGACACATCAGGAACCGCGGTGTTGGCCGTCGAATGGCGCTAGCTGCGCAGCATTTGTGCGCCGCCGCCGTCAGTGTCAGCCAGTTTGCCGTGGCATACAGAGCTCCATCGCAGTCTTTAACACTGGTAGCATGCCGCGACAGCGTGGACGTGAACCGTATGTGCAGTTGACGGACTTTGAGTGAGGGCGTATAGTGGGCATGCGGGAGGCCGGGTGGACGTACCGCCGAATTGCTCAACACGTGGGGCGTGAGGTCTCCACAGTACATCGATGTTGTCGCCAGTGGTCGGCGGAAGGTGCACGTGCCCGTCGACCTGGGACCGGACCGCAGCGACGCACGGATGCACGCCAAGACCGTAGGATCCTACGCAGTGCCGTAGGGGACCGCACCGCCACTTCCCAGCAAATTAGGGACACTGTTGCTCCTGGGGTATCGGCGAGGACCATTCGCAACCGTCTCCATGAAGCTGGGCTACGGTCCCGCACACCGTTAGGCCGTCTTCCGCTCACGCCCCAACATCGTGCAGCCAGCCTCCAGTGGTGTCGCGACAGGCGTGAATGGAGGGACGAATGGAGACGTGTCGTCTTCAGCGATGAGAGTCGCTTCTGCCTTGGTGCCAATGATGGTCGTATGCGTGTTTGGCGCCGTGCAGGTGAGCGCCACAATCAGGACTGCATACGACCGAGGCACACAGGGCCAACACCCGGCATCATGGTGTGGGGAGCGATCTCCTACACTGGCCGTACACCACTGGTGATCGTCGAGGGGATACTGAATAGTGCACGGTACATCCAAACCGTCATCGAACCCATCGTTGTACCATTCCTAGACCGGCAAGGGAACTTGCTGTTCCAACAGGACAATGCACGTCCGCATGTATCCCGTGCCACCCAACGTGCTCTAGAAGGTGTAAGTCAACTACCCTGGCCAGCAAGATCTCCGGATCTGTCCCCCATTGAGCATGTTTGGGACTGGATGAAGCGTCGTCTCACGCGGTCTGCACGCCCAGCACGAACGCTGGTCCAACTGAGGCGCCAGGTGGAAATGGCATGGCAAGCCGTTCCACAGGACTACATCCAGCATCTCTACGATCGTCTCCATGGGAGAATAGCAGCCTGCATTGCTGCGAAAGGTGGATATACACTGTACTAGTGCCGACATTGTGCATGCTCTGTTGCCTGTGTCTATGTGCCTGTGGTTCTGTTAGTGTGATCATGTGATGTATCTGACCCCAGGAATGTTTCAATAAAGTTTCCCCTCCCTGGGACAATGAATTCACGGTGTTCTTATTTCAATTTCCAGGAGTGTAGCTGTTCCCCGGCATGATGAAGAAGGTAGCGGTAGCCATCAGACAATGCAACGCTCTGCCACTGGGCCAACGTCAAGTGCCGATGGCCACGTGCCCGTTTCAGTCGTAGCTGCCAATCTTGTGGTGTTAACATTGGCACATGCATGAGTTGACGGCTGCGGAGGCCCATCCTTAGGCGTGTTCAGTACGCTGTGAGTTCAGACTCACTTGTACTCTGCCGAGAGTTTTACATCTACATCTACATGGATACTCTGCAAATCAAATTTAAGTGGCTGGCAGAGGGTTCATCGAACCACCTTCACAATTCTCTATTATTCCAATCTCGTATAGCACGCGAAAGAATGAACACCTGTATCTTTCCGTACGAGCTCTTATTCCCATTATTTTATCGTTGTGATCGTTCCTTCCTATGTAGGTCGGTGTCAACAAAATATTTTCTCATTCGGAGGAGAAAGTTGGTGATTGGAATTTCGTGAGAAGATTCCATCCCAACGAAAAACGCCTTTCTTTTATTGATTTCCAGCCCAAATCCTGTATCATTTCTGTGACACTCTCTCCCATATTTCGCGATAACACAAAGCATGCTGCCTTTCTTTGAACTTTTTCGATGTACTCCGCCAGTCCTATCTGGTAAGGAGCCCACACTGCGCAGCAGTATTCTAAAAGAGGACCGACAAGCGTAGCGTAGGCAGCCTCCTTAGTACGTCCGTTACTTTTTCTCACAAGGGAACCTCCCCATCGCACCCCCCTCAGATTTAGTTATAAGTTGGCACAGTGGATAGGCCTTGAAAAACTGAGCACAGATCAGTCGAGAAAACAGGAAGAAGTTGTGTGGAACTATGAAAAAATAAACAAAATATACAAACTGAGTAGTCCATGCGCAAGATACGCAACATCAAGAGAGAAGGGAGTCAGGAGCGCCCTGGTCCGGTGGTTAGCGTCAGCAGCAGTGGAACAAGAGGTCCTTGGTTCAAGTCCTCCCTCGTGTGAAAATTTTAATTTCTTTATTTTCGCAAAGTTATGATCTGTCTGTTCGTTGATTGACGTCTCTGTTCATTGCAATAAGGTTAGTGTGTTTTGCGACCGCACCGCAAAACCGTGCGATTAGTAGACGAAAGGACGTGCCTCTCCAATGGGAACCGGAAACATTTGATCGCTAGGTCATAAGTCAACCGATTCGTCCACAGGAAAACACGTCTGATATATTCTATACGACACTGGTGACAGCATGTGCGTCACATGAAAGGAATATGTTGTCGACCCACCTAACTTGTACACTTGGCGAATGGGTAAAAACATTCTACTAACTTGGCCGATTTAGATTTTCTTGTGGATGTGGTAATCACTCCCAAAAAGCGATGAAAACGTAAGAGTTTGTCACAGACTGAAAATAAAAAATTACAGTTTTCACAAGTCTTGAACCAAGGACCTTTCGTTCCGCAGCTGCCCACGCTAACCACCGGACCAGGGCGCTCCTGACTCCCCTCTCTCTTGATGTTGCCTATCTTGCACATGGACTACTCAGTTTGTATATTTTGTTTATTTTTTCATAGTTCCACACAACTTCTTCCTGTTTTCTCGATTGATGTGTGTTCAGTTTTTCAAGGCCTATCCACTATGCCAACTTATAACTAAATCTGAGGGGGGTGCGATGGGGAGGTTCCCTTGTAAGTGTCCTGCTAATAAAACGCAGTCTTTGGTTAGCCTTCCCCACAACATTTTCTGTGTGTTCCTTCCAATTTAAGTTGCTCGTAATTGTAATACCTACGTATTTAGGAGAATAGATTAGACTGATTTATCGTGTAACCGAAGTTTAACGAGTTCGTTTTAGCACTCATGTGGATGACCTCACACTTTTCGTTATGTAGCGTCAACTGCCACTTTTCGCTCCATTCAGATATTTTTTCTAAATCGTTTTGTAGTTTTTTTGTCTTCTGATGACTTTATTAGTCGATAAACGACAGCGTCATCTGCAAACAACCGAAGACGGCTGCTCGGATTGTCTCCCAAATCGTTTATATAGATACGGAACAGTAGGGGCCTATAACACTACCTTGCGGAACGCCAGAAATCAATTCTGTTTTACTCGATGACTTTCCGGCAGTTACTACAAACTGTCACCTATCTGGCAGGAAGTCACAAATCCAGTCACATAACTGAGACGATATTCCATAAGCACGCCATTTCACTACGAGCCGCTTGTGTGGTACAGTGTCAAAAGCCTTCCGGAAATTCAGAAATACGGACTCTATCTGAAATCCCTTGTCAATAGCACTCAACACTTCGTATGAATAAAGAGCTAGTTGTGTTTCACAGGAACGATGTTTTCTAGACCCATGTTGACTGTGGGTCAATAGACAGTTTTCTTCGAGGTAATTCATAATGTTCGAACACAATATATGTTCTACCTGCTGAGTATCGACGTTAACGATATGGTCCTGTAATTTAGTGGATTACTCTTACTACCTTTCTTGAATATTGGTGTGACCTGTGCAACTTTCCAGTCTTTGGGTACGGATCTTTCGTCGAGCGAACGGCTGTATATGATTGTTAAGTACGGAGCTAATGTATCAGCATACTCGGAGGCTGACGTTAGTTCCACCGCAGTTCGCCACCAGTTCAGTTTTACTAGTCTGCTCAGCCTACGACGTCCGACACCTCAACCTACGACATCTGGACGTGGTTTCACCTTGGTTTCACACGTGTTGAAGGCACTCACCACAGCACTCCTCGAACACCCGACAAGTTGTGCAGTTTCCGAAATGCTCGTGCCGAGCCTCCGGGTCATCACAGTCTGCCCTCGGTCAAACTCACAGATAACACGCCTTCCCCATTATACAAACGGACAGCACGCTCGCTGATACAGCATGTACCGCGCGTCTGTCTGACTGACAGTCATTCCTCGCCATGCAACGCCGCTATCGCATGAACGGGTTTATATCGAGAGTGGGTCGGTGGTCACGATGTTCAGGCTGATTAGTGTGGGTACTATACGCTCAAACTAAGCGGCGGCTGGTGGAAACAACAGCAAAGTCATGTCCTATTTACAGTCGCTCTTATCAGCCACTGTGCAGAGTGTCAACTTGGTTTGCGCATATAGTAAGTGCTCTCTAAGGTTGTGGAATGCTGTAAATAACACTACACCAAGCCTTACAATGCGAGCCGGAAAATAGGCAAGCATGTAACAATTTGTGAATGAACAATAGAAACAGATTTCAGTACTCTTACTCAACCAAAGCAGCATCTCAGCGTAGCGCCAGCGCCAGTGTCCAACTAGAACTCTCTTTGTACATTCTAACCGAATGTTCCCAGTAAACCAAGTTCGTTCACGTCTCGTTTACCCACCGCAATTGCTCTCTAAAGTCCTTCCTCGTAATCTCCTACTGAATTTGTTAGTCATGCTTTCATAGATCGATTGCTCAGTACAAAATATATCTTTGCAGAGTGCCTGGTATTTAGAGTATGTAGAAGAACATCAGTACTAAAAGCTGCGATTCTGACCGATAATTATCAACTTATTAGAGGAATCTGCTGCATGTCTCGCATTGATAGCCAGCTCATTCAACATTACGATCAGCTTCTGTTTGATCTGAGGCTATGAATTGTTCTCAGTCGTCTTTGCAAGTTTCTGTACTCATTGTTGTTTCAGATACCAGGAGCCAATTGCTCGTCACCATCATGTGACACATACAGGACTGTTTAAAAAAGTGTGTGTTTGATTTTGGTTTCCAATATTTATAAAGTACTTTCTGTTATTTTGTAAAAGGCAAAAATTGAGTTATAAAAATAAAGTTATGAAAATTGTAGGTATGTTTTCTCAGTCGATTCATTTGTCTTGTACTCAATTCCGACATACAATGTGATCATAATGCGAGGAAATTATCTTTTATTGACTTAATTTTCACGATAGATTATGTATGCAGTTTATCCCACACATTTAAAGTGAGGAAATCCCAGTAGATGTCGAACAACTAAAAAGTAATATTACAACAGGATTCATATGTTACAGGAAAATTAAGCTTCTCATAATAATGAGTGAACATACTCTTTGCAATTATTAAGGTAGGAGAAATAAAATACAGGGAGCGAACGGTTGTCTGCAACTTGTACGAAAACCAGATTGAAGTTACAAGACTTGAATGTCATGAAAAGGAGCAGTAGTTGAGAAAGAAGTGAAACTGGTCGGCAGTTTTTTTCCGTGTTATTCTATCTGCACACTGATCAAGAAGTAAGGGAAACTAAAGACAAATTTGGAAAGCTAGTTAAAGTTTTAGGAGCGTAAATAAAAACTTTAAGGTTTGATGATAATACCGAAATTTTGTCAGAGACAGCAAATACCTTGGAAATGTGAAAATTGCCTTGAAAAGAGGTTTGCCATTATAAGATGAACATCAGCAAAAGCAAAGCAAACGAAATGGCGTGTAGTTGAATCAAATTAGGTGACTGCGAGGGAATTAGATGAGGAAATGAGATACTACAAGTAGTGAATAAGTTCCGCTGTTTGGGCAGCAAAATAACTCACGACACCTTAAAAATAGAGTGTATAAATTGCGGACTGGAATATAAGAAAAGTGATTCTGCAAAAGAGATGTATTTTAACATAAAGGTAAGTGTTAGGAAATGTTTCTGAAAGTTTCTGCGTGGAGTGTAGTCAGGTACGAAGTGAAACGTGCAGAATAAACAGTACAGCAAGGAGCAAATAGAAGCTCTTTAAATGTGTTGCTGCAGAAGATCAGATGGGTATTTGTTTATAGGACACGTCCTGCGATATCAAGGATTTGTCAATTTGGTAATGGAGGGAAGTGAGAGGAGTAAAAAATTGTAGAGGTGAAACAAGGCGTGACTACAGAAAGAACCTCCAGCTGAAAATATATCGCAATAGTTATACAAAGATGAAGAGGCATGAGCGGGTCAGATAGTTTGGAAAGCTGGATAAAACCGAGAATAACGATAAATGCTCAAATATAATGCTCAATTCAGTTGTAATTACTGAAATGGTACTCACAGATGAGAAACAAGTAAACAAATTTAAAAACATCCTCATTAACAAAGTAGCATGGAAATTAATATTAAAGTAAGGAAAGTATGTCAACCTGTTATTTTTATGCCACCTAAAACTGAAAACACCTGCATTACAGATACTGATTTTTTTTAAAAAGGGTCAACACTTAAGGACGTGAGCTTCTTCTGTCTCCACAAACTTATATTTAGTCCATATTCTAGATATAAATCTCTTGCAGTTTCTAAACTGCTTGTTGTAAGTCGGTTCTGAATTAAATGACAATGAATTGGTTACAATCAATTATTAATTTCCACCTTCTAAAGATACGCAATTTATTGTAATATTTATATCACCTGAAAACAAAACATACTTAGTAAGTCGCATTGTAACTAATGGAAGGTTATTAATGCACACAAGAAAAAGCAGTGACCATAAGACAGGAACATGAGCTCCATCACAAGTAATTATTTATTAAATGGACAACGTCTGATAGCTTATCCATAGGATTTCCGTGTTGGGACACTGTCTGCAAAGACATAACGTTTTAATCACTTGAAAACGATTATACGATTCACGAAGTCAGCTATCTTTGACACATCACAGAAAATACCAGTAGCTTGTAAGTTATTCTCTAATGAAATGAGTATATTATCGTTTTATGTATAAATAGCTTTCTAAGTATTGGATCCGTTACAAAGACCAACTGAAAGTAGGGGAATACATTATTTTTGGCGAAAGGTGAAGAAGCCATTTATATAAAACATCCTGTAAAATTTTGGAAAATGCTGCCAAAAATTAAATTGCTCAGAAGCTTCATATTGTTTCTTATACACTTACCTGTACATAGGCTTAACTTCAGCATATTCACACAACTGGGCAAAGATTCAGGGATAAACGACTGGTTACTTAAATTATCTGTTACTAAACTGCCAGGGAGACTCTTTAATTAACTAGAGCAGACTTTTATCACAACCTTTAGAATATTTTGATACTGCAATTTCTATGATGGATGTTACTTCCTCTTGTGAAGTGAGACATTCGAAGAGGTGGTTTGTATCCTTGTTATGTTTCTTCTACAAGCAGTAGACAAGCATTCGCAACATTATTTCCGATATCCAATTCCTGCCACCACGTACAAGTATTTTGTAGGGAAAATAGTTCACATATAGTATATAGAAGTGCTGATGATGCCGCTGAAAAGTCGTAATATACTGCTCTCGAGAGCAATACTGTACTTAGTGGCTTTTGCACTAAGTGTCTCGTTTCCCAGCATGTAAGGACTTGATACAGTCATGAGTTTTCTTACGCACTTCCCCTACTTTTTTTTTAAACAGAAATAACTATTTCGTGTATCTATTAGCAAATAATGCAGATTTATTCAGCACAACATTTTCGCACAATATAAGTACGGTACACAAAACTTTTGTTCATCCATTCACCAACATGTAGAACTTAATCGTCATTGTTTTTTAATTTACTGTTGCCTTTTTAGGAGTGGCACGTGGCAACACGCAAGGTGACTCTTATTAACGTTTAAAATCCCCGAAGCGACGTAGATGACGCTGAGACAAGTAATAACAAGACAGATGGCGCCGCAAATGTCAGGAAATACCACAAAAGTAGATGAGAAATGTTGAACATATGACGTCACCACATGACATACTGTACCGCGCCGCACGTGCAGCGTCTGGACTTGGGACTGGAGGGATGATTGAGCGATGCAATACTTGCATTCGAGCAAACCGTGCAAATTTCGAACGCCACTTGTAAATGTGATCTATTGTACACGCTGAAGTTACAAAATTAATGTCCTCGCGTTACCAAATAAAATCTGATCTTATTTTGTGTTTCTTTCCTTTTGTCCCTCCTGTTTTTGTTTACAGCCATTTTTTAGTAAAGAAAACGTAGGTCATTTACTAGAAACGATGCAAGACTTAAGCTTATACTCCTCTACTTGTGACGCAATGTGCTATGTTTCTGTTGTACAGTACTTTGCTCTAAACCAACGGAGACCGCGAGGGAGATAAATAGGATAATAAATTATACCTCAAAGTAAATACATAACTGTCTACCTGAATGAAAAAAAATGCTGCCTGACAGACGCAAGACTCGAACCCTAAGCCCCACGCACTGAAGTCGCGCACATGGGCCCGGAACCACACCGGTATGAATACATGACTTGGGTTAGGATTATCAATTGCGACAGACTGATAGACTCAACGCTGCAGGTATGTCCTATTATGACGTCACGTCTTCAACATTTGTCATCCACTTTTACGGTATTTCCCGACGTTTGCGGTCCCATGTATCTTGTATTAAATTACTTGTCTCGGCCTCATCTACACACATCAAAAAAAGTTTTGCATCACCTCGGTTCCGAGAGTTCCGGGATCTGTACAGAAAATTGGAATAGAGATCAACATAAACATCATTTCCGCCCTTTTTATTGCTCATGAATACCATACATTACGTGTTGTACCACCATAAAGCGAGACCGTCAGAAGTGGTGGTGCAGATTGCTGTATACACCGGTACTTCTAGTATCGAGTGGCACGTCCTCTTGCATTGATGCATGCCTGTATTCGTCGTGGAATAGTATCCAGAGGGTCATCAAGGCGCTGTTGGTCCAGACTGTCCCACTCCTCAACGGCGATTTGGCGTAGATCCCTGAGAGTGGTTGTTGGGTCACGTCCTCCATAAACAGCCCTTTTCAATCTACCCCAGCATGTTCGATAGGGTTCACGTCTGGAGAACGTGCTGGCCACTCTTGTAGAGCGATGTCGTTATCCTGAAGGAAATCATTCACAAGATGTGCACGATGGAGGCACGAATTGTCGTCCATGGAGACGAATGACTCGCTAGTATGCTGCCGATATGGTTGCACTATCGGTCGGAGGATGGCATTCACGTTTCGTACAACTGTTACGGCACCTTCCATGACTACCCCAAAATAGCAGGGAACCTCCACCTTGCTGCACTCACTGGACAGTGTGTTTGAGGCGTTCAGCCTGGCCGGGTTACCTCCAAACACGTCTCCGACGTTTGTCTGGTTGAAGGCAAATGCGACGCTCATCGAAGAAGAGAACGTGATGCCAATCCTGAGCGGTCCATTGGGCATGTTGTTGGGCCCATCTGTACCACGCTACATGGTATCGTGGTTGCAAAGATGGACCTCGCCATGGACGTCTGGAGTGCTGTTGCGCGTCATGGAGGGTATTGCGCACAGTTTGAGTCGTAACAAGACGTCCTGTGGCTGCACGAAAAGCATTATTCAACATGGTGTCGTTGCTGTCAGGGTTCCTCCCAGCCATAATCCGTAGGTAGCGGTCATCCACTGCAGTAGTGGCCCTTGGGCGGCCTGAGCGAGGCATGTCATCGACAGTTCCTGTCTCTGTGTGTCTCCTCCATGTCCGAACAACATCGCTTTGGTTCACTGCGAGACGCCTGGATACTTCCCCTGTTTAGAGCCCTTCCTAGCACAAAGTAACAATGCGGATGCGATCGAACCGCGGTATTGACCGTCTAGTCATGGCTGAACTATCTCCTTCCTGGTGGAATGACTTGAACTGATCAGCTGTCGGACCTCCTCCGTCTAATAGGCGCTGCTCATGCATGGTTGTTTACATCTTTGGGCCGGTTGAGTGACATCTCTGAACAGTCGAAGGGACAGTGTCTGTGATACAATATTCACAGTCAACGGCAATCTTCAGGAATTCTGGGAACCAGGGTGATGCAAAACTTTTTTTGATGTGTGTATGTCGCTTCGGAGGTTTTTAAATGTTTATAAGAATCACCACGTATAAAAATTTCATTGGTTGGTGCTTAACCCATTTCAGATACCTGTGACAAATATGCCGACTCCATTGCTTTTGCTGCCTAGACAGCTGGCAGCCATGTGAGAGACAGAAAAGGACACCTAATGCCTTACTTGTTGCAGAGGAAATGGTGACGTTACCAGAAGGGCTGGCTGACTGCGACTGCCTGCCACGCTGCTCCGAGAGGCATTACTACCCGCTGGATTATAAACTGTTAGACAAGTAAGTCACTGCGAATACACGCTGCATACAAATAAGTTACCGCACCGCTACCAGATGTCTGTTCATGACTGCTCTTGGTGCTTTGCAATCGCTTCACCGCCTTAGCATGTACTCTTAATAGTGGCATAGTCAGCTTTGTAATTTTTGAATAAGATCTTTGATGGTTTGGTAGTCTTTCCTGATGCTCTGCCTGCTGACCTGAACGATCGCCCAATAGATATTTAACACTTTACCTGGCGTCTCGCCTGTGCAAGTGCCTGCCATTTTCAAAGATTTCAAAGATTTAGTACAGGACTCGGATCAACAGCAGTGCTGTCTAGAAGGCTCACCGTGACCATCCCTGGTGTGGTTTCCGTTTTGATATTTACAGCACATGTTTAGCATTATTGCGAGTTTCACAGATTTCCACAACCTGTCTGGTTAATCTGATTGTCTCCATTCTTTTAACATGCCCATAGAGTTTTAGCCTACACTTTTTCATATCTGTATGGTCCTCTTCATTTTTGTTTACAGTTCTCTGTATTATACGGCTATAAATTACTTGACAGTAAAAATGTGCTGGTCGATTTGGAAATAAAAGCGGAACCGACTTAAATATAGGACTATCATCTGATGTGTTAACACAAAATATTCTCAGGAAGTACCAAAGACGGTTTTGAAAGAGACATAAGATACAAAGTGGCCAATGTTTTACAATACAGTGAATGCTCGTAACCGTGTAATATCCATCAAATTTAAAGTTGTTCTCCATTTTTCATTTCTCCAATTGCTGTGTCTTCGCTTTTAAACGTTCTTGATAATACTGAGTTGGTGCTTAAGTTCGTAGCGTTTTCCGTAAGTTTTAAGAAACACAACACATACACGTTAGGGCGGGTTCAGTCATCAATAATATATTATTCTTCACTATTTAGAACAGTCTGGCAGCGCTGCAGTAACTTTTCGATTCGACGACTGTATAAATAACGTGGTTTCGAGGCGAACAACTCGACTAACCATGTTCGGAGCGGATATTCATTCATAAAGAGAGTTCGATGAGGGCGGAAAAGGTGAAACTCTGAGGGCGCAAGATTAAATGAATAAGATGAGTGCGGAATTACTTCCCCACGCAACAACTCCTGTATAGATTGTTTTGACAGTCTAGCAGAATGGGGAGGGAGGGGTGGGGGGTGGGGGTGGGGGGTCGATACGTGGATTAGCATCACTTTACGCAGTTTGCTTGGTCGCTGTTCTTCGATTGCGTCTGAAAGTCGTCTCAGTTGTTGACAATAAGTGTCAGCAGTGATGTTCACACCTCAGGGAAATAATTCATAGTAGACCACACCGTCGCTGTTCCACCAGATTCTGAACGTCTTTTGTGGATGCGCGCAGGTCTTTGTAAGGGGAGTTGCTGCTTTGATTGGGCTCAGCCATTCCTTTCATTTTCTTATGTTAGCATGTTTTTCTTGTTGTTGTTGTTGTTGTGGTCTTCAGTTCTGAGACTGGTTTGATGCAGCTCTCCATGCTTCTCCACCCTGTGCAAGCTTCTTCATCTCCGAGTACCTACTGCAGCCTACATCCTTCTGAATCTGCTTAGTGTATTCATCTCTTGGTCTCCCTCTACGATTTTTACCCTCCACGTGCCCTCCAATACTAAATTGGTGATCCCTCGATGTCTCAGAACATGTCATACCAAACGATCCCTTCTTCTAGTCAAGTTGTGCCACAAGCTCCTCTTCTCGCCAATTCTATTCAATACCTCTTCATTAGTTATGTGATATACCCATCTAATCTTCAGCATTCTTCTGTAGCACCACATTTCGAAAGCTTCTATTCTCTTCTTGTCTATAATATTTATCGGCTACGTTTCACTTCCATACATGGCTACATCCATACTAATACTTTCAGAAACGACTTCCTGACACTTAAATCTATACTCGATATTAACAAATTTTTCTTCTTCAGAAACGCTTTCCTTGCCATTGCCAGTCTACATTTTATATCCTTTCTACTTCGACCATCATCAGTTATTTTGCTCCCCAAATAGCAAAACTCCTTTACTACTTTAAGTGTCTCATTTCCTAATCCAATTCCAAAAATGAAATGGTTCAAATGGCTCTGAGCACTATGGGACTTAACATCTATGGTCATCAGTCCCCTAGAACTTAGAACTACGTAAACCTAACTAACCTAAGGACATCACACAACACCCAGTCATCACGAGGCAGAGAAAATCCCTGACCCCACCGGCAATCGAACCCGGGAACCCGGGCGCGGGAAGCGAGAACGCTACCGTACAATCTAATTCCCTCAGCATCACCCGACTTAATTCGACTACATTCCATTATACTCGTTTTGCTTTTGTTAATGTTCATCTTATATCCTCCTTTCAAGACACTGTCCATTCCGTTCAGCTGCTCTTCCAAATCCTTTGCTGTCTCTGACAGAATTACAATGTCATCGGCGAACCTCAAAGTTTTTATTCCTTCTCCATGGATTTTAATACCTACTCCGAACTTTTCTTTTGTTTTCTTTATTGCTTACTCAATATACAGACTGAATAACATCAGGGAGAGGCTACAACCCTGTCTCACTTCCTTCCCAACCACTGCTTCCCTTTCATACCGCTCCACTCTTATAACTGCCATCTGCTTTCTGTACAAATTTGTAAATAGCCTTTCGCTCACTGTAGTTTACCCCTGCCACCTTCAGAATTTGAAAGAGAGTATTCCAATCAACATTGTCATAAGCTTTCTCTAAGTCTACAAATGCTAGAAACGTAGGTTTGACTTTTCTTCTAAGATAAATAGTAGGGTCAGTATTGCCTCGCGTGTTCCAACATTTCTACGGAATCCAAACTGATCTTCCCTGAGGTCGGCTTCTGTCAGCATAAAGACACCATTTCTCGTCAGCAATAACGATGCAGGATAGGCGTGGTCGGTGTTGTTCACGAGCCAGCCGATGATGAGCAGGAAGAGACACGCATGTGGCCATCCGCTGAATTTTGCGATTTTTCGTTCACAACATGCGGTGCCCAAATAACCAATTTTTGAACTATCCCCCTTACGTGCAAATGTCGCACTATGGTGGAATGACAAAAGTTCAACACTTTTTTCTGTTCTAGAGTACACTGACGTGGATCTTTGTGGATTAATGCATGTAAACGATCTTCATCAAACCCCGAAGGTCTTCTTGAAGGTGTACAATCACTAATGTTAAAACTGGAAAACCATTTCGATGTCGTGTCCTGTCCAATAACATTATACACATACACGGCGCAATTGGTTCTGGCCGTCTTCGCTGCTGTCACCCCTCTATTGGATTGAAACAGAAGAAGATGTCGGAAATGTTCCGATTTCTCCAAGCCGCACGCCATTTTCTAGAGTGCACAGGATCACTCACTATGAGAAAATGACGATACGTAAGCTCAAATAGCAAGAGCGAAATACGAATAAAAAATTGAAATCGATGAATAAACCTATAACAACCAGGATATCAACATGAAAAACAAAAACATTAAGAACTTATGCACCAACTTAATAATTAGCGAGGGACAGCAACAACTGTTTCTTAAAAAGATAGTATATTCTGTTTTATTGGTAGTCAAAAGAGATGAAGGGAAGAGAATAGTGGTATAACACTCGCTCTGATCTGCTCCTAAACTGTTCTAAGAGGAGATCGCAAATGCACTCAATGCAAAGGGCAAGACTTCGTTGTAAATGCTGCTACAAATTCTTCCTATTATATGTAACGGAGCTAGCAACTGTAAGGGCTTGCAAGGTGGGTGGATTAGCTGGGTTTTGCAAATAACGCAAATGGCATTATTTCGAAGAAGCTGGTACAGAGGTTTGCTTGTTACAGCGACAATGGTGGCGGTGCCGCCCTCTATCGTTGGAGTGTCAAACAGTTCCCACGGGTCAACCTGAGGAAAGACGTCCTCTTCACTTTCGTTGACCTTTTAGGTAAGTCATCAACTTGTTAATGAGAAAAATCAATTCTCAAAGAGACACTAACCCTGATTGAGAATACTGTGCGCTGTGTGTATCTTCAACCTTCTTATCTTTGTGAAAGGGATGGCGTAGAGTATGCTGTTGCAATGCTGGTCCATGAAGCACGTCTGCAGTCAGCCACAGGTCAGTTCGCCCGCGGGTGGGCACAGACAGTATAGGCTGCCAGCCAGGTAGTACTTATGCACTCGTTCTGCACATCCGCCAACCACTTGGCACCCCAGCTCCAAAGCGATTACACCAACTTCACCGTCAAAATTGTGAGGTACACTGTCAGTTAAATGCTGCTAATTTTTTGTAATCGCTCTCACTTGACAAACTGAAGATTAATTCCTGAGGTGTTCCTAGGCAAGTTGAAGATAATATACGAGTAATTCTGTGGAAATGGTTTCCAGTTAATATTTTTATAGGTGAATAAGAAGATGAATGTTGTATCAGAACATAATGGTTAGAAAACGTCTTCCGTTTCTGTTCCTTATATAACGTTCTAAATACTTTCAGAACGTTCTATTCGACTGAGCTCAGAAATATTGCAACCGCCGTGGAAGCCTAGAAAATTGGGGGTTTGACACTAATATCGGTCGTTTTTTATGCATGTAAGCCCTTTATTACCTACTATGGCTTCAAACCTTTCAGAGATATGCAGAAATATATATCCTCTCTTGCATCTGAGTTTGTTCATAATTGCAGAATTACTTTCACATGTTCTGCGTTATTTCCATTAAGCCTCCTTTACACAGAAGTGAATTGTAGCGAAAAATAACTAACGATCATTTGTAAAACGCAAACTTCTAGGGTCAGAAATGTCCCACTTATTAAAATATTTTGGGCTATTATGGCGTGCTCGGATGTATTTCTTGTTGCAATCCAAAGTTTCGTCTACATCTACGGAAGACATCTCCAGTGGGTTATAGCCTCCTTGAAGGTTCGATGCACACGCTGGTTCGCTACCAACGAGCGAGTTAGTTTCCTTGGGTTTCAAAAAGAAATTTATCCGTTCACGTGTAATAGCCCTTAGTATTTGAATAAATGTGGAGGAGCGCCCCCACAAAATTCGCCCGTGTTCACTACTGTTTGCTCGTACTTGTGAACAAACGGTAGCCTGCCAGCCATATGGACCTGCGTCGGCTTTTGTCACTAACAATCGCTACACAGGTTTCACTCAATACCACATTATCTACAGCTATGATGAAGACAGGATTCGTTTCCAACGCGAGCGCGTTGATTTTGGCGAAGCAAAATGGTGTAAGAAAATATGAATATAGGCCTAGGTGTCTGAATTTATATCCAAGTGTGAAGCACTTGGAGGTGGTGTAGCTCTGGCCTTCCTTGGCGTTTTTCCGAAACATTGCACATATCTCGGTTAACGTGTTCCGCTGGTTTCTCTTTACAACTGAATGGAAAATTTAAAAGCAGAATACTAATAGCCGGCAAGTAACATTACCTGAAGAATGGCTAGCGCTTACACTCTGTTGTTAGCAACTGAAGAGATTTAAGTTAAAATTGTTTCCGCGTTAGAATAGCTGTTGTGTCCTCCCCATGGACAACCACCTTAACGTTGGTGGGGATGATTGCATGTCTCAAAGATACCCTGAGCTTTGCTGGTGGGAGCTATGGTCTCGGAAGGGTCACCCACGCTCGAGTGGTCAGTAGGTTAGAGGCGATCTAATGCAACAACTCTGTGGCCTTCCAAAATTTTCCCTTGCTGTTTTTCTTCTCGACGTATTTTTCTATGAACCAAAGTTTGTAAGTAAGTGTATTAATGTTTATTTGATGACATGGAATATTTTCACATTGTAAAGTTAAACAAATGTTTCAAATCCTTGTCGGGTTTCCAGCCGGATCAGACTGTCATCTGAACACAATATTTCAACGGTCCAACTGGCCGCCATCATCAGGTGAGAAAGGCCACGCTACTCTCGCTGATAACTGATTCCACTCGCTTTTTTTTTCCTTTATTGTTCTTCAATTCCCCATCGGGGCAGGCTGGCAGCAGCATATGCGCTGCTCTTCAGCCGAAAGACATAGAACAGACAATAGAAGACATTTAAAAATAACATAAAGGAGAAAACATGGTGTACATAGATATAAAAAGGAGGAACATCATGGAAGACAATAGACAAAAAAGGGGCGACTGTAAAATGGAGATAAAAACCGTAAAACAGTAGCGCACACAAAGAAACCACACACTGGGACAATTAAAAGAACACAAGGCGCACTATGACCGGAGAATAAAGTATCAACGGATGGCCTAGCACATATCAATCACTGACAGAAACACGAAGTACAAGTCCAGCACACAATTAAAATCACACCTCTCGACGCACAGGAGAACAGCACTAAACACAACACTGACGATGATCAAAACGGAGGACCTACCATGAGCGAGGAGATGAGGGAGAAAGTTAGAAGGGACGGAGGGGTAGAGAGGGGGGAGGAGGGGGGGAGATGGGCGGGGGCGCGCCGAAGAGGGCCACGTAGGGAGGGATTCCACTCGCAAATGACTGCACCTTTATACAGATATGCATCGGAAGTACAACAGCGGATGCGCTAGATACAGTGCGCACGCGCTCAATCATTCCTTTTGCCCCCTGGCGCAAAAAGAGTTGCAGCGCCTCCGGTGCTGAATACTGTTGAAAACGATATATCGTTACAAATGATTATTCATAGCCGGCCGATCCGGATGTCGTTGTTTCCTCATATATGATAAAACACGATTCCACCTTTTACTTAGCGGGTTTCCATTACCACGATTAATGATATTATCTGCTAGTTTGTTGTTATTGTTATTTGCAATCTAGTTGTAAGTATGCGATATCGTCAAAAAGTATTGTGAACTGATAGCTGCATTATCGCTGCGCGCGTAAGCGCGCTAACAGCTGAGTACAGTGCAGAGAAGAACGCAGTAGGGTGTTGGTGCAGACAGTCGAATCGAGTCGCGCAGCGGCTCTTTTGTTGCGAAGTTTTGGTGCTAAAGTACATAATGGCTCAGCGAGCATCTGGCGTGGTCCGCCGAAATACAGAGCATTACGTGGGCACAGTGTAACTACTGTAAGAGGGTGCTAATTGACACGAAGAGTACAGTGGGCTCAATTTGTTACGGAGCTACAAGAAGAAGAGCCTGTGACGGATATTGCCAACGAACAATGCCTTACATTGTACTGACATCTCAACCTGAAGCAAGAGTCAACTAGTTACTTGGTCAGACTTGTATACAGCTTGGCAGCGTCGTAGTTCTTATCGAGTTTGAGTAATACCAATTATTTCCAAGCGCTGACTAACGGTTTTACCTAATGGAGAATACATAAGTAGGAACCTATTCATTATCGATGATCCGAGAAGCCGTAATGACTGAGAAACTATTTCAGTGTTTTATGAAAGTAATAACAGCAATTAAAAGTCTTCTAAGACTACAACTAACAAAAATCCTCAAATCTAATTATCAGTAGTTTCAGAGACAGTGCTTAAGACAGTAAAATTCAGTAAAAGATATTTTTTGTGTATATTTTCATGGATAAATAAGTTTTAATTTAGTGCAACTGCAAACAGTCAGAAATGAGTGTTCATGTTTTGACCCAACAATAGTAATAAATGCACAAAGTTATTAGCAGCAATTGTTAATGAATAGTAATAAAAACTGAAGTTAGCAGAAACCAATGTCAGTAAAATCATACCACGAGCTTTGCCATTCTTTTGCAACCCAAATTTTGACTTTGCAAATTACTTATCTGTAACTCACAGGGAAGTGATTATTGAAGAATGCTATGTCATTACGATAAATTTTAACCTAAATGACAGCATTTAGTAGTGAGTAAACATAAATAGCTTTTTGAGTGAAATTAAAGATAATAAGCAATTTTTCATTTGCATAACTGTTTGCCAGTGATGAGATTTTGTTGTTATTTGATTATTACCAATTGTTTTCAATGAGCTGCTACTTAACTGAAAGATGTTGGTTCAGTGTGACATATCCATTTGAAATCACGCTAGAGCTATCATTATTACCAGTTTTGTGCTGTTTTCGCCTTGCAACAAAACCAAGCATTCTTACATAAGTTTTTCACCGTTAACAGACAATCGTTATAATGACAGTAATATTACTCACGTACTGACCTGGCGACCGTTAATTTTCTTTAAATCATTAACTAAAATTCTAACATTTTCCAAATTTAACTAACTGCTGTAATTACATTCAGACAAATTTTATATTCATTTAACCTTAACAGAGTTTTTACTTCTCGTCATTACTGCAAACACAGAGCTTTCGAATGCTCTGTGTTTGCAGTAATGACGAGAAGTAAGAACTCTGTTAAGGTTAAATGAATATAAAATTTGTCTGAATTCAGTTATAACTGCACCTACGTTCGTCGAGACGATGCCTTTCCAGCGCAACAGGGAACTTTGGGTACACGGTCTATTTAAGTAGTAATTAACGGGAAGTGTAGTGGGTGGTTATAACCAGACGATGAGCAGTCAACCTAGGGGGCTCCCTTCTTGGGAGTATGTGAGTGGCAGCCGCATGGGTCCTTAGCTAAGTTTGACGTTACTTCCACTTACTTGTGTGGGGCTTCTTCTGTTTTCCTTCCTATCGACATCCCTTGGGCAACTGCTATTTTTTCGGACCCCAAAGGTATTAGGTATCTAGGTCTTGGAGGTGTGTTCCATTTTTCATTTTCTATCTCTAACGTCTGAGGAGTCTCCAATGAACATTTCGATTCCTGTTCAGATACTATAATAACGTGTAAAAATGGTAATCAGCCTTAAAACAAAATGGTGATACTCAGATGAAACAAAAAAGAAAATTAATCGGTGATTTAATTCCCAATAGAATAAATTAAATAGACTGAAATTACGATCACGAGAATAAATAACAGTGGCAAGACCAGTTGTACAGATAGTACAAACAGACGTCAATAGATCGCAGGTTGAGCTAAAGCTCGAGCATTAGATTCCATCGTGATTGTGATCATTTATTTCTGTATTAGTAGCTCTGCTTAAAAAGTGACCTGCTCTCTATTTTGGTATTTAAAATCGTAATATATTATTAATGCTCTGACACGTCACCGGACTCAGGCAGCTCCACTTTATTACTGTACTGTCCGTGCGGACGGGAGAGTTTGTGCGCTCCGAGGAAGCGGAGAGCAATGTCGCTGGTAGCATAGCTACAGGAGGTCCAACCTAGCCGGAAAGGTTTGAGCGGAGGAGCCAGACAAAGTGAGCCTCACAAAGCTCCATCTTGCCCGTTTTTCTATTCCTTACATGTCCGGTATGTGTATGTTCCGTAGTGCTGGGGGAGCTCTTGTGGTGAAGTGAAACCTATTCGCCTAGGGGAGAAAACCCTACGGACAAACCCTGCTAGCTCAGGAACAGGAAAGAGGCAGCCCCATAACTCGGTGAATCCTGTGCAACGCCTATAACGTGGCCATGGCACATATATCGTTACCAAAAACCTTACAAGTGTGCCTCGGAAAAGGATGGAACCCCATAAGATGAAATAGGCTAGATAGACAGGTTTACGAGTCGGCACATGGAGTGTTAGAAGTCTATATACGAGGTGCGACAATAAAGTAATGAGACTCATATGAAAAAAAAAAATGTTGCTTGCCGTTTTAGTCAAGTTTAGTGTTGTCTCTTCAAAAAAAAGTAGTTCCCTTCTGATTACACACACTTTTTCCAGCGCTTCTGCCATTGATGGTAACATTTCTGGAACTCATCTTCTGTAATATCCTCCAAGACCCTCCTCACAGCTTTTTGGACATCTTATGTTGTTTGAAAATAGTGTCCCTTGACCGCCGTTTTGACACTTGGAAATAAAAAAAAATCGCATGGAGTGATATCTGGTGAATAAGGTGGCTGTGGTAGCACTGAAATTTGTTTTGAGGTTAAAAATGGTTCAAATGGCTCTGAACACTATGGGACTTAACATCTTAGGTCATCAGTCCCCTAGAACTTAGAACTACTTAAACCTAACTAACCTAAGGACATCACACACATCCATGCCCGAGGCAGGATTCGAACCTGCGACCGTAGCAGTCCCGCGGTTGCGGACTGTAGCGCCTAGAAGCGCACGGCCACCGCTTTGAGGTTAAAAATGCTGTACTGACAGAGCAGTATGGGATGGCGAATTATCGTGATGCAGAATCCAATTATAAGCAATGTTGGCACGGACACGAAGAACTCTTTTACGAAGTCTTTCTAAAATTTCTTTGTAGTAATATTGGTTAACTGTTTGTCCAGGAGGCACCCACTCTTAATGAACAATTCCCTTGGAATCAAAGAAGGTACACAAGCATGCATTTCACTTTTGACTTCGACAGGCGAGCCTTTTTTGGTCTGGGTGATGCCTTTGAGCACCATTGTGAACTTTGGCGTTTTGTCTCTGGATCGTACTGAAAAAACCAACTTTCATCACAGTGATAACACGGCTCAACAATTCTGGATTGAATTTCGTTTGCTCCAACGGATCAGCTGCCACATTTTCTCGTGTTTCTGCTTGTTGTGGTGTGAGATTTTGGGGAACCATTTTTGCACAAATCTTTCTCATACCAAGATTTTCATTTATTATAAGACGAACCGTTTCTCGATTGATGTTCAGTTCTTATGCAATCATTTTCACGGGTAATCTTCGATCAGATCGTACGAGTTCACGCACCCTGGCCAAGTTGACATCCGTCCGTGAGGTTGATGGTCGTCCACTGCGGTCTTCAACACTCGTTCTGCCTTCCCTAAACATCTTATGCCAACAAAAAACTTGAGCTCTTGACATAACCTTCTCTCCAAAAGACTTCTGAAGCTTACTGTAAGTTTTCACCCAATTTAACGCAAAAAGAAATGGCATACCGTTGCGCAGTATTATGTGGTTTCATTTCCGTGACGAGAGACACAAACACATGTTAACTTATTACAGCACAACTCACGACTGAGCAGTTGCATCGATGTGCCACTTGGACTAGAAGCAGTTTATAGACCAAGGTCAAACAAATTGTGCCTACGCGAGCCTGCAGGGTTGCCACATCTTGCAAAGAAAATCAGTCTCATTACTTTATTGTCGCACCTCTTAGACCAGGAGTTGCCAAAATTGTAATCTCAGAGTTGGATAAATATGAAGTTAGTGTCACTGCATTACAAGAAACTAAGTGGTGTGGAATAGGGATTTTACATGAGAATGAATCAGTAATCTTTTATGAAGGCTGAGAAGAGAATAGAAGGTACGAAAATGGAACAGGATTTTTGGTGAGTGACCGTTTTTTAAGGCAAGTCAAGAGTTTCAGTGCAAACAGGGTGAGGATATCATGTCTCATTACAATGCGTAAGTATATTAAGTACTGTTAATACATACACACCAACAAACGTAAATGACGAAGAGGAGGAAAGAACTGTGGAAAGAACTGTTGCCAGAAATATTGAGATCATTTTGTGAGATTTCAGTGCCAAAGTGAGACAGGAAGACAACAGTTAGGAAGGAGAGTATACATGCCAAAGCAAATGACAATAGACTGCGTCTCATCAGCTTTGCGCTGAGCCAGAACCTTGTGGAGAGCTTGACGATCTACCTCCACAAACCCATGCACAAAGGGACCTGGACTTTCGCAGATGGAAATATCATCAACAAACAACAACTACGGCTGTGTTATAAAAGAAAGAAGAACAACATGGTCAAGAGATAGTTTGAAGTTGAGAAGCTTTAGGATCCAGAATTATGCCACCTGTCTAATATCAGAGTGTATAACAAAACTGAACTCCTGGCACCAAGTTACAGTGATTAATGGGAAGATACAAAGACAACTGTAACTTAAGCAGCAAAGGAAATTCTGGGAGAATAAAAGCCAACTAACAAGAAAAAATGGTTCGATGATAAACGTTAACAAGCAGTGAACGCAAGGAAGAGAGATAGGGAAATACTTACGCTGGATAGGAATTGTGCAGAAGAGTACGATGCAGTCAAGAACGTAAAAAGATAAACAAGCAGTATTCTGAGAATAGAGAAAAAAATAATGACCAACATGATTAATGAAACATAGAGGGAGAACACAATATCTGACAGTGGAAAAATATTTCAGATGTTGACACACGTGAAGAATGGTCAAAGAAATGAGGGGTTAGTTATTAATGATAAGGCTGAAAATATGCTAAAAGGCAAGCAGAAAATTCTGGACAGATTGAGGGATTATTTTGGGCAGTTGCTCATTGGTGCAGATCCTGAAGGCAGACTTGCAGGTGATGTAGAAAAAGAAAGACTTGAAGTAAATTAACGAGATGTACGTAGAGCAATCAAGAAACTGAAAAATAATAAACCATCAGGAGAAGATAGGATAACGGCATTGATGTTGTAGGCAGCAGATGAAACATATCAGAAGGAGATGTACAGTATCACAAGTGATGTATGGAGAAAAAAGGAGTACTGAAAGAGTGTAAGTCAGACGGCATTATCGCGGTGCACAGAAAGAGCGATAAAAGAACTGTGGTAATTATAGAGGTATTTCTCTGCTAAGTGTACCATGCAAAGTGTTACCATTAATAATTCTTGAAAAATGCTGCCTTTTGCTGAAGATGTTGTCGGAGAGTACCAACCAGGTTTTCGGGAAGGAAGACTAAGCATGGATCAAATATTCACCATGAGAAAAATCTGGGAGAAGTGCTGGGAATTCAGCAATCGATTTCTGTCAACCTCTGTACATTTCTCAGAGGCGTATGATAGTACATACAGATTAAGTGTATAAAACATACTGAGGGAGACTGGTATACCAAGGAAGTTAATTAACTTGGTCAAGGTGTGTATAGCAGAGAGAAAAGCTAAAGTGAAATACCCGGGGCCGCTGTCCAAAGGAAGGAAGGAATGAAGGGAGATCGGGTCTAACGTCCCGTCGACATCGAGGCCATTAGAGACGTAGCACAAGCTCGGTTTGTGTCAAGGATGGGGAAGGAAATCGGCCGTGCCCTTTCAAACTAATCATCCCGCCATTTGCCTGGAGATTTTTAGGACATCAACGAAAATCTAAATCTGGGTGGCCGCACGAGGGTTTGAACCGTCGTCCTCCCGAAGGCGAGTCCAATGTGCTAAACACTGCGCCACTTCGCTTTGTTGGGAGATATCCAAGGAACGAACACCGTAACAGGTGAGAGACAAAGCGATGTCATTTCACCATTGCTTTTTGATTTGTTCCTGCAGAAAGTAAATCGGGAAATGAAAAGAGAAGGCTAAGGGATGAAGCTAAATGGAAGAAAATAGGTGCTGGGATATGCAGACGACATTGTATCCGTAGCGGAGTCAGAAGAAGGAAGGGCATACACCGTAGAGGACTTAGTAAAGAATTCCAGTAAGGTTGGACAAAGGATTAATATGGAGAAGACTTAAGCGATATAAATATCCAGAGAAGTCCCTAATAACGCTATATAGAATATAACTAGAGTGGAAAATTTTAAATACCTTGACACCTGCCCTAACAGGCATAATAACCTAAAAAAAAATAAATTAATCTACGTATTGCCAATGGGTGTTAAACTTATTTCAGTCTGAAACAGATAATGACATTAAAAAATCTGTCAGTTAAGACCATATTTAAAGCCTATAGCGGTGTTTTATATGGGCCAGAACATTAAGCACCACAAAAAAATGAAGAGAACTTGATGATCTTTGAGCGGAAAATCATGAGAAAGATCTTTGGACTAATCCGCGAAGAGAACACATGGAGATCTAGAAAGAACAAGGGACAGTACGACCTAATGAAACAACCGAATATCGTGCGGAAAATGAAACCACGGAGAATGAACCTGGCAGGATACGTTGCTAGGAGAGCAAAAACTTGCCGTGCCAAATCTGTACTTATGGAAAAACCTGGTAGAACTCGTCCTATTGGAACACCAAGGAACAACAGAAGGATCTTCAGCAGTTGGGTGTCCATGAGAACTGGATCCGAAGTGCACAAGATCGCTATCTGTCGAGGAACATTCTAAGATCGACGCATGATGTTCAAGGTCCGTGATCATCGATATGTACGTATATGTGTACACGCCGCAGAGATAGTACCAACAGAAGTCTCTAGATTGTGCGGCTTTCAAAAGCTCGAGCAAAGCTGAGAGTTATCGAACTGTGACGTCATCTCCTCGAAGAGGTCGAGTTGTGCTCAAGACAGCATTAATGAAGGAGAGTGCCTGAAATTAGATGGGTATATCAGACAACTAATGCGGAGGTAGTGAGTCGAATGGAGGAGAAAGAAATTTGTGGCATTACTCTACTAAAAGAAACAATCAGTTTATAGAACACACAACGAGGCATCAAGGAATTGTCAGTTTGGTATTGGAAGGAAGTATACGGGGTAAGAATTGTAGAGGGTGAAACTTCTTAGTGTTTATTTGTTTTTATCATTTCAAAAACTGACCTACAGAATTTTCCCTGACAAAGACAACTCAAAATTAACCTATTCATTTATTACACACAATATACAAGCCCAACGCAAACTGACTACTGCACAATGACAACATGGCTTCAAATAATGAACATAAAAGCATGGCCCTGAACTGGAAGAAATCCTAACAATACCCATACTTTTCATAAGTCACTTACTTCACAGAAAATCTTCATAACACGAAATACAGCAAGCATCAACTACAGCCAGCTAAATAAAGGGATTCTAACTAGTATAGGCTCTAGCTACTAGGAAGCATATGGTTAGCAAAAGAAAGATTTTGTTGAACAGCAAACAATGTATTTAGCAGATTTTAACTTGTTCATGTGACATCCAGTTCCAAAAATTATGTACGAGGGTCATCCAAAAAGTAAGGTCTCCTATTTTTTATAAGTACATAGACCTGTTTATTTCTACAATGGTTTACATCAGTTTACAGTTGAACATTTAGCTATTTTTCGACATACTCACCATTTCTGTCGATGCATTTTTGTAGACGCTATGGCAGTTTTTGTATGCCCATGTCACACCAGCTCGCCACCATGCTGTTCAGAAAGTTATGAACCTCTTCTTTCACCTCGTCGGAGCTGAATCGCTTTCCGGCCACATGTTCTTTTAACCTAGGGAACAGGTTCAAATGGCTCTGAGCACTATGGGACTTAACATGTTAGGTCATCAGTCCCCTAGAACTTAGAACTACTTAAACCTAACTAACCTAAGGACATCACACACATCCATGCCCGAGGCAGGATTCGAACCTGCGACCGTAGCAGTCGCGCGGTTCCGGACTGAGCGCCTAGAACCGCGAGACCACCGCGGCCGGCTAGGGAACAGGTGATAGTCACTGTGTGCTAAGTCAGGACTATAGAGTGGGTGATTAAGTTCCACTGAAACTGTTGCAGGACAGCAACGGTTTGCCGAGCGATGTGTGGACGACCGTTGTCATGGATAATATGTACGCCCTTGCTTAACATTCCTCTTCTCTGGTTCTGAATTGGCCCTTTGAGTTTTTTCAGAGTCTCACAGTACCTGTCAGCGTTAATTGTGGTCCCAGTGGGCATAAAGTCGACCAACAATACCCCTTTGCGATCCCAAAAAACGGTTGTCATGATTTTACCGGCAGACTGTGTTTGTTTGAATTTCCGCGGCTTTGGCGAAGAAGAATGCCGCCACTGGCGTGATTGTTGCTTGGTCTCAGGTGTAAAGTGGTATGCCCAGGTTTTGTCACCCGTGACAGTTGAGTCCAGAAAGCTGCAAGGCGGTGAAGAAATGCGCCGGAAGCATAAACTTGTTGCCGCATGTGGTCCTCAGTCAGCATGCGTAGCACTCATCTTGCGCACACGTTCCGGTAGTTCAATGTTTCCGTTAAAATTCTGTGAGCGGTGCTTCGGGAAACCTCAGGAACCAACGTGCAGAGATCATCCAGGGTGACCCGCCAATCTTCAAGCATGCTTTGCTCAACCTTCAACGCTGTCTCGTCAGAAATTGACGGTCTCCCGCCCCTTTGTTCGTCGTGAATTTCGGTCCGACCAGCTGCCAACTCTCTACACCACTTACGAACATTTTTTCATCCATGCACGACTCACCATACACTTCCGTCACTTGGCGATGGATTTCAATCGGCGCAGTGCCCTTTGCGTTCGAAAACCGAATAGCTGCGCACAATTCGCATTTGGCGGTAACATCCAACGGGAGCTCCATTCTCAATGGCTGCCAAGCCAAGACTGAGCGCCTCAGCTCGGCGTGCGCATGTTTACACACAGTGTGACCAACTGCCACACAAACCGAGTTCTGTACTTAAAAAAAAAAATTGGAGACCTTACTTTTGGGATTACCCTCGTAGTTGTCAATAATTCCACTACCCAAACATTACCAACTACATTCATCCTCATTTTACAGTGCATGTCCTACCAACATTGAGTCTCCACGAAGGACGCGTGTGCAAGCCGTCCTCTCGCTAAATGCTAACTGCTAGTCTGCCCAACCAGAGAGTCTCTTAGCGAGGACGCAGGGCGCTGCCAACATACAAACATATAAAGAGGCTACTTACAAGAGTGACCAAGTTTTGACTGCAGTGTGCAGGTTCAGATGGATGCAGAATGCAGAATTTAGAGATGAAGAGGGTTGAATAGGATAAGCTATAGTGGAGTGCTGCATCAAATCCATTCGGACTGATGGTCAAAACAACAATAACACAAAATATGTAAGTTTGCCTTGTTTTAGAGTCTACCGAAGTGTAACTGATTTTTGTTTTCAGTGTCGTTCGGCGGCGCGGCGAGCTTCTTCATGGGCTGCAGCATCCTGAGTCTGGTGGAGCTGGTGTACTACATGACGCTGCGCCTCTATTTCTACCGCCGGGCTGCCCTGAACCGTTAGTCCCGCCGCGCTTGAGTGTGTCTAGCGCAGCCACGGGGCCACCATTCTCCTTCCACGTTGCTGCCTGCTATTTAAGCACGCTTTCGCATCTCTACTACGCAACTACCTGACGGCGTGCCTCTGCTTGCTGGCGCCTCCTTCTGATGCACTGCGCTGTCGTCATCGTATCGTCATTCGGCCGATACTCTACGACCGCGAGGTCTGATACCATGGCGTCTGCCTGGCCTATGTAAGGCTGTTGCCTGCAGTATCTGCTGCTGCACCCTGCCTAGCCTGAAGCGACACGAAGGACTATATCGGAACTCAGCAGTGCTGAGGAGAATTATTGCCGCACTGATGGCGGTATCACGTATTTTTTGTCTTCAGTTGCATCGTATTCACAGACACCATACGTCTGCAGCTATACTTTATTCATCAAAACTGAACATGATAATCATTAGCCTTGTCGACAGACGGATGTATTGTAGTAAAGTATATATGTCTGTAGCTCAAACGGTCGCAATATTCAAGATTATTAAGGTTATGACATTAAAATACATATCACTTAAACATCATTTATGCCACTAATACTGTTAACTGTATTATCACCAACTACCTGAGATGCCATGGTTCTCATTAGGTCCAGAGCAAAACATACATGATATATTTCGTGATAAGAGACGTGCTATTATGTAAATATTTATGGCACACTAAGCTGGTGGCTTACTACAAGTACGTCTATCGACTGCTGACGCGATCAAGCATCATTCCTCGTTTATGTAGCGGCTTTGAACACTGTTTTCAATCACTTTTCACTTTGCGCAAGATTTTTAAAGCGAAGCTAAGACATCACATTGTATTAAGACATCACAACTCGATGTACGAATATATGTGATTCTTGATGGAAGATTAATACGTTTTATCTGCGTAACATATCACAATATGAAAAGAAGATGGCTGCTATATAAATACTAGTTACCCTGAAAATTAGCAGTAATATAGCCAATAGTATCACCCATTTCCATTATTAAAACTGATCATTGTTTTTGGAATTTGCAATGGGCTAATAATTTTCTACTGGAACAGAATCTTTTAGGAGTAAGGCTCTTTAAAAGTTATCACTCCACCTTTCAAAATAAAACGAAAAGATTTTTTTGAACACTTTATGTGAAAGCTTGAGTTCTGTGAAAGCATAACGCAGATGTGGATAGTGGCTGAAGTATTTGATAAAATAGTCAAAAGCCACACCACATCATTAACTCCTATTATTTACAACACATTACAATTTAAAAACTGTAAGGCAAACTCAACAACTACATAATCTACACGGATTCTGCTGAATACTGAATATAATTAATTTTTACCGTGATTAGTTAATCGGTATTGAAAATGTAGAAACATCGACCAATTGCGAGCATATTAATGCAAAATTGGGACTTGAAATCTCTGTATACTGTGCATAAAAAGTAGAAAAATAATTAATAACTTGAAAATTTTGATAAAATGTGACATAACAGCGAAAGCACAGCAACCCGCAATATATAACTTGTAGAATATAAAACAGTTTTTGATCACAATTTTTTTTATTTATTTTATGACCGGTTTCGACCTATACGACTATAATCAAATATTTCTGTCGTTGTATATTTCACACAACATCAAAAACTTGTAGTCAAGATAAGCACCAACCAAAGTTGCGAAAAAACACAATAAAACAGTGACAAACAGACACAGTTGACTTGTAGTGTGAGGTCATCGTTAGCATACTGTGTATATAAAAGACTTATTAGCCAAGACAGGCGCCATCAAAAGATATAAAACGTAATAAAACTCTAATAATCAAACAGAACTGACCCGTTTTATATGGTAATACTGATTTGTGACTTTTGTTTCAGAGTTTTTTTAGTGATACTTATTCTGCTGGAGCAGATAGTATGTTACCTACACTACGTTACTGTAATTGGATACAATGTATTTAGGAAATTGAGATTGTTGCATTTAATATTCAATTTAGTCTGAAGCAGTTCTGCAGGTAAGGTTCTGAATTTGCTTCAGAGCTTTGTGTGAAATGCCATCAACACAGTCGTTATACAATTCCAACATTTCTTCCCAACGGAAACAGGATCACACAAAACTGATCAGCATTTGCCTGTCTGGACGTATATAGAACTGAGATCTTTGCAAAAAATTCTTGAACTGATTGACCAACTATCTAATCACACCATCGATCTTTTTGTATGAGACCATATTTCTCATCCTGTGGGACAGTATGGCATTGCTATTGCTGTCTCATCTTTGTGGCATGTTTTAAGCTCTACCAGGCACTTAGATGTGATTTGCAGAGTATCCACGTAGATGTACATGTAAGTTATTTACACTAATTTCCCCTATTTCCTGTTCCTATCATCTCTCTGTTATGTGACTTGTATCCACGGCCGAGGAAATATGACTGTGTTGCACTTCCTTGGTCTTACACACTTATCCTTCCCTTCTAGTGTCAGTGTCAGGATTTTAATAAAATAGACATAAGCGAAAGAACTGAGAGGACCACTCATTTGTAATACGGAAATAATAACCAATATGTTGTAGATGATACGGTTAAATAAGTCATCTGTCTTATCTAGCCATTAGTAGCGTGCTTCCTGTCAGAGATAAGACACTGCATATCGCTACAGATGTTCGTAAACGTGTAGCAGAATAGTTTAATAATCATGTTAGTCAAATGAATTTGTCATGAATCATTTCCACCTTACAAATAAATAAGATATAAAATACTATAGCTCTGTTATATGTATATGAACGCATATTATTTAAAAATTGTGCTCTACTATTATGCTTGTATGCACAGTTTCGAGTGAATCGTTAGCACCTGAAGTTGGTAACATAACTGTTTGTGTTCAAGCTTGTTTTTGACAAAACTTACAAATTAAAAATAAATAGAAATAATTCTTCAGCTCTTTCGTATTTCTATCTCACTTCCCTTCGCAATTCACGAGAACCATGTTGCTCCGGCGCTTCTTTGATTCCAGGTCATCTTTGTCAGCTGCTCCTGTAAAATAGGAACAGTTGTTCTTCAGGGGAAGTAAATGGCGAAACTAAGTTCGCAGTGATGTTTGAGATGAAACTAAGTACCTCCACGACAGTTTTGTGCACAAGAAACGATATTTTTATTTCAGAAAAAGATCTCGTGTGTTGTGACTAGTGATGCAAATATATATAAATTATCAGTGTATCGAGGGAGCCCCTACTAAGCGTTTTTGGCGATGATACTAGCAACTTTTTATCTGTATTGGTGTTTAATTACGGATCGGTAGCCGGAGATAGACGCAAGTACATTCCATTTCGGAAATCGTTAGGGAATTCAATTTCCCGAAATCCACAGAGTCAAGAGCGGGCCGAGAATATCAAATTTCAGGCACTACCTCTCACCACGGACAACGCAATGGCCGACGACCTTCACATAACGACCGAGAGCAGCGGCGTTTACCGAGAGTTGTCAGTGCTGACTGACACGCAACTCTATGTGAAATAACCACATACACTACTGGCCACTAAAATTGCTACACCACAAAGATGACGTGCTACAGACGCGAAATTTAACCGACGGGAAGAAGATGCTGTGATATGCAAATGATTAGCTTTTGAGAGCATTCACAGAAGGTGGTGACACCTACAACGTGCTGACATGAGGAAAGTTTGCAACCGATTTCTCATACAAAAACAGCAGTTGACCGGCGTTGCCTTGTGAAACGTTGTTGTGATGCCTCGTGTAAGGAAGATAAATGCGTACCATCACGTTTCCGACTTTGATAAAGGTCGGATTGTAGCCTATCGCTATTGCGGTTTATCGTATCGCGACATTGCTGCTCGCGTTGGTCGAGATCCAATGACTGTTAGCAGAATATGAAATCGGTCGGTTCAGGAGGGTAGTACGGAACGCCGTGCTGGATCTCAACGGCCACGTATCACTAGCAGTCGGGATGACAGGCATCTTATCCGCATGGCTGTAACGGATCGTGCAGCCACGTCTCGATCCCTGAGTCAACAGATGGGGACATTTGCAAGACAACAACCATCTCCACGAACAGTTCGACGACGTTTGCAGCAGCATGAACTATGAGCTCGGAGACAATGGCTGCGGTTACCCTTGACGCTGCATCACAGACAGGAGCCCCTGCGATGGTGTACTCAACGACGAACCTGGGTGCACCAATGGAAAAACATCATTTTTTCGGATGAATCCAGGTTCTGTTTACAGCATCATGATGGTCGCATCTGTGTTTGGCGACATCGAGGTGAACGCACATTGGAAGCGTGTATTCGTCATCGCCATACTGGCGTGTCACCCGGCGCGATGGTATGGGGTGCCATTGGTTACACGTCTCGGTCACCTCTTGTTCGCACTGACGGCACTTTGAACAGTGGACGTTACATTTCAGATGTGTTACGATCCGTGGCTCTACCCTTCATTCGATCCCTGCGAATCCCTACATTTCAGCAGGATAATGCACGACCGCATGTTACAGGTCCTGTACGGGCCTTTCTGGACACAAAAAATGTTCGACTGCTGCCCTGACGAGCACATTCTCCAAATCTGTCACCAATTGAAAACGTCTGGTCAGTGGTGGCCGAGCAACTGGCTCGTCACAATACGCCAGTCACTACTCTTGATGAACAGGGGTATCGTGTTGAAGCTGCATGGGCAGCTGTACCTGTACACGCCATCCAAGCTCTGTTTGACTCAATGCCCAGGCGTATCAAGGCCGTTATTACGGCCAGTCGTGGTTGTTCTGGGTACTGATTTCTCAGGATCTATGCACCCAAATTGCGTGAAAATGTAATCACATGTCAGTTCTAGCATAATATATTTGTCCAATGAATACCAGTTTATCATCTGCATTTCTTCTGGGTGTAGCATTTTTAATGGCCAGTAGCGTATATCAATGAGAGACTACGACGAACGCATCCGTTAGGACAGTGCTGCGATGGTGGCGTTAGTGGGCTATGGCAGCAGACGACCGACGTGAGAGCCTTAGCTAACAGCAACATTTTCTCTTCGCCGATGAGTGTCGCACATGCCTTCAACCAGACAATCGTCGGAGATGTGTCTGCAGTCGACCCAGTAAGGCTGAAAGCCTTAGACACACTGTTCAATGAGTACAGCAAGGTGAAGGTTCCCTGCTGTCTTGGGGTGGCATTATGCGGGACCGACGTACGCCGCTGGTGGTCATGGAAAGCGCCGTAACGGCTGTACGATACGTGAATGTCATCCTCCGACCGATAGTGCTAACATATAGGCAGCGTATTGGCGGGGCATCAGTCTTCATGGACAATTCGCGCCCCCGTCGTGCACGTCTTGTGAATGAATTCTTTCTGGATAACGACATCGCTCGACAAGAGTGGCCAGCATGTTCTCCAGACATGATCCCTATCGAACATGCCTGGGATAGACTGAAAAGGGCTGTCTATGGTCGACGTCACTCACCAACCACTCTGAGGGATCTACACCGAATCGCCGTTGAGGAGTGGGACAATCTGGTCCAACAGTCCGTTGATGAACTTGTGGATAGTATACCACGACGAATACAGGCATGCATCAACGCAAGAGGACGTGCTACTGTGTATTAGAGGTACCGGTGTGTACACCAATCTGGACCACTACCTCTGAAGGTTCTGCTGTATGGTGGTACAACATGCAATGTGTGGTTTTCATGAGCAGTAATAAGGTCGGAAATGATGTTTATGTTGATCTCTATTCCAATCTTCTGAACAAGCTCCGGAACTCTCGGAACAGAAGTGATGCAAAACTTTTTTTGATGTGTGTACATCGCTCAAAACGGCCGTCACTTGGGAGATATTTTCAAGTTTGATTTTGTAAAATGGCAATAACATTTGAGTATTATTCTGTTTATTCTCTAAATAAAAAATTTTTGATGGACAATATATATAATTTTTTAACTTCTGTCCTTCATGCCTTACCCGGTGGGATTCTCGTGATCACGATGTGTCGTCTCTATCGGTGACACTACAGCTGTAGAATCACACTTCCTATAAGACTAAAAGGTTTAGTCTTCAAGCTAGCTGATTTGATTTGTACTGTAGTTAAGAGCTGTGTAGAGCAGGTTAAATAGAAACGTTTTTTAAGCTGCACTGCACCTTTTGTTATGAGAATGAATGTATTAACGTCGTGTGATACAGATAGCTGGTGGAAGAAGTTTATGGCATACTGCCTGTGTCTTAGAAGAGTAAAAACACATGGTGTTGAAAGTTATGATTGCTATAAGTAATTCACTGTGCGACATCACCAGACATCAATATAAGCCAGTTCACTATTCATGAGCCTGCCAGACACTCAGAGAATCAACACAAAGGACACCTACGCTTACAAATGTTAATTTTAGATTCAAAAGTCATTTTAAGCAACCAGATGCTGTAATCACTGTTCAAACGCAACAGCACGAACTCAACATTAGTCACTGGGTGGTAATCTCCAAACGTAATATTAACACCAAAGCCGTATCAGCTCTATGTCATTTTACTGCTATAGCGCTCATGTTTAGTACTTTGAAACTAATATCGTATACAGACAAAATTTTATTATCTGTGAACGTTTTTCGTTGTTATGCACTGAAAAGTATTAATTTGTGACATGCTGTGAGCAGTGCTATGGGTGTCAACTGAACCTCTGAGGATAGACGTATTCTGGGAATAAACCGCGAGAATATTTTGAACCAGTTTTAGTGAGATGACTATATTTCGTCTCACGTTCGTCCCGGCTTACGTCAGTTACAATTCTATGGTAACCATTTAACAACTACGATTATCACCGATATAAACTGACGGAAGAAAATCGTAACACCAAGAAGGAGTTGTGCAGCGCAAAATAAAGTCGGTAGGTGTGTTTCTATATCTGAAAGACGATGTCTGTTAAAATTGGGCGCCAGTCGCATAAGAGTGGCGCTAGAAGCACCAATTTGAGGACGGAAATCAGGTTCCTTTTAAATACACGCTGTGACGTTTGTGAGCAATAGTTACCTTCGAGACGAGTAGATTTTAGTCAAGAATCCCTTTAAGGCAACAAAGACGTCATTACACGTCCTCGTTGAAACTCAGTGACATGCTGATGAAACTGAGTTTGAACGAGGACGTGTAATAGGCCACGAGAAGCTGGATGTTCCTTCTGCAGTACTGCAGTAAGGCTTGGCAGGAATGTAGCCATTGTATGTGATTGCTGACAGCAGTGCTCAAAAGAATGTACAGTCGCAAAAGACCGGGCTCCCGTTGTGCCACATAGCACTACTGAGAAGGAAGACCGTCGTGTTCGGCTATGGCTCTCGTTCATCAGACAGCATCTGCAGCAGCAATTTGAGCAGGAGCAGGCACCGCAGTGGCATAACGAACTGCTTAAAATCGGTTATTTCAAGTACAGCTCCGAGACAGGCGCCCTGTAGCGTACATTCCACTGACCCCAGACCATCGCCATTTTCGACTTCAGTGGTGTCAAGTTAGAGCTCATTGGAGGGCGCGGAGGAGTTCTGTTGTGATTTCTTATAAAAGCAGGTTCTGCTTCGGTGCCAGTGATGGCAGGGTGTTGGTTAGAAGGAGGGTAGTTGAGAGTCTGCAAACAACTTGCCCATGTGCTAGACACGCTGGACCTACACCTGGAGTTATGGTCAGGGCTGCAACTTCGTATGACAGCAAGAACACTCTCGGGGTTATCCCACGCACCCTGATCGCAAAATTTATAAAAACCTAAACAGCCTACTTACAACCTTTTGCGCTGCCATTCATGAACAGCTCTCTAAGGAGCGTATTCAACAGCTCGCTCACATACCGCTATTGTAGCCCAACATGCTTTGCTTAGTGTCAACATGTTGCCTTGGCCTGCTCGACCACTAGATCTGTCTTCAATCGAGCCCGTATGGGACATCATCGGACGACAACTCCAGCGTCATCCACAAACAGCATTAACCGTCCCTGTACCGACCGACCAAGTGGAACAGACGTGGAACTCCATCCCTGAAATTGGCTTCCGGCACCGGAACAACACATTGCATGCATGTTTGAGTCCTTGCAAAAAAGTTCAAATGGCTCTGAGCACTATGGGACTTAACATCTGAGGTCATCAGTCCCCTAGAACTTAGAACTACTTAAACCTAACTAACCTAAGGACATCACACGCATCCATGCCCGAGGCAGGATTCGAACCTGCGACCGTAGCGGTCGCGCGGTTCCAGACTGAAGAGCCTAGAACCGCTCGGCCACCGCGACCGGCTGAGTCCTTGCATTCAACATCCTGGTGGTTCAATCGGTTATTAATTTCACATTTCCAGTGGCTTATTTCCCACTTACATTACCCTGTGAGTGGTCATGCAATGTTAATCGCTTAAATATATTATCTAGACATATGTATTCCAGATCTTTCACTGCTCTACGTTAATTATCTTTTGGTATTGCGATTCTTTCCGTCATTGTATTTGCATGAAGCAACTAATATTGCAATGTGAAATTAACATCGTAACCTGGGACTGATAACAGCAAATACTTATTGCTGTTTGCCCATATCGTCGCAGCAAAATGTCTGCAACACTCACGAGCATCACTTGCTACCGGGCTCACGTTCGGCAGACATGCTGCACACTGGATGTGCCAGTAAATGCCTTTCCGCAGCCATTAACATACAACTGCGTAGTTTTACTCTGTCAGTTCGCCAGAACCACACACTGCCGCGCAATTCTGCAGCGAAGGACAATATCAAGAATCGAGTAACACACATTTTCCTACAGAATTATCCGGCGCATGTATTTCGTGGCTCCATAGCAGTTGTAGGTTCTGGAACCCATAATTGTTTTAAGTTTATAAGAAAGAGAATTCCGCCCACCTTTAAATGGATCCAAAGGGCTTTGTGCAAATGCTCCTAAAATGGATGGTCGAAACATGAATTTGATCTTAATTGGCTGAAGTAGTTCAAGAAGTGAAAAAACCGTCAATCAGATGATCCATTCCTCCCCGCACTTAGTCATGTGACCTTGTCCAGCTGCAGTTTCTGTCGTCAGCACCATATTTATATGATTTCCATTCCTTGACGTAAGTCGTACAAAATGCACGCCGCTGACGTGACATTTCTAGCCCACATAAAAGTGTGTTCAGCAGAGAATATAATAAATTCGCATAAGAAGAAATTCCTTACGTCCCTTTCGAAATCCGCCTAATTATGTGTGCGTCGTGGTATGTTACACGCGTCCACGAAACCAAGCAGTGCGGCCTTCTCAGCCAATCGTCGTTTTTCCTAGGACTTTTGTAATCATTTTGTGTCAAATCTAGATAAACTACTTAATCCAACCACATTTATTTTTCACGCCACCTTTGAAACAAAAGTAATAACATATTTCCGGAGAAGTGTTGATTCCTTATGTAAAAAAAAAAAACAAGCAGAAGAAGAAGTAAGTGGAAGAAATAGGACAGGGAGAAGAAAAAATCGATGATGATGAACCGGTAAAAGGGCTGGTAAGTTATTTAAAGTTTATGCTTTAAGACATCAGGAAATTCTTCCAACGAACTCCTCTTAGGAGTGCAACAGAAGATGTACAACATCTTGATGATTTAAAACTCTCAGTGTTCCTGATTCGCACATTAGACCACAGTCGTACTTTTAAAATTTCCAGCCTTTCCGTGTCTACTTTATTTTCGGAGGCAGGTGCATTCCTGAACTTATGTCTTCCAGGCCGTTCCACTGGCGTGGCGGCGCACGTTTGGATTTACAAAGAGCAGGCACGTATTGAGCATAGCGGATCACAGCAGCGACCGAAGATAAATATGATGTTTACTGGACAATTGCATGCAAGCGGGCAGCGTCTTGCTGCTGCTTCGTGCACACCTTGATAAGACAAGCTTGGAACACTCTAACATAATGACACGTACAACCGTATTTTTCTTTCAAAACCGTGTTTCATATCTGGATGATCTCAGCGGTGCCATTTGTCCTGCTCGTTCGGGTTCTTGTTTACGACTCATTTGCTGTGTATGGTCCGAACTTTTCAGTTAACATATGGCTTGGAAACCTCTGGTACTTTTCGGTTATACTTACATCTTCATTCAATGTCGTCTCCACTGCTGATATTACTGACTTACTTTCGCGATCCCACCAAACTCCCAACCCAACTATTAATATTCCGCCTCCCCATCCCCCGTCGGCGCTGCCCCCCCCCCCCCGTCGGCGCTGTCCCCCCCCCCCCCCCCCCGTCGGCGCTGCCCCCCCTCCCCCCGTTCCCACCACCCTTTCCGCACACACACACACATATACACGCGCGCGCGCGCTCTCATAGATTCACTCCTCACAAGTACAGAGTTTTTTGTCTACTATGTAAGTGCTTCAGTTTCACAGCACAGGTCTTAGTCATCCGACACTCACAACATACGCCGAAAAGACAAAACAATATGACGACATGTTTAATAGCGTGTTGTTCCATTTTTCGGACACAGTACCACAGAGAATCTGATTGGCAAGGATTCTACGAGTCCTTGGCAGGATTCCAGAAGTATGTGGCACCAAATGTCCCCCACAGGTCCAGCAGTTCCCGCAAGTTACGAGATGGTGTTCACGGGCACGCAGCTGTATTTCAGTGTTACAGATCAGGCAATGTGAGTTCAGTGTAATGCCTCTCAAACCATTGTAGCACGATTCTCACCTTGCAAAACGGACAGTTATCCCGCTGGAAGATGTCTTTGCTTCAGGGAGAGATTTCAAGCATGTGGCGGTGCAGGTGGTCCGCAGTAATGTTCACGTAATGCACTGCAGTCATGATGCCTACGATTATCACCACAGATCCCACGGAAGCCCAACAACTCAGTGTACCCCCATAGTATAATTCTGCTCACACCGGCCTCCATTTTGCGCGCGATGCATGTTTCGTGCAGCCCTTCGCCTGGATGAAGACGTTGAAGGAGCCAACCAACGACGTGGTGTAACAAGAAATGCGATTAATTCGACAGGCGAAACATTTCTATCGCTTCATGGTGAAATCTCAGTTATGCTGTGCCCGCTGCAATCATAACTTACCATGTCGTTCGATCAACACAGGGACACGTAGGGGTCGTGTAATGTTGAGCTCCATTTTCAACAATGGTCTTTGGACGGTGTGCTCCGAAACACTTGTGCCTGCACTAGCATTGTACTCTGTCGTCACACCTGCCACAGATCGCTGCCTATCCTGAATTACACAGTGGGGCATCTTCCGACCTCTACGTTTTGCGATGAGACGTGCTCGTCCAATACCATACGACTTACTCGTTATTTCATAATTCTTCCGTCACCTTCCATAGATGCTCACGACAGTAGTACGAAACATGCAACCAGTTTCGCCGTTTCAGAGATTCTCGCTTCCAGCCGCAGCGGCACAACAAAGTGTGTTTTGTCAAAACAGCTTACATCAGTGGGTTTCCGTGATTGTGGCCCTTATCTTCGCTATAATGACTGATTATTCGTCTCTCTTCCTCTTACATTCTTTCCTTACTACGTCACGTCCCAGCAACACCACTAGGAGGCATTCAACCCTGCGATGGGCAGTGGTCGTAATGTTTTGGCTCATCAGTGTAACTTCACGCAATGACTTTACTGTAACACTCTCTGAGTAAAACCTGGGATGTAACATGTACAAGGATAACTCTGAAAGTCACGAGCAACCTATTGTTATTATTTGGACAAACCGTGTACATCGTCCTAATGTAGAGACTTTCTGTCTGTTTCCATTACACTATCGACTTCATTCTACATATTTTTTCCTAATCGATCCCTAAGTCAGATAATTCCCTTGCGGAAGAAGTGCGTCGTGGGTGTTTGGAAATACTGACACGCCACTTTCTGGATGTCCTCCGGTGATCTCTCAGATTTTCACGTCGTGATTGATTAATGGTGTGCTTCCTCGTGTTTAGCCGAGTTATTGTTTACCTTTTAAGCTCACTGTTTCGAGCACCTCCCTAGACGTCTTCTTCAGGTGCCAATAGTCGTATAGCGTGGCTGACTGGGAGGAATGTTCTGCCGCCTGGTGCAAGTCTTCCAATTAGACTCCAATTCGGCGACTAGGGTGCCTCTAACCTACCATAAAATCCTATTGTTGAACCTACAGTTTAACGTAGAATCCGAACCATCTGTCGTTGGAGGCATATCTTTACATCACTGAGAGGTGAAGGCTTGGGTAACCGCATAACGGAAAATTTCACATTATAACCGGGATTCCATCCCGCAATCTTATGGCTTTCAGGCCTACTCTTCGGTGCTGCGAGTTGTGTGCACACGCAACCTTGAAGGAGTCCAGACAGCGATTAGAAGGAAGGAAAATTTTGGTTTAACGTCCTGTCGACAGCTAGGTCATTGGAGTCGGAGGGCAAGGTCGGGTTAGGGAATGATGGCGAACAAACTGGCGTGCCCTCTCAAAGGAACCATCCCAGAATTTGCCCTAAGCGATGAAGGGATATCACGGAAGACGTAAGTCTTAATTGCTGAACTGGTATTCGAACCGTCGTCCTCCCGAGAACAAGTGCAGTGTTCTAATCACTGACCACATCGCTCGGTCAGCGAGTACACAGATCACACTCTAGGTCGGTCGTCGAAGTACTGTACATAAAAAGGAAACAACAACTCTGTTAAACACCTGGAAGCACCCCTTATTAAGTCCTCTAGTTTCCCATAGTGTATCTCGGTGCAGATCTTACACGGGGTAGAAAAGATGGAAGTCAGGTAGTGCCAAGTCGGAAAGAGTGTAGAAGATTTTCCCAACCAAACTTCCTAATTTTGTCTATAGTGATACGAACAGTGTGAGATTGTATGTTATCGCGCTACACTATGTTCTTCCCAGGGAGTTTATCGCACAATGCACGAGGGATCTTCAGAAACCTCTGGATGTAGCTCAAAAGATCGCGCTATTCTTGTTTTTAAAAGATAAATATCTCCTTCATTTTGAAAACTAGTAAGATGGTGTTGGTTGACAGTTTTTCTTTATCTTCATGGTCATCCATCATTAGTCGTGTAACCAATGGGTTCAAACTTTTCCAAACCACAAACTTTGAATCATTTCCTGCAGTATACTATGTTATATTGCAAGTTTTATTACAATTTCATTCAGAGTTACGCGTCGCCTCACATAATGAACCCTTCAGCTCTTTCCTTGGTCCGTACTGTGGTTGCAGGTCGAAGGCGACCGCTTTGGGGCTTCTGGCGGATGCTTATGTTCCCCTCTTTGATGTATTTCACTTATTTCCTAATACTGCTGGAGGCGCCTGTAGACATATCGTCATGTGAATGTTGAAGTCTGACATGTGTTTCAGGAACAGACGTTTTCTCTTCAACAAGGAATTCAATGACAGTACGACGTCAAAAATAAACACCGATGTTGGCTACCTTGTGAATATAACATGTGGTCACACGGTATCGATTAATGACGTCACAAGCTGTAATCACACAGTGTAGGGTCTGAAAATTACGATGATGCAGTCATTGATTACGATAATGCGGTCACTCTCATTACGTTGTTGGAACTGCGGCTGTAATGAAGGGCTGGTGACGGTCTGGTGGCTTTTAGTATGGTCGATCATTACTTGGCACAGAATCAATAGCATTTTTTCACAAGTTAAATAACTAATATCGCAATATCATATCGTATCATACACTGAGGGACAAAAGTCATGAGATACACCTTACTATCGTGTCGGACCTCCTCCTGCCCAGAGTGGTATGGACTCAACGAGTCGTTGCAAGCCCCCTCAGAAATACTGAGCTGTGTATGCCTGTATAGGTGTTCATAATTGCGGAAGTGTTGCCGGTGCAGGAGTTTGTGTAGGAATTTTCAAATGTGTGGGAATTCCTAAGGGACCAAACTGCTGAGGTCATCTGTCCCTACACTTACACACTACTTAAACTAACTTATGCTAAGAACAACACACACGGGGGGGGGGGGGGGGGGGGGGGGGGGAAGGACGCAGTCCGTGACATGGTGCCTCAAACCGAGCGGCCACTCCTCGCGGCTTTGTGTACGAACTCACCTCTCGATTATGTCCCATAAATATTCGATGGGATTCATGTCGTCCTGTCTGGGTGGTCAAATCATTCGTTCGAATTCTCCAGAACGTTCTGCAAACAAACCTTGAACAACAGCGGCCCAATGAAACGGCACGTTGTCATCCATAAATATTCTATCGTTGTTTGAGAACATGACGTCCATGAACGGCTGAAAATGGTCTGCAAGCAGCCGAACATAACCATTTCCAGTCAATGAACGGTTCATTTTGACCAGAGGACCTAGTCCATTCCTTGTGAATACGGACAACACCATTACGTAGCCACCACCAGCTTGCACAATGCCTTGTTGACAACTTGGGACCGCGGTTTCGTGGGGTGTGCAACACAATCATGCCCTACCATCACCTCTTACCAACCGAAATCGGGACTCATCTGACCAGGCCGTGGTTTCCTAGTCGTCTAGGGGCCAACCGATATGGTCATGAGCCCAGGAGGGGCGCTGCAGGCGATGTCGTGCTGTTGGCAAGGGCACTCTCATCAGTCGTCTGCTGCCATATTGCATTAACGCCAAATTTCGTCGCACTGTCTTAATGGATGCATTTGTCGTACGTTCACATTGAAATCTGCGGTTATTTCACTCAGTAGTGCTCGTCTGTTAGCACTGACGGCTCTATACAAACGCTTCTGTATTCGGTCGTTAAGTGAAGGCTGTCGGCCACGGCATTGTTCATGGTGAGAGTTAATGCCTGAAATTTGGTATTCTCGGCACACTCTTGCCGCTATGGATCTAGGGAGATTGAATTCCCTAACTATTTCCGAAAAGGAATATCCCATGCGTCTAGCTCCGACTACGATATCGCATTCAACGTCTGTTAATTCCCCACGAGCGGCCATAACACTTCGGAAACCGTTTCACATGAATCATCTGAGTATAAATGACAGCTCGGCCAATTCACTGCCCTTTTATGTCTTGTGTACGCAATACTACCGCCATCTGTATACGTGCATATCGCTATTCCATGACACTTGTCACCTCAGAATATAACCCCAGAATAAAGCCAGCATTCCAAAGGGCCGGTTTAAGGTCACGCGGAGACCGTAACAATGATGAACTACAGCACCCCTTTTCAGGAACAAAAGTATCCATATTTCTCTAAACATGTTATTTTATTACCACAAATTATGTGAAGGTAACGTCTCAAGATATTTAATTCCACTAACCGGAGGACTAACAGGGGCCGTGCACTTCGATTTTCGAATCATTTTCTGATTAACATAACAAACATTACACAGGGCGTTATAACTCTCCGTCCCAATTCACTTTAATTAGCTCTGTTCACACTGTACAGAAAAAGAAATACTTGTGGAAAATAAGTCTCTCCGTCACAGAATTACCAAAATTTTTCGAAGTGGGAAGACTAAGACAACCCCTGTTCCATGCTTTTACCCTTGTTTGAATTATGGCAGAGCTGGCAATTAGTGGCAATTGCAGGTGCTAGTTTGTACAAATTGTCTCGAAATTGTTTATAAAATGTTACAGTTCTCGTAAAGAAGTGAATCGTATCAGATTATGAACTTATAAAGTTTAGACTACCGAATTAAAGAAAACTTCATGCGTGGGAGTATTCCATAAAGTAAAACGTCACATCAAACACCATCGGAAACAGTGACCTATGTTGTGCTTACCGTTGGTATCCGAAAATTTAACAGTTCGTCATTTCGCGGGGAAGAATGAATAAATTGGCGTATCTTAACGGCTTAACATTAATGCACGCATCAAAACTTTATAGAAATGCGTTATAACATGGTAGACAACGGTCCTCTGTCTAAAGGCACATTGCAGCTGAACTCGTAATTGATAAAGGGAACATAAAACAACGCTACGTGAACGAGAATACCACTAACCGCAATGCAAACGAACTACTGTCAGCCTTTTTGAGTACTGTGGTAGCCTACCTGTTTCACTTAAAAGCGTGCATGCGACGGAATATCAACAAATGATTTTTTGGGGTCCTCCCTACAATCAGATACTGTGCGCAGCTATACCCACAGAGGGCGCCACACGCCCCTATCTCCAGCGTGACGCCACAGCGTTACGACGGTCGCCGCATGAACGCCGTACGTAATAGGAACCTCATTACGCTTCCGCCACGGGATTCACAGATACTCCGCTCAATCCGCCGGTAGTTATGTCTACAGCCACAGTGAGCGCTGACATCAGGAACTACCTTCTTTACTCAACAAAAGTTCGCAGACGAAATATTCTTCTGCCATTGCGGACAAATGCGGATGCACAGCTTTACTCGGCCAGTTGTCACAGATCAGCAGTAATGTCTCACATCACCAGGTATTGAACAGTTATCTGTGGTGTCAGTGTTGCCATACGGAGCGTGCAGGGACTACATTGGCGGCCAGACAAGACTGCCTAGCGCGGCGTCGGGAGGCTGCGCTGGAGAGAGTGGGGGAATGGGGAACGGAAAGGAGCGCAGCAGAGAGTGGAACAGACTGGTGGCGTTGGCAGCTAGCGTAGAACAGTGAGGGTGGGGAAAGTGAATTGGGGGCAGGCGGTAGGACAAGGGCGGTGGTGCAAAGTGCTACTGAGATTTGGCCCTTGCTGCGACAGGACGGCTTGCGTACAACGATATATATTATGCAAATGCAACCACATCGGATGGGTGGGCATAAAGAGGCCAGACCACTATACAGCTCTTGAGGAGGTGTAGCAGCCTTTCCAGAAGTTGCAGGGGCAACAGTTTATGAGGCCATTTAACATTAGCCAATACAATCGCACTTAGCTGGTGCTGCGAAGACCGAGAGCACAGTAAAGTTCAGTAGTTCTATTTATGAGGATATACAAATCTACTGTGTGGCTTAATGATAACGGTATTCTGTTGGGCCAATATTCCAGAGGCAAAAAGCGGCGCTTGCTCTGCAGGATGTTATCATCAGGATACGTTATCAACATTTCTGATGATGCCTTCGATTACTTGCACAGGTTCCACGGTAACCCACGTGTATGTCACCCATAGCGTAATGCTGCCCCCCAGCGGGGCCGTGTATCTGGCGCGTTACATGTTTCGAGCAACGAGGTTCTCTTGGATGATGGCTTATTTGCATAGACCATTGACCTGGTATAACGAGAAACGTGATCCATCTGACTAGGTGACAGTATTTCATTGATCCTCGGTCCAATATCGATTATCCAGTTCCCACTGCAATCGAAATTGACGATGTCATTGAGTCAACGTAGTAAGACATAGGGATCGTCTTCTGCGGAGCCCCATGTTCAGCAACGTGCGCTAAACGATGTAATCAGATCTGCCGCAGTTCGCGCCCATTCTGTCTTTTTTTTTTTTTTTTTTTTTTTTTTTTTTTTGTCATCAGTCTATTGACTGGTTTGATGCAGCCCGCCACGAATTTCTTTCCTGTGCTAACCTCTTCATCTCAGAGAAGCACTTGCAACCTACGTCCTCAATTATTTGCTTGACGTATTCCAATCTCTGTCTTCCGCTACAGTTTTTGCCCTCTACAGCTCCCTCTAGTACCATGGAAGTCATTCCCTCATGTCTTAGCAGATGTCCTATCATCCTGTCCCTTCTCCTTATCAGTGTTTTCCACATATTCCTTTCCTCTCCGATTCTGCGTAGAACCTCCCCATTCCTTACCTTATCAGTCCATCTAATTTTCAACATTCGTCTATAGCACCACAACTCAAATGCTTCGATTCTCTTCTGTTCCGGTTTTCCCACAGTCCATGTTTCACTACAATGCTGTACTCCAGACGTACATCCTCAGAAATTTCTTCCTCAAATTAAGGCCGGTATTTGATATTAGTAGACTTCTCTTGGCCAGAAATGCGTTTTTGCCATAGCGAGTCTGCTTTTGATGTCCTCCTTGCTCCGTCCGTCATTGGTTATTTTACTGCCTAGGTAGCAGAATTCCTTAACTTCATTGACTTCGTGACCATCAATCCTGATGTTAAGTTTCTCGCTGTTCTCCTTTCTGCTACTTCTCATTACCTTCGTCTTTCTCCGATTTACTCTCAAACCATACTGTGTACTCATCAGACTGTTCATTCCGTTCAGCAGGTCATTTAATTCTTCTTCACTTTCACTCAGGATAGCAATGTCATCAGCGAATCGTATCATTGATATCCTTTCACCTTGTATTTTAATTCTACTCCTGAACCTCTTGGTTGTTGTACATATTTTATATGACCCGTCTCTCCCTATAGCTTACCCCTACTGTTTTCAGAATCTCGAACAGCTTGCACCATTTTATATTGTCGAACGCTTTTTCCAGGTCGACAAATGCTATGAAAGTGTCTTGATTTTTCTTTAGCCTTGCTTCCATTATTAGCCGTAGCGTCAGAATTGCCTCTCTCGTCCCTTTACTTTTCCTAAAGCCAAACTGATCGTCACCTAGTGCATTCTCAATTTTCTTTTCCATTCTTCTGTATATTATTCTTGTAAGCAGCTTCGATGCATGAGCTGTTAAGCTGATTGTGCGATAATTCTCGCACTTGTCAGCTCTTGCCGTCTTCGGAATTATGTGGATGATGCTTTTCCGAAAGTCAGATGGTATATCGCCAGACTCATATATTCTACACACCAACGTGAATAGCCGTTTTGTTGCCACTTCCCCCAATGATTTTAGAAATTCTAATGGAATGTTATCTATCCCTTCTGCCTTATTTGACCGTAAGTCCTCCAAAGCTCTTTTAAATTCCGATTCTAATACTGGATCCCCTATCTCTTCTAAATCGACTCCTGTTTCTTCTTCTATCACATCAGACAAATCTTCACCCTCATAGAGGCTTTCATTGTATTCTTTCCACCTATCTGCTCTCTCCTCTGCATTTAACAGTGGAATTCCCGTTGCACTCTTAATGTTACCACCGTTGCTTTTAATGTCACCAAAGGTTGTTTTGACTTTCCTGTATGCTGAGTCTGTCCTTCTGACAATCATATCTTTTTCGATGTCTTCGCATTTTTCCTGCAGCCATTTCGTCTTAGCTTCCCTACACTTCCTATTTATTTCATTCCTCAGCGACTTGTATTTCTGTATTCCTGATTTTCCCGGAACATATTTGTACTTCCTCCTTTCATCAATCAACTGAAGTATTTCTTCTGTTACCCATGGTTTTTTCGCAGCTACCTTCTTTATACCTATGTTTTCCTTCCCAACTTCTGTGATGGCCCTTTTTAGAGATGTCCATTCCTCTTCAACTGTACTGCCTACTCCGCTATTCCTTATTGCTGTATCTATAGCGTTAGAGAACTTCAAACGTATCTCGTCATTCCTTAGTACTTCCGTAACCCAATTCTTTGCGTATTGATTCTTCCTGACTAATGTCTTGAACTTCAGCCTACTCTTCATCACTACTATATTGTGATCTGAGTCTATATCTGCTCCTGGGTACGCCTTGCAATCCAGTATCTGATTGCGGAATCTCTGTCTGACCATGATGTAATCTAATTGAAATCTTCCCGTATCTCCCGGCCTTTTCCAAGTATACCTCCTCCTCTTGTGATTCTTGAACAAAGTATTCGCTATTACTAGCTGAAACTTGTTACAGAACTCAATTAGTCTTTCTCCTCTTTCATTCTGTCTTACAGAGCGTGAAAACCTCCAACCTACACGTTCTGTGATGAGGCGTTGACACCTAACATCTTGTCGCCTCCTCGTGGTTTCACCGACATTCGACCTTTTTTCCATAAATGCTCACGACGATAGCACGCGAAGAGCCGACCAGCTTCGCCATTTCCGAGATCTGTCACTTGTCGTAGACGCTTGTCAGTGGTTTTCCCCGTTTGCTGCTCTTATCGTCATGACTTCCCATACCTCCTTCTCTGCTTATACATTTTCCTTTCCGCGTCACGTGTCGACAGTACCACAAGGCATTCAATTTCGCTGTTCTCAGTGGTCGTAATGAGGACAGTAATTTCTTAATCTCCTTCCTTGTGTCAATTAGGTCGTTGGGTCATGTACCCACCAGTAGGCGATTCACTGGTGGCTGCACGCGAGGTCTGGAACACCCAATAACGCTATTTATGCTGTGTCTTTCACCTGTACAACTTGATGTTGTTCAACGTCGATCTGAAACGCGATACAAACACAATGGAGGATTCTAGTGCCTACTACTTCAAGAGATTAACCTATGAAAATGTGTCACCTAATAATACAGATGTTTAGAATTATTCTCTAGTTCGCAATAGCAATACATATTGATTGGAGAGTCATTTTAGCCGCTCCCTTTCAATCTTGACTTGTCACTATAGTTAAAATTTTTAATGGAGATAAGCAAACCTGTACTTGATTTTCATTTACGCAAAATTTTAAAAAATCGGTTAGAGATCATACAAGCAGCTTTAAAATATACGCTTTGTCCGAAGGTCTGTTGACAAGAGAGGCTATTCAGTCGAGCATAGATATTTGATGTTAAGTGATATGGCTTCTAAAATTGTGGAAAATACAAGGAATAGCATCAGATCCTCACAGCCTTAGGAAACTGGAACGATTTCAAAACTCATGTTCGAAGAGCCTGTACTGACTCAGCAATTTGTCAGTGAGACTTGACTCACTGGTTCTGCTTTAGCAAAAACATCTAAGATTTTGGACAAATAGTATGTTTGCCAACCCATACGATTAAATCATATCATAACTGCTGTTTTAATCGCCGTATTTAATTTATTGTAGGGAGATATCAGTCACAAGTGCTATCATAGAACACCTCTAAGCGAAACAACTGCTGCTTCGATTACATTTCGAACGTTGATCATATTTACAAGTCGGTTGTGTATCTACACGTAGGAAGTGCTCTGTGGGAAGTAAGATAAGCGGATTATCTTTGTTGTTGTTGGCAGTGCTTGGACTTACTGCTTCTGTTCAATACCAAACAAGGGCGGTTCAAAAACCCGTTCGGTAGCCCATGTTTTAAGTTTCACGTGATCTGCCTAAGTCGCTTGAGGCAAATGCCAGGATGATCCCTTTGAATAGGACATAGCTGATTTCCTGCCCTATCCTTCCACAATCTGAACTTGTACTCCGTACGTAATTACATAGTCAGTGACGACACGTAAAATCTTAATTTTAGTTTTCTCTTGCCACTGCTGCAGAAATGGCCAGTACACACTAGTGGATGCACCCTGCTCGAAGGAAGATGGTCTGGTTCCTAGAGGGCGAAGACACTTTCGTCAAATGTTTTCGGTTACCAAAATGAGGAGAGTTGCTAGCGTACGGCGTACAACCACCTAGCTGCACAAAAGACTTAATCGTAGTGCGTCAAGGAATGACAGCACGTCACTGTCGATCGCCTGTTCCTTTGGAAACTCAAGCTCGACTGCTCGAAAACAGAAGACTGTTTGGTATCTGGTTTCATTCTTTCTTCTCTTTCAGTTTTCACAAACATTGATACCTACACAATCACGACGCTACACACTACAAGCACTTCAGGCAGTTAACTTCACGACACCTCATATTTTTTGCTCAGGAAAAATGGGACTTGATGTCCCTTGGGTTCAAGCTATTCCGATGGAAAGGTTCGAACTAACGATCAAGCAACTCCAATTTCTGATTTTTTATCTCTAATTCCGAAGGAGGGTCCACAAACAGATCAGCTACCATGTTACTACCACTAGTGGGAACAAACAAACATAACTCGCTTCAGTATTCACCCACAGTTATTAGGATGGCTACCCTGTAGGTAACTTCCATTTTCGTGTAGCGTAGTGTGCAGTGAGGAGTGCGGAGCTGCCCCCACATTGACTCACGCGGTACAGTAGGTCCGCATAGAGCTTCAGTAGCAGCAAAGCAACATCGCTTATGTTTCACATACAGTAGCCGTTCAACGTAGGTGTAACATCTGAAAAATGAATATATGAATGAAAGTATGAAATTCGTTCTGTAATACTGTTCCTATTGTCAGGCATTAAGAAAATTGAGCAGAGCCATTCAAAGCAAACGGTGCGGTGTAATAGTGTCGTCGTCGTCCCTGCTCCCCTTCCCCTCCTGCCTTCTCTAAGTACAGTAGTCAAAACAAATGTTGCATATTGCTTTACTGTCAATAATGGATATAACACGAAACTGACTTTGTGTTGTCAGGTACTGTCACAAGAAAATAGAGAAGATAAACATATTTCCACTTGATACAAACAAAAAGCCTTACAAAAAATTCCACTGCAGACACTACGGTTTCTTCTCGCTGCCATCTTGCACAACACATTGTTTGTGAACCAAATGCCTCTCCTCGTAACTGGAGACACCTTTAAATTGTCCAAATAAGCCTGTGGGATATTGTCCCATTCTTCCACAGTGGCCTTTATGGTGCCCTGTAAGGTCTCTGTTGGGGCAAGACGATTGAAAATGGTCGTTCTAGCTTGGCCCACGCTCTCAGTGCATGGAGACCATTCCATCCGACTGATTCTGTGCTCCACTAGGAAGCTGTTCACAAGATTGTGACGAAGGGGGCGTGCGCTGTCGCCCATCAACGGGAATCCGCTCCAATATGTTCATAGATGGAGCCACATTACGTGAAAGGATACCGTCCCGATACTCCACACCACTCATCTCACAATGTACTGGCACGAGAGGTGTCTTGTGGTAATACGTCGATCCATCCCAAAGCATGACTGAACCGCCTTGATAACAGTGGCGTTCTTCAACACAGTTAAAGGTGTAAACGTTGTCCTCATTGCCTCCACTTACAAACTCAGTATTGTCATGGTGGAGACATACGGGTCCAACCGCTACCTAGTCCACGAACAGTGGTTTCGTGGCATTGCGACACAAGCCCCTCTCCGAACCCGATGTAGAGGAGGAGCATCGAGAGGTCTTCTGGCACGTAAACCCCGCTGATGGAGCCTATTTCGTGTCGCTTGGGTTAACATCTGAACTCCTGTAGCTGTCTGGAACTGGCGCAGAGGAAGTGAGACATTGTATCCAGGGTTTCTGCTTTCTTTTATATGCAGATATCGGTCTTGCATACCTGTTGTTTTTCTTCCGCCGTCACTTCTGTGACGAGTCTCAATTAATGCTGTCCCTAGAAACTTTTTCCAGATTCTAGAAACACAGCTTTAATTCACAGCGATATTCTTTGCAACGTCGAGCTGGCTTATTGCTTGCTCCATTAGAGTGACTATACGGAGCCCCTCATACTACGTTATTGTTGTCCGAACCATCCTAAAGCAACATAACTCTCTTAATGACACACATCACAAGCGCTGCAATGTTTATAAGTGACACAGTTCCCCTAGACTGCATATACTGCCTCATGTCAGAAACATAGACTGTTATAGCTAGAATTACGTTAAAAACAAAGTGATGTATTGCTATCACTGCATTGTTCTGAATCATCACGGTCAATAATAAAGTTTCGGCAATATGCAACTTCTTTTTAGCTACCTTTTAATGGATACAATACAACAAGACGCTACGTAGGGCCCAAGGCGGCCAACACACATTCTATCACCGACAACTGACCAGCTGTTGTTGTTGTGGTCTTCCGTCCAAAGACTGGTTTGATGCAGCTCTCCATGCTACTCTATCCTGTGCAAGCCTCGTCATCTCAGAGTAGTTACTGCAATCTACATCCTTCTGTATCTGCTTAGTGCTTTCATCTCTTGTCCTTCCTCTACTATTTTTAACCTCCAGGCTTCCCTCTAATACTAAACTGGTGATCCCTTGATGCCTCAGAACGTGTCGTATCAAGCGATCCCTTCTTCTAGTCAAGTTGTGCCGCAAATTTCTCTTCTTCCTTATTCCATTCAGTACCTCCTCATTATTTACGTGATCTACCCATCTAATCTTCTGCATCCTTCTGTAGCACCACATTTCAAAAGCTTCTATTCTCTTCTTGTCTAAACTGTTTATAATCAGTGTTTCACTTCCATGGCTACACTCCACACAAATACTTTTGCAAAAGATTTCCTGACACATAAATTTGTACTCCATGTTAACAAATTTCTCTCCTTCACAAACGCTTTCCTTGCAATAACCAGTCTACATTTTATATCCTCTCTACTTCGACCGTCATAAGTTATTTTGCCCCCCAAATATCAAAACTCATCTACTACTTTAAGTGCCTCATTTCCTAATCTAATTCCCCAGCGTCACCTGATTCAGTTCGATTACATTCCATTATCCTAGTTTTGCTTTTGTTTATGTTTATCTTCTATCCTTCTGTCAAGACACTGTCCATTCCGTTCAGCTGCTCTTCCAAGTCCTTTGCTGTCTCTGACAGAATTACAATGTCGTCGCCAAACGGAAAAGTTTTTACTTCTTCTCGCTAGGCTCTAATTGCTACTCCAAATTTTTCTTTTGTTTCCTTTACAGCTTGTTCAATATACAAATTGAATAACATCGGGGATAGGCTACAACCCTGTCTCACTCCCTTTTCAACCACTGCTTCTCTTTCACGCCCCTTGACTCTTATAACTGCCGTGGTGTCACCGCCAGACACCACACTTGCTAGGTGGTAGCCTTTAAATCGGCCGCGGTCCGTTAGTATACGTCGGACCCGCGTGTCGCCATTATCAGTGATTGCAGACCGAGCGCCGCCACACGGCAGGTCTAGAGAGACTTCGTAGCACTCGCCCCAGTTGTAGAACCGACTTTGCTAGCGATGGTTCACTGACAAAATACGCTCTCATTTGCCGAGACGAGAGTTAGCATAGCCTTCAGCTACGTCATTTGCTACGACCTAGCAAGGCGCCATTACCAGTTACTATTGATACTGTAATCATGTACCGTCAAAAGCGACGCTCATCATTAATGGATTAAAGTTAAGTATTCCACCAGCTACGTCCGTTTTTCTAAAGTCTAAATTCCTTGTCCTGTTCCAGACCTCACGCCAGCCTGCGTGAGCTAAAACGCTTGCCTTTCGGCTTCCTCTAGTACCCGGTGTTGGCTCTCCTGCCAACCCACAACAACTGCCATCTGGTTTCTGCACAAATTATAAATAGCCTTTCGCTCCCTGTATTTTAACCCTGCTGCCTCCAGATTTTGAAAAAGAGTATTCCAGTCAACATTGTCAACATCTTTCTCTAAGTCTATAAATGCTATAACGGTTGGTTTGCCTTTCCTGAATCTAGCTTCTAAGATAAGTCGTAGGGTCAGTATTGCCTCACGTGTTCCAATATTTCTACGGAATCCAAACTGATCTTCCCCAAGGTCGGCTTCTACTAATTTTTCCATTCGTCTGTAAAGAATTCGCGTTAGTATTTTGCAGCCGTGACTTATTAAACTGATAGTTCGGTAATTTTCACATCTGTCAACACCTACTTTCTTTTGGATTGGAATTATTATATTCTTCTTGAAGTCTGAGGGTATTTCGCCTGTCTCATTCATCTTGATCACTAGATGGTAGAGTTTTGTCATGGCTGGCTCTCCCAAGGCTATCACTAGTTCTAACGGAATGTTGTCTACATCCGGGGTCTTGTTTCGATTTAGGTCTTTCAGTGCTCTGTCAAATTCTTCATGCAGTACCATATCTCCCATCTCGTCTTCATCTACGTCCTCTTCTATTTCCATAATATTGCTCTCAAGTACATTGCCCTTGTATAGACCCTCTATATATCCACCTTCCTGCTTCCCCTTCGTTGCTTAGGACTGGTTTTCCATCTGAGCTCTTGATATTCATACAGGTGGGTCTCTTTTCTTCAAAGGGGACATCTATCTTACCGCTAGTGGTACATTCTTCTACATCCTTACATTTGCCCTCTAGTCATTCCTGCTTAGACATACATTCTGCGCTTCCTGTCGATCTCATTTTTGAGACGTTTGTATATCTTTACTCCTTCATTTACTGCAGTTAAATTCAATTCTATTGTGTTACCCAAGGATTTCTACTATCCCTTGTCTTTTTACTTCCTTGATCCTCTGCTGCTTTCACTATTTCATCTCACAAAGCTACCCATGCTTCTACTGTATTCCTTTCCACTTTTTTTGTCAGTCGTTTTCTAATGCTCCCTCTGAAATTCTCTACAACTTCTGATTCATTCAGCTTATCGAGGTCCCATCTCCTTAAATTCCTATCTTTTTGCAGGTTCTTCAGCTTTAATCTACAGTTTGTAACCAATAAACAGTGGTCAGAGTCCTCATGAAACTCTGGAAATGTCTTATAGTTTAAAACCTGGTTCTGAAATCTCTGTATTACCATTATGTAATCTATCTGAAACCTTCTGTTGTCTCCAGGCGTCAACCATGTATACAGTCTTATTTCATGCTACTTAAACCAGATGTTAGCTATGATTAAGTTATGCTCCGAGAAAAATTCTACCAACGGTTTCCTCTTTCATTCCTTACCCCCAGTCCATATTCACCTACTACTTTTCCTTCCTTTCCTTTTCCTACCATCAAATCCAGTCCCCAATGAGTATTAAATTTTCGTCTCCCTTAACTATCTGAATAATTTCTTTTATTTCATCATACATTTCTTCAATGTCTTCATCATCTGCGGAGCTAGTTGTCGTATGAACTACTGTTAGGCGTGGGCCTCGTGTTTATCTTGACTACAATACTACGTTCACTATGCTGTTCGTTGTCCGCTTTCCTACTTTTTATTCATTATTAAACGTACCTCTGCATTACCCATATTCGATTTTGTATTTATAACCCTATATTCACCTGACCAGAAGTCCTGTTCCTCCTGCCACCGAACTTCATTAATTCCCACTATATCTAACATTAACCTATAGAATTCCCTTATTAAATTTTCTAACCTGCCTGCCCGATTAAGGGATCTGACATTCCACGCTCCAATCCGCAGAACCCCAGGTTTGTTTCTCCTGATAACGACATCCTCCTGCGTAGTCCCCACTCAGAGAACCGAATGGGGGCTATCTTACCTCCGGAATATTTTACCCAAGACGACGCCATCATCATTTAAACATACAGTAAAGCTGCGTGCCTCTGGAAAAGTTACGGCTGTAGATTCCCCTTGCTTTCAGCCATTCGCAGTACCAGCACAGCAATGCTGTTTTGATTGGTGTTTCAAGGGCAGTTCAGTCAATCATCCAGACTGTTGCCCCTGCAACTACGGAAGAGGCTGCTGCCCCTCTTTAGGAACCACATGTTTGTCTGGCCTCTCAACAGATACCTCTCCGTTATGGTTGCACCTTCTGTACGGCTATCTGTATCGCTGAGGCACGCAAGCCTCGCCACTAACGGCGAGGTGCATGGTTTTGGTTTATGGGTGGAGGGGGGGGGGGCAGGGCCTGATCACCTAGTGTCATGTAAAGAGACACTCGAGGACAAAACGTTCTACTACTGGATCTACTAGTAGGCAAGGTTTGACAAACTCTAATGACTCCACCTGGCTAGACTTCGCTCTCATACCAAAATCAAACTGATTTTTTTAAAATTTTAGGCGCTTTCCTCTTTCCCGTCTTTTTTCCAAGTATTTCCCTTTAACTTAAGTCCAGTGCATCCGGTGCGTAAATAACGTAGAATGGCTTCCCATCTATTCTATTTTGAGGTTTATTGTTAATTATTTGCTGCAATATAACCTAGATTTTGTATTAAATAGAGCTATTTTAATTTCAAGCATCTAAATATCGTTCCAGCAATGTGAAATAGTTTTTCATAAACACCACGTAGATTGGAATTTTGGATCATAGTTACGTCTCAAGTTTAAAGTTTATATGAATTATCATACAGTGAAAATTTATTTAAAATATTTGTGACAGAACATCGCTAAATAGTGAGAAATTCTCTTGCCTGTCTATAGTCACACAGAAAATTTTGGATCAAAATCACGTATACTGCTCAGGAATTTCAACAGCAACTGCCGCTTTCAGAGTGTACCGGTATAATATTTTGGCGGTTTCATCGAGTGCAGTACATATCGGGCTTGCAAATCCGGCATAAAAGACAGGCAGGCAACCTTAACTGCATAGCTTACACAACAATATTATTCAAGTCTGGCAGCTTGGCCTTAATAGTTATGTGCCGGCATGATAGTTATGATAAGCTACTGAACTAAATTCAGTATTTCGACCCTTCCTCTGTCATCTTCCGTTTCAGTGCCATTATGATTATTCAGCGAGTGAATAGATGATTTTGATTTACTTACTGATTTTACGTTATAACAGACAGTCATAGCATTTTTAGTCATATTGACAGGCTAATCTGACTTTCGAATTCATTGCAAGCTTTTCGCATTGCCCTCCCTACGCTAATTTTGGCTTTGTTCAGCTTTTATTTGTCAGCTAGACTTCTACTTCGCTTAAATCTGTGATGGAGCTCTGCTTCCGTAGTAACTTTCTAACACAGCCATCAGTACCACGATGGGTCTTTACCATTCTTCAAAATCTTACTCAGTACATGCTCGTCGAAGGCATGTTGCACAGCGCTTCTGAATTGTGTCTATTTTTGCTCCACATTATCATCTATTCGTCTTTAGAGCTGACTATTTTATGTGGACTATTCAGATACTTTGTAATTTGTTTCCCGTCACTGTTGCTAATCAAAAATATTTTCCTACTATTGTCAACATTCTTTGTAACTCCTGTAGTAAAGCATGCTATAAGAGCCTTATGATCGCTAATACTTCCTCTTAATTAACTGATTCGAAAACCTAGGCTCTGTTAGTACTAGGAGATCTATGACGGTGCGCTCACGAGCTGGTTCTCTAACTAATTGCTCAAAATAATTTTTCTACAAAACATTCAGAATAACGTCACATGATTGCCTGTCTGTGACACCAGTTTTAATCGCGCCACTCTCTCATTCTGTAGCTGTCATGCTGAAGTCACGCTGTTTCTAATGGCATGATCGGGAAACTTACTGGCGACATTCTCCAAGTTTTTTTCTGAAGCACTCTGTCAGTTTGCGTCTTGAGGCAAGTTGTCTAGAAAGACATCTGGTTACCACGTTTGATCCACCTTTAGACAGATTATTTCACATAGAATTCTTTTATTACCTACTCTATTTCTTTGTGCCATATCTAATCGCGAACTTAATCCTCTCATAAAAAAAGTACGCAAATCACTGCTGCTTATTGTGTGCGTGGAAAAGTAGGAACAGAAAAAAAACTCTGTTACGAGAAAATGCTCAGAATGAACTATTGCCCGAGCAGAGGAATGAGAGCACTCCTTTTGTTGGTCCCAAAAACGTGTATCTGCCTTCGCTGCATTAGAGATTGGGTCTCATTAAAAGCTTTGTGAAAGCCACGGACCGATACTTGAGAGAGAAGTTTCAAGTTTCAGTGAAGCACATAAAGGAAAGAGTATACACTCATCAACCAGAACGTTATGTCCACCGACCTACTATCGATATAAACTCGACCAGGCGATAGCAGCGTCACCTGGCGACAAATGACTGCCAGTCAGACACGCGCAAGGTGAATGCAGTATCAGTGAGGGTGCTGTCCGCACGTAGAATGGGGAAGGTATGTGATCTATCTGGGTTTTTCCAAAGGCAGATTATGATGGCCCGGAAGTTCGGCACGAGCATTTCAGAAACTGCATGACTTATTGGGTGTTCGAGGAGTGCTGTGGTGAGTGTCTTCAACAAGTGGCAAAACCAAGGTGAAACCACGTCCAGACACCCTACCCTCATTACAGGTGTCGGACGTCGTAGGCTAGGCAGACTGCTAAAACAGGACAGATGGCGAACTGTGGCGGAAGTAACATCAGACTGTAATGATGAGTAGAACACAAGTGTGTCTGAACATACAGTGCACCGAACACTCTTTACGATGGGCCCCGCAGCCCACAAACCATGCATGTGCCAATGTCAACACCACGACATCGGAAGTGCGACTGAAATGGGCACGTGACCATCGGCACTGGACATTGGTGCAGCGGCAGAGCGTTGCATGGTCTGATGAATCATAATACCTTCTTCATCATGCCGATGGAAGGGTGCGAATCCGTCCTCTTTCAGGGAAACAGCTCCTTGACACCTGTACGGTGGGTTGGAGACACGGCAGCGGCGGCTCCATTATGCTCTGGTGAACATTCACGTGGGCATCCACGTGTCCAGTGGAGCTCGTGCAAAGCACCATGACGGCCAGGGAGAATCGTACACTGGTTGCAAACCACGTAAACTCCTTCGTGACGATCATACGGCAGTGGCATTTTTCAACAAGATAATGCGTCATGTCACAAGGACAGGGGTGTGATGTAATGGTTCTAGGAACACAGTGGTGCGTTCCCGTTGATGCGATGGCCCCCCCAACTCGCCAGATCTGAACCCGATCGAACACATTTGGGATGTGATTGAAAATGGCGTCAGAGCTCATCTCCACCCTCCCTGGAATTTACAAGAATTAGGTGATTTGTGTAAGCAGATGTTGTGTCATCTCCCTTCAGCGACCTGTCAAGGCCTCATTGCTTCCATGCCACTACGCGTCGCCGGTGTTATCCGTGCCAAAGGTGGACATACTGGCTATTAGGTAGGTAGCTATTCCGTTCTGGCTGATCAGTATATTTAGGGAAACAATGTCTGAAGAAAATTTTTCTTGATTTTCTGAATGGTGTTGTAAGAATAACATGGCTGCCGTTCAAAAGTGTTGCAGGAATCTTCTATTCAACTATAGTGCTAAAAACTATCTCGATATTGTACAAGAACTACTGAAACCATACCACCTTATGGGATGTAACATGTCACTTAAACTACCTTCCTTGAATGATCATTGGGATTTCATCCCGGACTACCTAGGCGCCGTTAGTGGCCACGACACTTCTAAAATGGACTAACGTTATCAGGGGAAGTGGAGTACCGCAAAGTTCTCCGACTACTGCTAGTCCTTGCTAAGAGACGGTCCTGAGGCAATGTATGGCACGAAATCGCAAACGAAATGTGGTTAGGTATGATATTTCACATTTCTTTACTCTTATGGTACTAAATAATTTGTTTGACTCTTTTATGCAACAGCTTTTTTTCTTATTTTTTTATTTGCCAGGGCGGTACGGAAATTCTGTACAGGAGTGAATTATCTTCCATAAACTACTACGGAGCATTTATTTTGGTAAATTTGAACTTAGTGAGGTAATCGAACATAAAAGTGGCACCGACTTAAGTTTTCTTCTGGTGTCTTATTTCTCTGTGTATGGGCCTTGTCTTATTCATAAGTGAGTAAACAAAAATTCATTATGTGTGTGAAAACTTATTTGACAAATGCGTTCGAGGTTTATGTTACTGACCACATCGCACAGCCGTAGTGGTTTTTACATAAGTGTGTGAGAAATTATTTGAAAAATATATTTAGGTAATGGACTTGTATCAACAATTATACAATTGGTTTCCTTTAATTTACCTCTATGGTCACAAACTTTTTGTTAATAGGTTACCGGTTTCGGTCTGTAATGACCATTATCAGATATGTTTTATAAAAACAGAGTCCTAATGTATTGCAGCCATAGTGGCATCGTCAAATGTTAAATGCAAAATCATTTGACGATGCCAATATGGCTGCAGTACATTAGGACTTTGTTTTTTATAAAACAGATCTGATGATCGTCATTATAGACCGAAACCGGTAATCTATTAACAAAAAGTTTGTAACCATAGACGTAAATTAAAGGAAACTTATTGTATATGTTTTTTTTTTTTCGCGACAATATCGCAGCTTGTGAAATTATACAATTGTTTTGGTTTATACAAAGCTCCATGAGAAGCATTATAAACGCATCTAGATCACTAGGGTGGCGAAATATTATGGGTGTCATTCCGTATAGGTTTCGATTACACATCCCTCTATCCTAGTGATCGTCAATCTTTTTTGCCCAAGAGCCAAAACTGACATTGTACGGCGTCCTCTCGGGCCGCAAATGTACAGTTCTTATAGTTAATTGTTGACCTACCTAAATTGCTATGTTGTAAGGCCCCAACAGACTAGTAATCGTACTTATATTTAAATGCGTTATGCAATACGACACAAGATCGGAAATGTTTGCTAAGTATTTCGAACGTAATTTTCCTTCTACTCATTATGTTGCATTAACAAAAGTCTTAATTTAATTTTATGTTCCTTGCGAGAAATATGTACCGCATTTTAAGATGATCTTGTCTATATCGTATATTCACGAATCCACGTTACTTCCGTGTCAAAATTGATTCCACAGCAGCTGATCAGTAGGAGTCGAGCACGTCCGTGATTTGTCAGCAGCACTGCAAGACAAAACAACGAAACACTCTCCCTCTCACATCCTATAATCCCGCAGTGGCCGCGCTACTTACCCTATTGCCCTTGTAGTAAACGGCCAACTTTACTTAGCTCAAGGCTGAATTCATCAACGTCAGTTAATATTAACCACATCTCAAAATATTACCGTCTCTATATTTTTGTTTGTTACTGATTAGAAAGACGTCGCTCTTATGAATCTCTTAACGTTATTTGGCGTTTTTGAAATCGGCTGTTAGTTGCTAGGTGCATACTATCATATAGAGTGCGTCAGAAAAATTCGATGAATGATCTCAGAAAATAAAAGAAACAAGAATTACAAACAAACTACCTTTACTGATGTTCAAAGTAGTCACTATTGACTTCAACACACTTCTGACATCTGTCGTAAAGCTGCTGGAAACTGTCTGCTAAAGTTTATTGTGCAATGGCTCGAAGCACCGTGGTCCCGTGCTGTTGCATATCCGCAACGTCTGCGTGCTGACCTGTCGCGCTCAACGCAAGGTAATTGTTCTTTATCACCCTTCTTATTCTCTTTATTTGTCTCTGGCAGACTTCTTTTTGTCTCCCCGCTTTAAATTACCTCTGAAAGGTTTACGCTTTGTAGACGTTGCGTGCGACTACGGCGCTTCAAGCGGTTCCACAAGAAGCGTTTGCTGACAGTTCCCAAAGCTTCACCGTCTGAGAACCGCGGGCCGCACGTACAGGGTTGGGCAAATGACAGTGGCCCGGGCGAGTGAATACGGTCAGACCTCAATGTATGCCTACAACCACACCCAGTGACGTGTACACCCGCCACATGATCCACACCGTTTCAGAGCGTAGTGCGGATTGTGTCAGTGTGAGTGGAGCAGTGCATAGGAGACGTGGTATTCAGAGCAGCAGCGCATGTTCGTCGTGGAAAATTATGTGACAGCAAAGTCGTGGTGTCGGTGTGGTCACTTGTTTTCTGAAAAGTTTAATCGTGTCGAAGTGCCAACAAAGAATGTCATGTAACGTTCAGCCCGAAAACGGTGTCAGACAGGATCTGGTTTGAACAATTCCGCCGGCCGTTGTGACCGAGGGGTTCTAGGCGCTTCAGTCCGGAACCGCGCTGCTGCTACGGTCGCAGGTTCGAATCCTGCCTCTGGCATGGGTGTGTGTATTGTCCTTAGGATAGTTAGGTCTAAGTAGTTCCAAGTCCAGGGGACGGATGACCTCAGATGTTAAGTCCCATAGTGCTCAGAGCCATTTGAACCACTTTTTTTAACAATTCCCAAACGTACCCGCACACAACATAATGTAGCTGAAGTTCACCAAAAAATGCTTCAGAATCCTACCAACTGACCCCGACATATGTCGCAAAAGACCGGCATATCACTCCGACCATGCGGACGAACACTCCACCTCGACCTGCAGTGTACGGTCGCGGTCCTAACTGGGCACCCTGGTCACCTGGCCGTCAGTGTGCCATTACGTTGTGTGGGGAGCCCTCGAGTCTGAGGTATATTGCAACAAACTTCTTAGCCTTCAGAAACTGTAGCAGAACGTTTCGGGGGAGACTGCAGCAATTCCAACAGTGCAGCTTCGATGCGGGGTCAAGCAACATGCTGACCAAAAAGTGCCAAGAGATGAATGGCGGTTACTTTCAGCATCTACTACAGTCAGGTTAGTACTGTTTTTCCTTTCCTCTGCTGTTTCTTTGTACCCTGGAAGTTTGTTTTCGGGGCCTGACTTATTTGCCCCAGCCTATATAACACACTACCGGCCATTAAAATTACTACACCACTAAGATGACGTGCTACAGACGCGAAATTTAACCGACAGGAAGAAGATGCTGTGATATGCAAATGATTAGCTTTTAAGAGCATTCACACAAGGTGGGCGCCGGTGGCGATATCTACAATGTGCTGACATGAGGAATGTTTACAACCGATTTCTCATACACAAACAGCAGATGACCGGCGTTGCCTGGTAAAACGTTGTTGTGATGCCTCGTGTAAGGAAGATAAATGCGTACCATCACGTTTCCGACTTTGATAAACGTCGGATTGTAGCCTATCGCTATTGCGGTTTATCGTATCGCGACATTGCTGCTCGCGTCGGCCGAGATCCAATGACAGTTATCAGAATATGGAATCGGTGGGTACAGGAGGGTAATACGGAACGCCGTGTTGGATCCCAACGGCCTCGTATCACTAGAGGTCGAGATGACAGGCATCTTATCCGCATGGCTGTAACGGATCGTGCAGCCACGTCTCGATCCCTGAGTCAACAGATGGGGACGTTTGCAAGACAACAACCATCTGCACGAACAGTTCGACGACGTTTGCAGCAGCATAGACTATCAGCTCGGAGACCATGGCTGTGGTTACCCTTGACGCTGCATGACAGACAGGAGCGCCTGCGATAGTGCACTCAACGACGAACCTGGGTGCACGAATGGCCAAACGTCATTTTTTCGGATGAATCCAGGTTCTGTTTACAGCATCGTGATGGTCGCATTCGTGTTTGGCGACATCACGGGGAACGCACATTAGAAGCGAGTATTCGTCATCGCCATACTGACGTATCAGGCAGCGTGATGGTATGGGGTGCCATTGGTTACCCGTCTCGGTCATCTCTTGTTCGCATTGACGGCACTTTGAACAGTGGACGTTACATTTCAGATGTGCACCCTTCATTCGATCCCTGCGAAACCCTACATTTCAGCAGGATAATGCACGTCCGCATGTTGCAGGTTCTGTACGGGCCTTTATGGATACAGAAAATGTTCGACTGCTACCCTGGCCAGCACATTCTCCAGACCTCTCACCAATTGAAAACGTCTGGTCAATGGTGGCCGAACAACTGGCTCGTCACAATACGGCAGTCGCTACTCTTGATGAACTGTGGTATCGTGTTGAAGCTGCATGGGCAGCTGTACCTGTACACGCCATCCAAGCTCTGTCTGACTCAATGCCCAGGCGTGTCAAGGCCCTTATTACGGCCAGTCGTGGTTGTTCTGGGTACTGATTTCTCAGGTTCTATGCACCCAAATTGCGTGAAAATGTAATCACCTGTCAGTTTAGTATAATATATTTGTCCAATGAATACCCGTTTATCATCTGCATTTCTTCTTGGTGTAGCAATTTTAATGGCCAGTAGAGTAGATTTGGGTCGCATGAGGCCGGCGGGCCGCAGTTTGACGACTACTGCTCTATCCGGTCTCGCCGAGACTGTACCTACGACGGTTTTTGGAATGAGCAAGGTGAGCCGTATTGGTCGTGCTGAGTTATCAGACGCGTTGTGTGACGCGGTGCTTTGACAGCGCGGCGCCGCGCTGGACGTGATGCTTACTCCACACAGCGAGCACACTGCAGACGCCAGCACAGTCTGCGATATGCTCGCCGTCGCCTCGCTGCTGCTGCTGGCGCCCTCAGCGCTGGCCGACGGCGTACCGCCTCAGTATGTCGACGGTAAGACCTGCACTATCTGGCGCTTTCCAGCAGACTCCCTTGCCGTAATTCTACGCTCTACCCTGTACCTCTCGCTTCACTTTCCCAGCACAGGGAGAAGAATCTTTGTAACTCGCTCAAACTTAACGCATGAAATGACACTGTAAAGATGCTGAATAATTATATTCCGTGGTATGGTGTTTCTACATCTCCATCTAGATATAGAGCGTCTAAATGATAGCTGTTTACAATGTACCATTGCGGTGTAGAGGAAATAGAGACTAAGAGCTTGATAGAGGACGCTGCTGGTCTATGAAGTAAGGAAAGAAATTGATCTACAAAAATCACCTAAGATACAGCGCGTGCGCATCGCACGAAATCTGCGATGTTTCTCTCTCTCTCTCTCTCCGTACAAAGAATTAGTGCTAGAGGAAAAAAATAAATCGGACCTGCTTTGTAGGAAGTTTAATGTTGTTTAATTTTATAGTGGGATACTTTTGCGCTAGAGACTTCTGGTTTCGTTATTGGTTATTCAAGAGAAACGAACGAAAGTGATGCCAAACGCACTCCCTCCACCACACTCGCCCCCCCCCCCCCCCCCGACCTCCCAGGTCCGGATGTTTACTGTGTTTTTCATGGAAACCCTTCCTAACAATGTAACAATGTACAAAAATTTGCGCCTACACGAGTGATTTCCCACATTCGGCATTTTCAGTCTTCAGTGACTGAGCTATTATTACACCATTGGTTTAATCGTGCTCTTACAAACTGTAAGACTGGCTTATTGGATATAGGTTCCGCCTTTTATACAAAAATATTGTTTTTTCTTCTTGTTACCCAAACATGTTTCGTCACCTCTGTGCCATCGTCAGTGGGTTTTATTTATTGGAAACTGTGAAAACTGAAAATATCGTTGTTCCATTATGGATCGTGGAACGACGGCTGCCATGAACTCCTTGATGCAATAATTTAAGAAAATAAATTTAATAAAATAAATTTCTACAATACACACGGCTGTTGGGAAATTATTGCATCAAGAAAATATTTTAGGTTGCAACGGATCTGACAAAATGAGATCTAAAGGAAGTTTTTGTTCGGTTTTGTTCTTACCGTGATTTAACTTATATGGTTTTGCAGGACCAGCTGTATGGCATCCTGCATCTATACCTTGACATCTGCAAACCCAACAATGTAAATGTGAATTTCATAGGGAAGTTAACACATCCTTTGATTTTTAGAAAACGTTATTTTGGTGCAACAAAATGTTTTGCGTATATATTTGTTATTACTGACGCTTTTTAGTGACTGATCTTGCTTCATTTGCGTTCTGAGGGCACTGCCACACGTACTAATATACTTTGCGGAATTTCATTTTTACAATCACCTTTTCACTTCACAACATGCGGTCAGCACTATGTTTGTTGTGTTTCCTAACCTCGTTGGCGTTCCTTTGTTCCCGAGAGAATTTGGCGCCGAATTTTAATTTTGTTTACTTTTTCTCTCTCTCTCTCTCTCTCTCTCTCTTTCTGTGTATGTATGTGTGTGTGTGTGTGTGTGTGTGTGTGTGTGTGTGTGTGTGTAAACCCCTATAGCAGTTTGTCTTGCCATTTCTATAAAGTTCCTCTAATGTGTTAAATAATGTGCCTTTCACAGTGTAGTGTTTTCATTTAACTTTTTTGCCTTCTGCTATTGCCTCCTGTACGTGGAAGTTCTCATCTGTTGTGGGAGGAAGACTTGGAACGCTGCGCACACGTGGCCCAAATGGGAAGATTTTGTTACTTGAGTGAGAAGTAGCGGCTAAAAGATATGAAACGGCCACAAGAGGGTTGTGCGGAGGCCTTGCACCTCCATACCGCATATTTATAATGAGGTGGAGAAAAGGCGGATTAATGTCGATGTTTGTATCTCCACCGAGAGAACACTGGATGAGATTGGAAAACGATATTTAAGAAAACTGTTTGACGTTGTTGAAAAAACTATCTACACTCAAATCAGAGATAAAGATGGTCGTACATAGGGTTGAGTCTCATTTCTTTTGCATACGATTCCAGCGATTGTACATGTAACACCCAACGATGTGGCTCAGTGGTTGGGATTCTAGATCTATATTCTGGAGAATGAGGGCACACATCGCGGAACTGCCACGCTCCTTCTAATAGTGCGTAGTTTTCATGCACCAGTCTGAGTCAGTTCACGGCGCGGTATCCTATCTAAAGAAGTGGTCACTTCCTTCACCATCATTTTCAAGTCAAAGCTAGTACTCCATCACTATTACTAACAGAACATCGACGAGATGCTAAGGTTTTTCCTATTAGCAAATGTTCCACTTCGCTCGCCAGGAACGATCGTTGATGACACCTCACCAGCTGGTCAGAATATCCGAATATGTATAAACAACTTCGTCATCAGCATCAAGTTTTAGGACTGTCGGTCTATTCCTTATCCAAGGAAAATGTTCTCCCATCTGAAGAGGGGCTGTCATATTTTCCGTCATCCTTTTTTTTTTAATACTTCAGAAAAATCTTTGTAATTCTGATACCGCACATTCGTTCAGTTTGATCTTTACATTTCAGTTTATTAACCTGTATTGTGTAATTTACGTTGAAAATTGCCAGTTCATTTCGTATATCATTGCTAAGTTTTTTTATATGGGAATGCTTTTATTTTATTTTATTTTATTTTAATTAATTAATTTTTTCTTTTTTTTTTGGTCATCAGTCTACTGACTGGTTTGATGCGGCCCGCCACGAATTCCTTTCCTGTGCTAACCTCTTCATCTCAGAGTAGCACTTGCAACCTACGTCCTCAATTATTTGCTTGACGTATTCCAATCTCTGTCTTCCGCTACAGTTTTTGCCCTCTACAGCTCCCTCTAGTACCATGGAAGTCATTCCCTCATGTCTTAGCAGATGTCCTATCATCCTGTCCCTTCTCCTTATCAGTGTTTTCCACATATTCCTTTCCTCTCCGATTCTGCGTAGAACCTCCTCATTCCTTACCTTATCAGTTCACCTAATTTTCAACATTCGTCTATAGCACCACATCTCAAATGCTTCGATTCTCTTCTGTTCCGGTTTTCCCACAGTCCATGTTTCACTACCATACAATGCTGTACTACAGACGTACATCCTCAGAAATTTCTTCCTCAAGTTAAGGCCGGTATTTGATATTAGTAGACTTCTCTTGGCCAGAAATGCTTTTTTTGCCATAGCGAGTCTGCTTTTAATGTCCTCCTTGATCCGTCCGTCGTTGGTTATTTTACTGCCTAGGTGGCAGAATTCCTTAACTTCATTGACTTCGTGACCATCAATCCTGATGTTAAGTTTCTCGCTGTTCTCATTTCTACTACTTCTCATTACCTTCGTCTTTCTCCGATTTACTCTCAAACCATACTGTGTACTCATTAGACTGTTCATTCCGTTCACCAGATCATTTAATTCTTCTTCACTTTCACACAGGATAGCAATATCATCAGCGAATCGTATCATTGATATCCTTTCACCTTGTATTTTAATTCCACTCCTGAACCTTTCTTTTATTTCCATCATTGCTTCCTCGATGTACAGATTGAAGAGTAGGGGCGAAAGGCAACAGCCTTGTCTTACACCCTTCTTAATACGAGCACTTCGTTCTTGATCGCCCACTCTTATTATTCCCTCTTGGTTGTTGTACATATTGTATATGACCCGTCTCTCCCTATAGCTTACCCCTACTTTTTTCAGAATCTCGAACAGCTTGCACCATTTTATATTGTCGAACGCTTTTTCCAGGTCGACAAATCCTATGAAAGTGACTTGATTTTTCTTTGACCTTGCTTCCATTATTAGCCGTAACGTCAGAATTGCCTCTCTCGTCCCTTTACTTTTCCTAAAGCCAAACTGATCGTCACCTAGCGCATTCTCAATTTTCGTTTCCATTCTTCTGTATATAATTCTTGTAAGCAGCTTCGATGCATGAGCTGTTAAGCTGATTGTGCGATAATTCTCGCACTTGTCAGCTCTTGCCGTCTTCGGAATTGTGTGGATGATGCTTTTCCGAAAGTCAGATGGTATATCGCCAGACTCATATATTCTACACACCAACGTGAATAGTCGTTTTGTTGCCACTTCCCCCAATGATTTTAGAAATTCTGATGGAATGTTATCTATCCCTTCTGCCTTATTTGACCGTAAGTCCTCCAAAGCTCTTTTAAATTCCGATTCTAATACTGGATCCTCCGTCTCTTCTAAATCGACACCTGTTTCTTCTTCTATCACATCAGACAAATCTTCACTCTCATAGAGGCTTTCAATGTATTCTTTCCACCTATCTGCTCTCTCCTCTGCATTTAACAGTGGAATTCCCGTTGCACTCTTAATGTTACCACCGTTGCTTTTAATGTCACCAAAGGTTGTTTTCACTTTCCTGTATGCTGAGTCTGTCCTTCCGACAATCATATCTTTTTCGATGTCTTCACATTTTTCCTGCAGCCATTTCGTCTTAGCTTCCCTGCACTTCCTATTTATTTCATTCCTCAGCGACTTGTATTTCTGTATTCCTGATTTTCCCGGAACATGTTTGTACTTCCTCCTTTCATCAATCAACTGAAGTATTTCTTCTGTTACCCATGGTTTCTTCGTAGCTACCTTCTTTGTCCCTATATTTTCCTTCCCAACTTCTGTGATGGCCCTTTTTAGAGATGTCCATTCCTCTTCAACTGTACTGCCTACTGCGCTATTCCTTATTGCTTCAAACTTATCTCGTCATTCCTTAGTACTTCCGTATCCCACTTCTTTGCGTATTGATTCTTCCTGACTAATGTCTTGAACTTCAGCCTACTCTTCATCACTACTATATTGTGAACTGAGTCTATATCTGCTCCTGGGTACGCCTTGCAATCCAGTATCTGATTTCGGAATCTGTCTGACCATGATGTAATCTAATTGAAATCTTCCCGTATCTCCCGGCCTATTCCAAGTATACCTCCTCCTCTTGTGATTCTTGAACAGGGTATTCGCTATAACTAGCTGAAACTTGTTACAGAATTCAATTACTCTTTCTCCTCTTTCATTTCTTGTCCCAAGCCCATATTCTCCTGTAACCTTTTCTTCTACTCCTTCCCCTACAACTGCATTCCAGTCGCCCATGACTATTAGATTTTCGTCCCCCTTTAGATACTGCATTACCCTTTCAATATCCTCATACACTTTCTCTATCTGTTCATCTTCAGCTTGCGACGTCGGTATCTATACCTGAACTATCGTTGTCGGTGTTGGTCTGCTGTCGATTCTGATTAGAACAAACCGGTCACTGAACTGTTCACAGTAACACACCCTCTGCCCTACCTTCCTATTCATAACGAATCATACACCTGTTATACCATTTTCTGCTGCTGTTGATATTACCCGATACTCATCTGACCATAAATCCTTGTCTTCCTTCCACTTCACTTCACTGACCCCTACTACATCTAGATTGAGCCTTTGCGTTTCCCTTTTCAGATTTTCTAGTTTCCCTACCACGTTCAAGCTTCTGACATTCCACGCCCCGACTCGTAGAACGTTATCCTTTCGTTGATTTTCAATCTTTTTCTCATGGTAACCTCCCCCTTGGCAGTCCCCTCCCGAAGATCCGAATGGGGGACTATTCCGGAATCTTTTTTTGCCAATGGAGAGATCATCATGACACTTCTTCAAATACAGGCCACATGTCCTGTGGATACACGTTACGTGTCTTTAATGCAGTGGTTTCCATTGCCTTCTGCATCCTCATGTCGTTGATCATTGCTGATTCTTCCGCCTTTAGGGGCAATTTCCCACCCCTAGGACAAGAGAGTGCCCTGAACCTCTATCCGCTCCTCCGCCCTCTTTGACAAGGCCGTTGGCAGAATGAGGCTGACTTCTTATGCCAGAAGTCTGATTATTTATCAAAATTTAGGCAGTGGCGGGGATCGAACCCGCGACCGAGGGCGTTTTGATTATGAATCAAAGACACTACCCCTAGACCACGGGTATATAAGTTTATGTGCAGGATAGTATTGCCTTCACAACTCTTAAAAACCTTACCATGACAGCTTCTATAATATCGTTTTCTTTGAACTGTTTATTGTACAGTTTTCGCTGTCACATATTAACACAAGCACTGCTACCATCTCACATAACTTTATTTGTGTTGACTTCCAGGTTCTCTTCCTTAATTTCCTGTTAATTGTACAGCACATTTTTTGCAATTTGCTTATTGTATTGCCAGTCTCTATTCTCTCGCAGTCAGTTACATTACAGTAAAGTAGTTGACACTGGGTGCTAGTCCAATAATTCAATCGTGAAATTATTTTGGTTTTAAATGATTAATGATTAATAAGTCACGGCTCACAATACTAACGGGAATTCTTTACAGACGAATGGAGCCGGCCGGAGTGGTCGTATGGTCTAGGCGCTATAGTCTGGAGCCGAGCGACCGCTACGGTCGCAGGTTCGAATACTACCTCGGGCATGGATGTGTGTGATGTCCTTAGGTTAGTTAGCTTTAATTAGTTCTAAGTTCTAGGCGACTGATGACCTCAGAAGTTAAGTCACGTAGTGCTCAGAGCCATTTGAACGAATGGAAAAACTGGTAGAAGCCGACCTCGGGGAAGATCAATTTGGATTCAGTAGAAATATTGGAACACGTGAGGCAATACTGACCCTACGACTTATGTTAGAAGCTAGATTAAGGAAAGGCAAACCTACGTTTCTAGCATTTGTAGACTTAGAGAAAGCTTTCGACAATGTTGACTGGAATACTCTCTTTCAAATTCTGAAGGTGGTAGGGGTAAAAAAACAGGGAGCGAAAGGCTATTTACAATTTGTACAGAAACCAGATGGCAGTTATAAGAGTCGAGGGATATGAAAGAGAAGCAGTGGTTGGGAAGGGAGTGAGACAAGGTTGTAGCCTCTCCCCAACGTTATTCAATTTATATATAAAGGAAACAAAAGAAAAATTCGGAGTAGGTATTAAGATCCATGGAGAAGAAATAAAAACTTTAAGGTTCGCCGATGACATTGTAATTCTGTCATAGACAGCAAAGGACTTGAAAGAACAGTTGAACGGAATGGACGGTGTCTTGAAAGGAGGATATAAGATGAGGTCAACAAAAGCAAAACGAGGATACTGGAATGTAATCGAATTAAGTGGGGTGATGCTGATGGAATTAGATTAGGAAATGAGACACTTGAAGTAGTAAAGGAGTTTTGCTATTTGGGGAGCAAAATAACTGATGATGGTCGAAGTAGAGAGGCTATAAAAAGTAGGTTGGCAATGGCAAGGAAAGCGTTTCTGAAGAAGAGAAATTTGTTAGCATCGAGTATAGATTTAAGTGTCAGGAAGTCGTTTCTGAAAGTATTTGTATGGAGTCTAGCCATGTATGGAAGTGAAACATGGGCGATAACTAGTTTGGACAAGAAGAGAATAGAAGCTTTCGCAATGTGGTGCTACAGAATAATGCTGAAGATTAGATGGGTAGATCACATAACTAATGAGGAGGTGTTGAATAGGATTGGGGAGGAGTTTGTGGCACAACTTGACTAGAAGAAGGGACCGGTTGGTAGGACGTGTTCTGAGGCATCAAGGGATCGCCAGTCTAGTATTGGAGGGCAGCGTGGAGGGTAAAAATCGTAGAGGGAGACCAAGAGATGACTACACTAAGCAGATTCAGAAGGATGTAGGCTGCAGTACGTACTGGGAGACGAAGCAGCTTGCACAGGACAGAGTAGCATGTAGAGCTGCATCAAACCAGTCTCAGGACTGAAAACCACAACAACAACAACAACATTGACGTCTCGTCTGCTGTAGGAAAATGTCATGGATGAAGATTTGTTCGGGAGGCCGTAACGACTTCACATTATCTGCACTAGGTTTAATGAATCGTGTACCTTGTTTAAAGTCAAGATCACTTGAATACTGAGCCGCTTATGGATTAGTGGGATTAGTGTACATGTAGTAGCTTGCCGCATACACCTTGCGTTCCTGTCCCGGAAATGAGGCAGCTGATATTTATGTGACATATTCTCATTTGGGTTATATGTATTGAAAGGGCAAGTGATTACCGCACTATCTATAATATTATTGTAATTTTATATTTGTGCCGGCAGAAGTAGACGTGCGGTTCTAGGCGCTGCAGTCTGGAACCGCGAGACCGCTATGGTCGCAGGTTCGAATCCTGCCTCGGGCATGGATGTGTGTGATGTCCGTAGGTTAGTTAGGTTTAACTAGTTCTAAGTTCTAGGGGACTAATGACCTCAGAAGTTGAGTCCCATAGTGCTCAGAGCCATTTGAACCATTTTTTTTTTATTTTTGTGAAATCTAAATGTTTTTTGAGATAGACTTCAGTTGAAACTAATCAAAAGAAAATTTATAATGTTTAACTAGAGGTAACAATGGTTTTATCATTCGCACAGCATTAGGATCTGCTTAGTCCAGCATGAGCAAAATGAGCACAAATGATGAAGTAGTATTTTTGGAGGGAAATGGGATTATTCGAAAAATAACTGAGTGACCTATATGGAGTGAAAGACTATTAATCCGTCCACTTTTTTAGTACATCTCTCACTAGTTCTGAACTTACAGAAATGATACCGAGCAGCTTCTGTTTTGTGTACGTCCAACCTTAGCGGTCAAACATTTATTGTGAATCAATGAAAGATGCATTTTACGTGCTGTTGCTTTTTATATTGAATTTGATGCAACAGGTTCTGAAACCATTGCGACTGTCAGCTGCAACACCGGCTCACAGAGGGCACGTGTCGTTACTTCCGTAGATTATCTGTAGGGCAGTGCCTTCCAAGGCTGTTTCTATGGCCGACTACTGCCGTGGCGTAGCACGCGGTCCCTCTGGAAGAGATTCGACTCTATTTCAAGAACCAGCGGGAACAAGCACCAAGCGTCAGTCCTCAAATTTACCTGTACATCTACATCTACATCTACATCTACATGATTACTCTGCAATTCACATTTAAGTGCTTGGCAGAGGGTTCATCGAACCACAATCATACTATCTCCCTACCATTCCACCCCCGAACAGCGCGCGGGAAAAACGAACACCTAAACCTTTCTATTCGAGCTCTGATTTCTCTAATTTTATTTTGATGATGATTCCTACCTATGTAGGTTGGGTTCAACAAAATATTTTCGCACTCGGAAGAGAAAGTTGGTGACTGAAATTTCGTAAATAGATCTCGCCGCGACGAAAAACGTCTTTGCTTTAATGACTTCCATCCCAACTCGCGTATCATATCTGCCACACTCTCTCCCCTATTACGTGATAATACAAAACGAGCTGCCCTTTTTTGCACCCTTTCGATGTCCTCCGTCAATCCCACCTGGTAAGGATCCCACACCGCGCAACAATATTCTAGGCGCTTCAATTTGGAACCGCGTGACCGCTACGGCCGCAGATTCGAATCCTGCATCGGGCATGGATGTGTGTGATGTCCTTAGGTTAGTTAGGTTTAAGTAGTTCTAAGTTCTAGGGGACTGATGACCTCAGATGTTGAGTCCCATAGTGCTCAGAGCCATTTGAACCATTTGAACAATATTCTAACAGAGGACGAACGAGTGTAGTGTAAGCTGTCTCTTTAGTGGACTTGTTGCATCTTCTAAGTGTCCTGCCAATGAAACGCAACCTTTGGCTCGCCTTCCACACAATATTATCTATGTGGTCTTTCCAACTGAAGTTGTTCGTAATTTTTACACTCAGGTACTTGTTGAATTGACAGCCTTGAGAATTGTACTAATTATCGAGTAATCGAATTCAACGGATTTCTTTTGGAACTCATGTGGATCACCTCACACTTTTCGTTATTTAGCGTCAACTGCCACCTGCCACACCATACACCAATCTTTTCTAAATCGCTTTGCAACTGATATCGGTCTTCGGATAACCTTACTAGACGGTAAATTACAGAATCATCTTCGAACAACCCAAGAGAACTGCTCAGATTGTCACCCAGGTCATTTATATAGATCAGGAACAGCAGAGGTCCCAGGACGCTTCCCTGGGGAACACCTGATATCACTTCAGTTTTACTCGATGATTTGCCGTCTATTACTACGAACTGCGACCTTCCTGACAGGGAATCACGAACCCAGTCGCACAATTGAGACGATACCCCATAGGCCCGCAGCTTGATTAGAAGTCGCTTGTGAGGAATGGTGTCAAAAGCTTTCCGGAAATCTAGAAATACGGAATCGACTTGAGATCCCCTGTCGATAGCGGCCATTACTTCGTGCGAATAAAGAGCTAGCTGCGTTGCACAAGAACGATGTTTTCTTCGAGGTGATTCATAATGTTTGAATACAGTATATGCTCCAAAACCCTACTGCAAACCGACGTCAATGATATAGGTCTGTAGTTAAATGGATTACTCCTACTACCCTTCTTAAACACTGGTGCTACCTGCGCAATTTTCCAATCTGTAGGTACAGATCTATCGGTGAGCGAGCGGTTGTATATGATTGCTAAGTAGGGAGCTATTGTATCAGCGTAATCTGAAAGGAATTATCCTGTTTTTGTTTTCTACAGATTGGCAGTGCTAGCTGAATATTCACTGATAAATGAAAGAATTCCACGGTACTAGGAGCATGTCATACGTAGACTCCCTGAAACTCCTGAAGCTCATGTAGTCCACTCTCGGTTGCTAGTCGCGTGAAAATGCGCCAGAACGCCTATAGCATTCCTACCTACTATTGCAACGATAAACTGCAGTCTTTATAGGCCACGGTCCTGCCTCTCCCGGATTCGGACATATGATTGTGAATGTTTCTCCTTCTTACATTAGATGTAACACAATTGTCTCACTAACAATTAACGTTCAAATTCGGTTTCTGTATGAGAAACCTGGCGCTTTATCTTTCTTTATATACAGAACGTAGATTCGCCAATTTGACGTTTGTCGCATGCTGTCTGCATGATGTTGTAATTTTAATGGCCAGTTGTGTATATTCTAAACAGTTTTTCTGGGCAATTTTTCGTGTTATGTGACAACGAATGTCATCAATGGCTATGAATGTAGGACATTATCGAGGAGGTGGTCAGTGTCAAATGTAAAAATCAAAGATGGTGCTGGTGGGAAATTAAAAAAAAAAGTAAGATGGCAGGATATTTTTTAAAAAATCATAAATTCAACATCATGGAACTAGCCCAGGAGTGCATTGTAACACTTCCTCCTCCCCTCCCCTTCCTACTCTTCAAACAAAGCTTAACACTTTACAGACCATTAAAATGAAACAGCCAGTCACAACTAGCCCCATAGCAGACATCTCGGCCATGCGCAACAGTGTTTCAAGCTCCGCATTTTGTTTGCACCATGTTCAAAAGTACTTATCTACAAAATTAGCAACCAATGTAACTTGCAGTGTTTTCACAGCTAAAAGTACTTTACCGGCAATTAAATTGAAACAGGCAGTCAGAATGTAGCCATCTTGGGCACTCTCAAAAGTATCCAGACACTAGCAATTTTTTTCTTGCACCATTTTCAAAATTATTTAGCCAAAACATAATGTAAATTATTTAAATTGCAGGGCATCCACATCTAAGAGTGCTTTTTCCACATCTAAGAGTGCTTTTCACGCCATTAAAATGTAGGCCCAGAGAACTAATTTTGTCAGTTATCAAAGGTATCCGCAAGATCTGAATTTTTAGCGCTGTATTCAAAAGTGTTTATCCAAAAAACTATCTTAGCGCCCGCTGCTTTGCTCGTCTAGACTGTATGGCCTGCAGAGATTTTTTAGTTTTTATTTAATCGACTTTTTATGTTGTTCGCAAATTGCAACACCTTATAAGCTTTTCTCTCTGATTAAGGCCATATGAGCATGGTCTTTTCCGAAAGTATTTCTGTCCAAAAAGCTATTCTGGTAGCTGGAGTCCAAAGGTTTTGTTAATCATGCCTTTTGTGTACTTGTGCAGATATTTCTGTATCAACTTTCATCCTTTAACAAATAATTATTTATTTCTAACCAAGAAGTGTAACACCAATTTTAATAAATTTTGCATTAAAATTTTTTTAATGTAATGAAATATTTTGTTACAAATTTTCATCTCCTGTTGTACTCCCTTAGGAGCTGAATTTCCATAAACACTGAAACACGTATTTTTTTTATTTCTAACCGAGAAATCAAATATCATTTGTCATAGATTTAGTCTTAAAAATACTTTAGTAGCTACGCAGTAATTCCGTATTTTCAAAGAAACTTTCACCCACTATTTTACCACCTTAGTGAATGAATTTCTCAAATGCTGAAACACGTTTTCTTTTTATTTTCTGGCTGAGAAACCAAATACCAGTTTTCGTAGTTCTAGCTTCATAATTCTCTTAATAGCACAATAATTTCAAAAAGCCTTTCATCCCCTTTTTCACGTACTTAGAAGTGGAATTTCAGACAATCGTTTCTTGAACGATGCCTACAGTATAAGATCCTCCAAATTTCAATTTTCTATCCTTAGCAGATTCGGCTCGACGATGATGAATCAGTGTGACCCTATTTCAAATCCTTGGAGCTGAATTTCCAAAAAACAGTAAAACACGTATTTTTACCTCTCTAACCGAAAAGCCAAACACCTGCTTTGAAAGATTTAACTTTAAAAATGATTTCACAACGAAATATTTTCATAAAACGTTTAACCCCTACTTCATCCTCTTAGAGGTTGAATTTGCATAAACGGTGACATGCGAAGAGGAAAAGGTGTAAATGTGAACACCCTCTTTTGTTTTTGACTTAAAGGTACCTTCTTTTGTAGAAAAAAATCTATATTTTTTACCTTCATTAAGAACTATAATAAGTTTAAGAAATGGTGAGAGACGAAACAATGGTTAGTATCCATTATTTCAAATCGAAAACGAAGATTTAAAAAAGCTTGTAAAACGGAACTTAAAAAAGGGGGTGCAAATACGGGCATCCGCAAAAAGGTGGAGGAAATCTTTTGAAATATTTCAATGAAATGAGTTAAAACAATACAAAATGGTAGACAAGTCTACAAAAAACAACTTTCGTACATCTATGCATGAAACCTGAACTTATTTCCAGTAATTACAAACGTAAGTAGCTCCTTCAGCGCCAGCACAATAGAAGTGTGCCCACATTTGGCACATAACACATTTAATCCACACCTCTCCTCTCCTGTCTTGAGAGAACTTTTCATTACAAAAGATGCAACTTGCATCGTTTGAGTCTGGTGTATCCCCATCGTTCACATTAAGGTCATTATCGCTATCCACAAGGTGAGGGCTGCAGGAGGCTGAAGAGTTCGATGATGAATCAGATAGGTTTGTGGAACAAATTTTCTTTTTCTGAAGGTCTTTGGATTTTGAACCTCTGTCCGCAGGGCGGCCTCTAACTCCAAAGAAACTCAACGACCTCTTCTTGACAGCAACTTTGTTAAGCGATTTTGTCAACTGATCTTTGTATGGCGTTTCAGTGATGTCGCAGGCGGTTGCTGTTTTTTGTCCCCGCGTTGTGGTTCTCTTCTTAATGTTGGAGACAAGAGATATGTCGAATTGTGGAACTGCATTTGTTGAAGTCCCTGGAGAACTTGCCGGTGTTTTAATGGCTTCATCAACTGGCATAGCTAGAGCTTGATGTGACTGTACATCAGGTTCACTCGAAGAAGAAGCAGATGATGTTGATGGTCCAGAGACAGCAAGTAGAGGAGCATGTGATTCAGAAACATTAGGTCAATATTCCACTGTGGAGCAAGTTCTTCCTGCAACTAACTCAGCAGCTATGAAATCAGCGTCGTTGAAAATGTAACGGTTCATAGAGTATAACCCAGTTACTTTGAATCAGTTTATTGCTATCTCAGCTGATTGCGTACGAAGGAAGGCATCGCCAAAAACCTCCATAATGTCTTAAGGTGTGCGAGGACGCCGATTGTGATGCAACCATACTCTCACTGCCTCGCTGTAGTACGTTTTCAGAGGTCCCACGAACGTCTTTTCTAGAGGCTACAGTTATTGGGTCCAATGTGTAGAAGTGAGATGATAGTCACGTGGTGCTTTTTCGCCAAGTCAAACACATCTGGATTTCGAACGTGGCTATAATGACCATCCAAGATGAGGAGAACACTGACGGATGGGCTCTACCAGCTGCAACAGGGGAGCAGCCTCTCATTAGAGCTTGAGACATGTTGGTTCTTGGGAAAATTATCATTGGCGCGACTTAATGTTCCGAAGCACTCATGAATCCGATAACTGTGATTATAGCCACTTTTTCTGCAGACGTCAGAGCAGCAATTTTTTTCTTCCCTCTCATCCCTATCACTTTTGGAGTTTTGCTTTGGACAATGGACAGGCCTGTCTCGTCCACGTTATACAATCGGTCTGCTGGATATGAGTGTTTGTTGAAAGCGTCTGCCACTAAATCAAAGAAAACCATCACATTCTCCTTATTGAAGCCTAAGGCTCTGGCATTTTAAGTTCCACAAGGTTTGCGAATTGAAACTGATCCCTGTATCTCTCAAGAAAAAGGTCAACTCAAGCTCGTCCTGCTTCTCCTCCTTTGAAAGGGGTTGTAACTATTTCTCTGGGCAAGAAAAAATTCCATTCTTCTCAGATCCGCCAAAGCGCAATCAAAGAATTTTTGCTCCATGTAAAGGAGATAAGAAACTAGCTACTTTTCGAGGTCTACATTTAAAAACGGTTTCCTTACAAGCTTTGTCTCTTGAACCGCTTGATCAGGGATTTTATCAAGTTTCAGAAATCTCTTCAAGGTGGTACGAGGCACTCCGAGTGTTGGTTCAAATGGCTCTGAGCACTATGGGACTTAACATCTACGGTCATTAGTCCCCTACAACTTAGAACTACTTAAACCTAACTAACCTAAGGACATCACACACATCCATGTCCGAGGCAGGATTCGAACCTGCGACCGTAGCAGTCGCGCGGCTCCGGACTGAGCGCCTAGAACCGCTAGACCACCGCGGCCGGCCGAGTGTTCTTGCAGCACCTTTCATAGAAGCCTTTTTCGCTCTCACAGCTGCTATGACATGTACCATCTGAGATTTATTCCACTGATACTTCTGGTTGTCACATTCATAGCGCTTCTTTATTCTCGGCATTTTGCAAGAACGAACAAAAGCACTTGGGTCTATTATCACAATTTGAAAATTCTGTTTGTTTGTTTGTTGCTGCTTGAGTTGTATACATGAACTTTAAATAAAATTCGACTACTCATACCCCCATAAAATTATTTAAATGTTTTACACTGTTTAAAAGAAGAGATGGTGTAATTATTGGCCCTCCTTAAATAGGGTCCCATTTTCACACCAACCCAATGGGCCCATATTCACACCAACCATTCTTAAGCAACATGGCTACTATCACGTCTAACCTAAAAGCGTGTGTAACGTAAAACGTGCTTTTAAAAGTAGTTTAGGATTCCGGTATTCCGGATATCACTGAGAAATTGTTTTAAACTAATCAAAAGGATATAAAAAGAAAACAATTTCACCTGTCTGTGAAACGTTTGCAGTCCTGAACAAACACCAATTCACACAATAACCGACGATGTAACTACACTGCTTGAAACAATGCTTCCAACTGTTGACTGCTACCGTCTATCAACAACAGGCACCGTTTGCAGTCCTGGTCGCCAGACTGCAGCAGTTTCCATACCCTCTTCGTGATGGGTGCCCGTAATTACACCTGTGCCCGTTTTTGCACCTTTTCCTCTATGTTTTATTTCTAACAGTTAAGCCAAATACTAATTTTTATAAAGTTAGATTAGAAATGCTTGCACAATGACATATTTCCATAAAAAATTTCATCCCCTGCTTCACCCCCACGATTACATTACCAAAAACAGTGAAACACGATTTTTTTTACTTCTAACTGAGAAGCCAAATTTAAAGTTTCATAGATTTAGCTTTGAAAATGCTGTCATAATAAAATAATTTCATAACATATCTCATCTCCTATTTCACCCGCTTAGGGGTTCAATTTTTAAAAACACTGAAACACGTATTTTTTTATTTGGAACCGAGAAGTCAAATACCAATGTTAATAGATGTCGTTTTAAAAATGGTTTAGTAGTTCCTTAAAAATGATATATTTTCAAACAAATTTTTCACCCACTATTTCACCCCCATAGGGTTAAATTTCCAAAAATACTGAAACATTATATCTTCATTTCTGACCGAGAAACAAAAAATCTATTTTCGTAGGTCTAGCTTCAGTATTTCCTTAATAGCAACAATTTACAAAAAGAGACCCTTCATCCCTAATTTCACCCCCTTAGTGTTGGAATTTCTAAAAATCACTTATTAATGGACGCTTACAGTATATGTCTCACACCTTCAAGATTCTATCCTTAGCAGTTACGGCTGGACAACGACACGTGAGTCTGTCAGTCAGTCAGTCAGGACATTGCCTTTTATATACAGGGTGACTTTCAAACCGCTTTAGAAATAACACCACCGGTCAGAATGACTTCAAATTGCAAATGAATATTATTGGAGAAGTGGGAAAACGTATGGCAGAAGAAAAATAAATAGTTACAAAATGTAGCAATAGGTGGCGCTGCAAGCATCATAATTTAAGAGTGATCAACTACAAATGACAAATGAATCATACAACAGTGCCTAAGGTGTGCATTTGGCATTAAACAAACTGTACTAGTCAGAGTGCATGGGTGGACACGTGTGATACTATTAGTGATATAAGCCCATACTCCACGGCAAGGTCGTATCACATCGAATGGAAAAAATAATAAGCACCGATCACGTCGGTTTTTAATTGTCCTGAGGCCAAAAACCGCATAAAAAGCATCAATCACATCGATTTTTAAGTGTCTGGAGACCAAAAGCCGCAAAAAACATCAATCGCACCGGTTTTTAAATGTCCTGAGGCCAAAAACCGCATAAAAAGAATCAATCAAAATCGAATCGGATTATTAATTTCTACATCTACACCTACATATATACTCCGATAGCCACCAATCGGTGTGTAGCGGAGGGCACTATTTGCGGCAAAGTCTTATTCCCCCCTCTGTTCCACTCGCGGATCGCGCGGGGGAATGTGCTTTGCAATGCGGCATACATATCATATTACATCTAGCCGAGAGTCAATGCATTGGATGTCGGCAAGATAAGACTTGTAGGGAATAGCAAAACATTCAGCCAACAAGTTCAGTCTAGCCAATACTTGCCTGCCTGTGGTGTGACACTTGAAAAGCATCATAGAACAGTTTGATGTGGAAAATAATTAATTTGAATCTCCGTTGTGATTTATACCATCTGTGGTAAATGAACTAAACTTGGCATATATGCAAGTGCTGTCTCATACAATTTTTTGGATAAATATTGTTGAACATAGCACAAAGCTTGCAGGCAATTTGGATACTTTTTAACTGTCGCGCCATCTGCCACCTTCAGTTTTTAAATTTCCTGCCATCCAAGTTCTTGATGATGTCACACATTCAAGGTGATTGTAGATGTCATGCTCGCGCTTTAAATTTTCTCTTCACCGTCATCTTGCATTTTTTTAAATTTCGCCCCTGTGCCATCTTGTATTTTTTAATTTCATCACCATCTCATTTTTTAAAGATTTCCTGATATTAGCTATCTTCGATTTTTAAATTCTTCACAAGCGATGGCGGCGTGGTTTATGATGTTAAGATAATGACTTTTTAGATAAGGGGGCGTGGCTTGTTACGGGCAGGTCACTGAACTGGTGACATGACATCTCAAATTTAAACAAAGTGCGCTAAAATCAATATGGCATTCCTTTATCCACTATATTGTTTTTTACGACTGTCATACGGAAACGATAAGTTCGATCGGAGAGCATTTGTCATTGTCATAAGGGCGCAGCAGATGGGTGGATGGTATATGAGTACATAGTTAGATCATCTTTGATTTACTTAGCTGCTGCTTTGTATAGTAAGCAGTACATTTGTTTCGTATTAAGGCTGGCGACTCTGCCCTATCTTGAGTCCTCCATTGTACTATCTGCGCTGCCAATGCTGTCCTGACGTACCTCGGTGCAGAAAGTGTTCCTTTGTTGTCACCATTTTCCCCATATCTCTCACTCACTGAAGACATCTGGTCATGGATTACTGAGAGACTGGCATCACACAACCTGTCAGCCATATCGATAGATGAACTCTGGCACAGAGATCAAGCAGGGTGGACGGAGATACCAGTATCTGTCACCCAGGCTCAGTCATCTCCATGCCCAGCTTATCCGCTGTTGCTGCCACAGGCGGCTGCTCTATGTACTAAATTTTGCACGCCCAAATCACCTAAAAATTTAATCATGTGTTCTTGTTACTGTACTGTATAAGCACAATAAGCAAAATGTCGTTATTTGCTATTCTTCTTAATGTTGCAGTGTTAATGATGGTTCAAATGGCTCTGAGCACTATGGGACTTAACATCTCCGGTCATCAGTCGCGTAAAACTTAGAACTACTTAAACCTAACTAACCTAAGGACAACACACACATCCATGCCCGAGGCAGGATTCGTACCTCAGCCGTAGCGGTCGCGCGGTTCCAGACTGAAGCGCCTAGAACCACTCGGCCACCAAAGGCCGGCAGTGTTAATGACCATCAGAGTAATTAGCAATAATAGTTGGAGAATTTGTCGCCTGTACGGATAGCCTTCTCCCGCTGCAGCATTGTAATATGGTGGACGATCAGTCACTACAAAATCCTGAACGACATGGAACAGAAACAAGTAACGTATCTTGTCACTGTCAATCCATTTCAGATATCAACTGCAGTTCCTGCTGTTAGTGAATGCAAGTACATACCAACCAGTTTCAGAACAAAAATAGGGAAGGGAAGTGCGTGCAATGTACACTACTGGCCATTAAATTTGCTACACCACGAAGATGAAGTGCTACAGACGCTAAATTTAACCGACAGGAAGAAGATGCTGTGATATGCAAATAATTAGCTTTTGAGAGCATTCACACAAGGTTGCCGCCGGTGGCGACACCTACAACGTGCTGACATGAGGAAAGTTTTCAACCGATTTCTCATACACAAACAGCAGTTGACCGGCGTTGCCTGGTGAAACGTTGTGGTGATGCCTCGTGTAAGGAGGAGAAATGCGTACCATCACGTTTCCGACTTTGATAAATGTCGGATTGTAACCTATCGCGATTGCGATTTATCGTATCGCGACATTGCTGCTCGCGTTGGTCGAGTTCCAATGACTGTTAGCAGAATATGGAATCGGTGGGTTCAGGAGGGTAATACGGAACGCTGCGCTGGATCCCAACGGCCTCGTATCACTAGCAGTCGAGATGACATGCATCTTATCCGCATGGCTGTAACGGATCGTGCAGCCACGTCTCGATCCCTGAGTCAACAGATGGGGACGTTTGCAAGACAACAACCATCCGCACGAACAGTTCGACGACGTTTGCAGCAGCATGGACTATCAGCTCGGAGACCATGGCTGCGGTTACCCTTGACGCTGCATCACAGGCAGGAGCGCCTGCGATGGTGGACTCAACGACGAACCTGGGTGCACGAATGGCAAAACGTCATTTTTTCGGATGAATCCAGGTTCTGTTTACAGCATCGTGATGGTCGCATCCGTTTTTGGCGACATCGTGGTGAACGCACATTGGAAGCGTGTATTCGTCATCGCCATACTGACGTATCACCCGGCGTAATGGTATGGGGTACCATTGGTTACACGTCTCGGTCTCCTCTTGTTCGCACTGACGGCACTCTGAACGGTGGACGTTACATTTCAGATGTGTTACGACCTGTGGCTCTATCCTTCATTCGATCCCTGCGAAACCCTACATTTCAGCAGGATAATGCACGACCGCATGTTGCATGTCCTGTACGGGCCTTTCTGGATACAGAAAATGTTCGACTGCTGCACTGGCCAGCACATTCTCCAGATCTCTCACCAATTGGAAACGACTGGTCAATGGTGGCCAAGCAAGTGGCTCGTCACAATACGCCAGTCACTACTCTTGATGAACTGTGGTATTATGTTGAAGCTGCATGGGCAGCTGTACCTGTACACGCCATCCAAGCTCTGTTTGACTCAATGCCCAGGCGTATCAAGGCCGTTATTACGGCCAGAGGTGGCTGTTCTGGGTACTGATTTCTCAGGACCTATGCACCCAAATTGCGTGAAAATGTAATCACATGTCCGTTCTAGTATAATATATTTGTCCAATGAATGGCCGTTTATCATCTGCATTTCTACGTGGTGTAGCAATTTTAATGACCAGTAGTGTAAATATGTGGTCAGGTATCTCAAAAAGACAATTGCTCACAACGGTACAGGTATCTGCACGTTGTAAATAGGCGAAACAACACAAACTGGAAACGACCCGACTGGAGACATGTAATGTGATTCGAAGTGTCGTTAATTTGCCTTTTTTTCGAATGAAACAAGGTGCCGAATGGACCAATGGCCCAATGAGACGTTTAACCCACAATGTGTGGAGGGTGTAGTTTAAGCTGGACATGATTTCTCATGCTTTTAGTGGTGATTTTCGTACCATGACTTGGCCCAGTCATTCAGTTAACGTAAACGTGGACAGGGATGTTTACTGTGTAACACAGGATGTAGATGCAGTGGGGTTTAGGCTGAGGGATATCCGAGAGTGGGCTTATTTTTAAATAATTTTTATTTACCGCTGTACATTACAGCATGGAAACTCTTAACGAGTTCAGGAGAAATCTCTTTAACACTTAAATTCAGAAAAAGAAACAGTATTCTGTCGAGGAATATTTTTTGTTAGATCTGGGTACTTCAAAATAATAATAAAACACTTATTCTAAACATACCTAAATATTCCTGAACTATACTTTTTACACGGCCGATGTTGCATTACAAACGGGCACCAATTCAGAAGCAAATATTACAATCTGAACCCGTAATAGCCTTAAAACCGGGCACCCAGAATCACACTACCACATAAAATAGATACACAGCCCGCCCAGCTAGCCGCACGGTCTAACGCGCTGCTTCCCGAACGACAAGGCGTGCCAGTCCCCAGCCCGAATCCACTCGGTGGGTTAGTGTCGAGGTCTAGTGTGCCGGCCAGCCTGTGCATGGTTTTTAAGTCGGTTTTCCATCTGCCTCGGCGAATGCGGGCTGGTTCCCCTCATTCCGCCTCAGTTACACTATGTCGGCAATTGCTGCACAAACACTGTCTCCACGTATGCGTACCCCATAATTACTCTACCACCAAACATTTGGGGTTACACTCGTCTGGTACGAGTGGTATGAGACACTCCCTGGAGGTGGGGGGGTCCACTGGAGGCCGAACCGCACAATAACCCCGAGTTCGGTGTGGGGCGGTGGTGGGGTGGGTGGACTGCTGTGGCCTGTTGTCGAGTTGTGAACCACTAAGGGCTACAGCAGGACAAAGCCTCTCCGTCGTTTCTAGGTCCCCAGTTCAATACACAGTACACACACACACACACACACACACACACACACACACACACAGAGAGAGAGAGAGAGAGAGAGAGAGAGAGAGAGAGAGAGAGAGAGAGATACACTCTACCAGGATCAACCTTTACCGGCTACCCAATCAATGCTGTTGGACAACGCAACTACACAGATCTGTCTAACATACACAGGAAAGCAGCATAACACAGAAAACTGATGTCTATATACAATTTTCTTAGTACAACAATCAGAATGCAATATAACATCACTCTCTGAAGCACCACAGGCCCGCTGTGCATACAGAATTTCACTTCACACAATGTGCAGCAGCTTCGCCGTGTTTGAGAACACCACACCAGGCACCATCTGACTTCACTGTTGTTTGGCAGCAGCCGCACGATAATTTACTCTGACAGAACCTATCGTGTGCCCAGTAATAATGTGGACCACAAAAGCTGAACATCTGGTTCTCTGTACAATTCTGCAGTAAGTAAACTCTCTACTGTTCCTCGTCTCTGAATGTGGGATGCGGACTTCTTCTGAAAACTGGAGAAAGACACCGTCCGCTCCCAAGCAGACGATGGCTGTATACATCTCGGTAACTCTCCACTCAGACTGTTTGCGATTGAGCAAATAAGCTTCCTGGGTCCAGTGCTCGACGTTCGACTTTCCCTCCCACAGTTTCTGACCGTCAACCCACTCTCTCGGCACAACACACCTACGGCTCCGTGGATAATTGCGACCGTCCCCACCGCCAGCCACACCGTTACGAGACACGTTCGGATGGCACGTCACCAGTCACCCACGCAGCCCCACGAGTTGCCCGTGTTATGTTGGTAATCTGGCTCCTTGGCTCTTTTGTTTGTATACATCGAGTATGACGAGCAGACTATCTTTGCTCTTGATGTTCACTCTCTTAAGTGTGCTACATGTAATGTGTTGATATCAGAATATAAGTATTATGAACAATCTGTTACTTATCTTTTTCAATGCCTAACCTTGCTCTGCTAACAGGTTATGGGCCCAGAACGGTAAATCTGTGCAGTGAATTATGTTTGTTGTGTGGGTAGGTAGATAAATAACAGAAGAAGCGTGTTAGGTTATGTGCCCGCATTGTGTGTGATACTTGTTTTGATTTGTGTTTTGTAAACTTCATCAGTCACGTATTCTAGTGCTTTGAATTCGAGGGTCTGAAAATGGCTTCAAATGTAAGTTTGACAAAAACCACTACTCCAGTGGTAGACAAACTGAGAAACAGTGATGATTATAACACGTGGAAGTTCGGAATGAAACTCATTCTAATGCACGAGAACTATCGGATTATACTATAAGTGCAAATACTGCTACAAATGCAGAGAAGGGTGTAGATGCGTGGACACTTATTCTTTTGGATGTGGATAAATCTTTGTATGCACACATGAAAAACACAACAAAAGCAAAGGAAGCTTGGGATACTTTGGAAAACCTTCTTGCTGGTAAGAATAAAACCAGATCGATGAATCTCTGGGATGTTCTGCTGGTTACTACATTAACCAAATGCGAAGGAAATATTCAAAATTACGTCACTCACATTTTGGATGTAGCCAACAAACTGCAGAGAATGGGCAAACCAGTTGGTGATGGGCTCATTGCACTGATTATGCTTAGAGGTTTACCAAAAGTTTACCATACCGAATGGGTATAGAGTCCAGTACAACGGACGAAAATTTCGCATCAGAAAGTATCAAAGCGAAGTGGCTGAATGGTAGTGTGGAAGAATGCCTCAAGTTGGACGAAGGTGGCAGTGATAGTGCCTTATTTACAAAGAGTTATAAGAAATCACAACAGGGTTTCTCAAAAGACAACCAAGAAAAGAAGAAAGTGAAATGTTTCAATTGCTGGAATATGGGCACTTCAAGTCCGAATGTCCTCAGAAGCAAGAATCGTCAAACAAAAGAAACAAGGAGCCAGATTATCAACTTAACACTACCACTTAATCTGGCGACAATTTCAATTACGAACAATCTGTTACTTATTTTTCAATGCCTAACCTTGCTCTGCTAACAGCCCGCCGCCATGACACCGATCCCCCTGTGCTGGCACAAGCCAACGTCTTCTCCCGCTGCCTGCTGCCGCCTGTGTCCCATGGCGACTCGCTGCCAGCCACGCTGACACGCCATGCACAAATGTGGTCGCCAGCGCCGCCCGTCAACTTGTCAGCCGCTGCCTCAGCGATCAGCGGCGCTGGCACAAGTCAGTGTCGCCTGTTTGGTCCTGACTCCTGCATCTCGCGCAGCCCCAGGCGATCTCGGAGCGGCACTGCTGCTGTTCACACGACGCCAGACATGCCCTCTGCATAGACTCGAGCGCCACAATAGCACTGTAGTGGCCAGCTTAGCGGTCGGGAAGGCAAACGTTCCGCGAAATTCAATTTCATGGCATAATTTCAGTATTTTCGACGACCAAGTATTGACCCGCCTTCTACTTCTTCATCATGAGTATACTGCGCACAGTCCTGTCTTCCTGGATGCCAACGGCCATATCCACAGCGCTGCACACTTATGTTCCTGATTTGACAAGCACTCGCGCAACCTAGACCAGCTCAACTGGCCCACTAATTGACCCGACATTAATCACATAGAAAATGTCTGGGACTGTTTGCAACCAGGGCCAGCCGGCTCCAGGCATTTTGCAGCCTCCTGTGAAAATTTCAAGCGCCCCCCCCCCCCCCCCCTTCAATGCAGTTTCATACATAGTCAACCTATTTAATCATTTCATTCATCCGTGACGTCTTATTTTCACTAATCACATCTACTCATATGTCTTTCTGACGTGAATAAGTCTTTAAGACCAGAGCTGGTACGAGATACTAGTCAGTGAAGGAGAAGTGAAGTACTATACATTTTGAATCATAAAAACTTAAATATTCCAAGATGCTACTCCAAGTGGGTGTAAAATGAATGTGTGCAGCGGAAAATGATAAACGCTAAAATGATGATTTGGCCCTGTCTGACAACCCCCTGAAGCAGATCTTAGGATCTCTTAATTCTTTTTAACATATAAATTAAAATCTAAACATAAATGAATGATTAAGGCAACTAAAACTACTAAATGATAAACGTTGTTTCTTATTATACGTTTATTGTAGATAAAAAAAAATTCTTTATTACAAATGTCAATATTTCCTAAGTAAAGTTATTAATCAATTGCCCAACTCTGCCCCTTTTGATGGCCACGCGATCTAACATAAATAACGCGAAATTACTTACATCATCTACGTATCAAGCACTAGAAGACACTACTTTCAAAGATGATCTACAGTGGTGTAGAACCTCAGTTGAAATAAACTAGCCCGCATCTCGTGGTTGTGCGGTAGCGTTCTCGCTTCCCACGCCCGGGTTCCCGGGTTTGATTCCCGGCGGGGTCAGGGATTTTCTCTGCCTCGTGATGGCTGGGTGTTGTGTGCTGTCCTTAGGTTAGTTAGGTTTAAGTAGTTCTAAGTTCTAGGGGACTGATGACCATAGATGTTAAGTCCCATAGTGCTCAGAGCCATTTGAACTATTTGAAATAAACTAGCGTGATCACAGCTGTTTAGCTTTACAGCTGTAATAAGCCGAAGCAAGTTGCGATATCACCGTATGTACTGCGTCCGGTGCGTCGGAGTGGTTCTCATACACGTCTGCGACGATAGAAGAACTCCAGCCACAAAATAAACGCTTTCAAACACTAGGACGGCTTCAGGCGGTCCTCTGACTAATAGACTCTAATACTGTCTTTTCCTCTCTGTGTTCTACAGACGAGAAACGCGAACTCCCAGCCACAAGGACGGAGTTCTAATAACGTCTCAACGTAAGTATAGGCAGAAGAAGTGCTCTCAATCACTGAACGCTGCGTACTCAATGACGACTTCCAAACCGGAGGTGAAGTCCAGAATCGTATAGTTTCGCAACAGTACAGTGCCTAACAGTTCTAACTATAAACTCTACTGAGAGCAAACACAGCATGTCCGTCTATACCAACAAAGCTGATACTGAGCGACCGTCACAAACGGGCGCTCAAAACAGAAGACCTCATCTCTCCACCGATGGCTTCCTAGCAAGGCTCGGCTCCCCACCCTCGTAATTCCGAAAACGAATCATATTGCTGAAACCACGGAATATTCTCCCTCTCTACAGATTCTTCCAAACGCCGACCAACCATATTTTAGTCATTTGTCGCCCAGTGCGGAAAGCTTTCGAGGAAAAACCTATATTCGTACAATGGTACGCTTCTGAGTAAAATTTCTTGGAAATAACCCAGCCTGCGGGGCTTCCGGGGTGCCGCTTCTTCGTTCCTCTCACCTGCGTCCAAGATTTGCAGAGTTCCCAGTTATCCCTCCGGTCCTGCTACAATAGCGGCCAGCCGTCACCCTTTTGTGCTCCAGTGCTAAAATGTAAATGTCGTGTGACTAGGGCCTCCCGTCGGGTAGACCGTTCGCCGGGTGCAAGTCTTTATATTTGCCGCCGCTTCGGCGACTTGCGCGTCGATGGGGATGAAATGATGAAGATTAGGACAACAGAACACCCAGCCCCCGAGTGGAGAAAATCTCCGATCCAGTCAGGAATCGAACCCGGGCCCTTACGATTGACATTCTTTCGCGCTGACCACTGAGCTACCGGTGGCGGACTCAGGTACCACGACGTCTGTCTAGCTACTTCCTGTTTTTAAGCAGGACCAACATTTATGTGGACCTTCCACCCAGAGCTTAGAGTTCTGCCTGCCGTTTCATCTCCACTGGCGTTCAAACCTCTACTAGTGTAGGCAACCATTCATTACGCCGTTCTCATAATAAAGACAATCCGTCACCTTTCATGCAGTAAGCGTTGACAATTATTTACAAGGCGTACATGACAATGTTAGTCTCCTTTAAATATTCATATATACAATGTACAACCTATCAAATGATACCTAATTACAGTTGTAGTTCACGGCAAAGTATGTAGATGAGTGCTTGTAAGGCGCGAAATTATAGCCACCTTACAATATGTCAAGCAAAATAATGTCACTCGCCGAGATTATCACCAAAATGTGTTCACCTTTTCTCGACACCTGAGCAGAAGGAATAGTGCTATGCGGAAGAGTAACAAGCGGGGAATAGAGAGGAGTTAGAATTGTCGCAGTATTTTCAACGCTCAAGGTTTGCACTACGTCCCGATTGCTCGGTGTGGTGTTAATGACGCACGGGAAAATCAGCTATTATGAAAGCACGTATTTACATTGGCATTTATCTTCACATGTGGTACGTATTCGTAGCACCCCACAAAGACAAAGAATCAAATGCACAATTCTTCACTGTGCACCGAACGACTGTCTGTGGCGCTTAACAGAGCCATGATGGCCGGCCGGTGTGGCCGTGCGGTTCTAAGCGCGTCAGTTTGGAACCGCGTGACCGCTACGGTCGCAGGTTCGAATCCTGCCTCGGGCATGGATGTGTGTGATGTTCTTAGGTTAGTTAGGTTTAAGTAGTTCTAAGTTCTAGGGGGCTGATGACCTCAGTAGTTAAGTCCCATAGTGCTCAGAGCCATTTGAACCATTTTAGAGCCATGATGCATACGTTGGTACCACTTTCAAAATACAAGAAATGTCTAAGATTTTGTCAACGAATTCCGAGGTAATCTTGGAGTTTGAGGTATTAACTGTACTTTATGAAATGCTCTGTTGTCTTTTCGAGGAAGTGAATAGCTTTCCTATCTGTGGTAACACTTTCAGTGTTTTTGTCGACAACATTAATGTGGACTAATATATCATACCGTATCACCAATGAACAAAGAAACGTAAAATCACAAATAAGATCTCCCAAACTGCTACCCTCTTGTGCAACATTTTTGCTAGTATTTTCGTCTTCGCTTATTTCAACTAGTGCATCATAGCTCTCTCCTATTTTATACTTAAGAGGGGCGACTGCATCAATCCGATGTTCCTATCTTGTTGTACTCAATGGCTTCAGCATTGAAACAGATATATGACCATTCAGTTCAACCTGTTAAATGGTACTCTAGAACTGGGCGAACAACAATTTATAAGTGGTGTCTCTTGTGAGTGAATTTCACTTCTGTTAGATTCCTCAATTAAATTTCAATCTGGTATCTGTATACAGATGGTAAGATTTGAGTGGGTATTTTACCTCCCAGATTTATTCACATAAAATTGTGAAATTTTCTAAAAAAAAATCCCCATTTTGTTCAGTATTAGGAAATGATTTTGTGACAAATATTTTGTTACAGTTCTCCAGACCTACTCGTACTTTTCCTCAAGACTTATTCCTCAAGGATCTTTACGCAGGTTCAGCCTCATTACTTCCTGATGGCGTAACTACACCTTGGATATTCTAAGATTCGGGAATTGATTCCAATGATCATCTCGGAAGGAAGATTACGTTAGGGGTTTAATACCTCATTTACAATGAAGTCGTTAGAGACAGAGAAGAAGTTAGTATTGGGAACGGAAATTGTTCGTGTCTTTTTTAAACACCTAAATCCGGATAGCCAGACATGAATTTGAGCTCCTGCCCCCTTGAATACTAGTCCAGGGTTGTACCACTGGAACCGCGCAATCAGTGAGCAACTAGGGAAGAACGTGATAAAGGGCGGATCCTTGCATACCTGAGCAAGCCCAATGCAGTAGGAATAAGGCAGGTGCCTCAGAGGTTGTTTACTGTCTAGTGTGCTACTTTGACAGTAAGCCACGTCATGGGTGCGTAGTTTACCTTCAGTTCGAAGGACACTTACTCAGGCTTGTACCATTCTTTCCACCCTAGAGGTCAACCGAAGCTCTCACTTTATTGTGACACACACATTTCCGCTGTTACCTCAAACACTGGTCACTTAAGCAAGTTCAAAGTTTTAAGAGTTTAAGAGGAATGTAGACAGAACCGACCTGTTAGCAACAGTGATTGATAGTTGGCAACAACAGCCTCACAGTTTGATAATTTCACGAGATCTAATCTTGAATGAGTGGCTTCAGCTGGATGTAGTGTACCTGAATAAACTTGTCGACTGTGTTCTATTGAGACCAATATGGAGGCTGCAGATGGTGTTAAACAGTGTTACGGAAGTGTCTCGTGGGGGTGATATCTTTTTCTCGCTTGCGCTTATTTCTCCATTGACCACGAAACTAACATTCTCTCTAGCTCAGGCCCTAGGTAGGCTCTCGGTAATTCTGGTTTTGGTTGCAGCGGCAGCGTCGCAGGTGTCGGAGGCTCTGGAAGAGGCGCATCGCACCCACAACACGTGGCAGGGCAGAGCCCCGCACGTACACAACCCCACTTACCTGCACTTCGTCAACAGCCGCGTCGACGAGCTCACCATACGTACTGACCTGCGCGGCGCAGCCTTTCTGAAACTGTGCAAGGCTTTCTACAGGTGACTATACTAATTTATAAGTTTACTCTTCGCCAGACTGCAGTTATAAGAGTTGAGGGGCATGAAAGGGATTCAGACAGGGTTGTAGCCTCTCCCCGATGTTATTCAATCTGTATATTGAGCAGGCAATAAAGGAAACAAAAGAAAAATTTGGAGTAGGTATTAAAATCCAGGGAGAAGAAATAAAAACTTTGAGGTTCGCCGATGACATTGTAATTCTGTCAGAGACAGCAAAGGACTTGGAAGAGCAGTTGAACGGAATGGACATTGTCTTGAAAGGAGGATATAAGATGAACATCAACAAAAGCAAAACAAGGATAATGGAATGTAGTCGAATTAAGTGGGGTGATACTGAGGGAATTAGATTAGGAAATGAGACACTTAAAGTAGTAAAGGAGTTTTGCTATTTGGGGAGCAAAATAACTGATGATGGTCGAAGTAGAGAGGATATAAAATGTAGACTGGCAATGGCAAGGAAAGCGTTTCTGAAGAAGAGAAATTTGTTAACATAGAGTATAGATTTAAGTGTCAGGAAGTCGTTTCTGAAAGTATTTGTATGGAGTGTAGCCATGTATGGAAATGAAACATGGACAATAAATAGTTTGGACAAGAAGAGAATAGAAGCTTTCGAAACGTGGTGCTACAGAAGAATGTTGAAGATTAGGTGGGTAGATCACGTAACAAATGAGGAGGTATTGAATAGGATTGAGGAGAACAGAAGTTTGTGGCACAACTTGACTAGAAGAAGGGATCGGTTGGTAGGACATGTCCTGAGGCATCAAGGGATCACAAATTTAGCATTGGAGGGCAGCGTGGAGGGTAAAAATCGTAGCGGGAGACCAAGAGATGAATACACTAAGCAGATTCAGAAGGATGTAGGTTGCAGTAGGTACTGGGAGATGAAGGAGCTTACACAGGATAGATTAGCATGGAGAGCTGCATCAAACCAGTCTCAGGACTGAAGACCACAACAACAACAACAAACAACTCTTTATTTATTGTTGTCTTTGGTCAGAAGTCTAGTGTGATGGAGCTCTCTATCCTAGTCCATCCCATGCAACCCTCTGCAATTCTGCTTAACTACTGCAACCCACAACTGTTTGAACCTGTTTACTGTAGTCAAGCATTGGTCGCCCTCTACAATTTTTAGCCCTCAGACTTCCCGCCATTACCAGCACGTCTCGTATCAATCAATACCTCCTTTTACTCAAGTTGTGGCATGAATTTCTTTTCTTTCCAGATCGATTTAGTACCTATTCATTGTCCATGCTATCTACCCATTTCATTTCCAGCAATATTCTCTAGCACCACATTTCAAAATCTTCTATTCTATCTGTCTTGTTTACCGTCCATATTTCCTTTCAGTCCACGAGTGTACTCCAGACAAATACCTTCAGGAAAGGCTTCCCAACATTAAATTTCATATTCTATGTTAACAAATTTCTCGTTGCCAGAAAATGCTTTTGGTGTTACTGCAAGCTTGCTTTTTATATTCCCGGCCGGTGTGGCCAAGCGGTTCTAGGCGCTTCAGAACGGAAATGCGCGATTGCTACGGTCGCAGGTTCGAATCCTGCCTCGGGAATGGATGTGTGTGATGTCCTTAGGTTAGTTAGGTTTAAGTAGTTTTACGTTCTAGGGGACTGATGACCTCAGATGTTAAGTCCCATGGTGCTCAGAGCCATTTGAGCTTTTTATATTCTCTATACTTCGTCCCTCGTCAGTTATTTTACTGCCTAAATATTGTATCATTTCCCCAATCTAATTCGCTCAGCGTCTCCGGATTTAATTCAACTGCATTTCATTGCTCTTGTTTTACTTTTGTTCATATTCACTGTAGAACCGCTTTCCACACATTTCAAGTCATCTTCCAAGTCCATTGTCGTACGTAACAGAATCACACTGTTGTAGAAAAGCGTGAAAGATTTTATTCCTTCCTCCTGAGCTTTAATTCGCATTTTAAATTTTTTCGTGACCACTTCATGCACAGCAATGTAAAATAGTACATCGCTTCGTTGTAAACACAATTTTACTCCACTGAACCAAAGATGGTGTGACAATTAGAAGTGTAAATAGGGTTTACTGATCTGATTCTTAATTCTGTTCGATTTTGTTGTTAAAGTTCATTGTGCTAGGCCTTCTTTTCCATCGGGTTGTTTTCCTTGGTGGCCACAAATATTATATTTTTGTCCCAGATAAGTAGTCAGTTAATTTATTAATATATAACCATGTCTTATTCATCTCTAACGTTAACTATTATGCAAATGATATTATTAGACTGCAAATTGGTTGGACCTCGTCGTACCTCAGGCATAAATATCTTCAACTACTGACTGGTACAAATGATGCATCTTAAAAATATATTCTCAAAATTTTAAATGCATTTTATTGGTACTTCCAGAGGCTAGCAAACAATTTTTTTTATTTAAATTTTATTACTGATTCTGAAAATATTTTCTTTTAATTTCTTTTATATTCTCATATTTCTTTTATATTTCTTTTATAAAAATGTTTTGACTAGTGATACCATCATGCACGCTCTTTTCCCTTTAATTTATATATTTTGCTTAACATAATCGAAATACACAATCCACAATTTTGTATTGCAAGCTATAATGTTTCCGGTTTTTTAGCAACTCTCTGATTTCGCCGTAACATGAGAACCGCAACAAGAGTCTTCTCTTTCACAATATAGTAATTTCATTGCTTCGAATACCTAGTTAGAGCTAGTGTCCTCCCCAAGCCTTATTACCACAACCGAATTATTTATGGGTCTAGTTTACAATACACGTTATAAAAACTGACAGAATATTCTTTCGCGAAATAGCAAACATGTAATTTCCATTTAAAAGCTTTTCACAGTTAAATTGTTGATTCGGGAAGGTATAATAAGTTACTTGAAAGTAACTTCCCCAATAACATGATCATTGACTATCCAAAATACTCGTAGTTATAGTTTTAATTACTGTCTATTAATCTGCAGTTACAGTCCTTGTTGAGAGAAGCGTCATACAGATGCAATAACACAAGGTAGTCTAACAGTAACTAGTTTCATTATCTTTATATGATTAAAATTTAAGTCAGAATTGTTACATTACATGCTCTACTCGCATTAACACAACGGTTACAAGTTACTGTGCCGTTTGATAAAACTTTGTTTTCATCAGTTTCAAACACAGCCACGAATTCTTTCGTGACGGATTTCTTGCACTAATAATTCTCGGTGCGCTTGCCGCGTTAATTCGCTGTGGATTTTCAATCATCATAAGTAAGTGATCTTATTTCCACGTGGGAGAGGAAAGTTTCCGTTTTGAACCACAACATTTACTTGCATATGTGATCTACCGGGAAAATGTAGACTCGTTGGAGAATATTCTAGAGAACCACATACAGTGTTCCGTGAAGCAATCACTGTTTCGGGGAAAGTGAATGAGTGCTTCACGAAAAGTTATTAGACACATGACGTTTTTCTTTTTTTCAACATTTTGGACATATTAATTAATTTTTATATTTTGTTATGATTTCCGTGTTGTTCATTATGATTTAAAATTGAAATAATGACTCACCCAACAAGATTTTTCGATTTTTCGTTTTTTATTGGTTTTTAGAAGTAAACAAAGTGTTCCGCCAAAATACCAGGATTCTCAGTGTTCCGTAGGGTACAATTTTGGGAACCCCTGACATAGTGAGTTATTCATTTGAGAACTGCGACCAACTGTTTTATAATATTTTCAAGTTTTATTTGTCCGTTGGCCAGTTTTAGAGCCACTGCAGGATCATATTAAAATGACAGTTGTTTAAAGACCTGTGTCCCAAGAACAAGACGATCGCTGCCGTCGATCCACGCGATCGTCAGCGACTAGGTACGCTGCACATGTCGAGCAAGTCATCTCTTTTACTACATTATAAACTAATTCACTAGGTTTTCAGATTATTATTTGGGGCATATTCCCACAGAATTAAATTAAAAGTAGTTACATTTCCCCAGTACCAGCCAAAGTTAACGGGAGATGTGACGGGTCGCATCAGCTTATATTCTTTTGTTAACTCCTCTAGTTGTAGAGTCAGTTACATTGCTTTTACGAATGGCAGGAAAACTTCCCTTTTATCTGGTTCGTTTTCACTTTTTTTTTTTTTTTTTGGTCATCAGTCTACTGACTGGTTTGATGCGGCCCGCCACGAATTCCTTTCCTGTGCTAACCTCTTCATCTCAGAGTAGCACTTGCAACCTACGTCCTCAATTATTTGCTTGACGTATTCCAATCTCTGTCTTCCTCTACAGTTTTTGCCCTCTACAGCTCCCTCTAGTACCATGGAAGTCATTCCCTCATGTCTTAGCAGATGTCCTATCATCCTGTCCCTTCTCCTTATCAGTGTTTTCCACATATTCCTTTCCTCTCCGATTCTGCGTAGAACCTCCTCACTCCTTACCTTATCAGTCCACCTAATTTTCAACATTCGTCTATACCACCACAACTCAAATGCTTCGATTCTCTTCTGTTCCGGTTTTCCCACAATCCATGTTTCACTACCATACAATGCTGTACTCCAGACGTACATCCTCAGAAATTTCTTCCTCAAATTAAGGCCGGTATTAGATATTAGTAGACTTCTCTTGGCCAGAAATGCCTTTTTTGCCATAGCGAGTCTGCTTTTGATGTCCTCCTCGCTCCGTCCGTCATTGGTTATTTTACTGCCTGGGTAGCAGAATTCCTTAACTTCATTGACTTCGTGACCATCAATCCTGATGTTAAGTTTCTCGCTGTTCTCCTTTCTACTACTTCTCATTACCTTCGTCTTTCTCCGATTTACTCTCAAACCATACTGTGTACTCATTAGACTGTTCATTCCGTTCAGCAGATCATTTAATTCTTCTTCACTTTCACTCAGGATAGCAATATCATCAGCGAATCGTATCACTGATATCCTTTCACCTTGTATTTTAATTCCACTCCTGAACCTTTCTTTTATTTCCATCATTGCTTCGTCAATGTACAGATTGAAGAGTAGGGGCGAAAGGCTACAGCCTTGTCTTACACCCTTCTTAATACGAGCACTTCGTTCTTGATCGTCCACTCTTATTATTCCCTCTTGGTTGTTGTACATATTGTATATGACCCGTCTCTCCCTATAGCTTACCCCTACTTTTTTCAGAATCTCGAACAGCTTGCACCATTTTATATTGTCGAACGCTTTTTCCAGGTCGACAAATCCTATGAAAGTGTCTTGATTTTTCTTTGACCTTGCTTCCATTATTAGCCGTAGCGTCAGAATTGCCTATCTCGTCCCTTTACTTTTCCTAAAGCCAAACTGATCGTCACCTAGCGCATTCTCAATTTTCTTTTCCATTCTTCTGTATATTATTCTTGTAAGCAGCTTCGATGCATGAGCTGTTAAGCTGATTGTGCGATAATTCTCGCACTTGTCAGCTCTTGCCGTCTTCGGAATTGTGTGGATGATGCTTTTCCGAAAGTCAGATGGTATATCGCCAGACTCATATATTCTACACACCAACGTGAATAGTCGTTTTGTTGCCACTTCCCCCAATGACTTTAGAAATTCTGATGAAATGTTATCTATCCCCTCTGCCTTATTTGACCGTAAGTCCTCCAAAGCTCTTTTAAATTCCGATTCTAATACTGGATCCCCTATCTCTTCTAAATCGACTCCTGTTTCTTCTTCTATCACATCAGACAAATCTTCATCCTCATAGAGGCTTTCAATGTATTCTTTCCACCTATCTGCTTTCTCCTCTGCTTTTAACAGTGGAATTCCCGTTGCACTCTTAATGTTACCACCGTTGCTTTTAATGTCACCAAAGGTTGTTTTGACTTGCCTCTATTTCTCCTAGAAATGAACTATTTATCAGAGTAGCTACTTCTTCTAAATATAATTCTTGAATACTCGAGCTGTTCCTCTAAGTACTGCAGCTCACAAAGCCTTACAGCTCGGTGCGTATTAATTAGTCAGTGCTATTGAGACAGTTTACGCGAAACATCGCATCGTGTTTACTAATATGCTCGTTCCTGCATAGTATGAGCTTAAAGCTCCAATGTGCACGTATAAGCATCTAAAGTGTTGAAAATTACAGCTGCTGTTCGATTATGTTATCATTTAAATATTTGATATTGTAGGTGCACGTTTACTTCCTTTACAGTCTCCTCTTAAGTTTTTGACACTGTGGTATTTCTCTTGACGTAATTTCAATGTAACTCTTACTGCTAACTCAAACTGTAGTGGAAAATGGTCACTGACTGATACCGATCGCTTATTAAGGAATGCTTCTGATCAGCAGCTTACTGTGTTACATGACACCTTTGAGGTTCAAGATTGATGTGAAGGACAAGAAACAGAAAATAACAAAGATGAACTTTGGAGACTTTAGTATTTTATCCATCTTCAGCAACTGTAGTCGTATGTAATGAAATAATAAGCAACCAGTTGCTTAAAAGAAATTTAACATCATTACTGGTTTTGGGCACTTAGTGCCCTTCCTCAGAAGGTTATATCCATCCCATTATTTGCGAGTGTCTATAATAAAGTGCATACAGCAAAATGCCATGGTCCTAAAAAATATGCAGGAGCAACAAGTAAAACAGTACTGAATCCATTAATACAATAAGAGCCCTTAGTTGCCAACATATAGCTCACAGTATCTGCACAAAACAGAAAACACAGGATTTAAACTTTAACAAAATTATTCATTAATGAAGCCAAGATGGTGGGTTGAAGGAAAGACAATGTATACAAAGTTTTGCTGGTGCCTGAATGCAAAATCACACCGCAATCTAATCATGAATTAGTAATTCACAGTTTCATAAACTATATGAAAGTCGTAGGGGAAAAGGGGGAACAGACTGCACATTCATTCACAGACATACAGAATAAGACCTGCTTGGCTCAGAACTCCACCAACGCTACAAAAATGAAACTGCAGCACGGAGGTTTATTCCGACTGCGGGGTTAACGTTAACGCTAAGTCTGAACCTAAGGTAAGGTTATTTGATCACACTTCGATACATCCTGAAATAGCATACGAGTTCCCGCAAAGAGTACCATGGGTCCAAGAAAACGCGACTGAAATGAAAGGACGCCAACTGCATCTGCAGACCAAATTAATATTCAGTTACATGTAAATTTCAACACTTAAACACCCAGTAATTGAGGGTTAGCCGAGTTAGTGTCTCGTGGTTCTCACTAACAAAGGAACTCGCTAACCACGAACCAATCACGCAGATCATTCAGAAAGTTGCAAAATAACAATTACTTGCGGAAACATGAAATTCAAGAAAGAGTTTACTCTTTCAGTAAGTGAGTTCTAAGTTGAGGACTCGTTACAAGACACAAGTGGAAACAGACCAACTGGTAAACACTTATCCACATCGCAAACATGAAAAAAAAAAGGTCATGAAAAGACCAGAGATAGCACACGAAGACACAATAATTCTCACATTCACTCAGATTAAAAGAGCTTTAGATCACCCTACTTGTTGGGCCGTTGTCCACCACGCAATGTTCTGAAGGCACAATGCGACTTTGAAGTAATCATTAAATCTGGCTCTCCTCACATTTACTGCAGATGGATAAGCATATCGCTTAACTAGTAATAACTGCAAAAGGAAATTGGACCACTTCAGTTAGTCTGAAGCAAACTTACACATTTCACAATAGAAATTAACAAGAGCAAGACTACGCTTAACGACTGCGAAGTGAATTCACCAGAAGCCCGCCCAAGACGGAGTGCCTTCAGCAAGCCGTTAGCGAGGGAGCTCCGACGTAAACAGAAGTGACCGGAGTGTGTACTCCGCCACCAACTTAACCCAAAATCGACCCTCGGACAGGGGAATAAACTTCTTTGCTCACTGACAAGATACAGAAGTAGGTTACCATGCGCCAGGGTAGAAGACCCGCGCGGATAGAAGACGGAAAGGAGCAAGACAACGCTTTCCCTTAAAACCCATATAAATGTGCATTCAAACACACACAATCGTTCAGTAAAGGAAAGGAAGCATGATAATGTAGACTACACAGGGTAAAACAAGATGCCCATGGTATACATATGAACACAAACTGACTGTAAAATAAGTCCTAATAAAGACGAAGAGCACAAGTTACTTGCATTACTCTATCAATTATGAAATAATTTCTAATAAAAATGCAGAATACAAGTTATCACAAGTTATATGAATTGTATTGATCAGTCAAATGTGAAATAATTCCTAATGAAGATGCAGAGCACAAGTTATTTGCATATATTAACCTGTCAAATGTGAAATATTTCCACTGCTCAGTCTTGTCACAGGAAAAAGAGAACGGCACCAAGTTAGCGCCGTGGAATTTGATTCATAATATAATTTAAAAACGAAAGGATGCCACAACACGGCTCTCAAGGTTGAGGCTATGACATCAAACGGCTCTTGTACAGACCTTTCAGAACTTGTATATTTACTGGCAGTTCACCTTTGTTGGCTTCAATACTTGAAAATTTGTACCACTGAGAATTTGTATAACCTCGTGCAGCTTCATGAAAATCTTTACATTTAAAAAATGGTGTTCACATTAATGCCACTTTATAACATTCGTTCACTTTTAGTGAAAATAACACAAGGTTTACAAAGGGCACCTTTCGAATGCGCTGAGTGTGGAAGCCAGTGTTTATACTGAAATGTCGGTCGGTGTGGTCGAGCTGTTCTAGGAGCTTCAGTCTGAAACCGCGCGACCGCTACGGTCGCAGGTTCGAATCCTGCCTCGGGCATGCATGTGTGTGATGTCCTTAGGTTAGTTAGGTTTAAGTAGTTCTAAGTTCTAGGGGACTGATGACCTCAGAAGTTAAATCCCATAGTGCTCAGAGCCACTTAACCCATTTTTGTACCGAAATACCCTATTAGTGCAGGAACTATAGTTTTTAAAGCTGTAGTTTCGTGATAGGACTAGCAGCTCCTCAGTTCTTCAAATTTTTATTCGAAAAACATTGTATTGTTATTAACGTACACATCAGTGACAAAACTTTTTCTAATCTTAACATGGACGCGCCAGTTGAAACGAGTGATTCTTCTGCTGCTTCAGTTCCAGAAATTTCCGGTGGCACTGCACTGTTATTTTCTCTTGCACATCTTACTCTTGTACATCTTTCTTTTGTACATCTATCTCTTGTACATATGTCTCTTGTACAACGTCACTGCGAGCTGAATCTGTCTCGATTTTCCATTTTTTGGAGAAAACTTCTAATATTGATTATTTCTGTAAAGGACAAGGAAAAATTCAGAACAGGATGAAATGTATTATCTGACAAAGCCAAATGCTGCCCTGGCGAATAGCAGAGCTGCAGTCATGTTAAAAGGCACAATTGTACTCCAACAAGGTAAGCACATATTGTTTAATTATTGCCTATATACATCGCAGCTCATGGAGGTTTACCAGTTTGTTGGAATACTGGGGTACAGATTACTACACTTGGTTTGCAGAGATGTGATTACAAGAATATGACAGTGGAGCCGGTCGTTCAGGCAACACAACTTTGACGAGTTTGCAAATTATCTACTACATTGCAAAATATTAGTTTGGAAATCATAAGAGGTAAAGTACAATTTATATTACTGGGATACCCGACACGGAACCTGCTGCCCATGTCACAAGCACCCTTAAGGCTCGCCACTGGCGACATTCGCGTAACGAACTAAAGAACGCTAAGAATCAATCTGTGACCCCAAGCAGTGCCCTTAAATTCAGTATTTTAGTATAGTAGTTCTGCCCTCCTAAGCTATCATCACCTCACAAGGAAATTGATAAATTCGTAAATGATCAGGAAGAAAAAGCTACTGAAATTGAATACTGTTTTTCTCGGACTTGGTTCATTATAGTGTAAAACGTGTTTATGTTGTGTCTAGAAATCCTGCCTACTCGGTTCGCTAGACAGACAATCAAACAACTGGTATTAATGAGTTTTATTACAATTAACCAAATACAATACTTAACTTTGACAACTATACAGATCTGTCCCAAGCAAATGGCGACATACGAAATAATGTCTTTGCAGTTACTCCTGATCTCTTGGAAAAGTCTGTCCTGAACTGCCATCGAAGTGGTTCACGTTCACACCGCTATCCAAGTGGCTAATCTTGAAACTGCTATTGAAGTGCGTTCCACCAGCCGGGAGCGGCGCTAATGCCCTCTTCACATTGGGCTCACTGGTGTCACGTTGTCGTCCTGGAGGGAGTCGGTCAGCGCGCAATTGGCTGACTTCCTCTCACAACCGTCTCTTCTCTATCATCCCCGGCGTGCCGGCGCTTGTCTTTACCCCGTAACAGTTAATACACAGAAGTAGAACATTAGTTAAAAATGTAAAACAATCACGAAACAAGTTCACTGTCACAGGTAACATGTTAGTTGGAAAAGTAATTATAGGGGACTGGGATGGTCAAATTAACACGAAGCCTCGTGCAAAATACACATACAAAAAAATGTTTTGCATCACCTCGGCTCCGAGAGTTCCGTATCCAGTACGGAAAATAGGAATAGAGATCAACATAAACTTCATTTCCGCCATTTTTATTGCTCATGAAAACCACACATTGCATGTTGTGCCACCATACAGCGAGACCTTCAGAGATGGTGACCCAGATTGCTCTACACACCGATACCTCCAATACGCAGTAGCACGTCCTCTTGCATTGATGCATGCGTGTATTCGTCGTAGCATACTATCCACCAGTTCATCAAGGCACTGTTGGTCCAGATCGTCCCACTCCCCAACAGCGATTCGGCGTAGATCCCTTAGAGTGGTTGGTGGGTCCGTCGTACATAAACAGCCCTTTTCAATCTATCCCAGGCATGTTCGCTAGGGCTCATGTCTGAACATGCTGGCCACTCTAGTCGAACGAATTCGTTATCCTGAAGGAAGTCATTCACAAGATGTGCACGATCAGGGCGCGAAATGTGGTCCATGAAGACGAACGCCTCGCCAATATGCTGCCGATATGGCTGCACTATCGGTCGGAGGATGGCATTCACGTATCGTACAGCGGTTACGGCGCCTTCCATGACCTCCAGCGGTGTACGTCGGCCCCACGTAATGCCACCCCAAAACATCAGGGAACCTCCAGCTTGCTGTACTCGCTGGACAGTGTGTCTAAGGCGTTCAGCCTGACCGAGTTGCCTCCAAACGCGTCTCTTTCGATTGTCTGGTTCGAGGCATATGCGACACTCATCGGTGAAAAGAACGTAATACCAGTGTAGAGCGGTCCATTCGGCATGCTGTAGGGCCTATCTGTACTACGGTGCACGGTGTCGTGGTTGCAAAGATGGAACTCGCTATGGAGGTCGGGAGTGAAGTTGCGCATCATCCAGTCTATTGTGCACAGTTTCAGTAGTAACACGACGTCCTGTAGCTGCACGAAAAGCATTATTCAACATAGTGGCGTTGCTGTCAGGGCTACTCCGCGCAGTAATCCGTACGTAGCGGTCATCCACTGCAGTAGTGGCCCTTGGGCGGCCTGAGCGAAGCATTTAATCGACAGCTCCAGTCTCTCTGTATCTCCTCCATGTCTGAACAACATCGCTTTGGTTCACTCCGAGACGCCTGGGCACTTCCCTTATTGAGAGCCCTTCCTGGTACAAAGTAACAATCCCAACGCGATCGAACCGCGGTATTGACAGTCTGGGCATGGTTGAACTACAGACAACACGAGCCGTGTACCTCCTTCTTGGTGGAATGACTGTAACTGATCGGCTGACGGACCCATGCTCATGCATAGTTTTTTACATCTTTGGGCGGGTTTAATGACATCATTTAATAGTCAAAGGGACTGTGTCTGTGATACAACATCCACAGTCAACGTCTATCTTCCAGAGTTCTGGGAACTGGGGTACTGCAAAACTTGTTTTTAAGTGTGTAATCGCACCAATTTTATATGACTAATATAAGTTGAATTGACAGAGATTGTGAGCCTCTAGCTGGAGGGTCAATACAACACAACGGTAGGTCAGATGGACTCGCTGCAGTGAAGACTAAGCTCCTCAAAGTAAATATCGCTGATGTGTAAAAAATTTGTAAATTTGTGGTAAGATCTTATGGGACCAAATTGCTTAGGTCATCGGTCCCTAAGCTTACGCATTACTTAATCGAATTTAAACTAACTTACGCTACGGACAACAAACGCACCCAGGCCCAAGGAAGGACTCGAACCTCCGGCGGGGGAGCCGCGTGGACCGTGGCAAGACGCCGTAGACCCCGCGGCTATCACGCGTGGCATCGCTAACGTGCACGAGCTGTAGATACGCTCACAAATGCAGTGCTCAACGACTCAACGGCTGGTGTGGGTCTGCTCGAAGGTACGCAGTTGTTATGACCGCAACTTGTCCACCCTTGCACCACGCTGGGTGGAGAATCACGGCTGGTGGCCGCCGAAGTACCAGGACTGTCCTGTCTGGTGAACTTCCACTGAAATGCCACCAAAAATCTTCCCTTCTCGGCACTACCGCTCCACGAGGAGCGTCCCAAAAAGGTGTCGTCTCCAATCGAGAAGCGGCTCGCCCAATTTGCGCATATGGCGTATTTATGACACTGTGGGGCGGCGGTTAGATTTAAAAAATAAATTGATGTATAAATGCTTGCATGTTGAATCAGTTTCAAGTTTTTAGAATGTTGTTAATGCTGTCTTTCGCCGTTCTCAACACTGGCTCTCTATTTACTTTTTAGCACCCAGAAAGTGATTTAACAAAACGTGAAGCCTGTAATTAGAGTTCCTAGTGCCCACTTCATATGAGAATACCATTATAGCTGCAGCTTATAGCTCTGAGGAATTAGGAGATTGTCCGGGATTTCTAATCAAAAACGATTTTCCAAAGTAGTTGAGTATATTCTGAAATTCACTGATAAAAAACACAAGTATCCCTACAACCTAACTAACAGAGCAGTTCAGAGTCTAATGCGCTGATGCAACTATAAATGTCCGAATTAAATGTTGAAATGAATGCTCGCCATAATTTGATGAGAGTATTTCATCAAACGCCACGCTAAATATTTGGTAGAATGTCTGTCCCGCGACGGCATGTGAAAATACGACAATACGCAAACTGAAGCTAGATAATGAAAATCATCCCAGAATTAACCCTTCACTTGAGATGATTTCATGATTCCGCGTATCTCTAGTAACTTAATACGGCACCCGAGGCTGTTTGTAGCAGTGATACCGATGTGACGCGACTCCCGACACAGATGGCGTGTTATTCAGCGTCTGGAGAGAACTGGGGCCTTGCTTCCTCGCGCAACGTTCTTATATATAAAGCCGCGGTGCGGACGGCTAAAGGAACGCCTGATCAAATCGGCTCTCCCGACTAGCCGCTGGGCTAGTAACGCACCACTTCAAGTTACATAATAATTTATAGCTTCTTTTGCTGATGGCCGATGAAGCTCTTAATTTAAACGTGCATTCAGCACGCAGGTAAGTATTGATAATAAAATTTTGACGTGGCTAAGTTAAATATTTTGGGCGAGAGAATTAATTTAATTACACTGCACGCAGTAGATGAGCTCTGAACTGGCCCTTTTGAGATCCGCTATCGCTATAATTTTATAGGTATTCAAAAGAAACTTTTCACATCTTCATAGTCATAGCGGACCTCCAACCTATTTAAATCTAAACATCCTAGCCTTATTTATTAGCCTACTTAATCTATCTTGCTTCCTTCAGTTTTGAGACGAAAACCAGAAAATCATGAATTTCCACTAAAATCTTAATTTGTGAAATCCAAAGTAATGTTTTTATTAAATCATTATGAAAGATGAATCTAAATAAAAATTTTGAAGTCTCTAGCTCTTTTCTGTTGCGCCAATGATTTTTTCAGAAAAACGTCCAAATTTCGAAAATGGCTGAAGTTATCGAACTGATATTTAACATACATTAATTTAGTATTATTCCTGACATGCTAGAAAAGTTTTAGGTCATTTGCTTGATTTTTAAGGTATTGCGCAACATTTATGACGTCAGAGCTAGTTACAGCAGACTGGCTGGCACACAATGGAAACTGATGTGAATTTACTACAGCGTGAGTAGGCTGCTTCCCTACAACACTGTGCCAGAACTTCCTCCCAGACACGGCGTAAAGCGTTCTGCCAACAGGAAAGCTTGCCACAAAAATTATGGAACACCCCCCCCTCCCCCCAAACACACACACGAGTTCTGACATCAGCGGGGTCCTCATATCGCGCCGCATTATGTTTCCACGTCAGGATCTTTGTGGCGGGCATTTGACTCCCAAGCTACTATGGCGCCAGAGAAACTCACAAGAATTCCTCCCCTTCGACAGACCATGCTCTGCTCCCCAGAGCGATAGTTCAAGAAAACAGAAGTTAAAGGCATAAAATTAACAATTGAACCTATGAAACGAATATCCTGAGAATACTTTAAATTATGAATTATTGAACCTGCACACCCTTTAATTAAAATTATTAATAATTCCCTAGTTGATTTACTTGCACCAACAAATATTTCATTTTGATGAAATTTTGGGTCCTGCCAGACTACAGCACACGACATCCTCAGTTCATCACCACATAAATGGTCAAGCACCGCCCGAGCCAGACAATACAGTACATCCCATAACACGACGCAAGGCACTCACTGGTCAATTCCGTTGAGTGTGCTGGCATCCAGCCTCCCAGGGATCTCAAGACATCATCCCCGAGGAATGCTGCTTGTCTCCACAATGCGGTGCGGGCCCCATCACAACCTTGGTGAACCTTGCACGAACTGCTAATCCTCCCTCTGTTGACACCTCGGCCATGGGTCCTGTCGCCCAGAGCGGTGGACGCCATCACCCATGCGCACTTGCCAATACGAAAAAGATACAACTCTAGCTATCAATCGTCCCCAGCTATTAATAATAGCAGCAAACAAACTCTGTCATTTCAGGCTGTTGTTGTTGTTCTTGTTGTGGTCTTCAGTCCTGGTTTGATGCAGCTCTCCATGCTACTCTATCCTGTGCAAGCTTCTTCATCTCCTAGTACCTACTGCAACCTACATCCTTCTGAATCTGCTTAGTGTATTCATCTCTTGGTCTCCCTCTACGATTTTTACCCTCCACGCTGCCCTCCAATACTAAACTGGTGATCCCTTGAGGCCGCAGAACATGTCTTGCCAACCGATCCCTTCTTCTTGTCAAGTTGTGCCACAAACTTCTTTTCTCCCCAATCCTATTCAATACTTCCTCATTAGTTATGTGATCTACCCATCTAATCTTCAGCATTCTTATGTAGCACCACATTTCGAAAGCTTCTATTCTCTTCTTGTCCAAACTATTTATTGTCCATGTTTCACTTCCATACATGGCCACACTCCATACAAATACTTTCAGAAACGACTTCCTGACACTTAAATCAATACTAGATTTTAACAAATTTCTCTTCTTCAGAAATGCTTTCCTTGCCATTGCCAGTCTACATTTTATATCCTCTCTACTTCGACCATCATCAGTTATTATGCTCCCCAAATAGCAAAACTCCTTTACTACTTTAAGTGTCTCATTTCCTAATCTAATTCCCTCAGCATCACCCGACTTAATTCGACTACATTCCATTATCCTTGTTTTACTTTTGTTGATGTTCATCTTATATCCTCCTTTCAAGACACTGTCCATTCCGTTCAACTGCTCTTCCAAGTCTTTTGCTGTCTCTGACATAATTACAATGTCATCGGCGAACCTTAAATTTTTTATTTCTTCTCCATGGATTTTAATACCTACTCCAATTTTTTTGTTTTGTTTCCTTCACTGCTTGCTCAATATAGAGATTGAATAACATCGGGGAGAGGCTACAACCCTGTCTCTCTCCGTTCCCAACCACTGCTTCCCTTTCATGTCCCTCGACTCTTATAACTGCCGTCTGGTTTCTGTACAAATTGTAAATAGCTTTTCGCTCCCTGTATTTTACCCCTGCCACCTTCACAATTTGAAAGAGAGTATTCCAGTCAACATTGTCAAAAGCTTTCTCTAAGTCTACAAATGCTAGGAACGTAGGTTTGCCTTTCCTTAATCTAGCTTCTAAGATAAGTCGTAGGGTCAATATTGCCTCACGTGTTCCGATATTTCTACGGAATCCAAACTGATCTTCGCCGAGGTCGGCTTCTACTAGTTTTTCCATTCGTCTGTAAAGAATTCGCGTTAGTATTTTGCAGCCGTGAATTATTAAACTGATAGTTCGGTAATTTTCACATCTGTCAACACCTGCTTTCTTTGGGATTGGAATTATTATATTCTTCTTGAAGTCTGAGGGTATTTCACCTGTCTCCTACATCTTGCTCACCAGATGGCAGAGTTTCGTCAGAACTGGCACTCCCAAGGCTGTCAGTAGTTCTAATCGAATGTTGTCTACTCCTGGAGCTTTGTTTCGACTCAGGTTGTATATTCATTTAATTACCCTGATGCGTCACTGCGTAAGTGAGATGGCTATATAATTATCAAAGAGGAAAGAAAGCGAGTCTAAAGGCACCATTCGACATGTCAGAGAATACTAAAATTTTTTATGAGCAGTTTCGATATGATAAACACTAGTAGTCATTCTGTGCACATGCAGATGTCAGGTACTGTACCTGTAGAGATTTGTAGAGTGAACATCATCACTAATTTGATTTGACAAAATCGGCAGAACTCATGTTACAACACATACTTCGTTACCCGAAACCAAACAGAGAATATTTGAAGATAAGTGTCCGACTTATGTAAGGGAAAACATCCTTCTCCACAGGGGTGGTTGGTTGGTTGATTTAGGGGAAGGGACCGAGCAGCCAGGTCATCGGTCCTATCGGATTAGGGAAAGATCGGGAAGGAAACCATCCCAGCATTTGCCAGAAGCGATTTAGAGTAACCAAAGAAAACCTAAATCATAATAGCAGGACGCGGGTTTGAGCTATCGTCTTCCCGAATGCGAGTTCCGTGTGCCAACCACTGCGCCACCTCGCTCGGTCTCTCCTCAGAGTCCGAGTTACCTAGAAATGGGATCAGTTGACGACTTGTGATGATCTGTTTACTACAGAATTTAACAATCAGTCACTGACTCCTGCAGGACCATGACAGTTTATGGGATTAGCCTCATTTCGAGTCTGAAGATCTGGTCCTGGAAGAAGTCCTTCCATGTTGTTAAATATACATAATAAACCTTTATCAGGTAGGATTAACAGAAGAGATAGAGAAGACACAATGAAGAGCAACGCGTTTTTCCGCGGAATCGTTAGTCGGCGCGAGAGCGCTACGGAGATGCTCAGCAAACGCCAATGGCTGACGCTACAAGAGAGGCGTTGTGCAACATGTAACTGTGTAGTACTCAGTTTCCGAGAGAGTACGTTCCGGGTAGAGTGGAACAATATGTAACTTTCTCCAACGTATCAGTCGCGAAACGACCACAAGGAGAAAATTCGAGAAGTTAGAACTAATACACTGTTCCCACGCGCCATTCGCGAAGTAGGTGTACCTTCCTCCGCAAACCGTTAGGTGGCTTGCAAGTATAGAGGTAGATGTAGAAATTAATTCTCCAAGCGTCCTCCTGCAGACTACACTTACCTCCAGCTCTGTGAAAAGTCATCACGTACTCTTAGATATCGTCGGCACAGAGACAACGAGCTCGTGATGAAAACAAGTAAGCCGCTACGAAACCAAACGTTGAGGCGTAATAAGGGCACGCGGTACCGTTAGTGGCAAGCTTAGAAACCCAACAATTCTCCAGCAAGTGCTGCGCTTAGCTATTGTTGATTATGTCAAGAATACTGTGACGGGGAATCTGATTCCACAACAGTTGAGAAACGCTTTATAGCCAACTTGAAAGTAATACTTCGAAGAAAGGAAATAAAGTAAGTCGGCACGGCACATTAGAGTGACTTTTTTCCTCCTTTTTCAGATCCGCGGTACAAAGCGAGCTCATTGTTGTGGAAGACAGAGCGACTTGCAAACGAAAGAAGTACGGGCGCCGTAATCAAATGGCAGCTGCAACATTTTCTAAAGAGTAATTTCCATAGTGTTATCTCCCTGTGAACAGCCACTAATGGTACAAACTGGTTAAACGAGAGGTTTCGCGATATTATAGGAAACTAATTCTAGATGTGCGTGGAATTTCTGTTGTGAATAAGAACCTTGTATTCTAGGTTCCGGGGAAGATCATCTGGAGTAGTGTAGAACTGCGATTCATCGTTGAACGCAATGCGACGCCGTTCATCAGCGGTGCATGCTCCCCTGTCACGGCACCAGCCAAGCGCAGCCGTTTGCGTCGTGATGTTAACGACAGTCTGCAAGCGACAGTAATTTAGCAGTCCGACCAGTTGTGGGGGACGATGCAGTATGTTGTAGTATCCATATTTGTTTTCCGGTGGTAGGTGCAGATATGAAGATATTATCATGTGTTTGGTGCCCAGTACAGCTGGTCTCCCTTTTGATGGTCAGACGTGATCGACCGGAATCCTCACCAGTATTCCTGCTGACGGGTTCCCACGCAGTCCAGCATCGGGTCGCGGTCAGATCGAAATCCCCACAAACCTGTTTATTGCATGATTCGACCAAACGGCTAAAAAAAAAGACCCACAGTGAGAATCTTTCAGACTCAGTCAGGTGCTGATAACGCTCCCTCATACGAATACATGGCATCTACGTGTCATTCTCAGTGATCACTTAACATCTGACACTGTCGACGCCCCTTATTAGTGATGCGACAGATCTTTGCTTCTGCTTTCGCATTCGGTTCTGCTTTTTTATATCGAAAGTTTATCGGAACTTTCGTTCGTCTGCTCAGCTGTTGGGAACGTGCTTGTCTCCCATGCAGTGGGCCCGGGTTCGATTCCCGGCCGGCTTAGAGATTTTCTCCGCCTCTGGACTGGCTGTTGTGTTGTCCTCATCATCATTTCATCCTCATCACCGGTAAGCAAGTCGCCTAATCTGGCGTCGACTGAAATAAGACTTGTACTTGACGGCCAACTTCCCCGAAGGTGCCAACGATGCCATACGATCATTTCATTTTCATCGGAACTTTCAACAATGGCGAGATTGCCAATGAGCGCGCTTATTGGCCAACGTGCCGACTGCTGCGCAGACGGGAGTTCGTTGGGTGGGGCGCGTAGCAAGCCGACACGAGACCGTAGCGATCGTTGCGTTTATTGGATTATAACGCAGTGATCTCCGTCCATCGCCACGAAAGTACAGCGTCTTCTCGCTCGTCACTCTACTTTGTGTTGCTTTATAATATTACTATATTGTACAGCGCTTTTTAGTCAACGGTTTTGTACTGTAACGTTGGTTACGAGCACAATAATGAAACCAAAGCAAGTCTCATTTATATTTCTTTGCGATTAATGATTTGAGTGCCAAATGCAAAATCTGTGACGAACTAATATGCGCGAAAAGGGGCACACGACTAACGCATTGAAGAGTAATATTAAAACATTACATGTCGAGAAATCTGCAGTGTTTGAGAGGTTGGACAAAACTATCAAACTTTCAGTGGAGACGAAAAAGGTTATTCAGTATTTATATAATAATGTAGTCGGTACTAATAACATAGTTCGTTTATTAAAGGGTGAGCTCTGTTCACTGCTGGTGCAAAACTGTTTTATCTGAATGGTTCACAATACGATAACGTTTTAAAAAGCTCGCCTCACCCCTGTCGGGTCGTATTGGTACAAGTCGACAGATAATATACCTTTTCTCATTGCTGCCAGCACTGAACGATATAAGCATATAACAGTCTGTGGCACGGCATAAATACACCACTGTAGTATACGTGAGCTGTATGCAATTGTATGTTGGCAGCACTGCACGAAATTTAAACTAGTTTTACGCCCCTGCCCCTCATCCAGTCTGAGGTGAGCACTCTGAAAAGTTATAGCGCTCTATATAAAACCGTTTATAAGAATTTTATCTTCCATTTATCTATAGAAGCAGGATGGTACTCAAGTAACTATTTATAATTTGAACCAATACCAATCACGTTGCATATACTCAGAAGAATGTTAATTTTTTTATTGCATTTTATTCCCCATACTGTACACCAGGTGTCGGTAATACGAATCCCGTTGCATTTACTTAGTAGAACGTTTATTAAATTGCATTTTATTCTCCATATTGCACAGCAGGTGTCAGCAAGTCTGTACCATCATCAGTTAAAAAAATAAACACTAATGATGGTAAATAAGTTACAGAAACCAAGTATGCAATATGAAGAATAAAATCCATTATTTATAAATTATCACCCTGCTGGTAAATTGCCACCCATTTCAATCATTCCTTGGCTGCACAAAACGAAATGACAAAAATTCGAAGGGAACGCCTTAATCAACCAGATTTATCTGTCATTTAGGATTGCTCAATACGGTAAATATTGTCAAATATATAAATGAATTTTAATTTTGTGGTCTATCTTTGGTGTATGTATTGTGTGTTTTGTTTTTATGACAATCCTATTTGTTAATTTAAATTCTTCTATTTCCAGCTGAAATAGCGCGTTCTGTATGATGGAACGACTTTCAAAGCTCAAGGATTCGTCAATTTTGTACTTATGTTCAAATTCAAGCACGATGATCTCCACTGAAAGTGGAATTGTAGAAGAAATGAAACCATTCGAAGAAATTACTAGAAACTTAAGCAGTTCTCAAGCGAATATTTAATCAGTTATACCGCTAATTCAAGCTCTTGTGACCAAATTACAGAACAAATCCAATATTTTACAAGAAAATTACATTATAAACTGAATTCAACCACAAGCAGAACTGACAAAAAACGATAAGTACACATTTGCGACGTGTTTAGATCCGCGATACAAGTCAAACTGTTCACTGGAATTGCCACAGAGCAAGCTGAGTCCGAAATAGAGGTAGGGGTGTAAATGTGGAATCCCAGTTTGTTTTTGCTGTGTAAAAGAAATGTTTACTTCTCTTTCAGCTTCAAAAATTAACCAAAGCTAATTCATAATGTTTTAGCAATGAATGTAATATTATGGAAGACAAAAACTAAATATGTTAAAAATTAAAAAAACATTTTCTGCTTGCACAACTCATTAATTTTTGAAGAAGTGCGGGTAATGTGGAAACGCCTTAAATTTGTGGGAAACTGACTACTTCAAACGAAAACTATTAAAAATTTTAGGAACTATTTTATTATATATTAAATTTAAATTACACAAAAATGTTTTTAAACGCAACTGTAATAGAAAAATGCTTCATAAGCGAAGTTCACTTGCAAAAATCACGTATGTAAATATCTCCTTCATTTCTGGCACACAAAGAGTGACTCCACTCCTCACACACTACACTCTTAATCCACAATTCTCCCCGAACGTCTTTGGAAAATGCGCCTCCACAAAAAATACAAATGGCATATTCTTCAGTAGGTTTTTCTTCCCCAACTGGGAGATCCAAATCTGACTCGCCTGAAGAGACAGTTGGTGCATTGGGCTCTTCATCTAAATCATAAAGTAACTTAAGGAGTGTTTACTGTACTCAGCTTCCAGAAAACTTGTCTACAGCTTCTTTGTTGAAGCAGTTTGCTGTCGAGGATGAGGTCCCCATAGGTTTGTGGATTGTGAGTTTATTTCTATGTCGTCTAAGAAAAAGGTCAAACAAAACTCTACCTGCAGCATTTGAAGTAAAAGGATGATTAATATTATTTCTTTTCGCTAGCTGATATGCCTTTGTCTTGACATCTAATCTGGTAAGGCCATAGAAGCGATTATCCATTTCAATGAGATACTGTGCCAACTGTTTCTCAATAGCATCAGGTAGTACAGGCTTACGTCCAAGTCTCAAAGAAACACATTCTAAGGTTGACATATCACTATGCACAAACCTTTGAAGTTTCGTCTGAGGTACACTGAAAGCTTTTACTGCTCTTCCTAACCCCATCTGCTTTTCCCTTAAGGCTATTATAGCCTTAATCATGTTTCCAGCATCCCACTTCTTCACAATAGCTCTTGGTTTCCGATCAGTGACCTTTCGTGGCATCTAGAAACAGACGCAAAACGTATTGGAAGTAATGTATTTGATGTTGGTATTGTGGAAACGTTTCCACAATGCCATCGTATGTATGCTTCCCCATTACCTACACAATGGCCATTTTAAATTTAGGTAGATTACACTAAGCAACTATCCATTTAAGGTTGATAAACGACTGCTAAAACCTTCTATGCATTTCCATTTATCAGCTATCAGACCTAAAGGCAGCTATCAGACCTAAAGGAAAGATAAGTACAAAGTATGTGGATAAATGTAATACCAAAAGTTACCTCGAAAAAGGTTTAGAAAATGCGCGAACATAAACTGCATCATTGTCACTGCGTCTGTTGCTCAACTGACTGCTAACACTCATCCGTGACAAATAGGAACTATTGCAACAATTTCTAGCTGCCCCGCTACAGTGCAGCACTCTGCAGGCCAGATACTGACGTTTCCATATTACCCACACGCTTTCACATTTACACCCCTACCTCTACTTAATTTGATGATGATGAAAGCCTGAGATCCAAACTCAACTCAAGATGACTGCATACCTACTAGCTCTAAAAGGTGCCGACTTGAAACTGAAAATCAGCCTTCAACAAGTTGTGGCTTAATCACTGATCCTCAATTAGAAACATCGTTGTAAACGTTAGAATTCATGTGAAATTTGAACGTAGATCAACAAGACCCGACTACGACTAACGAAAACGACAGTCTACTTTTGATGCCATAATCAAAACTCCTGGAGTACAATTAGGCAAAAAGACTTCCTCTAAAAGATGATCCGCTAGTGTTGTGGAAATCAAATGAACACAAGTACTAGTCTATTGCCTCTGGCTCGCCAATATTTGTTAGCTCCTCCTAGCAGCGTGGCCAATGAACAATTATTCAGTGGAACTGGCCTCATATACGAAGAACACCGAAACAGACTGCAGGGCGACAAAGCGACAGAATTACTTTTTGTTAAGTATAATCTGCCACTGATAAAATTAGGGTATTAGTATAATAAAAAATAATGTTTGATAAATAATAGTTACTTTTTTTTAAAATATACACACTTCCGCATCAGCTTCCGTTTCCGCTTCCATCAAAACCGGTTTTTGGACATCTGCTTCCGCTTCTACTTCTGTTATCATACTTCCGTCGCATCACTATATAGACCCTACCAAGCCTGGTAACAATACTTAAACACTATCAACACTAGGGCACCCTGGTGGCCGTTCCACCTGTCGCAGAGAATTGTACTCTAATCATTTACGTAGCCGCCGTTATTGCGTACAGGTACGAAGTTAGATTGACATCCGATCACGTTTTCTGAGTGTTCCGCTTTTTTGTCAGGTAGCGCGATTAAATTGGGATAGAATGGGAGACAGAAAACGAGAGGAGTTCTTGAACTTGAGAAGGGAAGTTGGTCGTAAGCTACGGGCTAAGAAGAGGGATTATTTGAACAATCAAATTACAAACATGGAAACAGTAAAACAAAAAACATTAAGGAACTTTACCTAGACGTAAATGGGTATAGGAAGGGCTTCAAGGCTAGGACAATGCACTTCGAGGGGATGCTGGGGGAATACTGACAGACCCCAGTGCTATATTAAGTAAATGGAGGGCGTATTTTGAGCATATATTAAATGTACACCAGGAAGCAGGAAATGAGCAGGCGTACGAAATATATACAGCAGAACTACAGATACCTGAGCCAACGTTAAAGGAAGTAAGAGATGCAATCAACAAATTGAAAAACCATAAAGCACCAGGATCAGATTGCATAACTGCAGAATTAGTTAAAAATGGGGGACAGAAATTGGTGGAAGTAGTTCAGAAAGTGATAACTAACGTATGGAACTCAAAGATGATACCTGAAGAGTGGCAGGAGTCGATTCTGATCCCAATCTTTAAGAAAGGTGACAAAATGGATTGTAGTAATTATAGAGGGATATCGCTATTACCAGTATGTTGCAAACTTTTCTCGAATATTCTGCTAAGCAGGCTTACACCACATGCAGATGAAATTGTAGGGGATTACCAAGCCGGCTTTCGGAGGAACAGATCAACTATAGACCAAATATTCACCCTGCGTCAAATTTTGGAAACGAAATAGGAATACCATAAACCAGTTCATAATCTTTTCATAGATTTTACAAAAGCATATGATTCAGTACTGCAGTCAAAATTGTACAGAATTCTTTTGGAACTCGGAATACCAAAGAAGTATGTTAGACTTATAAAAGCGAGTCTGAAAAACACAAAAGGTAGAATACGCGTGGGGAAATTGGAGTCAGAAGAATTTGTAATAAAGAACGGACTTAAGCAGGGAGATGCCCTGTCTCCGCTACTTTTTAATTTAGTCCTAGAATATATTATACGAATGGCAGCAGATAATTCAAATGGAATGGTTCAAATGGCCCTGAGCACTATGGGACTTAACATCTTAGGTCATCAGTCCCCTAGAACTTAGAACTACTTAAACCTAACTAACCAAAGGACATCACACACATCCATGCCCGAGGCAGGATTCGAACCTGCGACCGTAGCAGTCCTGCGGAGCAGATAATTAAGAGGGGGTGGAGTTAAATGGAAATATTGAAATATTAGGGTATGCAGATGATCTAAACATCATTAGCGATAGGAAATAATCTGTAACAGCAAATGCGAATGCGTTAATCAAGGCTAGTGAAGATGTAGATCTAAGGATAAGTGAAGACAAAACTAAATACCTGGTTACTACTAGAATTCCAACAGCAGTAGATCAGGAAATGTTAAGAGTTAGAGACATGCAGTTTGAAAAAGTGAACACATTTAAGTTTCTAGGCGTGGACATCACTTCGAGAAATGAGATTGAATCCGAACTGAAGAAGAGATTACGGGTGGGAAATGCGTGCTACTTCTCACTGAATAGATTACTTTCATCACGGATATTGTCTAGGAATTTAAAGATTAGAATATACAAAACTATTATTCTACCAGTTATGCTGTATGGGTGTGATACTTGGTCTCTCACTGTGCAAAATGAAAAGCCATTTTGAGTATTTGTAAACAAAATTTTGAGGAAAATTTTCGGAGCAAAAAGGGATGACATTAGCGGAGAGTGGCGAAAACTGCATAACGAAGAGGTTCACGAACTGACATAATCAGTATTATTAAATCACGTAGGCTGCGATGGGCGGGTCACGTAGGGCAAGGCAGCGCGCAGAGTTCCGGTAGGGCACCTAGAAGGAAAACGTCCTGTGGGGAGACCGAGGCGTAGATGGGAGGACAATGTGAAGGCTGATTTGAGGAGCCTAGGTATTGAAGGTGAATGGAAGGAATGGCGAAAATACGTTGCTGCGGTAATGGACTCTCGACTCCGGTATGACTAGTAAGTAAGCAAGCGTAGTACGCTGTTTTGTACTCAGCTACCCTCTCGCAGGGTATGTCAGTATGATTTCCTCCTTTGCTGTTTCTTCAAAGACAAATTCTACATCCCTGCACTTGTGCGACGTGGAATTGAGACGGTGCACTGCCACAACTACCGAGAACATAATAGCAAATATGGTCAAGTCTTGGCGAAAATGAAACCATCACCTCTATATCCGCTGAGGCTCATGTAGAGTGCATTATTGCCGATGAAAATAGCGCCTTAGCAAATTGTACAATAATCTGCTGTTCGCGCATAGCGCCTTAGCAAATTGTACAATAATCTGCTGTCCGCGCATAGAGGCGGAGAGGAAAGGAAGCCCGGGGGGAGGGGGGGGGGGGGGATGATGAGAACTGCGCTTGCCCGACAGCGAGAGCGGGCAAGTCCACGTTGCCGGACTGCATTGCTGCAGATAACATTCAGGTTCGTTTTCCTATGGTACATGGTATTATACGTTCAAATCTATGAGGCGCATGATAAATATTAAAACGAATTTCGATTAATTGTCATGAGAGAAATATTAATTCACGTCCACTGCTTCACAGATTTACTCTGCGTGATGTAGGGAGGCGAGAACAGCTGACACAGCTTTGTGAGGACGTGATGTACAATTTTACTCAAAACGACATTGAAACTGCTTGCAATAATCACCATTTATTGCTATTTGAGCTGCATTATAAGTAAAAGTGTAATACACGACAGCTGCTTCTGCTCAATGGAATTTTTAAAAATGTGTAAGTTGTAGGTGTGTCTGTGTGGTTGAATGTGTTTGACAATAGTTAAGTGTGATCACTGCGAACAAAAAAGAATTAATGGTGGAAAAGAATAATGTGAAAGACTATCGTAAAAATGGTCAGTAAGTTGTCATATTTTTCGTTGTTAATGGGCATTATGAGTGTAAACTAACACGTTCGATATTACGGTGAGAGACCGCATTTACAATCCATTGAACAAGCAAACAATTAACCATCATCTGAGAATAGCTCCAGGGAATCTGACCGATATCATTGAAAATCACCGATATCTCGACAAGTAAAAGTTACTGTCATTTTAGGGCTTACCAGTACGTGCCTTGAAAATGACAGAGGTTTACAACATGGTGGGAGAAGCTTAACTTCCCCTTGGCCAGTATGTTAAACATTATAGTCTGCATAATTAAAATTATACAAGTCCTAATCAAAATGGCTAGGAAGTTCTCATTATGATATATGCAACTGATATGTTGACAAACACAGTTTTTAAACCACGAGTCTTTAAAACTAAGAAATATTATTACTTTGTTCCAAAGTCTACATCATAATACCGTCATCACTTCAATCTGAGTCTGTTTCCGAACAATCTGATTTTAAATTTAGAATTATGGGTTCAAGCCTTATATCCATCATCACTTCCCTGTCAGATTCTTCTTTCTGAAGCTTTTCAGCGTGTCACACAGACTGTGCCCACGCTACAGGTGGGATGTTTTCTGTTGCCTTATTGTCTATGACCTTATGCACAAGCAATTCACTGTATGTTATCGTGAATGTTTTGTTTTTTTCTCACACATAGCCTTAAAACCCTATGACCAAATTAATTCCATGGGGCTACAATGACAGTGATGCGTGGGTAAACGCAAAACTGTGTGATCCCATTCCCGTACAAGGAAGTCAAGCTCGTACGTTGTCACGTGACTTGTACGAGCTGCAGGAGATCGGTACGAGTCTGCGTTATACGGTGCTTAATATTTTTATTTTTAAGCTGGGGAAAAATATCCGCTTTTCTGGTGTTTTTACTTGAGGTTTCTTCTACAACAGTTGAATTATAACTGGCAATGACTGACTTCGGATCAAGGCATGAGAAATAAATGGAAATGTCGTGTGGCTAGGGCCTCCCGTCGGGTAGACCGTTCCCCTGGTGCAGGTCTTTCAATTTGACGCCACTTCGGCGACCTGCGCGTCGATGGGGATGAAATGATGATGATTAGGACAACACAACACCCAGTCCCTGGGCGGAGAAAATTTCCGACCCAGCCGGGAATCGAACCCGGGCCCTTAGGTTTGACAGTCTGTCACGCTGACCACTCAGCTACCGGGGCGGACAAGGCATGAGAAGAAATGTGAATCACGTCGAAAACTGACAGCGTTCATTGCCAAATGGTAACCACTGCTATTTTTCTTGCGCGTAATACAACTTTATTCTCAGAAATAAAAACAGAAGAAGAGTCAGCACGCAGAATAATTATCCGAGAACCCACCCTTATGAGACCCTTAAAACCGCTTGTACCATCATGCCTTTTTCAACAGATCTCCTTGGAATGATTCTAATTGGCCCATGTTTCATCAAGGTAATAGACTGTTGAACTACCTCCTTCTCTTGTATCGTGAATCTTTGTATGGAATATGGCTCATGTTGCACATAGGTCTCTTCTTAACATATCTGGAACCAACGTCTTTTAAAATTCTTTACCTTGACGAAGCACTTGCCATTGAAGCCTGCATAACTGTAACACGTTTTGTTAAGTCGGGCATTCATCATTCGCATGGAGCACTTTAAAACATCGTTGTTAAAACTATCCATTTGTGTAACAGGTGCCTTGTGATTTCGATGCTTTCCGGACGACATAAAACCAACTGTTTCTATGCTTCCTACAGCTCTGACACTTTCCTTTAAAATTCTCTTTACAGTTCTCTTGCTGGCACCACATGGTTCTGGAGTCTGTTCTTGTGTTTTCCATGTCAACCGTAGGAGACCTACTTTTTACAAGACACACATTCACAGGTATACCGCTGCAAGAAAAAAAAGGAAACAAAAAAATTAATAGCTGAATGAATAACTCAGTTGTTGCGAAATGCGGCAACAGTGCAGTATGTAGGAGCGAGATTCTCGCTCTCTGGCTGTAACTCTCTGCTAGCCACTCAGAAAGAGAACAGATATTATTGGCCACCAGTGGCTAGTGGAGGGGGATGCGTAGAATGGCTGAAAATTGGGCTGCCTTCTTACGTGGCGCCAACAATAGCCAGAGCATACAAATCTGCTCCAGTTTATTTTTTTCGTCATAACGTGTAATTTCTCGATATCCCTCTGCATGTATTTACACATGTTCTTTTACACATATTGCCATTTAACGAATGAATGTATTATGCTTTATTAATGTTTAATTTTGTAATAATTTCCAACAAAATCTACAAACTCAACGAAACAATGAACTGTTTGCAGCCCGAATACATCGACTCCCCTGACTCTAGAGGACAATGATGTGTGCACGCGGCCACAATTCAGATGCAGTGGCGCCACCAAGAAATTCAGGACACATGATGGAACTTGCAACAACTTAGAAAGACCAGGATGTGGGCGTGCTAACTCTGCATTACTGAGAATGCTTCCTGCCAGTTATGACGATGGTCTGTATTTTGTTTATTTCTAAAAGTCATTCCATAGAATCATTGATGCTTCGAGACAGAATCACTGTCACTACATTAAATAAGTAGCAGCAACATATTAAGTCTGTTTGATGTTAATTTCAGATTCCTAATTGTAGATGGGATGTGGAGATCGTAACAGCTGTGAACCATCTTGGTAGTCACCTGGGGTCATTCGCGAAAATAAAAAAATCAAATTTGTCTGGTGGGCCCAGTCAGCATTTCTGAATTGACGTGAGAACAGTACTTGCTAAATATTGTCCATTTTAATAGATTTGGTAAGCGAAATGGTGATTCAAACCGATCATCACTTGCATGTCAGGCAGAATGCAAGCCAATTCATCTCCTCCATTGGCAGTGTAGTGGGTCTCATGCACTGAACTACCAGATGACATATTCCCGCCCAAATGAGGTCATTTCTTAGCAGATTTCTAGTAAATAAAACGTAAATGTCGTGTGACTAGGGTCTCCCGTCAGGTAGACCACTCGCTAGTTGCAGGTCATTCGAGTTGACGCCACTTCAGCGGCTTGCACGTCGACGGGGATGAAATGATGATGTTTAGGACAACACAACACCCATTCCCTGAGTGGAGAAAATCTCCAGCCTAGCCAGGAATCGAACACAGGTCCTTAGGATTGACATTCTGTCACGCTGACCACTCAGCTACCAGGGGTGGACAGGTTTCTAATATTGGGCAAGACTAGGCATTTGCCTAGGGCGGCAAAATTTTAGGTGTGGAAGAGTGCGAAAAAAATTAATTTCAAATCAAATGGCGAAAAAATTGAATAGGTGAGGAGAAAAATGAAAACGCCGAATTGATATCAAAAGCATGCAGAACAGCTACTTAACAAATCTTTACTTACTCTGACGAAAGTAAACACATTGTCTCTGCCCTGCCTCAAAACAAAAGCAGCCACTGAGTACGAACTCGGAAACAAACAGAACATTGATTCATCTCTGTTGAGCGCTAGAGCAAGGCACATGCACTGGCTTGTGATGATGTTGCGACTTGATACCATACTTCTCTCAATCACTATTTTTTTTTGTCTCTGTGGATCATTTGTCAAGCGTGTAATCGGTCATGTATTCACAACGTAGATTTTGTACTTCACTTTTGGCATGTCTAAAAGGAATAAAAGTTAAGTGCAGTTCATCATACCCATACATAAAAAATGAGCTGGTGTCTGTCTGTTATTTAGTTTGAAATATTCAGCATATTCTTGCTATTTGAATTATTTTGGGAAATCTTACAGAGGACGAAAAATAAGATATTGCAGGTATTTGTTGTCATCACTCAGTTTTCAAGGAATCGCGGACAAAGCATGAGTATTGAGGACTGTCCCCAAAATATGTGAACATCTGGTCATCTTAGTTTAATGATTAGATATATAATAGGACATTTGCATAGTTGTACGGTTGGATGTCGATGGTGGTGGAGGGGTGGGGGGCGTGAGCGTATCAGAGAGATCAGTGATAGTAAAAAACAGAGGATGCCATTTTTCAGTTCTCGCCTAGGGCGCCAAAACACCTAGAAATGCCCCTGTTCTTCAGCACTTAATGCAGTGTCAGCGAAGGGTTTAAGATATCTGTACTGTGTCGCCCCACAGGAGATGAAATGTGGATGCAACAGTAGTAAAGCAACAAGCATTCTAGTACAACTGGTTAATGTGTATTGCATACGTTCAGGGACAAACCTATTGTTCTCTTTTGATTGAGAGGTACTTAACCTATTGTTCCACTAAGTGGATTAAGACCTCCTATGGGATAATCCATCCTTCTGAGAATACCCCCAGCTGTCCCCCTCATACTCCTCCTCCCCCCCCCCCTGCCCCTCACTCTTTTGTTAACTGCCCTCGCCGATAATAGCACACTTTCGATATCATATTAATTGATTAATTAATTTAATTGTTCAATTAATTGACCCCTCCTCCTTTGGGAAATCACCCAGTGCACACCTTTCCTCCCCCACCTGGAAACTGGTGGGAAAAAAACTCAGTTGATTAGCTGTTTGGCTGGGAATCGATTGCAGTTATGAAACACTGTTTAAACAACTTCTGGTAGACAAGTCAATGTGTGGAAATTTGTTTATTTAAACAATTTACCAGATACAAGCCAGTGTATGGAATACAGTTTATTAATATGGTTAAAGAATTAGTTGCAAAATTAACTGCAGTGTATGAAATACTGTTTATTTAAACAATTTATTGGTAACAATTTAGTATGGAATATTTAAACAATTGCAGCACTTTTTTTATTCGTGACGTGAAAGGAATACTGTCAGCATAACTCACCATACATGATAGCACTGTTAAAAATCTTTCAATCGCAAAGCACAAGCAATCTGCCTTCCACAACTTCCACACAGTCACACAGTGCCGGGTCTCAGCACAGCACTGGCCGTCAGACCACACTGATTCCCCAAACATAAGCTTCAGGTGGAGGCATCCATTTGATACTTGAGAAATTCATGTCAAAAGACGTGCTCTTTCTCTCACTCTCTGAAGTGGCCTTGTTCTGCCACGTGCCATTCCCACACTTGTATGCACCACCAGTTGTGGTTGGATTGACCTGACAAGAAAGTGGTATTTACCATGTAAACCCCCAGTTGTAGATATCGTGGATATATTTCCTCACTTTATCAGACTAATTGACTAACTAATTAAATCGATACCCTTTGTGTGGGACAGTTTTTCCTTGCATCCTGTTGGTGGATGTTAGAACTGGAATATTTGGCAGGTTTCGATTCTGCAACCACCTGCTTTCAAAACCCTTGCATATTTTCTTTCCTTTCCTCCTGTCGGTTTATACTGGCACAGTTAGGTCATTTGGTAGGACGTGCATTATGTTGGAGGTAACTGAAAATTTCAAATTGCAGATCAGTTGCATGGTATGACCTTAAATAATTTGCGGGAGAGGGTGGACAGATGCATGACCAAAATACAACTATCGGAAACAATAAATTAATCAATCACGATTTGATGATGTAATTGGGTTTTTATAGCACTATATAACCCCTCAGATAGTTCTCTTAGCTACACCAGCAGGATGAAGAATGAGCAGGAGGAGGATTAGCACGAGGAGGAGAAGAAGGAGGAGGAGAATGAGATGAGGAAGGGTCTACTGTGAGATAGGATAGAGATTGGGTTTTTTAAATGGTATAGAATTCCTAATTTATTACTCTCCTCTGTATTCAGAAGGAGGAGGAGGAAGGGTTTGCCGTGTGATAGGATAGTAACAACAACAAATGGCCCTACAAAACAGAGCTACTGCAATGTACTGAGAAGCACTAAACCACGATCGTGGAAGTTCTCCTGGGTAGATGGCTGAGAATGCTCAACAATCGTACATTCAAGCCCACCCGCTTCCCAGATGTCCACATGCAGCACACCTGTCCCCTTGTACACTGTCAGAGCCAAAGCTCAGAGGTCAGAGAAAACTGCATCAGTTGTGGACGCCCTTGTTTGACAGAGTGCACCACCCGAGCAATGGAGAGCATCTCGGGATGACTGGAATGGTAGGAATTCCGATGTTATCAATACATCCAGTGCCAACATCTAACAGTGATCAATACTGAATTGCTCAATTTTCCACAGAGAATACATGTAACACACGCAATCACAGAGAAAGCCCAATGCATACTGAGTATTAGATCGCCATTCAGCTATTCAGAGCGGGCCACCACCAGAACTTGTCTTTGCACCTGCCACTTGCAAGAGTCTTAAGCTGGAACTGCCCATTAATTCTGGCTATAGGCTCCCTCTGTCATGCACCCTGCATGCCAAATGCTGTTGTCCTAAGAAACCAGCCACATATTTATCACTGTAATTACAATTAAGTATTACGACTGCAGCCTAAGTCTGATGACATTCGACAATGAGCGAAGTAGTGGAAATACCTCCTCCTGAAGACTGTCGCCGGCCGAGGTGGCTGAGCGGTTCTAGGCGCTACAGTCTGGAACCGCGCCACCGCTACGGTCGCAAGTTCGAATCCTGCCTCGGGCATGGGTGTGTGTGATGTCCTTCGGTTAGTTAGGTTTAAGTAGTTCTAAGTTCTAGGGGACTGATGACCTCAGAAGTTAAGTCCCATAGTGCTCAGAGCCATTTGAACCATTTTTGAAGACTGTCGCTATGGACATATCAATAATTATATCCTTCTTATGACTGGACATAATTTTCCACGTAAAGCCCGTCATCCCCATTATGGCTATCAGTGCACTGAGATCACAATCTTCCATATCAAATCCATACCTCCCTTAGGGCCAGACATAGACGTTTCCTTTTCAAATGTCACAACAATAACCACAGTAACTTTAAACCCAACACAAACTTTATAAGCCTGCTCATCACAATGAATCTATTCCATATCCCCGGGTAAGTATAATACCTCACCAATAACTGAATGCTGGTGGCACCAAATAGTATTGAGCGAAGGTCCGTGGTTCAAATGGCTCTGAGCACTATGGGACTTAACATCTGTGGACATCAGTCCCCTAGATCTTAGAACCACTTAAACCTAACTAAACTAAGGACATCACACACATCCATGCCCGAGGCAGGATCCGAATCTGAGACCGTAGCGGTCACGCGGTTCCAGAGTGAAGCGCCTAGAACCGCACGGCCACACCGACCGGAGAAGGTCCATGATTGATGGTCATGCCTCATTTGCTTTTCTTGCAAGTAGCACCAGTGTGTCTTAGGAAATGAGACGTAATCATCCTATAAGCAAGCAGATGTTAAAAACTGCGATCGGCACGACCATGTTACTGTAATCCTAGATAAAAGGTGCCTTTGGTTCTATAGGTATATATATCATTAACGATATCCATGTTAGAACTATACATGCTTTATAAATCGAGAAATGCTTTATAAATCGAGAAATAACACGACACTGAATATAGACAGTGACAGTGGGTGTGTGTTAACAAAAAAATGGTTCAAATGGCTCTGAGCACTATGCGACTTAACTTCTGAGGTCATCAGTCGCCTAGAACTTAGAACTAATTAAACCTAACTAAACCTAAGGACATCACACACATCCATGCCCGAGGCAGGATTCGAACCTGCGACCGTAGCGGTCGCTCGGCTCCAGACTGTAGCGCCTAGAACCGCACGGCCACTCTGGCCGGCCGGTGTGTGTTAACAGACCGAAAGCGTGGGTACATGTCACCAGCAGTATAAGCTCACAATAAAATCACCCTTATTTCCGACACTCTCGTATCTCGAAATTGGAACTTACCTGCTAAGGAGCCGGCCGGGGTGGCCGAGCGGTTGTAGGCGCTACAGTCTGGAACCGCGCGACCGCTACGGTCGCAGGTTCGAATCCTGCCTCGGGCATGGATGTGTGTGATGTCCTTAGGTTAGTTAGGTGTAAGTAGTTCTAAGTTCTAGGCGAATGATGACCTCAGAAGTTCAGTGCCATAGTGCTCAGAGCCATTCGAACCATTTTGAACCTGCTAAGGACCTCAAACAGCAAAACTCGAATGTAGTTTTAGACAGTCCCTCTGCATCGTCTTGTAATACTTCCTCAGTCTCTGCCCTGCCCTACTTGCAGTTTTGTCCATGGGACCAGTCCAGTTTAAGTATGAACTGTGCGGAAGTTACAGAGTGCTGTATCTAAGATTTTCTGCATCCCTTGGAGTAACAGGGTGAGCTGAGAAAAAGCGACAACCGCGTTTTGTCCACTCAGTGGAAATGAGACCGTGTTGTCATAGCTCTGGCAACCCCACACAGCGCGCAGGGCCAGCTCCAAACGAAGCTTTCTCCTGCAACACGAGGTAGTAGAAAAGACAATATAAGTAGTTACAGTGGTGTTACTTATTGGGATAATTAGGAAAACTCCACATCATACAGGAACTGGAATTTTGTTACTGCACTGCACTGTGTCTGCAAACTACATACAGGTACTGCACTCCGAAGGAGATCTGCATCACTCATGGTGCATTCATGTCTGTCACCCAAACATTCTCTCTATCCTCGTTATTTTGTACCATCCAACACAGAAAACTATGAAAACTTAGCTAATGTCACCAGGTAGAGAACCCGATAAGACATTACCACGTCCCTCTCTTCCAATATAAAGAAAACAAATAGCACCTGTGTGCTGGCATTGAGAATATGTGACAATCCTATTAAAATAGAGGTATTGATACATTGGAGAAGGTGGATAGTAATTGAAGTCGCTTGCACAGACCAGTGCTAAGTTTCATAACCTGTACTGTAGGACGGCCATATCCCACAGACTATCAATTTCAAGAGAGGGTTTCTGTTTTGTTCTTCCATGAGCAGTTTGATACATTATTTTTTTACTGTAACACATCCAAGCAGTGTGCACTGGCATACCTTTTGTTTTTCCACCACAACGTTGAGGTCTGTCGGGAGCTGAATCCACATTAAAACGTTTTGATCCATTGGCTCTCACAGGAAACTGGGCATGGCATGGTGTGCTATTCCCACAAGAGACAGGATGACTGAAATAAGACAGAGGCGGTGCTTCTTGCTGAAAAAATGTGGAAGACATCGCAACGTATGGAAACTGGAAGAGTTTGCTGCCCAAAGGTGATAATCTCTACATTTAATCTCATGTTTCACTTTGAGAGGGTAGCAGATGTATAGGTGTTCCATTTCGAAGATACCAAGAGCAGTGATTCCTTATACTGCAGCAATGCATGCGATCATTGTTTTGGTGCTGGCTGTCCCCAGAAGGTGTTGTTCTCACCAAGACTGTGTCATGGATGGCTCCCATAACCCAGTCCTCCCACTGATGGATCCACCTTCAGATATAGAACACATCTTTCGACATAGGGCACAATGGACCGAACTTTTTACCCTATCCCATATGCAGTGTGTTGTGGATCTGCCCCTGGACATCACTCTGGAGATAACGCATGGCAGATCCACACTCAAACACTAGCTCAGGTCTGGTCTGGGTCATGGGAGCCATGTGCGATGCAGACATACAGAGAATGTAGCAGATGTGATGCAGCTGTAGAATATGTGGTTGGAAATGACAAACGATCGATGGTGGCTTTGGTGTGCAAGGTAGTTGTTTTATCATCTTACAGACTGTTACCATAGTTTATGGTAGAGAAATTTGCAGTGAGAATGTATGCCATGCACTGGAAAGATATTTCTTACATTGGAATATTAAGAGCGTTGAATTCCACATGACTGACAGGTCGGAAACTGCAAAGCTCTAGCATTATAGAGTGTTTAGGTGCAGAACCGTGCAGCCCTTGGAAAGTGTTTAGGTTCCATGATCATTTCTCTCTTTCTGATTTCTTCATGGTATGGGCGCCAAACACTAGAACTATGTTTCAGAATCGATAGCACACCTGATTTACGTAAAATGTTTCATACTCAGTCCGTCTGGATCCCCACCATTCATAAATCATATATTTCTTCTTAATCGTCTATTAGGTATTCACAACACTCTCCTATCTACCACACACTTATAAGGGGTGCTAACCTTCTCAACAGGCGTGCATCTGGAGAGATCTTGTGCGCTTGACTGAGTGCTGTGAGCAAGATTGGTGTGGAACTGTCTTCACTGAACAATCCACTTAGCTGACACTAAGGTTCACACCCGCAACATGCAGCATCTGGCTAGGTGCTTTGCCTACAGTCTTGGCATAACATATGTTCATCGGGAATTGTCCACGTTTAAAGCAAAATGGTAAATTGTTAGGAATAAGTGGGATTTGGAGTATAAAAACTAGCTCGCCTACACCACGTCCTGTCAAAATTTCTGCATCTATGATGTTAAGTTGGAGAGAAGAAACTCTAAGCCTTTACGGGTGAAGTTCTGAGGAGCGAGATGCTGTCTACATCTACATCTACATCGATCAGTATTGCGTTGTATCTCGCTTTCAGAAGGAGTTTCCAAAGGGCGAGTTAAAGCCTGATGTTCTCGAGCTGCAACATGATCTTTATTAGTTTCTCGAGACCGCATAATCCTCAGTCCTATAACTGTTCTGGAGTATTCAGAAAAACGCGATCATTTTCTAGGCATTTTTCATTCATAAAAAAATGAAATCAAAATGTGTAGGCACCTAAATCACATAGAAAAGTTAATAAATCCGTTTTTTAAAGAATATAAATGAAGATATCGAAAGAAGTAAATCAATGTTGTTAAGTTTTTAGTACTCACAGCGAAATCAGTAAATTTGTATATCCTATCCAAGTAAATTCGCTGTTAGTTTGTATTCGTAAAGATAAGACTGCGGTCCTTTATTCTGTCACTGACGTAAACTTCTGAAAATACATTTGTCACTGAGTTAAAAAAAAAGTGCCATATATTGGATCTTTGGTGTACTACAAAACCAAGAGCGCCATTTATTTGTTCTTTTGAGTACTACACCATGATGATTAAACTTCTTAACTACTGAGCTGAGCAGACGACTTGAGGTTAAACCTTAAATTACGATATCTTTTTTCCATGTTCCAACTTTGATGAAATAAAGTCTATGCACTACCCCAAGCTACACTCAAGTTACCTGTGAAAAGCCTCATGAACATTTGTCTAATAGTTTTCGAGATTAGCATATTCAAACAGACAGGCACGACAGTGTTACATTTTTATCCTTAGTATGGGTGTAGATAGTGTTCCTACAGGACTAATATTGTTTGTAGTACAATAATGAAACGTTTCATATTATTTTTTCTTTTATTGTTTCTTCTAGACTCCCAAAAATGTTTTGAGTATGCAATGTTTAATTCTTTATGTCGTTATATTAATCAGTCTTAAGTAATGTCAGTTATGTCTGTTTAATTATTCATATGGTTACAATGGCGACTACACACCATTTGCATATGCTTTTCACTAATGGTTGAATCGAACTCACATATCACCCTTCTCTACGGAAGAAAAAACATAAGAATACACTGGAAGTAAATATTAATAAACGCCTTCAGTGAAAAATTTTTGCGTTTTATTAAACACACGATGCATTTCGGGCCCTTTGAGTCCATCATCAGGTGTAAATCGTCTTAATACATCATTTAAGCGTTTTTAACTTTTTAACACTGTCGTATATTTGTTTCTCCTTCCTGTTCATGCATATCGCTTTACTCAAGAGGGCATATTTGTATACATGTTTTTGTAAACCAACGTATGATGATACATACTTCCAGTGTATTGAATACAGCCACTTTTGCAACTGCAAAATATGAATATAATTTTTAAAAAAATAGCCAGAGATGTACATCTTATCCTTATCTGTAACTTCACGTTAATATGATCGAGGTTATTAGATAGGTTATTAGTTTAACATTTTATTAAAAATTAACATAATTTCTATCGAAGATGAAAGGCGGGATCATATGAGATGTTACGTGACCCCTATCTTTGTCTGAGGCTGGCAGGTACTTTTTGTAGTAAAATTCCCGCCAAAATGATTATTTTGCGTCTCGCTGGAAAATCTGTTTGAACTCTAGTGTCTGGATCGTGTATGGTGGCTGTCCTTGGCAGCAACAAGAGCAATGAGTGCTTCCTTCAGCCCGTGAGTGCAGAATTCGCTACATTTCCGACAGTTTGGTTTCTGACGATCTTCTTTTAAAAACCATCTCTTTATCTACTCGGAAGAGTAAGAGCAGGTTGTTTGCGAGCTAGTTTGTAGTGGGGCAGAGAGGAGTCCTAACAGAGGGTACTTGGGAGGCTACTTACATTTCCAAAAATCTCCCGAAATCTTCGATCGAATTCTGGAGAATGATGTTGTTTTTTATTTTATTCTGAGGCAATATTTCTCATAAACAATACAGAAGGCTGGAGAATGTATATTTTTTAAATGAATACAGACAGAGTCATACCGAGGTGATACTGCGCCCCTGTCGGAACTGCCAAATCTGAGCCACGACCCCTTCCTCCAGACACCAACTCCTGCAACTTTTTTCTAAGTTGATTTAGCAAATTTTATGATTTGTAAACAGATTTAAGAAAAAACAAGCATAACGATACAGACTGTCCAGTGAGATGTTATGTATTAAACGTTAGTGATTAACGAATAAAGGAAATTTTTAAGGCTTACGATCGTTTAAGTTGTTTCAAAGTTTCATTCGCCCTAGAATAACAACGAAATACCTTAATTGCTGGTGAATCTTCCGGGTACGTTGGTTTACAGGACGGTTCAATTTGAGTGAGAAGAAAATATAGCCGTGTTTTGGCACAACGAGTAACAAATCTTTTAATATTATTAATCAGCCATTGGAGGATTATTCTTCAATTACTTTCTGTTTACACGGTAGATCGAACGAACCGAAACTTGGTAGCGTAAAAATTTCTGGCTGAAGGGGCAAGTAAATTATACAGGGTGTCTGGAAAGTAAGTAGGTATCAAAAAAGGTGAATGCATTCTACGTTTACAACGTTAATTTACTGAAATTAATATCATGCGTACATTGTTCTATAAAAATGTGAGCCGCGCGAAATAGCCACGTGGTCTGGGGCGTCTTGTCACGGTCCGCGCGGCTCCCCCCCCACGGAGGTTCGAGTCCTCCCTCGGGCATGGGCGTGTGTGTTGACCATAGCATAAGTTAGTTTAAATTAGATTAAGTAGTGTGTAAGCTTAGGGATCGATGACCTAAGCAGTTTGGTCCCATAAGATCTTACTGCAAATTAAATTAAATTAAAAATGTGGACGCATACTTTAAAATTCAATACAAGCACCAACGTCGTCGACCAATCGTCTCAAACGACCAGGTCGTACTCCTCTGAAGAAAATTTCTTGGAAAATTGCTGATAACGTCCTGAATCTGTGCCCCCAATAATTCTTCCAGTGTTTTATCACTCGACATAACTGCCATTGTTGGGAGGTGCAGGTGAAGTCTCGTCCAAAAGTGCCAGTGTGGTGTGAAAACGGTATCAGGTTATTTATCCTGCACGGTACAATGAACACAGAACGCTACCTGGTGGTTTTTTATAGCTCACGGTGGGAAAAAATCTGAGTCAGTGACAGGTGGAAAAGTTGATGAATTGTTTGGTGTTTGTTCGCTGTTTTAAAGATATGTTTCATATTTATGATCGTTGTGGTTTTTTGTCACTTGGGTTAATGCATAACGTAGTACATGAGCAGAAAAAGAGATCATAAGACAGTTGAAATGCTGCGCGTAGCTATGAATTACAAGAGCTGGATATTTCGCAGCACTGGCAAACGCACGTCGGGGAGTCACCTTGCTCAGGTAGTTTCATAATGATATGACTCACTGCGTCATGGTAGTGAATATGAGATACAACATATTAATAAGGATTTCCAGGATCAGACTATCAATACCAGTAGACAGCTTAATTATCTTACTCTTTTAACTCAGGGTCTGGCCAAGACAGTAGTTCTATCTAGCTGTAGAGAAGATTTGTAAAGGTAGAACGTAATTAAACTTCTTGATCCTAAACAAAATTTGGGTTCCACGGAAGAAAAGAAACTAGAAGAACTAGAGATGTCGAGAAAGAAGAGAAACTAGAAGAACTAAAAATATCGGGTGTAGAGTCGCCAGAAATTAATCCGGCTTAACAGAAAGATGTGTAAATTTTATAGCACTCTTTTATCACTACTACAACTGTATTTCTCATTAAATGTTGATAATTTGAGCAAGATTTCTCTCGCATTATCAGAAATCAGTGTAAAGCATTTGAAGAGACGAAAGTCTCCCTTTCTGAAATAAAGTATTTTTCTTCTGAAGATACTTCGAAAACTGAACGTCAGTGGCAGAGTTAACTTTAATCGATTCGAAGAAAGTTGCCGATACATCAACATTTCGGACTAAAGTGTCACAATATGACATGAGTGGCGAGAACCTTAATGAACTTTGTAATCTTGGCATTCATCTCCTTGTACTGCCTTCGTCAAACGTCGAAGTAAAGAGGACAGTCAGTCAGCTACATTTACTGCAGCTGGGGCTTAGAAGTAGGATGGGGAATACCATGATTAGTACCATTCTGACTATCCTTGCAGCCTTAAGAAGATTTAGGGAAATGCTGTCGAGATTATGAATTTCCTGACAATATGTTAAAAGATATCGGTAATATGAATAGAGGTACAAGTACTTCGAGTGATGATCCTTTTGAGGATAGTGACAGCAATGTTATTGGAGGTGAAGAAATGCCTTTATTGTATTGAAGATGTATGTGTACTATTAAATTTTTCTAGTTGTCAAAGTGATTAAACAGGGTGTCGTTAGCATGTGATAGCAGTTACACTGTAAAATTAACTTCTTCTATTTTAAAGCACAAGTACTTCATAATAAAGTCCACATAATATTGTTTTTGTAGTAGCACAGTCTAATAAATACAGTCACGACACTCGCTGGTGTGAAAGTTGTTATAGTTTGACAGCTGGAGCGACGTTAGCACTACAGGCGGTGAGAAAACGAATATTCACATGTAATGTTAGTAGTGGGACGTAGTGGGAATCAGTTCATTTTCATAGTGTGGGTTGCATACGTCAGAGGCAAACGTACATTCAGTGGCAAACTTGATTAATTTATGACCTTAACCTGTTGTTATGCTAAGTGGTTTCTGACTCCCTGAGAATTTATTAATGACCCCCTGAGGTTATCTATCCCTCTGAGAAATCCCCCATTCTTCCCCTCCTCCTCCTCCTTCCACTCCTCCTCCCCACTCCTCCTACCCACACCCAAACCCTCCCCCTCCCCAACACAGATATAAAATTACTCAACTAATTTTAGTTAAATCGATCAACTAATTTACCCTTCCCCCTCTGGGACATCTCCCAGCCCTCTCCTTCCACTGCCCGCTCTCCCTCGCCTCCACATCCGAAATTGGGGGCAAATGACTCAGTCTATGCTGGAGAGGAAGGATCTCGTTACATGAAATTGAAATTAATGTCAACTACATAGCAGAGGATGTACTGTTCTTTTATAAAGTATAATTTTCAGAGGTTAGAGTTCTTCATTTGGTGGGAAAAGCTCGCATCCAGCAACTGCATGTCCTGATTATGTAATTATACTGCTGCAGATTGGAGGTGTTGTCTTTTTGAAACATTTTTGTGTGGGTGCATCTTGACATGCAGGGATCGACTGAGGTACTGCACAATGCCATCACCAGAGGTCAACCTACTCCTCACCCTTCACCCCGGAACCGCGCGACCGCTACGGTCGCAGGTTCGAATCCTGCCTCGGGCATGGATGTGTGTGCTGTCCTTAGGTTAGTTAGGTTTAAGTAGTTCTAAGTTCTAGGGGACTGATGACCTCAGAAGCTAAGTCCCATAGTGCTCAGAGCCATTTGAACCAACCCCTCACCCACTCTCACCATTCCTGTATGTTGTTGGAGCAGCATAGTTTACACCATGCCATATTCAGCTATTTGTTAGAGCTAATGGACTGGAATGTCTTAATGTCAGTTTAGCACTTGACATAGACCTCGAAGTCTTGTTGGCAAAGCAAAATGTATGACAGTGTACAAAGCAGTAGTCATAGATAGCTTGGATATGTTACAGCACAAAAACAATGGGTCAACCTGCTTATGAAAGAACAACTCAGGAATGCGGTCTTGTGATTGTTAGTCTGTGAGATATGTCCTCCTAAAACTTAACACTGTCTGTCCAAGCGACTTTGAACACTGAATTCTTGCTCTAATGGGCCAATAACTGTATATTTAATATGATCGGCACATACGCTTGATGTCGAACACAGATGGTTCGATATATCAAAGGAGAGAGATGGGGAAATATTTTATTGATTTCTCAACTGCGTAATGTTGTAGTTCACAGTTTTTCTCTGGATGGTACAAAAATAATGAGGAGAGAGACATGGTGCTGTCAAGGAAGCCTTTCACACAATTACACTGTCATATATCGACGAATTATAGGCGTTATGCTTCTGAATTTATTGGGCTATCTGGATGTACTCTGCATAGTTGTGAAGTTCCTCCTGTACATTAGTGTGGTATTTTTATCTGTGTGGTAGCCCACTACATAGTCAGTGATAGGTAGAAAACTAGAGATTTTCTATGGAATCGTACTATTGGAACGCGATGGGACCTTGAGAGAACTGGCAGAGGTCGCAAAATGTACGTTAGCGGCAGGAGAGTGCTTCTGGAGTCAACATCAAATGTCAGTTGTCAATAGTGTTCCTCGAAAAGAACATCACCTTCCTTCAGAGATTCTCATTTGAGCTACCTGGCGAGTGTAATATGGCTGCTGAAAAAAAAAATTACTCACCATACAAAGTGGCTCTCATGATCAATTTAATTAATTAGCCTGTCAGATTGATAACAATGACGTGCCACCTTGTGGGTCGAAGCGATGTCCACAGATATGACTGAAGAGTTGGAGTCAAGCGTTTTTTCATTGCGGCAATATCTTTTAACGAAATTTCAGTTTTACATCTACACAGGAAGAGATGACCATTGTAATAAAATCAGCTGTATTACCGAATTTATAAAGTCATACATACTGTAAACCTGATATTTACTACCTCTCTGTGCTGTTACCTTAAGATACTTCGTACGTATCAAAGCATTTGGTTATTTTAAGAGAGCTCAAGTGAAAGAGAATCATGTGACAGAGGTAGATCTTAGCATTCCTTGATGAGCCAAGCATGAGTTCAATATTTTAGTCCTGTGATGCAGAATGTAACAGATATTAAGCTGATTACAAGAGGTTTCTTTGTGATGAAAGAATTCTTAGAAGAAATATATCTTGTGCCGTACTTTTACAGGACTTTCACAATAAGTAACGATGCTTTAGCGATGAGAAAACGCATGTATGTCCCGATTTTTTCTGTCTTCGAAAATAACCCTTATAAAAGGGAGAAATCTACATTTCGCGTGGGAATCTCGAGGTCTATGGTCTACAGTATCCCTGTATCAGATTGGATTAAGTGAATTTTTTATACTTGGGGGGGGGGGGGGAGGGGGGGAGGAGACGGGAGACTATATCGGGGTGGAATTGGTTAGATAGAACTACTGTATACATCCAAGCCGCAGCTGTGTGTCCCGCAGTGCGCCGCAGTCGGCGGCGCGGGTGGTCATGAGGCTTCGGCGAGTGGAAGTCATGGAACAGCTTTGCCTGTGATGTGCGGTTATGTACAAAGAATGCGCCAACCTGTCTTCTCTTGCCCGCAGCAGCAGGGGCTAGCGAAGTGACGAGTCTGCTGGGTGAGTTTAACAGAAGCGGATGTGGGTGTTGCATGAGAAGATTCGATATGATGGGTGTTTGCGCTTGATGATTATTCCCCACCATGTTAATTGTTCGGTTGACTGCTTGGTGACAGTCTCTTTCATCTCTGAGCATTCGATAGGGCTACTGTATGCATACCGGAGGATGGGAGTGGAGCTGACGCCATAGCCAATATATGTACGGGTCTGTCCTCACCAGGGCCACGGACAGATGTGATGTGTCTGCTTGCGATGGACAGCAGTGCCCACTGCTCCTAGCAGTTAGTGGACAGCATGCTCTTAGAGATCGCAAGTATGTGTGATTGGTTGTATTTTTTTCTCCGGATATGTTTAGAGGAAATGTTGTGGTGGAGGGGTGTGCTTGTGTTCGCAAACATTGATGCATACAAGACCTTAGATATATTTAGCGCTATGGTCTATGTGTGGTGAAAATTTAATTACTTGATTTGCATAATGTTTCTGTACTCGAACGTTGTAAATTTGTTTTTATTCTGAAGAGGAGTCATGGTAAGCTGGAGGTAAGTGTTTTATGTGATTTATTTGACTCCTGTAAGTTGTTAAACAATTAATTTTATAGGATAAAGCAAATGGACTGTTGGTCTCCATTTTTTATGTTGAAATTACGTCAGCTCTCCCTTTGCCCCCAACATTGGCCAATAGGAACACAATATTCTGAAGAGAGATAAAAACCTCCGTCTGCATGTTTGGAGGTGTTGGTCCACACACACACACACACACACACACACACACACACACACACACACAGTAAGTAACCTCTTGAGAGAGACAGAGACACAAAGTGAGTCTGGAATTTCCTGATCAACAGAATGGCGCCACTTCATGCTTTGTTTGGGACCACGAGATCAAAGGAGGCTGATATATGATCCATAGTCGGTGGTGTTTAACATCATTATCTGTAATTAGGACATTGACCTATGAAGCAGTTTCCAACGGTAGACACACACATGGGAGATCTCAAAGTGTGGCTGTGATGCCACTCTTCATTCCATTCCTCAGTGCTTACAATTATTACATCATGGGAATCGGGGGTAGAAGGGGGGGGTGCAGACATGAGCACTAACCAAGCAGGGAGACCCTGTTTCCCACAAACCGATTAAATAAGAAATATGCATCAATATATTATTGACATTGATTTGAATTTCGTGTCATGCAATCCTTCCTCTCCAGCACAGAATGTGTCTTCCTCCTGCCATTTTTTTCTGGGACTGGTGGGGGCAGGGGGTGAAAGGTGAGGAGTAGGATGTCCTCTGGTGGTGGTATTGTGCACTGTCAGTCCCTGTGTGTCCAGGTGAGCACCTACACAAAGAATTTTGAAGACAACACCTCTAATCTTCAGCAGTGTAATTACATAATTAGGACATGCAGTTGCTGGATGTGATCTTTTTCTGGCAAATAAACAGATCCAACCCTTGAAAATTGAACTCTATAAATGAACTGTATATATTGTGCTATGTAATTGATGTTTTTTGTTGTTGTTGTGGTCTTCAGTCGTGAGACTGGTTTGATGCAGCTCTCCATGCTACCCTATCCTGTGCAAGTTTCTTCATCTCCCAGTACCTACTGCAACCTACATCCTTCTGAATCTGCTTAGTGTATTCATCTCTTGGTCTCTCTCTACGATTTTGACCCTCCACACTGCCCTCCAATGCTAAATTTCTGATCCCTTGATGCCTCAGAACATGTCCTACCAACTGGTTCCTTCTTCTCGTCAAGTTGTGCCACAAACTCCTCTTCTCCCCAATTCTATTCAATACCTCCTCATTAGTTATGTGATCTACCCATCTAATCTTCAGCATTCTTCTGTAGCACCACATTCCGAAAGCTTCTATTCTCTTCCTGTCCAAACTATTTATCGTCCATGTTTCACTTCCATATATGGCTACACTCCATACAAATACTTTCAGAAACGACTTCCTGACACTTAAATCTATACTCGATGTTAACAAATTTCTCTTCTTCAGAAACGCTTTCCTTGCCATTGCCAGTCTACATTTTATATCCTTTCTACTACGACCATCATCAGTTATTTTGCTCCCCAAATAGCAAAACTCCTTTACTACTTTAAGTGTATCATTTCCTAATCTAATTCCCTCAGCATCACCCGACTTAATTCGACTACATTCCATTATCCTCGTTTTGCTTTTGTTGATGTTCATCTTATATCCTCCTTTCAAGACAATGTCCATTCCGTTCAACTGCTCTTCCAAGTCCTTTGCTGTCTCTGACAGAATTACAAAATCATCGGCGAACCTCAAAGTTTTTATTTCTTCTCCATGGATTTTAATACCTACTCCGAATTTTTCTTTTGTTTCCTTTACTGCTTGCTCAAAAAATGGTTCAAATGGCTCTGAGCACTATGGGACTTAACATCTGTGGTCATCAGTCCCCTAGAACTTAGAACTACTTAAACCTAACTAACCTAAGGACATCACACACATCCATGCCTGAGGCAGGATTCGAACCTGCAACCATAGCAGTCGCGCGGTTCCGGACTGCGCGCCTAGAACCGCTAGACCACCGCGGCCGGCTGCTTGCTCAATATACAGATTGAATAACATGGGGGAGAAGCTACAACCCTGTCTCACTCCCTTCCCAACCACTGCTTCCCTTTCATGTCCCTCGACTCTTATAACTGCCATCTGGTTTCTGTACAAATTGTAAATAGCCTTTCGCTCCCTGTATTTTACCCCTGCCACCTTTTGAATTTGGAAGAGAGTATTCCAGTCAACATTGTCAAAAGCTTTCTCTAAGTCCACAAATGTTAGCAACGTAGGTTTGCCTTTCCTTAATCTTTCTTCTAAGGTAAGTCGTAAGGTCAGTATTGCCTCACGTGTTCCAATATTTCTATGGAAACCAAACTGATCTTCCCATGTAATTGATATTGATTTCAATTTTGTTTGGTGAGAGCCTTCCTCTCCAGATAGGGGAGGGGTAGGGGATTGGAGGGGAGGCCAGGGGATTTCCTAGAGAGGAAGGAGTTAATTTATTGATCGATTTAATTAGTTAGTTAATTAATTTATTATCAAAAATGTGCTTGTATTGGCGATGGTGAGATGGGGAGGGGTTGGGGATTTCCCAGAGGGTTGTGGGAGGAGGTGGAGGAGGGGTGTGGGTTTCACAGAAGGATACATTATTCCCAAGGGGTTATAAATCAACCCTTGGGGCATCTTAAACCATTTAGCAGAGCAGTAGACTAAGGTAATAAATCAATCAAGTTTGTCCCTGAATGTATGCTTCTCCCTGATGTATGCAACCCACACCAACAAAAAGCGCTGGTTCCCATTTTGTCCCACCACTAATGTTCGTTTTCAATTATTTTCTATTTAATTAAAGGAATATAGATTATATTCTTGCATTCCATGCATTAGTAAGTTACCAAGAGACGTTAATTGTCGCGAAAATCAGCCAAATCACACTGATTCAATGACATAAGCTACAACTCATTTATGAAGAAATACTTTCAAATATATCTACATTTGCAACTTATTCCACTGAAAGCAAGAGAATGTAAATACATTTGATGCATGAGAAGCAAATATTTCTGTTGTTGTCTATTGCTATAATCATAGGCACTTTCCTTGACACTTAAAATTTTTTTATTTAGTCCAATGATTCGCCCTTTCTTACACTTCACTCGACTTTCTAATACACGAATGTTTTTGTAAATGGAATTACTTTTACTTCAAAAGTGATTGTGTTAAAGATGTTTGCCGTTTGTGGACTAGATTTGGCAACATTTTTGGAATTGGTTTTCCTGTGTTGGGAAACAGTTTTGACGATTTATTATCACATCTATGTTATTTTCCCTTAAGCCACAGTTGTGGTGGCGTATTTGATGCGTTGATAATGTTGGTAATACATTCCATGTAGGTTTCATATGTACCACATTCACTGATTTGGCTGAAAGTGGTGTTCACTAGCAATATTTTGTTACTAAAGAAAAACGACATTATTCATTAAACGTCTGTAAGTTGCAAAAGAATATAAATAAACTGTCCTGTAATGCACCGTTTCGTATTTCCCAGGGTTCTTAGGAAACTAAATAAACAGTTATTATGTAATTTTTAGTTATTGTCGATTTTTGTGGCACTAGATACACAACCTATTGTCAGAACTATGATACAAATCAATATAAACGTTAGCAGTCACACTGATCCGATATCGTATTCAGAAGTGTCGCTTGCTGTCCGTTTGGGGCGCTGCTGTCCTGAAGGTAACCAATTGAGATGGAGTCTCGCGATTGTTATGTTACACTGTGCTAGTAGAAAGCAGTAGCGTTATTGTAGTGTGTTATATGAGAATTGAGTTCCTGGAAATAATATCGCTACAATAGTACTTATTGCAAAGAAAGGATACGCTTTAAGAAGAATGTCGGGGGTTTTTTGTACGGGAACTTTGTGAATTTCGTTGGTTTTGGTAGGATTTTACGGTCAGTTTGGTGTTTTTGTAATGATGTCATTGGCAACCCTGTTGTGAGCCAATAGCAATGTTGCCACACAAACATTCTTATCCATACCAGTGTGTTCGGCAGTAGTCGTTTCTTTGTGATGGTATTTGGACGAAACGAGACTGTAGAGTTGACACTGTGAAAGCAGAGTGCGTTGACAGTCGCAGGCCAAGGGAAAGGCTTTTCCTCGTGCGCCGAAGGTGAGAACACGACACGTAAGAGATCTGACGTGTCTCCAGATAACCTAATTCTTACGCATTCCTCCTTTCTCGGGCTTCTTTTCGATGAGTTTTTTCATCCTCTCTGCGTCGCGCCTTTGGTGGGGGCCAGTCTTTCCATCCTCTCGCTTCGGCACTGAAGTACTGTCCTAAGTGTAGACACTCGACCTGCTCAGTGCAGCAGTGTCACAGGCAACGCTATCGGCACACACTGCCTCGTCCTCACGCCAAATCTCATATGTCATTAGTTCTCATTACGGAAAAAAATACAATACATTTTTGTGCAGAAATGTTAAATGTACTTATGTTTTCAGGCGTTTACAAACCACGCACATCGAAGTCTGGGAAGCCGCTACCGAGTGCCAGATACGTTCAAACCAAAATCTTTGGAGAAAGGCGAATTAATGCCCGTGATTTGACATTATTCTTCATGCAGTTTGGCCAGTTCGTGTCACACGACTTAGCTCTTTCCTCTGTGAGGCAAACAGGTAAGAAATTTCTTATGTTGATTCCAATGCTGTTTTGAACTGCTGAGAATTGAAAGTATCTGTGTTGACTGTGATATAAAGTAACCATACCTGCGTTTTATCTTGAGAATTAGAAAAATAAACACCACAGAAAAGCAACAAAAGGTAAGTGCAAACTTGATCTTCAAGATCAAGAAGAAACATACTATTATTAAATGAATTGCAATGAATCCTAAATTGTATATGACGTATCTTGACGAAATGAGAGTTTGTTAGTTATGTACTACTCTTATTTTTATCTTTTATCATTGGCTACATTTATAAGTACATAAAAACGTATAGAATTAACAAATTACAATATGAACGCTCTAAACTAGACCAAATATACATTGTTTTCTCACCTCCTACTTTCGCTTCCATTTTTTTTGTATGAAACAGTTTTATTTCACGGATTTTTTTAAATTACTGCCAAGTCGACTGTTCAGCGTCAATTTTCAAGGCGACCTCAGACACCTGTAACTGTGATTAGACAATAACTACACTTACCGTAGAAAAGTTTTCAGAAAAGTGCGGACCCTATTAGTCGAAGACGGTTTACCCATACAGTGCTGGTCGCACATACTACGGTCTCAAACTGCCTTGACTACTATAGTTACATTGACAATTTTTTCGGACAAAAATTAACCGTTACCAATTTCGTACTAAAATTATGCCGTATTTTACAACACTGGAAATAATAGATTATCGTCATAAGTTATGCGTATTTATCGAACGTTTGTAGTAAATCTGCGACATTATATCACAATATATGTGTTACAAACTGGCCCAAGAGTTTTATTTACATGTTGTATTCCACAATAGTCCGTTGTGCATTATTACGAATTTGTAACTGCGGTACACCATTGTCACCATAGATTGTTGGAAAATGGAAATGTCGTGTAGCTAGGGCCTCCCGTCGGGTAGCCGTTCGCCTGGTGCAGGTCTTTCGATTTGACGCCACTTCGGCGACCTGCACGTCGATGAGGATGAAATGATGATGATTAGGACAACACAACACCCAGTCTCTGAGCGGAGAAAATTTCCGACCCAGCCGGGAATCGAACCCGGGCCCTTAGGATCGACAGTCTGTCACGCTGACCACTCAGCTACCGGTGGAAGAAGCTAGTGCCCACAGCCGTACATTACTTCTCTGCTACTGTCACTCCCATCGTACCCGGAAATGACGTCAAAATGACGGGTTTATTCAATGACACCATGAGACTCGATAGCAGTCGGCAAATGAAGAACTATTGGATTTCGTTGTCTTAGTATTATCACTTGCATGTTGTAATGACAGTATACACTTTCAAGGCAACGACACCTTGAAGATTCATCACAAACACGGACTCTTGCATGATTCATTATAATTATCTGTCGGTTAACGAAACACTAGTGTTTAAAAGCCTTCAGGAGAACCTAACATGAGCAACACAGTCGATATCAGTTGTATGCGTTCACAGTAGCATAGTAGTTCGAGACGTGGAGCTATGGAGTCGAATGAAGCAGGTTCGTGCCCTGCTATGCCGTAAAAAATATCAGGTATCTTATTATTAATGTAACATAAGTATATTCTGCAATATTCGATGAAACAAATAAAGAGTGCTCTCTCTCAGGAGTGAGTTTCTTCGGTTTATATTCTTCCTTGTCACAAATATTTAGCTCTTTCTTCCAAATACGTTGCGGTTTCTGATAGTTTATTCACACAGCTTACTTCCACAAGACTCGATGCAGCTGCAAAACTCGGTAGCAGCAGGTGGACAAGTACACGTCATTTTAACGTCGCTTTCGGGTAGTCGTGTGTGAAACTAGCGTTTCCTCACATCGTTGTTAACAAAACTCGCCTAAAAATAATTTGTGATACCTCGGACCCAACGAAGCTAGCCGTTCATGGAAACAGTCGGGAAACTATATCACTCCCAAAGTCTGACAGATATTCAGGTGAATTAAGGTTAATGACAATCTAGGTCACTTCGTGCGATCCTGATTTGTATTCTTTTCGTGTTCAGACAATGTGCGCTTACTGTCTGTTTGTCTACAAGGCTTCAAAGCGCTTCTATAAAGCTCTGATGTGTATTTTAAAATTCAACGCTTACAATATGGCACTGTCATCCAGGGCCGTATTTAGGTAGAACCTGTGCTGCAGGTCTTGCCAGGGCTTATTTCGTCATAACTAAGCCACAAAGTGTTGTAGAGCAGTTTTCGAATGTGTGCAGAGATGAAAGTCACCAACCCGAAAACAACAGTGTTTTACAATGCATGGTCGTATTTGAGGTGGTATACCACTGCCCTCCGACATTGGAACTGATTTTTCTACCCAGTTACAAGGCTACATACGGTGCAACATGTACGCTGAACCGTGGAACAACTTGCTACTTTTCACATTAACCTTAAATTAATCGTGTGGATGACAGGTGTGGTATTTGACTCAAGTTTTCAGCACTGTGTTTTGATTTTCGGAGTCGCGGCTTTCAGTAGCTGAACGTTTATTGTTGGTGTTAGTTGCGGTTACATTAGCACAGTTCGGTTTACTGTCTACAGCTTGTAAGAACTAAATTCTCTCTACAGTAGCTTGTATAGGTGACGTCAACAGCATGACTACATACTAAAGTAAAATGTCAAAATGCTGGAAGATGCAGACGACAAAAGATATTAATATTGATCTGCAGTGCCGTAAGGAGGAAGAGGAGGAGTCAAAGATATGTTCCGATAAAGACGACCGTGAAATTTATCCTGTGACCACAATATTGAGTCGATACGGGAGGTGAATGATGTGGAAAATAAATTCAATTAGTCTGAACTGAGAGCAGCCAATTCATCCGAATTTTGTCATGGAAAAATCATGAGCGAAAATGGGAGGCAAAAGTTCCTCAAAAAAGTGCGTACCCAGCAAGTAAACAGGAAACAAAGATGTCGTTCCTTCAGTCAGAGAATGCTGTGTGGAGAACTTAACAAAAACATTGTGTAATACGCTTGCAAACAGTGTAGTTATCATGAAAAATGGCCTGTAACTTGCAGTACAGCCCTGTGTAAATCAGAAGTACTGTATAACCTGTGATTAACATTTTTTTTCATATGAGAGACAGAATCATCATTTAAAAATGATTTTCTTTATTCTATGTACATTTTGATAGGTGGGTGACATTTGTCACCTAGCACCTACTTGAGCAACACAGATGTATGCATCTAACAGAGAGTTAAAAAACATTTCCAGAGATGAAAGAAGTGATAAATAACAGATAAAAATTGTAGGCCTTAGGGAATACAACCCGAGGCCATTGTGCCCGTGCTCCGCCACTTTACTGCGGACACACTTTCAACGCACCATTTAAGCTTTATTATTTAAGTGTATAAAATTTCCTTATACAATTTATCATTTAATGATTTATGGAGATTAAAAGTAAGAAAACATTTAAATCATTAAGGTATTCAACAGCGTTTATTAACGTCACTATGAACATCTATATACTTTTTAAAAAAGAAGAAAAGCAACTCCATGGAAATATATTTTCTTAAATAATGAAGTCAATGAGATATGGACTAATTTTTGGAGTTCTCAGTTGTTATTAATGTAATTACTAGTAACAAAAATAATTTTTTTAGAAAAAATACATTTATAAATTTTTGCAACACGTTTGTTTATTTAACTTCTGAATTCCCTGATGGCGTAACCTCGCTACGACATCAGGAATCAGATTTGTGTATCTCACGATATCTTGTTCGTTTCCCGTAATCCATTGTTAATGAATTCAGTTACCCGAAAATGGTCTTCTCCAACTTCGAAAACTCTAGAATCAGTGTCTGGTGACAGGAAGTGAAAACGTTTGGATGAGATGAGATACGCAAGAAATGGATATTCCTGGAAATCGAGCTGTCTTCAAACAGCCAAAATTCCATGAGATGTATTCTCCAGTTATCAAAATAATTGAAATCACTATTTCAGTGGTGCAACTTCGTGTTGTACATTTTCATCTATATGCACAAAGCTACTCTGAAATTCACACTAAAGTGCCTGGCAGCAATTGTAAAACACACCAAATAGTGAAATTGTTTTCTCACAAATTGTCGTTTCTATGTACCTCATCTAATAAATAACACGACAGAACATGATCGACGAAATACCAATATCAAACGCCTATTAGGCTTACAAGAAGCAAAAAGTTTTATGTTAGGAAATAGTTTCACATTTTATTCATACGCTCCAGTTTCTCAAGCATGAGACCGAAAAGCAGTAGTACGACATTTTTGTATGAATTTGGAATCGTCATATTCTTCCATATACACTGAAGAGCCAAAGACACTGGTACACCTGCCTAATATCGTGAAGAGCCTCCGCGAGCACGCGGAAGTGCCGCAACACGACGTGGTATGGACTCGACTAAGAAGTAGTACAGAAGAGAGCAGACACCATGAATCCTGCAGGGCTGTCCATAAATCTGTAAGAGGACAAGGGGCTGGAGATCTCTTCTGAAGGCATCCCAGATATGTTCATGTCTGGGAAAGTGTTTAAACTCAGAAGCGTGTTCCTGGAGCCACTCTGTAGCAATTCTAGACGTGTCGGGTGTCGCATTGTCCTGCTGCAATTGCTCAAGTCCCGTGGAACGCACAATGGACATGAATGGATGCAGGTGATCAGACGGGAAGCTTACGTACGTGTCACCTGTCACAGTCGTATCTATAAGTATCAGGGGTCCCATATCACTTGTACGGTGTCAGGCAAATCCAACACCTTCCATGAAAACCCTGACATGATAGCAAATCCGGCAGTATGTCACATAGCTCCAAATAAATCCTGACATTAAATTAACCAAAGTAATATGATCAACGAGTGAGCAAATGGAATACCACAGACTAAAACAATAACGCCTAAATGCATGTCATACCTTCCCACCGTGAAGCAAGCACAGTTCCGAGAAGAGCAACGAGAACAAAAGCTGAGAGCAGAATCGCGTAGGTTATGAGGCCCTACGATAAGGGACGGACACCCACGTCGCCAACTGACCGCTAAAACCACCCCCCAACCCATGTTAAAAGATAGAGCCCTCCAGAAGAACAGTATAGATCTTACGATAACACTAAAAGGGCCACACCAGTTGCAAGTTTCAGTGAGAGACTTTTTCGCGTCTCTGTTACGTTGCAAACGTTAAAAACATTGCCCCACCACGAAAGGTATAACGTTTCTCATTGGATAGACAGAATTTTTGTAGGCAGAGCTTAAGGTTAACATTGAGACCCTGATTGGTCAGTTGAAAACACAGCCAGATAGCTTTTTTTAAACCAACTTCGGTAAATTGTAGTAAGGAGAAGTTAGGAGAGAGTTGCTTCCGAGATGGCGAGATGCGTGGAGCTGTGCCGCCCGCCGACCCCTGACGCTGCCTTAACACCGACAAGGTAATGAAGGCACGCAATGCTGCATTTTGGAGAACATAAAGCTTCACTCAGAACTGCAGAAGTCTCATCTGTTACACCCCCTTTTTGCGTAATACTAGTGTCGATCGTCAATTAAAGCTCATGGTATTCACATTTGCTACGTAAGTTAAAATCTGAAACACGATGATTTTTCTGTTACATAATTATTGAGAAGCCACATCAGCCACTGTAATTTACGACAAGTTAGATAAGTAATTAAAGATAACTGAGGCTCACTGTAGACCATTTTGATAGTTTTCTCTTTTGTGAAACTTAATTTAAACCTAGATTATAGATGTGATATGGCATAGGTCATCCTTCGATCCATTGTAGAACTTGGTAACCCATTCAGGGAATATTCGTTCATATTTTTGTTGAATGCAGTTGGTTTTTATCATCCAGTATTAAAACATTTCCTTATGTCAATAGTGCAATTTATAAACAATGTTTTGTGAGTAGAATAAAATTTCCAATGGTAAACTGGTAAACTTAACTGCTTTTTCGACGTTATTTTACCAAGTATCTAAAAATAGGAAAGCCTTGAACCCCTTCCACTAAATTTAGTTAGTATTAAGATTCTTTTACAGGGAGTGCAGTGGAGTTGACGCTGAAATCATTAAGTAGTTGATTATATCATCGCTAGTCTCACTGAACTCTTCTGAACTCTACATGTCATGTGTGGTCTGGCGTCTCCTTACCAACAACAGGTCCCAGGTTCAAACTAGTCAATTCCCTAAAAAACACGCTCAGAGCGTCGTTGTGCGAAAGTGGTAGGGAGACACGACTTAGAACTAACAGACACCACGCAGAATGTTAGAGAATGGCAACCCTGCTAGGATGGTAAAATACCATGATTGAAGGTTGACCACATGCCCAACTAGGTCAGAAAAATATCCTGTTAAAACATTTTCGTAATAAATTTTTTTTTGAAAGGCATAAATATTTGAAAACAGTAGCTGCAACGATAGATAGTAAGAAAGTATTCAATAGAAAGTGAGACATTCTAGCAGAGACAATAGCGTAATAAAGTTATGAATTTTAATATTGCTAGAATTAAGTTTTCTCTCCAATGCAAGCGCACAGGTGGCGGATACATCGTTGACAAGTTGGTTCTGACCCAACAAGTATATGAATGGGTTGTCAGTCTTGAGTATAATAAGTGTCAAATCGTGTGAAAATAAAGTTTATGAAACGCATGAGATCGTATGAGCGCATGTTGACGCGAAGTAGGGCACGTGAATTGCTTTTAAAACAGAAAATAAGGGATTCGGAAAGATTAGCAATGGCAGATCGAGACATTGACCGAATTGAGATAGAGACCCAGTATGAAGATGGACAGAGAATAGAGGACAGTACAACAGACGATGCAGTATCGCTAGAAATAGGACAGATAACGCACCATAACGAGAATAATGTACGCCAAGGCATAGAAAACGTAGGTCAGTATACGACAGAGGAGCAGGAAAGTAGAGAGACAGGCGATGAGGATTCTAACTTGCGTTTTGAATACGTAGAACCCATAGTCCAAGTAATCAGAGCTCCCTCACCACAGAGTACAAGGAATGCGAGCAGAAACGTGTCACCGCACAGTGCAATGCAATCGGTTGCAAACCAACACTTGGGCGAAAACACAGAGCGTAGGGCGTCGGAAGAAAACGCAATAGGACCCACCAATCTGGCATAATTATTACAACAAATTACGGAAACCATGACAAGACAAAATAAAGAAATTGCGAACCAAATTAAAATTCAGAATGCACAAACGACGAAACAAATTGCAGAAACCACGAGACAAATGCGTGAGATTAAAGAACAAAACAAAAAAATTCAGTTACACCTAAGTCATATTGAAGACGAGGCAAAAGAATCTCGAGAAGTGATAGGAAACTTAATAACAGTTCACAATCAATTGAGAACAGACATTGACAAGGTACAAGCGGACGTACAAACATTGCGTAATAACATTCAGGACCAGATCAAAATATTACGTAACAACACCCAGAGAGAAATCAAGAAACTAGAGAAACAGATAAACGTAATTACTAGACAAGCAGCAGGCACAGCCCGTGAAATTGTTGAAAACAATGTGTTACACAAACGTATCACAAAAGCAGCTCTGAAAAGATATGATAACCGCATAGTCAAAATAGAAGCGTAAACGAAGCAACCATTTCAGAAATGGTTTTCAGAAATTACTGCAACCAGTCGCCTTTTATGTAGATGTATTTTATTTAACCATGACCGGTTTCGAGCTGCCTAGCAACTCATCATCAGATGGTATATACATTTAGTGCTTTTTTGTACCCATTGTGAGGGTGGTTGAGTATCTGTGGCTAGACAGAAACGAGAACAAATAATCGCTACATGTGGTACAGTAACACGAAATATTTACAGCATAATTTATGTTTAACGTATAAGAGCAAATAATCACTACATGTGGTACAGTTACACGAAATATTTACGGTTTAATTTACGTTTTGAGGTGTTACTTACAGATAAATCTTTCTGCAGGTATATATATCTCTTTTAGGACGTATTTTTGAAACCATTGTGTCTTGTTTTCCACAATTTCACAAGTTAAAACTTTCACTAGATGTATATTACTTTTATGAGGCACTGTTGGAAACATATATCTTGTTTTTCGTAAACATCGCTGAACACACTTAGCCACAGATACGAATACAGGATTTACACATTATAAACAAGCCAAAGATTGCAATATAACTACAGTATCAAAGATTTCAAGTTGACCAGAGGCATTATTAGTCATCACACACACTGACAAGAGATTTGTCTTTATTACATAGAAAATAAATGTAAATTAGCTTAAACTAGTAAAATGTTTATTTATAAATTAACTGTGCAATTTTAACAGGTATATAAAACTAGATTTTTTACATTATATTTCAGTTACATTTAAGATTATTGGTATTGAGAGTATTATGACAGCTAATTTCTTGCTCCTTCCATTGGCTGATCTTGGCATATGATGTCTGGGATGAGAGGTTGATGGTTAACTTGAAATAATAAGTAATGCTGGTACTTGAAAGGGTGTGGAAAAGGAGTTGGCGGTGGGGGGTGGGGGGTGGGGGGGGGAGGGTGGGGGGTGTATAGGAAAAAGGAGAGGGGGGGGGTTGAGAGGGTGATGTGGTGAGAGAAGAGAGCTGAAGGGGGGGGGGGGCAGAAGTGGTACAAGCTTTTATGTGTGTGTGTGGGGGGGGGGGGCATTTTGTTTCTGAATGACTGTTTAGTTTTTTAAGTTCAAAGAATCCTTAAAATTCTGAAAGAAGGAGTTATTCGCCAATTCTGTCTGCTCATTTAAAATGGTATGTGGGGAATTATGTTTGTGGGTAAAAATCTCTAATTGTTCGAGAAGATCCATCTTGAATCCCTTGTCTACAGTGTGTAGGATTTGAAGGTTAGTTTTAATGTCTGTTATGGAATGTTTATTATCTGCTAGATGGGTAGCAAAAGTGGATCTATTTAAGTTGTTTAGGTGAAGTGCATCAGTGTGCTCTTTGTATCGGATCTCAAAATTTCTACCTGTTTGCCCTATGTAGTAGCAGGAGCAGCTGTCACATCTTAATTTATATATACCAGATTTTTGGTAGGGTGTGCTGGCTCTTTTGGTGTTGTGGACTATTTTGTTCTGTATTTTGTTGTTAGTGTGAAAACTTATTTTGACATTATGTGGTTTGAATAGCTTAGCAAGTTTGTATGAGATATTGCCGAGAAACGGCATACAAACGAATTTGGTTTCTTCTGCTACTGAGGTCTGGCTTGCTGGTTTTGCTTTGTTAGATATAATGTTTTATCTAATTTTTCAATTATGCTTGGGTCATAAGCATTGTTTGATGCTATTGTTTTTAATATATTGATTTCATTAATTTTTGCAGTAGGATCAGCTTGAATCTTGTTGATACGGTTAAGTGCTGATTTGAAAAAAGCTAGTTTATGCTGATTTGGGTGGCATGATGTATTGTTTATTATGACATCTGAAGTGGTGGGTTTCCTATATATCTGAAATTTATGTTTGTTGTTGTGATGTGTTATGTTTAGGTCAAGAAAATAGATACCTTTTTGGGTTTGGTGTTCTACTGTGAACTGTATTTTGGGGTGAACATTATTAAGTTTACCAGCTAAGGCCTCAATTTCAGTGGCTGTCCCATCATATAACAACAGGGTGTCATCAACATATCGTTTATAATAAATGATTTTGTCTGTTTCTATTGGGTTTGCTTTAAAGAATTTAATTTCGAGATCATTAATGTAGATGTCAGCAAGAAGGCCAGCTAGACTACTGCCCATTGCTAGACCATCATGTTGAATATATATTTTGTTGTTGAAGGTGAAGTAATTGTGGGACAGCACTAATTCAAGTAAATCCATCAGCTCACAGATTTCCATGTCACTTAACTTTTTATGTTGTAATAAGTTATTTTTTATTATTCGAAGTGTGTCTATTATAGGTATGTTTGTGTACAGGTTGACAATATCAAGGGATGCAAAGTTAGCTGCATTGGGAATGGAAATTTCTCTGATACTGTCAATCAAATCATAGGTGTTTTTTATGGAATAATTGGTTGGGAATGTATAATATTTCTTGAGTATTTCATGCAGTTTTTTAGTCACTTTGTACCCTGGGCTATTTATGGAATTCACAATCGGGCGTATCGGGTGTAGAACACCAAACCCAAAAAGGTATCTATTTTCTTGACCTAAACATAACACATCACAACAACAAACATAAATTTCAGATATATAGGAAACCCACCACTTCAGATGTCATAATAAACAATACATCATGCCACCCAAATCAGCATAAACTAGCTTTTTTCAAATCAGCACTTAACCGTATCAACAAGATTCAAGCTGATCCTACTGCAAAAATTAATGAAATCAATATATTAAAAACAATAGCATCAAACAATGCTTATGACCCAAGCATAATTGAAAAATTAGATAAAAACATTATATCTAACAAAGCAAAACCAGCAAGCCAGACCTCAGTAGCAGAAGAAACCAAATTCGTTTGTATGCCGTTTCTCGGCAATATCTCATACAAACTTGCTAAGCTATTCAAACCACATAATGTCAAAATAAGTTTTCACACTAACAACAAAATACAGAACAAAATAGTCCACAACACCAAAAGAGCCAGCACACCCTACCAAAAATCTGGTATATATAAATTAAGATGTGACAGCTGCTCCTGCTACTACATAGGGCAAACAGGTAGAAATTTTGAGATCCGATACAAAGAGCACACTGATGCACTTCGCCTAAACAACTTAAATAGATCCACTTTCGCTACCCATCTAGCAGATAATAAACATTCCATAACAGACATTAAAACTAACCTTCAAATCCTACACACTGTAGACAAGGGATTCAAGATGGATCTTCTCGAACAATTAGAGATTTTTACCCACAAACATAATTCCCCACATACCATTTTAAATGAGCAGACAGAATTGGCGAATAACTCCTTCTTTCAGAATTTTAAGGATTCTTTGAACTTAAAAAACTAAACAGTCATTCAGAAACAAAATGCCCCCCCCCCACACACACACATAAAAGCTTGTACCACTTCTGCCCCCCCCCTTCAGCTCTCTTCTCTCTCCACATCACCCTCTCAACCCCCCCCCCCTCTCCTTTTTCCTATACACCCCCCACCCCCCCCCACCCCCCCACCCCCCCCACCGCCAACTCCTTTTCCACACCCTTTCAAGTACCAGCATTACTTATTATTTCAAGTTAACCATCAACCTCTCATCCCAGACATCATATGCCAAGATCAGCCAATGGAAGGAGCAAGAAATTAGCTGTCATAATACTCTCAATACCAATAATCTTAAATGTAACTGAAATATAATGTAAAAAATCTAGTTTTATATACCTGTTAAAATTGCACAGTTAATTTATAAATAAACATTTTACTAGTTTAAGCTAATTTACATTTATTTTCTATGTAATAAAGACAAATCTCTTGTCAGTGTGTGTGATGACTAATAATGCCTCTGGTCAACTTGAAATCTTTGATACTGTAGTTATATTGCAATCTTTGGCTTGTTTATAATGTGTAAATCCTGTATTCGTATCTGTGGCTAAGTGTGTTCAGCGATGTTTACGAAAAACAAGATATATGTTTCCAACAGTGCCTCATAAAAGTAATATACATCTAGTGAAAGTTTTAACTTGTGAAATTGTGAAAAACAAGACACAATGGTTTCAAAAATACGTCCTAAAAGAGATATATATACCTGCAGAAAGATTTATCTGTAAGTAACACCTCAAAACGTAAATTAAACCGTAAATATTTCGTGTAACTGTACCACATGTAGTGATTATTTGCTCTTATACGTTAAACATAAATTATGCTGTAAATATTTCGTGTTACTGTACCACATGTAGCGATTATTTGTTCTCGTTTCTGTCTAGCCACAGATACTCAACCACCCTCACAATGGGTACAAAAAAGCACTAAATGTATATACCATCTGATGATGAGTTGCTAGGCAGCTCGAAACCGGTCATGGTTAAATAAAATACATCTACATAAAAGGCGACTGGTTGCAGTAATTTCTGAAAACCTTTTCACACCACAGTCGCAGTGTTCCACATCCACAATGGATAAAAGTCTCATTTCAGAAATTGCGAACAGAGTTGTTGCAAACTATTGAAGAGCGTAGTGAACGGGATCGAACAAGCACTGAGTCTGCAACCACATCCGTATCTGTAACAGCACCGGAAAAACAAGCACTTAACGAAGATATTGCGCATTTGTGATTCCAATCACAAGTGGAAAGTAACACACGTGAAATCAGACAGCCTGCACCGCGACAAACACGTTTCGAAATTCTTGATGAACAAACGGCACCACAAACACATGCAGAACCACAAATGTATGTTTCAAGACAGTCTGGATCATGCAATGAAGCGGCAAGGTTAGCCAGACAAGATACCGAATCAATACGTGACAATGGAAAGCCAGGTCGCGAAGAGTACAGTGCAATGCATTCAGCTACACGTTCACAACCGATGGAAGAAAATTATTGCGTACCACTCCAACGATATTACGCAAGGGTAGGCGAAAGTTACAGTGGACAATATCCAATGGATCTACCACAACCGGAAAGAACGACGGGAGAAATGATCAGAAACAAAAGTGGCGAAGAATCGCGAATTTCATATGGAACTATGACCAAGTACGACAACGATCATTTCCTCAGTCAGAAAATTTCTACACTTTCGAGAAGGAAACTCATTACATCCACGAACTTTTATTTATCAATTCCGAGTAGGATTACCAGTACACTGGACGCTAGCACACAAATTAGACTTTATATGTGCACACATGTCAGGAACAGTCGCAGAAACCATGCAGAATGTTGCAGCGACATGCCGATCGTACGAAGATTTCAGAGACACGTTTCTGTCACGATATTGGTCCAGCGAAGCACAGAACAGAGTGAAGTACATTCAGGAGAGAAGAGTCCCGTGAAATTTTTCGAAGTAATGGCAAAGAAAAATCAATGCTTAGCTGTACCATACAGTGACGGAGAGTTGATTAAATTATGCGCGATGAAGTTACCATTGAAATACCAGCAATCATTAGTAGGTCGCGGAGGCAATGACGTCGAAGCATTTAAAGGAATTCTAAGGGAACTAGAGTTTATATTTTCGGAAGATGACGCAAGAAAAAGACGAAGCGCACGTGAAAACGAAAGCAAAAAGCAGTGGAATCCACAAGACACAGTACGAAGAAACGATAATTACGAACCACGTGATAACTTCGCACCAAGAAACGACAACAGATTGCAACAAAAAAACGGTTATGGATTTAGAAGAGAATAAGGCAATAACTATAATTCACCCAGGAACAGCAACAACTATTACAGAGGGAACAATGACAACCGTAACGGGTATTGGAGAACCAATAGACCGACAAATTATCAACAAAGAAACCAATATCAACAAGCGGAGCAAGAAAGGAGAATACATATAGAAGAGGTGGAGGTATGACCACCAAACCCCAAAAAACGTTCGAATTGACAGCTAAGCGCCCATGCCAAGGAGATTGACGCACCGACCCAGGATAATTGCAGCACCTTGAACAGAGAAGTAAATACCTTATCACGAGAAGAGAAGAAGGAAGAAACAAAACCGCAGGGACCAGATGAAAACGAAGACAGGAAAATAACGATATCGTGTTGGGACGAAATTAATTGGGAGAATACTGACGAGGACGATGAATTACCAGAGGTATGCACAACGAATGTAGGAGGAAAGGACGAAATAATGAATATTGCAGAGCTATTTGAGATGGAAACCAGGGAAAGCGAATTCAATGAGGATAATGCGCAGTCGACAGAAGTTGAAAATAAGTTACTAGTGGGCACACAACCCAACGTATATAATGAAGGAAGTTATGGAGTGATAATTAGAGCATTTAAATGCGATTATGTGGAAGTAGCGACGAAGAAGGAGAAGATAGACGAAGATGAGGAAAAAGTAGAGGATGTTGAAGAAAGCGTAAATGAAGGAAGAAATAGAGAAGAGGAAATAAAAGAGAGAGAAGTAGCAGTCGAAGCTTATCCTACAGAAAGTTCGAATTCACAAGGGAAATTCCTGAAAAGACTCATGTATGATTCAGTGGAGGATTTGTTGATGCAAGAAGAAGAACAGAACCAACCCTTTCAAATTCAACCAATTGTGAAGGCCATGGTAACGCATATCCCAGTCAGTATTGTAATTGATAGCGGAAGTGAACTGACCGCGATCTCAGAAAATTTATTCATGCAGTGTAATGGCAATGAGGAATTGCCAGTTCCGAAAACACATAAGATTAAAGTAAGAGGTCCTATTAGAAACAATGCTGCAGAAATTATGAGACAAACAAGGTTAACTCTTTCGTGCCAAGTTCAGAAGATCGAAGCCAACTTCGTGATTATACCTAAACTAACTGTAGATTTGATTATAGGTGCAGATTTTTAAATGAGAGACGATCGATAATAGATATGGGAAAAGGTAGTGTAACATTCGGGAATGTCACACTTCTCTTTGAGCAAAAGCTAAAATTAGAAGAAATGCCTGTTATAAACAAGCAATTAAGAATGATGTGAGATAAAGAGGATGAAGAATTAGAATGGTATGCACAAACAGGGAAATCGCCTCAACTCATGTTAGAAGTCCATAACGAAATTGACGAAAATTTTCAAGAAAAAAAATGGTTCAAATAGCTCTGAGCACTATGGGACTTAACATCTGAGGTCATCAGTCCCCTAGAACTTAGAACTACTTAAACCTAACTAACCTAAGGACATCACACACATCCATGCCCGAGACAGGATTCGAACCTGCGACCGTAGCGGTTGCACGGGTCCAGACTGTAGCGCCTAGAACCGCTCGGCCACCAAGGCTGGCAAATTTCAAAAAGTTTAAGTAAATAATTAGCACAATATTTCAAGTTTATGTTGCAGATAAAGTCGTCAGGAGAAAGAAGAATGAAGAGAGAGGAAGGTGGGAACAAGAAAGTAGTTTCAATAAAAACAAAAACAAAAATTACACCAATAGTAGCATAGATTAAGGTGAAGGGATAAAGCATAGATAGTCTAACAGCATGAAATACTAAAATACTATATACCATGACACTACACAAAAATAAAAAACGAATTTGAGGATTCTTGTAGAAGTTAAGACTCAAAATATCTTAGAATTGTAACATGGAAAGGACACCGAAATTTGTAAAGCTTTTTAAAAAATTGTAAAACAATGTAGGTACTAGACATGTTAGATGAATATAAGTAAAACTTTTTGTAAGAACCATTGTAAAAACTCCAGCAACAACCAGATGCAACGACCCACAAGTTGCAACAAGAGAAGTATCAAGAAAGAAAAGGACGTAATTAGCAAGACACAATTCCTACAAGGCAGAAGCGTCGAGAGAAGGGAAAGGACAGCAAGACCAACAAAGTATCCAAAGTTGGCAGTAAATCTGCTGCTAAGCGGAACCACAGAGTAGCGGAACCCTGCTGCGACAGAACACGGAGGGCCAAGAGAGTCCTGGGAAGCCCCGACTCAGCGGAGCGAGCAAAAAACGGCCCGACGAGAAGACGGCTTGGGCAAGCCACCACTGGCAAAAAAATAAAATATGTGTGAAAGTCACACTACTGCTATTAAACAGCACGCTGATGCACGAAACTGAAGAAAACTTCCACAAAGTAGAACTGACATGTCCAAACGATTTATCAAACTGTTACTAAGAGTAGAACTTCAAAGCGTCTAGTTATCAATAAATATTCCCATATCCTGCCCAGAGAAGAGCCAAGAATCAAGTAAGAAGCAGAGAAAAAGCAGGAAGAACAGAAGTTAAAGATTCACAAGATTGAGACCAAGAAAGAAGATGGGTGAAGAATAGACGACATACCTTCTCAAATCCTTATCCTATTGTAATCTAGTCGTCTGCGAAGTATCACAATGAAAAATGACCACTTTCAGCGACACATAACGATGACTTTCACGCATACAAAGCCTGTAAACCACGAGATTCTGCACTCACAGCGCCATTTCATTATGGGACCTCCACAACAGCAACACACACTTGCAAAGCCAACAAGGCACGACGAACAAAGCTGTACATCAAATACTTGCCCACATCCATCTCGCTCAAGTCCATCACCTTCGTGCAAAAACATTCGCCAACCACATTCTTAAATGTTCATAGTATTGTGTGAATGTGTGAAATCAAATTATGTGATGTATGAATTGTGCAAAAGAAACATGTGAAAGACTAAATAAGTTAATCACACCAGACAGCTAATAAACTACAAAATAACAGTCATTGACTATGGACTTAAGTAAAAATAGACTATCGATAAAATAAGTCATTAGTTCTGAAATGGACAGTATATAAAGAACAAAACTAAGGCATAATAAACACAAACTGTATGCCACTTATTTTCTCCTCATAAAAATAAAAGAATAACTATATTTTACTTATTTTCTCCTTATAAAAACAAAGAATAAAAGGTTATCTTGTTGGATGTTTTCCCTTTTTTTAACATTTGTACCAATTGTTAGGATAATATCTCAATACTTGTGTATGTATATTTCTTTGTCAAAGCAATTCTTGGAAATAATTCTTATTTGTTAGTGTAACAATGTTGAAATGAGTGTCTAGAAACAAAAATATTTTACTTGTACACGATATTGTTAGGAATAGATTTTACTCAACTATTACATTTATAAAAAAAAATATTTCTAAGAAAATCGATGTGAAAGACTCCTCACTTTCGATAACAAACTTCTTAAAAAACAAACTTCACACTTAAATAAACAACGAAAATAATTAAAAATTAATAATGATAATAGCATAAAAATATTCTTCTCTTGTCAATATAAATATATTTTTGAGAGTAATGTGGAAGAATATAAAAATATAAATTAGTAATACAAACTAGCATAGAACCAGAATAATGTAGCTGAACAGTAGGCAACAAAATTTAGATAAAGGAATAATTTTTGACTGACTTAGACAACGATTCAATCATTGCCTAACTTCAGTGCAAAAATTAAGCTCGAAGGGTGGTGATATGTAAGGTGTCAGGCAAATCCAACACCTTCCATGAAAACCCTGACATGACAGCAAATCCGGCAGTGTGTCACATAGCTCCAAATAAATCCTGACATTAAATTAACCAAAGTAATATGATCAACGAGTGAGCAAATGGAATACCACAGACTAAAACAATAACGCCTAAATGCATGTCATACCTTCCCACCATGAAACAGACGCAGTTCCGAGGGGAGCAACGAGAACAAAAGCTGAGAGCAGAATCATGTAGGCTAGGAGGCCCTACGATAAGGGACAGACACCCACATCGCCAGCTGACCGCTAAAACCACCCCCCCCCCCCCCCCCAGCCAATGTGAAAAGATAGAGCCCACCAGAAGAACAGTATAGATCTTACGATAACACTAAAAGGGCCACACCAGCTGCAAGTTTTAGTGTGAGACTTTTTCGCGTCTCTGTTACGTTGCAAACGTTAAAAACATTGCCCCACCACGACAAGTATAATGTTTCTCATTGGATAGACAGAATTTTTGTAGGCAGAGCTTAAGGTTAACATTGAAACCCTGATTGGTCAGTTGAAAACAAAGCCAGATAGCTTTTTTTAAACCAACTTTGGTAAATTGTAGTAAGGAGAAGTTAGGAGAGAGTTGCTTGCGACACAGCGAGATGCGTGGAGCTGTGCCACCTGCCGCCCCCTGACGCTACCTAAACACCGACAAGGTAATGAACACACGTGATGCCGCATTTTGGAGAGCATGAAGCTTCACTCAGAACTGCAGAAGTCTCATCTGTTACACCCCCTTTTTGCGTAATACTAGTGTCGCTTGTCAATTAAAGCTCATGGTATTCACATTTGCTACGTAAGTTAAAATCTGAAACGCGATGATTTTTCTGTTACATAATTATTGAGAAGCCACATCAGCCACTGTAATTTACGACAAGTTAGATAAGTAATTAAAGATAATTGAGGCTCACTGTAGACCATTTTGATAGTTTTCTCTTTTGTGAAACTTAATTTAAACCTAGGTTATAGATGTGATATGGTGTAGGTCATCCTTCGATCCATTGTAGAACTTGGAAACCCATTCAGGGAATATTCGTTCATATTTTTGTTGAATGCAGTTGGTTTTTATCGTCCTGTATTAAAACATTTCTTTTTGTCAATAGTGCAATTTATTAACAATGTTTTGTGAGTAGAATAAAATTTCCAATGGTAAACTTAACTGCTTTTTCGACGTTATTTTACCAGGTAACTAAAAATAGGAAAGCCTTGAACCTGTTCCACTAAATTTAGTTAGTATTAAGATTCTTTTACAGGGAGTGCAGTGGAGCTGACGCTGAAATCATTAAGTAGTTGATTATATCATCGCTAGTCTCACTGAACTCTTCTGAACTCTACATGTCATGTGTGGTCTGGCGTCTCCTTACCAACAACAGGTCCCAGGTTCAAACTGGTCAATTCCCTAAAAAACACGCTCAGAGCGTCGTTGCGCGAAAGCGGTAGGGAGACACGACTTAGAACTAACAGACACCACGCAGAGTGTTAGACACTCTAACTGCACACGCCCCATACCGTTACAGAGCCTCTACCAGCTTGAACGGTCCCCTGCTGACATGCAGGGTCCATGGATTCATGATGTTGTCTCCATACCTGTACACGTCCATCCCCTCGATACAATTTGAAACGACACCTAATTCGTTATATAGATTAGGAACAGCAGAGAGCCTACAGCACTTCCTTGAAGAACGCCACATATTACTTCTGGTTTACTCGTTGACTTTCCGTCAGTTATTACGAACTGAGACTTTTTTGACAGGAACTCACTAATCCACTCGCAAAACTGTGACGATAGTTCATAGGCACTCAATGTAATTAGAAGGCGCTTGTGAGATAAGGCGTCAAAAGCCTTCTGAAAACCTATAAATATGGAATCAGTTTGATAACCCTATCAATAGCACTCTTTACTTCTTGAGAATAAGGAGCTAATTGTATTTCACAAGAACGATATTTTCTGAATCTGTGTTGGCTGTTCGTCGATAAATCGTTTTCTTCAAGATAAGATGTCCGACACAGTATGCGCTCCGAAATCCTACTGCAAATCGAAAATACCGCTATAGGCCTGTAATTTAGCGGATTACTCCTATTTCCTTTATTGAGTATTGGTGTGACTTGTGCAACTTTCCTGTTTTTAGGCGCAGATCGGCTGGGCACAATAGGGGGAAACAGGAGATGGATAGAGAGAAGAAAGAGGAGCAGATGAACAGAGAAAGGAAAGAGCGGGAGATGTACAGAGACAGGAGGGAGGAGGACATGAACAGTGAGAGGGGAGGGGGGGGGAGGAGCTGGTCAGGAAGAAGGGAGGTGGAGATGGACAGAGAGAGAGGGGGGGAAGGAGATAAACTAATAGAAGACTGGAATAACAACGCTGGTTACTCAGCTAGCTAGACTATAAACGGTGCACTCCTCTGCAGCTGCCATGCTGGAGTCTAAAGCTAGCATCTTAGGTACGTGACGGCTGGAAATAACCCAATTTCAGCCCCACTCTCTCCCCCCTGGAATATGGGGTTCAGAGATTTTAGTAATAATTGATAATGGATAAAAATCCATTCGCTAGGAAACAATAAGTCTTTGTATTATCTATAAAATGTAATTCTAACGGCACGACATGTCTCGACACTACCCAACTCATTTATATAAAAAATGCCAGTTCAGAGCCTTATCCTCCCCCTCCCCCCCTAGAAAAATATCTGCGCACGCTCATGCTCCCATCTATTGCCAGTAAAATGATTTTGTGTGCAGTCTTTGACTCTTTCACTTCTCCTGTAGTTGATTGCACACCTTCATTATTTCCTTCTTTTCTCCATTCCTCTCTTCTGATTTACTTTTAACGGTTTTACTTAGATGAACAGTTCACTGTGTCGGAGAAAACCGACTTTTTTTTAGTTTGAATCTCCGCTTCTTTCTCTTAAAAATTTTTTTAACATCAGCCTAACGTTAACAACTAGTTGATGCGGAGCAAGAATCACGAATCCAGATTGCGTTTACCTATACAGCATTTGGTACTTAAATCTTTATGTAGCCAGTAGATAGATGTCTCCTCATTTTTTAAAATGTTTTTCTCCCATATCCGGTACAGCCAGTTGAAACATAGCTCACATCTCTACTAGTCTCTTTTCTCTATCGTTTCTTTTTCGCAGCATTTCGATTAATTCTGTATTTCCTTTTTTGCATTTCTGTGGCATTTCAGTTACCCAGTATTATTAGAATTTCATCCCCAAACCCATATTTTATTACTTCACTATTTCGTCATAAACATCAACTTGTGACGTTGGTACGTTAGCTGGTTTAACAGCCTTCGTTCGACCATTCGTAGTAGCTCACCTCCAAAGGCACAATTCATAAATAGGCTAATGTCTGTCATAACACTCGCGGATGTCCTCAATTTCCTCACAGCATCAATCTTCTGACACGCCATGCTCATGTTGAACATTAGCTTTATTCGTTGCCTTCCTTATAATCGCGTCATAAACAGTCCCCCACCTAGAGATTCTTACACTACATATTGTGTTGACGGGTAAAGGGAACCCAAAACATAACTCTCCGTTTTGGGCATCTTCCAAATCAGACTGACTCTTCACGTCGAATATCTTAAGCTGCTGTCGCCTATATTCTTCGAAGAACAAAAAAATTAATTTTAATAACACGTCAATTTTACTCGCAAATTTCTCATTTTCGAACTTTTTCTTTGTAATTTTAGAGTAAGTTTTGTGATTTCTTGAAGACTTTCCCCTCTTTTCTTTTGAATAACAGAATCGACTCCTGCTTGTGACAAAAGATTTTTTCTCAGTGACGTGCAGTTTGGAGCTACTCTGCTACATCTTTTCTTTGGCCCCTACACCACTTGACACCTGCGATGTACAATTGTTTGCTGAAATAACCATTAACCACCTAAAATTCAGAGCAGTTTTCCTGGTGAGGTGGAAATGCGAATCTCTCTCACATAATATGATAGTATTGAGCTTCTCACAATATTTAAATTTGACTTGATGACCCGTATAAAGTGTACCTATTTTAGCACTTGGAGATAGCTATTCTGAAGATATTTTTATCACCATTTATCAGCTTTACATATTTAGGGATAATATACATTTTAACATATTCTTTGTTGAACCTAACATTGCTGTTTATATTACGATATCTGCGTTTAAGGTTCTTACATTTTATATGCGTACCTCACTGCCTCGCTTGGCACAAGGGTTTTAATATATTACTGTTTAAGAATTTGAGGTAACTGTTGTGTCTTTCACCTTTCATCTTTTTTCTCATTGGGTTAACTGTAGTTAGAGGTACGTGGTTTAAGGGGCTACAGACACCACAAGGACAAAGATTAAGGTAGAGGCAATTATGGATGCGACGTAGTTTAAGTAGTGAATGGAAATAATTTCGAATTAGAAGACATCAAATATCAAGAAAAAAAGTTCGTCAATTCAGTTTAAAAACAATTTCTTTTATTTTATTTTTCTTTTTTTTTTTTTTGAAATTGCAGCATAGTTCCCCTGTGAGGGCAGGCTGTGCATCGTCTCTTAGTAAATGAAGTCCTGCGAAGCAAAGATATGAAAGGAATGTCATAAGAAAGTATTATAGTAGTTTTAGTTAAGGAAGAATACTGAATAAGTTTTTCTACTAATCCACGAATCCTTAAACGATCGCCCGCATCTCGTGGTCGTGCGGTAGCGTTCTCGCTTCCCACGCCCGGGTTCCCGGGTTCGATTCCCGGCGGAGTCAGGGATTTTCTCTGCCTCGTGATGGCTGGGTGTTGTGTGCTGTCCTTAGGTTAGTTAGGTTTAAGTAGTTCTAAGTTCTAGGGGACTTATGACCACAGCAGTTGAGTCCCATAGTGCTCAGAGCCATTTGAACCATTTTTTGAACCTTAAACGATCTCAAGTGTCATGGTTCATCAACTGGATAAAAGGTCATCTAAATTTCCTTTCACAGTCACTTTCGTATCTACTACAAATACTTAGGTAACAATTAAGTTGAAAAAATGGCTCTGAGCACTATGTGACTTAACATCTGAGGTCATCAGTCCCCTAGAACTTAGAACTACTTAAACCTAACTAACCTAAGGACATCATACACATCCATGACCGAGGCAGTCGCGTGGTTCCGGACTGAAGCGCCTAGAACCGCTCGGCACCGCGGTCGACAACAATTAAGTAGTTACCATATATTTTGGAAATATATTTCCATAAAAGGAAAATGCCTATTCACTTGCAGCGGCTGCTCATTTGTTTCGCCCATCTGGTGGTGTTGCAGAATCAGGTCCTCTGCAGTGCTGCACAAGCGACGGTTCTGCGACTCTGGAGCCGCCGCGGCTTCCCGACGCCTGCTACCCCATTCCCGTACCGCCGATGGATCCCGTGTACGAGCGCTACAACGTACGCTGCATGGAGTTTGTGCGCGCCATGACAGTCCCACCTGACGACTGTGTACTGCAGCCGGCTGTCCCAGTAAGTCTTGAGTAACTTTGTCCTTTTAAATTTGGATAAGATTATATTCTTGCTTTCTACAAAATGCAGATTTTCCACATTGTGTTGCAGTTTGGTTAACGATATTACTATCCGAAACCTATAAAGACTGCAGTTTACAGATCGGGATGGCGCAGTGGTAAGTCAATGGACTCGCATTCGTGAGACCAACAGCTCAAGTCCTCGTCTAGCCACCCACAACTAGTTTTACCATAGTTCACCTAAATCGCTTAAAGCAAATAACAGGACATTTACTTAAAAAAAGACATGACCGATTTCATCCTCCATCCTCCCCCAGTCCGATCTTGTGCTCCAAGTCCCATAATCTCATCCTCGATGGGACGTTAGACCACAGTCTTCTTACATAGTTTAGTGTGCTGTGCGATTTTTCCATAATAACTGACTATTAGATGAGAAATGGTATCATGCTGGGTAATTGCAAAAACATGTTTGACAGTGATTTGCTCTGTAGCTCCACATCATTATAGCCACTTCCTAGGTGTAATTTGACTGCTTATGGCATAACTTGCTGGTAAAGTAGCTACATAACAAGACTTACAGCATGTACACTCTCAATAAATATTTTAATGTAGTCCTATGACTTTTAAAAAATACGTGTAGGCTGAACCACGCCTTGTAGTCAGGCAGTGGGGCATTCGAGTAGGCATTACAATGGAACGATAGTGTGCTCCTTTTTCACTTACAACTGTATTTGTAAGTCAGGGATTAAGGTGGGTAGTTGTTCCAGAAGAGCAAAATGTGAATTTTTGTCCCTCCTATGTGTTATAACTGAATCCTGATTTCCTGTCAGAAAGATGACAGTTCGTAGTAACAGGTGGGAAGTCATCTAGTGAAATCGCAGTGATATCTGGGATTCCGCAAGGAACTGTTGTAGGTCTTCTACAGTTCTTAATCTATATAAACATTTTAGGAGACAATGTGAACAGCCCTTTTATATTGTTTGCAGATGATGCTGTCGTTTACCGTATTGTAAAGTCATCAGAGGATAAAAACAAAATTGAAAAATGATTTAAACGATATAACAGTATGGTGCGATAAGTGACATTTGTCTCTGTGAATGTATAGGTGCAGCAGGTTTTCTACTTCTAACTGTACATAAATTCAACACACTACCCAACCTGACCCACTCGGATTTCTTTCAAATTTCAAGACATGATGCCTCTGTTGTGCCATATTGATAGCTATCATGTTTATATTAACATACTTGAGCAATACAATATATTTAAAAGATATTGATGGTGGAGTGTTTTAATTTAATAAAAGGTCAGGGTCAATGACCTTGTATGTTGCATGCCAATGTAAAGCTCTGCTAATTAGCTCCTCACTGATACACGTTTCAGTATTGTGTCTGGATTACAATCATTTTATGTTGAGACACACACGTGTAAATTTCACACAATTTCCGAACTTAGCAGATCTGTAACTTTCTTCGCAGTTGTCATATACCTTTGCAAACTCGTAGTTTCCCATCTCTTATCCGTACCGTTGAATGCAACAAATTTGTATGAAACATGACACGATCAGATTGAAAATATTGCTTTTCTACATTGAATTGGTACAGAATTACACCTACATAAATATTTTTCCCCTTTTTATTAATCTGTTTTATTGTTTATACGAGTATTTAATAGTAAATGTGAATACATTCAGATATTACACGTGAGCATAGATAACACTGCTTCTCTTGGTCATATAATTTTCCAAAAATATAACACAAAGTTTTATGCGTAACGAAATGCATAATCAATCTCCACTATAGATACACAGTATCTCATCAACCGTAATGTCATCGCATGCCAGTGGAAACAGATTAGACTGCGTTGGAAAAAGTTAAAGCAGGAAATAAAAAAATTCAACAATGTATTCACTAATACTGTAGACATCGTTATACATTATCACGATATACTGTAGTTTGGAAAATACTGTGATGCGCACCGTGTCATGGCGTGTAGAATTTCTGTCTGTGTGATTCGTGTTATTTTGTTAATGTATTGTAAAGACATGTACTCTCCGTGAAATGTATCGTAAGAATCTGATAAAGCTCGTTTGTGCACAGAAAATCTGTGGATGTGGACCTAATTTAATATTTTTTGTGTAATATGTTACGTGAAACTTTCAAAATATACACTGAAAACAATCTGCGGGGATCTTGAATGTATTAAAATGCAGGTTGTAGCTTTACCTCTGAAACTTCCTTTAAATTGAAGCAGTATGCATACACTTCACAGCAGTTCTCTTTGGTGGTAAGATTCCATTAACTTTTTTTTTTTTTTTTTTTTTGGGTAGAGCTATAAGTTCCGGCTAGTAAACTCTCAAGGCTATCTTTTTCTTAAATACCAAATGCAGTTCTCTAATAAAATATCTAGCTATCATGGGTTACGTCCTAGCGTGAACAACTGTATGCACCATCTCGTAACATTTTAAACTTCTCTCGATAAATATTTGCTTTCTTTAAGTATTGATAAAACATCGTCTTTGCTACAGATTCTATCAGCACACACAAGCACGTAAAACTCCTTGAAATTAAGCAAAACACCTATCTACTCTGAAGCAATATTATAAGTATTGTTTTTTTAAAATTATTAATCAATTCAGAAATATAGTGAAATAAAGTTATCGGTCTTACGATGAATACAGCAAAATGAATAGCATCTGCGCCTCTCTTGCGTTATTTAGAATATTCACAGACACGTCTTAAAGCGTAGGCTGATAGGGTTAGAAGATAATACAGTAATAGAGTACAAAATTAGTACAATTTCGTCTGTTTCTTGAAATTACCAAATTACACGCCTCCAGTACGTTCAAGATACAACATCGGAAAACAAAGAAGAAGAAGAAGAAATGAGAACAAAAAAATCGTCAGGACATTTGGTTTCAGAATGACGATGAATATAGATATTAGTTTCCATATAACTGTTCTTTGTAGGTCATGACACATATAATTAATATTTTTCGTAATTTTTTTGTAAAGAAAGTTCGTCGTTATCAGTTTTGGACACTTTATAACTAGGAAGGAAGTTTTTCGTGGTAAGTAAAGTTCACTTTCACGAAAGTTTATCGCACAATGTGTCTGCCCCAGGAGACAAGCAGTACAATATTCACCAAACTCCTTGCACCTAACTGTAAGAAAATATTTAATTAATATTATGAAAAAAATTGATACAAGAACACTGATTAGTTAATACTGTATGATGTCCACAAAATACAGATTACCATTGTAATGTCAAAATATATCATAAGTTCCGTGTGTGAAGTGCCATCTAGTGGTCCTCTGTTCTTCACCCTGCTACAATATTTTATTTCGCACATGCACTCACGATATTCGGATTAAAAAAGACCCACTTCTTTTTGTTTCCGGTATGTATACTTCGACATTCGTGTATTGAAATCATAAATAAAGGTATAATTTAAATAGTTTAATTTACTAATCATTGAAACTGCATAATGGAGTATTACAACAATACAACAATGGAATATTAAAATGAAGTGTGTGTTGATTTTACTAACCCATGCCTAGCTCTTACTACAGTTTTTTCAAGTATAAGCAAGATGTTTCTTGCAAGTGAATTTATCCACTTAGCGCACTTCACGGAACATTTGTTGTCAGTTTTTCCGTATAGATGACATCTGCCTCTCTTCCCACCCCCACGATCATTTTCTTCCGATTTTGGTGCAGATTCAAATCAGGTTCTCCACGCACGTATTTTTGAAGCATTTCCTCTTGGAAGACATCCTGAGCTCTTCATTTCTCCAACAATTCGCTGCTCGCCACGAATTTCTATGAACAATCTTCTTCACTCTAAGGTGTTTGCTTTCATTTGAGGGTAAGCTGCCTTGAATAGTACGCAAGAGTTGTATGCAGATATGTCGTTGGTATCTGAGAACGCAACAATCGGCCATCCGTTTGTCCGCTTTACTGTAAGAGTCACCTCCATCTTGCCTGTTGTGTCCACAACTCCTTACGTAGAGTAGTAATCTATAATAATTTGAGGTTTTCTCTTGGTGTCAATGCTGACTTTTGCATTGTGGTAAGAGTGCTTTGCAGAATAATACATTTGTTTCTCTTTGGGACGTATGAAACAAGCGTTGTGTGCTTTTTGAAAACAAATGTTGAAATGAAATTAGGAATCACCTTGGTTTGCAAACATTTTGGTGGTATGGGTGGCTTTTGTCGCATAGTTACAATCTTGTGATCCTTCTCTTCATCACCATTTGTCCCAGCTCGTAGGAGGTAAAAGAGTAGTCACGGGAAATGTTACGTCGTTTCAAGCCTTAGGCCTCGATTCTTTTCAGGGGCGCCTCCTGCTTGTTTACGGGTATATTGCTGAATATTCCACACATAACTTGTTTCATTGTCACGAATTACCCAAAATTTCATGCTATACTTTGCTGGTTTGCTATGAATACAAAGGAAAGGGCAGTTTCCCCTGAATGCAACATGTTGCTCATCTTCTAAAACAAAAACATATTGGAATTGTATAATTAGGTAATATCTCTAGCCATTTCTCCCACAAACCACTTATAGATGGAAAATTATCTCGTTAAGGTCTTCATAGCTTGTCTGACGGTCACACACCGAAGACACAAAGAAACTGGCACACCTGTCTAATACCGTGTAGGGCCCCCGCGAGAACGCAGAAGTGGTGCAACACGACGTGGCATAGACTCGACTAATGTGTGAAGTAGTGCTGGAGGAAACTGATATCATGAGTCCTGCAGGGTTGCCCATAAATTCGTAAGAGAACGAGGGGGGTGGAGAACTCTTCTGAACAGCACGTTTCAAGGAATGCCAGATATGCTCAATAATGTTCATGTCTGGGGAGTTCGGTGGCCAGAAAAGTGTTCCTGGAGCCACTCTGTAGCAATCCTAGAAGCGTGGGGTGTCGTATTGTCTGCTGCAATTGCTCGAGTCCGTCGGAACGCACAATGGACATGAGTGGATGCTGGTGATCAGACAGGATGCTTACTTACATGTCACCTGTAAGTGTGGTATCTAGAAGCATCAGGAGTCCTTTATGACTCCAACTTTACACCTACCAGATCATTAGAGTGTATCCACCAGCTAGAACAGTTCCATGCGGAGTTCATGGATTCATCAGGTTGTCTCGATACCCGTACACGTCTATCCACTCGATACAATTTGAAACGAAACTCGTCCGCCCAGGAAACTTGTTTACAGTCGTCAACGGTCCAATGACGGTGTTGACGGGTCCAGGCGAGGTGTAAAGCTTCGTGTTGTGCAGTCATCAAGGGTACACGAGTGGGCCTTAGGCTCCGAAAGCCCATGTCGATGATGTTTCATTGAATGGTTCGCACACTTGTTGATGGCCCAGCATTGAAATCTGCAGCAATTTGCGGAAAGGTTGTTCTTCTGTCACGTTGAACTACTCTCTTCAGTCATCGTTGGTCCCGTTATTGCAAGACCTTTTTCCGGGCGCGGCGATGTCGGAGATTTGATGTTTTACCGTATTCCTGATATTCATGGTACACTCGTGGAATGGTCGTACGGGAGAATCCCCACTTCATTGCTATCTCGGAGATGCTGTGTCCCATCGCTCGTGCGCTGACTATAACAGAACGTTCAAACTCACTCATATCTTGATAACCTGCCATTGTAGCAGAAGTAACCGATCCAACAACTGCGCCAGACTCTTGTTGTCTTATAGAGGAGTTGCCGACCTCAGTGTCGTATCTGTCTGTTTATATACCTCTGTATTTGAATAGGCCTGCCTATACCAGTTTCTTTGGCGCTTCAGTGTAAAATCCACTAATCCTTGACATATTTTTCACCGTTTCTACTGTCATTGTAGCCCTGAAAAATGAACGATCTTTGTATTCATCCCATAAACTTTCAGTAGACGTATAAAATATGCTAATAACAACAGACGCATGTAAGCATCTACTAAAATAGTATAGTTGTTGATCCTGCTTCTACGTGTGCTCTATTACTGTCATCATGTAGTCAGTTATACAAAGTGGCCAGCCGGAGTGGCCGTGCGGTTCTGGGCGCTGCAGTCTGGAGCCGAGCGACCGCTACGGTAGCAGGTTCGAATCCTGCCTCGGGCATGGATGTGTGTGATGTCCTTAGGTTAGTTAGGTTTAATTAGTTCTAAGTTCTAGGCGACTGATGACCTCAGAAGTTAAGTCGCATAGTGCTCAGAGCCATATACAAAGTGGTACACGAATTCTGGCCGCTGTCTCACTACAGTACCAACAAATACAGTAACATTGCGATAGGAAATCTGAGGCTGTCGCAGCTTGTATGCACTGCAACCGGAATGCTAAGCAGGTCACACCATGACACACGTCACGGATTGCTTACGTCCAGGTTCTAGGTCGCAAATGTGATTTTGTTTGTAAAGTGTGACATTCAGAATCGCTCGTCAGACATGTTGTCTCGCTCCCAAACAAGAAGTTTAGTTCAAGGTTCTCGCAACCCTCTACGACGTTGCCCTCATAGCGCAGTCATTTAAGTAGCCTCATAGGAACAGTAGGAGTTTGATGCCAACGTAGATTTATCGAAAATTACTAGTTAGCCTTCAATGCATCAGTCATCGGATGACAGCAGAGCATCAGCGTCTGAATCCTTCAAGTACGTGGAAAGAAGACGCTGGCAACAGGCCGTCAGGTAGATGAATGTGACCGTGGCGGAGGAAACAGCTGTGCAATCAGTAAGTAAGGCAACCCCCTTCGCCGGGTGTGGGTTGGGAGTGGTGTTGGTGACAGAAAGCAAGCGAGCAGCGGACCTCTGGAAATAAATCCCTGGTCGAATCAGACATTTATTCATGTTACGTACAGCGGCGTGGTCACCGCTGAAGAGGCCGTCGATCCCAGTATGACGTAGTGAGCCGCAGAGCTCAGAGAGCCGCCGTCAGCAGCTACGCCTGGGCAGCGGAGTGCGTAAGCTGCGTCACACGCTGGAGTCCGTAGTCAGCAGGAAGGCCGTAGCTGACAGAGACCGCACGCAGAAGCCGACGTATGACAACCTTGCCTAGGCTGTTGGCCCATCTCAAGTCGTCGAATACCTCACAGAGAAGGACTGTACTCAAACTAGGGACGGCGGTTGTCTCTGAAACAAGCGGTTTTCGGTTATATCGTTTTTTTTTCAGCACCGGTTTAACCAGACTGTTAAAGCTGTTCAAAATAACCAATTTCTGAAAATGTCGATTTTCTGTTTTTTATTCTTATTAAATTTTGTAATAAAGAGTAGAAATCGAACAAAGATTTAAAAATTTTGATTCTCTCTTTTCAAGACAAAATATTAAATGAAATAGGAAAATAAATGAACGTGGATTTTCCGCCGTTCAGTGCTTTTCTTGAAAAGTGGTAAGTCGTTGAATACTACAATAAATCGCCAGTGTTCTTCTATTGATACTAATTTTTGAAATTGTGCTCAAAAGCATGTTCTAATCGAGGATCTAGGCCTACATCTACACGGGCACTCTGCGAATCGCTCTTAAGTGCTTGGCAGAGGGTTCATCGAACCACCTTCACAATAATTCTGGTTTTCCAATCTCGAACAGCATGCGTAAAAACACGAACACCTATATTTTTCCATGCGAGCTCTGATTTCCCTTATTTTATTACGATGATCGTTTCTCCATACATGGGTAGGCGACAACAAAATTCGAAGGAGAAAGTTGGTGGCTGAAATTTCGTGAGAAGATTCCGCGGCAACGAAAAACGCCTTTGTCTTAATGATGACAGTGACACTCTCTCCATTATGTCCCGGTAATACAAACGTGTTGCTCTTCATTAAACTTCCTCGATGTACTCCGTTAACACTATCTGGCAAGGATCCTACACCGCGCAGCAGTACTCCAAAAGAGGACGGACAAGTGTAGTGTAAGTAGGCTCTTCAGTAGTGCTGTTGCATCTTGTAAGTGTTCTGCCAATAAATAGTCTTTCTTTCGCCTTCCCCATAGCATTTTCTGCGTGTTCTTTTCAATTTATGTGGTTAGTAATTGTAATTCCTGTCTATTTAATTTAATTTACGGCCTTTAACTTTGACACTCATCGTGTAAAAGTTTAATGGATTCCCTTTAGCACTCATGCGGATGACCTCACAATTATCATTATTTAGGGTCAACTGCCAGTTTTCACATCATACAGATATCTTTCTTATATCGTTTTGCGATTGGTCTTGATCTTCTGATGGTTTTACTGGACGGTAAACGACATCGTCATTTATCCTTTGTATCTTGTTTTCTTTCTAGGTTCCAAATAACATCTAAAATAAAATTTCTCGTTAAATAGACTGAATTTTCACATTTTCAACATTTATTTATGTTTTTATTTTATGGATTATACAGTATTTTCCTCTGTCTTTGTAAATAACTTTCTGGTTCAGGTATTTCGTCTCTTGTGGGAGAACAAAATACCAGGTCTTCGTGCAAACTTTGCAGTGGGTCACGAAATCAAAGCAAATAATAAAATAAAAATATAAAAAGACGCGAAATCCATTGCTACTGCATGAGAGCACAGCGCGAAGTTAACTTATGAAGATAGTAGACAATGTCCCTGTTTCAGTGTGTGCGCTGCCTGCATCGAACTGAAGACTTCCAAAGTCCACACTCGGCACACTCTACTGATCATTGGCGTCACAGATTCATTGGCGACGTGACTGGCAGCTGATTTACACGCAAGCACGTGACACGTATGCACAACGAGTAGTCGCTTTTTACTAGAAACTCACTCCTGTAAAACAGGGATTTTGTCTCTGTTGATCGAGTGAGGTGGCTAATTAAGACCCTGGACTCGGATTCGGGAGGACGTCTGACCATCCATTTTTTCCCGTTGTATCGTTGTGTTGCTTCAGACGAATGCCGACGTGGTTCTTTGTAAAGTATAAGACCAATTTCAAAAAAATGGTTCAAATGGCTCTGAGCACTATGGGACTTAACATCTGAGGTCATCAGTCCCCCAGATCTTAGAACTACTTAAACCTAACTAACCTAAGGACATCACACACATCCATGCCCGAGGCACGATTCGAACCTGCGACCGTAGCGGTCGCTCGGTTCCAGACTGTAGCGCCTAGAAGCGCTCGGCCACTCTGGCCGGCTAAGGCCAATTTCATTCCCCGTACTTCCCCAGTAACAGATTACACTTTATCTCTAATGACTTCCTCGCCGATGGTACTTTTAAACCCTAACCTTCTTTTTTTCTTTCCAAGTAACGTCTTTTCTCCTGTAACTCATAAAATTTATTCCTTTCTTGGTTTTAAAGAGTAGATAATGTGAGAAAGAAACCTATTCGCATCAACACTTTCCACAGTAGACTCACAGTGCTGCTGCTTATTTCAGTTTTTTTTTTTTTTTTTATTACTTCGTCAGTCTCCTGCATCTCCAGACAACATTGGTAAGAATTGACAACACGTAATGAGATTCTTCTTTCTGTAAGCTGATGACATGTGACAGTAACTTTCCAATATAAGAAACAGATCTCTACAACTTATCTACCCATGCATCTATTCTTGATCGGCTGTGTGACGATTTCTTTACATTTTAAGACGAAGTCACCGGACAAAAAAGTAGTCACCACTAGAGAAATCCGGCGAACAACTGAATGCCCTTTTGGCTATGGTCAGTCACATTCAGGCTGCTGCCTCAGGGTGTAGCAGTGGCGGAGAATCTGGCATGTTGCATGGAACTTCAGGTGTCACTTGTTTTGCCCACGGGCTCTGCTTCCGAAGCATCTCCTAGTGCACCCGTCGCTGTGGATTCGCCCTCACAGCAGGGTGAGTGGCGGGTGGTAAGACATTTGCGTCGCTCGAGGAGGATGGTCAGCGTGGAGGATGTCCCCATGGCCTTGCCCATTCCCTGTGGGTAGACAGGTGACAGCTCCTTCAGCAGGGTTCGAGTAGGCGCACGATGGAAAGAGTTTAATATTTTTCGGGAGCTTCAACGTTAGGTGCTTTATGGAGCCCCTGAGGCTGGAAAGAAAGTCAATATGCACTCGATATGTCTGCTTTGGGGCCTCATCCGAGATGTGGAGGCAGCTTTGCCTGCGACTATCGAGCGTGCAGGGTGCAATCTGCAAGCTGTGGCTCACGTCGGCACCAGTGACGCCTGTCGCATGGGTTTTGAGCTCATCCTCAGTCCGTACAGGCGGCTGGCGGAAGTGGTGAAGACTGCTGGTCTGTGCGTGGAATGCAAGCAGAACTCGCACTTTACAGCTCCCAGAGTTGATCGGAGTCCTTCGATTTGGAGCCAAGTGGAGGGTCTCGACCAAAGCCTTTGTCGACTCTATGACGGTCTTGGCTGCAGATTCCTAGAGCTGAGTTATCTTGTGGAGATTTGTAGAACTCCCCTTGATAGGTCAGGGGTGTACTACACAAAGAAAGCAGCTACTCAGGTACATGGGGGTGTTTAGGCTGGGCGGTAGTTTGAGGTACTCTGATGAACACTCGCCATTGGACACGCACCAAGGGAAGTCAGACAGCGTTTGTCAAAATGTTATCACTAAATTGTAATCGTAATAAAGATGCCGAATTTACTGCCCTCCGGGGAAGTTCTCGCTCTCAAATTATTCTTGTGACTGAGAGCTGGCTGTAACCTGAGGTGGAAAGCTCTGAGATGTTTGGCGTGTCATGGAACGTACAGTGGAAAGGCAGATTAGATGCTGTAGGAGGGGGGAGTGATCATTAGAGTTCACAAAAATGTTGTCTCTATTGAAATCGAAGTCGAGTGAAGTTATCCGGTCGCATATAACAGGTGTAGGTGAAACCAAGTTAATAGTGCATGGGGGCTTAATTAAATAAAATGCAAATATTTTTTCAGTTTTTAGTAGCTGTATGTCCGATTACGCTGTGTCTCGTAATCGGTTGGCCCTGACTAGTATTATTACGCTATCTGACTGCAAAGAACAACAACAAGAATGAAATGAAATTTTTCGTTAACACATTTAATTAATTAAGTTCCCAGCAACTATAAAACCTACAAAACCCAAGCACAAATGTAATTGTTCTGTGTGTGGGAGTGTGACTCAACGTACACATCTGGCACGGTTCTTCTTCAACAAGACAAGAATTTTTAAATACCAATTATGCTGACGTGATAAAAGAAAATTAGAAATACGATAATTGCGTAAGGAAAGCAGAATTACACTCTAATACAAGAACACACGCCAGATGCTTTGTTGACTGAACCTGTAATGACGCATTATTTAGGACACTGAAATAAAAACAAACGGAGTTAGTTACCTCATTTATATTGATGAAAATCACTCTAATCCTTACATTATATCTCAACCAGAACTCTCCAATATCACATCTCAGCAAGCACTGCCTAATAGCACATCTCAACAAACACTCTCTGCTACAACATCTCAACACAGACTACCCTAGTCCTCGACAGGCACTGACTACTACGAGCTCTGGACAAGCACTGACTACTACGAGTTCTTAACAGGCACTGACTACTACGAGCTCTGGACAAGCACTGACTGCTACGAGTTCTTAACAGGCACTGACTGCTACGAGTTCTTAACAGGCACTGTGTAGGCGGCTTAATAATACTCTTTGGCGCAATCTCTGGCGCAGTGGCTCAGTGTAGCCACCTTTCATATGCCCCTCCTCCACAGGCCAGAATTTGATGGTATTTTTGCCAGCATTGGTGGTGAAAATACCACCAAATTCGTCCACAAAAATACAGACAAAAATAAAAGATGATATTAATACCTAAATATCACATAATTAGTTAAAATTTTGGCTTTGTACTGACCTTTCAATAACCTAATATATAAAATACAGTAGGCAATACAAATTCTTTTCATACATGTGGCTTTACATAATAGTTTACACAATACACAAAAAATCAGTTTATACAAATGTTCACATAAAATACTTTTAATTATTAAAAAAAAACAAATAGTCGATAATTCCAGCCCAACAATGGTCAACAGGTGCAAACACCAACAAGTGACATCATTTCAGCAGAAGCAGTCCATCAGTTGCACCCAGCAATGTTGAGCAGGTGCAGACACCAACAAGTGACATCATTTCAGTAGAAGCAGTCCTAATCAGTTGCACCCAGCAATGTTGAGCAGGTGCAGACACCAACAAGTGACATCATTTCAGTAGAAGCAGTCCATCAGTTGCATCCAGCAATGTTGAGCAGGTGCAGACAGCAACAAGTGACTTCGTTTCGGTAGAAGCAGTTCCATTAGTGGCACCCAGCAATGTTGAGTAGGTGCAGACAGCAACAAGTGACATTATTTCAGTAGAAGCAGTTCCATCTGTGGCACCCAGTAAAGTTGAGCAGGTGCACACAGCAACAAGTCACATTAGTTCAGTAGAATCAGTTCATCAGTTGCACCCAGCAATGTTGAGTAGGTGCAGACACCGGCAAGTAGCTTCATCTGTGCACCCAGTAATGTTGAGCAGGTGCAGACACCAACAAGTGACTTCATTTCAGTAGAAGCAGTTCCATTAGTGGCACCCAGCAATGCTGATTAGGTGCAGACAGCAACAAGTGACATTATTTCAGTAGAAGCAGTTCCATCTGTGGCACCCAGTAAAGTTGAGCAGGTGCACACAGCAACAAGTCACATTAGTTCAGTAGAAGCGGTCCATCAGTGGCACCCAGCAATGTTGAGTAGGTGCAGACACCGGCAAGTGACATCATTTCCATAGAAGTAGCTTCATCTGTGCACCCAGTAATGTTGAGCAGGTGCAGACACCAACACATGACTTCATTTCGGTAGAAGCAGTTCCATTAGTGGCACCCAGCAATGTTGAGTAGGTGCAGACAGCAACAAGTGACTTCATTTCAGTAGAAGCAGTTCCATTAGTGGCACCCAGCAATGCTGAGTAGGTGCAGACAGCAACAAGTGACATTATTTCAGTAGAAGCAGTTCCATTAGTGGCACCCAGCAATGCTGAGTAGGTGCAGACAGCAAGAAGTGACTTCATTTCCATACAAGTAGTCCATCAGTTGCACCTAGCAATGATGAGCAGGTCCAGAGAGCAGTCCATGATATTCACTATCACTGATCACACTGTTCATCAGAGTATATAAGCACAAATTGAACATGTCCTTGTGGCACCAATCATGTAGAAAAAGTACAAGTAACAGTCCATAATATTCACTATCCCTGATCACACTGTTGATCAGCAGAAATTAAACATGTCCTAGTGGCACCAATCATGTAGAAAAAGTACAAGTAACAGTCCATAATATTCACTATCACTGATCACACAGTTCATCACCAGAAATTAATCATTCCTAAGTGTCACACATTACGTTGAAAAAGTGCAGGTAACAGTTCATAATGTTTACCATCACTAATCAGACAGTTCAGGCATGAACAATAGTTTGAATACACATACAAATGCTTTTACAATGCTCTTACACTAAACATACAAATTCTAATAAACACACAAATGATGTCAGATAATTGTCATATTAACATATTACAAATACTAAAAAACCAGTAAACCTATAATATTTATGGGTGTCAGTGCAAGCCACTACAAACAAATAAAATAATATTTACGAGATAGGTGGATAGGATTAGGAAAGGAAAACACACAAAACACACTCATTCATCTTTCGTCCACATTAAGTGCTACTGTGTAATTGAATAGTGTTAACTGTGTAAATGCAATTCTGTCAAAATCTGATGTTCGTCATGTGTATCAAGTAGTAGTGGCAGCAATGTATAACAGTCAATAATAGTTAGGTCAACGTCATAGTCATTATGTCAAGTCCAATGTTTGCCAAGCCAGATCAAATGTACTGTTGTTGAACAGCTGTCAGTGAGCCAAGATATGCAAATACTTCCTCTCTTCAAAAAAAAAAGTATATACTGCTTAGTGACTTAACAAAGTGTGTATAGACTATCTTCCTTCTACTTTAGTGTTCTAGTCTGCTATCTTCATCCTCCTTGTTCCATAAGACCAACAAAAAAAAATATGCATCTCACTTACTTTACCTCTTATCCACCAAAATTCCAATAATCATCAACTTCACACAACCTCAATAATACCTCAATAATACCTCTTCAATACGTCGATACATATAAACCTTATTGCCAATATATGCTCCTCACTTACTTTACCTCTTATCCACCAAAACTCCAATAATCATCAACTTCACACAATCTCAATAATACCTCAATAATACCTCTTCAATACGTCGATACATATAAACCTTATTACCAATATCATTTCACTTCCATAACAACTCTTTCCTCTAGTCAGTCTCCTCGAACAAGTACAGATAAAATCCTAATGCAAAATTCAGTTCATCATCCCATACAATCTGAAGGCACATTGTCAACACACAACCTCTGTGTAATCCGTCTGACCCAAATCTTCTACTCATTATGAATTATAAACAAAAGAAATGCATGCATGACCTCTAACAGACTTAGTTCGGATAACTCTCAGTAATTAAGTACGATAACGGAATGTGAATGATCATAATATTTCACAGTGTGTACATCACTTCAAGAATTATGGCAGAAGCAAACATGTGGAGTATTTCTTGTGTCAAGTGTCACTTCCTATTTCAATTTCTCACGAAAAATGCAGTGTAATAATTGTCAATGGTCTAAACCTAGTTTCGGTATGTCATGTCGTTAGCTTCCTTCCTATTAGCATAAAGTTATACAGCTTCCATAAAACCTCAGCTCATGTGACTTCTATGAAGTTTCTTGTACTAATGTCGTTTATGTCGAATTATAGCAGTTCATTTTCTTATCTTAAAAATATAAGGCACTTAGCGTAAGCAAAACAAGCAATTGCGAGTAACTATACCAGTAGAGAACAGAATGTCAACAAGTGGATACAGCACAATTCTTACAACGAGGCTCTGCCAAGCGAACAATCTGTAATCTATACCATAGTGTAGCCTAAACTCTATGTTCGTACACTGTACATCAGCATTGCTATATACCAAATTAAAGAGTAGTTGTGACAACAAACAGAAATGTATAAATATGCAATCCATACACATAGCAGCAAACAGGTCATTAGCATCATATCAGCATAAGCAAATAAATATTCATATGTCATCTTAATATGTAAACATGAAGGCGCAAGCAGATAAATCACAAAGTATAACTTACGTACATATCAGCATAACTAATCAGGTGACAATTATAATTTAAATAAATAAGCACAGCAGGCACATAGTTAAAACGCATGACATCAGTGAAAAAGCAGTGCAGCTAAGCGATGCATAATATATACAAATAACAATCCTGTTCATTAATAATCATTGTCAAAATCAGTTAACGTACGCAAGCACGTCGCTTCAAAAGTAATTTCATAGAACATAAAATTAGCACAAAGTATGAATCACGTAATCGCGAGCAGCAAATTACGTCTAAAGTACGTACCTAAGTGGAAATATGTTACCTGAAAAATAAACTCAGTTAATGGTTACCTTTTTAGTTTATTAGTTTCTTCTTGGAAATTACATTCTTCCTGAAAATTTCTCGATAGCAAGTCCTCTTAACGTCGGACACACACAGAATTTACCTGAAGTTCTTAAATATTTTATACAACCGTATCCTGGAAAATACTGAATGTTAATAACATAATTCATCGAGTCACTATAGCTTTATACTGAATTTAATCGGAGAAATTAAACTGTGTATTTGTTTACGGCTGTCAGTGCATTCGCACTGAGCGCTCGATCAGCTGTAGGCGCGTGACGTAGGAAGTAATTGTTTGCGGTCAACGACTGTCTTGTGCGGCGCGCAGACTTGACTGTTGCTTTGAGTATGTGCCGCCGCCAAAACACAGCGCGGTATCCTTGTACTCTCCGCATGTTTACATGTAGCTGTTAGTTTCTCTAAAGTATGTCATTCCACAAAAATTTTTCAAAAGTATATCATTCCACAAAAATTTTGGAAACTATGAACCTCACGTTTTGTGGTAGGAACAGCATAATTACGAATAGCGTCTAGTTTCTCAGAATCAGGAAGAATACCTTCTGTAGAAATAATGTGACCGAGAAATTTCACCTGAGAACAACCAAATTCAGATTTTTCCAAGTTTACTGTAATGCCAACTCTTGCAAAGACACGTAACAATGAATCCAAAATTTTGTTGTGCTCACTCCAAGAACGTTTAGCAATAAGAATATCGTCAATATATGAAGTAATGTTGTCACGAAGATAAACAGGTAAAATTTCATTCAAACTACGAATGAATGCTGCTGAAGATACAGTAAGTCCAAACGGTAAATTCCAAAGTCACTTTTGGGTAAAACAGTCATATCCGGTTATTGTTTACTTACTCACTTGATAGATTGATAGTCTAAGAGTTGTTTTGACAGATGCAAAGAATAGTAAAAGAGTAGGCAGCGGTACAGAAAACTAAAAGAGACATAGCACCACTACAGCTCGGGGCCCTATGCTCGCTACGGCACATATTCACTTAGAGTAGTGAATCCCCTGAGGACATTAATAGCCGCACATAATTTCTAGTTTGTGACTTTGTGGCAAGTTTGGCGGAAGTGCGTACATAAATTGATCTAGCCATGAACATGGATGTATGTCATTCTTAGAGTTGCGGAAGATCTTAAATTTCCGAACAGTCAAAAAGTGTTTATAGTCAAAATTTTCGCCTCGTGGCGACAAAGACCTACCGCGTCTGTCCCACTCCCAACGTTGATTATTGTCAAGTTCGCGCGCCTGGCGCTCTCTTGTTGCATCACGTAAATGAAACAAATTATTTTCTTCAAACCCTTCTGCTAAACTAACACTTGTCAATTTATCTGAAATCTCTTCAACTCTTTCCGATAAGTCACCTAATTGTTCTTTCTGTTTATTTATGTCTTCCGAAAGTGTGGCGACTCGGGTTTCGGTGCTGTCACATTTAGTAGTTAACTGTTCACACTGTTACGTTAAGTTATTTATTCTGTCATTTGGTGCGGATTCCTCGATTCTTTCAATTATTTCTTCCTTATCGTGTGCACGTTGTAAATTTAACTCTGAAAATTTCTGTGCTATCACGCGATCTTTTTCTTCCTGTTCCCTGCCCTCTTCCTCTTGTCTGATTTCTGTTGAAATTAAGCTATTATTGTGAGCCTTCAAAATCGGTTGTACTTCTTCTCTAATCTCTTTATTTGATTCGTCTTTCATGTATTTGAAACATGTCCCTGTTCGTGAGCCTAACTGTGTTCCCATTGTTCCCATATCAGTTTCTAATTCAGATCGTAACTGTATTTCCATTGTTTCCATCTCGGTTTTACTTGTTCCTATTTGTGAGCCTAACCCTCTTATCACTGCTTTCATCTCAGTTCTAAGTGTTCCTAACTCTGTTTTTAATTCAGATCCCAAATTTAATATTGCACTCATTAACTGCTCCATTTCTTCTGTCGTTAACCATGTAATCTGTGAATTTTCTGATTGAGAAAAATTTTGAACTGTTTCCGGACTATTTTCCCTGCTTATTAAATTGTTTTCAACTCCATTATTCATCATACTGTTGTCCTGTGTTGGCGAGTTCGCCATGTCAACAATTTCGTCATTCTCACTATTCATCATTTTCGCCTTTTTCATTGACCGCGTAATCATTTACAAAACATAAAAAATTCGTCACTGTACGAAAATTACACACAATGACTCTTTATCTCAACAAAACCATTCACACGAGATGTTTCCCTCAAACACGATTAATGAACAATTGAATAATTGCACTAAATTGTCAAACGCGTATACAAGACAACAAATCAAATTCTGAGAAAAAATACCATTAGAAGAATGACAATTACCAAATCCACACATGCAAAATAGACTACAATTACTAAACTCAAATTACTACAACAATACTACGGTCTACTATTTTTACAATCAGAAGAATTCCAAGGGACGATCCGAAGCAGCGGTCGCCACGTGCATGGGGGCTTAATTAAATAAAATGCAAATATTTTTTCAGTTTTTAGTAGCTGTATGTCCGATTACGCTGTGTCTCGTAATCGGTTGGCCCTGACTAGTATTATTACGCTATCTGACTGCAAAGAACAACAACAAGAATGAAATGAAATTTTTCGTTAACACATTTAATTAATTAAGTTCCCAGCAACTATAAAACCTACAAAACCCAAGCACAAATGTAATTGTTCTGTGTGTGGGAGTGTGACTCAACGTACACATCTGGCACGGTTCTTCTTCAACAAGACAAGAATTTTTAAATACCAATTATGCTGACGTGATAAAAGAAAATTAGAAATACGATAATTGCGTAAGGAAAGCAGAATTACACTCTAATACAAGAACACACGCCAGATGCTTTGTTGACTGAACCTGTAATGACGCATTATTTAGGACACTGAAATAAAAACAAACGGAGTTAGTTACCTCATTTATATTGATGAAAATCACTCTAATCCTTACATTATATCTCAACCAGAACTCTCCAATATCACATCTCAGCAAGCACTGCCTAATAGCACATCTCAACGAACACTCTCTGCTACAACATCTCAACACAGACTACCCTAGTCCTCGACAGGCACTGACTACTACGAGCTCTGGACAAGCACTGACTACTACGAGTTCTTAACAGGCACTGACTACTACGAGCTCTGGACAAGCACTGACTGCTACGAGTTCTTAACAGGCACTGTGTAGGCGGCTTAATAATACTCTTTGGCGCAATCTCTGGCGCAGTGGCTCAGTGTAGCCACCTTTCATATGCCCCTCCTCCACAGGCCAGAATTTGATTTCTGTAGAATCATTGAACATATTCTCAGCTTGAATACATTAAACTTTCTTCAGACTGAGAAGCTTATGTCCACGAATCAGCATGGTTTTAGAAAGCATCGCTCGTGTGAAACTGAGCTTGCCCTTTTCTCACATGATAGAACTGAGAGTGAAAGGCAACAGGCATATTCCATATTTCTAGATTTCTGGAAAACGTCTGACATGGTGCCCCATTGCAGGCTGTTAACAGAGGTACGATTATGCGGAGTAAGTTCACAGATATGTGAGTGGCTAAAAGACTTCTTAAGTAATAGAATCCAGCATGTTGTCCTCGACAGCAAGTGTTCGTCAGAAGCGCAGATATCATCAGCAGTGCCCCAGGGAAGAGTGATAGGACCCCCGTTGTCCTCTATACATACATGAATTATCGGCGGATAGGATGAGCAGCAATATGCGGTTGTTTGCTGATTATGCTGTGGTGTACAGTAAGATGGCGAGGTTGAGTGTCTGTAGGAAAAGACGACTTAGACAAATCTGTAGTTGGTGTAATGAACGGCACCTAGCTCTAAATGTGGAAGAATGTAAATTAATGCAGATGAAAAGGAGGAACAAACCTGTATTGTTCGGATACAGTATTACTAGTGAGCTGCTCTACAGAGTCAAGATGTTAAATATCTGTGTGAACGTTGCAAAGCGATATGAAATGGAAGTAGCATGTGAGAACTGTGTTAGGAAAGGCGAATGGTCGATTTCGGCTTATGGGAGAACTTGAGGAAAGAGTGGTTTACCTTTGGTGGAGACGATATATGGGGCGCCGGTGCGACCTATTCTTGAGTACTGCTCGAGTGTTTGGGATCCGAGCCAGGTCGGATTGAAGGAAGACATCGCAGCAATTCAGAGGCGGCGTGCTAGATCTCTTATGGGTTCGAACAACACGTAAGTGTTACGGAGACCCTACGGGAACTCAAATGGTAATTCCTGGAGAGAAGGCGATGTTCTTTCTGAAAACACTACTGAGACAATTTAGAGAATCGGGATTTGAAGCTGACTGGCAAATGATTCTTCTGCCGCCAACACATATTGCACGTAAGGACCACGAAGATAAGGAACGAAAAATTTGGGTTCATACAGAGGCATATAGAGAGTCGTTTTCCCTCGCTCTATTTGCGAGTGGAACAGGAAAGGAAATGACTAATAGTCGTACAGGGTACCCTCCGCCACTCACCGTGCGGTCGCTTTCCGAATATCTATTTAGATATAGATGTAGAAATCATACAAGGATCATTTAATACAGTTAAATTTCGCTCCTGGACTGGATGACCGCTAGAATTCAGTTAGAAAGTGAGTCCACAGGGTTGTGCAGGCTCGTCACATCCAGGTTAATCTACGTGCTGAGGATCTGATGGCTCAGTTCTACCAAATTGCGGGGCTGCTGAGGTCGGTATATTACCTGCTGTTCCATGAATGAATACGTAATCTTGCGGCGATATGAATTAATAGAATCTTCTCGGGCTTCCAGCCGTGTCAGGCGGTTAAAATCCCACGATCTTTCGATCGAGCTCTCCTCGGTTGTTGTCAAGTGGTAAATGACTGCCGTGTCGTTGTGGCCTCGTCTTTATATAACCGCACTGCTGGCTGTGACGTCACTGGTGCTCCCTTCCTCTCCAAATATGGTAACGTTTTTGTCCCGCGTTCATCGCGCCTGCTTCAACGTCGTGATGGCCGGGTCCCAGGCTGTGCTGAGCTGCAAACCGCCGTCCTTATCGTGGTGTTTTTCAGATATTTTTATTTATATGGCTCCTTTTATAAAACCATTCTAAAATCCCTTCTTTCTCACAATGACAGACGTTTCGTCGAGTATAATTCAATGCAGATTTTCCAAAGCGTGTTCTGCCACGGCTACATTTACCGGATAGCGTAGGAGTAAGTACCTCCGTGGTCCATCCGGTATCGCTCCGCAGCGTGTTCTGTTTGGCCGACGTAGTGGCAGCCACACTGACGTGGTATCTTGTACACTCCACGCATTCTGAGCCCTAGATTGTTCTTCACTGGCCTCGTGAAATGTCGTATTTTTTTTCTTGCGGCCTGAACACTGATGAAATGTTGTGTCTTTTCAGGAGCCAGTTAATTATTCCCGACACTGTGCCACAGAATGGCAAAAACACAAATCTTTTTGCTGTCTTTTTCAGAGGTGTTTTTCTTGTACGTCTCACCAGAAATAGCCTGTGCTACGTGGCAGCGGTTGTGGCTATTTTAGAGGAATACTAGTTCTTTTTGGAGGCGGTTTAGTTCCAGTGTCAGATTCTCAGCGTCTGAGACGACTGTAACTTGGTGAACGAGGGTGTTCAGGATGCCACGTTTTTGTGCTGGATGGTGGTGGCTGAGAGTGTGCAAGTATCGATCCGTGTGTGTGGTTTTTCTGTGGACGCTGTGGCTGAGGTGCCCACTGGTTTTCCGGCGAAAGAGGGCGTCAAGGACGGGCAGTGCACCATCTATCTCCGCTTCCATCGTAAACCTACAGTTCCATGTCCCAAGATTTTTTATGAGGTTCAAGTCAGATGATTTTGCAAGCCATTCGGGATGTAATAATGCGGAGGATTGTTCAGAACATTAGTCGCTTATTCTTCCCGCTGAATGAACTTTGCTGCTTTGGTCTTTAGGTACCCGTGTGAGCAGTGGTCTCTTGCGAGGTGACCGACTCAAACGTTCATTGCGTGCCGTTCCTGTTGCAATGTTCTCTCGCTAACAGGTCATGAGGGCCTTTCATTCACTGCCTGCAGCAATTCCTGCCGGGTTTGGAAGCGACTTTTATTCACAAGCTGTGAAACGCGTTTCCTGATCCTCCGATCCAGGATCTTTTTCCTACCACAATTCTGATGTGTTTCGCGATCGCGTATGTTACACCACCGCTTGCAGACACGTTCAACAGTCCGCCATGACACACCAACACATCCAGCACCTTCACACACCGTGGCCATAGGCACGGCCAAACGTGACTGACCCTTTTTGTCACTCTGCCACGTCCTTGGATTTACACATGTTTACGTACAATGCCCGATTGAAACATGAACGTCTCACTGATCGCTACTGCCTTATGCTCAGGTAGAGGCAGTGCGTGTGCGGTTGAGAACGTGACTCGAGTGCTGCGTCATCGGTAAAGGCTATACGATTCGCACGTGTGTGCGCACTGGGATGACAAAGTATTTGTCTGGTGAGCTTATTTTCACAGATGGAAACGCCAAAGTCATTGGATAGCACATATCCATATTCTTAGAACCACAGTACTCTAATAATTTGCGCTCTTTGTTCTTTCCATACTGACTGGTGATGTGTTTGTACAACTTTATTTTTGACTTTATCTTTTAGTAAATGATTTTACAGTATTTTTGGTCTAATTTCCTTCAATATTTTGTACAGAAAGTAAACTTTATTTGCAGATGAATGTTGTCACAGCACATTTAGATCTTTCTCCTGTGTATGACAACAGTGATACAGCTAATAGGAGACTGAGAGAAGGAAGGCGTGGTCGTCTTGCGGTGAAAAAATTCTGGACTGGAGAATTTCTGCCATTGACTCCTAATAGCCCAGCACCCTGTAATTCGAGAAATCCTTCACAAGATTTATGCTTCATGGCCGGTAAGTTAATCGATTAACCGATAATAATTGTTCAGCTTAGTGTCCAAATGAAAAACTATGTTATGGAATAACAAATTACTGTTTGTTCGAATGCGAGGATTTAAAATGGTAAGTTATGGGAAATCACTTATTAACTAACAATGAAGCTTGCTGAGGCTGTGAATATACAAAAATGTATATCAGACTGAAAAGAAACGTAAATAAAATTTGTTATGGTATCACAGAAGTCTGTACATGATAGCATTTGTGAGGAATGACCAAAAGAACGCAAAACATAATTTGATAGTTTCACAGCTGTAATGTATGCCTGTAACCAAAGAGACTGTCAGAAATGAAAATAATGATCGATAGAACACATTCTGAAACCAAATATATGATTGGCACATCAAACACACATCCTGGCTTATCAAAGTGGGTCAAGCAGAACATAAGACGATATGTTTTCGAAACACAGGTTAAGAAACACAGCACCTTGTCTCATTTGCATTCATGTACGGGTTGTCTTGCTGTAAAATCTCAATAGCTTTCTCACTTTCATTACTGATTGTGTAAGCGTGAGTGGGCGGACTGATCGAATGTGTTGTTATAGCAACTGAAAGACCGTTTATTAATAGTTAGTAAGTACTTCCGTGTGAGATATTATAAATATGATCAATTTTACGTGGTGAAACATGCCATTTGTGATAAGGGGGAATGCTTAGGTTTAAACTTCTCTTGATATTGATATAATTAGAGACAAAATGTATGCAACATTTGCTCAGATTTCATTGGAATACCTGTATCGTTAGGGACGTGTAACTGAGAAGTTAATATTATGCATGAGTTTCTGTATGATACAAGAGTTGTGAAGATGAAACAACTTTAAGTTAGAAACTTTCTGCCACATGAATACTGCGTGCCAAACCTGGACTCAAACTCGGAACCTTTGCCTTTCTTGTGCAAACTCAGCTGTCCACGAATGACTGATGACCTGACCTCGCGGCTTTGCTTCCACCATTACATTTGTCCTCCTTTCCTACCTTTGTACAATGTTCCTGCATGTTTTATGGGACTAGCACGCCTGCGAGAAAGAATATCGTCAATGGAGTGTTTGCTGACGTAAGACTTCGTGACAGATCAAAACTCTGTGCCATTGAAAGGTGCTACCGAAAGTAAAGTTGAGACGGTAGATTGTGACTCGTGACTGAATAGCTCAGTCAAAGTATTTGCTCGCAAGAGAAAAAGATTCTGGCTTCGAGTTTTGGTAGGGCACACAGTTTGGATCTGCCAGGAAGATTCAAACTAGCACACATCACGCTGCAGAGTGAAAATACATACTAGGAACTATAATTTGGTTTTAAATATAATTTCTTTTCTGTTACTAATTTTATTTCCAAGAAATTTTATCAAAAAATTTTTTAATTATCTACTTGATCAGTTCTTATTGATAGAAAGTAAGTATCAGTAGAAAATAGTAAAGATTGTTTCTTTTATCTGTTACCGACCGTAGAAATCAACTTACGGCACATCTTGATAGTAAAATTCATAATGTAATAATAATTAAACTCTACATTTAACTTACTGTACTTTGATATTTTCGTTCAAAGAAATGCCTGCAAGGTGTCCATTTCAAATCTCACAAATAAATTTGAGTACTTTAATCTGTAGCCTATCAGTTGCAGTATTTTAATGATTCTTCTGTCTTCAGAGTTGACACTGGTAAAGGAAAGCAGTCGTCTTCCAACTTCATATACGTGGTTTTAGACTCTAGTCCCTAAAAAGAACTAAAACTTAACAGTTCCGCAGTCACTTAAATAACAAAGTTTTATAGGTGTAGAGCCATATCATGATTTAAAATAACTGCTATTGGGTGGATAAAATCACCACAGTGATCGGTGACACTTGTCTGCTTTATTAAGTGAATGAATTTTTACGCCTGGTACAAAGAACTGGGCGATGTCATTCATACGTAGCGGAAATAGTAGAGGATCCTTGAACAAATCTTGTGGAACACACTGTGTGTTTCGTCTCTCTACAAATCAAGTGTTTCTCTGTAAATTACATGAATTATTCTGCGTAAATATCTACGTAATTTTTCTTAATCGGAAAATAAATTAGTCATGTATTGCCTTCTTAATGACCTTGACTACAAACTTTACTTATAGCTTCCTTATTTAATATTCAGATATGAAACTGAAGCTAGTCATTTAGTTATAGGTGTCATTACGGTGACATTAGTGCGATAGGTGTCTGCCCCCGGTAGCTGAGTGGTCAGCGCGACAGACTGTCAATCCTAAGGGCCCGGGTTCGATTCCCGGCTGGGTCGGAGAAATCTCCGCTCAGGGACTGGGTGTTGTGTTGTCCTAATCATCATCATTTCATCCCCATCGACGCGCAAGTCGCCGACGTGGCGCCAAATCGAAAGACTTGCACCAGGCGGGCGGTCTACCCGACGGGAGGCCCTCGTCACACGCCATTATTATTATTATTATTAGTGCGATAGGTGCAATGTCTAGGAAATTGGAGATGGTTTCAAATCAGGGAAAAGCCTAGAGCATCCGCTGGTATAACGAGACTCAGTCATTCACAACCACACAAAGTAAATTCCGTGCAACCCGATATCAAAGTCATATCGATCTGCCACGAATTATCAGAATGTAAACCTTAAACAGAAAGAATGGAAGCAATAGGACAGCTGCTTTTTCGAATTTTCAAGCAATCTGGCCGGGGGAATGCACAGGAATTACTACTTCAAAAAGTTCTGGATATGGCATCTTACAAAGGGTTTTGTCTCTGGTACACAAAGTGCAAACAGTTCGCATTTTATAGACTGTTGGCACCGTGAGAAGCTCCTCTTGGGGGCGCGCAATCCGTCAAACTGCACGGAGCGGCACGCCTCAACTCTAAGCTGGCGCAGCTGTTGCTGTGAACAGCTTTGATACTGCCGCTACTTCTACTGCCAGTGCCAAGCCGACAGAAGTGTGCTGATTGTTGAAACACAGCGACTGGCGGTTTGGCAGGTCAGCAGCGCCTTGTGAAGACCCCATTAGAAGCAATGTTCCGCCAGCGGTGGCCCAGTGCGGCGACTACTGTGTGAAACTTGGTTTGGGAGTGAGGGGGATGATGGAAGGTAGGGTGGGAGAGTAACAGGTGCGAGCGAGTACACAGTTCGGTTAAGCGGTCGTTCGGTTGACCGACGTTCGAATAATCGACGCTCTACTGTACAGGGTGATTCAAAAAGAATACCACAACTTCAGGAATTTAAAACTCTGCAACGACAAAAGGCAGAGCTAAGCAATATCTGTCGGCGAATTAAGGGAGCTATAAAGTTTCATTTAGTTGTACATTTGTTCGCTTGAGGCGCTGTTGACTAGGCGTCAGCGTCAGTTGATGCTAAGATGGCGACCGCTCAACAGAAAGCTTTTTATGTTATTGAGTACGGCAGAAGTGAATCGACGACAGTTGTTCAGCGTGCATTTCGAGCGAAGTATGATGTTAAACCTCCTGATAGGTGGTGTATTAAACGTTGGTATAAACAGTTTACAGAGAATGGGTGTTTGTGCAAAGGGAAAAGTTCTGGATGGTGCTACTGTAACTGGGCTACAGTATCTGGAGATGTTAGAGAATTGGCTGTTCCCTCAGCTCGAACAAGAAGCACAACAATTCATATTTCAGCAGGATGGAGCGCCACCACATTGGCACTTATCTGTCCGTAACTACCTGAACGTCAACTACCCGAGGCGATGGATCGGCCGCCAGGCAGCCCGTGACAGAGCACTTCATTACTGGCCTCCAAGAAGCCCTGATCTTACCCCCTGCAATTTTTTCTTATGGGGGTATGTTAAGGATATGGTGTTTCGGCCACCTCTCCCAGCCACCATTGATGATTTGAAACGTGAAATAACAGCAGCTATCCAAACTGTTACGCCTGATATGCTACAGAGAGTGTGGAACGAGTTGGAGTATCGGGTTGATATTGCTCGTGTGTCTGGAGGGGGCTATATTGAACATCTCTGAACTTGTTTTTGAGTGAAAAAAAACCTTTTTAAATACTCTTTGTAATGATGTATAACAGAAGGTTATATTATGTTTCTTTCATTAAATACACATTTTTAAAGTTGTGGTATTCTTTTTGAATCACCCTGTATTTTTACTCTGTGTTACAGCCAACTGCAAATTGGCTATTCCTGTAGGCTTTTATAGCTTTAATATATGAAATGGGTCACTTGCCGTGTTTGGAATTATTGTAATTATAAGATGTTCTGCTTTTACATAACACTACTGAGCTTCTGTAAATGCGTCTAAAGTTTAGGAGATGCTATTTTGTGAAGCATTGCACACAAAGCTGCAACATTCTGAACAAGGGCCTCTTGTTGGGCCTTTGGCCGGCCGCGGTGGTCTAGCGGTTCAGGCGCTCAGTCCGGAACCGCGCAACTGCTACGGTCGCAGGTTCGAATCCTGCCTCGGGCATGGATGTGTGTGATGTCCTTAGGTTAGTTAGGTTTAAGTAGTTCTAAGTTCTAGGGGACTAATGACCTCAGCAGTTGAGTCCCATAGTGCTCAGAGCCATTTGAGCCATTTTTTCCTCATAACGACAAGAGGTCCATTCTCAGAAGACTGACATCCATTGCTTTTAATGATATTACTGTTGGATTCAAACAACTCTCCAGCCGATACGAGAATATACAAAACGAGGGAAATTATTGTAATACATAAAAAATTAAAATGGATATTTTAGACATTATCGAACGTATTTTATTCAACTGAATGTTTCTTCTCCAATGTGGTTCCTTTTCGCTATCTGTATCACATTTATAACCATTCTTCCTCAGTTGCTAATTGAGTGATGTTTATCTTGTACCAAAGAATAACTATTTACAACTGATTTTTTTAAACAAAATTTACATTATGTAACTGAATCAGTAATTGTTGAATGGGACTAAGTTCCAGTGTTCGAATTTTTGGAAAACTAAAAAAAATGCTTTTAGATTTGTCAGTTGATAAATTTCACATTCTCTCTTTATTTATTTTATGCTGGTATCCAATATTTTTCCAATTTAAAAAAATCTTGTGACATATGTGTAATACATATTATTTCACTTTTAAATTTAGTAGTTAGCTTTTCTTCCATATTAAGCAGGACGGCCACACAAAATTTAGAAAAAACTTGAAATTTTGTTGAAAAAAGAAAATATTCATACGCGAATTTATTGAAATAATCACAAAATATCGAATAATATTGATATTAACTTATATTTTAAAAAGAAGAAAATGACGTGAGCAGCGTGTAAGAACATTAATTCAAAAGCCTATAGGAATACATAATAGGTTTTAACAATAAAAATTAGTTTGTAGTAGGCTGTTGTAATATAGCCTCGAAGCAAAAATAATCATCCGATTTGGCACGTCTATATTTCTGAAAATAATAAACTTATACAATGAAGTTTGGTTTTTGATTAACAGGAAACTCAAAAAGTTTTTTTTTTTTTCATACATATTCGCAGATGTTCAGTACGCCCCCCTTGAGATGCACAACATATGTCAGTGTGATATTCAGATTCTTCCCACGCTTTATAAACCCCCCCTCCCCCCACAAGAAATAATCGCATACACTCAGGTCTGGTAACCTTGGAGGCAGTAATGTAAGGCTGAATCATCTGGTCCAGTGCGATCAATCCATCGTTCAGTAATCCTTTCATTTAAAAATTCCCGCACTTCCAGATGCGTGTGGCGGTGCCCTATCCTGTCGGTAAATGAAGTTGTTCAAATCGGTCTCCAATTGTGGGAAAAGAAAGTTCTCAAGCATATCGAGACATATGCTTCCTGTAACAGTGTTTGCAGCAAAGAAAACTGGACCATACATGTTTAACCGTGAAACTGTACAAAACACATTAAATTTTCGAGAGCTAACTAACCTAAGGACATCACACACATCCATGCCCGAGGCAGGATTCGAAACTGCGACTGTAGCAGCACCGCGGTTCCGGACTGAAGCGCCTAGAACCGCTCGGCCACAACGGCCTTCTGTCTTCAGTCCAAAGGCTGGTTTGGTGCAGCTCTCACACTATTCTATCCTGTGTGAGTCTCTTCATCTCCGAGTAACTACTGCACCTGCATCCTTCTGAATCTGCTTCCTGCATTTATCTCTTGGTCGGCCTGAACAATTTTTACCCCCACCCCCTCCCTCCCATACTTCTCTCCAATACGAAATTGGTGATCCCTTGGTATCTCAGAATGCATCCTCTCAACCAACCCTTTCTTTTTCTCAAGTTGTATCCCAAATTTCACATCTCCCCAAATTATTCAGTACCCTCTCATAGTCTAATCTTGAACATTCTTTTGCAGTATTACATGTAGAAATCTTCAATTCTCTTTTGGACTAAGCTGTTCATTGTCCATGTTTCACTTCGATACATGGCTACACTCCAGACAAATACTTTCAGGAAAGACTTCCTAACACTTTAATCTACATTCGTTGTTAACAAATTCTCGTCTTCAGAAATGCTTTTCTTGTCAATCTAGATTTTATATGCTCTGTATTTCCAACATGATCGGTTATTTTTCTGCCCGAATAGCAAAACTCACCTGCTACTTGAAATGTCTCGATTCATAATCTAATTTCCATAGCATACCCTGATTTAATTCGACTATATTTCATTATCCTTGTTTTGATTTTGTTCATATTCATCTTATATCCTAATTTCAAGACGCTGTCCTTTCTGTTCAACTGCTCTTCCAAATCCTTTGCAGCCTCTGACAGAATTACAACGTCATTGGCAAACCTCAAAGTTTTTGTTTCTTCTCCCTGAACTTTAATTCGTACTCCAAATTTTCTTTGGGTTTCTTTACTTCTTATTCAATGCACTGATTGAATAATATTTGAGATGGGCTACAAACCTGTCTCAGTCACTTCTCAACCTCTTCTTCCGACTCTTATAACTGCCTTCATTATTTCAAAGTATGTATTCCAGTCAACACTGTCAGCAGCTTTCTCTAAGTCTACAAGTGCTATAAAAGTAGATTTGCCTTCCCATAACCTATCTTCTAAGATAAGTCGTTGGGTCAGTTTTGCCTCGCGTGTTCCTACATTCTTCTGGAATCCAAACTGATCTTCTCCATATCTCTTGTGTTGTCCAAGGATTTCCTATACGTCATGTCTTTTTACCTATTTGTTCCTCTGTTGCCTTCAGTATTTCATCTGTTAAAGCTACCCATTGGTCTTCAAATGTATTCCTTTCCCCTGTTCTAGTCAACTGCTGCATTAATGCTCGCTCTGAAACCCTCAACAGCATTTGGTTCTTTCAACGTAAATCGCTGTCTTAATGTTATATAATTAATCTGAAACATTCTGCCGTCTCCAGGTCTCTTCCACGTATAGAACGTTCTTTTATGATTCTTAAATCAAGTGTTAGCGATGATTAAATTATACTGTTTGGAAAATTCTACCAGACGGCTTCCTCTTTCATTCCTTTCCCGTAGTCCGTACTCACCTACTATTTTTCCTTTGCTTCCTTTTCTTACTATTGAAACCAGTCCCCCATCACAATTATATTTTCGTCCCCATTAACTATCTGAAGAATTTATTTTATCTCATCATACATTTCTTCAATCTCTTTATCATATACGTAGCTAGTTGGCATATAAACTTGTACTACAGCGGTAAGCCAGGACTTTGTGTCTATCTTGGCTATGATAATGCATTCACTGTGCTGTTGATATAGCTTACCCGTGTTCCTATTTTCTTGTTCGTTATTAAACCCGCTCCTATATTACCACTATTTGACTTCATAACACTATATTCACCTGACCAGAGGTCCTGTTCGTCCTGACACCGTACTTCACTTATTCCCACTATATCTAAATGCAACCTATCCATTTCCCTTTTAAAATGTTCTACCCTACCTGCTCGATTAAGGGACCTAATATTCCACGCTCCTATCCGGAGAATTCTAGTTCTGTTTCACTTCCTGACAACATCCTCCTGAGTAGTTCCTCCCCTGTACATCAAAATGGCGTACTATTTTACCTCCGGAATATTTTCCCCAAGAGGACGCCGTCATCATTTAACCATATTGTAGAACTGCAACTCCTCGATAAAAATTACGGCTCTATTTTCCTCACGCTTTCAACCGTTCACAGTACCAGCACAGTAAGACCATTCTGGGTGATGTTAAAAGGCCAGATCAGTAAATCATACAGGTTGTTGGTGACACGCAAGCCAACCCACCGACGGCAAGGTCCATGATTCGGTGCAAGCTACGTGACCTTTTCCTGCATTTCGATTCACACACTTTAAATATTGTCTCTACACAAAAAATCTGTCCTTATCAGCCTAATAGCTGATAGGCCCTGCATCGCAGGTCATTTAGGACGTCAGCGGTAGCTCGCGCTGGCCTCCCGACAGCGGTAGCTAATGCGGGTCTGATGCTGCAATCAGACTGTCCTAAGTAGGAAGCTTCGGTCACAGCCTCAGCACTATGTTCGCCACACCAGGAGATGTGAGTCAGTAGCGGTGAGAAAAAACTGCACAGGCAGCTTGGGTCACGCTGTGTGCCATAAACCTAAACATCGGACTTATACCTGCAGGCCACCAGCTGTCACCAACCAGCACAATGAAGTAATGTTCTTAGGACGTTGGTCCACAGAGCACGAGCCATATCGGATTCTGCCAGCTTATCTGATGAGCTACGCCGCCTTCGTACCGTATTTTTAGAGACTGGATATTCTGAGCGGGATATTCGCCGTACCTTAGGCCCGACGCGTGCTAAAGGAAGTGAGGAGCTGGAAGAAAGTGATGAACAAAGAGAAATGGTCGTTTTGCCACAAATCAGCGGTGTTTCTTTGAAAATAGGAAGATTACTGGAGAAACATAGAGTTAAATGCGCCTTTCATCCGCCAACGAAACTCAGAGCTCTTTTATGCTCAGTGAAATACGACATTGATTTAAGAGGGCCTGGTATCTATAAGATCTCATGTAGCTGCGGGATGTCATACATTGGACAAACTTGTCGCACTTTGGAGGACAGATGTGTCGAACATCGACGACACATATTTCTGGGCCAGCCAGAGAAATCTGCAGTGACAGAGCATTGCCTCACTATAGGACATTGTATGGAATACAAAAACATCGAAATTCTGTCGTCGACGTCTTCAAAGTGGGAGGGCGTTATTAAAGGTATCGTAAAAATTCGCAGGTCGACTTATTTACTTAACAAGTACGCAGGATACCAACTCAGCACGGCTTGGGATCCATCGCTGGCCATTTTAAAATCATAGCGAAGAAGAACTGTTGGTCGTACGAAGGATGACAGTGCTTTGATGACTTAGATATTTCGTTGAGAACGGCGAGGACGGGCACGCGCCAGCGCGGACACGTATTTCGACAGGCTGCTCCAGACAAAGGGCGCTGGGGCGGCCGACGGCAGCGCACGGTATGACTGACACGCCTCTGCGCGTGCGTTCATCTTTTGACAGGTGACGTAACTGTCTCTCGCCAGCGGTCTGCGTATTTGCGCTATTGGTCCTCGAAATTTGACGCGTTCACGCCTGCGCAGTTTTTTCTCTGATTGTCATAAATAGGAGGCTTCAGTCACAGCCTCATTTCTTATCTCTCCTTGAAAAATCCAGGCAATCACTATAAGACGTACCACCCCCTCCTACAAGCTCCACGATTTCTATCTCACCATCGATGACCTTCCTATCCAACTTTCTCCCGCCTTGAAACCTCGCCCTCACTCTTGACCGTCACCTCATCTGGTCTCCCCACCTCCTTACCATCCAACGGAAAGCTCACAGTAGACTCCGCCTCCTGAAACTCCTGTATCACCAGACATGGGGCTGTATCCTCCCACCATCCTTCATACCTACAAATCCTTGATCCGTCCCATCCTTTGTTACGCCAGTGTTGCCTGGATCTCCGCTTCTCCTAAATTCTCAAGCTCTCCAAATTCTTGAACGCCATGTGATCCACCTCGCTTTCTGTATACGTCTCCGATCACCCATGAGGATCCTCTATGACCACATCCGTTTCCCACAGTTCCTCCTTTTCCTTGAACACATCCATATCTTCTACACCACCACGATTCCTCTCACACCATGGTGTCTCCTTTCCGCTCCACTCCTCACCTGCTGTTGCGCCCCTAGCGATGTGTCCTACCCTCTTTCCATCTCCACACCCTCCACCTCCTCTCCCTAAGAAACTTCCAGCGTCTTCCCATCCCGGATGATGTGCTTTGCCCCGATATTCATCTTTTCTTCGCAACTCCGACCCTCCTCTTCCCCTCCCCTCCTCTCTAGGGCTCCCTCTCTTTACCCTCCCCCTCTGCTGTTCCTCCTACACCCCTGTCCTTTCCCAATCTTACGCTCCTTCCTGGGCTGCTCCCTCCCCACGACCGTCTCCTGCCCCTCGGTGTTCTACCGGCACCCCCCCCCCCTTCCACATCTTCCTCCCCCCTCTCCTCCACCGACCCCCCCTTCTCTGTTTCCTCTCTCTCTCTCCTCTGTGACCTCCACTCCCTTGGCAGGTCCTTCCAATTTTAATCCAGTTACTTTGTCGTTTTTTGGTGCTCGTCGTGTATCTAACAAAATGCAGTGTGTGTTCAGTGTCATCATCCCGTTTGGCTCTCATTACTGTCAACGCCGTTTTTAATTAAGCTGCCGGCCGGTGTGGCCGAGCGGTTCTAGGCGCTACAGTCTGGAACCGCAAGACCGCTACAGTCACAGGTTCGAATCCTGCCTCGGGCATGGATGTGTGTGATGTCCTTAGGTTAGTTAGGTTTAAGTAGTTCTAAGTTCTAGGGGACTGATGACCTTAACAGTTAAGTCCCATAGCGCTCAGAGGTATTTGAACCATTTTTAATTAAGCTCGTCGTGTCATTTTAGTTATATGTGGATTTTATGTAAACTTGCCCCGTAAAACTACCCCTTTTTTGTATATTTTAACTCCCATTGTTTCTCCTTCTCATGCAAACTACATCTTTTATTCCCATATTTTATGTATTTAACGTTTACTTTTGTATAGTCTCTTGGCTAATTGTGCCACTGCCAGTCCTCCCCTGCCCACATGGGGCAGGGTACGAAATAACAATAATAGAAAAAGAAACACAGCCTTAGCAGTGTGTTCGCCGTATCTAAGGATGCCAGTCAGTTGCGCTGACGAAATATTGCGAAATTTTCACAACGACATCGGACGACTCTCCCGAGAACAATATTTACAATGAGATTACATTTTAAAGGATAATATGGTATTTCGCTAACATATGCCACACAACAAACAGTATTTAACCCAGGAACAGTACGGTAAATCTGCTTACTTTACTGACCCACAGCTTCATATTTACGAAGTTTAAATGAGTCTCATTTTCTGACAAACAAACTTCTCTGTAAATAAGTTACCCCATGAAGTTATTGGCAGCACCTGAAGCTCAAATGGCGATTGCAATGTTTGTATAATGAATGAAAAAATAAGAGTAAAATATTATGAAAGATGTCAGAGAGAAGTTAATACCTTTCAATAAATTGCAAATAGACGATTTTTTCTGTCCTGTAGCTTCCAAACCACATACAACAGGAATATTTCATGTGAAAACCGTTCCATGTTATTCAATAATATCATAGAATCTTCAACTAATTTATTACAGGCGATGTCCGTGCTAATCAGAACCCTCTCATGACAGCTACGCATGTGCTATACCTACGAGAACACAACCGAATAGCAGAAAGTCTCGCTGTTATTAATCCTCACTGGGATGATGAACGTATCTACCAGGAGTCCAGGCGCATCGCAATCGCCTGTTACCAGCACATAACATACGAAGAAATGTTACCGCTTTTCATAGGTATGTGTGTGAGAACAATTTCTTTATATGAAGATAGCAACTGCTCTTGAAAGAACAGATACTGTTGATGACCGTGCAGCTTTTCCCTGGAATAAATGATGACTAACTGAAACCCTCAGCTGCCGACAGGTGGTGTTGATATACCTTGATGTGGACAGCTGAAAATGTGTGCCCCGACTGGGACTCGAACCCGGAATCTACTGCTTACATGGAGACGCTCTATCCATCTGAGCCACCGAGGACACATGAATAGCTCGACTGCAGGGACTTATCCCTTGCACGCTTCCCGTGAGACTCAAATTCCCAACTGTCCACAATTCTACATATGTAAAGTACCCCGGTCATATGTAAAGTGTCCCGGTCGGGGCACACATTTTCAGCTGTCCACATCGAGGTATATCAACAACACCTATCGGCAGCTGAGGGTTTCAGTTAGTTATCAACAATTTATTTCTTAATATTCAGTCTCAATGATAATTTACAGACCCCCTTCATCACCCCTTGCCCTTTCTTTTGTAAATGTAGTATTTGCAGCAATATCCTTCCAAAAATCCGTGATATTACAGTATATAGACAGAATGTTAGCAGCTGATTATTGTTTGCTATGGGGCAGGTAAGTTCGCCTATAGCTCACAAGTAGCTGTCACTATGAATAAGTTACCATTACTCTTGTAACAATATAAGCCTCTATTTACAACTAAGGATATCCACAAAATAAAGCGATGAAAGCCAAAAGTAAGTCTGAATTATTTTATCTTCGTTTTAGATTAAGGCGAGTACACCAGGATGAGCAATAATTAAGTGCTTCTGTGAACCAACTCTTTTTATTTCAACTTAAAAATGTCCCGTATGCCCTCTAAAGCATTTTTTCATTGTTGTTCGCCGGCCGGGGAGGCCGAGAAGTTCTAAGCGCTACAGTCTGGAACCGCGCGACCGCTACGGTCGCAGGTTCGAATCCTGCCTCGGGCATGGATGTGTGTGATGTCCTTAGGTTAGTTAGGTTTAAGTAGTTCTAAGTTCTAGGGGACTGATGACCTCAAAAGTTAAGTCCTATAGTGCTCAGAGTCAGCCATTGTTGTTCGTCGAAAATTGTTCACCAAAGTATTACTGCAACTCAGATAAAAAGCCACCTAGTGTGCATAGAAACTTCATCATCTATGACGCCTCTGATTTCCAAAAAGTATTTTCGTCTTCCAGACTGCGCAAACTTTCTTACAATACAACCCGACAATTTCAAGTATAGTTCGTCCGACGTCTCAGTAGTGTAGAACAAATTAATGATCGAATGAACCAGATTGTTTCTTTATTCATTTTAACAATAACCAGAAACTGTACGGCGACAAAATTCATCCTCTATATCGCTTTTCGCACGAATAAAACGAATGATAGCGCAAACTTCGCACTTAGTGGATTCTGAAATAGACTCGGCCAAACACAACATTATCGCTATTAATGTTCGACGAATGCACAGACGTTTTTGTGTCACTTACTGGTATATTTTCGATTTTATTTGTATTGATAAATGACTTCCTTTTAGCATAATATCAGAATAAAAGTTACTAATTTGAGTGAAGATGCATTGCATATACTTTTTCCACGCGCGGAATGAGTTGGTTGAAGTCAGTGCATAGTTGAAAGTGGCGTTGGTTTCTGTCGAAGAGTAGAATTTATTGAAAAAGTGTAAAAGGTAGGGCTACATCGAATCAGTCCAACGATTGTGAGGTGCGTTTCAGTGGGGACGTAGGGTCCTGTACAGAGGAAGCACTCTAAGGGAAGAGCCAGCGTATTCCAACGATCTCTCCCACCGACAAGTGCTGGGGATTGTCTGAAGCTGACAGTGAAAGTGGACCAGGGCAACACACTTCTCATTGCGGAAGGCCATCAATATCTCGTGCCTAATTAAAGTAGACACAAAAGAGAAGAGATGAATTTTTCGTTGGTGGTTTGTATGGCAAATAATGTTTCGTTAGGTAAGTGGCTTCAAGCCATAAGGAGAACCATGTGCACGGAGTGTGTTATGTCCAGGGGACTTATTCTACCTGAAGACGTTATCCCAGCTGCAATCGAAGGCAGAGGGTGCAACCAGTTGCAGATTGGGAAATAACAGGCGTTTATCGCATCCATTCAGAAGTCGTACCTGATTTTTTCAACGACTGACAGAGAAGATTAAAACTACCAGAAATGTTCATATTGCGCTTTGATGCTCACAGCCTGCAACATTGTTCCTAGAAGTGACTGTGAACCTCTAATTCTGTACGTAATGAGTTCCTGTACTTTAGCCTCTAAGTTGAAAACTGCAAAATTCCGGGATCATCACAAAGGAATCAGTAGTGCATTACATACCAAAGTAGATTACTAGTGCAACTGACTGTGTGAACAGTGAACACTAGGTTTGTTTTGGGTTAGGTGACGTTCTCTACGGTCAGAATAAACGTTGCTGCATAGGGATCCTAAACACTTGTACCACAGTCTCAGGAAATGTTTATCGTAGTGAGAACATTACGATAATGATAATAAGATCTGGAAACATTTGAAAAAGTGACTGAAAAACCACGCTGGATGTCAATTTACACGAAAAAATCTTCTATGTCGAATGCAGTAAATACAAGGGCGGAATGTGAGTTAAGAAAACCGTGGTAGTTGGACCAAATTAGTAATGGCATGTTAACTTTCATCAACCCACATCGAAGAGTAAAAACATTATGGTCACTCGCTTAATTTGTGTTGGTCCACCTTTGGATCGGAATACAGCAGCGGATCTGTGTAGCATAGATTTAACAAACCCCTGGTAAGTTTCTGGAGGTATGTCGCACCAGACGTCTACGCGGAAATCACACAATTCTCGTAAATTACTGGATGGTAGATTTTATGAGTGGAGTTGGTGCTAGATATTGTTCCAGACGTCTTCCGTTGAGATCAAGTGAATTTTATGACCAAGGCATCAACTTGGGTCCACTATCATACTTATGAAACAACTGTAGCACGGTTCTGGTCTTGTGACTTAGCCAGTTATTTCGACAGCAGACGCTATCGCCGTCAGGTTAGACATCAAACACAAAGGGATGCTGGTAGCCTACAGTAACGTTCACGCAGTCCGCCGCTGCACACTGCCTTCGAATCCTGCGACTGGTCCCATGGAAGCCCAGGTGGACGTCACCCATAACATAATACTACCCATACCATCCTGCGTCTGTGGCGAGGTGCATACTTGGAGCAGCAGCTCACTTGGATGAGGGCATATCTGGACACAACCATCGACATTGTGTAAAAAGAAACGTGATTCCTCCGATCAGGCAACACGTTTTCGTTGGTCCACGCTCCAATCTTGCCCACTGCAATCGTAATTGACAATATCATTGTGTCAGTTTGGGATAACGTAGGGACCGTGTTGCGCAGAGTCTCATTGTCAACTGTGTTCAAGGAACAGTATGCTTCAGAACACTCTGGTTTGGTACGTGTACTCCGCAAGCTATCTCCTGATGTGTGACGGAGGGTACTTCTGATACTAGTAACTGATCCACCTATCCTGTTCCTGTTGCGAATGACGCGTGGGAAGAATGGTTCTCAGTAAGCCTACGCATTGGCTCTCATTTCTCGAATTTCCTCGTCGTGGTCATTATGTGAGATTTATTTAGGAAGACTCTTCCCGGAAAGTGTTCTATCCGTGATGCACAACGTCGCTCTTGTAACATCTGCCAATGGAGTATGTGGAAAATCTCGGTAACGCTCTCACGGCGACTGAACGATCCCATGACGAAACGCAACGCTCTTCATTTTAGCCGCCATATCTGGTAAGGATCCGATGGTGGATGAATTACATTTCCTTTAGTTTCTTTCTGTGAATCTGACTCTGGCATCTGTTTTTCCTACTACTTGTTCTATGTGGTCATTCCATGTAAGATCGCTCTGGATAGTCACCCCTGGATGTTTTATGGTAGATACCATTTCCAGCAATTTCTCATCAGTAGGGCAGTTGTACAGTAGTGGCTTTCTTTCCTTGTGTATGAGCAGCATGTTACATTTGTTCACGTTCAGGGTCAGCTACCAGTCCCTACACCATTCATCAGTCCTCTGCAGGTCCTGCAAATCGATACTGCCTTCTGTCGTTGCTACTTTGTTGTAGACAACTGCATCATCTCGCAATAGTCTTAAAGAGCATCCAAAGCTTTCTACCAGAACATTTATATACGAGGGTTGTTTTTTAAGTAAGGGCCGTTTTTATTTTTTAAAAAAGATACAAATACTTTTGTAAAAATTTTTATTTTCTGATTCTATACACTTTTACCTATTTTTCTACATAGTTGCCTTGTTTATTTAAGCACTTGTCATACCGTACAACTAAGTTTTTAATTCCCTCTTCAAAGAATTCGGCCGCCTGCTCCGACAGCCAAGAGTTCATGGCCACTTTCACTCCATCGTCGTCATTGAAGCGCTGCCCACCAAGATGGTGTTTCAGGTACCGGAAAAGGTGAAAATCGCTAAGAGCAAGGTTGGGGCTGTATGGTGCATGGTCCAAAACTTCCCAGCCAAAAGAATCAACCAAATCCCGAGTCTTTTGAGAGGTGTGAGGCCTAGCATTATCGTGCAGGAGCAAAACTCCTTTTGTCAGCATGCCACGCCTTTTGTTTTGAATTGCTCTGCGGAGCTTCTTTAGAGTTGCACAGTAGGCATCTGAGTTGATTGTCGTTCCTCGTGGCATAAGGTCCACTAGCAAAACACCGCGCTGGTCCGAGAACACAGTTGCCATAATCTTGCGCTTTGACAGCGTCTGTTTGGCTTTGACCTTGACGGGTGAGGTTGTGTGTCACCATTCCATCGATTGTCGCTTGCTTTCGGGAGTGATATGGGATACCCATGTTTCATCTCCAGTGACAATCTGACTCAACATGTCATCCCCTTCTTCCTCGTAACGAATCAAAAAGTCCAATGAAGTGGCAAATCTCTTCCCTTTGTGGTCCTCTGTGAGGAGTCTGGGTACCCACTGAGAACACAGTTTCTTAAAGTTTAGGTTTTCAGACACAATTTTGTACAAAACCGATCTTGAAACTTGTGGAAATTCCAAAGAAAGAGTGGAAATTGTGAATCTTCTGCCCTCACGACTCTTTGTTTCGACTACAGCCAGCAAATCATCAGTGATCACAGAGGGCAGGCCTGACCGTTCTTCGTTATGGACGTTGTGACGGCCATTTTTAAACTCTCTAACCCATTGACGCACTTTACCTTCACTCACTGCATTCAAGCCATAAACTTCTGTTAACTGACGATGAATTTCTGCAGCTGATAGGCTTCTCGCGGTCAAAAAACGTATCACTGACCGTATCTCACACGCGGCGGGCGATTCAATAATCGTAAACATTATAAAGTAGCACAGCGATGCGTACACGTCAGCTACAGAGCTACAACTTGCATCAGTGTGAACGGGAAGGATGTCGGCAAGTGGCGCGGTGGCTTGTTGCGGCGTCCGCGCGAACTACGGGACTATCCGCGCGAACGGCCCTTACTTAAAAAACAACCCTCGTACATTGTAAACAGTAACGGTCCTATCACACTTCCTTGGGGTAGACGGGATGTTATTTTTACATATGCCGATTTTGTCCGTTAATAGCAACGTGTTGGGCTCTATCTGCGAGGAAGTCTTCAATCCAGTCGCAAATCTGATCAGCTAGTCGATAAGCTCGTTGTTGTTGTTGTTGTGGTCTTCAGTCCGAAGACTGGTTTGATGCAGGTCCCCATGCTACTCTATCCTGTGCAAGCCTCTTCATCTCCCAGTAGCTACTGCAACCTATAGCCTTCTGAATCTGCTTAGTGCATTGATAAACTCTTTTTTTTCACTAAAAGGCAGTACGGTACAGTGTCCAATGCTTCTTGATGTCAAGGAACACGGCATCAACGAGCGCCATGGATCTCATGGGGGAACAGAGCTAGCTGAGTTTCCCCAAGATCTCAGTTTGCGAAATCCATATTGACTTTCGTTGTGCAAACAGTTGTCATGCTTGGCCATAAAAAATGTTCCATAGTTTTATAACAACTGACGTCAGCGATGTAGGTCTATAGTTGTGTGCCTCTGTCGTCCTGCAGCCCTTCTTAAAAACGGGAATGACCTGCACTGTTTTCAGTTCGCTATGTACCCTTCGTTGCTCTAGCTATCTACGGTAAAATGTTGCCAGGATGAGAGCAAGTTATTTCACATAATCTTTGTAGAAACCTACAGGTATCTAACCTGGCTGTGTTACGTTTCCAGTACTAAGCGATTGTAGTTGCCTTTCTATTCCGCGAACGGTTATCTCAATATCAGCCATTTTTATGTCCGTAACATGATTGAAAGGAGGAACTGTGTTACGATCTTCCGTAGTGAAATACTTTCGGAAGACCGAATTCAGTATTTCGACCTTCTATCTGGTATCTTCCATTTCTGTGTTTCTATGACCTCCGCCGCACAGTTAGAGGAGCCATGTCACGGACTGCACGGCCCCTCCCACCAGAGGTTCGAGTCCTTCCTCAGGCGTGTGTGTGTGTGTGTGTGTGTGTGTGTGTGTGTGTGTGTGTGCTGTTCTAAGCATAAGTTTGTTTAAGTAGTAAGTCTGGGGACCAATGATCTCAGCAGTTTGGTCCCTTAGGCAAACACATTTTTTTTTTTCTATAGTCTCCAAGTTGAAACGTCCCCTAAGAAAAATTGTACATGACTGTGCTTAAACTGACACACAATATTTTTTAGCGCAACGCAATCTGACTTTCAAAAATCCCTACAAAAGAATGGCCCTGACTAACATTAACCTATACCTTTCACAAATTACTTATCTCACAAAAATCTTGGTTACTCGAATTACTGCAATACAGCGAGCGCCACTACTACCAGCTAAATAAAAGATTCAAACTACGGAAGGCACTAACTGCTGATAGGCATAGTTAGCAAATGAAAGATTTTAATAGAGAACAATCAATGTATTTACCTTAATAGTCATCAAAAGTCATAATATACATAGCAGTTCATGACATCCAGTCTTACAAATTTCAAAACTCCGCCATTTGTCTCCCCACATCCACCACTGCTGGCGGCTCACCTCCAACTGCGCAACGCTACGCGCTGTTAACATCCAGCTGCCACTGCCCAACACTACAATGGCAGACAACAATGCAAACTAGCCACAGACTGCACACGGCACAGCCAGTGATTTTCATACAGAGCGCTACGTAACGTTGCCAATAAGAAAACATAAATAGCCTACTTACAAGGTGAATGAATATATGATTTCGAATCGCTTACCGATTTTACACAAGATCAAAACCCCTTAGGGTTTTTTCGTATCGATTGATAAAATTTTACTTTCAGAGTCCTTAAACGCTTCTCTTATTGCTCTCCTTACGCTCATTTTCGATTCGTTCACCTTTTGTTTGTCAGTTCGGTTTTAACTTTTCTCGAATCTGAGATGAAGCTCTCTTTGTTCACGGAGCCGTATCGACGCTAGGAGGATACCCCATTCGTCTTTCCATCATTCATATGCTTTCCTTACAACGTCACATGCCCGCAACGCCACCATGTGGCATGCATCCTCGAAATGGGCAGTGGTGATGACGCTTTGATTCATCAATGTACATCTTGTGTGGACGTGGTGGGATGTTTCAGAGAAAGCTTGGAAAACATCGTGCTGAGACTTTCCTGTGATTTGGTAGTGGAGGGGGCTAATTAGCTAACCCATTCGTGAGAAAAACATATTACATGTCCTTGCAACAAACATGCTGAAACATTCCAATTCAATGAATGTAGACATTATCTCCACAGATCACCAGTAATGAGTGAAAAGTTAAGAAAGGGGACAAACATCCGGCTTTGGAGGCAAGAATGTGCCAATCTGTGGAATAAATTCAGAAATGTTATAAGCCATGTGCTAGACAAGTTTGTGCCGTGGAAGATAATGATAAAAGCCAAAGACCCACGTTGATCAATAAGATACTAGAAAGATTCTATGTAAGCAGAGGCCTGCGTCTTAGATTCAAATGAAGCAGAATTCTTGTCCAAAAACAAAAGCTGAATAAAGTCAAAACAAGCGTAATAACAGCTATGCGATAAGTGTTTTATTAATTCGAGGGCAAGACTTTATCTACGGAGTTCCAAGTAAAGTCGTACGGAAAATCGCCCACTGGATCAAAAGTGTCTCTCCAGAAACTCGTTGATAGTGATGGCACCAACGATGGTGAAATGAAGACTGAAACACTAAATTCTTGCTTCTGAGATAACTTCACTCACAGTCACAATGTATTTTCTATCTTTTTTCATGTTCCGATGCGAAAACGACGTGTATTGTAATAAGTGAGGGCAGAATTAAGAAACAATAATTGTAGATGCTCGATAGAGGGTAGACTACTCCATCTTAAATTAAAGGCGTTAGCGTGGTGCTGAGTCAAGCGCTATTCGAAATTTAAGTAATCCTGTGTAGCCGGACTGTCTTTATACGCGGCTTTCAGGACATCGTGTGAGGATAGGATGAGCTGGATTTCAAATTACCGATATTTTCGGCTTATACACTAGTTGCATGTAGCAGTGAGATACTCCATTTCGTTGAGCTCAGAATATGTTCTATGCCTATAAAACAGATGGACGTCAAAGATATTGGACAGAAATTTAGTGACTCACTTTGTCATCCCTTCTTGTAAACAGGGTCGTCCTATACTTTCTTTTAACTAATTAGCAGAATTTCTCGTTCGCGGGATCCGCGGTGTATTATGGTTAAGAAGAACGCCAACTGAGCTGCAAATGTTGGATAGAAACTGGTAGAGATTCTGTTGAGTCCTGGCTTTGTTCAGTTTCAACAATAATTTGCTGTTTTCAACGTCAGTGACACTACGTACAGTCCATAGCTGTAAACAAACTCGCTCTGTATGTGTGTGTGTGTGTGTGTGTGTGTGTGTGTGTGAGACGACATGAAAGGCAGTAGAGAGGAAAGGAGAAAAAGCGAGAGAGGTAGAGAGACGGGGGTGGAAGTGAGAAAGCAGGTACTGTTGGAAAACAGAGGATGTTCAAATGTTCAATGTGTGACATCTTATGGGACTTAACTGATAATGTCATTAGTCCCTAAGCTTACACACTACTTAACCAAAATTATCCTAAGGACAAACACATCCACCCATGCCTGAGGTAGGACTCGAACCTTCCCCGGGACCAGCCGCACAGTCCATGACTGCAGCACCTTAGACCGCTCGGCTAATCCCGCGCGGCAACAGAGGATGTTTGAATACATTTTTCTCTGAGGAACTGTCTTTTTATAACTCATAAAGCTGCCCAACACTGTTTTAATGCGTAGCGTTGTGCATCGCTCAAAACTTTCTTTTCTTGGGCAGGGTGGGACCAGAAAAATATCTCTACTTTCAAGGTGATGTTGTGAAGGGAGGGGACGTGTCGGAAGGGTGGGGAAGGGCTCTATTTTACATAGAGGGAAAACAAAATCGCAAACAGAAAGTAATTTATGTATACTTATGAAATACTTTTGTGTAGATAACATATTTAAGTGATTAACATTGCAAGATCACAGATTAGTGTAAGCGCGACATCAGCCATTGCAAATATGAAGTGTTGGTACATTAATAACGGGTATAACCACCAGAATGTTGAATGCAAGCATGCAAATTTGCATGCATTGTGTTGTGCAGGTGCTGGACGTCAGTTTGTGGGACGGAGTTCCATGCCTGTTGCATTTAATCGGTCAATAAAGGGACAGTTGACATTGTTTGTGGATGACTCTGGAGTTGTCATCCGATGGTGTCCCATACGTGCTCCATTGGAGAGACGTATGGTGATTGAGAAGGCCAAGGCAACATGTCGACACTCTGTAGAGCACGTTGAGCTAAAACAGCGGCACGCAGGCGAGCATTATCCTGTTGGAAATAACCACGACAGTGCTCCTGCTGTCACACGAAATCGCACTCCAGACCGTAACTCCACGTGTAGGTCAAGTATACCTAGCACGTGGACAGATTTGCTAACACTGGCTTCTTCCTAATCAACACACGACCATCACTGGCACCGAGGCATAACCAGCTTTCATCAGAAAACACAATAGGCCCCCAATCTGCCCTCCAATGAGCTCTCGCTTGACGCCACTGAAGTCGCGGTGGTTTGGGGTCGTGGAATGCATGCTACAGGGCGTCTGGCTCGGATCTGTCCTTGAAGTAACCGATTTATACCAGTTCGTTGCGTCACTGTGGTGCCAACTGCTGCTCAGATTGCTGCTGCAGATGCAGTACTATGCGCCAGAGCCACATGCCGCATTCGACGGTCTTCCCTCTCGTTAATGCTACGTGGTCGTACAGAGTTGGTCTTATTGCGACCGTACATTCTCGTGAACACAGCTGCTAGCAATCATGTACAGTGGCTAAATTTTTACCGAGTCTTTCTGCAGTACCATAGAACGAACACCCAACTTCCCATAGCCATATTACACGACCTCAGTGAGATGTTGATATGCCGTCTTTGTCACCCTACAGGCATTCCGACTAACAACTCACCACGTCCAATCTCAAAGGTAACTAACATTCATGGCAGTTACAGCATGTATTTAAAACAAATCTGATTTACCTCCTACTACCGCCACACTTATAGGACTGGCGCAAAATCTAAATAGATACCGTCTTTCAGTTGTAGAAACAAGCCTACCTACTTTCTTTTACGTAGCACAATTCGCTTTTGCTGTTGCGATTTCTTTTTCCGTCAGTATATTTAAAATTCCCCGCAGATCTTTGTTATCCACTACGTTAACAGATAGCCAGTAACAGATGTAGGCTGCAGCAGTTATCAAACTATTTGCAGAGTGTAGATTACAGTGGAAAACTGTGTCAAACTAGTCTTCAGGGGAAGATTCAACAACAGATAATGTAACAATACCACAAATGTTGTGCAGACATGGAGGTCGATGAACGACATACAAGTTAGAGGTTAAAGAATGGACGAGAGGCAATTACTAAACAAGACTGGACAAAGAAGTGTGAATCAAGCTGCTCTCGTTATTGGCCTCAGAGTCTGTCAACGATGAGGTGAATGGCTGATATGAACTACGCGCTATGTCGTATTTTGCATATTTGCAAGCAGCTTGCATGGAAACCGAGTCTACATTAAAATTTTTGTGAGGACTCGTTCGAAAATTTCTTAAAATGCCATGCTGGTCCGAACACTAGATTGCCTTCTGCTTGTAAGATTGAGGATAGCGGTTTAACGTACCGACTACATCGAGAGCGTTAGAGACATGTCACTAGCTCATACTGACAAGGATATAAATCGGTACTGACCTTGATGAAGGAATCACAGTAGCATTTGTCGGAAAAGATTTTGAAATGCTGTGGAAAATCCGATGTCTATACGGCGCTAACAGATGCGTCTTCAGCACTCAACTACTTTACTGTCAAGTTGATTTTTCTGTAAAATATGGAGTTATATCATCGCCACATCCATGCTGGCAACTCTGACACTTGTTCAGTTGTGTTATCACACGGGCGATGGTATAAATCAGTACAGACATTGTTCAAGGAACCATAGAGGCATTCAACAGAAATTATTACATTGATTTTGTGAAAGTACTAGCTCCGTAGGTCAGGAAGGGATGAAGAGTGCTTAATGATTGGAAATAGGCCTACGATCATTCCCGTTTTCAAGAAGAGTCGTTGAACAGACGCACACGTTGGTATGTTGTTTGATTTTGGAACATCTTTTAATTTATCGTATAATTAAATTTCTGGAGACCAACATTGTCAACTGTAGGAATCAGGTCTCTCTTTTTGTCCACGGGACCAGAAAACAGTAGATACCGGTGTCCAGGTTGGTCTCTGTTCCGTGACTTACGGAAAGCGTTTGGTACAGTTCTACACCACTGCTAATGAACAAAAGATGGACATATGGAGCATGAGACCAACTATGTAACGGGAGTGAAGAGTTTCTAGCAAACAAACACATCATATCGTTCTCAACAAAGGGAAATCTGCAGAGGTAAATGTAATTTTGTGCATACCTCAATGGAGTGTTATAGGACGATTACGTTTCAAGATATATGATCGACTCAGTGGATAACGTCAGAAATCTCATGAGACTTTTAGTGGATGTTACTGGTGGAGATACAGAAGTTGCTCTGCAAGAGAATTGTAGCGAAATGCAGGAAGACATGCAGAGAATCTACGCGTGGTGTAGTGACTGACAGTTGGCCCTCAACGTAAATACATGTAACATATTGTGGATAAATAGGCAGGAACAGACATTGTGGTATAATTACATAAATGCAGAATAATCACCGGAATTCATATCCATAAATTATCTTGTCGTATGTATACAGAGCAGTCTTAATTGGAATGACCAGTAAAACTAATCACAGTTATGACAGACAGAGATGTGTTGGAAAATTCCTCAGGAAGTGTAATCGAACTGCAAAAGGGCTAGCTTACAAAACCCTTGCTTCATCAGTACTTCAATACTGTTCTTCAGTTTGGGACCTGTACCAGATACGATTGATCCAGGAAACAGGAAGATGCGTGTTTCATTACAAGTTTATTTAGTGAGCACTCAAGTGTCATAGAGAAGCTCAACCAATTCGAGTGGCAAATGGTGCAGGAGAGGTGTTCTGGTGTAGTTTTCTATTAAATTTCTGAGGGATACACTCGTAGAATAGTCAATCAATATATCGAGTCTTCCGACGTATATATTTTGAAAACACCATGATGGTGCAATTAGAGAGATTTGAGACCACACAGAGGATTACTAACAGTGCTTCACCCTGCAAACCATTTGCGCTTGGAACAGGATATGGGGGGAGTGAGAGTGATACACCGAGTACCCTGTGCCGAGAAGTAGAAGGCAGAAATTGAAACCGACATGTCCACTTTACAAGGTAACATCGCCACACCATGCCTACAGAGGTCGGCAAAAAGTTTTGGATGGTTTATCACCTCAAACTAAAATTGCTGGTAGTCTATTAGGAGGGTGCCTCCTCATTGTCAAGGTTTAAGACGTAGGCTGTTGAGCTTGATGCGGCTTTTCTTCTTTTGAACTAGATCCAAGTGAGTGACGCTCCACAATTGTAATCGTAGATGAAAACATGAAGAAAGTTAATATGTTATTTCACGATCGGTCATACACTCATAGGTGTGTGAAACAGCTGATGCCGCAGACTTATCGGGAGAATACTGTGACTGTACATATTACATGGAGAATAACTACGAGATAGTGCAATTGTTCCAAAACTACCAGAAATCTATGTGCAACATGGGGGCCACATCGACAAACTACCTGATTTTGTGTGTCAACTTGCTAATATGTATAAGAAGCGAATTCGTCCACGTTACAATAGAAACAGAAGAGCAGTGAAAGCACACCAACACATACGACATGATTCGTTTGTTGTTCTACAGCACATAGTCAATATCATTTTTGGTTGTGTTTGGTACATTCCACATCCATTTCATGCCTTAGTTTCTCTTAAAAATGTGTTTAGGGAGTACACCTGGTTCTTCTCAGCAAATTGCACTGTTGAGTCTGCTTGATTGTCCCTCTTGTTACTGATGAATTGTTTTTCAACTTTGTCACTATATTCCATTAAAGTCGCACATTGCCATCGCACAACAGGATTTACTTTCATTTAACAGTTTTTGTGACTCCTCATGAAGATCAACTTGTTCATGATGGTGTGAGGAAGCTGGAAATAATTCTCCTACAGTGATGGAAAAAATAGCAACACCAAAAAATAATTGATATAGGTAATGAAATTTCAGGAACACATTTGTCAAGTAACACATTTAAGTGATTAACATTGCAAGATCACAGGTTAAAGTAAGTGTGAAATAACCCATTACAAATGTGAAGTGTTGGTATGTTAATAACTGGTGTAACCACCAATATGTTGAATGCAAGCGTGCAAGCATTGTGTTGACCAAGTGCCGGATGTCAGTTTTTGGCATGGACTTCCATGCCTGTTCCGCTTGGTCGGTTAATAGGGGATGCTTAGTGCAGTTTATGGACAACATTGGAGTTGTCATCCGATTGTGTCCCACATGTGCTCGACTAGAGAGGAGTTTGCTGATCCAGCAGGCCAAGGCAACATGTCGATATTCTGTAGAGCATTTTGGGTTACAACAATGGTATGTGCACGAGAGGTATCCTGTTGGAAGACAATCCCAGGAATGTTATTCATAATGGCAGCACAACAGGTCGAATAACCAGACTGGCATACAAATTTGAAGTCAGGATGCATGGGATAACCACGAGAGTGCTCCTGCTGTCATATTGAATCACAGACCATAAGTCCAGGTGTATAGGTACAGTGTCTCTAGCACTCTGACAGGTTGAATGCAGGCCCTCAACTGGCTTCCTTCTAACCAACACATGGCCTTCACTGGTATTGAGGCAGAACCATCTTTCATCAGAAAACACACAGATTCCATTTTGCCCTCCAATCAGCTCTCGCTTGGCACCACTGAAGTCGCAAATTGCAGTGGTTTGGGGTCAATAAATGCACGATACAGGGCGTCTGGCTCAGAGCTGTCCTTGAAGCAACAGATTTATAACAGTTCGTTGCGTCACTGTGATGCCAACAGCTGCTCAAATTGCTGTTGTAAATGCACTGCGATGCGCTAGAGCCATACCCTGAACAGGACGGTATTTCCGGTGATTATCATTTGTTTATTTTTTAACACCATTCCCAGTATTATGTTTGAAATTCCTTCAATTCAATCTCTAGTTATATTTTTAATGATAATAACTAATACTGAGTACCTGCCTTATTCTGTGCCTTTACACTAAAACATATTTCCAGACTGTAGCTCCATCTGGTCCTCTTCCTTTCTTGCTATGTCTGACATTCCAAAACTATCCTGGTTGATATTATTTTGTTCCAGTTCATTTAACCACACTTCTGCAGTTTATGATCTCCATTTGGGTTCTGAAGAAACATTTAAGACTTTATGGATCATGATATTTTGTGTTAACTGAACTTTGTGTAGGAGGTGTAGGTGCAGCAGCATCTCAACATGCTTAAAGTTATGTATACTCTGCCTGAGTTTGTACACCCATTACTGCCAGTACTCTTTAAAACAAGCCTAGATACACTACTCTATCCTTGGCACTCTAGCCTGTCTGGCCCAGTTTGCTGAGACGCATGTCCAGCCTTAAGACTTCACATAACAGGTTTCCCTCTGATTTCATCTCATCACCAGTTTCTTTCAAATGTCAAAGATAGACATTGTAAGCTCTTCTTTTCTGATTATTTCTGGCGATTGCAATAAATAAACATATTTAATCCATATGAAGATAGTAACTGTTCCTGAAAGTACAGATACCAATGATGACCGTGCAGCTTCTCTAGAATAAATGATAATTAATTGAAACCCTCAGCTGCCGACAGAAGTTGTTGATATACCTCAATGGGGACAGCTGAAAATATGTGGCCCGACTGGGACTCGAACCCGGGATCTCCTCCTTACATGGAAGATACTCTATCCATATGAGCCATCGAGGCCGCAGAGGATAGCGCGACTGCAGGGACTTATCCCTTGCACGCTCCCGTGAGACCAACATTCCCAACTGTCCACAATATACATTCATAATGCTCCTAATAGATATTTGCCCATTCACTCATTACTCGCGCCAGACGTATCATTTATTCTAGAGAAGCTGCACGGCCATCATTGGTATCTGTTCTTTCGGGAACAGTTACTGTCTTCATATAGTTAAAGGCTACCCGGCCATTGACCTTCTTCTGTGCGATTGCGCACACTTCGCCCGAACTCTTAGAGAATCATCAGCTTAGTCTGTTTTACGTAAAGGGTAGCCAGTCTCTATTTATAGCATTATCTGCCAATCTAATTTCGAGTTATTTCTTTAAAAAACGATCCCAACAGTTAGACTCAAGACCATTTATCTGTGTCTCTTTACACATTATTCTGTTTCTCTTGGTTAACAGTGCCTTGCCACACCATACTTCTCAATTTGTAATAATCATGTATACTAATGGTGTTCGATACATCTGTCATGAATGGTGGAAATTGTCTGGCCAATATACGATTTCTCGCAGTCGCAAGAGAGTTTGTAAATGACGGACTTCCTCTTTAACTGAACCAAAGAGTGCTCTAATAATGGCTGGCAGACGAAACATACTTATAGAATTAAATCTTTTTAATATCCTTCCTAGCTTTGAAGATATGCTTTTGGCATATGGAAGGAAAGGAGCCAAACTACATACATCTACTACTGGTTCCAGCAGAGGTCAGGACTGTAAACCATCACAGGTCTGTTTGACCTGAGGTATTCTACCTCTTTTGTCAATGTTTCTGCACCCAGGTGTAAGGACTCCTTGGCAACATCCTCAGGTTCCTGTGCATTGGTACAGTGGTAGACAACCGATCAGATGTAGATACCAGTTTATATATATTGGTGTTCTGTGAATGCTGTGACGCAGAGTTCGATCATCCTTACTGTAGACCAGTATGTCCAGGAATGAAAGCTTTCCATTTCTCCTACCCTTCATCATTAACTTGATGCTGGGATGAAGGTACCTGAAATGATCCAAGAAATGGTTGGATGCATCAAGTCCGAGTGGCCACACTGTCAATGCATTGTAGGGACAGCTGTCTTCTGGGCTGGAAATCCCTATCAGTCTGTCAAAACACAGTTCGAGGACGTGTGTGGCGTCATCAGACACAATAAAACAACATTCAAAATTATTATATTTATTGCTGAAAATGAAAGTTGTTACTGCTTCTTCTGTGCCAACTGACGGCTATGCAAGAGAAGAATCCGCCGAAACCAATGGCGGAATCACTGCTGCCAAAGACGCTGTGTCAGCTTAGAGGGGAAGCCGATGACTCCCTGATGTGGTGATTTTGGCACCCACTGGCGAGGAAGCATGCCCCATCAGTAACTCTGCTTTCGGAGATGGTGGTGACCAAGACGTGTGTTTTGATTCACACGCCATTTTGGGCAGTTCTCGACCCCTCCCACATCATTGTCCACATTGTTTCCTCAGGTGGACCGCAATGTCTGATGCTGGGTAGTTGTGCTGAATGCTGAACATGAACCGGCAGCCGTCAGACTTCTATGATACTGGAGTTTACCGCAGCTTCTGCTCAGGACTTGAGTGGTGTTAATAGACCCTCAGTTTACCCATGAGCACTGGCTGTTGTGCTGACTTCAGTACTTGATGCTAGACCCCACCAGCTGTGGCTTCAGTTCACTGCGCGTCTCGTAGGACAGCAAGTGAAAGATAATCGTTAGAACAACCTTACATGCAAGCTGATACTATACCATAACCAGAGAATCATGTGCAAATGACATGAGCTCCATTGATCCTACTGACCCAGTGCCAAAAGCTAGATGGGGCGGAGTATTTATTTCAGCAAAGAGGTACTCTGCTCTACGATGTCACTCGTCATGATCGAGTTGATTCTGTTCTTCCAAAGTCATCAACGGTCTTCTGTTCCACTATGTTTCTTAACTTATTTGTTACAGGGTGTTTACTGCTTAGTCAAACTGTTGCTTGTCTCTGTTGTGTCCCGACTAATGTATCTTGTGTTACGTTACAGAAGTAATGAATGCACTTCTGTCTGCACTGCTCTAACCAATTTGAATTGAATTGCTCATAGGCTCTCTTAAGAGTGGTGAGGTAGCTGTTTTGCCTGATCCAGTAACAATGTTGAAACGTTTATGGTTCTCAGCTGGCAGTCGTTAACACTTTTAAGTGGTTGAATAATGCCAGTTGTTTTGGACTTACAAAATATTTTACTCTTGTGTTCCCTTACTAATTTTGTCAGGATATAGCACTGTCAATATACTACCAAAAACAGTTGGTTTTTAGAACACCATCTTCAGCACTCTGTCTCAAAATCTTCTGTAAATAAAATGGTGATTGTGGGGGATAATGCACTCTCCAAGCCACTACTTCAGTTTGTTCAAAGTATTTGTCATTGAATAAAAAAATAATCAGTATCAGCATACGACAGCAAAATTTCATTTCCAAGTCCAGTTTTTCACTAATTAACATTAAGGACTCTTCAAAAGAAACCTGGGTAAAAGGGACTAGTACCATCTACATCTACATGTACAGCCACATGGATACACTGAAAAACACACTTAAATGCCTGGCAGAGGATTCATCGAACCAACTCCACAATAATTCTCTATTATTCCACTCTCGAACAGCGCACGGAAAAAAGAAACATCTATATCTTTCCGTGCGAGCTCTGAGTTCCCCTATGTTATTATGATGATCGTTTCTCCTTATGTATGTTGGCATCATCAAAACATTTTCGCATTTGGAGGAGAAAGTTGGTGATTGAAATTTCATGAGAACATCCCGCTGCAACGAGAAACGTCTCTGTTTTAATAATGTCCAACTCAAATTCTCCATCATGTCCGTGACACTCTCTCTTCTATTTCTCGATAATACGAAACGTTCTGCTCCTGTTTGAACTTTCTCGATGTACTCCCTTAATCCTATTTGGTAAGGATCCCACAATACAATCCCTTAATGAAATTTGTCACCTTAATGAAATTTGTAATTAAAAATATATCACTTTTTCAAACCAACAGCTCAATTCTTGAAATCAGTACTAGAAATAAGAATAATATTCACAAGGATTTAAAGTCACTTACTCTTGTACAAAAAGGTGTGCATTATTCAAGAACACACATTTTCAATAACTTGCCAGCAGCCATAAAAAGCTTAACAACCAATGAAAATCAGTTTAAGTTATTGGTGGCCAACTCCTCCTACTCCATTGATGAATTTCTCAGTAGAACTAACATATATGCACAATTTCAGTGCAGTAATGTGTTCATTGTAAATAAGTGTGTGTGTGTGTGTGTGTGTGTGTGTGTGTGTGTGTGTGTGTGTGTGTGTGTGAAATACAATCTAACTTCTGTGCCATTTCAGTGCAGTAATGTGTGCATTGTTAATAAGTATTATAGTAGTTCTATTACATGTTTATTACCTTACAGGTAAAAAAACTTTTTTTATTTTAATTTCAGTGCATTAGTGTTTGTAAAATGATTCTTTGATATAGCATTCATTAAAAAATGACGATAATTCCACTTGGGACTTGTGGAATGGTACATTAGCTTATTTATTTGAATTGTAAATATTTGTCATGTGTTATTGTTTTTCTTACATGTTCTACATCTTGGAGGACCTCCTTAGTATGGATCAATTGGAATGAAAGTAAATCTAATCTAATCTACCGCGCAGCATTATTCCAAAGAGAACGACTTGCACAGTGAAGACAGTTTCTTTAGTAGACATGTTGCATCTTTAAGTGCTCTGCCAATAAAATGCTGTCTTTGATTCACCTTCCCCACAACATTTTCTGTGTGTCCATTCCAATCTAAATTGTTCGTAATTGTAATTCCTTGGTATTTAGTTGAATTTACAACCTTCAGATTTGATTGATTTACCGTGTAAAAGTTTAACAGATTCTTTTTAGCACTCATGTGGATGACCTCACACTTTTCACTATTTAGTGTCCATTGCCAATCTTCTCACAATGCAGATATCTTCTCTAAATCGTCTTACAATTGGTTTTTGATCTTCTGGTGACTTTTAACTCTACCATGAGGAGCGCCAGAAATCACTTCTCTTTCAATCAATGACTTCCCATCAATTACTATGAACTGTGTCTTCTCTGACTGGAAATTAGAATCCAGTCGTATAACTGAGACGGTATTCCATAAGCACGCAGTTTGATTACAAGCCGCTTATGAGGTAGGTATCACAAGCCTTTTGGCAATCTAAAGATACGGAATCAATCTGAAATCCATTGTCGATAGTACTCAACACTTCGTGCGTGTAAGAACTAGTTGTGTTTAACAAGAGCGATGTTTGCTAAATCTCTTTTGACTGTGTGAGAATAGACAGTTCTCTGCAAGGTAATTCATAACATTCGAACACAAAGTATGTTCCAAAATCCTGCTGCATATCGACGTCAATGATACGGGCCTGTAATTTAGTGGATTACTTCTATTGCCTTTCTTGAATAAAGGTGTCACCTGCACAACTTTCCAATCTTTGGGTACAGATCTTTCGTTGAGAGAGTGGTTAAATATCGACCTATTGCATCAGCATTCTCTAAAAGGAACCTTATTGGTATAAGTCTGTACCGGAAGTTTTGTTTTTATTAAGTTGCGTCACTACTCCGAGGATACCTACTTCTAAGTTACTCATGTTGGGAGCTGTTTTTGATTCGAATTCTGGAATATATACTTCGTCTTGTTTGGTGAAAGAATTTGAGAAGGCCGTGTTTAGTAACTGCTTTAGCAGCACTGCCATCTATAGTATTTCCAGTGCCATCGCGCAGAGAAGGCATTGAATCTGTCTTGTCACTAGCATACCTTACATATGACAAACGACAAGACTCTTTGGATTTTCTCGATTTTGAGATAAAGTTTCATTGTGGAAACTATTGTAAGCATCTTGCATTGAAGTCCGCGCTAAATTTCAATCTTCCGTAAAAGATCGCCGCCAGTCTTGGGGACTTCGCATTCGTTTCAATTGGCTTGCTTTTCTCACTGTTTCTGCAACAATGTTCATCTTTATCATACCAAGGGGGATCAGCTCTGTCGTTTGTTAATTTGTTTGGGCTCTTTCAATTTCTGTCGATACTATTTTTCTAAATTCAAGACACATTGTTAATTTAGAAGGCTTGGAGATTGTCTCTCAGGGAGGCATCAAGGGAATTTTTATCTGCTTTTTGGAATAGGTATAGGCCTATTTTACGTTTATTTTTGGACGATTTGGGGGTTATGGTATTGTCTCGCTATAAGAGCCCTGTGTCCACTAACCCATGTATCCGTTTTGATGCCCTTTATTAAGTCAGGATTCTGTGTTGCTAAGGGATCAAAGTGTGTTTTCACAACCGTTTACTATTCGACTGGGCTCATGTACTAACTGCTCCAAATAATTTTCAGAGTATGTGTTCAGCACGATTTTGGATGATGTTTTATATGTCTCTCCTGATGTAAACATGCATTTTCGCCAACACATCGAGGGTAAATTGAAGTCACCATCAATTTTAATTTTATGAGTCGGGTACGTGTTTGAAATTAGACACAAATTTTCATTGAACCTTTCAGCAATTTAATCATCTGAGTTGGGAGGTCGGAAAATTACCCCTATTATTATTTTATTTCAGTTGCCAAGAATGACCTCTACCCATACTAACTCACAGGAACTATCCCCTTAAATTTCCCTAGAAGTTCATCAAAGTACACTAGCAAATCCAAGGGACAAAGACACAAATCTTCAAATGCTAGATAAAAACCGTGGAACTACATATATGGTCTTCACACTAAGAACAGGCACTCACCTAAAACTTGGCATAGTCAGGGGGCAGCAGTGACAATCTCGTGCACATGTGCTGGTGGTTTCCTGTGCTACATAAAAGAGTCACTGATTTTGGTAGGAATAAGTTCTGGTGCAATTAGCAAACAGTGTTCTCACATAGAAAAGGGATGATTGTATGATCTGACTGCAGACACATCAAGAATATCAGAAGTTACTACACTGGAAAAGTTTATACATAATGACAGAAACTTTGCCATCAGGCTAGAGCATGGGCACCAGTCACAGTAACATTCAATGTTCACTAATAACAATTGACATGCTAACTACAAATTATGTAAATTGACAGTGGAGGGGGTGGAAAGGAAAGGGACTATTGATGTCAGCTGCATCAGAACTTTATGCAGAATCAGCAGCAACAATTGAAAATGTCTACCAGATAGGGATTCAAACATAGGATCTCCAGCTTACCAGACAGTTGTGTTAACCACAGTGTCACCTGGACTCAGCATCTACTGTAGTTGTGTGGACAATCTTGACATGCATCTTGGCCAACCCACATTGACAGCCAAATGAAGTGGAATGAGCATGCTAAGAAACTCTCAAAAAAGATATCCACAACGTGTTATGCACTTAGAGTCCTTGTATCCACATGCAGTAGTGAATGTTTGAGAACTGTATACTTTAGTTATGTTCATTCAGTAGTTAGTTATGGTATTATTTTCTGGGGAAACAGTGCTCAGAATTTACAAACAGTATTTAAAATGCAAAAGAGAGCAGTAAGAATTATAACAAAAAGCAGTAAGCAGGCCCACTGCAGAGAACTTTTCAAAATGTTAGAAATTCTAACTGTTCCTTGTGAATTTATATTCCAAACCATAGAGTACATCAATAAAAATATAGAAAATTATAGGACAAATAGTGGTTTTGATAACTATAGTACAAGAACAAGTCATTGTCTTCACCTAGACAGGAAGAATAAACATAAGACACAAAATAGCTTCTTGTATGAAGGTGTAAAATTTTATAATAAACTGCCACAGAAAATAAAAGAAGCAGATAACATGCACTGCTTTAGGAAAAATCTAAAATTGTTTTTGCAGGAACACTGCTTTTACACTACAAGTGAATTCCTTAGCACAAAATGATTGTAAATAGCGTTTGTTCCACAATATTTTGATAAGGAGCAAAAACGATTGTAAATAACTTATATGTCACAATGTTTAACTACATGCAACAACAAACTGTGTAAATATATGAATGTATGCAACTGACATCCATACATTTTAACGTGTCCACGGATGGCTAAATAAATAAATAAACATTCCCACCTAGCACTACTCCTCCACACTCCCCATCCATGCGCGGTACTTTGACAATCCCACAGGAGGTCAGACATAATTGTTCATCCATACAGTAGGTAGTGGATTCATTGCTCATTGAAGGGAATCAGTTATATGAATGCATGGTGTCTTCTTTCAGGACTGTGGATAGGTGGTGCTAAGTGGGAATGTGCTGCCTAGTAAGCAGTAGATCCTGGATTTGAATCACAGTCTGGCACACATTTTCACTCTTTGCCACTGATTCCCCATAAACTCTCGACACATTTACTGTCAATAGCCCCTTTCCTTTCCCTTCTCGCCCCTGCACCTTGAATTTACATAATATGTATCACAGATGTGGATTCCGTGTGATGTCTGTTCATTTGGACATGTATGAAACAACAGACACCCTGCATTCATGTAACTGATTCACCTTGATGGGCAAAGAATTCACCACCTTCACTGTGGGTGCACAGTGGAAATCTCAAAGTAGTGAGGATGGAGCATGTGGACAGGGACTGCGGATAGGTGGCATTAGGTGGGAATGTGGGTCGACCAAAAGGAATGCCAAGATAGCACATGCAGTGGCAGTGGACTGTGTGTCTGGGTGGTGCAGTGATTAACACAACTACATAGTAAACAGGAAATATCAGGTTTATAGCCCAGTCTGGCACACATTTTCACTCATAGCTGCTAATTTTTCATAAAGTCCAGATGCAGCTGACATTAAAATTCCATTCACTTTCCATTCCTTTCTTTCCCCTCCACCTTCAATTTACGTAATATCTATCACAGCTGCTTTCGAACATGTCCAGAAGAACAGACAGCAAGTATTCATATAATTTATTGGACTCAATGGGTAATGAATCCACTACCTTCAGTGCAGATGCACAATTACATCCGATCTCTTTTGGGAATGTCAAAGTATTGAGCACATGGACAGGGACTGCGGATAGGTGGTATTAGGTGGGAATGTTGGTTGGCCAAGAAGTATGCCTATTTAGTCTGCACAATTATGATAGACACTGTATCTGAGTGGGACAGTGGTTAATGCAGCTGTCTAGAGAGCAGGAGATCCCAGGTTCGACTCCCGGACCAGCACATATTTTCACCCATCACTGCTGATTCCGCATAAAGTCCAGATGCAGCTGGCATCAATAGTTCCTTCTCTTCCTCTCCCCTTCACCTTCAATTTATGTAATATGTATCACAGCTGCGGATTCTGTGTTACATTCATTTTTTTGGACATGTCCGAAAGAACAGACACCATGCAGTATATAACTATAAATTAGTCGGTTTATTGTCATGTAGTTCTCAAGAAATGTATACTTTCACAGATAACTCAAATGTTTAAAACTAAATATGCCATATGCTATCACAGTGACTCTAAATATTGCTACTGTGGTGTCTGCAATTTCAGTTTAACACTAATATGTGTGATGAATACATAGGTGCATGTATGTCTTACTGGTGTGGAACTGAGAGCTACAGTGTCTGTGCAGCCAGAACAATGCTAAATGTAGCTGAAACACTGTGAATTATTATGTAACAAAAACAAATAAAGTGAATGTAATAATTCAGAATGACCTACACAACTAAATGACAAAGCTATGAAAAGGAAAGTTGCTACTCACCGCAAAGCAGATATGCTGAGTCGCAGATAAGCACAACAAAAAGACTGTCACAAATAAGCTTTCGGCCAGCAAGGCCTTTGTCAAAAATAACATGATGTAAGTGCCAACTGGGTGGGGATAAAGAGGAGGCTGTGGTGAAGAGGGGGAGGGATAGTATGGTTGGAGTGGGGACAGTGGAGTGCTGCTAGGGAACGCACAGGGACGAGGTGGAGAGATGGTAGGGCATCTATGTACAGTCGGGAGGTTCGAGGGAGGGCATGGGAGAGGTGGGGGGGGGGGGGGGAGTGCAGAAAAAGGAGAGAAGTAAAAGGACTGGATGTGATGGTGGAATGAGAGCTGTGTAGTGATGGGATGGGAACAAGGAAGGGGCTGGATGGGTGAGGACAATGACTAATGAAGATTGAGGCCATGAGGGTTACAGGAATGTAGGATATATTGCAGGGGAAGTTCACACCTGTGCAATTCAGAAAAGCTGGTGGTGGTGGGCAGGATTCATATGGCAAAGGCTGTGAAGCAGTCACTGAAATAAAGGACGTCATGTTAGGCAGCGTGCTCAGCAACTCGGTGGTCCACTTGTTTCTTGGCCACAATTTGTTGGTGACCATTTGTGCAGACAGACAGCTTGTTGGTTGTCATGACCACATGGAATGCAGCACAGTGGTTCCAGATTAGCCTGTAGATCACATGACTGGTTTCACAGGTAGCTCTGTCTTTGATTGGATAGGTGACATTTGTGACCGGACTGGAGTAGTTGGTGCTGAGAGGATGCATGGGACAGGTCTTGCATCTAGTTCTACTACAGGGATATGAGCCATGAGATAAGGGGTTGGGAGCAGGGGTTGTGTAGGGATGGATGAGTATATAGTGTAGGTTTGGTGGACGGTGGGAAACCACTTTGGGAGGGGTGGGAAAGATAGCAGGCAGCACATTTTTCATTTCAGGCCATGATGAGAGGTAGCCGAAACCTTGGCAGACAATGTAATTTAGTTGCTCCAGTTCTTGGTGGTACTGAGCTACGAGGGGAATGTTCCTCTGGGGCTGGATGATGAGACTTTGGGAGGTGGTAGGAGACTGGAAAGATAAGGCATGGGAGATTTGTTTTTGTAAAAGGTTGGGAGGATAATTGTGGTGTGTGAAGGCTTCAGTGAGATCCTTGGTATGTTTCAAGAGTCACCTCTCGTCCCTGCAGATGCAATGACCATGTGTGGCTATGGTGTATGGAAGGGGCTTCTTAGTATGGAATGGGTGGTAGCTATTAGTGGTTAGTAAATTTGATATGGACAGAGGTACTGATATACCCACCTTTGAGGTAGAGGTCAACATCTAGGAAAGTGGCTTGTTGCGTTGAGTAGGGCCAGTTCTGGAAGAATGTGGATACGCTGTCCTTGCCCTTGATCCAGATCGCAAAGATGCCATCAATGAATCTGAATCAATTGAGGGGTTTGGGATTATGGGTGTTTAGGAAGGATTCCTCTAGATGGCCAATGAACAGGTTGGCATAGGATGGTGCCATGCAGGTGCTCATACCCATACCCCAGATTTGTTTGTAGGTAATTCCTTCAAAGCAGAAGTAATTGTGGGTGAGGATATAGTTGGTCATGTTGGTGAGGATATAGTTGGTCACGGCAACTAGGAAGGAGGTTGTTGGTTTGGAATCCGTCGGGGCTTGGTAAAGGTAGTAATCAGTAGTGGTAAGGCCATGGGCATTAGGGATGTTACTGTAAAGGGAGGTGGCACCAATAGTGACGAGCAGGGCAATGTGTGGTAAAGGAGCAGGAACTGTGGAGAGTCGGTGGAGGAAATGGTTGGTATATTCCATATAGGAGAGTAGGTTCTGCATAATAGGTGGTGGGAATGGTGAGGGTGAAGAGACAGATGGACTCTGGGGAGAGGTTCTGGGATGGGCCTAAGGATTTGAGGAATGACTGGAGATCCTGCTGGATTTCTCAAATGGAATCATTGTGGCAAAGTTTATAGGTGGTTGCATATGACAGCTGGAAAAGTCCATCTGCCAGGTAATCCTTCTGGTTCAAAACAACAGTGGTGCAGCCTGAGATGGGGCTAAGGATTTGAGGAATGACTGGAGATCCTGCTGGATTTCTTTAATGGAATGATTGTGGCAAAGTTCATAGATGGTTGTATATGACAGCTGGCAAAGCCCTTCTACCAGCTAATCCTTGTGGTTCAAAACAACAGTGGTGCAGCCTTTGTCTGCAAGTAGGATTATAAGGGTGGGATCAGTTTTTAGATAGTGGACTACGGTTCTTTCTGCAGATTTAAGATTAGTTTGCATGTTGAGAATTTTGGGGAATAAATTCTGGAAAGTTAACAGGCGGTGATTTGGGGGCAGAGGTGTTGGATCATGGTTGGATGGAGGATGAACTGAGTCACGCAAGGTTCAACATTGGTCTTTAGTTGAGTCTTATTGGTAGGTTTGGTGGTGAAGGAAGGAGAGAAAGTCTTTAACAAGTCCTGCATGACTGAATTTCGGAGTGAGGCAAAAGATGAGGCCTTTGTAAAGGATTGATTGCTGTGAAGCTAAGGCTTCGGGAGGAAAGGTTCATAGCAGTGTTTCAGGTCTGTTTATGTTCTGGATTCTATGTGATGGTGGGAGGGAGTTTTTGAGGATGGGGTAGATTTAGTAGGTCTGCAAGACAGGGTTTGTCCACTATTAGGGGACATGTGGGAGGTTTGGAGGTTGTTGTAGAGATGATGGACAGTGGTCCTCCAAGGCAGAAGTGGAGAGTTTTTTGTGGTGGCGCTGCGCATGTTTGTTCCCCCTCCCCACTCCAGCCTCCTCCTTATCCCCACCCAGTTGCCAGTCCCATCATCCACTGGTGTTGCTGCTTGCAGTGTGGCTTCAGTTGCCAGAGACTGCAGTCACATGTGTGTGAGTTGCACGCACGTGTGTGTGTGTGTGTGTGTGTGTGTGTGTGTGTGTGTGTGTGTGTCTATCACCTATTTTTGACAAAGGCCTTGCTGGCCAAAAGCTTATTTGTGACAGTCTTTTTGTTGTGCCTATCTGTGACTCAGCATCTCTGCTATATATGGTGAATAGCAACTTTCCTTTTTATGACATTCATACATTCCATCCCAGATTTTCCATTGCTTGATAAATGAAAAAGCTGTTTTTTCAGTTGTAGAGGAGATTATGCTACTTTTTATTTTGAATGTCAACTTTCAGTTTCATGTTTTGTGAATTATTGTTGTGTGACATTAGTCTTTATTACTAAGCTTTATAATGATTTCATCATTCTGTTCAGGAAATGTGCTCTCAGTCATTGATTATGCTTTAATTTGGAACACTATTGTATGCTACAGCTGATAGCCTTTGTTAATTATATACATGGTGACAATTATTGAACTATATAAAAAAGTAAATTAGTTCTAAACCATAGTGTGCATAAACTTCATTCAACATGTAAATGGCACTACAGATATACGGATTTAGGTTATGACATATGCCAGCCATCATTGGCGATGATGTGGCACAGATGAAGAGTGAAATTCTGCATGACATGCTGAAGTGTCAGAACATTGATGCTGTCAGTGACCTCCTGAATGGCTGTTTTCAGCTGAGGAATGGTTTTGTGGTTATTGTTGTACACGTTGTCTTTATTATAGTACAACAAAAAGATGTTGCATGTGTTCATATCTGGAGAATATAGCAACCAGTCAAGGTCCATGCCAATGATCTCTGGGTACCCAGCCCAGTCCCCAAAGTGCTCCTCCAGGACATTAAACACTCGCCTGCTTTGATGAGATCGAGATCTGTCTTGCATGAAGCACACCTTGTCAAAGTCAGTGTCACTTTGCTTAATGGGGATGAAACATCTTCCAAAACCTTCACATACCATTCAGTAGTCACCAGGCCATCAAGGAATATCACAAGGATTATTCAGTGACTGGACATTGCGCACCATACAGTCACTCGTTGAGGGTGAAGAGACTTCTTGTTTGTGAAGTGTAGATTCTCAGTCCCCCAAATGTGCTAGTTTTGCTTATTGATGACCCCATCCAAATGAAAAAGGGCTTCATCCCTAAACCAAACCATGCATGCACATATTAGTCCCCATCATGCCCCATGCCTAAACATGCTGTTTGAACATCTTAATACAAATCATTCAGAAGTTACAATGATTTTAATTTATATAGTTCAATAATTATCAGCCTGTAGACATAACAGCAGTAACATTAGACGCTACAATAAAAAGGTCTTTATAATAACCACCTCTCTTTATTAATGTTTTACCATCTTGAAACTCATTTCTGAAAGTTCTCCTTCAAACAAGCACCTAAATAAACCAATGTCCCTATAACTGAATGAATAAAACATCTTGTTTCCTAAAATGTGAGCCAGTCTGCAAGTAATCAATACAGTTCCTTTTTTATATTTTAGGACTTGAAGCATTTCAGAAATATTTCCAGAGCTATGCATATGATGAAGAATTGTGCCCTGGTACATACGTTGAATTCACAAGTGTGTGCTTCAGATACTTTCACACACTTGTACATGGAATTTTGAAGTATGTATGAAACAAGGCAGGTGACATCATTTATTATTGATATTTGACAATGGAAAATGCAGAATGGAATGTAACAATATTATGAGAAGGAAAGTTACTACTCACCATACAGAGGAGATGGTGAGTAGCAGATAGACACAACAAAAAGACTCACACATAAAGCTTTCAGCCATTAAGGCCTTCATCAACAATAGACACATGTACACACACAGACTCACACACACACACACACACACACACACACACACACACACTGGCAGTGTGGTTTCAGTTGCCTGAGACTGCAGACGTATGAGTTGAAGTTGTATTTGCATTTGTACACACACAGACACAGACACAGACACAGACACACACACACACACACACACACACACACACACACACACACACACACACACTGGCAGTATGGTTTCAGTTGCCTGAGAGTGCAGACGTATGAGTTGAAGTTGTATTTGCAGTTGTGTGATTGTGTGTGTGTGTGTGTGTGTGTGTGTGTGTGTGTGTGTGTGTGTCCGTTGTTGAGAAAGGCCAAAAGCTTTAATTAAGTGTCTTTTTGTTGTGCTTATCTACATCCCAACACCTTCACTATATGGCGAGTAGCAACTTTCCTTACCATAAATTGTTGATATTTGGTTTGCTACATTATTTTAAACATGATATACTGTTAATGTAGGTTATGTTCTTGACTGCAAATTTCTTCTCATAGTCAGGAGAACCAATGTCCAGAACCTCATCTAGAGTTAGATTTTCCACATTGTCCCTAAATTGCTTAAGAAAAGTGCAAGGATATTTCTTTTGGGGGAGAAAAGGCCAGTTTTCTTCGCCATTCATTCAACACTCCAAGGAATGTTTACCAGCTACATTTCATATTCATACAGAACAACACACCATGCAAACACCTCCAGAAAAAATTCCATATGTTTAAATATGTACTCAGTGTTAACAAATTTCACTTTTTTAGAAATACTTTTCTTGCTATTGCCAGTCTACATTTTATACCCTCTTTACTTCAGACTTTGCTAGCTATTTTGCTGCTCTAATAACAAAACTCATGTACTACTTTTAGAGTCTCAGTCCCTAATCTCATTACCAGATTTCATTCAGCTTAATTTCATTATCCTTGTTTCACTTTTTGATGTTCATCTTATCATCTCTTTTCAAGATATTATCCTTTCTGTTCAACTACTCTTGCAAGACCTTTGCCATATTTGATAGAATTACAATTTATTTCTTCTTCATGAACATTAATTCCTTGTACGTTACTGCTTCCCTTTCTTGTTCTGATCTGAAGATTGTCACCACTGACTGAAATCTATGATCTGATTACAAAGTTTTCTGTGATCATAGAGAGGAATAATACAAACAAAATCTACATTTCATGGATCAGTAACAATTATGGAAAGGATAGATCACTATTCACTGCAAGGATGACACTTTGAGTTGCAGACAGGCACAATGCAAAGACTGTTACGCACTAAGCTTCTGGTCGAAGAAAAGGAAAGAAAATGCACATTCACACAAGCAGGCACACCTCATGCACACATGACCACTATCTCTGACCACTCTGACCAGACTGCGATCTATCCTTTTCATAAATGTTGACATTCCAATTTGGACTCTCCATTGTTTCCTGGATCACTGTTTTTTATTTGCAACTATACTGGAGCTTGTGATGTAATGTTATACTACTGTAATTGGTGTTGGCTCTGTATGTATCTTGGCTATGATAATGTGTTCACTATACTGTTAATAGCAGATTACATGTAGTCCTGTTTTCTGATTCATTATTAGGACTGCTTCTACATTACCTTGCATGTTGATAACACTGTACTTACCTGACCAGAAGTCCTGTCTTCCTGGAACCACACTTCACCAGTTCCCACAATATCTAACTTCAGCCTATTCATCTCTTTTTTAAATGTTCTGTTTTTTTACTCAGTCAAGAGATCTATTATTCCACTCTCTGACCCACAGAATACCTGTCTTGTTTCTCATAACGACAACATCCTTTTGAGTAACACGTGCCCAGAGTTACAAATGGAGAACATTTTAACTGCTGAAATACCCCCTTTGTCTGAAAAGTTCCAGGACAGGATATTTTTTTAAAAAACCATAGAAGACTGTTCTTACCAACTAATAGTTCTAGCTCCTATTTCAGTAGTCTCCTTGGCTATCTACACACAGTTTTCAAGGCTTCTGGAGGTCTTGGAAGCAAGCAGGGAAATTTTTAACTGTGATGCTTGTAAGCTCATTTGTACAGCCCACTGGATTTCTGCAATATCTTGATGAAGCTTTCCTTTCAGTCACCTTTCCACTTGCAGAAACAAGAAAAAATTGCAAGGTGAGAGATTGGGTGAATATGGCAGATGTGGGAATTGCAATAATAGAATTTCTGGTCAGATGCTTGGTGACAGATAAAGCAGTATGAGATCTTGCATTGTCATGCAGTAAGAACCAGTTCAGAGAACGTCACAAGTCAGGGTGGCCACGTCAAATTGCTTGTCATAAATGTTTCAAGACTTTGATGTAAAGAGCTTTGTTCACTGTTTGACATGTAGGAGTATACTCATGGTAAACTGATCCTTTACTATCAAACAATGCAGTCAACATTTTCTTTGTTCTTTCAAGTAATTGTTTGACTTTTTTCAAGGCTGGTGATCCAGGACTCCAACATCCAGTACTTTGTGAAATTGATAGTACCAACTTTCACCACCAGCAATAATGTTTGACAAAAGTCTGGGATCACATCTGGCTGTATCCAGTAGTTCAGCAGAAGTTCTTCATCTTTCCTCTTTCTGTTTGTTAGTTTGTGAGGGACGAGCTTTGTATTAAGTTTCTGTTCCCATAAATCTTATGACACACATCACAATTCAGATTAAGTTCTTCTGATATCACATGCACAGTTACATGATGGTCTCCTTGCAATAACTGCCTTACTTGCTCCATGTTTGCATCGGTAGGTGCTGTCGATGGGCCACCACCTCTAGGATCCTCTTGCACTGAAACTCTGCCTTCATGAAACTTATTGTGCCATTCAAAGCCATGACTCCCTGAAAGTGCCTTGCCTGCATGGGCTTGTTTAACCATTGTCCATGATCCACTAGTGGTTTTCCAGAGATTAACGCAGAACTTAATGTTCACTCTTTGCTCACAGTCAGCATCCCTTGTGTCACTGCAACTAAAGTGCCGGGAACCCAAACAGTGTTTTGCTCAGCACAATCGTGATGCCTTGTGAGTTTGCATGGAGACATGGCTGAGATCATTTCCAGGATGCACACATACCAGGTAACATAAAAATAATGTTTGTTCCTTTTTAGTATGGCAAATTAAGAAATTTAAAAAAATCTATTCTGGAACTTTTATGACAAAGTGAGTATCTTACCATTGTGGATGCCATCACCATTAAGCCACACAACAGAATTGCAGATTGTCGAAGCATGTAAGAGCAGTAGTTTCCATTTTCTTTCAGCTGTTCACAATACCAACATAGCAAGGTCATTTTTGCTAATGTTGCAAGGCCAAATCAGTCAGTCATCCACATTGGTGCCTCTGGAAGTGCTGAAAGGCTGCTGCCTCTCCTCAGGAACCATGTGTTTGTCTGTCCTCTCCATCAATACCCCTTCAGTGTGGTTGCACCTACAGTATGACTGCCAGTAATTTAGAAATACTCAAAACACACCCGCCTAGTTTGAGACATATTTTTTCTACAAGCTACATTTCTGAATTTTGATCTTCACCTGTCTGGTGTTTCTTTAATAGCTTGTTAATGTCAAGTGCATGAAAATTTTAAGGCAACTGTAGTTTATATTTCTGTCTTCAGATTGCTTCTGTAACAATGTACAATGACCTTTATTGCTTCACGTCTGTCTTACTCTGTAATTTAAATGATTACCTGATGCTGAAGTAATCTGTAGATTTTTGAGTTATGGTTAAAATATACAAAATTATTGTATGAGGCAGAGTGCGTTATCAATTTTATTTTTATAATTTGAACATTTAATGAGTCCATTATAGTCCTTCAATGACTTGAAAGTCATACATAAGAAAATACAAGGGCCATTACAAAGTTTCTAAACCTGGTATCATGTTAATTGTTTTGTTCAAACAGACAAACTGGGGTGACTTTCATTTTGGATAATATGTAATCAGTGGAGGTTAATAAAAAGTTTGTGAAGACCTATAAGAAGTTTGTGCTTTCATTAGCAGAAGATAAGAAATGGATGTGTGAATGGATGTGGGTGCACTTCCCTCAAAAATGATCCATGCTGAAGCCATCTTAAGCCTGATATTTCAAAGAAGTGTATACAATGATATTGGATATTAACAGTTAAATGTGTATGAAGTAGCTAATGCCATGTACATATCAAATGAAGCATTCCCCTTCTCACCCAGTATTATCCTGGCCTCGAATACATCAACAAATTACTCCGCCAGGGATATGACTTTCTCAAGTCAAGACCTGCAATGAGATCATCTCTTGACAATATTCTCCCCACATCACCCAGAGTTGCCTTCATCACCCCCCTAACCTCCGTAACATCCTTGTCAAACCCTACAATATTCCCAGACCACCCTCTCTACCCAGCGGTTCCTATCCCTGTAACCGATCCCACTGCAAAACCTGCCCCATGCATCCCCCCACAACCACCTACTCCAGCCCTGCTACTAGTAAAACATACACAATTCAAGGCAGGGCCACATGTGAAACAACACATGTCATTTATCAGCTGACATTCCTGCACTGCGCAGCCTTTTACATCGGTATGACAACAACTAAACTGGCTGAGCGCATGAACGGGCACAGACGAACTGTCCGCCTAGGAGATGTTCAATACCCAGTAGCAGAGCATGCCGTCCAGCACAATTCTAGGGACTTAGGAACCTGCTACAATGTACATGCCATTTGGCTTCTCCCACCCAACACCAGTCCCTTGGAACTGCGGAGATGGGAATTTGCACTCCAACACATCCTTTCATCCTGCCATCCCCCTGGATTGAACCTACGTTAACCAACCTCACTCCCATTTACTCTTCAGTCTTCTCCGTTTTTCCTCTCCTCTTTAGCCATTCACGCTCCTTTTCATCCTACATAGTTGTGTTTATCTTAATACTATATACCTCTTTACTTCTGTATGCATCCTCTTTGGTTTGAAGCTGGCACTGTACTTAACAGTAGAATATCTTTGCCTTCCCTCTGACAGCCATGCGTCCATCCTTGCTACCCTCACTGTTTAACTTTTCCTGTTGCTTCATAACCTGGGTTATGAGTAACTGAATCCACTTTCCCTTCTTCCCTTTTTTTCCCATCTCTCCTCCCTGATGAAGGAACAAAGTTCCGAAAGCTAGGAATGTAAATTTTCAGTTCTGTTTTGTGTAACTATCAGCTGTACTGAGCTGAGGTAAGTACTGGCCAGCCCCTCTATCTCTTTGTCAGTATTTGTTTCACATCTTTATATGAGATTTTCCATTAATCATTTAGATCACCTATATTGTCCACATTCTTCATTGTCTTGTCCCTTTTGTTAGCTATTACTTACATCTGTCATCTAATCACTTTCTGTTCTTCAGTGTTATATATTATCGTCACCAACTGTGCTAGTTTCATTTCCCTCCCTCCAATTACCTTCTTCTGTTTACAGTACACTTCTCTTTATTTATTTATTGATTTATTTATTTAACATTCCATAGTTTTAATGTTCGTTATTCGCTGTTTTCCAGCCAACAATCACTGCCAACAATCTTTTCCACACCTACCAGTATCATCCAATTCCGTCGATTTCGTGTTGCTGGCAATCCTTTTGTGCCATTGGCTATCTTTCTCTGCCACAGGCATTTTTTGGTGTCATTTTTACACCACCCACGATCTTTTTTGCGCCACCCGCGATCTTTTTACGCCACTGATCCTTTTTGCGCAACTCACGATCTTTTTTGAGCAACATGTGTTCATTTCCCCTGATCTGGACATACTTACTTGGTCTGGTCAACCTTTATCTGTACTTTTCTTGTTTAGTGGTCTTCCTTTGGTATTGAACGTTACCAACAGATTTTATTTTCTTTCTCGTCCTTCCCTCCTTGTTTTATTCCTTCTTATTATTACTGTTTTGACTTTAGTTATTTAATTTCCCTACCCACTATGTACCCTAATCCTATACCACATTATTTACATTCATTCCGGAAACATGCATTCACTCTAGCCAAACTGCAATCCCACATTCTTTTCCTCCGGTCCTGCTTAACCTTTGGAATTACCCCTCAAGGACTTACCTTAAAAGTTCCCATCTCTGGGTGCAATCCCTCCTTCCACCAGTCTCTCCTGGACTTCCAGAACCTTCAGGCCTTAGCCCTTGCCCAACTTGTCCTGAATCTCTACACTACTTCGTGTAACCACCACTCCCAACAGCTCCTGTCTCTCTTCAAAGTCCTCCACCTCTCAAACACCTGCTTGAAGAACACACTCAGGAACATCATCCTAGAAGCCAGCTGAAAAAACTATCCACAGTGCTAGTGCAACACCTAAGAAGTGGGGTCCCTCTCCCTATCCCCCACAAACACCAACCACAGCAGCACCTTCAACAAACCCCCCTCATAGCCAACAAACCTAGCCTAGCCACCCTACTCAATCTCCCAATCCCAGCACATACCCCACACAGACCGAATCTCAACTATAACCACAGTCAAATACCACATATCACCAGTCCCAATTCAGTTCTAAACCTCTCATCCAGATCCCTCTCTCCTCCAGAGACATCTGTTCTATCAAAAGGCTTAGCCTTTAGCCCCACACCTAAATGGAACCACACTGCTCTGGTTAAAGATCTCCTCACATTCACCCGGAACCTCAACTGGAAATATCACTTCACCACCCAAACACAGCCCCCAAATACTAAACCCAGTGTTGAACCCCGTCTACAACAGTTTCGACCGCCTTACCAAAGGGATCCTCCTCCCCTCCCCCAAAACCATCCCTTGCAGACATTTCAGGAATTCCTCACATCCAGTGTTGCCTCCCAGTCCTTCTTGAAGAACATCCCGACAACCCCCAACATCACCCCAGCTGAATTCCGTGCCATTAAGGAGCTGAAAACAGACTGCTCTATTGTCATCCTCTCAGTGGATAAAGGCTCCACAACTGTGGTACTTGACCGTGTGGAGTATGTGGCAGAAGGACTGCATCAACTCTCCGACACCTCAACTTACAAAGCTGTTACCCAGGATCCCATTCCCTCCATCCAGAATGAGCTGCAGAAAATCCTAAAAATCCAAGGTCCCTCACAAGGCCTAACAATGGCTTCCATAGACCTACTCACTCCACCTGAGCCACATACCCCTACCTTCTACCTATTACCCAAAATCCACAAAGAGAACCATCCTGACCGTCCAATTGTGGCAGGCTTCAAAGCCCCAACAGAACGTATTTCAGCTCTAGTAGACCAACACCTCCAACCTATCACCTGCAGACTCCCATCCTACATCAAAGACACAAACCACTTCCTAGAACGCCTCAAATCCATTCCCATTCCCCTCCCACCTGAAACCTTTCTTGTCACCATAGATGCTACATCCCTAAACACAAACATCCCACATACCCATGGTCTCTCTGCCCTTGAACACTACCTCTCCCAACACCCACACGAAGATCTTCCAAAAACTTCCTTATCACACTTACCAACTTCATCCTTACCCATAATTACTTCACTTTTGAAGGCCAGACCTACAAACAAATGAGGGGAACATCCATGGGCACCAGGATGGCTCCGTACTATGCAAACCTCTTCATGGGCCACATAGAGGAGGCTTTCCTGAAGACCCAACAGCTGCTTCCCCTGGCCTGATATAGGTTTATAGATGACATCTTTGTGGTCTGGAGTCATGGTGAAGAAACACTCCTTAATTTCCTCCATAACCTCAACTCCTTTTCGAATCTGAATTTCACCTGGTCCTTCTCCAAAACCCAAGCCACCTTCCTGGATGTTGACCTTCATCTTGTTGAAGCTCACATCCACACCTCTGTCCACATCAAACCCACAAACAAACAACAGTACCTTCACTTTGATAGCTGCCATCCATTCCACATCAAACGCTCCCTTCCCTACAGCCTAGGTATTCGTGGCAAACGTATCTGCTCCAGTGACGAATCCCTCAACAACTACACCAATAACCTGACCAGTGCTTTCCTCTCCCGCAACTATCATGCAGACCTTGTCCACAAACAGATCTCCCGAGCAATACATTCCTCCCCGTCCAACAACAATGTTCCTACCCCCAGACCACACAGAAGCATCCCCCTTGTCACCCAGTATTATCCTGGCCTCGAATACATCAACAAATTACTCCGCCAGGGATATGACTTTCTCAAGTCAAGCCCTGAAATGAGATCATCTCTTGACAATATTCTCGCCACACCACCCAGAGTTGCCTTTTGTCACCCCCCCTAACCTCCGTAACATCCTTGTCAAACCCTACAGTATTCCCAGACCACCTTCTCTACCCAGTGGTTTCTACCCCTGTAACCGACCCCGCTGCAAAACCTGCCCCATGCATCCCCCCACAACCACCTACTCCAGCCCTGCTACTAGTAAAACATACACAATTCAAGGCAGGGCCACATGTGAAACAACACATGTCATTTATCAGCTGACATGCCTGCACTGCACAGCCTTTTACATCGGTATGATGACAACTAAACTGGCTGAGTGCATGAACGGGCACAGACGAACCGTCCGCCTAGGAGATGTTCAATACCCAGTAGCAGAGCATGCCGTCCAGCATAATTCTAGGGACCTAGGAACCTGATACAATGTACATGCCATTTGGCTTCTCCCACTCAACACCAGTCCCTCGGAACTGCGGAGATGGGAACTTGCACTCCAACACATCCTTTCATCCCGCCATCCCCCTGGACTGAACCTACGTTAACCAACCTCACTATCATTTACTCTTCAGTCTTCTCCGTTTTTCCTCTCCTCTTTAGCCATTCACACATCTTTTCAGCCTACATAGTTGTGTTTATCTTAAAACTATATACCTCTTTACTTCTGTATGCATCCTCTTTGGTTTGAATCTGGCACAGTACTTACAGTAGAATATCTTTGGCTTCCCTCTGACAGCCATGCGTCCATCCTTGCTACCCTCACTGTTTAACTTTTCCTGTTGCTTCATAACCTGGGTTGTGAGTAACTGAATCCACTTTCCCTTCATCCCTTTTTTTCCCATCTCTCCTCCCTGATGAAGGAACAAAGTTCCAAAAGCTAGGAATGTAAATTTTCTGTTCTGTTTTGTGTAACTATCAGCTGTACTGAGCTGAGGTAAGTACTGGCCAGCTCCTCTATCTCTTTGTTAGTATTTGTTTCACATCCTTATACGAGATTTTCCATTAATTATTTAAATTAAATAATATTACACGAAGAACTGATTATGAGAAAGATGGTTCCCATGCAGGCCAATATCAAAAATAAAAATGAAACTTTCTACAATGTTTCTAATACCTAGAAGAAATAAAGCTGATTTTCTGCATTGATTTGTTACTGTGGATAAGACAGGGAGCTATTATTTCACCCCAGAAAGAAAACAATTGTTAAATTAATGAGTGGAGTGCAGAAGATAAAAGCAAAGTTTGTTTCACCATCAGGAAATGTTTTGGAAACAAAAAGTGTGGCTGTTGATCTTATTTCTTATAATTATTTTTATACCTACTACAGATGTTTTGATATTTTTGTTTGCCTAATTAGCAACCACGTACAGAGAAAAGGTTACTCAACTTCAGTGTTTACAAAAAGATAACTGGTTCAAATACTGGTGATCAACAACATTTTCATTATAATTTTTTGTGAAGAAAGGCAAAATAGTGATGCATGCATTCTGGAGCATGTATTTTCCACAAATTTTCTGCAATGAATTCCAAATCTTTTCATGGCATCTTACAAAATAGGTGTGTGATACATGGTGATCAGCTATGTATTTATTTGGTGAATATGCTAAACTTAGTGGCTTCCACAGTGCCATTGGAGAGCAATAGATGTTGTGACAAAGTTGTGTTTTATGTCAAACTTTTCATTAAATATCTGCCCATATAAATGTAAACACAACACAAACATTTATTATGCTCAAACATTAATGTAGATACAGTAAAACTCTCTTTTTACACTTTCCAGCTTAGGAAACACATTGGGCAGTAGATTTTGGTCTATTGTTCCCTGTTTATGAAGACTGTCAACTTTAGTGGTTTAACTGATACTGTGTTACAAGTTTTATTTACCATAATTTTATAACAAATCTCAAAAATAAGTCATACATTAGAATAGCTATATCTTTCTAATGTCGTTTCATAGAAGATTTTGGTATCCGAGTTTTATTTACACCAGATCACAATAAAGAAGGAAATGTGCATTTGTCTGTGTGAGCACAATCACACAATTGTCACAAAGACAGTGGCTGAGTGCTGACAAACACAACAAGTGTGTGGTTTTCCCTCTTAGTTCCGATCATGTCCAATGGTGTAAATAAAACATGGAAGCAAAAGTCTTTTGTGAAACCATATTAAAAAGATATTCAGGTTCTAATGTGAGATTTATTATTGATAATTGTTATAAAATTATGCTAAATAAAACTTGCACCACAGCATTGGTTAAAAAACTAAAGTTTTAATATGATAACAGACAACTTCAAACCACACAGAAAACATGTACAACCAAAATTAACATGCAGAGCTCTGAATAAATTTGTATTGTCACTGACCTTTTTTTGTAGTCTCTCCTTGGTAGTGCAAACTTCTGGCCACCTCAAAGGTGAAAGTCTAAAGGTGTGTAATATGGTATTTGCTCAACAAAGACTGTGACACCATAATTTTATATGTGCTAACACTCACATTTTCCTTACAAAGTTCAATTATTAAAGATGTTGATCAGATTATCTTCTATGAAAAACTATCAGCACTTAGAACCAGATCAGCACTCACATTTACCTATCACCAGTTCGGTGACAAAGTTCATTATTCTATTTTAGGCACAAAATACAGTTCACATTTATATGAAAATGTCACAGCTCATGCTTATCATTACCCTGTAGTAATTTGTCAGAGAAACATTCATTGCTGTAGTTCAGTTAAGTCAGTCCACAATGAGAGTCACCATGTGACACAATAGCTCATTGTCATGATAATGGTATCATACATCTACCTGTTAATTACAACACAGTTCAGTTAAAATGTTCATTCATCTGATATATAGAAACCACTCGAAAGTCGAAAATTCCTGGCAGAATGAAACTGTCTGCTGGACTGATATTTGAACTCGGGACCTTTGCCTTTTGTGGGCAAGTGCTCTACCAACTGAACTACTCAAGCATGACTCATGACCATCCTCACAGCCTTACTTCCACCATACCTTGTCTCTTATCTCCCAGAATTCACAGACATTCTCCTGTGAAACTTGTGGCACTAGCACTCCTGGAAGAAATGATGTTATGGTGACATGGCTTAGCCACAGCCTGTGGAGTGTTTTCAGAATGAAATCTGCACTATTCAGCATGAAAAATTAATTACTGCCTCTCTGATGGTTCTTAAATGTTAATAGTCCTTTACTTAATAGTATCAGACGATCAGTAATGTTCATGATGTAGCAAGGTGGGTTGTTTGATCTGTTACCTCTTTCTACTCCCATAAATAAATAGATTTGTTTGCTAATTTTCTTCTTATTTTTGATACATTAACATGTTGGCATGTAATATTTACATGAAAATCTGAAGATCTTATTTAGAATTAATTTCACTTGAATTTATTGTGTAGTTTCTGTTCTGTTTACATTGATGTGATTAATTTTCATTAGGGCATTTGCAATTTGAAAATATAATTATTTGATGTTATTACTACAATTTGTAACATGAAATATACTCTGGGCTAGTGAATATATGTGAGAAAGGTGACTCACACCAACAGAAAGTCTGGCAGTCACATTTTCCTGTAAAGTATTATGAATCATCTGAAATTAATTAACATACAAAATAATTAACATCAAAGTTCCAGACTATTATAATTTTCCACAGCAGATTTCATTATAACTATTGTTAGATTCTGAACTTTGATTTATAGTTTTGTTACTTTAATTGCTCTGTACAAAGTGACATATAGCACTGGCTAACTAACTCACTGATGAATAATTTCAGGTGATGTACACTAAATTGCAATATGGCACTTATATATGTAAACCAGAGGCCCACATACTGGAACAATAATAATGTCCATGTTTTTTTTTTCTAAATTTCTAACCAACAGCATTTTATATGAGCCAAAATTAAATTAGTTCTGATGGTTCATTCAAAACAGTAAAATCCAGCCTAACTGATTTTTAAAGCATAACGTAGTTTACAAAAGAACAATTTATTCTGATACCAGTCTCTAAGTTGTTGGATGTTACCCAAAATTGGTAGTTCACAGTTTCAAAGCTCACAAAAAAGATCTATGTCAGGTGTGCTCCAAGTGTTGACTAACACCATTACTATGCGCACTCTGTATGTGATAATATGTGCATTAGCATCTGTGAAACTCAATAACACTAATGTTTAATAACTTTTGAGCATTTCCAGAATAAAATTTTCACTCTGCATTGGAGTGTGCACTGATATGAAACTTCCTGACACATTACAATTGTATGCTGAACCAAGACTTGAACTAGGGACATTTGCCTTTTGTGGGCAAGTGCTCTACCATCTAAGCTGCCCAGCCACGACTCAGAACCTGTCCTCATGGCTCTACTTCCACCTGTACCTTGTCTCTTACCTTCCAAATTTCACAGAAGTTCTGCTGAAAAATTTGCGGGACTTGCACTCCTATCAGAAAGGAAAGGATATTGTGGAGGCATGGCTTAACCACAGCCTGGGGCATATTTTCAGAATAAAATTTTTCATGCTGCAGAGTAAAAGTCACTAGTTGCATTACACTGCCAAACTGAAAGTGTGTGTTCAAAAAGTCTCCTCACCGGATTAATTTTCTCCAGTACTCTGCTGACAGTGTTGTGAACAGCATAGATAACTGTTAGCTCTTTAGGAGTAGCTGGCCTCAGACTGTTGTTAGCCCTACCCTTCTGACTGTCGCATGTACAGACTGAAGTCTCCTCAAATGCAGCTCACCATGGTGCTTGTCTCAACAGCATGGCACACTGCAGTGGCTCAGCATGTGTCCCTGTACCCTAGGCATTGGCGATGTGATGTCTCCAAATGACTCAACAAAGAACACACGCCGAGGCTGAGCCTGCTCACACACCCCTCTAAAAAAGGGCATACAGGGCAAACTGCACACTGCAGCAGCATGCCATAAGATACAAGCTGATCAGCAACTCATATTACTCTAAAGATTTTTTTTTTAATTTTGGCCCAGTCATTGTCAGATATTGCAACAGAAGTAGAATAAAACAATGGAATAATGCAAGCCATGCTTTACAAAAACAAGTTAAAGGGCAGTCTTACCAACTACAACAGATTCATACAGGCAACTCCAATCCAAAAATTTGAACTTATGTCTGCAAGTTGAAGGTACAACTGCATGCATGACATCATCAAGTGAAACAGTGAAAGGAAACTCCCACTAAATGCCACTAGTGGAAAGCATGGAACAGTATTACTGCGTATAGTCATTTACATAAAAACTGATGCCAATATGCTTAAAAAACATTCAAGTACCATATGTCACACAGAGGCCAATTGTAAATTAAAATATACAATTTCAAAGAACCTTTTGCCATCAGTAGGGCCAGGTCCCAACAGAATTTGTTGTTAATAGCGAAAGTTTCAGAAACAAAGTTAATGTAATCCTCTAATCCTATTTAGTGCTACACTTGCAGTCTTCCTACATTTACAAAATGCAGACTGAAGCCGTCAATATCATATAAGTATAGCACATAATAGGAAGACTTGCTTAATTAAAAAAAATTAAATGAATAAAAACACCAATTAAAGGTCAATTTGGCAGTGTCTTATGGTGCTATAACCATGAATATTTCAAAAGGGATGCCAGTGTGGTGGGCACTCACAGGATGAGTAGCCAAAGACCTTAGGTATATTACAGCAAGATCTGCAAATGAATGTGACACTGTTAAATCAGTAACTTATGAAATATTAAAAAGTTTGTGCTAAATTTGTTCTGTTCGTTCAATAATGATTGTGAAAATTTGTTTCCATGTGCTGTAAGCTGGATTATTGCCAATATGTTTGAAGTGTATTCCTTTCGAACCTTGTGCAGAATTTACATACTCTTGAATAGGTGACCCAGTTCATGTGTCTGTTTTGACAAATGGTTTCTGAGTACACTGCTGCTCACACTGTAGTTGTGCTCTCTGAAACAAAATGCCAGTTTTCTGTCAAGCTGGCCAACACCAATCTTATCACAACTAAATCTATTTTTTACACTTCCAAACTGTCACATTTGTCAGAAACAGTGACACAATCTACTTCAAATCTACACTGGCCTTAGCCTTCCTAAAATTCTCATCAGTTATTTCAGATTTGACATGTTTTGATATTTTGCTCTCCCATAATTGTTTCCCTTTTGTAAGCTGCGTGTTCACATTATTTATCTGCACAATTGCATTGAGCTCACTTTTTTCTACATCTTCTTCAAATTATATTATCAGCCTAACATTTATTGTTAACTTGAAAAATTTTCCTGTATACTTTCTTGGGAGATAGATATTAGATCCATGAAATTAATATGCTTCTAATTCCTGAGCTCTACCATAAATCAATTTTGGATTACTAGTACTCATCCTTTTGGATCTTGCATTTTGACAATTCTATCTTTTTATAATAAAATGACATCATCTTGGAATGTGCCTTCCTTGTAATTATTGATGGCCTTCAGTAGCTAGTCACTGAATGTTCATTATCTTACTACGATCTGGCTTTATAAAAAGTTTTTAAATAATGGACACAGCACAGCACAGCTTTGGTTAATCTGACTGGTTTTCAGATTATTTTCACTCACGACAGCATTCTGAATGTTAATCACAGGTAGACATTTGCAATCTACAATGAAACTTTCTGATAGTGACAGTATTTTCACAGTGCACTTTCACAAGCAAGCTCTGGCTGATGAATACCATAAATTAGTTTTTATTACACAGTTATCATAATACCATGCATGATGCTCCCATACTGAATGCTAGTAGTGGACTCTGATGTAGAGATGTGATTTGGGTGGTGGTTAGGGGCAGACTCTTTACACATAGATGTTATCATGATTATTTACAAGTGTAGACTGCTGACTTATTGTCTGGCAGTGGTATATACATGGTGCACATGAAATGATGGAAGAAAATGAGAGAGCTGGTAGAAAAGGTCATAACAAGCATATTTCACACGGCAATCCATGTCCACATCCCTCAGTCTGGCTTCAGCTGCCAGAGACTGTTGTCACGTGTGTGTGAGTTGCATTTGCATGAGTTTGTGTGTGTTTGTCTGTCATTTATTTTTGACAAAGGCCTTGTTGGCCAAGAGCTTATTTTGTGAAGGTCTTTTTGTTGTGCCTATCTGCAACTCATAATCTTTGCTATATGGTGAGTAGCAACTATCCTTTTCAAAATATTGTTACATTCCATCCTGGATTTTCCATTGTTTAATGAAATATACCTACATAAGACTTAAACATTTTCCATAGATATGGTATGGTAACTACCAGTATATTTTAACAAACAAAAGGAATTATTTAAGGAGCAGATTGGTAGCAAATGGAGTAAATGCACCTTGTTACCTTTCAGTCTACCCTGATGAGTCAAAACATTATGATAATAGTCCACCTGGAGACTGAATGCCACCTGGTGGAGCTGCAGGTGCATAATACAGTTAGAAAAGTATATGAGGGCAGCAGAGACAAGTGGGGAATCACTCTAACAATGATATATTCTGCAAATGGGGAAATTCACTGATGTAAGCAATGTTGACAAAGGGCAGACTGATATGGCCTAGCACATGGAAATGAGCATCTCAGAGGCAGAAAAACTGGTCATCATTTCCCATGCTACCGTGTTAAGAGTCTATGGAGAGTGGTTGAAAGATGGTGCAGCCACATACATGCGACAAGGTGTTGGATACCTATGTCCCATCACAGAAAGTGAAGATCAGAGGCTTCCCACTCTAAAAGCAAGATTGGCAGTGATCTGTGCCACATGTTTCAACTGAGCACAATGCTGGTGCAAGTACGCTCCACAGCAGATGACACTTACATGTTCTCATGTCGACCTAATACCTTCATCATTTTGATTGCAGTGGATACAGGATCATTCAGGACTGGATTTTGGATCAATTGAAGCATGTTGCCTGGTTGGATGAGTCATGTTTCTCATGACACCAGATGACTGGGTCCAGATATGACATTATCAAGGCTTATGGCTGCTCACAACATGCACTGTGTCATGGACACAGGCCATTTGGTACAGTATTATGCTACAGAGGATATTCATCTGGGCTTCCATGGGACCTGCGGCAGGAACCAAAGACACTTAACAGCTGTGAACTATGTGAACATTATCACAGACCATCTGCATCCCTTCATACTTGATGTTTTCCCAAATGGTGATGGTGCCTTCCAGCAAGTTAAATGTCCATTTACAAGGCCAGAATTATGCTACATTAGTTTTAGGAGCATGATAGTGAACTCATATTGATTTCTTGGCCACCAGATTTGCCTGATCTTAATCTGATAGAAAACGTGTGGGATACTATCTGGAACTAGCTTTGCATCCACAAACCACCGATTTGTAATTTGTGGGCATTGCATAATCTGTACATAGACATCTAGCACCACATATCTCCCAAAACCGATCAAGGATGTGTTGAATATATGCCACTTGGAATTGCAGCTGCATTGAATTCCAAAGATGGACCAATAGATTCTAGGGTAGACAGTTATACTGTTTTGGCTGATCAGTGTATGTACCACCAGTCACAAGGAGCTTTTTTTCCCAAATGTCAGCTTAAGCTGCTACAAAATAATTTTCATGATTGTGTACTAAAATTTCAGCAACTGTATGATTTGAATCACATTCCTCTCTGTGACTTTGTGCAGGATAATGACTGAAGAACGCAAGACCATTAAGGAGCTTGTTCTGAGTGAATATTTTAATGCGCCATCTATAATAATTAAAAAAATTGAAGAACTGTTGATTGGAGCAGTTACTCATTCTAGTAGGAAAGAGGACGAAAATTTCGACAGAGAGGTAACTTATAAACATTTATTAGGCTTTTCTTTCATCAAAAATGAAATTGGAGCCTGAATCTATTTTCCTTACGTATGATGTAGCATTTAAGAACAAAGAAACAAACTTTAAAATGAAATAAGAATCACTATAAACTGATCTCACTGCTACATATAAATGACAGATTGTTATGTCAAATCTACTATTAACTTTTAACTTATTTATATTCATAGCTTGTTCTTTCCTTGACCTAGAGCCTTGATCTATTTGCATACTGAATTGATGAAGGGTGTTGCTTCTTCAGTTTCCCATTTTTTGCTTGGTGATGATTTCCCAAGCACAAATTATAACATTTTTGTCACCTCTTTTTATACCAGCCACTGTTGTTGATTGCTAATTACAATCTGAATTAAGGTAAGAATAATAGCTTTACATGAAAAGAACCACGCAGATATAAAGAACATCAATATGAAGGAATTTGCAATACGTTTGTGTTGTCATTTGTCAGAGAAGAAAAGGAAAGACTGAAGTTGCTTACAGAATATAAAAATGTGGTTGAAGTGATTGATGTAGAGGTATTTTTTAGATACAGAATTACACTACACATGCAAAATTTAAAATCCAGGGAGCGTAATGAAATGTTGCTAAAGCAGAGAAAAAAGCAAAAGTTTTTGAAACATAATAAAATGGAAAAGTAACTTTAGTTGCAAACAGTAGTCCACCAAACCTGTTCAGAGAGTACCTTTATATACCTAGCTCCTCACAAGGGCAACATGGTTTCCAGTCTTTTTCAAGGAACACTCCTAGCAGGAGGGTGTGCTGTAATACTCACACAACAAAAAGAACTTAAGATAACACAAAGTGTGATTCAGCTAAGAAAAGAGTGCCTATAAATAGTAGGACACTGAACATGTTTTTGATTTTTTTTGAAAATGTGTCACTTTCGTATAAAGATTTGGAATGTGCAGCAGGTAGAAAAAGGCCATCAAATACCTTAGGAATGACACACTATTGGTGGGAGCAGCTGCACCATATTACACTGAACTGATACAGAAAGAAAAAGTGCTTGGCAAATATCCAGTTGTGACTGAATAACATGAAACCCTGAAACCTAGCAAGGATATTGTGTCATGCAAAGACCTCCTGTATACTGATGTGCAAGAACTGGAGGAAGGGTTTGAAGATGACTCACCAGAAGTCATGAATATCATGAAGCAGCTACATGACATATTAGAGAAAGCCACTGCATTGGTTCTGACCTGCACTTTGTAAGTGAGCCTGTGTGATTCCACATTAATTTTATTTTGTATTCTTATGTGGTGACAAATTGGGTACCACTGTATCCAGTTTCTTATGTATCAGGATAAAATTACTAATACTTTGTGACCAGTTAGCCTTAATGTTATTTATATCATTTGATAATACTGTTTAAATGTGCCAAGGGTAGCCAAAACATTTATACTGGCTATGTAAGGTACTGGTCTGCAAGTTTGGCTCCTACACACAAAATCAGATGCTACATGGGCCATCTGTGTACTTGAGGTGTGTTACCTCAGCTATGAAGCACATCATAACTTTTACCTCTCTGTTTATCCAATGAAAGGGATCAACTACTAATTCCAAAGCAACTGGTGGATATTGAAGCTTGATCATATATTTCACCCACTATTTCAAAACCAATGGCTTCAACTTCACACCGTCTATCTTCAGTGTTATTTTGACACTATGATTACATCTGCCAGTCCATCTAGCACAGGAAGAGAGATGTTTGTGACTAATCTTGTTAAAACCTCTGAAATAAATATTACAGCTAATCTCTTACGGTCACCATATTCTGAAAGAACTGATTTAATTTATTGATTCTGATAGTTACTTTGAATTAATAATCAGTTCTCTTTATACGGTTTGTACCTAAAATTCAAGATGGAAGCAAGCAGTATTGTTTCTGATGCCATTCTTAGGCAGCCATTTTACTTCAGCAATTATTGGAAGTCATTTACTAGATTGTTAACATTCACTCAGCAAATTGTTATGTTATAAAATAAGAAAATAAAGGTGACCAATGCATATGTTGTTGTTTTAGTCAGTCTGAAGCCTGGTTTGATGCAGCTCTCCATGCTAGTGTATACTCTGCGAACTTCTTCCTCTCTGAGTAACTGCTGCAGCCTATATCCTTTCAAACCTGCTTACTGTATTCATCTGTTGGTCTCCCTCTATAGTTTATCCCCCACATGTCACTCCAGTGCTAAATTGGTGATCCCTTGATGTCTCAGACTGTGTCCTATCAACTGATCTGTTCTTTTAGTCGAGTTGTGTTACAGACTTCCTTTCTCTCCAATTATATGCAGTACCTCTTCATTGGCTAACATGATCTACCCATCTAATCCTCATTTTTCTTCTGTAGGACTACATTTCAAAAGGGTCTGTTCTCTTAATGCCTGAACTGTTTATCATTCATTCCCACTGCCATACAAGGCTACACTCCAGACAAATACCTGCAGAAAATACTTCCTAACACTTAAAATCTATGCTTGATGTTACAATTTTCTCTTCTTTAGGAATGATTTTCTTGCCATTGCCAATAAACATTTTACATAAAATTTTTAAAAAATAAGACAAAGGCTGTGTAGTCAATCATTAAATCTGAGTTACGTGTTAAATACTGTAACTAAAAAATTTCAAAAATTAACATTAATGGAAACACTATTGTAAGTCCAGCTCAAATACCAGAGTGTTTTAATGAATTCTTTATAAATTTAGCACAGTGTGATGTAATTGTAATGGATTATCACAACAAAATCATGATACTGTCCCCTTCTCCTAGGATCAGTACCTATACCTTTCCTGTGGGTTGAACTTATGAGAGCACTTCCTCTTTCCATTCTGGTAGGTACACCCCTTATAAAACATCCCTATTTTTTAGGCCTGCCCTTTATACTTAGAGATTGCTGGGTACGCCCCCCTTATCCTTTCTGAGTAGGCCTCACAGTTCATTACCCTAGTATACATTTCTATGTACAATATAATCAAGTATTTCCTGGTAAAGATATAAATCTATCTTAAGCTTCACATTTATTCTTTAATACATCATTTACTCCCCAGAGTCCTCCTCTACTTATCAACTTCTATACTTTCAACTGATACTTTGTCAACACATACTATTCATGTCCCACTATCCTTCAATTCATTAGAGTATTTATTATACTGACATTTCTTATTGATCATCATGGTTAATGTTCTCTCTTGATTTCGTTTTCTCTCTTTGCTCATGCATCTTTCTTAGTTTATATACACCTTTTCTTATGTATATTCGATGTAGAAGTGTCATAGCTTTCTATATATGTGTGCATATTTCTATATGTACCCACATTTTCCCCTACAACACTTGGCGGTTCTCACATCATGACAGGCTTTCTAGTCTGTAATTATATGTTTGTGTCTAAGTGTATACTTGTGTATACGCGCATGTGTGTTGGTGTAGCCTGATTCTTTGGCCTTCTTGTCTAAAGATAAGATGTAGGTTATCAGAAATCACAGAAATAAGGAAGGACTTCACTAATAGAAGTTTATGAATATGGAAAGAGGTAAAAAATAGGCAGGTCCTCGAATGAGAAGTAAGAAAGGAAAAAATAGATGTGTATGCTAGGATCGAAGGAGAGAAAGAAGATAGCCCCAAACACAGGAAACCGTTCCCACCCCCTTTCTTCAGGATCCCTATCTCATAGGTACTTGAGTGAGATGCCGGAGGAGGTTTCATGTTACATCATCTCCTACAGAACAGACTTGTCCCATCTTCACCATCAAGGTCCCCGAAGCAAATCCCAGCAACCCTATGGAAATGGCAAATGATGAAGAATCAGGCACACTTGTTTGTGAGGGTTGTTTGAAAGATGTGTTGTGTGTTTTGTGTTAGTCATGATTTATCTGTTCTTGTAAATCAAGCTTTTAGCTGCAATACCCACCCATTTCAAAATTAATACAAACCCTCCCATCTATGTCACATCTCATCACAGGTATAAAGTACTCTATGCAAAATAGAGAATCTATACACAACAGTATAACAGTTGTTCAGCTAGTCACATCTTATTATATTTTCCACAAATATAATACTCTATTTAGTTTATTTAGTCTAGATATCATCTGTTTTTCTGTGATTCTTTTAAGTTGTTCTCTATTTTATAGTCATTAAGATTCTGAGATAGTTCTAGATTTTAAAGGATAGATGACAGAATAGTTTAAGATTTTAAATGAATTTTGTGCAGGAAGACTATTTTGGAAGAAACACCAAAAACAACTTGGGATCTGACAATCGTCACTCTGCCCGTTAACTCAGAATGTTAACGTCCCTGGGGGATATACAACACAACGTGGCATGGACTCGACTGATATCTGATGTAGTGCCAGAGGGAATTCATAGGATGAATCCTGCAAGTCTTTCCGTAAGTCCATAAGAGTACAAGGAACTGGAGGTCTCTTCTGGACAGCACATTGCAAGGCATCCCAGGTATGCTCAATAGCGTTCATGTCTGGTGAGTTTGGTGGCCAGCAGAAGTGTTTAACTCAGAAGAGCGCTCCTGAAGCCACTCCGTAGTAATTCCGGACATGTGGGGTGTCACATGTTCCTTCTGGAATTGCCAAAATCCATCGCAAAGCACAATGGACATGAGTGGATGCAGGTGATCAGACAGGATGCCTATGTACATGTCACCTGTCAGAGTCATATCTAGATGTATCAGGGGTTCCATATCACTCCAAACACCATTACAGAGCCTCCATCAGCTTGAACAGTCCCCTGCTGAAATGCAGAGTCCATGGATTCATTAATTTGTCTCCATACCAGTATATGTCCAGCCATTCAACACAATTTGAAACAACCCTCCTACATATATCTCATGAAGAGACCATGAGGATAAAATCAGAGAGATTAGAGCCCACACAGATGCATACTGACAATCTTTCTTTCCACAAACAATACAAGACTGGAATAGAAGGGAGGACCGATAGTGGTACTCAAGGTACCCTCCGCCACACACCGTCAGGTGGCTTGTGGAGTATGGATGTAGATGTAAATCACTCATCTGACCAGACAACATTCTTTCCAGTCATCAACAGTCCAGTGTCGGTGTTGATGGGCCCAGGCAAGGTGTAAAGGTTTGTGTCATGCAGTCATGAATGGTATATTAGTGGGCCTTCAGCTCTGAAAGCACATATTGATGATGTTTCATTGAATGGTTCTAATGCTAACACTTCTTGATGGCCCAGCACTGAAATCTACAGCAATATGCTGAAGAGTTGCACTTCTGTCATGTTGAACAATTCTCTTAGGGCATCATTGACCCAGTTCCTGCAGGATCTTTCTCCAGTAGCAGCAACGTTGGAGATTTGGTGTTTTACCAATTCCTGATACTCATGGTACACTCATGAAATGGTTGTATGGGAAAAATCCCCATTTCATCGCTCCCTTGGAGAGGCTGTGTCCCATCAATCGTGCATCAACTATAACACCATGTTCAAACACGCTTAACTCTTGATAACCTGCCATTGTAGCAGTAGTAACCAGTCTACTAACTGCGCCAGACACTTGTTGTCTTATATTGGCGTTGGCAACCGTAGTGCCGTATTCTGCCTGTTTACATATCTCTGTATTTGAATACACATGCCTATACCAGTTTCTTTGGCACTTCAGTGCATTTCCCAAGGGAATGTAGCTGTAATGTGTGATGGTAGAAGCAGAGATACAAAAAGCAGACAGGCAATAACAAGAAAATCATTTCTGAAAAAGAGCAATTTTTTAACATGTAATATAAATGTAAGTGTTATGAAATCTTTTTCTGGAGATATAAGTCTCAAGTTCAGCCTTGTATGGAAGTGAATCACAGATGATGAGCAATTCAGATAAGAAGAGGAGAAGCTTTTGAAATGTGGTGCTACAGAAGAATGCTGAAGATTAGATGGGTAGGTCAAATAACTTATGAGGAGTAATGAATAAAAGTGGAGAAAAATAATGGAACAAATTAACTAAAAGAATGGATCATTTTATAGGACACATTCTAAGACATGAAGGAACAGGAAGAGTGGTAATGGAGGATAGTGTTGAGGATTAAAATTGTAGAGAGAGGCCTAGGCATGAGCAATTTCAAATGAATGTTGATTGTAGTAGCTATTCAGAGATGAAGAGGCTTGTACAGAATAGAATAGCATGGAGAGCTGCATTATTTATTTGTTTGAACTTATGAAAATGGTAACCATAGCAACAACAGCAACAACAAAGGTCTGTATGAGATATTTTTTTAGTACTCAGAGACATGATATCCCTTATAATATGACATGGTTGGCAACCCTGATAAATTGTATCTTCCTAATCTTCCACGAACCAGTAGAGATTAGATTAGATTAATACTAGTTCCATGGATCACGAATACGATATTTCGTAATGATGTGGAACGAGTTAAATTTTCCAATACATGACATAATTAAGTTAATTTCACAACATAATTAAGTTAATATAACAACTTTTTTATTTTTTGTTTTTTTTATATATTTTTTTTTATAATTTTTTTTTCTTTTTTTTCTTCTTAATTTATATCTAAAAATCCCTCTGTGGAGTAGAAGGAGTTGTCATTCAGAAATTCTTTTAATTTCTTCTTAAATACTTGTTGGTTATCTGTCAGACTTTTGATACTATTTGGTAAGTGAGCAAAGACTTTAGTGGCAGTATAATTCATCCCTTTCTGTGCCAAAGTTAGATTTAATCTTGAATAGTGAAGATCATCCTTTCTCCTAGTATTGTAGTTATGCACACTGCTATTACTTTTGAATTGGATTTGGTTGTTAATAACAAACTTCATAAGAGAGTATATATACTGAGAAGCTACTGTGAATATCCCTAGATCCTTAAATAAATGTCTGCAGGATGATCTTGGGTGGACTCCAGCTATTATTCTGATTACATGCTTTTGTGCAATAAATACTTTATTTCTCAGTGATGAATTACCCGAAAATATGATGCCATATGCAAGCAATGAGTGAAAATAGGCATAGTAAGCTAATTTACTAAGATGTTTATCACAAAAATTTGCAATTACCCTTATTGCATAAGTAGCTGAACTCAAACGTTTCAGCAGATCATCAATGTGTTTCTGCCAATTTAATCTCTCATCAATGGACACACCTAAAAATTTTGAATATTCTACCTTAGCTATATGCTTCTGATTAAGGTCTATATTTATTAATGGCATTGTACCATTTACTGTACGGAACTGTATGTACTGTGTCTTATCAAAATTCAGTGAGAGTCCGTTTACAAGGAACCACTTAGTAATTTTCTGAAAGACATTATTGACAATTTCATCAGTTAATTCTTGTTTGTCAGGTGTGATTACTATACTTGTATCATCACCAAAGAGAACAGTAACTCTATCTGATTTCTCATCATGCTGTATATTTATTACTATTATTTATTATTAATTCCTTTAACTCCTTATGTAGAACTTAGAGCTGCAACAAAGGATCACAATCTTGTTCTTTCTTCTGCTAGTATTTTCACTTCTTACCATCCTATTCCTTGCTGTTGACCTTCTGCTTCAACAGATCATCTCCATGTCATTCTGGGTGTGCCTCTTCTCCGTCATCCCTGTGGGATCCAATAAAATGCTTTCCTTGCATTATGTTCATTTGGTCTCCTAAGCATATGTCCTACCAATGTCCACTTTCGGCTTTTTATATGCAGCTCAATTCACTTCTGGCTGTTTCTTTGCCAGAGTATTTCATTAGAGATGACATTTAGCCACCCTAATACCCCCAGGATGTTCCTCAGACATCTATTGTAGAGTTTCTGCAGCTTATGGATTAGTTGCTTTGTCACTTTCCATGTTTCACATCCATGTAGAAGCACAGATTTTACATTACTTTCAAATATCTGCAATTTTGTCCTCAATGTTATTTCCTTTGATCTTCAGATAGAGTGGAGAGTTGTAAAAGGACCTTTAGCTTTGTTGATGCAGCTGTTAATGTCCTCTGTTGCACCACCATATGGTGTAATCATGCTTTCAAGGTAGCAAAACTTATCCACACATTTGATTACCTGGGTCCCAAGCTTAAGCTCTGTGGCGTTGTTATCATTTGCCTGCACGTCTTTTGCTTTTTGGGCATTGATTTTCAAACTGACTTTCTTCACAGCAGATTTCAAACCTTCTCGTTTCTCTTTTATGTTGTTGAGGCTATGGGATAGAAGGCAAAGGTCATCTGCAAAATCTAGGTCTTCTAGATTCCACTGCATAGATATTATGTATGTAAATGAAATAAATATTTGCAATGGCATATATTACAAGATGTTCTGATCTTAATTATAAATGAACATGTAGCTCCCGGGTTGTAACTTTTAGTGCTGGTAGTATGTACAACACACTGCTTAACTCCTGAGAAGTATTTTTATTTCTCATGACTCCATTACTCAACACGGGAAGTTTTGTTAATGCAGTGTAGAAAACACTGTCAAGCTCTAAGCTTGTGAAGATAGTACACTTTATGGTTGCACAGGAAATGTAAATCAATCCTGTTTGGGTTGATTATTAACTAGGTGTTGCTGTCATTGCTACATAGGTTACGAAACAAAATCACCTGACATAAGCACAAAGAAGTAAAACAAATAGTAATTAGCAGAAAAGAGAATAAGTACAAAGTCCAAATGAGTAGCAGTTGTCACTATGATATATAGATTGTTTAGCTATATCAGGTGGAAACATAGGAATCTGTTGATATGCCTTGGTGCAATTTATTACATCAAAAAATTTTGCTCCTGCCAAGACATGAGAGAAGTCAAGTAGATTTGTTATGCAACACCTATGAATTACCACACAAGAATTAAGTTTCCTGTAATCTCCACAAAGCCTGAGGGATCCATCCTTCTTTGGAAGTAAATGGATTGGGGAGAAACATGTAGTAGAGGAAGGTCTGATAATTTCTAAATTTAACAGATCTTCCACAATTTTTTTAGTCTTTTGAAGTCTGCGTTAGTGAATATTGGGGGCCCGTCCACAGTATGAATGTGATGCTCAGGTCATGTAAAACAATACCCAGTGTTGAGTTGTGAATATTTACACTATTCTGACTTGGTCTTGGGGGCCTGGACTGCACACCACTGACCTTGTGTTGACGTTTGTGATAGATGGAAGTGACATCAGGCAACACCATCTCTCTTAGCCATTGTTTCATCTGTTTATGTGATGGTGATTGACTCTGGCACTGCTGAACAGGTTTCTGCTGTAGTAGTGTAGCTGACACTGATGAGATGGCCATAGCCCTTTCTGCAGCTGCTGTAAAATGACTTGGAGCTTGGCTTTGCTGGAATAGCTTGTGATGTGTTCATAGACATCATGGTGACAGCAATTTTCCAATCTAGTGTTGTGAAGGTAGATGTCTCTGTGGTGAACAATGGCTATGTTGCTTCTGGATGCCTTGACTCTTTCCTAGATAATGTTGTTAAGTAAGTTGCTAATGATTGTAGTGTCCCTCTTGGTGTTGGTCTCACTTTGCCACAGATACTTCCTGAAATTCTAGTTCTCATTCTAACGCTGATACTCACAATGATGTATTTGAACCACTTAAGGCTGTGACTTGCTGACTAACGTCCTGTAACTGTGAGCTCTTGACAACAATGTCCCTTTCTGTTTGACATATCGAGTCCAATAAGTTGCTCCTACTGTCATGGTCGATAACCTATCAGTGACCACGCTGGTTCTGTTTCAAGTACTGTACAATTTTTACCGGCACTGTTAATTTTCTTTGTAGCAAGATTTATTGAGATCTTATAGCGACTCAGGAAGTCTGCCCCTGTAATTGAAACTGGCACTGCAGTGATACAAAAATTCCACCCAAAACTGCATTCCAGTCCAAAATCATTTGTTAATAGTTTGTAGCCAAAATGCTATATTGGTGTGTCCTGAACAGATTGTAATGATAATATCCCATATTTGTCACCTCTTCTTGAAGGAACAGTGCTTATCAATGAACAAGAGTCAATAAGGAAGTGTCTTTGTGATACTCTGAATGAACACAAATATTCCTAGGTCACTAGGTCATGAAATATTTTGCACAATTGTAACTCCATATTCTGTCAATTTGGAGACATGATTAGTCACTTTATCCAATGCACTGATATGTGGCAGCTGTGATTGATGTGCAAAACTGCAGGGTGAGTTGTATTTACATATCAATGTGCCAAATGTTGCATGGAACCAACAGAAGCATGCTGACTGGTGTTACCATGTAGAAGAGGTTGTGGTGTGTGCATCCATCGCCCTGCATTTGAGGTCTTGTGTTCACAAGGTTTTGGCTGTCTCCAGTGGTGTCCATGGAGTCTGTGTCCAATGTGTCATTGTGTCATTGTTGTGTGTGCTTGGAAGCAATCAGGAAACTCTGAGACCTCACCCATCTCTTCATATAGGCCTCACAGTTTGCACTGTGTTAAAGTTACATGTAATAAAACAACCACCTGGTCTTGTCTCTGTTGCAGAGCAAAAACTCGTGTCTGGCCAAACAAGTTTGTTGTAGATAGAACCCCATCACTAGACACTGGAACTGTTTACAATGTAGGAGGTAACTTTAGACTCCAGATCCTCCACAAAACTGTGTCTGACAAGATGTCAGTTCCCACAGAGTGACGTAGTTGCAGCCATAAGTGTGATAGTGTCTTATTGTCCAGTGTATCCTCATAAAGTACCTGATGCATCTGTAGTTCCGGTGATTATGATAATCAAGATAATAAGCACTTTTTAAGCACATCAAAAATATTTGATGATGGCAGTGCAGCTGTTATCTTGCTCTCTATAGTAGTGTGTTTACTACACCATTTAACAAAGTCACGAACTTTTGGTTGTCTTCATTGATACCTTAGCTCTGTAGAATTAAATCAACAACACAAAATCATGTTCGTGTGTCTTCCAGTTGAAAGGATGGCAGTTTAGGTACAGTCCTCCCTATCTGCAGCATTAGCTTGTCCATATGTTGCCTGTAGCAAATGTTGTTGTGAGAGATAGGTAAAATCTATTGTGACACTCTTGGTTCAGATGAAAATGCAGGATGACAGTAGTACATATTATGTGCTTGTTGCCTGGGTCATTTGAAGTTAGAATGTGTGCAACTGGCAATTGTACCAGTAATGGTGTGCGTTGTGATACATCTTGACACTGATAATTGAAGCCTAATGTGGTGGCTTCGGTAAACAGCATTGACCAGTCATGTACATAATGAGTACTGCCAGAATCATACACAGGATGATGAAACATTATTCCACTCGGTGCATGTAGTGAAACACTAGAATCACAGTTACGGCCCACAGTGGCGCAGGAAATATGTGTGTCTTCATTCTCCTATGATTGCTGCATTCACTTTCTTCTTGCACTGTTGGAATTCAAATATTCTGAAATTCACACATCATATCATAATTCTGATACTGAGATCTGTGTCATGCCTCTGTGGAATGTACGGTACATAGAAACTGGTGAATGTACCTGTGAGCTGGCCGGTGTGGCCGTGCGGTTCTAGGCACTACAGTCTGGAGCCGAGCGATCGCTACGGTCGCAGGTCCGAATCCTGCCTCGGGCATGGATGTGTGTGATGTCCTTAGGTTAGTTAGGTTTAATTAGTTCTAAGTTCTAGGTGACTGATGACCTCAGAAGTTAAGTCGCATAGCGCTCAGAGCCATTTGAATCATTTTGTACATGTGAATTGCTCACTATACCAGACTCATAATTCCATTGTCTGCCCTTGTCAGGATAACTATTATTGTTCCTTGGATGTAACTTGTATTACTGGTAGTAAATAAAACACATTGTTTAACTATTTTTATTCATTATAACTGCATCTCACAACATACGACATTTCATTAACATGGTCTAGCAAACACTGTCAAGCCCAGGACTTGTGGGGATTATGAAGAAGAAACACTTTTTGGTTGTATGGGAACATAAATCAGTCATGCTTGGGTCAATTATTAAGTAGCATTTGCAATTGTTTCTTCAAACTTCCTTGCTATATATCCTCTCTAACGGAATCAGGGTATGGCAAAGATGCAATTATGAAAAGTCAATGCATTCGCAAATCTTTGAAAAAATAATCTCAACAATACAAGAGCAATAACAAAAAACAGTAAATGTGCTGAACTAATGCATAAATCAATGAAACTGGTGGAGATACCTACATGATAATGTTTGATTTGTGCTGATGTAATGTGATTTGCAATGGCCATGAGTTAGATTAGGGATTATCACCTCTGGGAAGGTATAAAGTCATTTATAAGTTACCATAAAAGAGGTTAGTAGAAAAGAAGAGACATCATCACTCATGTTGTAGGTCACTTGGCTGCTATTGGGCATTTGAGCATGGTATTAAATCTTCAGCTGCTCCAGTTGAGACATGATAGCTGTATTTTGAATGCAATTTTGGCCCATGTACCCGAGGCACTGATTGCTCCCATCACATTTGATATTTGTAATCATCTCTCCTAATTTCAGGTTTCAGATAGACTCTGATATAATTAGGAATATTTGTTAACTCTTTTTACATTTATGTGGAAAGTGATTTTACTGAATAGAAGTATAAGTATGCTTACAGGTGTGATATTTGTAAATCCCAGTAATCTATGTCTACATTGGATTCTTTACTGCTGATTTACTTTTTGTGGCATACATCAAAACACTGAGGAATGAGGGAAGATTCATTTCAACCTTTACAATGCAACTTTGTATTCAATATGATTTGTTGGGTTTATAGTAAAGCATTAACATTTTAAAAGTCTAACACTGGTATTAACACCAAAGTTAAAATTAAAAAATGAAAACTCCATGTAGGGATATCAACAATGCAGAAAAGATAGATTGCTACTTACCATAAAGTTAACACACTAAGTTTCAGACAGGCATAATTAAAGGACACAGCCTTTGTTGGAGAAAGAGAAACACACGCAATTCGTTCATGCAAGCAAGCAGATATTTGCATGAGATGCGCTTTCTTTTGTGAATGAATGGTATGTGTGTCTCTTTTTCTGACAAAGGCTATGGGTGAAAGCTTACATGTAAGTGTCTTTTAATTGTGCCTGCCTGCAACTAAGCATGTTATCTTTATGGTAAGCAGCAATCTATCTTTTTCTATAACATTAAAATTAAGATATTTACTGCAGATTCAAACACCATTTGTTGTGATTAAAGTCAATCACAGTCGAACCAGTACAGAAACTCACTGCATGTAAGTGATGAACTAGTTTGAATCTCAAAACTTATTCAACAGTTGAGCACAGCACAGGGGCATTGCCATGTGACTTCTGTATTAGTTAACCACCTTGGATCACGCCATTCTCTTATTTAAAGAGTAGTCTACTGCAGGTAGATTGTTGATACTGAACTCAAAACTCATTAGCATTGTGACAAACAAGGTGACACATTCACAATCAGGCTCTTGCTGGTAGAGGAAATGTACAGCCATGCACTTACCATGTAAACAGAGTATTTACGTGGAGAAATGTGTCATCTACAAAGGCAGATAGGAGTCTCTGTACACTTTTCATGTAAACAGAAGTATTTATGTGAAGGAAGATGTCACCTCCAAAAGCAGACAGGAGTCTCAAATATGATATATGGATTACAAATGGCAAAAGAAATGGCAAAGGAAATAGCTAGTATCCATAGGAAATTTTGTCATGAGAATCTGCTGTTAACACAAATATTTCATAATAAGTGTAAAATGTCAAAGTAGTGAACATTACCATACCACCTCTCATGTTTGTGCAACAATGTCACAGATAGCTGATGAGCTGTTCCGACCAAATAGGACCACCTTTGGAATGAGCCTTCCTGGCATTGATATACAAAGAGCTAGAGACCATGGTGTGCCTCCGTACAATGATCTGCGTGAGAAATGTGGGCTTCCAAGAGCAAATGACTTTGGTGATCTCATTGATACTACCCCTTATCCAGTAAGTGATGCATATACTTCATTATTGCACATTTCTCATAATACTGAATTAAGTTATAACCAGAATTCAGTGAATGTGATATAATGTTTTTCTGGTGTATTTTTTAGTTTTAGAATTCTCGGGTGTCTGCCAAGGTCACATCCATGATATTCTGACAAACAGGCTTGTTGCCAACTTCAGGTGGTTCCTGATGACTGATACTCTGGTCAGGTTGGCATCCTGTATATGTTGGCTGTTACCCAGTCCAATGCTCCAGTCCTCTTACTGTCAGTGCAGGGTTCCATGCCTGACTCAGCTGTAAGCTGCTATTAGACTTCCTTGGACCTGAAGTTCAATTAATTGCACGGAGCCGAGCCAAGGAGAAACGAAGTGTTCTGGTACAGTAAGGTCCACACACTGTGTGTGGAGAATGAGGACTTCAGTTCACAGTTGAGTGTCACCATCCCCATGATCATGACACTACCAACACCAACACCACCACCCACCACAGTGGCTGCATGGACAGCAACAAGAGTAGAATGATGGAGGAGTTAAAAGCCAATGTTTATTGGACACTAACCTGAATGGATCAGCAGCCTTCAGCAACCACATGAAGATGGTAACAAATCTGTTTACTGAAATATCCTACAGAACGTATGACATGACCTTGGCAAACACCTGACAGTTCTAGAAGTTTACTGTTAATAAAGCTGTGTGGCTCTAAATAACCTCCCCCTCTCCCCACCCCTCTTCTCTCTCTCTCTCTCTCTCTCTCTCTCTCTCTCTCTCTCTCTCTCTCTCTCTCTCTCTCTTCCCTTCTTCTCTAGCTATCTCCTTCCCTCCTCCACTAGAAGAAGGTATGTATACCTGCTTATGTTTATTCTGAGTAACTATTTTCATCGTCGTTTACTACACAGACCTGTTATTTTTAAGTGCATGTTTTGACCTTTTTGATAATTTATAATGATTAAAAAAATATCTTTGGCTTACTTTGATGTTTAAAAAAAGCTGACTTGAGACTGTTAAAGACACAAGTTAAATTGAAGCAGAATTCTGTCCTAAGACACATGTGATTACCCCTTCGTGCTCTTCATGTTTTAGACTGCAGAAGTATTACAATGGGACTAAGATTTATGTCCTTTTCATACACAACCTGTGCGTAATGAGTTACTAATTTCCTATCAGTAGACTATATGAGCTAGCCTAATAAGAGGCCATTATTACAGCATGTGCAAAAAAATACTACAAAGGGTAGGGATTACTGCATGCATCTGTTCCAGTTATGACTGTCATTAGTCACCTTGTTTATATTTTCATTTCAACTGTTGTGGCAGATATTCTGTAAACTTTGCTGTTCCATGTAATGACCAGTCTTACTTCCCAGCACTCTAAGTCATCCTGTATTTATCTGCTTTCTGGGGTGATCCTGTGCAGTTCATTTTGTCCTGATATCTACATGAACTGTATCAACTATCATATATGCATGTGCCCGTACTCTTCAATTTACATTGTCAGTTCTCTGTTACTTATCCACTACTGGTTAATATTGTTTTCAAAGGCTAATATCTATGTTGTATTTCTACAATAAACAAATATTAAAATTTTCTCTCACTTGTGTCTTAGTATATTAGTTTTTTATGATAAAAATTCTGATCAAACAATTGTTATTTCTTTTCCAGGCAATTGTAAAAATGAAAAAAGTTTATAAACATGTTGATGATATTGATCCCATAGTTGGAGGAGCCTTAGAAAATAATATCCCTGGAACATTGATGGGTCCAACATTTCTGTGTCTTATGGTTAATCAGTTTCTCTTATCGCAGAAGTCTGACAGATTTTTCTACCTCAATAGGAAACAGGAGTATCCCTTTACTGAAGGTAAGTAAGAGAGAGATTAAGGCCAAATAAATCAACAAATGATGGACATTATCCTCCTTGGCATACAAAACAGATCAGAACACTGTTGCAGAAACAACAAAATGGCATGCCAAATACAAATGAATGCAAAATCTCCATGTTTGGTGATCTTTTACATAAGCTCAAAATTTAGTGTGGACAACAATGTGAGATGCTTAGAATAGTTTCCATGATGAAACTTTGTCTCAAAACCTAGCAGAAAATCTGAAGAGATTCTGGTTGTATGAAAAGTATGATAATGACAAGACACGTGATAGCAATAGAAATACTATCAACGATATTGCTGAAAAGCAAAGTACTAAACACAGCCTCCTGAAATTCCTTCACCAAATGAGACAAAGTAAATATTCCAGAATTCAAATCAAGAACAGGTGCCAACATGAGTAACTTAAAAGTAGATGTCCTTGGAGTAATGAAGCAACCTAAATCACTTCACAAAAGCGAGTCTTCTGTTATAGACTATATACTAATTAGATTCCTTACAGAGTATGCCGATGCAATAGATCCATACTGAACAATCACATACATCTGCTCGCTCGACTAAAGATCCATACCCAAAGAGTGGAAAGTTGCACAGGTTACACCAATATTCAAGAAAGACAATACGAGTAATCCAGTAAATTACAGCCCACAACATAAATGTAAATATGCAGCAGGATATTGGAACACATATTTTGTTTGAACATTATGAATTACCTTGAAGAGAATGGTCTATTGACACACAGTCAACACAGTTGTAGAAAACATTGTTCTTGTGAAACACAAATAGTTCTTTATGCACATGAAGTGTTGAGTGCTATTGACAAGGGATTCCAAATTGATTCCATATTTCTAGATTTCCAGAAAGCTTTTGACACTGTACCACACAAGCAGCTTGTAGTGAAATGGCATGATTATGGAATATTGTCCCAATTATGTGACTGGATATGTGGTTTCCTGTCAGAGCAGTCACAGTTTATAGTAATTGATGGAAAGTCATTGAACAAACCAGAAGTGATTTCTGGTATTCCTCAAGGTTGTGTTATAGGTCTTCTGCTGTTCCTTATCTATATAAATGATTTTGGAGATAATCTGGGCACAGTCTTAGACTGTTTGCAGATGATGGATGTTGTTGATCATCTAGTAAAGTCATCATAAGATCAAAACAAATTGCAGAATTATTTAGAAAACATATCTGTATGGTGTCCGCATCTCGTGGTCTTGCAGTAGCATTCTTGCTTCCTGTGCATGGGGTCCCGGGTTCGATTCCTGGTGGGGTCAGAGATTTTCCCTGCCTCAAGATGACTGGGTGTTGTTGTGTTGTCTTCATCATATTCATTCATCCCCATTATGGTTGGAGGAAGGCAATGGCAAACCACCTCCATTAGGACCCTGCCTAGTCGGTGGTGCGGGTCTCCTGCATTGTTCCCTATGCTCCTCGGAGTGTGGGACCTCATCATCATCATCATCATCATCATCATCATAATCTGTATGGTGCAAAAATTGGCAATTTCTCCTAAATACCAAAAAGTGTGAGGTCATCCACATGAGTGCTAAAAGGAATCCATTAAATTTCAGTTACACAATAAATCAGTCAAAGCCAAAGGGTATCAATTCAACTAAATACATTGGAATTACAATTATGAACAACTTAAATTGGAAAGAACACATAAAATATGTTGTGAGGAAGGCAAACCAAAGACTGCATTTTATTGGAAGGAGACTTAATGTAACAGATGTGCTAAAGAGACTAGGCTTGTCTGTCCTCTTTATAGAGTACTGCTGCACTATGTGGGATCCTTACTAGATAGGATTAATGGAGTACATCTAGAAAGTTCAAAGAAGAGCAGCATGTTTTTTATTATCATGAAACAGGGGAAATCAGGGCTTGCATAGAAAGATATGTGTGTTAGTTTCTTCCGCGCACTTCTCGGCCAGACACTTAAGTTTGATTTACAGAATATCTATGTGGATGTAGATGTAGATGAAGTACACACATCAAAATTTATGTTTTGCTGTTTTTTTTCCCTAGAGCCATTGGAGAAACTAAAACTGTAGTCCTTCTAGTTTGCTTTTTCATCTGTCAAAAATCAATCTACTAATATTTCTTGTTTTAAGTCTTATTACAAGTGAGCATATTTATTATCTACTCTAGTCAGTGCAACACATGAAGCCTTCAATAACTATTTTTTATTGAAAGACCACTTGCAAAATCCAATGAAATTCTGGTAGTATGTAAAAGCTCAGTGGCACCAAAATTAGTGTCCTGACACTCATGGATGATACAGGAATCGAAATTTATGATAGCAGTGGCACGAGCAGCTCTGTAGAGGCGATCCCACAAATTCTCAATTGGGTAGCTCAGTTGGTAGAACACTTGCCTGCGAAAGGTAAAGGTCCCGAGTTTGAGTCTTGGCCCGGCACACAGTTTTAATCTGCCAGGAAGTTTCACATCAGCGCACACTCTGCTGCAGAGTGAAAATCTCATTCTGGAAACATCCCCCAGGCTGTGGCTAAACCATGTCTCTGCAATATCCTTTTTTCCAGGAGTGCTAATTCTGCAAGCTTCGCAGGAGAGCTTCTATAAAGTTTGGAAGGCAAGAGACAAGATACTGGCAGAAGTAAAGCTGTGAGGAGAGGACAGCGCATGAGTCATGCTTGGGTAGCTCAGATGGTAGAGCACTTGCCCGCGAAAGGCAAAGGTCCTGAGTTCGAGTCACGCTCCGGCACATAGTTTTAATCTGCCAGGAAGTTTCTTACTTGCCCTTTTTCTAAAATGTTCTCATCATACAGAAACCACTGGAGAGAAAATGCTACTTTGTTCTGTTTTCTAGTACCTCTTCCATTGTTTCAGCTGATATGATAACCTTTTGCGTAAAGGGATCCACCACAATTTAAAATCCCCTATTTAACTTCTTTTTGCTGCGTAAACTTTAAAGAGGCCAAGGCGGCTGGATTCAGTGTTACAAGACAAATACTGATCTGCAAAATGCAGTCAATCACACATTCACAACTTTCTTTTTGTGCTGCTAAAGTCATAATCAGATGGTAGTTACCAGTGGCCCCTAATGGGGAATTAATGGTAGTTGTCAGATCTGCCACTGTTTGTTACGATCAATAACATTCTTGTAACTATATGATTGCAGTTTTGGGCCCCGCATGCAGTGTCAAACAATGCTCTCTTATGTTTTGGGGACAGAGTTTGTGACGTTCGCCTTCTTTATTTCTTCGTTGATAGTCCTCGGTGTCAATGTATGCATTGTTATATCGGCTGAAAAAAAGGAGGGGGTGGGGGTGTGGGTGGGGGGTGGGGGGTGGGGGGGGGGGGAGTTCAACATTGGCTACTATGTAGCCAACAGTTGCACAATTGTGTTTCAAAGTTCTTTACTTTCACTGTTCACAACCACCCAATGTTACATAATTATATGCACACTTGACTATTGGTAAATATCGATAAGCCTCAATAAGAGGTTGCGGGCAAACATCAGCATTCTGCTACAATAGTTTGCTAACCACACAGTTCACAGTTCTTGGAGAATAATAAGGTAGATGTGACACTATTTCGCAAATAAATTGAACAGATGTTGTCATTACTTGATCTAACACACGGCCTATTTGTGTTACACTTATTCCACTGTTAAGTTGATGCATTGTTGGTACTTTAACTAGTACACAAATCCCCTATGAAAATAGGACATGGATTGTCTGTCTCAGGACCAAAAATTGGTCCTTTATATATACTCACAATAATAGGCACTGAAACTATACATTGTTCGATGTTTAAGTTACAGAAATTACAATTAAAACACAACTCATTCAATTAACTGAACACATCAAAAAATTCCTTCTTTTTAGTAGTACATTCTACCACAAGGGTTAGGCTGCATTTTTCATTTAAATAATGAAATTAATAGATTTTGTTATACAAACAATACTTTTGACAAACCTGGTAATTATTTTGGAATTAATTAAGGGCTGGCTTTGCTAATATGTTTTCAAAAAGGGCCAAATAAATACTTTAAGAATCCTAGTAGTTCTTCGAAATGTTTATAATTAATACAGAATATATATTTGTTTATAAGTGAACAATAGAATCTAAACCACAAAACAATTACTGATTTCACCCTATAACAAAGGTATTAGCTAGGAATGGTCAAAATAAATTAGGAAATTGATTACATACACAAAACTAAGCACAAACTTAGATCTGTTGCTATATTCCTTAAGACTGAGGGCCAAACTTTTTCTTTATGGAAATGAAAATTATACTCATGCATGTTAATGGTACTTAGGCAAAAATGAAAATAAAATGAATTTAAGGAGGCAGATGCCTAAACAAGACAGAGAAAGTAAAGAAATTCCAGCTTGCTTCATCACAAGTTCTCAAGATAATGGTATAGAATGGTGTAACGTCATTAGGACCTTTCTTACCTTGGCCCTCATGAACAATAAAACATACCTTCATCTATTTTATGTGGTGTATCTCAAAATTAAAAACTCACAACTGCCCAAGATAAAAATTTCTTACACTGTCAGGCAGGAAGTGACATGTTTTGCATATAATCAAATGACAGACTCAAACGGTAAATCTGTCTTTTCAGATTTGAGCTACTTTTTCCACTGTAGTGTAAAACTTACAAACTCATATTTTATGTGTAAACATTCCTTGAAATACCTCAGTGAAATGTTTGTGGTACACAAAGTATAACAGTATAGTATATTAAAAATTATTCCGCCTTACCTTTCTTTTATTGGTCTGTTTTTTCATCATTCTTTGGAACTTCAAAATCTGAGCTGCTCATCTCAATACTGCTGTGGAATAGTTACTCAGAGCTTACACCAAAAATTATCAACTGGTTCAGCATGATACCAGACCTGCCACATTTATTTTGCAAACATAGCAATTCCTGTAGGTGTCCCCTATTGGAATAAAATGCAGATTTCAATCTGATCTCTCAAAGTGCCAAGGGAATGACGATGTTCCATTTTCATTGCTATCAATCCACCTATGTCTCAATAAACCAAAAGCAACAAAATTTGCATTTTAAAGCTTTTAGGGGTTATCACCTTTTTGTAATGAAGAGATTCAACTGGAATCAGCCAATTTATACAAGTTTGTGGGTGCAGCAATTTAAAGTGATAATTGTTGGTAAGACTTCATTCATTGAAAGAACACTGGGAAAAAGCAAGGAATTGATGAAAGAAATTGCTTAGTAAAGATTTGTGTGATTCATCCTAGAATACTGCTCAAGTTTGTTGGACACATAGCTTATAGTACTAGTAGGAGATACTGAACATATAGAAAGAGGGGCAATGTGAATGGTCACAAGTTGTTTGACGCAAGAGAGAGTGTCACTGAGATGCTGATAAACATTAATTGGCAGACACTTGAATTAGACACTATGAAGGTTCTGACCTTTCTTGCTGCAGATGCTGCTTGCGAGCAACCTGATCCTACAGCTTAACCCCAGTAAGATTCCTGGAATGTACTGTCCTACATGATTCTTTGGCTTCACTTTGTTGTCTAGGAGCAGATTATAAACCCAATGCTCTAGACACCTACCACAGTGAGTTGTGCTGTCCTGATGCTCTACTGAAAACTAGTCTATATATGTACAAGATAAAGAGTAGAGATCTAAACTATAGACATCTGCAAACTACAGACATTTGCAAACTACAGACATCTGCAAGCTATAGACATCTGCAAAAAGAGTGTGGGGCAGCAAGAGGGGAACCTTGTCCCTCCTGGAATCTGGATACAGGTTTTTTATTTATTTCGGAATTCTCATGAATTTCTAACAATGGTTGTCTACAACTCCACTATACTACATATTCAACATCACTGACTGTGATGGGATGTACTGTTACTTGAGCAACCTCTATTTTTATATTTAAGGTTTTTTGGTTGTCACACTATTTATGGGAAATTAAGCTGATTCCCTGGTGCAGTGACAGTTTCTTCCCTGTTCTGTAGTCAAGATAAATGTGAACCATTACAGAACAGTGCCAAGATAGTGGCTCCAATCATATCTCTTTCACATTATAGTACAGTCCTTATCAAGTTGTAGAAAGGGACCGGTTCAACTCCCTAACACACTGATTCCTAGCATAGTACAAACATAGAAGCAGTTTATGTGCCCATCACTTGTCGTCAACTCCCTCAAGGAATGTCCCCTCATCTTACTACACAGTGGAAAACAACAGTAGCTTACCATTTGTATGTGAACAAAGAAGACCTCTGAAAAGCTGCTAATTCCACAGTCTGTTTTACACTCCAAAGCTATTGTGGTAGATACTGAAGAACATGGCCATGTAGGTGTATTCATCTATACTTAATCTATAGGCCAAATATATCAGTTGAAAAACAGAAAATGCTATTTTTGTGGTAGAAGAGTGGAAAAAAGTGTGAAGCAAGTCACTGGGGTGTAACATGGTGTCACATCCAGTTGCAGAGCTAGAACTCCTACAGTCTAATTGGCTGAGCTGCACAACTATGTGGCAAACTTCGAGACAAGGCCCACCTTGGTTCAGTCTTGAGCTGTTAAAACTTTATCATTCTGTCCTTAGTGGTTGTTTCTACTGCTTTAGGCAGAACAGTTGTAATTGATATGGGTCCGTAGTGTCTACTTGACTGTATATATGACTTTACATACTTGTAGCCTTTATTAATTGACTGACTATATTTCAGGACAAATCAAGGAAATTAAGAAAGCTAGCATTGCCAGGCTTATGTGTGACCATACAGGTGTTCAAAAGATTCAAAAACAAGCATTTTTGCAGATATCTAAGAGGTATGTACAAACATATTACATTCTACTACAGATTACTTTTCCCTCTGACAGTTTATAGTTTATGCTATTTGTGTATTATGTAACAGAAACTGAAAGACTAAAATGTTGCTCCTACAGTGCTGAAAAGAACTGTGGATGTCCACATACCCTGAAATTTGCATTTTTTGCACAAATGGTTATGAGTACACTGAAATAAAATTAGTGTCTACTCATACATCCTTCTTGAATCAGTATGGTAAGCAACTGGGAGATCAGTGATTTGGTTAGTTGTTGAACGTATTTCCATTGTCATGTTTTTGTGGGTTTGCTGTTTTGTGATGGCTAAACTTAAAGAACATTGTGTCTGTAGAAAGTATTGTTTTCAGCTTGCTTCAGGAAACTGCTGCCTAAATGTAACAAATGTTGATTCAAGCTTAGAGACAATGACACATACAGATTTGCAACTGGCATAAGTGTTTCAAAAATATGTGAACTTTGACTTATGATGACAACCCTCGCATCACATCTGAAAATGTTTACAAAATGAGGGCTTTGAGAGTAAGTTATTGTACATGTGAACTTCTTCACTGAGAAGAATTAACTTGAGAAGGACTGCCATGAAGTTTGTGCCATGACTGCTTAAAAATGGCCAGAATCACCATGATATGGATGTCTTCAGGGATCTGAAACAGTTGTGTTACTACAACCCAAACTTTCTTTCAAAGATTGTGCCATGATTACAATTCTAAAATTAAACAGTAATCATTGCAATAGAAGAGTTGGTCTGAGAAGTCAAGGGTAGCATTAAGCCCATGTTGATACCTGTGTGACATTGTAAATAAAGAGTTCATGATTCATGATCAGATGTTCAATAATATTGAGGTTAGTCTGCACTTTCACATTTTTAGATCTGTCGCCAGCAACTCACAAGGATTCTACAGTTGATTATTGGTAAAGTCAATACTCATATTTCTTTACAAATTCTTTTATAGATATCTGTGGACACTACATTCACAGAAGAGCATGTGTCTAGTATCACTGTAATGGGTGTGAACTGTGACAAATTAAGTTTCCAACCAATGTTATTGAATATATTTGGATGGGAGATATGTTAGATAACTGCAGGGGACAGAGAAGCATTGGTATATACTGTTCTTTAAGGAAGCCATGTATATTCCTTGCCAAATGCAATCAGGCATTTTCCTCTGCAAAATGACACATGGAGTTGTCTGATAGTGAGCCAGTATCTTGAGCTAAAAACTTCTTTGTTATTGACGGTGGTCTTCAGTTTTCCTTTATTAAATGTGAATCAAGATAATGTGCTGTGCTCAATGACAACAAACCCATCATTTCAGGTATTTATCCACAGTAATGCAGAATTACAGATTACGCCCATAATGATGGCATTACTGTGGACAATCTTTATAGTCAAACAATCTTTATTTACGTAATACTCCTTTCCTGGACACTGAGCAATTGTCAAACCACTGTTCAAAAAAGGTGATAAAGCAAAGAGTTTTCCAATTATTGGGCAGTTTCATTGCTAACAATTCCTTTTAAAATCCTAGACGTACTTATGGTCAAGAGAATTGTGGACCGTCTTAATATGCATAACATTGTTAATAAAAGCAGGTTTGGATTCCAAAAGGGTATTCCAACTGAACACACAGTTTCCTCATTTGTCAACCAACTTCTCGTATCCATACACAATAAAGTGTCACAAGCTAAATCATTTGATTTAGATCACAAAATTCAGCTTATGAAGGCTGAGCAGTGTGACTTATATGGTAAAGTAGGCTTCAGTCATATCTAGATGACAGAAAGCAGAAGTCAGTAGGCTTTGTGCTTGGTCCCTTACTTTTCCAATCTTTACCAATGATTTGCCATGGTGTATGAAACAAAAGCACACATCTCCCTATTTACAGCTGACACAACCATTATGACTGACAAAATGCCAAGCTGCAGTCTAGAGAACTCTGTGAAAACTATAGTCAAAGAAGCTATAGACCGGTTCACTTAAAATGGTCTGTCCCTCCATGTTAACAAGACAATTCATTCAGTTTCAGACAGCAAACAAAAAATGGAAAGTATTGAAATAAAGTGGTGACAAAGAAATATTGAGTGTTGAGTCTACCAGATTCCTGGGGTTACTTATTAACAATAATCTAAACTGGTCAGTTCACATAATTGACCTATGTAAAAGACTGACTTTGGCAACATTTGCCTTTCTCTCAATTTCATCTGTAGCTTGGGAAAAATAAAAGCTGCATATGCCGGGTATGTACATTCACTTATGACATATGGTATCATGTTCTGGGGAAACCAGTCATGAGCAAATAAAGTCTTTATTGCACAGAAGAGAGTCATCAGAATTATGGGTAGATTAGACCTTAGATGGTCTTGCAGAAATTGATTCAAACAGCTGGAGATCCTCACCATGTCATTCCAGTACATTTTTTCACTAATGTGTTGTGTGAATAACAATCATACAATTTACAGAACAAACAATGAATACATGATCATCATAAGTAAACATGATCTTCACAAAGATATAAAAATATCTCACTGTGGTGTAGAAAGGGGTACATTATTCACACTCAAAAGTATGCAGTTAACTTCCAGTTCACATTTAATCAATCTTTGGGGATAAGACTAAATTTTAAAGAAAAGCTAAAACTTTATCTTTTGAGTAGCTCTTTCTGTTCTTTACAGGAATTTTTTGACAATGTGTAATAATTAGTGAACTGTGTTTAATTTTAAGCATTCCTATAAGAAATGACTATGTAGGACTGGTATACCAATTATTAACAGAAGGCATATTATATGAATTAGAATGTAAGCCTTATAATTTGTTTGTGGAACCATTTTTGCTACTGTGATATGTGTTGCTATTTGAACACTCGAACCTCGTGTATCTTTTTCATATGATTTAGATGGTAAGCCACATGGTCATTTACATATGATTATTACTGTAGGAATCATACATGTTCTACATCCTAGGGATACATTCACATCAAGGAACCATGAAACTCAAAAATAAATAAATAAATGCTGACACCACACCCTGAAATGTTGACTAGAACTTGATTTTTTTTTTTTTCACTTCATTGTACAGCTCCCCACCAGCTCATGTGATGTAAAAATTACCTTACTTGTCATAGGAAAGAAATGAAAAATTAATGAGGATGGCTAAACAACTGTGACCAGTATAGTACTAGACTCTTCAGCCATAATAAAATTGTGATTCACTAAGTAGTCGTCATTTATGCTACATTTCATGAAATATTTCCCAAGAGAGTTAGAGATCTTTGATCGTTCAATTGAAGCACTTACGTCAGCACTGATTAAGGATGCTATGAATATAATTTTCTGCTATGTAACTGATCCTTACAGCCAATCATTCAGTAATATGAAAGTTGAGCAATTGTGTGAATCAGGAGAAATTTTTAAGGTACTCTCTATCTTTACTAATTTGTACCATTGTGGAACTAGAAATGAAGGGGGCCTTGCAGGATGATTGCTTTGGTAGGAACTGATGTCTGTGCCACTGGATGCAGTTGGTTAATGTAAGATGCACACATGATTATGTGCCCTTGCCTATCCTTGGATAGTTAGCAATAAAAAACATGAAACTGCCACCTACTTTTACGTAGACATTTCCATGCTCACTGGTATAAAGTAATAATGAAATACACAAGACAATTATACATTGGAGGAAAGGTGAATACAGAAAAATTTGGTACCTCTAGATGAAACTAGAATCTAATTATGTAACAAGACAAAGCAATGAAGACTTCATTTTCAGAGCCCAATTGTGATACATAATAGACCACTAATGTTCCATACATTTGAACTGTTTAATAATGTGATGGTACATACAGAAAACCAACTGCCAAAAATATAGACAGGGAAGCCCAATACAGATTCCAGAAATGCAACATTTCAGTAAAGAATGTCATTGATACCCAAAGCACACTTGCTTCCTAACACTAAACAAAATCCCATATCCAGACATTTACTTTATGATGCATGAGCAAGTTTTTGGTCACAAACTGCATTTGTACTTAAGTGAGGAAATATTCGTCTTTAGTGTCGAATTTATGTTATGAATATTACTTTTAGTCCCTGTGTCTACAGTTTGGTGGGCACTTATGTTGAGGTGCATTTGTACCGTATACCTACCAATACTTATGGAAGATGAAGCTCTATTTAATTGTTGTGGAAAATGCATAAAAGAGGCAGCACCATTCAAGATACCAGTGCTCTCAACTCTAGGACTTCACTGACAAACCAGTATATGTCATATGCATGGCACAGAAGATAGTTAATTTGTTACTGAAACATGAACAGTAATGAAGAAATTATGGTAATTTACAGCAGAGAGTGAAATTGTGTCCCACATTAAAATGAATAATGGTTCGAGTTAGCCATGTGTCATTAACAATATCTACATTTACATCTACGTGATTACTCTGCTATTCACAATTAAGTGCCTGGCAGAGGGTTCAATGAACCACCACTATACAGAGAGCAGTGTATCATATTATGAGCTGAGAATGGGGATGGGAATTGGGTGCAGTTTACTAGAAAGAACCATCCTGCCATTCAGTTGAAATGCAATTCTGAAAAACCTGTATTTAAAATGTCGAACAGTACTGGAATACTGAATAATAATCTAGCATCTGAACCACAAAATCACCTTATTCAGTTGTTCTGCATTCATAAACATATAAAACAATTTCTCAGCAGTCTGGGGAGCAAATCATGTTTAATGTCAAAGTATAAATGTGCTCTGAGGAAAGTCATCAGGCCAGCCAGAGTGGCCATGCGGTTCTAGACGCTACAGTCTGTAACCGGGCGACCACTACGGTCACAGGTTCGAATCCTGCCTTGGGCATGGATGTGTGTGATGTCCTTAGGTTAGTTAGGTTTAATTAGTTCTAATTTCTAGGTGACTGATGACCTCAGAAGTTAAGTTGCATAGTGCTCAGAGCCATTTGAACCATTTTTCAAAGTCATCAACTCCAAATCAAATTCAGCAGCTGGACTGGTGTACATGAATAGCAAGTTAGGAGCATCCTGTGTTCATGTCTGTGTGTAGCAAAGTATTATAAAATGTTAAAGTTTTTAGTGCTTTACCATATGGTTATGGAATACTAGGCTCATGAGTTCATAGTTTCTTATGGCAAGGCAATTATGAAGAATAAAGTTTTTCTTTGAAGTTCATTCTTCCAGCTATGTTCCTAAAAAGAAACCTCTGAAGATTAATTTGTCACCTCTCAGATTGTACCCACCCCTCTCTGACAGTAGAAAATGCTCATCAGTGTCTAGCAGACAAGCAAAGGCTAATTTTAAGCTCTTTTTACATGAGTGGCTTTTATTTTTCTAAGTCCATGGTGGATGCGAGTCACAGGCCAACATGTAAACCAGCCATCAACCACATTGTGAGTGGATTGGCAATTAGATTAAAAATACCTTTTGTTCCATATATCCATAGTGAGGAAATCATCAAATGTGAAGAACATGACAAAAGACAAGAAAATATAATACATACTAAAAAATAAATTGCTAATATTTAAGTGGAATAGCCCTCATTGATGGGAAATAAGTAAAAAAAGGATCTTAAACATAGTTTCATTTAGGATGTAATAACAAGCTTGTCGAAAAATATATAAATGTTTAACACTCTGATGTGCATATGAAAAAATTTAGTAATGAAAATTATCAGTAATATATACATACACCATTCAGTTCTGCTACAAAATTTGTCAATGGAGTAGGAGTATTTAATCACCAATAAATACTTAAAGCTACTCTCAAACTGAATTTTATTAGGGGTCAAACTTTTAATGGCTGCTGGCATATTATTGAAAATGTATCCCTGAGTAATGGACACCTTTCTGCAATAAAGTAAGTGACTTTAAATCTTTATAAAGGTTATTTGTATTCTTTGTATTGATCCATGAAATGAGTTATTGGTCTGGGAAAGAGATGTATTGCTTATGACAAATTTCATTAAGGAATAAGTACATTGGAAAGTAGTTATCAGTATTCCCTGTTTCTTCAATAGGCCTCTGCAGGGCACTCTGAAAACTGTACCTTGGTTTGATGAGTTTTCCCAAATATTGATCCTGTATGACATTATTACTGATTTTTATTTTCATGTCATTGATGTCTGACAACTACCATACTGCAAATATAGAACAACAGAAAATCCAGGATGGAATAAGGTCAATAAAAAGGAGAGATTGCTACTCACCCTACAATTGAGATATTGAGTTGCATACAGGCACAACAAAAAGACAGCTAAACACGTGAGGTTTTGGCCAAAAGGCCTTCTAAAGTAGACAACACACACACACACACACACACACACACACCACACACACACAAAAGAAACCACTGTCTCTGGCCACTGAGGCCTTGGCGGCGATGTCTGTGTGAGTTGTGCTTCTGTCAGAGAGTGTGTGTGTGTGTGTGTGTGTGTGTGTGTGTGTGTGTGTGGTGTTTTGTGAACAAGGATTTTTTGCCAGAAGCTCAGTTGTTTAGCAGTCTTTTTGTTGTGCCTGTCTGCAACTCAACATTGTAAATATCAATTTGTTAAAGTGCATCATCAGGCTGAAGATATCTGTCCCCAATTGAATTTATCATCAAGTGGTATTCCCAAGAATTTTATTCTGTGAAACTTTTCCATATGACTGTCATTATATTTTAGAACTATAATGACAAGCAATGACAAAAGCCATTAATTAATGTCCAAAAATTTCAATAACCAATCTTTCTAAAACTGTACTCGATCTGTTATTTGTTGCATTGTTTTTTATCATCTGCAAACCAAACAAACATTGCATACGATAATGTTATTGATGAAAGATCATTAGTATACACAAGAAAAGTATGAGCCACATGATGGAAACTTGTGGCACACCACATATGATTAGTCACCAGTTGGATGGTGAATGATTGCTTAATAAAAGATTGTCAATGTGTTTAGTAGCTGCATATTTTGTCCCTCCTTGTGTCAAAGTTAGATACAATAGAAGCTAACACAGATCAGTTTTCCCTTCTGGTGTTTCACTGGTCAGTATTTCTGTTACTCTCAAACTCAGATGGATTGCTGAGAATGAAATGATGTAGTGTGCATCTGTGGTTAATATTCCCAGCTGCTTAAAAAGATGCCCACATTGAATTATTTTTGACTCAGTGAGAAGTTACCCCACAATATTTTCCTGCAGACATTGTTGTATGAAAATATGGAAAATAATGTACTGACTTTTATATCTCCAAAGTTGACAATCTTATTGGTGTTCTGAAATGTTTGTATGATGCTTTTATATTCTGTCAGTTCCTGCAAACAATAGAATTTGCCTTACAAACAACAATGTAGGAAACACAGTGTGTGTGTGTGTGTGTGTGTGTGTGTGTGTCAGCATTTGGGTCTGGAATGAAACATCACGAGGGATGCAAACAGCAAGCTGAAGGGTGAGGGTGAGGGTGAGGGTGAGCACAGGGACTAGGTTGTAAACAGGCGGAGCATCAGGAGGTTGTGGGACAGGGAGGTGGGGAAAAAAAGAACAAAGAAGAAGAGAGTGAGGAAAGACGAGTGGATGCATTGGCAGAGGGCTGCAAATAAACAGGGTGGGAGGTGAGCATGGGCAGGAGATGACACGACAGAGGGGTTGGAGCTGTTCGTTGGAGGGTGCAGGGATAGTATGTTACTGTAGGTTAAGGCCGGGATAATTACAGGTGTGGAGAATGTATTATAAGGATAACTCCCATCTGAGCAGTTCAAAAATCCTGGTGGTGGAGGGAAGGATCCAGATGGCTCAGGTAGTGAAGCAGCCATTGAAATCAAATGTGCTATGTTCAACTGCATGTTGCGCCACAGAGTATTCTACTTTGCTCTTGGTCTCAGTTTAGTGGCGGCCGTTCATCCTGGTGGACAGCTGGTTGGTAGTCATACCAATATAAAAAGCTGTGCAATGATTGCAGCAGAGCTGGTGAATGATGTGGCTGCTTTCACAAATGGCCCAGTCCCTGATGGCAAAGGATAAACTTGTGACAGGACTGGAATAGAAAGTGCTGGGTGGGTGCATTGGGCAGGTTTCACACCTGGGACTTCCACAGGGATATGATCCTTGTGGCAAGGGATTCAGATTGGGAGTGGCATATGGATGGACTAAGATGTTGTGGAGATTGCGTGGGTGATGGAACACAACTTTAGGAGGGGTGGGAAGCATCTCAGGTAGGATGTACCTCATTTCAGGCATGATGATAGATAATAAAAGCCCTGGCAAAGGATGTTGTTCAGTTGTTCCAGTCTGGGGTGGTACTGGCTGACAAAAGAGACACTCCTTTGTAGCTGGCTTTTGAGGGTGGTGGGAGAATTTGGGTTGTGAGGGGAAATAGCATGGGGGATCTGTTTGTGTACTATGTCTGGGGGCTAGTGCCTGTCTGTGAAGGCCTTGTTGAGACCCTCAGCATACTGAGAAAGGGAGTTTTTGTCACAACAGAGCCAAGCTATGTGGGAGGGAATTTTTTGTGTGAAAGGGATGACATTCATCAAAATGCAGGTACTGTTGGTGGTTGGTGGGTTTAATGTGGACAGAGGTGTGGATGGAGCCATCAGAGAGGAGGAGGTCGACATCTAGGAAGGTGGCATGTTGGGTTGAGGAGGACCACATGAAGCAGATGGGAGAGAAGGTGTTGAGGAAGTGAAGGAATGAAGACAGAGTGTCTTGGCCCTGGTACACACCATGAAGCTATCATCAATGAACCTGAACCAGACTAGGGGTTTGGTGTTTTGGGAGGCTAGGAAGGTCTCCTCTAAATGACCCATAAAAAGGTTGGCACAGGAGGGTGCCACGTGGGTGCCAGTGGGCGTGTTGCCGATTTGTTTATGTACCTTCCCTTCATATAAGAAGTAGTTGTGGGTTAGGACAAAGTCAGTAAGATGTATAAGGAATGAGGTAGTAGGTTTGGAGTCTGAAGGACATTGAGAAAGGTAGTGTTCAATAGCAGTAAGTCCATGGGCATGAGGGATGTTGGCGTATAGGGAGGTGATGTCAACAGCGACAAGCAGGAATCCAGGAGGTAAAAGGTTGGGGATGGTGGAGAGTCGGTGAAGGATGTGGCTGGTGTCTTTGATGTGGGAGGCTAGATTATGGGCAGTTGGTTGGAGGTGTTGGTCAATGACTGCCAAAATTCTTTCAGTGGGGGCACAATAACCAGCCACATCGGGGCATCCAGGCATATTGGGTTTGTGGATTTTGGGGAGCATGTAGAAGGTAGGTGTGCGAGGTGTCATAGGTGTGAGGAGAGAAATGGATTCAGGGGAGATGTTCTGGGAAGGGCCTAAGGTTTTAAGCAGGGATTGGAGTTTGTGTTGGACTTCTGGGATGAGATCACTCTGGCAAAGCTTGTAGGCTGAGGAGTCAGACAATTGGCAGAGGCCTTCTGCCAGGTAGTCACAGTGATTCATAACAACAGTGGTGGAACCTTTGTCTACAGGTAGGAAGATTAAACCATGATATGTTTTCAGATTGCGAATGGCTGTTCTTCCTTCTGCTGAAAGGTTGGTGTTCTGAGGAAGGTCCTCCACCCGCCCCCCCCCCCCCCCCCTCCCCCCAGCACACTGTTTCATTGTATTACACATACTAGAAATTATTCACAGAATAAATGCAATAATAATAATTTATTTTTGTTTTTTCATGTTTCAGGAATTCGTTAGTAGATTGTAGACATATTCCTGCTGTTGATCTGTCAGCGTGGAAGGAAAAATGGAATGTTGTTTGAACTAGTATCAAGAGTGGCACCCTGCTTTGAGTTATTACTGTGAAAATACTGCTTTGAAATCAGTATGAAATAGTAAAAATGTGTCAAACTTGTAAGAGTCTGAAGTGCTTCACTTCACTGTTAGATGGGTGAAACAACTGGGTTTGGGCTTAAAGAAAAATGTTGTAAGGAAGAAAGTGTTTAATCATGAAAAATAAAAGCAAAGAAAAATTCTTACTTGTCTGATGAGTCTCTTAATGATTTGTCATTACAATGCAGTTTCTACCTGTTTCTGTGCCTCACTATTTTATTTCATTATGTATTGTAATCGCGCATTTAATAAAAGCCTTGCATTTTTACTACCTCTCCAATTAGTCACATGTAATCAGATGGCAGTGACAAATGGACCTTTTGAACCAATTTAGTAGATTCTTATTGTAGAGCTGGACTAAGTGATTTTGTGGCACATCAGATCTAACTTCTGACATTAAATGAAGACACAGTTTTTGATACTAAAAGCAGTATTAAGAATCACTGTTGTAACCTGAGTGTAACTATGATATGTTAAAAAAGTGTTAAAATGCCAATAAACGATTTTATTCATGTCTCCAGCCTAGAAAAATTGCTAAACTAGTAGTAAAATTCATGACTATTTCTTCAGTTTAGGGCACATAATATCTGGGTCATTAGTGAGTGTATTGTTTTTAGAATGATACAAGTATGTCTATGAGGCATTATGTAAAGTACAGTTATTCTGTTCTACCAGCAAAAAAAAAAAAAAAAAAAAAAAAAAAGTGAATATGCTCCTGTTTAAAAAACTATGACTGAAAAGTGGAGTACCAGGTGCCTCATTATACCTTCCTCAGCTCCTTTAAAAACTTTCAAAAGAAATTGGCATGTGAACATATTCATGCTCTTTTTAACATGCAACTTGCATCTCATTCCCACAAGTAACTCGCTCATATTCACCACTACATCGCTACAAGGTGCTCATATCCATCCACTCCCATTTGTCCATTCTCAGTCCCTCATTCAGCCCAACTCATTGTCTTTATCTCTTTGTGTCTTTCTATCAGTCACAATCTCCTGTCTCACAGCCACAATCTCCTTCATTCTGTCCTACTACTACAGCCTCTGCTCACTGTCACTTTCTTCCACTTGTTCTCTTTTACTGCTACTATCTTATTCATTCCTTGTTCATTCCTTCCCACTGCTGCTCTCTCTTCTCATGTCAATACCTCTCTCTTCCTCATTGTTATTGTCATAAACTTTGTCTCTCATTATCACTGCCTGTCACCCACTCCTACTTTCTCCTTCTCTTTATTTCTCTCCCACTGGCACAGTCTCCTTCACTTTTTTTTGACACTGTTCTGTCATGTCAACTGTGTTCCACTTTACTGTGTCCCTATCTTTCTCTTACACTGTAGCAGTCTCCCTCACTCTTTTTATATCTCAATGACTGTCTACTACCTTCGAGTATTTGTTACTTTTTCATCTCTTTCCCACTGACACTGTCTCATTCTCTCTCAGCATAAAAAAAGTGCTAATATGTTTGCAAGCCATAATTTGTGGGAAAATTTTTAAAGGTGCTGAGAGAGGTAGAATGAGGCAGCTGGTACCCCACTTTTTAACCAGAGTCTTTTAAACTGGAGCATATCATCTGTTTTGGACACCAATAGAAGCATTTTTATGCTGATCCCCTTTTTTTGCCGTAGTACAGGATGTCAATCATATGAAAAGAACTTTATGGGTTGGTATAATTTTGATAGTTTACTTATGTGAAACTGAAATAATGCAAAACAAATTTTACATGCACAAAAATTACAATATGGGCTCCCAGTAAAACATGGTAACAGAGAAACTTTACAGCATACTTCTGTGTGCTATGTCACTTTATAAACTACATTTTCACCTCACAACAGGGTTTATATGTGTACTTTGTGTGAACATGTATGATGAATTTGGATCTCTGTATCTCAGAAATTGATATTGTATTGTTTTATTGGCCCTCTTCATCATTTTTGTTCATAAATACAAACTTAATTGTACAAGTCTGTATTATGAAAAGATCAGACGAGACAACACGAATTAATGTAATGATTATAAAGTGTATATCTACTACAAATATATAGAAGTGTATTACAGCAAAAGCAGTAAACAAATTATGTGTGTATTAGATACACACAATTATAAAACAAATAGGATGTTTACAATTCTTACCATGTCATGTTATCATAGTTTACATCATATTTTTGCACAAAAGATACAAATGGGCACTACATCATCATACTCTGCTTATGAAGCTGTTTGAATTTTCTGAATGTTTTCCACCTGTCTATTGCCCAGTTTCTGGCAAAGTGTGATGCAGTAGCACTGCTTCAGTCATTCCATCATTTTGCTTACAATGAAAAACTGACGCAAGCACTACACACTACCTCATTCAAATGCTGTTTGCCAGCAACGGACACTATTGACAGGGAAAACAATATTCACATATGCACAGGAAGGCTCAACGTCAGTTCATGTGAGCACTCTGTATTCAGATCCTATCCAACCTCATATAGCAAAAATATGTCACCAAGAGTTTCTCCATCTTGATGATAGGAACTTTCAGAAAGTTCTGTGGCGGGAATCACTGTCTTCACTGACGCAAGAATATATATTTCCTTATAGTCACTTATCGAATTGTTCCTGCTGCCTTTCTTGAGATTAGATGTCTCCAACAGTTATCCTCGGCAAATCAAGTCCGGTTTCAAATGGCATCACTAGCTTTGTTGTATAGCTTATATGTGGACGACTTCCTAGGTGGGTCAGCTATGGTAGCTGAAGCTCAGGAACTTCAAATCCAACTGACTCAACTGCTTGCTTCTGGGGGATTTCCTCTGAGGAAATGATGTTCTAATACTCACAAGGTTATGGAACAAATTCCAGTGCAGGACAGAGACACATCTTAGCCTTGTAATCTCACAGGTGAAAAAGCCATAAAAACGTTAGGAATCTTATGACACTGTGGTTCTACCACATTTCA